>NC_072489.1:46818264-48164097 GCF_027574615.1 Eptesicus fuscus
AGATGACACTAATAGTCATAGTTTTGAGGTGATGGTAAATGAAAAAGGTGTTAAAGAAGGATACATTTGCATTACAATTACCTTGTAAATATAATGTGTGCATACAGAAAAGAGATTAAACAAAACTGGGCAAGGCTACCACAATCTATCAAAACAGCTATTTTCTCTTCATCTAGCACAAAATCCAAATGTGAGAAGCAAAGAATGTTGTTGGGGCAAACAGTTTTTCTGAGTGCCTATAGACTTGCCCACAAGTATGTCCCTAGGATGAAGTTTAGCTCAGAAGCAAATGCTGTCTTCACCTGACATTCTTCACAGGCAAGGAATGGAATGCTTACCTCTTTTTAGTATGTTGTCTTTGCACAAGAACCCCAAAATTAAAATAATGTCAAATAATTATAAACATTGTTAGTCATTAGCCTTTATTTTCCCTGGGCCCTCAAATAAGAACAGAAGTAATAGGAACTATTATGACAACCATACCCAACAACTTGGAAATCCTAGATTCAGAGTGTTAGGATAAAAAGTCCTACAGAAAAGGAGAAATAATCCCAAAGAAATGAAATAATTTGCTAAATTTAATTAGTGGTGGAGCCAGCATTGGCTCCAGGCCTCAGACCATTGGTTTAGGGCTCAATTTTCTGATCTGTAAATGGAGTATAGCTCCTGACCCACTTCAGGTATTTGGCTCCTGTAGGAATTTAATGAAAGGAAATTCATAAATGGATCTGTGCATTGCAAACTCAGTCCACAGTGAAGCAATGTTGAGTTTAAAAGAAAAGTCAAGTGATAATGGTGGTTGCCTGATTTACAACCTGTAGAGGCCAAGGGCATAAAGTCCTGGAGAGAGGTTCATTACCTGGCATGGGAGCCACAGGATGTCGGCTGCTCCCATGATAGGCCCTGAAGAATGGGTGCCTAAGCCGGAAGTGCAGTGGATCCACTAGAAGCTACTGATGCCTGATTCTCTGTCCGCTGATGTGACAGTGCCCATTCTTTGTACCTGCACCCCTTGAGAGTGCTTCAGACAGGGAAGAGCTCGAGCTGCCAATTTGAGCTCTATTTCTTCTCATCCTCATTTTTGGGCCACATTGCACATACTATCTCCCTTGATACTTCAGTCTGTTGTCTCCAATTATATCCCCTTTCCTGGTCCCAGGTAGGGGAAGTTCAGCCCAGGCTTTTAGAATAATGCTTGCTGAGCCACCCAGTCCTCTGAAGGCTCTTCACAAGTGGAGGCCTGCTAAGAGCTGTATGGGGATGTGGAAAAACAAGTCTCCGCACTTGGGAGATGCCCAGAAAGTGCTGAGAAAGGATAGAACTCTGTACAAAGTGACAAAAGATTCAAATTGTGAATCAGTATTTAAAACACTATTATTCTCAAGTTCTACCTATGTTATGAAAGAAAAAAACAACAATATATAAACAATGTAGTAGAATAAATATGGGACTGGATGCTTTAAGATCTAGGTTCTTTTCTTGGTTTGGTCACTAACTTGGTCTGTGACTATGGATAATTACCTGAATTCACTAGGCCTCTTTATAAAAGGATTTTCCTAAATGAAGATATCTTTTAGCTTTATGAACAACATTAAAAATAATGAGGAAAACTAAAATATACACGTATGTGTGCACATACACATACATATATTCATTTGCTAGAGAGACAAATTTAATGTGTCTGTATGTGTGTGTATACATATTTTTTTTCCTCAAATTGGCCTCCCTATCAAGGGAATGGAAAGCAGTAAAACAACAAAAAAAAGTAGTTTATAACACATATTGCTCAATACTAAATCACTCATAGTGTATATATCAATGCAGATTTTAATAAATAAAGTTTCAATTTGGCTGCATAAAAGCATAGTGCAATAAATAGTATATTTCTCTCAACGGTTTATTTAAGGAGGGTTCTTTTTTCTCCCTCTTTCTGCCCTCCTCACCTTTGTGCAGAATAGTGTAGATATTAACATACATTCAGCCAATTTGAGTTCAAAGTCAAGGTCTCCTGGTATCTAGCTGGATGACCTAAGAAAATTATTTAACTTTCCTCTGTCACATTAAAAATGATCATAATAATAGTACTATAGCACTTATGTTGGAGTGTAGCTGCAAATGTAAAATGACATTATACATATAAAGCTCTTAGAAGACTGGAAGGATTTAGAATGTGTTCACCCTTAAGAATATAATTAATATAAACTATTTGGAGAAAAAGATAAATAATTTGATATGTGCCATAGCCGGTTTGGCTCTGTGGTTATAGTGTTGGCCTTCAGATTGAAGTGTGCTGGGTTCAATTACAGTCAAGAGCACAACGTACCTTAGTTGGAGGCTCAATCCCCACCACCATTCGGGGCATGTGTGGGAGCCAACCAATCGATGTGTCTCTATCACATTGAAATTTCTCTCTCTCAGTTTCACCCTGGTCCTCCATCTCTTCCACTCTCTCTAAAAATTAATGGAAAAAATATCCTTGGGTGAGGATAATAACAACAAAAAAGAATTTGCTATGGGAGCATGTTGAGTATCCATAGGCTATTTAGGTAGCCATGCCATGAATAAAAATTGTGTTGTGTGAGGAGAGAAGGTAAAAGAACAGGATATTCTTTGACACCTCCTTCTAAGGAACAGATTAGGCTAAAGGAGCCAATGAGACATACTGAGAAATATTGGCCAAGGAACTCAAAGAAAGTGATTCTATAAAAGCTAAAGTACAAAGTTTCAACACAGTCAAGTTATATAGACTTGAAACCAGATGCAGAGAAAAAGTTGTTGCACCTGACAATTTGAAGATTATGGCTAACCTTTGAGGAAACAGTCTTAGGGGGATGATGAAGATAACAACTAGGTTTCAATTGGTTAAAAATAAATGGTAGGTGAAAAATATGAGGCAGGAAATGTAGATTACTATTTCAATATGTTGTCAGGTAAATGGAGCTCTGCTGATGGAGCAGAGAATAGGAACACAATAATCCTCAGAGGTAGATACAAGAAAGTCAGGTATTTTTAAGACATAGCTTAGTATGCTGTGCATTTCATCATGAGGTCTTTAAAACAATGATGGTAGTAAAGGTTTAACAGGAAAATAGCTTTAAACTATTGTAGGAATTTAGAGAATTTGGGCGGATTAATACTAAAATAGCTGCTTAATAAATATCAGAAAGGCTATGTACTCTTAGCTGGTTATTGGGATCAAATCTTTATGGGCTCAAGCAACCACAGTTAAGTGGGAAAACTTAATTAGCCCATGTTTTGTCTATATTGTGCCAAGTAGCTGCTATGATAGATTTTCTCACTAAATTGACTTAATTATTTGTGGTGATATCATTTAGAGAAGGTCCAAGGTGTTTAATGAGGTATTGCTTATTTAAATTGTACTATCTGACTAGGCTATATTCATCCACAAAGATGCAGTAAGATAAAATATACTCATAGGTATATGCAAATATACACATATTTGTATGGGTATAAATATATGTATGTACACACACACACACACATATATATAATACACAATACATGATGTTCCTACACAATTTAGCGTTAGACTGTCTGATTTTTTTAAAGGTAAAAATTTTTGCCTGATATTTAGCATTCTTAGGGTGACAATTTTGTGTATTCTGTATTATTTTCTGGCTTTATTTGAATCAGAGGAGACTGAGTCAAGTTTTTATTTATAAAGTTCATTCTATTTGAGATGGTGAAAAGTGAGATGAAAGAAGAATGGGGGGAAATTACCAAGGACTAGCTTTGTGAATAGGATAAGGAAAATCAAGAGAGATGAGAAAGCTGAAGTGAAAACAAAACCAAGCAACAAATCAAAACAAAACATTGCTTCTGAGGATGTCCTTGCTGATGTATTCTGTTCTTATCCTGGAAATCTTTTCCAACCATCAAGTTGAGACATTTTGAGGAAGATTTCTGGGGTCGTAGCTGAAATCTTCATATCAGGATTAGCTTAGATCTCCAGATCTCTGACTCATGACCTCCTAAACAGAATATAAGTTTGCTCCTGGAAGAAGGATGGTGAGTTAATCTAGTGGAATGCTTTAAATAGCTCCCCAGTGGAAACATTTTTTGAAATATATATTCTACTTAAATAAGAGAAAAAGTTAGATTTAGCTGTTACAGATTTCGGTTTCATCTGATAAATGCCATTTATGACGCTTTTAATAAAAGAATCATATGCCAAATAGGAAAGACAAGGAACATAATATGAATACTATTATTATAAATAACTAATTCAATTTCTGTCACCATTTTAGATTAGTTCAGCAAGGAAGAACCATAATAATTATTGAGCATTTTTATTGCAAACATTTCTATTAAAAATCACTCTCAAAATAGATTTTATAAAATATGTATATTAGTGTTGGGAAGGTTTTTTTCCCCCTACAGGAAAATGCAGCTAGTAAAGAGAATCCAGGAAGGGAGGCAGATTCCTAGTTTACACATGTGTAGGATAGCAGTAATGCACAAATGTGAATTGTCTGCAGTGTTGTCTACCATTCCAGATACTCTGCCTCCAGATGGGTTTGTCTTAAAAAAGAGAAGTGGCCCCACATGTATTTACTCAACGAGCAAAAACAGAGACAGAAACACCAAAAGCAAAATCATAAAGGAGCCCAAGTTTGACATAGGTACTCTCTCTTCCTTTCTATATCCATATATTTCTTCTTATTCTACGTTTTGGTTTTTAGGATTCTATTCCCAACCAGGAGTTAATAAAGATGTAGGATTACTAAGTAGCTTTTATGATTTGTTTAGTCCCTCCAAAGTATCTGAAGTTTTAACAATCAACCTACAAGACTCACTCTGTCTATCTTATGTGTATTGCTCTGTGAGGTTGCAGAAGACCTAGAGATTGCTCAAATTATATTATCTTAGTTGTATTGATAAGTGATGGTACAGGGGATAATAGATATACCTGATGAAGTGCTATTGATAGAAATACTATGTTATAGCATTGTCCATTCCAAACAAATTAGTAATGTGAAGGAGAACACAGCTTTCTAGTGATAATTACAGGATCTGGGCCAGCCTGTTGCAGATACAAGGTTCATGCATCCGATGCTTCAAAAGAAAGGCCAATATTCAATCTATCAAAGTTTTGGAGTAATAAAAGTTTTATTGATCAAAAGGCCTTGCTCAAGCAGATGGGAGAACTAATTCTCAAATCCATCTTCATAGAGCTCAAAATTCAGGCATCTTATGTGTAAGAGGAAGGAAGGATTGGTGAGACAAGGTATGGATGAGACCATAGACAGCTAGTATCTGAGAAGAGATCCAAGGAAAAGTGCAAACTTTCTAAATCTCTTTGTTCTTTGTCCATTGGCCCCACTAATCTGAGTCTGGTCCTGGAAACTCTTGTAGATCTTTGATGAACAGTCATTGTTTTGTTCATATTTCTCACCTTTTGGGAAAAAGTGCACTGGCTAGGGGCTGCTTTTGCAAAGACTCAAGTCTTAAGCAGAATTCCTCTAGTTAATTATCCTATATGTAGCAGGAGTTATTAGCCCAAAGGCCAAGGGAGAAAGGAAACATTTCACTCTGTTACAAGCCTACTAGGGATTTCATCTTGGTTCTGCTGTGTACTAGATGCATGAGGGTGGGCAAGTCTTAAACTACATGTGCTTCAGTTTTTATATATTTCACATGGATTTAAAATAAATAGGTTATATCACATTTAGAAAAATGAAATAAGTATAAATGATTAGGGAACCATGGAAATCAGTAATGTACAGTTTGGGGGGGTTTCTTAGACTAGCAAAATAGTTTATTGTTTCTATTTAAGATTTTTATAGATCCTCAATCACTCACATTTATTTTATTTCCTATAAATAATACCAGTATGTTGAGTATTGATTGCCTTTTATGTATAGGAAATCAATAAGACATTTTTACTTCGTAGTTTCAAATCCTTGTACAAACCTAGTGTTACAATCTCCATTTTACAGATTGTGAATCTGAACTGTGGAGAGGGTAAGACACTCAGCCCAACTGCAAAGCCAGGGGTAGGAGGAGACTGGGTGTGAATGCAGGTCTGTCTAATTAAAGCACATGAGTGGTTTTGTCACACCATAATCTGTTATAACATTGTGTGTCCTGGATTCCATCACAAGAAAGTGAGCTGATGGTTTTCTGGGGAGCACACTGGAAGATGAGGACATGTTTTTACTGTTTTCTTATTTTTTAAGACTCTAATGTAAATCAATATATTTTCCTTCCTTCCTTTCCCCCCTTTCTTTTTTCCTTTTTTGTTGTCATATTTGAAGAATAAGCTATAGAATGATATGATAGCTCTGAAGTCCCTGTTTGGCTTTTTGAGGTGGGCAGATTTAGGCTCAGTCACTTTTTCCACTACTGAAAATGCTGTTATCCTGAATAAGACA
This sequence comes from Eptesicus fuscus, assembly GCF_027574615.1. Classification (NCBI taxonomy): domain Eukaryota; kingdom Metazoa; phylum Chordata; class Mammalia; order Chiroptera; family Vespertilionidae; genus Eptesicus; species Eptesicus fuscus. Next base: position 46,824,660 of record NC_072489.1, read on the forward strand.
GTAAACCTTTGATTCTTTTTTCTTAAATGGGATAATAATAATAGTACTTGCTTTATAGGGTTGTTATGAAAATTTAATGGAATGCTTTATGAATGCAATTAGCTTTGAGCCTGGCACATAGTAAACACACAATAAAATTTTTGCTCTCTTGGCTACTATTTATTTTATGAATTAAATTTAATCTTCTATATTTCATAATCTTTGAGTTGCTTTAAAAATTTGAACATCTCTATTCAGAACTAGAAAATAGAACTTTTGGATAAAATCAAGAGATAGCAATCCAACAAAGGTGACTAAGAATTATTTATGTATATGTAGCATTGCACATATAAAACAATAATAACAACAGAATCTGATGGCAGCAGATTCTCAAGGGCAACAGGATCTCATATAAATGGCCCAAAGTTATTATCCCAAAAACTTAAAAACTCAGAGAATCAGTTTCTAATAAAGTCAAGCAGATCTGATGAACAACAATAGCAAAAAAGGTCCAAAATTGAACTGAAAAGTGAAAATTAGCCAATGAAACTGTTGAAAATACTTTGCTTTTCAGTTAGTTCATTTAGAAAGATCAAACAAATAACATCCAAACAGGCATTCTTATTTTTAACATATCACTCCCTCAGCTCTGTGAAAGATCTCTCTTTAGTTGGATCAGATCTTTGGTTTGAAGGGTAAAGGATGGAGTAGTTAACCTCAAGTTCTGTAAAATGACCAAAAGTAACATGAAAGAAAGGAAGATAGGGGTTGGATCCTGTTTAACATCTGCAGAGTTAATGTTAGTTTCTTCTTTGTGCAACCTGCTCTAACATCTCCCTCTCTCCAATGTCCTATGGTTGCTAAGCAACCTCTCATAGAAGTAGTGGAGTGAGCAAGATCTGTCAAATTCATTATTTTTGCCTTAAAGAGGCAGTGGCTATGATGAAAGCAAAAGCACTATCCTTTATCTCTGTTTATAGTAGTGTAGACTGAAAAAAGGAAACTTTTTTTTCTTTCTTTCAACCCCACCCCTTTCTCACTTTATGCTTTTAGATATGAAATTCCTTGAGATCAAGAAATAATTAGGAGTAAAACTATGTCTAATACAGAGCAGGAAGTAAAGAAAAAAAAGACCAAGTTAAAAATTTATGATTTTGTTCTTAATTTCTATTCTCCAGTTACTCTGGAAGCAAGTTACAAAATATCACACAATCTTGGAATCCAGCAAAAGAAGAGCAGGAGGGAAATTAATGGTAGTCTTGTCCAAATGATCATAAACTTCAGGGGAGAAGAATAGCTTCTCCGATCTACTTATTACTAGTTCCTGAAAATATCTGGTGCATTTGGTATGCACATACTAGGAATCTAAGACAAAATTAGAATCAAGCACTGGAGGCAGGATAGTTAAGACCAAGATGGCTATTATAGACAAAACCTATTTCTTCATGCAAATTTCTGTGACTATTAAATTGGGATTGGAATTTCTTATGCTTGGTTTGTTACACCAGAATTAATTTCTTGGGAGACTAGATTGGTCTATGTTTCTTTCTTCATGGGAATCTGATGGGTCTCTTTACCATAAAGGCTTACTTTCTTCTCATGGGAAAAAATTGCTATACAGAATAAAATAGTATTGATAGCATTCATTTTGGAAGTACACAAACATGAAGTTAGAGCTTAATTGCAATTTACTAGTTGCATGATCTTGGATGAATCATTTAAGCCTTCCTAACTCTTGATTTTCTAATTTATAAAATAAGGATACTAAAAATACTATCTACTGGGGTGGGTGTGGAAATAAAATGAGGTAATTCATGTACAGTGCTCAAAAGAAAAAAATATATATATAAAGTGTCAAATAAGTATGTTTCAGTATTATTTTATATTTTTATTATTTATTATTTTAGTTATTCCAATGCTTTTGCATTCTTTGAAAGTATTACTATGAGTATGCACTAGCTCTGTGGTGATGCTAAATATAAAATTAAAATAATAAAATCAAAATTAAACATTCTGCCTTGACCAATGTGGCTCAGTTGGTTGGGCATCTTCCTGTGTACTTAAAGGTTGCCAGTTATATTTCTGGTCAAGTGTACATGCCTGGATTGCTGACTTCATCCATGGTAGAGGGTATGCAGGAGGCAGCATCGATGTTTCTCTCTCTCTCTCTCTCTCTCTCTCAAATATAATAAACTATTCTTTTAAAAAATAAACATCCGTATGCAACCTTATGTAAGTTAATAATTTTTAAAAGCTAATATCTTTAAAAATGCCATTTTTAGTTCCATTAAGTGTCAGGGGTGTTTTTTTTCGTTTGTTTGTTTGTTCAATTGTTTTGTTAAATTTCTTGGAGTGCCATCTATATAATAAAAACCCAGTGGTCATGATGCCGTAACGACCAAAGACTGGTCACAACGAGGTGCATTGATGGATCCTGCAGTGCTGGCAGGACTTGATGCTGCATCCCATGTGGCAGGCAGGATTTGACACTGGGTCCTGTGGCACAGGTGGAACTTGTCCTTGCGTCCTGCGGCACCAGTGGGACTTGATACTGTGTCCCGTGGCACGCCAGGTCTGGGTCTCATGGAATTTCATGCACTGGGCCCCTAGTTGATTAATAAAATAGGTTTCAAGAGTACAATTCTGTAACACACCATCTATATATTGCACTGTGTTTTCACCACCCAAAATCAATTTTCTTCCATCACCGTATATTTGACCCCTTTTACCCTTTACTACCTCCCCTCACCCCCCTTTGCCTTTAGTAACCACCACACTGTTGTCTGTGTCTATGAGTTTTAGTTCATTTGTCTTGTTTTTTTTTTTTTTTATTGTTGTAAGATCAGGATATCCTATGTCTACAGGTAGCCCTATACTTCTAGTTTTCAAGAGAGGCATAGAACTTTAACAAAGAGATGGACGTCTACAGATATAAACCTTTGTGGCTTGAGTTAGGTAGAAAAGTGAATAGAAGTTAGGCAAGAATGAGCAGAGATTCTGATAAACATGCCTAGTGACCAGGAGTCATGAGAATTTTTCCTTTAGGCCTTTGGGATACTATTAACTCTGTAATGTTTCAGTTCAGAAATTAACATGGCAAATAAGCTCTAGACTTGATTATTTTATGAATATCAATTTCCTCACTTCCAAAGTTAGGCATTATTTGAGGCCTTATCTGGTATAGACATAATATAGGTGTCTCATAATAAATAAATCCTAATATCTCTTTGGTCCTAACATTATATACCTTGGGGTTAGAGCATCAGACCTTTTCTTTCTCTTTCAAGTTGGACTAATTATAAGAAATCAGTAAGTAGACCTAAGTGTTGAGTTATCATCCAGCTTCTATCAAGACAATTGTATCTTAATCCATTGAAGTACCATGGTGATACTGAGGTCGACATTATTACAGAAATTATCTGAGATTGTGCTTTTAAAGTCTCCTTAAATTAAAGACCAAACAGAATTAATGTAAGAATGCATAATAAAAATGCCTAGCATCTCATCAGGGTCTTCTTTCAGCTGTAATATATAAGTTTTACACAAGGCACTGATTTCCTGTTCATTTGTAAGGAAGGTGATCTTAGTCATTAAACTTCTGCTCTACAAGTGGGATTTCACCCACTTACTGATCTATGTTCCCTTTTCAGGAAGTTACATCTGCCAAGTCCAGTTTCCAATTTATTGGAAATGACATCTTTTCCAAGATTTAATGAATTTTCAAGAACTTTCCCAAAATATATTGTTTAACTTAAGCCAATGCAACTATATACTAATGTAACATAATTATTTCACATAAAAAACTTATTTCATTCAGCATTGACTTTGCACCTATTGGGTGCCTAAATGGGTGCCTTTCCTGGAAAAAAAAATTCTAAACTATGTAAGTTAGGTCAATCTTTGTTTTCTATAAGTAGACCCACGTTTGTGAGTTAAAGTATCATAGGTGTTATCATGAATTGTCCTTAGAGGGATGGTAGTTAGATGTCTGGAAGCAAAATTTTCTTCCTGTCCTAGTTGGTAACACATGGCCATTATCAGATTCAGAGCCACAAACATATTTTCTGCAAGAATCTCTATCTATCTATCTATCTATCTATCTATCTATCTATCTATCTATCTATAATCATCATCATCTCTATCATCTATCTATCTATCTATTTATCTATCACCTATCAACTTGCTCCATATATAATATATATGTTGCCCCTTACTCTTTCCAATATTATGTGAACTCATCAGGCTGTGTAGCCTTTATGTGTTCTACCTTAATTATGCAGCTTTGACCTTTACACATGAATAAGTCGCTGTGTGGGAGGCAGGATGAGCAGTTAAAGAGCACTGCTGTTGCTGAACAAAAATGTGGGAAATAGAACAGCACAATGACTTAAAAACTGTGCGCTCTCTTTAATAGCTCTCTGTTGTGGGTACATTACAGCAGAGTCTCAAAAAGAATTAGCAGCATGCTTGTTTATTCACAGTTGAGTTTCTTCTATCTTTAAAGAAGTCGCGGTTCTTTTTCATCTCATCCCCACAGGTTCGTGTATTGGAAGGATCCCTTCTTTTCAGAATCACTTGTTTGCATCAAAGCTTACATTCACTTTTCTAACAAATGGGTGCTTTTATCCTGTCCAAATTAAGAGAAATGAAGAAGCTACTCCTTAGTGTTTATATCATCTCTCTAAATAGAGGGGTTAGAACCATGTTGGGTCATGATTTCTAAATGTACATGAAACATAAATGGTAATAATTTCAACAGTGCTAATAATGAAAGTGACACAATTTTTATCACTCTAAGATGTTTTACCATGTGTGTATCAGGATATGTATGTGTGTTGAGGTGTGTATGCAGTGGGGTAGGGTGAGATGGAGTTAGAAGGACACTAGTTATCAACGAGCTAATACATCATATTCCTTTGTGTGTCTTTTCTATTAAATGTCACTTAGATTCTGAACAGAGAGATGACTGAAAGCTTGATCTGAAAATGCAACATTTGGATTCCTTCCTTCACATGACTGTGCTATTCTAAGCACTCACACAGAATCCACAGACCTGATGGCACACAAGAGATCTGACTAGAATTTAGGGAATCAGTATATCCCTTTTATTTCAGAACTTTTATTGAAGGCCATGGTGTGTCACAAAAGGCAACAGGAAAGGTCAAAAGGAAGTGAAGGAATGAAGAGCATAGGCTGCGTGCTAACTGGCTGGCATCGCTCAGTGGTTGAATATCAACATATGAAGCAGGAAGTCATGGTTCAGTTCCCGGTGGGGGCACATGCCTGGCTCGATCCCCAGTGTAAGGCATGCAGGAGGTAGCTGATCAATCGTGTTCTCTCATCACTGATATTTCTATCACTCTCTCCCTCTCCCTTCTTCTCTGAAATCAACAAAATATATATATTTAGGGGGGAAAAAGAGCATAGACTATAGAAGATGAGGGCAACAGTTTATGAATGAGACCAAGCTAATCCAAAAATCAAGTTAACCACACTGTCCTTTATCTGAACTGTTCTTTTTTAAAAATATATTTTATTGATTTTTTTCTCCCTTGAGAGGAAGGGAGAGGGATAGGGAATTAGAAACATCAATGAGAGAGAAACATCAATCAGCTGCCTCCTGCACACCCCAACTGGGGATGTGCCCACAACCAAGGTACATGCCCTTGACCAGAATTGAACCTGGGACCCTTCAGTCTGCAGGCCGATGCTCTATCCACTGAGCCAAACTGGTTAGGGCTGAACTGTTCTTTTAAATCAGAAGTAAATGAGGACAGACTTTAGGTGCTATAAGTAATTACTTATGAATTTCAAACACGACTTCCTTTACTAATGATAACAAATGGCTGCTAATGTGTATAACCTAGGTAGAAGCTTTCACAAGCAAACCCCATTACCTCTCTCAGTGGGCAGGAAAACAAAACCACCATTTATTCCACATTATAAGCATACATTAGGAATCAGTCTTTCACCTTGATGTTTACTGGCTAAACTCAAAGATAATTTGGGCTTACTAATTTCAATACAAATTTTATATGGTGGGAACATATTTAGCTATGCCAAAATTATAAGGTTCTACTATGTGTTTTGACAAAATAAGGGTATATGCAATGCTATTAACTTACTCTTTAAGTGTGGATGCTAAATTAGAAATATGGGAGAAAGAATAAAAGACATAACCCGATTTTTACTTGTTGGTATGTTATAATTACCATTTTAGGTGCTTTGTAATGTTTGTGCTTCCCAGTTTGGACAGCAGTCAATCATTTCTGGTCAGATGAGTAGAAGGCCCACTCCTATTGGTAACAGCCCGCGTTTGTGTGTTCATGAGAATCTCTCTATCAAATGCAGCTGCCTCTCAGAGCTCCTGGAGACTCGGGGTTAATTGGAGTGTTAGTTTTCTATGCAGTCACAACAGATCAGTCTCATGTTCTTACAATCAGAACAAAGGCTTTGAAGCCCCCTTATTAAATCCTGCCAGCACCAGAACCATTGTTTCAGAAACAAAGACAAGCAGGTTCACAGTTAATGCCTCTGGAGGCAGGGGGCCGGGGGAGCTGTGGGGGGGGGGGGCGGGGAAAGGGGGGGATACGCTGAGCAAAACTAGGCATCCTCTGTCTGGAGCCAGCAGACTTTGGGACAGAGACGCACAGCTGTTTTTTTGTGTTTTTGTTGTTTTTTTTTGGTCAGGCTAAGAATTTGAATTTTAAAACATCTTTTACATCAAGAAGGAACCAACTGGGATCCTAATCAATAAATACCAGTGGGATTTGTGCTGATGAAATAAGGAATTCTGAAGCTACAGTACCACTTTAAGGTGGTCCAGCGTTCTGCTTATATCACTGTGCTATGAGGAAATAGTAATGTGTAAAACAACATTAATTAATGAAGCATTGGGAAAAGAAAGGGAAATATACACGCAAGAGATGGGATTCAAAGTCCTGGTGCTGTGTCTTAGATAACCTGTTAGTTGCCTGTAAGATGAGAACAAAAGTTCTAAACTCTGACTGCTGTGAATCCCTAGGTGCTAGGTGTGAGCTGGTTTTCACTGAATCACAAGGGCACTTGGAGACCACCAGTTGATAGCACCGGGCACCTGTGGCTGGGTCAGAAAGGGAAGAATAGGACCAGGTGGCAAACTATTCAGCACATTTGCCAAGGACCCATCTCTGCCTCTAACTGCAGTGAGCCACAGTCCACATGAATTCCAAGCCCAACCCTTGCTGGTCCTACTCTCTCAGCCTGATGGCGGTTTCCCCATTTCCCCCATTTTAGGATTCTGTGGAAGAGAATTTGTTTTGTTTTATAAAAATGCTTGCTTGGCAAGCCTCCTCTCCCACCCCTCCCTTCTGACAAGCATTATAATAATCAGTACCACCAAAAGAGGCTAATTTTGCCAGACTTGGATACCCATCAGCCAGCGCTCTCCAAAGATTGCCATGTTATTGCAAAATTAGACTTTTTATTACTGGAATAAATACTGTGCAGTCTTTGTAGCCAGCACTTAATGGATTCCTTTGCTAATTCCCCTGAATAACAAGGATTCCTTGTGAAAATAAAAGGCAGACAAGGTAGAGTAAACCGGCAATTATGTATAATGTGCTGCTGTTAGCCTGCCAAAGCGGTTCATAAACCCAGCAGGGAAAGACTGGGGCATTTTTCAGGGCTTTCACCCCAGTTGCCTTGCTGAACATCTCCCTCTTGGTGAGCTGTTTACATGGAGGGACATTGATTCTGCAGCTGTCTCTTTCTGTGGACTGGGAGGAAGGCTTTATTACCTTCTCTCCCCATTCCCTTCCCTGGAAGAATTCAGTTTCCATCCTAATACCATATTTGCTTATGAGCCAAATCTCCATGGAAGCCAAAAATATGAAAGAGCACTGTATCAGAGAAGGGTCCTAGATGGCGTTGGTTGTGTTCTTTGCAGATTGTGTAGGTTAAGAGCGTGGCTTTTAGGGTTAGAAAGAGTTGAGTCCAAATGTCCTGTCCACCACATGCAAACTGGGTGACTTGGGGCAAGCTCTATATCTTTGTTCATCCTTAGTTTTCCTGTCTTTAGGATGGAAACAGTGCACTGATGCTCCAACCTTAGCATGCATGAGAATCACCTAGGAGAGCTTGGGTCTGTGCGCCAGCAATTGCTGGGTTTCTGATTCAAAAATACTAGGGTGGGGACCTGGATTTCTTCCATGCTGCCATGTGATGCTGATTGTGCTGGTCTAGGGATCACGCTGTGATCCACAGCAGAGTGATACTGTGAGAATTAAGTAGGTAATATATTAAAAATTTTTTTCTTTCTTTGTTCTTTGCACAGTGCTGCCATTTAGTCATCAATGAACACACTGCAGATCTGTGTAAGTACATACCACCTGTTTCCATTGAGAAACTTTCTACGTCCTCAAACTCTTAATTTATTTCAACTTCTCTTCCTGAAACTCTTTGTAGACCCAGTTTTTTTATTTTTATCTTAAGAATAATGCATTTGAGTAGCCTCTCTCCCTCCCCCCATTTTTTAAAACTGTTATTTACACATATTGACATTTATTTGGATGGGGCTCAGAATTCACTCTCTAGGTATGGTAGTGCTATTTTTATTTTATTTTACTTTTATTTTTATTTTATTTTATTATCTACATTGTTGAACGTATTACATATGTCCCCCATTGGTAGTTGTATTTTTTATTTTCTGAGGCTGCACCAATTTATAATCCCACCAACAGTGCATGAGGGTTCCCTTTTCGCCACATCCTTGCCGGTACCTATTGTTTGCTGAAAATAGCCATTCTGACAGGTGTGATGTGATATGTCATTGTAATTTTGATTTGCATTTTTCTGTTGATTAGTGATGTTGAGTATTTTTTCATATGTGGTTGGCCATCTGCTTGTTCTCCTGGGAGAAATGTCTATTTAAGGCCCTCTACCCATTTTTTTAAAATGGGATTGTTGTTTATTTATTTATATTGACCTGAATGAGTTCTTTATATATTTTGGATATTAACCTCTAATTGGTATATCATTATCAGTATATTATATGTTCTATATTCAGTGGTTGTCTTCTTGTTTTGTTGATGGTTTCCTTTGTAGTAAAACCATTTGTCAGTGTCCCTGTCTTATAGCGATAATAGCGGGGAACCTAGCAATTCCTGCAGTGTGCACACTCTGGTCTCCTTGTGCAGTGGAGGAGAGCATAGGGAACTCTGCTTGGTATCATAATGCTTGGAAAAATTGAGTAAAGTATCCACAACAGGATTGCTCTGTAAACAACATGAGATAATGTATATACTTATGTATATCTTATATCATCTACAGAAACATGAAAGCACATTATTATATGAATAGCATTAGTAGTGATTTATTTCTTTGCATCAATCATCATCTCCTGCAGGTTCCTATTTTAAAATGTACATTTTCCAAGAATATTAATGATTAAACTTAAAGCATGAGTACAATGAGTCCATTTGGGAAGAAATAGATTAAGTTTGAAAGAAATGAGAAAAGGAGACATATTGGAGTGCCAGAATTACAAGTAGAATCCCACCTACTATTTTTCATGGCTTTGCCAAGGGACAATCTGAGGACATCTCTGAGGCTAGGGAGGGACAATTGTCTTATGTTACAAGGAACGTCTCATAATGTGCTTGTTAAAACTCTTTGACCACAAGTAACAGAAAAGCATAAAGCTGCCCTGGCCCGTGTGGCTCAGTTGGTTGAGTGTTGCCTCATGGACCAAAAGGTCGCTAGTTTGATTCCCTGTCACAGCACATGCCCAGATTGCCAACTTGATCCCAGGAGGGGGCATGCAAGAAGCAGCCCATCAGTATTACCCTCTCACATAGATGCTTCTCTCCCTCTCCCTTCCTCTGTCTCTAAATTCAATAACAGAACTATTTAAAGAGACATTTTTTAAAAAAAAAGGAAATCATGAAACTGACATATGAAAAAAGGCAGGAAGTGGGAGGAAGGAAACATATTGGAATAATCTGGGGAATAGCTCTCAGAATCCAGGGGCAAATCAGTACATATTAAATCGTGAGGAACTGAACCCACAACAGAAAGTTAGGAACAAGGGTTACTATTTGACTTTCTTTAGAGCTGCATGGGCTCTCACTTGATTTTTTTCAGTGTGACAGCTTCATATTCCCTCTTTGTTGTCTAGCTCTTGCTGGTTGGCTTGAATGTGCCAAATGTGGCTGTTCTCATTCTGATTTCATAACTCCTCCCAACTATGGAACCTGCCCAAACTGACCAGTCACTCTCATTTCTTCTTCTAAATTCCCAGGGTAAACTGCATTGGGTGAATGCATATTCCTGATCCATTTGTCTATAACCAGGATGTAGGCCATGCAGAGAGCGCAGACACAGGCCAGGCAGAAATTCTGAATGGCGTGTACCACGTTTTGTGAATAATACAGTTACTGGGAAGATACACAGACTAACTCATGTGGGTGTAGGGTCTTGTGGCAATGAAAAGTATAAAGATTTGAGTTAACTAAGAGGCAAAGACCTAAGAGGCAAAACAACAAAAGCAACAAAGAAGATTGACAGGGTTAGCTTGTACATGTCACATACACTTGCTCCCAGGCATACACATACTAGTACTTGACCAATTTGCCAATTTGTTAACAATAGGATGGTAAAGGACTGGGGGGAGGGTGGGAATAGGGTGGAGAGGTGCAGTGGGGGGTGGCGGGGAGGGACATCTGTAATACACTCAGCAATAAAGATAAAAAATACCTTTCTTTAAAAGGGACTTTTCCTTCTCATTTCCTCTGCTCCCCTTGACACACCAATGAGGAAGAGGGAAAAAAGAATTTGAGTACAACTCACTTTCTTTAAGCTACATCCTGAAAATGAGGCTTGTTTTCATTAAATACCACCCTTGCTTTTGTGCCTCTCCTTCATCATATGTGAAATGAGGATAGCGGTATCTGTCTTGTGAAGCTTATGGTGAGGACTGAATGGGATATTCCTATAAAGTATTTAAGAGAGTGCTTGTCATCTGGTAAAGAATCAATATTTTTGTGTTATGTTATTATTGTTGCATGAGCATAGAGCGTGAACATATACAGGCATAATAACAAGCATTAAGTTTCAGGAGGGGAAAGAAAACACATTGGCTTAGGAGGGACTTTAGAGATGAGGCAGTCCTTGTGATTCACATGTGTTCTCTTTTTTAATGAACAATAAGTACCTAGGGTTGGGATAATCCAGTTTGGCAGGAGCAGGCAGCAGAAGCAAAAGCAAAAGCTTTATTATGAATTGTATTGTGTATAAAAATTTGGTTGAAACAGAAGAAATATTTAAGAGGATGTTTAGGAATGCAAGTAGAGTTGAACTTTGTTTTTTTAAAAAACAAATGTAAGTTGCCAATATACAAGAGATTAGGCACCCAGAATATGCCTAGTGCAAACAGAAAGAAATAACACAAAAGACAAATATAGAAAACAATATAGAAATATATCGTTATCTACCCCTTCCAACTAATTCTAATGCACTCCAACTTTCCAAGGTGATTTCAGTGCGATCTTTCTAATGTGAATCAATCCTGTTACTTTTTAGAGTAACTATATAAGAATATCCTTCCTACATTATGTTATTTGGTTGAAATGCATTAATACAGTGACATAATTAACATGGCTGTCAAGGAGGGCTTTGGAGAATTGCCAACCTCCTAAATGTACTTTGTCAGAGAAAAATATTTCTGGAACTACAGATGTTTAAATATATCAGGTGAAGGTAACACCTGGGCCTTTGAACTTGTGTGAAGAGTTCTGAACAAGACCAGTGACAGAGGGAAAAACAATTATCTCAAAACTCACAGATACACAATCATTATTATTATCACAAGAGGCCCAGCGCATGAATTTCGGGCACAGGTAGGGTCGTAGGCCTGGCCTGTGATCAGGGCCAATCTTCCCCAGCTGCCGGCAGCTGGGCCCACCCCCCACCACCGCCGGTCGCCCTCTGTGTGTGGGGTGATTGGCGGGGTGATCGGGGCACCGGCGTCACCTGCATCCACCGCCACCCACCCCTGGTTCCCGATTCCCCATCAGGTGATCGGAGCCTGCTGGCTGGGGAAGGGACCGAGAGGTTGGCCGTCAGGCCCTGATCAGTTGATCGGGGCCTGTGGGCTGGGGGCAGCTCTTGCATTGAGCATCTTCCCCTGGTGGTCAGTGCGTGTCATAGCCAATCAGTCCGTTCTGGAGTCCAGTCAATTTGCATATTATGTTTTTATATATAGATAGATCATTGTTGTTATCATCACCACCATCATTATTTAATCATCACCAACATCATCATCTACTATACAGCATGTATTATGTGCCAGGATCTGTGTTTGGTGCTTTCCATGCACTATTCATAAGCTTCTCAAGACACAGTGAAGTATATGTTATTATCACCCCCTTTTTTATAGATGAGGAAAGAGATGTGAAGACATATTTTATAAAATACCAATTTTTACACATCTATTAATGGTGGAGTTATGATTCAAATTCCAGCAGTCTAATTCCAGAATCTTAATACTACTGCCACATTCAACTTTCCACATTAGATATTCAGAATGACATGTTAGTAAGTAGGTGGATCTCTCACTGTTTGCCTATATGCCAAAATCTCTTTCAGAAGACATCACTTCCTACATTAAAACTGAACTCATCACTATAACTTCAAAACCACCAAATACCTATAGATAAACGTAACAAAAGATAATTCAAGCCCTCTGCACCAAAAGTTACAAATATTAATGTTAAAAATTAGATAAGATTTAAATAAATTCAGGGATATAGCATGGTATAGAGTGAAAATTTAATATAAAATATCAATTCTTACTAAATTGATCTGTAGATTTAAGAAAGCTCCAATCATATAGAACCATTTTTATTGAAAATTAAAAAGTGGATTATAATATTTAAGTGGAAACACAAGATCCAAGAATAGGCAAGATAATCTTGAAGAAGAAAAATTAAGCTGGAGTATTATACCACCAATTATCAAGGATATTATAAAGCTATAATAATTAGACTGGATCTTCATCCAAGGATAAAGAAATAAACCAGTACAACGAAAATGGAGAATTCTCAAACAGACTGTAGTTTATGACAAAGCAATACTATTGTTTTGTGAGGAAAAGAATTATCTTTTCAATAAATAGTGCTGGATTAATTAGATATCCGTACTGTATAAGGTAAAAAATATAAATCTTGACTCCCTACCTCCCTGCCTTTATATAAAATCAATTTTAGATAGATTGCAGTTCTAAATACAAAATGTAAGACAATAAAAGTTTTATAAAAAGCAGAATATTTCCATGCCATTTGGGACTAACAGAGATTTCCTAATCAAGGCACCAAATGTGCTAACCATTCAGTAATAAAATGAAAAATTGCATATTACTTTAAATAAATATATGTGTTAACCAAAATATAGTATGGTAAGTCACATAATGGAAATGAAATACAAATATAATAAGAATTGCACAAATCAATAAGATCTGGGAAAAGAGACCAATTAAAAGTGGGCAAAAAACTCAAATAAACACTTCACAAAATAGGATATTTAAATAACAAAATACATGGAAAACTTTCTCAACATCACTAGTCATCAGGGAAATGCATAAGAAAACCACAATGCACTAAAATTGCATACCTATCAGAATGGGAAAAACGCAAGTAAGCGATACCAAGCATTAGTGAACAAATGAAACCACTGGGAGTCTCATATTCTTCTGTGGAGAATAAATCTAGACAACCACTTTGAAAATTATTTGTCAATATCGAGCAAAACTGATCATAGGCATAAACTTTTACCAAGAAATTCCACTCCTGAGTATGTACCCAACTAATTGGAATCCATATATTTGCAAAAAAAAAAAAAAAAAAGGCAGTTCTGTTTACATAAACACTATTCTTAATTGTCCCAAATTGAAGACAACTCAAATGTCCAATAAAAGGATGGATAAATTGTGGTATATTCATGTAATAAAAGCCAGACCTAACTGAGAATAAATAAACTATTTAAGCAAAAATATTCTTGAATCTCACAATGTTGAGTAAAATGTTAGACACAAAAGGGCACATACTACATGATTGTCCATATATGAAAGTTCAAAAATCAGGCAAAATTAATCTATGGTGTTGAAAGTTCAAGATTCTGGTTGTCCATGGGGAGTAGGTATCAACTCACTGGAAGGGGAAGTGAGGGGGACCTTCTGCCGTGATGGTAATTTTTGTTTCTTGATCGGTGTGTATGTTGGAGGAGTGAGTCTCCTTTTTGAAAATTTATCTGGCTGTAAACTTGATTTGTGTACTTTTTTGTAACAGTATGGATTTTATTTCAAGAGAATGCATATTTAGGGGGAAAATAACAACCAAAGAGAAACCCTGAACTTATTTTCATTTCAGCAATACTCGCTAAAAAGTTCCACAAAAATAATCCTGTGCTGTGGTTAGAGCCCACGTCTGCTTTGTAGAGCACTGCTAATGTTTACACACTCTCTGATCTGTAGGCTCTGGGCACAGAGATTGATTTTGAGAGGACAGATGCTTTATTTGCAAATGCTTACCCTCTCATGCTGCAATTAACAAGCTCGCTAAACAGGCTGCATACAGAATGCTCTGATATTTACAGCTGACCTGGACATGTTTAAGAAAAAGATGAAAAATATGGGTCAAGCAATGATTACATGCTGTTGAAATGCCAAGACTTCTTAAAGTCATTCACTATCCGAGAAAAGCAGAGGAGAATAATTCAGGAGTCCTTGGGGATTGGGCCTGCAGGGAAGGTGGGCTCAGAACTTCCACTTCCATGACCTCTGTGACCCCACAACCAGGAGTCAAGGATGAGGCATATTTCCGAGTCCTCCTGCTGTGGAACAGAAGAGCGAAGGTACAATGATGGGGTACAAACACCCTCTCACCACAGGAGAGCCACAGAGGATCCTACTAGCTTTAAAAGACCAAGAAGCATCTCGCCTTCTACAAAGCTGAATGTTAGATTTTTGAGCTTCAGGTGAGAAATATGTCACCCAGAATTTTGCCTCATTTTAGGCTGGCAGGAGAAGTTGAAGATGCTCTTGCCGGCATTCTCCTGCAGACAGTCCTGGCATACAGCCTGAACACCTCCCCGCAGCTGACTGTAGCCCTCCTGCTCCTCTGACAAATGCTGGGGAACAGACCCAACACCTGATTAATGCAGGCAATGGCCCTGTCTTCATGTGGTGGTTGAGTTTGGGGGACAAGTGAGTGCCATTTTAATTTTGTTAAAATGTAGAAATATAGGAAGAAATTGAGAGTTACTAGCTCAGGGAGCGTTAGCTGGAGGTTACACGATTGATAGGAACTCCAGATGTCCCTGTTTGCTCATACTGTACACACACTGGCAATCTGATCACAGGAGCTATGATGATGCAGCATGCACAGGCATGGAAGCAGATTTGGGAAAGCCCCTTTCTTGCCTGGAGTAGCAGAATGATTGCCTTCACTGCAGGCAACAATATACTATTTCTGCTGCAGAGCACTTCTTCTGTAAATTGTAAATGATCTTTTCTTGTTTAATAACCAGAAAATGAGCCATGCCACACCCCCACTGGGAGCCACATCACCCTGTAGAGCAGATGCACTAAATCAAGTCTCTGGGTCAACTGAATCCCCTAAGAGGCGAACAAGAGTTAAGAGAGATACCAAATAAAAATCAAGACAAGTATAAACTCCTATAGACTTAGAAGTTGATAAACTCTATTTCTCCAGCATCCCACCTAATTATTTTAAAGTAGTCTATCTATAGAACATCTCATAAAATTATCTATGAAACTTGTTTCTAAATATATATACTGGTTAATATATGTGCATACATATGTATGAATATATAAAAGAATGAAGTGATATTTATCTAATGGCCATAAAGAAACTGATGTTGGATGAAGCTAAAGATACTATTTGGATTATCAATGCATGGAATTGTCGGTATAGGAAGATAGAACTAATGAGTCAGGAAGAAATGGCATGTACACAGCCAAGTAGGCTACCTTGAACTACATAATAGGAAGAACTATAATAATAGAAAGTCAGAACAGAGGGACTTGAGGAGTGTGAATCCATTAAACAAACTCCTTATGGAGAAGTTTGGCTCCAGGCCTCTGAGTGTTCCTTCAGACCTGACCATAGACAATTCCAAGGATACACCCAGCAAGAGTCATGGGAGAAGCTGCTATCTGCACACCAGACTTGGTGCCCAGCCAGTGCATGACAGTTTTCTGGGGGGAATTGCATTCAAGGACCCAGCCCTTTATTCAGAGGCCTCCGGTGAGGCATCTATACCAAGATCATCTTATTAGGATCTTTAGCTGGGCCATGTTTCTCCACTGTGACTCAGTACATTTCCATTTCTAGCCTTTCCCAACCTCCCTCCAAAAAGAGACAGGCTCCCCCACAGTGACATAATTAGATTCCCTCTGTCTCTCCTGCATCTACCTATCCTGTCTCTGGCACCGTTCAGTGGGTGGGGATGAATGGAACACTGGGGGACCAGTCCTTCATTTTGCCTCTGGCTTTCACTGTTGAAGAAAATGAATAAAGGTTTGATTGTTGCATTCAGTTTGGTCCATTGTCCTAACTGACACCTGCTTGCTTGACAAAATTAAAAACCTCCAAGTGACTACTGCTTTCAGCTAAGGCAGAGTAGCTTTTATAAAACCATTCTAGAGAGAACAACTATTAAATTGAAAGAAACACAAAACAGCTTTTCAGGGGCATCATAAAGCAACTGAGAGGGTCAGGATTTTATAGATCATGAGCCCAAGAGATTGGCAACACCAGGTGATAGGCTAGAAGTGCTCCATCACTTTTCCACGTGAGGCATCTGACATTCTTAGGTATCACCAGGCTGGGAAGATAATCACAATTGGGGGATATGAACTTCCAGCAGTTTCTCAGGGTGAATATATAAAAACTATCAAGTGGTAATTCCAAGAATGGGGTGGGGGAGGCAAGGACACCTGGAGAAGGAAGCCTGATATTCAGCATCACTTTTATCCTCAGGGAATTTTCTGATTCTTAATCTTAGAAGCCAGCAGCAAGTGGATGTTAGGAAAGTAAAAAGTTAAGCTCAGCTTTTGATATTTTCAATACTGTTGAGGACAAAATTGGAGCAGAGAAAAATAAGGGCTTGGAGCCCTGGTAAAACTCTGGTTTTCAGTTGAGAGTATGAAAAGGAAACCCTCAAAGAGTAGTAACATTCTGTATAGACCAGCCTTCACCAAGAAGGCTGAGACCCAAGCATGAGTCATGTGGAAAGATAACTGTATTAGGCAATCTTCTCTTATATTAACTGTCCACAGGAGAACACCAAAACTTCTCTGGATAAAGATAACAGCCCGGGGCCTCTGAACGTTCTTGTCCATATGGACTGAATTCAATTTAAAACAAGAACTTCAGATATGCCTGGAGAGAAGACCAAGATCAAAATCCAATAAAGAGAGGGGAACAAAGCAATGAAACAAAAACCAAACAAAGCCTACCATAGTAAAAGACCCAGATCTTGAGTTTTTAAATATAGATTATAAAACAGTTCAGATTTCATTGTTTAACAAAACAGATAATAAGATAAATAATTCACCCAAAGTAAGATTTATAAAATGAATCAAGTGGACATTCTCGAGCTAAAAATTCTTAAACATTTTTATTAAGTTAAATTTTAAAAAATCTGTTGGCTTAATAACAAACACCGCACAAGACAAGATTCATGATTGGAAAAGAAGTTAGAACAAAATATCCAGACTTAAGTATGGAGATTCAAAATGGATGGAAAATGTAGAAAACGGAGTAAAGACCTGGGGACCATGATGAAAAGATTGAACAAATATATTTAGAGTCTTGATGGAGAAAAGGTAAAGAATGGATTAGAAGCAATATGTGAAAAGATGTTGGCCAATAAATTTCATAAGTGATGACAGACTATACAAGCAGAGTAATCAAAAAAATATATACATCAACATATGACAAAAACAAATTTTAATAAGACTGTTAATAACCAAATGTAGGTATAAACTATTTAAATAAGTCAAAGGGAACACTAGTGTTTTTAAAAGAGAAGTAAAAGATAGAAAACTGACTTGTAACTGAGACAATTAGTATAAGAAAGTATAAAATGTTGTCTTGAATGACCTCAAAGAAAATGGGTGCCAGCCTAAAATGCTATATTCAGCAGAAATGTCCTTCAAAAATGAAGGCAAACATTTTGAACCAAATAAAAACCGAGACATTTTATGCCAATAGTTCCATCCCCATTCAAAATAATAAACTGAATTCTTCATGCAGAAATGCTGTGAGTTGGAAGCAGGATAATGCATGTGGTAATGAAAAGCAATACATGCATAAATATGGAGTAAATTCAAATCATATCTGTTGTATACACAATAATTAAAATGTCTTGTGTGATTTAAATTTAAAGTGAAAATACAGGACAACAGTAGCACATAAAGTATGAAAAGAATGAAGGGGATATGCAGTTAAAATTTTATGAGGTTTTATTGTCCAGGAGGTTCAAAATTTATATTAGAATCAAAATGTTAATTTTTGTATGATGCACATTGTAATGTCTAGGATAACTCTAAGTTAACATTAGAAAAGTATATCCCTGTAGTTGATAGAGGGGGAGATATGATGATGATAATTATATTTGATTAATGCAAGAAAAAAGGAGACAAAGGACAATAAAAGAGAACAAAGAAAATGTGGGAAAAGTAGACATGAATATTACCATGGTAAATTTAAACCCAAACATACTAGCAATTACATTATGTATAGAAAAATAGTAATTTGGTTAAATAACATAGCCTTTCAGGCAGGCTAAAATAATGATGCTTACAAGAGGAACATCTTAAAGGACATGGAGTAGAGGATTAAAAAAAAAATAAGATGATATAAACACTAACCAAAAGAAAACTTGGGCAGTTATACTAATATGAGACATATTAATTAATTAATTAATCATTAATTCATTAATCCATTTTATTGATATATAATCATTAACATACTAAGTATTATAGATATCTGCAAAGATATTTCATAGCAACTAAGGAGTCAATCTGCCAGGAAGATATAATAATTATAAATTTGTTAATATTCAAAAGACTGACCAATGTTGATGAGGCTGGGAAGCAGTCAAAATATCATCTCATATATTGATGCTCAGAAAGTAAATTTGTATAACTCTTTTGGAAAACTGTTTGGCAATTTATATAAAAATCAAATAATGCTTCCCGTTTTCCCCAGCCAATCCAACTCTAGATATAGTCCTAGAATAAATAAAAGCATATGTCCACTTAAGAACAATTATAAAAGTACTAGAGGCCTGGTGCATGAAATTCGTGCACAGGAGGGAGGAGGGGAGTCCCCTCTGCTCAGCCTGTAACCTCTCCAATCCGGGACCCCTTGGGGGATGTCCAACTGCCGGACATCCCTCTCACAATCCAGGACTGCTGGATCTTAACTGCTCACCTGCCTGCCTGCCTGATCACCCCTAACTACCCCCACCCCCAGCCAGCCTGATCACCCCTAACCACCTTTGCCTGCCAGCCTGATTGTTCCTAACTGCTCCCCCCACCACCGCAGGCCTGGTCACCCCTAACTGTGCCCTCTGCCGGCCTAGTCACCCCCAACGACCCCCCCCACCGGCCTGGTCACCCCCAACTGCCCCCCTCTGCCGGCCTGGTCACCTCTCACTGCCCACATAGCCTGTTGGTCAGTCACTTGGTCATCCCTCACTAACCCCCCTGCTGGCCTGGTTGCCCCACGCAGCCTGCTGATCAGTCGTTTGGTCATCCCTCACTAACCCCCTGCCACAGTTTTTGGTGGGTGGATGCCTATTGCCTAAAGGAGGAAAATGGGGTGCTGGAGATGTCTATATCCTCCATGCATTTGGCTATTACACAGGTGTTTTATGTATGTGTGTATGTTTGTATGTGTATTTGTGTGTGTGTGTGTGTGTGTGTGTGTGCATACATAGAGCTAATCAAGCTCTACACTCAAGATTTGTGTATTTTATGATATACTGCAATGAATATGTACACAGCAAAAATTAGCAGCAAAAAATAAATACACAAAAAATAAATAAGTAAACACAACACTAGATATATGAACCATTTAACCTGAATCATGTTCTGGCCTCACTTCCAGTGTGATACACATGCTGATCTTTATGAATGGAAATTCCAGCAAATGGAAAGTATATCCAACTCTCAAGGTCCAATTCCAGCTCCCACTTCTCCATGCAACCTTCCTTGAATCCTTAGACTTTTGCATTCCCATTCTGTGCCTTAAAGCTCTTCAGTGCTTTAGTGACATTCATCTGCCTCAACTTAATTGCACACTATTTTACGAGTTGCAAAACTATTTTGAATATTTGGATTTTCAAAAGCCTCAATGATAGAAAATATATACATACATATTTCACAATTAAATACAATACACATTTCTAGCTCTCAAGAAATAAAGATATCAGTGTTTCTTTGAGAAAGTTTTTTCTTGTATTTGAAAAACAACACCAATAACAAGAATGTGTGAAGAAATTTTTCATTCTAACAGATAAAGGGCTAAAAATCCTGGGTCACAGACAGGTCTTTTCATCGCCTTGCATCTACAGCTCCATGCCAAAAAGATAATTTATTATGCAAATTAAGGCCCCATGGTATCTGCATGCTAGGTTACTCTTGCAAAAACGTGTCTTCTCTAACAGAGAAGATTAAAAAAAAATAGGAGAGAAGTGCAAATCCTCTTTTCTACTTGGTCTCTTAGACAGAGTTTATATTTGAAGGACAGGAGTTACTTGGATGCTTTCATGAAAGGCTTTGTAAACTCTGGGCCTCAGCTCACCTGCCCTGGAGAGAGAGCAGAGGACCATCCTTCCCCCTGCACTTAGATCCTAGCTCTGCTCCAACACTCAGGATTAGTACTTATGGTGAATAATACATTGTTCTCTTTTATATTTAATGTGATTTTTTATGGCATATAGCAATGCTACTATGATTTTTACATTTATTTGTATCTGGCTGTCATAGTGTATTTATTTCTACTTAGAGCATCTAGTAGGTAGGGACCCAAAATAATCATTTCCCTGTTTGTCATCTTTTCAGTAGTTAACCCATGCAACTCTCCTTGCCTCATCATGTTGGTTTCAAGATGCATTTTAGCTAATTGTAAAGGAAGCAGTGTTGGGATTACTGAATATTGAGGGGAATGATGGCTTTGGATTCAGAAATACTAGAGGCAGAATAAAAGTTATGTAAATATAGCAGCGACAGTTTAGGTGCTATAAATTATCCTAGGCTAGGATGCAGGTGACAGAGAAAAATATTAGAGGTCGGAGATATTTTACACAGATAATTAACTACATTTGATTATATAAATATAAAACAAATAAAATACATAGGCATCAGACCAGAAGCATGTGATCGAACTCAGAGGTTCCAAAATCTGACAAGTCATTGAATTCAATTCTGGAACTTTTTCAGAACAGATTTCTGGGACTTACTAATTCATATTTCATAACTTCTTAAAATAGATTCTAGGACTCTGTATATAAAAGTCCCTGGATAATTTGAATGATAATCCAAATATAGGAAGCACTGTTCAAAAGAACAATGACTAAAAAAATTTGCCTTGGTTTAATAGTTACTAAAATGTATTTATAAGTGAACAATTTAGTGGAAGAAAATTCATTTAAGATCCAAGTTGAAACATTGCTTCGAAGAGTTTATTTTGAGAGAAATTAGCAGATATTTTAATATTCTTCTGTGCTATACTATCTGGCATTGTAGCTGCAGCTAGAACATCTTACAGGAATTTATATCTCTGTGTTTTATTAATTGTTAATGCAGGTTTACAAATGCTGTTTAATTTGCAGTTCAGAGCCTGAAAAGTACTAGCCAAAGTGTACTAGCATTTATACATAAGCACGTACTATGCTGAGCACTTTGCATGCACCGCCACATTCAATTCTTACAACTCAATAAACAGGTGTAATCAAGGTCTCCGTTTCAGACCTATAGATTCTATCCCCGAGGCTTACAGAGACCAACAAATTGCCCAAGTTGACAAAATTAACAAGTGGTGGAGACTAGATGCACACTCATAGAATCTTTAACAAACCCAGGCTGTGACCATTACACCAGGTATATATCCATGCTCTTCGACTGGAGACACACCCAGTGTGTCCCTTGTGCTGCAGTGTGAGGCCATTGGGAGCAGTAAGTAAAGCAATGCAAGTACGGTTCCTATTCTTTCATTTCCTTACTATCCACTTGCTAGCTAATCCCATCAACATAAAGTTACAGAAAACCAATGTGCTTCTCATACTTCCACATTGTCAAATATTTACTTCTCCCTCCACCCAAAATCTGCTCTTGCCATGTGAATATGATGAAACTCGAATCCTGCTTCAGACTTTCTCAAAGCAGGGCATGGCGTTCAGTGCTTTGCAGACAGGATGATGACACTCTGGGTGCATAATAAGCAGCTCTCTCCAATAGAGTGAAGAGCCTGCAATTGCCCTAGTAGGACCCCATTTCAAGGCCAAGGGAGTGAGGCTGACAGTGAATATAAGGGACCTGTTTGGTAAGTGCTCCTTGTGGGAGACTAGATGGCAGCGCTACTCATGGGTTTGAGGCCTCAACCGTCTATAATATGTGGATAAGCTTTCCGGCATTATGGAGAGAAATACTCACAGGCCTCCTAGCCCCAGCCCTTCTTCTGAAATTTTTGGATTTGTCTCAGTCAAGCCTATTCCAGATCACAGGAGAAACGGAGAAGCCTTTGGATTATTATCTATCTGTTACTAAGATCTATCTGAGCTCTCGTGCCACCTCTTGTTAGTGGGTGGTCCTTGTGATTTTTTTTTTCTGATTTTCACATACCCTTTGGACAAAGAGTTCTGCCTTCCCATAAATGACTTAAAAAGCAGGAAAAACAGGGTGTCACTTAGTCACCAAAAATATATTAGTGAGGTTCCTGAGCTATAGTACTAAATAACACGTACAGGGTACTCTCTCTCTTTGCCAGGCACTCTGTCTTATAAGCATTCTGCTTGTACTATGTCATTTAAGTCTCACTGCAACCCTGTGAGGTTAACACTCCTAGTGTTCTCATTGCACAAATAGAGGAAAAGGTCCAGAGTTAGTAGACAGCACTGGATCCAATATCCTTAACCATTCCTCTATGCTCTCATCCACCACAAACTGTAGGCTGTGTTTCAACGCACTTTACCAGGCAGCCAGCATCAGATGTCTAAATATATTGAGCCTTCGAAGGGGACTGCACTCTGCCAAGTGCTGTCTAGAGCAGTTTCCAGGCTTCTCTAAAGCAAAATGGATTAATACAGGTAAGGACACGAAGGGTATATAATCAATCTCTATCAACTTTACATATGAATCCTAAATGAGGTTTCTTCCTAGAACATCCCTGCTCTTTGTACACCTTCAAAATGCCCATTTATTATTAATGGTCCGATCTGCCTCCATTTGCTTCCCCAATCCCATCAAATCCTAATCACCACTGTTAAAAGGACACAGAGGCAGATCAATAAAAGCACTAGAACAAAATCACCATTCCCAAACGCTATAGAAGAGGACTTCATATTCGATTTTATTGGAAGCAATTATCAAATAACAAGTCTTCTTTAATGTACTAAAAGTTGGCCTGTGTATGTATGTGCAATTCCCAACTGTGTCTGGCTTTGCTTCTTAACACAAGTAGGTGATGAGAAATCAAGGCCAGTCTGACATATACCTAATAACTGCTTTTTCTATTATCTCCACCTTTATGAAGACAGGAAGTTCCATGTGGGACAGGACACAGACAAATTAACATTCTTTTTAAAATAAAATATGGTTTTAACTATTTCTAAAGATTTTTGAAGATAAAATATATGGTTGCTACTATAAGCATAGAATTATATTTTAATTTTCTTCCCTAGATTGAGAAATCTTCATGGGTTATGACCTAAATTTATTTGTTTGTATATTATCAGTGCAAAGGCTCATAGTAGGCAGTCAACACATTTTTTAAAGGAGCTTAATATACTTTAGTGTTCAGGTACCCTCCTACAGTATCATCTGTTAGATACATTGAACTCTTACTGTTTGTTGGGAATTAATGTCAGACATGTTTATTGTTGAAGCTCCCTTTGTGTCCACAGAAGAGCTAATGACATAACTTCCAAAAACTCAGTGAGATGTGGGTCTAAAACCAGGCAATTTTCATTAAGCCTATTGTGGCAGCACAAAGAAGCAAGAAGGATGTCTTGGAGCTCAAGAAATGTACAGAGAGACTGGGGTTCAAGGAAAACATCTCAAAATCAGAGGTTCATGGTGTTCAGTCTCCAAGGAAGCAGTAACCTAAGTGGAAAGCAGAGGCTGCAAGATCAGGAGATGGCAGAGTCAGCACTGAGCCAGCCTTTGCCTTCATTCTAGCTGTGGTAGCCTCTGCCTGCATCCTAGCTGTGGTACCCTGCATAACATCCAGTCTCCTTCAGCCTCATTCTTCTTACCTGGAAAGTAGAGATGATAACACCTTCTCACAGAGTTGCTGGGAAAACTAAGTGAGCAAAGGAATGGAAATGTTAATACTTTGTGAGCTTTTTCTAGTAGCTCCTATTAGTACAAAACTGTTTATTTCCAAATTGGGTTCAAAAGACCTCTTCTGTCTAGAATCTGGCATTCCTTTCTAATATAGAAGTAATAATTATGATATTGATGAGGGTTATACAGAAGCATCATTCTGAGCAATTCTTTATGTTACTACCAAACACTTTTGTTTGTGTTTTGGTCCTAAAGCTATGATACCATGTTCAGAATGTATTTGCCCCCTGTGATACCACCCAGAGAAGGAAGACTCCAGGACCAAATTGTTTGCAAGTCTAGGAGTAGATATGGGAGGCAGTGTGGTACAAGATCTGAATTCATCTGGCTCTATAACCTACTAGCTCTGTGTACTTGGGTTAGTCTTCCAGCTGTCATGAGCTTCAGCTTCCTCATCAATATAATATGTAAAAGCACATGTCACAGTGCTTCTCATGTGGACCTTGACCATGCAGTCAGTACGATGATGGTGCCTTAGGGCTTCCATAGATACTCTGTTCTTCTCTCAGTCTGGGCACACAAAGCATTGCAGTTGACTCCTTTTAGTACATGAAATATAAACAGAAGTGCCCCATCACTTTTGAGTGGAAGCTTCAAGGGCCAGAGTGAGATGAACTCTGTTCTCTTTCTTCCTTTGCCACAATAATCAGCACATTATTGGAAGATGGAGACACCTAGAACCCAACATGAGAATGACTTGGAGCAGTACTCCCAGTTGACTCTCAAAACATGGGCCTTCCCTGTTTCATCCCATAGATATTTTCTTTCTTATTTTTATTGACTTCAGAGATGAAGGGAGAGGGAGAGAAAGAAACATCAATGATGATTTAGAACCATTGAATCATTTATCAGCTGCCTTCTGCATGCCCCCCTTCTGGGGATTGAGATCAGAACCAGGGCACATGCCCTTACTGGGAATTGAGCCATGACCTCATGGTTCATAGGTTGATACTCAACCACTGAACCACTCTGGCCAGGAATACCATGGAGTTTTAAGCTTTGTTTGTTACTGCTGCCTAACTAACTAACTAACACTTTCTGATATTAATAACTGGAGGCCCAGTGCACAAATTAGTGCATGGATGGGGTTCCTCGGCCTGGCCAGAGATGAAGGCCTATTGAGGGGGCTGGCTGGCAGCAGGGAGGGGATATGGGAGGTTGGCCAGCAGTGGGAGGTTGGGTGTAGGAGTGCACTGACCACCAGGGGGAAGCTCCTGCATTGAGAATCTGCTCTCTGGTGGTCAGTGCATGTCATAGTGACCAGTTGTTCTGGTCGTTCTGCCATAAAGGTCACTGGGCTTTTATATATTAGATAGTAAGTTCTTTTGAATGTTATCCTATATAATAAAAGCCTAATATACTAAGTGTCCAACTGTTCAACCAGTTGCTATGACACGCACTGACCACCAAGGATAGATGTTTCAACTGGTAGATTAGCTTGCTGCTGGGGTCCAGCCAATTGGGACTGGGCGAGATGGGCTGGACACACCCTGGAGCCCTCCCGGATCCCTCCCTGGCCCCAATTGACCCCGATTGGGACTGGGCAAGATGGCTCTGATTGGCCCAATCAGCCCTGATCGGCCTGATTGGGACTGGGCAAGATGGGCTGGACATGCCCTGGAGCCCTTCTGTGGTCCCTCCCTGGCCCCAATCGTGCACGGGGGCTGGGGGTGTCCCTCGGCCTGGCCTCTACCCTCTCACAATCCAGGACCCCTTGGGAGATGTCAGGGAGCCTGTTTCAGCCTGATCCCTGCAGACCAGGCCAAGGGACCCCACCGGTGCACGAATCTGTGCACCGAGCCTCTAGTTATCTTATAAGATTTGATTGTCACCATGGTTTTATAAAATGAGTAACTACTGTACCGTTTTGCACTTGAGGAAACTGAGATTGAGACTTTGAGTGTGAGTCTTGACACTCCTACCTAATGATTTACCTGTGTGATCTAGTCCAAGTTACTTAAAATTTCTGGCCTGATAAAAAGAATTTCTTCTTTGTGCTTATAAAGGATGATAGAATCCAGCATTATGGCATGGCTTGAATATGAGGTCAAAGAAAATAAGGAAATATACAACTATTTAGAAGTTTATATTTAGTTTGTTCTTTGTTGTTCATAAAGTTTAAACCAACTCATTTGCTTTTAACTACTGTTTTGCTCTTATTTCCTTTTGTGCTTTTATTTTGTTTGATTTGATTTGGTTTGAAGAGTTCCTTCTTTGTCGGGGACAGCAAATAAATCTTGCTTTTGGCCTGTACTGTCTATAGTGGAGCAAGGTGCTTACAAGTGGAAGATGGTTCATATTGATTTTTCTATTATCTGCCTCTTCCTATCTATGCTTCTTTGATTTTGGACCTTTTTCTACCCAAAAGGTGGTAATTTAGAAGAAATAATGGCAGAACTTCCTTCTATCTTACCTACCTCACCAGGAATATTAAAAACAAAAAAGTGGCATTGTCATTTTCTAGACAGACTCTGCTATCCTCAACTTTCTACTTACAAAGATGTACATTCCTACAAGCCTAGGTCATGGTCTGCCTTTGATCTGGACTGAGTGAGGCTCAGTGCCACTCAAAGGGATGAGGGAACATCCATGTCCCTAGTGGATGGGTGGGGGAGGTTACAGGGAGGAAAACCTGTCATGGTGAACTCGAGACTTCTCCAATTCCAGAACTGAAACCAGACCATGCAAGGTGAGGCACATTAGATGAATAGTTTAATTTGCTCAAGTTTAATATGTTCACGAGAGACATTTCTAGGTAACAGCAGTGTATCATCCTTGTCATTAGAGATAGCCTTCAGCCCATCTTTAGTCACCCTCACCAAGACTATATGTCCTCCCCCTTCTACAGCTTCAATTTTACCCCTGAAACTTGTTTCCCAAGTCTTTAAACTAGACTAGACTCTCCCACCTTAACATAATGACATATTTAGTTGATGGTGAAGGAAAGTGTAAAGGAATGAGATGGGCCTGAATAACACATATAGGGCTTGAATGAAGAATTTAATAATATCTGTTGTTAAAAAAAGAAAGAAACCCAATTATGTATAGACTAGAGGCCCGGTGCACGAAATTCGTGCACAGGTGCGGTCCCTAGGCCTGGCTGGCAATTGAAGCTTGAGCGTCTGGTGTGGAAGGGCAGGTTCCAACTGACCTCTGGGCCCTGGGTAGCACCTGGGCCCCTGGGTCTCCACACCCCCCTCCACCTGAGTCATAGGGCCCACACCCGGCTTCCTCAGCTCCTGGGAGCCGGGTGGCAGCCCCACCCCCTGCTGCCACCACTGGTTGCCATCTGCAGGATGATCAGGCCCCCACTCCCACCAGCCTTGCTCTGGAGCTGCCCACTCACCTGCTCCACCATCTCGTCATGTTCCTGCTCTCGTCGGGGTCCATCGGGGCCGGCAGAGCCTCCACTGCTGCCCTCTGCCAGCACTGCGTCGCCAACACCCTCCATGTTCTGAACTGCCCCCTGGTGGTCAGCGCACGTAATAGTGAGTGGTCAAACTCCCAGTTGAGGGGATAATTTGCATATTAATTAGGCTTTTATTATATACTAGAGGCCCGGTGCACAAAATTCCTGCACGGAGGGGGGTTGTCCCTCAGCCCAGCCTGTACCCTCTCCAATCTGGGACCCCTCCAGGGATGTCCGACTGCCCGTTTAGGCCCGATCCCGGGGGATCGGGCCTAAACGGGGGCAGTCGGACATCCCTCTCACAATCCAGGACTGCTGGCTCCCAACTGCTTGCCTGCCTGCCTTCCTGATTGCCCCTAACTGCTTCTGCCTGCCAGCCTGACCACCCCCTAACCACTCTGCTGCCAGCCTGTTTGCCCCCAACTTCCCTCCTCTGCTGGCCTGGTTACCCCTAACTGCCCTCTCCTGCAGGGTTGATCTCCTCCAACTTCCCTCCCTTGCAGGCCTGGTCCTTCTCCACTGCCCTCCCTTGCAGGCCAGGTGCCTCCCAACTGCCCTCTCCTGCTGGCCATCTTGTGGTGGCCATCTTGTGTCTGCATGGGGGCAGGATCTTTGACCACATGGGGGCAGCTATATTGTGTGTTGCAGTGATGATCAATCTGCATATTACTCTTTTATTAGATAGGATAGAGGCCTGGTACAGGGGTGGGGGCCAGCTGGTTTGCCCTGAAGGGCATCCCAGATCAGGTGGGGGTTCCCTTGGGGTGTGGGGCGGCCTGAGCAAGGGGCCTGTGGTGGTTTGCAGGCAGGCCACGCCCCGTGGCAATGCAAGTGGAGGCCCTGGTATCTGGAATTTATTTTCCTTCTACAATTGAAACTTTGTAGCCTGGAGTGGAGCCAAGCCTGGGGCTCCCTCCGAGGCCGGTAGCCATTTGTGTTGGGGTTATAATTGAAACTTTGTAGCTTGAGTGGAGGCTTAGGCCTGGAAAGGGCAGGCGGAAAGCTTGGCTTCCTCTGTTACCTAGGAAACCTTGCTCTCTGTGGCTATAGCCATCTTGGTTTAGGTTAATTTGCATACTCGCTCTGATGGATGGTGGGCGTGGCTTGTGGGCATGGCTTGTGGGTGTGTCGGAGGTATGGTCAATTTGCATATTTGTCTATTATTAGATAGGATAGGATGTCCTAAACCACTGCTCTCCTAAAGATATAAAAATATGCCCTAGCTGGTTTGGCTCAGTGGATAGAGCATTGGCCTTCAGATTGAAGGGTTCCGGGTTTGATTCCAGTCAAGGGCACATGTCGGGGTTACAGACTACTCCCAGTCTGGACCCTGTTCAGGACTCCTTCAGGAGGCAACCAATCGATGTGTTTCTCTCACATCAATGTTTCTCTCTGTCTTTCTCTCTCTTTTCTACTCTCCATAAAAATCAATGGAAGAATATCCTCAGATGAGGATTAAGAACAACAACAAAAAGATATAAAAATACATCTATTTAAATTTGAGCAACTTTAAAAATTCTGAAATGAAAAATTGCTCCTATGTTTTGAGGGAGTCTGAACATACACACACACACACACAGGATATCCCACCCCCTGATTTTTCTAAGAATGTCAACTACAGGCAGACACCTCAAACACAACCTCATAGGAACATCTGAAATCTCCCTGAGACAAATGAGGCAGCTATGATATTGACACATCCTTTTCCTTTCCTCCCTGAGGACAGTTGTCTTCCACCTGTAGGAAGGCAGGGTTGTTTTTCGAATGGTTACTTTCTAAAAGCTAAGCTCAATAAGGGGAGCTCAGCAAAGCCCCACAGATTGTGCCCTTGCCCCCCTTTTATGGACTGTAACCTTGATCTTCCTCAGCCATGAACCTTCTTCTGTGGGACAAGCAAAAGAGTATAAAGCCATGGAAACCCAAGAGGGGGATGTCAGGAGCTGGTCAATACGTGGCTCATGGGGACTCTGTAATGATCACTTTGTCCTTCTCTGTTTTTCTCTTATAATAGAATTAACAGATCTATCACGCTACGTGCACCAGAGAGAGAATATTCTCTGGATGCAAACTCTATGCACAATGCTATTACAGTAATTTCAGTGAGTGAGGTTGTACAGAAAATTAAATGCCTTTCCATCCTCAAATTTCTGAATAAGCAAAATAGCAGAGGTTTTTGAAATAATTTGAGCTTTAAAAACTCTCTAGGCATTTTTACTGCATGACTGCATTTAGGAACAAGTGATTTAATCCATGTTTCTAGCACAACCTTGGATTCCCTCCATCATTTCCTTAAAAGTGGTCACCTCAGTGCTGTTTAAATTTCCTATGACAGAGAATGCAATAAAATCTGACCTGGTGCATTTTATGTTTGGATGGATGCACTTGACAAAAGGTTCTCCTATACATGACTGGGTAGTACTGCTGAAGTGGCAGCTCTTAAAGGAAGCATTAGAGTTAACTGAACGAGTTGTCAGACGCAAGAAAGACAACCCAGAAGTTCCACAGCTTTGGGATAGGTTCAGAGACATCCAGATGTTTTTGTGCCTCTAAGGAAGGGTTCAAAGATGAGCTGAGAGCAGATAAATCCAAAATGGATATCCCATAGATGAAAAGCTACCTGGCTCATAAAACTGAGCCCCAGGTGGAGATTTGGACATTCTGTTGGACATACCCATTAAGTGACCAAAGACTAGTACAGACAAGTTACATCTCAGCAGATACCTGCCCAAAGCAGAGGAAAGGCCACAGAACAGATATCTTCCCCTAAAACCAAGACTTTACACAAGCCAGGGAAAACCTAGCTTGTGGGCCTACGAAAAAGAGGAGCGTGAGGAAAAATTCTGACTTCACTAAACTTTAAGTCTGAAATAACTGAGAAAACACTGAAGCACCAGAGTTTACTCAGAAATGACTAAGATTATAGGTTTTGACATCAGGTAAAATGGAAGTTCAATAGAGAGGTTAGGTTCAGTTTCAGAAAGATAAGATAAAGGTAGTTACTTTTTTCCCCCCTTTTGCACATCAGAGACTATGTCTTGAAAAATGTTATACCCGCTATATATTGAATTGAAATTGACCTGTCTTAAATTTCTCTTTATTGTACCTTCTGGAGTCATTAAAAATATCCCTTTTCATATGATAGCTCTACAGAAATTGAGAGATAACTCTGATGTTTTTCCTAAGTCACATCTTTTTCAGGATAGGCATGGTCAGAATAATCCAGGTGATAATTCAATTTCTTGATTCTCAAAATGTTCAGCCTCTTCTCTTTTGCTTATATACTGGTTTTATACAACCCTCTTAGAGAAGTGGATGACAAACATTTCTAGAGGAATCTTAATAACTGAACCAAGGCTTGGCCCCCACCTCCAAGATTTTTTTAATTCAGTTGGTCTGAGACAAAGCTAAGACTTCAGTGCTTTCTAAAACTTTATGACAGTAATTAACAAATGGCTTGAGAGATTATAACCCAGACTTGAACACAATAAACACAATGTGAGTGGTTTAGGCCTACCCTAGATATTGATTCTTCATTATGGCTGCCCAATATAGTATTTTTTCCTGGCAATCAACTTGCTAATTGTACCAACCAGTCATTCACCTAGTCTCTCTCCCTTCTACTGCCACCTCCTCCCAATTTTTTTCCTGATAAAGTTACTGGTCAATTAAAACAATACCTATTAAGAGTACTCTTTGTAGTTTCCAAACTTTAGCACATTTTGTCACTGTTAGTATCCTACACAAAAATAATATAGGTATAAGCTATATCATGGAGTAATTTGTGATCTGGTAGGAGAGATTGATAAACAGGTAACCAGTGCAGTGAGCTAAGTGCTATGACAGATAAAACTTTCCCAGTGATTCTGGAGGAACACAAAAAAAGGGGCATTTACTATATCAGGGCCAGAAGATAATGTAGGGATATTAAAGAAATAGCATGAGTTAAAGCAGAAGAGTAGGCTATATATCTGAAGCTGGGAAAATTCTGGCCTGGAGTCTGAAAAACTTAAGCTAGGCGCTGACCATCCCTAGAAAAAGTGAACACCAAAGTAGCATCCTTTCAGAACAAGAGAAGAAAACATGGTCTCATGATAATTCAACTGAGTGTAGCAATCTAAAACTCCTAGCCTATTTCACTAACACTCTCACTAATGACTAACAATTAGTGTAGTAATCATCTGGAGATCTTGGTGAAGTATAGATCCTGATTCCATAGGTCTGGGACTCTCCATGTATAACAGTCTCCTTCATGATGCTAACATCGCTGAATAGAATTGAATAGCGAAGTTCTATGGAAACACCATGTGAGAAGGAAAGGCTCTGTGTTCTGAATCTGGGGAACAAAAAAGGCAACTCATTCTAGGAAGATAAGTCAACAGAGCACAGTGCTAGACGCCTCATCGGCACAGTAAGAATGAAAATGTTCACTAATTGATTCTAATTTGCCACCAAATCATCATCAACACAAATTATTAGAGGGACTCATTGCATAAAAGGCTGCTCATTGGTGTGGTAATGGAGCCTGTGTGGGTTTCTGTATTACCCATCCATTAACCCCCTTCTCTCATCATCCTTTCTAAGGTACAGTTTACTGATAGGCCCCCATTTATCCCATTTCACACTCGAGTCCATTTCTATGAGGGAAGCAACAAATTGGAAGTGTAAATATGGATCTGGTATGTGATTCTAAAAGACCGCCTGCCAGTCCTGCTCACTCAGCTCCTATTCTCTCCGGCTAATTTATCCTACGTGGGGATTCATGGGCATGTCAGGGAATATTGGAACAGATTGAAACAAAGCCTTTCATCCAATTTTACTGCAGATTTCAAGTTGCCGCATAAGATGGCTCGAGAAAAACACTCCCACAAGTCTGCATCCATTCACATTGCAAAAACTACTCAATTTCAGACTTAACCAATGTTTCACAACATGTCACCGTGTGAAACAGAAAGACTGCTTCTGGGGTTTCACAGGCTCCTTCTGGTACTCGGCTCCCTTTTGGAAGATGAATGTTTTCCTATTGTCCTGCTTTTCAGCCAGACTTGCCCTATGCCAGGCGGTAGGATTTTGCTCAAATGTCTTTATGTGACCTAGGTTCTGAGTATCATAAGGTTGGTTTAATGAGCAATCTCTTGTGGGTAGTGAGCCCCAGAAACACTGATGGGATGATTGGAAGCATAAACCTTTGGTCCTCATCCTGAAAATGCTGCATCAGAATCTCTTGTCAATTAAATAATAAAACAATTAAAAAACCTTCACAGGCCCTACCCTGTTTGGCTCAGTGGATAAAGCATCGACCTGCGGACTGAAGGGTCCTGGGTTTGATTCTGGTCAAGGGCACGTACCTTTGTTGCAGGTGCCCTGGCCCTGGTCAGGGCACATGCAGGAGGCAAACACTCAATGTGTCTCTCTTACATGGATGTTTCTCTCTGTCTCTTCCTCTCCCTTCCACTCTCTCTAAAAATCAATGGAAAAATATCCTCGGGTAAGGGTAAAAAACAACAACAACGAACCAATAGAGACCCTTGGGTGAGAATCCCTGGATGAGGTAAAATACAAATTTCTTAGGAGTTGGGTTGTTGGATACTGAAATAGAGGGCGGGATTTTCTTTTCTCAAGAACTATATGCTCTCATCAGATCTGGGCAGGGATTTATATGCAAGTCTAGGGCTGAGAGTATAAGATCAGGATTTTTGATTGGCAACTGACAGATATTTTACCCTGATTTCTAGAAAACGTTCAAACCAAAAGTGATGCAATTGCAAAACACATTAATAAAGAGACGCTACCCAGTCTTTTACCTGCAGGAAAGTGCAAAGGGCAATATGCAAATAAAGACCATTACTGGTTGACTAAATTAAACCTCCTTTACAATGGCCTTCTAGTGGTATTAAATGAGTGATGTGGGTGAAAATTCCTTGCACAGAGCAAAGCATGTAGCAATAGCATAAATGCTATTTTCCTTCGGGGCATGTAAAGCTAAAACATAAAAGGTAAGTAAAACTGAAACTAGGTTCAGAATTTTCAACTGCATCAACCTGACCAACCAGGAGTGAAGTACACAGCATGTTGTTTTATGTTTAAGACCAAAGTGAGCACAGAGACTAAGAAGGCTCTGACCCCAATCAAGTTTTGCTTCATCTCCGTTGCCTTGTGCAGAAATGGCTGATCAAATTAGGTTGCAGTATTTTGACAGAAAAATAATGACTTCTTTGCAAAGATTACTAAGATGTGCAGGCAAATGGAAATCCCGCAGTGGAAGTCTGGTGGAACTCGGAGCGCCTTTCATCTCCTTGGCTGTGGTTCATCACACATAATACGTGCTCTAAAAGAGAAAAAAGCTTGGGTAAAAGGGAGTTGATTCTGAAGTAACCCCATTAAAGGTTTCCTTCTCCTCCTCCTTTCTCTTTATGAACTTTATTCTCACTTCTAATATTGGACTGTTTTGCTTCTGTTTA
The DNA here is from genome assembly GCF_027574615.1 of Eptesicus fuscus. NCBI lineage: Eukaryota > Metazoa > Chordata > Mammalia > Chiroptera > Vespertilionidae > Eptesicus > Eptesicus fuscus. The sequence goes on from NC_072489.1 coordinate 46,859,137, forward strand.
ATGCCTAAACAATACTTAGGCATCATGACCATTCTTGAGTTATTGAGAATTTCAGTTACTCAAGAAATTATATATATATAGTGTCCCAAAAATGTATACACACTTTGAATAATTATTAATTCTAGTGGGTTAAATCTGAAAAGAAAAAAAAAAAACATCAATTAAACTATCAGCTGTTAAAGTGTGTATACATTTTTTGGGGACACCCTATATTTCTTCTAATTAATGTCCTCTATTTAGAATATTAGGGCAGCATTTTCTAAAGTGCTGGGATTTGGTCTCAAGATATTCCATGAAACCCTGGCTCCTTTGTCTTTTATATATAGGATTGGTTTCCCCTTTGGGGCTTCACAAAGCAGGAATAGTTAGCTTGCCTTTATTTCACCCATCATATTCCAAATTATTTGACCACATCATCTTTTCTTTGCAAAGTATCTACTGATGTATTATGATGTGCTTTGCAGAGCATGCTTTTGGAAATGCTTGTTTAGGTATCAGATAAAGATGGATTAGATAAGCAATTCTTCTGTAGGTTATGAGATCTGCATGAATAAGGATATTCACCATAATATTTTTACAACCTCCAAATAGAGAAGAGCATAACAAAAGTTAAAAGATATTATTCTATTTTCATTAAACTTTTAGTATTGATCTGGAACGCCCAATGGAATTTCTCCGTATTATAAACTTTGCGCACTGTGCTTTACTCTGGGTATTTTTAAATATATTTTGTTGAGTATTCACTTGGTGGAACTGTTTTTAAAATAAATTTTTAATTTCTTACAAGTTTTAGACTTATAGAATGATTATAAACCATACAGAAAGTTCTTGTACATTCTACAGCTAGTTTTCCCTACTATTGACATCATATATTAGTATGCTACTTTTGTCACAATTAAAGAATCAATATGGAAACATTATTATTACTAACATTCATACTTTATTCAGATGACCCGAGTTTTCCACAAATGTCCTTTTGTTGATCCAGGATCCCATCTAGAATTCCACATTACATTTAGGAATCATAACTCCCTAGAATTCTCTCAGGTGTGATAGTTTCTTACACTTTTCTTTTTTGTGTGTGACCTTGAAAGTGATGAGGAACACTGAAAAAAAATCTTTCATAGGATGACCTATTTTTTGGAGCTTGCCTGTTGTTTTTCTTATGGTTAGACTGAGGTCTTATTTTTTAAAGACTACAGAGGTAAATTACTATTTCCAGAATGTCATATCATCATATTATATCATATGTCATATTATATCATATGTCATATCATATAGATTTATACTATGAGCCTGACTCATCATTGTTGATGTTGATCTTGATCATCTAGCTTGATTTTAGTGTTTAACAGGTTTCTCCACTGTAAAATTACTCTATTTTTTCTCCTTTTCCATACTGTACTCTTTGGAATAAAGGCACTATGCTCAGCCCACACTTAAGGACTGGGAAGTTATGCTCTACCTCCTTAAGGGTGAGTCCCTACATACATTAATATTATTAATTCTTCTGCATGGAAGATTTGTCCATTCTCCCACATTTATTTACTCAATATTTATAGATAGATATGAATTCATGGATGTTTATTTTATACTAGCTTTCCCGTTGCAGGAAAAAATCCTGCAATAGGATTTCCCGCTGCACTCTACCCTGCTTCCATTCCTCCCTTGTTCGCCCGCCTCACCTTCTCCTCCAGCCCGCCCGCGTTTCCCTTCTCCCCCGCCCCGCCTCTGCCCAGCCCTTGTCCCCCGCCCCGCCCTTGTCCCCCGCCTCACCTTCTCCTCCAGCCCGCCCGTGTTTCCCTTCGCCCCTGGCCACGCCTCCACTCGACCTTTATCACCCGCCCCGCCTTCTCCTCCAGCCGGCCCGCGTTTCTCTTCACCCCCGGCCCCGCCTCCACCCCGCCCGCCACGCCTTCTCTTCCAGCCCTCCCTTGTTTTCCTTCACCCCTGGCCCCGCCTCCGCCCCGCCCTTCTCCCCCAGCCCCGCCTCCGCCCCGCCCTTCTCCTTCCCCCCGGCCCCGCCTCCGCCCCGCCCTCCCCCCCCCCCCCTTGCTTGCTTCTTCGAAGCTTTACTCCCTTCTGCAGCTGTTGGCTTCTTTGGACGCTGTCTTGATATGCAAATTAGCCGCCATATTTGTTGGGGCAATTTGCATACTCATCCTGATTGGTTGGTGAGCGTGGCTTGGCTGGTGGGCGTGGCTTAGGTGTAGCGAAGGTGCGGTCAATTTGCATATTTGTCTATTATTAGATTATATTTTGGGTTATAACACAACATTATTTTTTGTTCTTCAAGATGTTTGACCATTGGGAGCTATTTCAGGTGGTTCTTGCATCCCTTTTACACACCCTCATCATTGTGTGTGTATATGTGTGTGTGTGTGTGTGTGTGTGTGTGTGCATATGTGATATGGCCTGACCTTCTGGCACTGCATGAGGCCACAGGCTCATCTATAATACCGTATTTTCCGGCGTATAAGATGACTGGGCGTATAAGATTTTCCTGGGTTAAAAAGTTGTCTTATACGCCAGAAAATACGGTAATAAATGTGTAATATGCTAATTAGACCTGACAGCTGAAGAACCTTCTGGACATCCCCCAAGGGGTCTCGGATTGCGAGAGGGTTCAGGCCGGGCTGAGGGACCCCCTCCACCTCCCATGCACAAATTTCGTGCACTGGGCCTCTAGTCTTATATATTTCTGGCCCAAGTCCTAGGATCATCTTTGTCTAAGGATTCTTGGTTCCTTTTATTCATACTGAATTCCTTAACTTAGCAATATGCATTTAAGATTCATCCACATCTCTTCATGGATGACAGCTCATCTGTATTTTTTTTAATTACTGAAAAAAACGTGCTTCAGAATGTGTGACATTTTGTGTATCTATTTGCCTCTTAAAGACATCATGGTTGCTTCTGTTTTGAGCCATTATGAATAAAGCTGCAATAAACATTCACAAGAAGGTTTTTATGTGGACATACATCTTTAAATCATCTGGGTAAACCTAGGCACAGAATTGTGGATCATATGGTAAGACTATGTTTAATTTTGTAAGAAAGTGACAAACTGTCTAAGTGGCTATACCATCTGCATTTTTACCAAAAATGAACAAGAGTTTCTGTTGTTACAAGTCTCGCCAGCATTTGGTGGTGTTAGTGTTTTGGATTTTTTATATTCTAATAGATGTTTGGTGGTATCTCAATATTGTTTTAATTTGCCATTCCCTAATGACAAGTGATGCTGAGCAATTTTTCTTGTTTATTTGGCATATGTAAATCTTCTGTGAGGCGACTTTTCAGCTCTCGTGCTCATTTTCCATTGGCTTATGTATTTCATTATTGTTCAGTTATAACATTTTTATATATTTTGGATATAAATTCTTCATTAGATATATATTTTGCAAATATTTCTAGAAGTCAGTGACTTGCCTTTTCATTCTATTAATTGTGTCTTTCACAGAACAGAAGTTTTTAATTTTAGTAAAATTCCATTTGTAAGATTTTCTTTCATGGATTGTGCTGTTGGTATTATGTTTAAAATCTCATTACCAAACCCAAGGTCATAGGAATTCTCTCCTATTTTACATTAGGTCTATTTTTAGTTAATTTTTGTAAGATGTAAGTTCTATGTTTAGGTTTTGGTTTTGTTTTGTTTACCAAAACCTAGCACTTTAGTTGAAAAGGCTATCTTTTCTCCATTGAATTGATATTGCTTTGATGTCAGAGAACAGTTGACTGTATTTCTGTGAGTCTATTTCTGGACTCTTTACACTGTTCCATATCCATAGATATATAGATTGAGATGATAGATGAAAGATAGATGATAGATAGATTGATTATAGATAGATTCACCAGAACCACACAGTCTTGATTACTGCATTATAATACATATTGAAATTAGGTAGTGTGAGTCCTTCAACTTTATTCTTCTTTCGTATTGTGTTAGCTTTAATATAATTTTTCCCTTCTCCATATGAACTTTAGAATAATTTTGTCTATATCTGTGAAATAGTTGCTGGGTAGATTTTATTTAATATTTAGATCAAGTTAGGAAAAATTGACATCATAAAATACTGAGTCTCACTATCTATTAACAAAGAACAGTTCTCCATTTACTTAGATCTTCTTTAATTTTATTAGAGTTTTATAGGTTTTTACATATAGATTTTGTTATACTTATGCCTATATTTTACCCATTTAATACATCTAAATATATCATAGTTTTGGTGCCATTATAAATGTAATTGTTTTTTTTTTGTGTGTGTGTGTTTTTAATATTAAAGATTTTGTCTTTTTTTAAAAAATAAATCTTTATTGTTCAGATTATCACAGGTGTTCCTCTTCCCCCTGCCCCCACATAGCTCCCCTCCACCTGATTCCCCACCTCACCCCATGCCCTTACCCCCCGCCACTGTCTTCATCCATAGGTGTAAGATTTTTGTCCAATCTCTTCCCACACCCCTCAGACCCCCTTCCCCCTGATAATTGTCCATCCCCTCCCTTTCTATGTCCCTGATTCTATTATATTCACCAGTCCATTCTGTTCTTCAGATTTTTTATTCACTTGATTTTTAGATTCACTTGTTGGTAGGTATGTATTTGATGTCTTTTTGTTGTTCATAATTTTTTACCTTTACCTTTTTTTTCTTCTTCCTCTTCTTAAAGAATACCCTTTAGCATTTCATGTAATCCTGGTTTGGTGGTGATGAACTCCTTTAGCTTTTTCTTGTCTGTGAAGCTCTTCGTCTGACCTTCAATTCTGAATGATAGCTTTGCTGGGTAGAGTAATCTTGGTTGTAGGTTCTTGCTGTTCATCACTTTGAATATTTCTTGCCACTCCCGTCTGGCCTGCATAGTTTCTGTTGAGAAATCAGCTGACAGTCGTATGGGTACTCCCTTGTAGGTAACTAACTGTTTTTCTCTTGCTGCTTTCAAGATTCTCTCTTTGTCTTTTGCCCTTGGCATTTTAATTATGATGTGTATTGGTGTGGTCCTCTTTGGATTCCTCTTGTTTGGGGTTCTGTGTGCTTCCTGAACTTGTAAGTCTATTTCTTTCACCAGGTGGGGGAAGTTTTCTGTCATTATTTCTTCAAATAGGTTTTCAGTATCTTGCTCTCTCTCTTCTTCTGGCACCCCAAAAATTCAGATGTTGGTACGCTTGAAGCCGTCCCAGAGGCTCCTTATGCTATCTTCATACTTTTGGATTCTTCTTTCTTTCTGCCTCTCTGGTTGGGTGATTTTTGGTTCCTCATATTCCAGATCTTTGGTTTGACTCTTTGTTTTTAAATTTAAAATTCCAACAATACATTACTAATAATTTTAAAAAGCAACCTGCTTTTGTATATTAATCTCATATTCTGTGATCTTGTTATATTTACTTTTTAATTTCTTGGGTAGTTTTTGTCAATTCTTTGGAGTATTTTACATCTGAAAAGAGAGATTGTTTTGTCTTTTTCTTTCCAATATTGGTACACTTTATTTCATTTTCTTGTCTTATCACAATACCTAGAACTTCCAGTATAATATTGACTAAAAGAGATGAGAGAGGATATCATTTCCTTGTTCTAAATCTTAGGCAGATAGTGTCCATTGTCTTACCATTAAGTAAGAGGTAAGATGTAGGTTTTACGTAGATATTCCTAGTCAAGTAGAAGTCCCTCTCTCTTCCTACTTTGAATTTTTATTATAAGAGTTTTATTATAAGAGTTTTTATTATAAATGTGTATTTTTCTGCATCCATTGATATAATCATGTAATTTTTATTCTTTAATCTGTTGATGTGGAGGATTGCATTGATTAATTTTCTAATATTGAACCATCCTGTGTACATAGAAAAAAATCACTTGGTTGTAGTGTATAATTCTTGTTCTTCATTGTTGGATTAAATTTGCTAATATTTTGTTCAGGATATTTTTGTTTATGTTCATCAGATATGTTACTTTGTGTTGTTTTTTTTTCCTGTATGGTTTTGGTCTTAGAGGAAGGTTAACCTCATAGAATAAGTTAGAAAAATGTATTTTTTGCTTCTATTTTCTGGAAGAGATTGTGGATCATTGGTATTATTTCTTCCTTAAATGTTTGTAGATTTCAACAAACATTCCTTAAATATTTGACCTTGTGTTTTCTCTTTTGGGAGGTTCATCATTATTGATTCAATTTTAATATATAAAGGGTTATTCAGACTATTTGTTTCTCCTTGTGTGATTTTTAGTAGTTTGTCTTTCAAGGAATTAGTCCAGTTTATATAAATTATCAAATTTGCTGTTGTTTGCAGTATTTATTATCATTTTACTATTTAAAGAATTAGTAGTAATTACTCCTTTTTTCTTTCTAAAACTGAAAATTTGTCCATTTATTATACTTTTCATTAGTCTGTTAACAGGTTTATTAGTTTTATTGACAATAAAAGACCTAGCTTTTGTTTTAGTTTATTTCCTCAACAGTTTTATTCTTTTCGATATCACTAATCTTTGCTCTGATTTTCATTAGTTCTCTTCTGCATGCCATAGGTAACCTAGCCAATGAAAGGTGGCCTTAATATTTAAATGCAGGCAGTTATACATTAAAGCATGTAGGAAAAATAAAAGGAAAAAGATTAGGAGAATGGATGTGAAGCATGGAAAACCTCCTAAACATTAAGCCCCAGATGACAGATTTTTGAGGTAAAAGTGGAATGTCTTATTGAGTCCAGTTTTGTGTAGATCTCTGAAGAGACATCATAAAACCATCAACAGTGACACCAGAGTTTTCACTTAGAAATGAATGAGTTGAAAAACTAAGAATCTATATAGCTGGACATTCATGACTTCAAGAAAAATATATATAACTTCAAGACAATATTACAATAATTTGAGAGGAGTTATCTAGCTAAAGAAGTTATTGTCTCCCCTTCATAGAAATTTTTTATTTTAACTAAAAATTTAAGAGTCACAAGAATTCTAAAATTATAGAATCTGTTCTTCTTTGTCTGGCCATTCCTGGAAAAGCGTGATTCTGCAGCACAGATGTTTTCTTCATTGATAGAATGACTTGAGAACAAAATACAAGTTTCTTGGCTTTGTTTTTCTGTGTTAGATTTTTTATTTATTTATTTATTTATTATTTATTTATTTATTTATTTATTTATTTATTTATTTATTTTAGGTAGAATTGAGCAACGAGAGTATTGCTGCCAGATTTCCTCCCGATGAGCATTTTATCTGGTAATAAAAGTAATCTTAGTCCCTGATGTGCTTTGTGACATTAAACTTGGCATTTCCATTTCTAGAGGCTTTTATTACAGAGATTCAAACTTAAACATTTTGTTAAGATTTCAAGCATGCAAGGAAGAAAGAAACAAAATCAACCTGCTCTGAAATAAATTTGTATGAATAACAAATTAGTAATACAGTATAAAATTAGATGACAAAAGATATCCCCAATATCCCAACACAAAATGTCTAAACCAGGTGAAATAGGATTATAAAATCCATAGGCTGTGTAGGATTATGTTGGAGAACAAAACTACACCCAGGGTTAAGCCCTCAGGATATTTCACTCTTCATCCAAATTCTTGGTATACAACATGGGTACAGTGGCTCATGCCCAAATTCATGAATTTTTTGACACCTCTTTTTCACATATCCACATTAATTCATTGGTATATCCTGTTGGCTCTAACTACAAATATATTCAGACTTTGAGCACTTCTTACCAGCTCCATTCCCCTCTTGCATCAAATCCCATCACTGCTCTACTCACAACACTTCAATGACTGTGCCTCAGCCTAACAGCAGAAGTTCTCATGACCTGCAGGGTCCTATGTGATTTACCCCTTGGCTCTCTCTCTGACCTCATCTCTTACTTTCTTCCTACCTCACTACTCTCCAGTTATTTTGATTCAAATCTTTGCTTTTCCTACATACTCCAAGTGTGGTCCTTCTCCTAGGGCCTTTGTACTTGCTGTTTCCTCTGCTCACTCATTTAACTAATCTCTGCTCAGATTTTCTGATTTGAGGAAGCCTTTCCAGATAAGCCACTAAAACTATCACAAACACAGCCTTGGCTCCTCTTTCTCTCCCTGTATGTGATTTTACATTTCTCCATGGTACTCATTGCTACTCAACATATAGTCATGTCATTATTTTTATACCCCACCTACTGGAATACAGACATCCCAAAATGGGGCTTATTTGTCCACTGCTCTAGTTCAAGACTTTGGGAGTGCACATAAAACAGCTGTTGAAGAAAGGAAAGATAGGAAAATGAAGGGGAGGGGGAAATGAACAGGACTTTGAAATTTCTATTTTGACAGAAGAAAGAACATTTATCAGTTCCCAGTGATAAATTTATCAACTGCTTTTCTCCAGTCTTAAAAATGATATTTATGCTGTTTGCATAGGAATATTTGGCTTCAAATCTTGCTTTCTATCTATTAGTTACACAGTCACAATTAAATAATTTTATTTTACTAAGGCATATTTGCCATTTTATAAAAAGATTAATAACATTTTATAAGACACCCTTTGGATTTTAGGGATTAGAGTATGTGAGGGTGCTTAGAAAAGTGCAGGCATTCTAAAGATTATTAATACCATCTTTTTTAAATGTGACACTTGTCTTCCCATTTTAAATAATATAGGAAGTGGTCACCTGTTTCTCAAACTTTCAGGTTTACTTGGCAAGACTAAAAACACTGTATTTACAAAGGCAGGAACTAGAATAAAGAAAACAAAAGGTAAAGAAAAAGTAATCTCTATCTTCCCTTCCACTTTTAATAAAGCCAGTCTTTATCAAATAAATGGATCAAATTTCTTGAGTACCTTTCTGATTTCTATCCCCATTTGCATGATCTGCTACTGCCATCATAAGACAATCGCTTGGGTATTATTCTTCTATGCAGTACTTACCTTCCAACAGAAGGCTCTTGAACTTAGCAATGAATATGTTTCCAAACTCCAAAAGGAAGGGCCTAAAATGTTTCAGCATTGTGTTGTCTTATGCTATTTGGGTCACCATCAGGCATTGTCTGGGAGCAGAACATCTATCCTTCAATTTCTATCATGGAGATGCTTACCCAGGAAAAAAAATCAATTTTCTCCTCTATAAGACAAATATTTCATTTTTGTTTGTGCCCTTGAATGAGCATCTGTTTTTATTATAATAAGCAGTTCACCCTGGAATGATGAGGGGCAGGCAGATTTGTAGCATTAGTGTCACATGATCAGATAGGAGACACATTATCAGGAGGTTTTTTTTGTCTTTGCTTTTGTTTTTCCCATATCTGGTCACCAATTGGGGTGGCTCTACTTACCTTCCCTAGCTGTCGTTGCTCTGGGGCATCTGAAGCCATGTCAGCTACACACATGTGGCCCTAAATGTAAATCTCACACATGCTAAACTAAGTCTTTCAGAGATTCTCTCCTGTTCTTTGTTTCATGTTTGACTATTTCATAGAGAATGAGGCTTGGAACATCTGAGAGATGTGCCATAAATAATTAAAGTCCCCCAAACCTCCTTTCCCCTCCTTGGTGTTTGTGTGTGTGTGTATTTCTTTTTCCTAAAACGTGTAGGATCTAACTTGCCACCGAATGCCTTCAAACTTAATGGTGTTTTTTTCCCTGCCATTGGATGATTTCCTTATAATTATTACTTTGGAAAGTAGGTAATCTTCCTTTGTAAGAAAAGAAAGAAAGGAAGCCAAATCAAATCAAACATAAACCTCTGGGCTCTATTATGGCATTAGGCTTTATGTCCCAGAGCAGGTCAGAGCATACCTTTGATATATGAAAATTTGTCAATCCCGAGTACATTTCATTTACTGAAATGCTGTTTGAGAGCAACTTTATTAAAAATGCAAGACCTTGGTACAATGCCACTTTATTTTGTGTCACTGCTTTCATATAAAATCCTTTCTCCAAACACTTTGGAGAATTAAATAATACAAGACAGGAGAAAGTGTTCTGTCTAAATTATACAACACTATGCCATAAGGAATAATTTAAAGAATCAGAAAGCCAATAGCTAAGGCTCAGAGAAATTGAAAAGAAATAGGAGATATTTTTCAGAGTTTTTTTTTCTTTTTTTTTCTAAAGGAGGGTTTTTGTTATGGAGCGTGGTTGAAGTAGTGAGGCAAAGGGAAATTTATGATGGAATATGGGGTCAGTGTTTTATGATTCAAAAAGGCATCCTTCTTACTGCTTCTCTTCTATGTCACTTTCTAAGTTGTCCCCTGTCATTTTATTTTGTGAAGAATCTATGACTAATACTAATAGGTATTACTTACCTATTTTAAATTAATATTTTTGAAAATGCTAAAGTTCAAGGTTATGATCACATGTAAAGGTGAGACTCACAGAGGTATAAAATGACCTGTACACATGGCCATACAGCTGCCAAATAGTAAATCTTCGAGTTAAACCCAGGTCTAATTGGATTCAAGCCCTGATGCTTGCTACCACCCCAGTGAACTTAGCAAGAACTGGAATTAATGAGCCAGATCTCTCACTGAGCATATTCCTAGTTTTCTCATAATGCTTTGCAGCCAACCACTCTCAATCTTTGTTCTAATATGAATCAAGAGCCGTGATTCATAGAAAACAAAAGTAGCAAGAATGGCATGAACCTCTAGGAAAGGGTCCTATAAACAATTTTCATTGTCCTAAAGAGTTTTCTGTTCCCATGCTCTTATATCAACAGTTGTGGAGATTTTGGCAATACACCATTCATCTGGTATACTGAGGTGACATCATCTTTTATCTTACAACCTAAAGTAAATGTAAAGAGATAGTGTGACAAATATTATACTTATTCTCTTCTTCCTTGCTAGCAAAAACTCTTAATTTTTTCTTCTGGGAGAGAATATGCTTAATTTCAAGTGATGGATTGGTCTAAGCCAATCATGAAAATCTTGCTCACAGTTTCTCAGCATCTCTTGCCCTGAGGAACGGACATAAGTCACAATCGTGACCAGTGAGACTGAAGGGAACTCTGCTGTTGTCCTCTATCCCTCCCTTCTTCATCCTCTAAATGGGGCTGTGGTGACTGGAGCTGCAGATTCCATTTTACAACCATGGGTGCATCAAGGATAACATTAAGGAGAACATGATTAGAACTGAGGAGAGAAATGACCTAGATTTCAAAAACATCATCAAGTAGCTGCCAACCTCCAAACAGTTGATCTGTTGGGTAACAAGTCCTCTTATTGGATTAAGCCACTCTCATTTTATTGGTGGTTGTTATTTCCAATTGGACTTAATCCTAACAGGTAAATATAGGCAGTCTCAGAAGATGCATAGATTAATTGGGGAGGGAGATTAGGGTTGAGTCATAGAGAGAGAAATGCAAGGCAAAAGAGCAACAGGCTAATTTCATTTAGGATCATAATTTTGGACAAGGTTACACTTCTCCATGACATTTAAATTGTAGATGTGACTACCAAGGTTACGCAAGATTTCAAAGGCCAAATAACTAATCAGCCATATACATATTATTCATCTAGCACATGTAATTACTGCCATATTTCCTTGACCACATGTGATGGGACACACGTGCTGATAAGCACGTTTACATGCAACTTTATATTGTTGGCTAAGAACTAGGCTACAAGTAAGTGTTTGGATTCTGCCTCTGGAATTTCACTTAGATGAACATATCAATCAGTATAGGCTAGAGTGTACTTGTACTTCGATTAAAAACCAATACACAATAAAATAAATAATTCTTGAGTTTAAGTGGCTCAGAAGCATAAAAGGCTTATTATTTTCTGACACCCCTTTGTCCATCACAGGTCAGCTACAAGGCTTTGCTCTATGTTGTCCTCACTCCAGGTCTTAACCAGAGAGAAGCCCATCTCCCTGCTTCCATATTGTCCCTGATGGGAAAGTTGAGAAGTCATTTTACACACGACTCTTAAAGCTTCTAACAGAAAATTTCACGGGTTACTTTGCTCAATTTTCACTATACAAAACAAGTTACACAACCATACCCATTATCCTGAAAGCAGAGAAATAGAATCCCAACATGAAGCCTTGAGAAGAACTTACAACATATTGCAAAGGTGCTAAACACTTCCTCACACAGTGCCGATGTCATTTCCCATCTCCAGACTTATTTCCTTCACCCTTAGCAAAAAATGTATTTCAAATCTTTCCTTGACCTCTCTAAACATCCAAAACCCTGAAAGTGGATTTGTTTGAATTTGTCATTCTTTATTCACTAAGCTTGGGTTAAATTAAGCAGCTGTCTGCCATCAGGGAGGCAAAACCTGAGTTATCCTCTTCACTCTCAGGTCTCAGTAATGTCAAAGAGCTTGGGCAGTTTGGGCAGCAACCGGAAGTTCATGAGGGATGAACACCTGTGCCCTCTCTGCCTCAACAAAGTGGTGAAATGCAATATTTCTGCTCAGTGTCTATGGTTTCCAATTATGTGAAGGAAAAAAAAAAAGCAATGATTTCTTTGGGTTCACAGTGCACCCTATGCACAACAGTAGTTGGCAAATTGGGCTCTTTAACCATGCTGGGTAAATAGCATGGTGGGATTGACGTGAGCAAGGAAGGGTGCCAGTGCTCGAAATTCAGTGAGAGGGCCAGATTTGTCCTGGAGGTACAGACTTCATGGGTAAATGTCCTATAATGCTCAGTAAGAATTCTGTTTCCTAATGACCACCTGTAACTGCTATCATCTTTGCTAAACTCCTTCATTTAGTAAGGAGATAAAGGCCATGTCCCATGTGGAACTAGCTTATTATCATCACATAACCTAAGAATAATTTCTATGCTTTTCAATACTTGTGGCTGGTTCTTCAAAAGCTTCTATGGATTTCTCACTGCTCTTCCAGCTCAAATGCTACTTGCCTAAAATGAGTGTACAAGTCACTTTATTGCTAAAGTTTGCATTGAGGAGACATGTCACAGATTTTAGACCAACTTTTCTTTTAATTTTTTGAGTTTGCATTAGTTAATCTGATTTAATAAATGACTGATTTACAAATGTTTACAAAATACTTTTAAGAATGTGTACTAAATAGAAATAGATACAAACTATTTTACCTTAAGGATTTTTCTTTTTAAAAAAATTCTTTATTGTTTAAAGTATTACATAGGTCTCCTTTTTCCCCCCATTGACCTCTCCCCAGCCACTCTCACCCCAAAAAAACTGTGGTACATCTACACAATGGAATACTATGCTACTATAAAAAGGAGATAACTCTTACCATTCTCAACAGCATGGATGGACATGGAGAGCATTATGCTAAGTGAAATAAGCCAATTGGAGAAAGACAAATATCACATGATCTCACTCATTTGTGGAATATAATGAACAGCATAAACTGATGAACAAAAATAGATCCAGAGACAGAGAAGCATCAAAAAGACCATCAAACCTCAGAGGGAAGACAGAGGAGGATGGGGCTTGGGAGTGTAAAGATCAACCAAAGGACTTGTATGCATGCATATAAGCATAACCAATGGACACAGACACTAGGGGAGTAAGGGCATGGGCTAGACCAACTTTTCATTTGCCAATATTGAGGCAAGAGTTCTGAAGCTGCAACTTCAATGAGACCAAACTTTATAAGCAGCATGACCGGCTATTTTCTATTTTTTGCCTCAGGGAAAATAAAATCATTATCCTTACAGGGCATGAGATAACAACTTGGCCTTGACAATTTTTAAGTCACAATTATTCAATTGCTCTGTTTTATTTTATTTGAGAGGTTAAGCAAAGCCCAGAATGATTCTACCTTCACACCTTTATTTTTAAGAGTCCATCCTTGCCTTTTCTCCTCATTTAAACATAAGGGATGATTCTAAGTTTGAGTGACAAAGCTGCCAAAATAGTGATGAATTTTCCTTTCAAAGCTGATAAAACAATCTCTCCATATCATCATCCAATGAATCACTGAGCACTTTGAATGTAATTTGTATTATGTAGAATTTTATTTGTTTCAATTTACAATGAATTGAATCTTTCGGGTGGAAAAATAAAAGCAAGAATTGATTTATTCTGAGAGCACCATGTCGGGAATGAGAAGGAAAACAGTCTCACCTAATCTTTGGCCTTTGCTGTGTGCTCCTTGGAGAATGACAGTTCTTTCTTCACTTGTTAATAAGCAGATCAGTGTTATAGGTTAAGAATGGAAGGGATGAACTTTGATGAGTAAGATCCCAGGAGAGAGATGTAGATAAAGGAGGACATAAGTTATAAGCTAACGTAAGCCAACAATGTCTGTTACTGTGCTCTTTGTGTTATTTCCAAATGAATAGTTCTTTATTTTTCCCTTGTTCATCACATAGCATTCTTGTTCATAGGGTTCTGTTTTAAGCCTCCTTATTTGCCATGTGATATGCTCTTCGTGGATGAAATTATGTTCCCTTCTATTTTGAGATTCCTAAGGGGTATATACATAAAGAATTCAACCTTAATATGTTCAAAAATGAATGGACCTTATTTTGTCTGTCCCTACTCTAGTTCCTGTTTCAGAGAATATTACAATCATCTTTTCAAAAGTTCAAGCCATAAACCCAAGGGAATATATTTGATTAAATATAGAGTGAGGAAAAATGTAGACTCAGACTATCAATCTCTATATGCTTTATCCTTAAACTCTTTTTTTATCTCTCTCTTCCCATCTTCTTATTAGCACTTCACAGACCTTAGTTCAATCCATTCATTTACTCTCCTATTAAGAAAAGTAATTATGAGATGTTCATTCTATTTCCTATTTTACTAGAATAATCTCCCAACTGTTCTTACCTCCAGTCATCACCATTAAAAATCCATGGTCCACTGGTCAACATAACAGCATGCATGAACACTTGGAAACACAAATCTGTTCAAATCACTTCCCTACAAGTGTTTTTTATCTACCCAATGCATTCAGGATCAAGTTTTAAATTTATTAGCTTATTGTTTAAGAGGAATTTATAATATATAAAAACATAGCCCATTCCTTCATGGGGAGTAAGAGGAAAAATCGTCTAATAAATCAACTGATACATCCCAGTGTGATGAATATGCTGATAAAGTCACGCATTCATGCTATGGGAGCATAGCAAAGGAACTGCTAAAGCAGACTGCAGGTTAGGAAGGGACACTGGAGGAGGGAATGCTTGAGTTTAGTTTCATAAAATAAGTAGGAACTACCTAGAATAGGCAAAAAGCATTCAGTACTTGGCATATGGTAAATATTTGCCAAAAAACAATAATAAAATTTAAAAAAACTATTTAGGCTAAAATGTGTTTGTATTATGTATGAATGAATAATTTCACACTGTATTATGGGCATTTATCTGGGTAGATTAGGTCATTTTCCAAACACTTACGAGACATCTTCTTTAAAAGGCAAGAGTTAGGTTCAATTATCATTCTGTCATTGAAATGTTGAAATCCAAAAAGAGTAAATATTAATAAGGACAAGGCATTTATATGCAGGTAGAGATGGGCAAAGTACACATGAATAATGGAAACAATTAGTAAGGATTCTAATAATGTAATTGTTCCCTCATAAGCAATGGGAGTCTGGAATCATAGTTGTTCCAAGCCATATATCAACTCCCTGTCATTCTGTAGGAAGTAAGTGCAGAGTTCTCCAGCCTGCGTCTCATTATTTATCAAACATAGTCCAATGTGACAACCTCCTCTTTCGCTGTCTTAGAATATATGCCATTGTTCTTCTATTACATGTGTGTTACCCATGGCATTCTGAATATTTGATTTCTCAACCAGAATATATGTTTATGAGCAGAGTGTGAAGAATATAAGAGGCCAAGAATTTATATGGATTTCACATAAGTAAAAGTGGATTTTGTATAAAATATTAAATACACAGACCTGATAATGTTTTATTAATCTCACCACATCGGCCACCTAGGGCCTTTATATGAGGTAAAGGTAGATGTTGTTGGTTTACTCTTTATTTGTTTGTTTGTTTATGTTTTTTTTTTTGTAAGAGACTGAAATGAGAGGAAACAGAAATGTGGAACAGGGAGAAGAGATTTCTTGTGAGCTCTATAAATATTGGACAAAAGCAAGCCCCTGTGAGAATATTTTATGTCTCCTAAATAGCTGATTAGACTGTATAAATTACCCTACGACTCTTATAGGCCAGGCTACTCAAATGGGAGCCAGTAATATAAGATTTCACTTGTTCTGTTATAAGGATATTTTGCTTTTTTATTAATATATATGCCTCCTTTTAGGGGTCCTATAGAACTAATTGGCAGGCAATAGTTTATTCAGCCTGGTCTTCCCTGGTGCAGGTGAACTCCCCCAGATTTCCCAAATTGATTATTGTCTTCCAAATGCATATGGAATGATCACATGACTTGTGAAGTATGCTCCATACCAGTGGTCGGCAAACTGCAGCTTGCGAGCCACATGCAGATCTTTGGCCCCTTGAGTGTGGCTCTTCCACAAAATACCACGGCCGGGGCGAGTCTATTTTGAAGAAGTGGTATTAGAAGAAGTTTAAGTTTAAAAAATTTGGCTCTAACAAAAAATGTTTCAATCATTGTACTGTTGATATTTGGCTCTGTTGACTAATGAGTTTGCCAACCACTGCTCCATACTGAAGCAAACCCTAGGAAACAGATTTAAATTGTCTACATTTCCTCTTCTCTTTTGCCTGGTGACTGGTGACATTGTCTTGGTTTCTCAATTTACTTTTCAATTCCCAAAACCACTCTCTCTAGACAATAAGGTTTACTAGCTAGCATTTGTAAAGGCATTAAAGAAAAAAAAAAAAGAAAACTTACTATTCTAAATTTTGGTGAAGAAGAATAGGCACAAAGAGAAAATTCATTCTATATCTATTCACTACTAAAGATGTTGACTGCCATAAATAACTAAATGTTGAGTAATATTTCCCAGTCATATACCTCTTTCCTCCCAAAAGAAACAAAAGGACTTCAAAAGTATACCAAAATGAAATATTGCATATATGGGAGAGAAGGTGAAAAAAAAGAAAAAAAAAGAACCCTAGTGATATTTACTGGCTTTATCTTTTTTGTTTTCCTTTTATAATCCAGGAAAATGTCATTTTTCATTAAAATGCTGTTTTTCATTTTGTTAGACATAATGTGAACTAAATCCTTCTAGTATAATTTTTTTAATAAAAACAAATAAGAATTTAAGATTTAACACCAACTTGCTTTGATTTTTCAATCATTCAAGATATATCCTTAATGTTATTTACTTTACCACAGTTAGAAATACAGCTCTATGCTTCCCTTAAAAAGATGGAACTAGCTAAGAAAACACATCACCCTTTCTATTGAAGTCTTGAAGTGGATTTCAAATCAATTCCACATGTTTCTTTTCTTTTCTATTTAATATTCCTTGCCATTGATAGAACTAGCAGATTCATAAAGCAAAAGGCCATGCGATGTACATCATTATTCTCTGTAACTGAACTAATGTTGTTTGTTGATAAAAGAGAGTCTGTGTCCTATACAGGCACAGGCCCTCTCGGGGCATTATGATCTGACACAATGAGATGAGTAGCCATCTGCCATGAGTAGCCACGTGCTACCCTCCTCACTCAGTGAAAAGCCCAAATTCTGTCACCTTCAAAGGGGTACATACTGTGTGTGGCCCCCTTTTATTTGTCTTATCTTTTCTTCCACTACTCTCCCTTTTTTGTGGCATGAAAAGCAAAAGGGTGATGTTTATTCTATTGTTAAAAGTTCAAGTAATAGGCATAGTACCTGAAAAACACAGTTAGGAAAATGTGAGAGTTTCTGAATCTCTGAAAATAAGGAGCACAAATAAATGTTAGAACCAAAAGGCTACTTTCTCTGGCACCAACTCCACTTTTCCCTGCATCTCTGGTTTCTGTTCTTTTAATACTGTTTGTCAACAAGTCACTTTTGATCTTGCTTACCATGTGAATGTTGCAATGGGTCTGTGGAGTGAATTTTCCATGGACATATTAGAGTGAACTTAATTGAAGTGTCTCTATAAAGAAAAATGATGTAAGCACCATACTCAGTAATCCTTCACCGATTTCTCTCATATCACTTATCAAGAGTCATCGGAAATTTTTTACATGTGATAATGGACCATTTATACTGCCAACCTCATGGGGTTTCTATGAGGATTACAAGATATATTAAATGTAAAATGCACAAAGTAATGCTGGGTGTGTTATACAACAGATGTTAGTTATCAATATTCTTACGAGTATTAATGTGATCACTGATGTAATTGGCCTAACTCCATTAGATTCTGAACTCCTAGAGAGCAGAATGCATGTTCATTGCTTGGCACACCAAAAGCACTTTATGATTCTACTGAACAAATAGTTGCTTTTTAAATTCAGTGAGATACAAATTCATTCATCGGGTTTTGTTTTACTTTTTACATTTGTACAAAAGAAAGGATAGTGCTCTTTGATTCTTAAGAGGTGGCATGCTGTACAGACAAGATTTAGAATTTTCCATTTGACAACTGATTAACTATAAAGCCCTCTTCAAAGACAGCTTAGAGAACATTCATGGTACCTATGAGTGGGAGCCCATTTGTTCTTTGAAGAGGGTATATGGTACACAAGTCATCCTTGGGATTACCAATGCATCCATGGCTGTATCTGAGCATATAAATGATAGCAATAACAATAATAATAATATATATCTTCTCCTTGTATTTATATAATCCTATATAATAAAAGGCTAATATGCAAATTATCTCCCCTGGGGGGTTTGACCTACCGGGAGTTTGACCACTTGCTATGATGTGTGCTGACCACCAGGGGGTGGTACAGAATGAAGGAAGGCTCTGGCCAGCAGCCGGCAGCAGGCATCTGGGGGAAGGAAGGCCCCAGCTGGCAGCCCAAAGGCCCCAATCGGCCCTGATCGCTGGCCAGGCCTAGGGACCCTACTCATGCATGAATTTCATGCACTGGGCCTCTAGTACTTTATAACATCAAATGTTATTTACATTATTAATCTTATAAGTTTGAGGGGAGATTTTTTAAAAATATATTTTTATTTATTTCAGAGAGGAAGAGAGCGGGAGAGAGAGATAGAAACATCAATGGTGAGAGAGCATCATTGATTGGCTGCCTCCTGCACATCCAACACTGGGGATTGAGACCTCAATCTGGGCATGTGCCCTAACTAGAATTGAACGGTTCCTCCTGGTTCATAGGTCAATGCTCAACCACTGAGCTATGCCAGCTGGTGGGAAGATTTAATTTAACAATTAAATATTGCTTAGAAGATTTAATTTAACAATTAAATATTCTATGTTAACACAACATATCACTTTTGTTTTTCTTATTTGAACCTCATTAAAACTATAGGAAGGATAAAGTGTCAAATGTAGGTACTGTTTTCTCCCTCACCTCCACTGCTACCACCCTAGTCCCAGCCAGCATCACAGCTCCCCTGGACCATACAGTCGCTTCCTATTTTATCTTTCTACTTCCTTTTTGGCCACCCTAAAAGGCAGTAGTCTATTAAACACAAATAAAGATGAGATGTTTTTGCCTGGAACCAGTTAATGCCTACCTATCGAACTTAGAAAAGAAGCTAAGTCCTTTGCAATGCCTTCCAAGGCCCTACATGATACTCTTGACTTCTCAGGTCTCCTCTCATAATCCTTCTCCCTACTGCTTAGTCTGCTCTAGTTTCTTTTTGCTTTTTTCTGACCCTTGACACAGTAAATCCAATCCAACCTTATGGTCTTTCCAGTTGCTTAACCCCTCTGCCTAGAAGACTCTACACCCAGATTGTTACTTGCCTACATCTTTTGCAACATACCAGTTGCAGCTGAAATGTCACATCCTCAGGGAACCTTAACCACATCATTTAAAGTAGCCCACTGCACTCCATTGCTATCAAAGCACCATGTTTACATGGTGGATTCTCAGTAAATATTTGATTTTTTTCTTTTGTATACATAAGAAAAAAAAAATGTCCAGAGAGATTGAATTGCTTAGCCAAGCTTCTCAGGGTGTGTTGTATAGAAGGCAGGTCTCAAGAGCCCTGGTAAGGAGTTCTTTTCTACACTAATGGCATAATATATTATCTTTCCTGCTAATACACTTTCAAGTGACTAATATATCTGAAAAAAAATTCAGTGCAACTATCCAATGATGCACATTTTTATTTTATTGTTCAGGGACTTCCTTTAAAGTTGATATAAGAATAACAGTGGCCACAACTCTGGCCAGTGAGGAATCCCCATCAGAATTGGTACAAGCACAACCAAAAGATAACCTGACTTACTTTGTATTAGAAAGATTTTTTAAAGTTTGGAAAAGATAAAAGAAAATATACAGAATCAAACAGTGTTCATTATGGCACAATCTGTGAATAGACTACAAAGCACTGAATTATATCCTTTAAATAAATGATTTTTTATTTTTTTTGGTATGTGTGTTAGATCTCAAAAAAGCTGTTATTAAAAGTAATCATGAAAGGTGTTATCCTTCTAATCCTATCCTTTAAATTAAATTAGATAATATATTTAATTTATCGGGGATACTGAAAAACCATTAAGTTGCATCTCCTTTATAAATTTGACTCTATTAATTAGATCTCATGGCTGGGAAAACTTCCCCTCATGGCTGTGTTTGTTTGTTGGATAGTTCTTGCTGGATTTTCTCATTATAATCCACTAAGCACACATTCTACCCTTTGGGGAAAACTTTATATAGTTTGTATATGTATTATCTATTGCTATGTTGCTTTGTTAGGCAGCTGCAAAAATAGAATTGAATTTCCAGATCCCCAAAGGGAGAAGAAGATACTTATTTACCAAGCAACAGTGATAAGCTTGGGGCAATTTGAGGACAAGAACTCATTAATAGTCTTAAACAAGCAGCTGATTCTCACCTGGGGGGTGCCGTCCTGGGTGGCGTTCAGAATGCCAGATTCTGGGTTGCAGTGGTGACTCTATGGTCAAGTCCAGATCCTTATCCCTTCTTGTCTCTGAGGTCCATGCACCTCCCCTGTTTTGTGCGCCAGTCTTTGTCTGCCAAGGAAGAAACTGAGACCTCCCTGAGTGCTGAGCTTGGTCTGAGAAATCCACAATGACCTGGATGTCTTTTTTAAATAGCCATGACTCAAATGAGAGCTCTACAGAGCCACTGGACCTTCACTTCCTGCAATACCATTGCTCTGGCTCCTCAACATCTGTTTAGCTATAAACACTTTATTCCCTTCCTTACTTATCAGCTAGGAGATGGAATCATCACATCGTTGGCCAAGAGACTGAAACACTTCCTTTCTAAAAAGATCAGATTGACTCTGGTTTATTAATCACTTTCAAAAACAACAGCTACAGTAACTAGAAATCAAGTGCTAATTTTAAAGGAGGCTTTGGTTGCCATAGAGAAAGCTAAACAATAATGGTACAGCCGTCTCCCTAGACTTAATAACATTCTCAGTACTAAGCAAACCCTCCAACATCACCCACAAACACAGAACAGGGCATACTTTACCACAGGCTATAACTTTTGTATCTTACATCTGGATTGTGATTCCATACCTCGGCCAACCAGAATCCCTGTTGTCTTCTAGATGCACGTTTCAGACTGTAAAACATACCACACCATCACTTTTTATGTGTGAGTGTGATGGCAAGAATATGGGAACTGCCTTTGAACATGCCATTGCTTAGCATTATGTTCTTTGGAAAGTCACTCACTGTCTTTAGCTTCATAGTTTACATTAGTCTCTTAGGTGAGGGCTCTTCCTCCCAAGAATTGGATGGTTCAGTTATACCAGTTACCACTTAGTCTCCAATGATGACCCCAGTTCTGTAACACCAGTGCCATCTTATATTCAAATCAGCGCCCCATAAAACTGATTCCCAAAGTTTTGGATTTTAGATGGAAACCTTCAGAAATAGAAGGTTATTTGAATATTCAAGTAACATCAAATAGGGAAAGAAAAATCCATTCATGTTGTAAGTTTTGCAGTAAATATCATTTTACTCAAAATGAAATTATTTTATTAAGCATTTAGTTCAGATGAAATGTCTGTTGGGAAGGGAATGAATCAACTGCTGACCTTTCTGAAACAAAAAGCAATGACTCATCTGCCTGGGCCATAGGCAGTCCAGGAGCTGGGTTTCTTCTCAATAAGACAGGACTGGTACCTTTGCTTTTCCCATGCTATCCTTTGCAGTCTCTCAGTTCACCTACCAATAAATTTCTCTCATCTCATTCACCGATGTAATCACTTGCAAAATCAATGTTTTCTATTTAAGCGTCTCCTTCCTGCTCTTCTACCCTGTTCTTAGCTGCAGCCCACCTGGGGTATCAAAAATAACATGCACCATATTAACCCTTCTCTGCTCAGATTTTAATAAAAGACACCTGTGCAGTCTAAGTAGCTCTTGACGTATTGTTTCAGACTGCGTTAATCATTGTGGCCACATTTTTTTTTTTCCAGAAGTGAATTTAAAGTGCCTCCAGGACGAATTTCAGTGAAATCTGGGAAGCAGATTAAGATGCTCCCTGTCCTTCACTCTCCAACACTATTTGCCATCTTTCAAGTGCAGCGCAGAGCAGGTCCATCAATCGGAGAGCTGCTGGGTGCCCAGGGAGGAAACCACAAGTGGCAAGCTGTACCACACACATCTTAAAATGCAACCTCACCCAACTGCTCCTGTCCATAAACATTCTGCTACTTAATCAGCAACCACTGCCACATGCAAATATAACTGTCAATTTGCTCAAGTATTCAAATTGGTCCCCAAAGTAGGTGTCAAAAAATAACAAGGCAGCACCAATAATCCACGCTGCCATTTTCATCATTTAGAGAAAAAATTTAATCAACATTTGTGGCCTTACCAATGTTTATCTTTCTTTGTGTTAATACTGAAAATAGCTAGTCAATCTGGGAGGCCTTGAAGCTGTCATTAAAATAAGTTGCTCTCTGTGTTTTTAAAATTTCTGTGATGCAGCCCACCCCTAACCACTAGGTTTGGTTCTCCATTAAACATTTCTTTTAAGGGTATTTTTTATTGTTCGGAAGTAGCTTTGTGTTGTTCTATCCACTTGAGAACAGAGCTCCTTTTGTGGGGTAGCTCACAGCCAGCCCTTCTATAATCTATAGGGTCTAAAAGCTCATAATGGAAGAAATAAAGAAACAGCTGGGTACTTAAATCAAGACTATTCTTTCTTGGTTGTGCTGTTCAACCAGCTTCAAGAACTGCTTTCCTCCTCCATTTATCCATTTACTAATATTATCTCCTCTCACCTCCCCATCGAACATACAATGTGCGTGCACACGCACACACACACACATGCACAACCCCCTACATATTAAAACACTGTACAGAGTGATATGGACTGAAAACTAAGCCAAATAATACTGTTAGTCACTGGAGGAGTCAGTTACTAGTATAACAGCGGTAATAATAGATTAAAAAAGAGAATGGATTGCTTCCTTTTTTTAAGGTCTTTACCCCTTTTAGTGCAGCAGGGTTCCATTTAGCAAAGGAAACAAAGGAAAAACAATGTCCAGGGCCCAGAAGGATAAAGTATGTCTTTCACTCAAGAAATGCTAAGAATTCAGTTTGCCTTGGGCTGTACATACAAGAGAAATGGATGTTTGGCCTTAAATCTTTACTGCCATCTTTATAGCCATGACACCATAGTGGTTTTTATAATTTGCTCTTCCATTCTCACCCTGGGCAAGAAGGGTTCTGAGCTCCAGAAGATAACTCTCTGCTTTCACTTATAGCTGCTCAGTTCAGAAAAGGATCTTCATTAATGTAACTATCGCATGTTACATTGCCCGGGTTTTCTGCAGAGCTGACTATTGAAAGAATGCCCTAGCTCTGTGGTCAGCAAACTGTGGCTCGCGAGCCACATGCGGCTCTTCGGCCCCTTGAGTGTGGCTCTTCCACAAAATACCACGGCCTGGGTGAGTCTATTTTGAAGAAGTGGCATTAGAAGAAGTTTAAGTTTAAACAATTTGGTTCTCAAAAGAAATTCCAATCATTATACTGTTGATATTTGGCTCTGTTGACTAATGAGTTTGCCGACCACTGCCCTAGCTGGTTTGGCTCACTGGATAGAGTGTTGACCTGCAGAATGAAGGGTCCCAGCTTCGATTCCGGTCAAAGGCACATGCCTGGTTGCTGGCTCGATCCCCAGTAGTGGGTGTGCAGGAGGCAGCCGATCAATGATTTTCTCTCATCATTGATGCTTCTCTCTCTCTCTCCTTCTCCCTTTCTCTCTGAAATCAATAGAAATATTTTTTAAAAAGGAAATAAAATAGTTTCCCCATGAATAAGAAGCATCCTCTGATAAAGACTATCACCTGCATTTATGAAAACTGGTTGAAAAGAATTCTTAAGGTAATGAGGGTCAAATTGATTTCATGACAAGCTGTTTAATGGTACTAAGGGCAGAATTGAGTATAGCATTAGTGTTAGTTGAGTTTGTAAAATACCTTTGTCCTATTAAAACATTTGTACTCTGGTTCAGCCCTTTTGGAAACTTGGGCCATACCTCCTGGACCATAGTCATCTCTTAGGAATGACTTGAAAGAACAGTCTCCCCACTGGCCCCTTTAATGCAGCCTTAACCCTCTCCAATCCCATCTGCATACTGCGGGCAGGGCAATACTGTCAAGACACTCAGTTGGTCATGTCAATCTTGAGATACATTTCACTAAAGATTCACAAAGAGCTGAGGCTACCATTCAAATTCTGCATCCTATTGCACCAGTGGCTTCCCAACCTATTTTCTATTTCACCTTTTACTAGGAACCACCTTATTCCTAACACCCCAATCGGACTGAACTTTGAGAAAGAAGAAAAAAAGACCAGATGTTGAAGTATTCAATGGACTGACACATCATTCCCTATACGTTTGATCTGGTGGTTACCCATTCATCCTTCAGGCCTCATTTTAACCATCAGAACTTACAGGAGGGTTGTCCTGATGCTCTTACATCTGACTGGGTTTGTCTCAGATGTGCCCCCAGCCCATTATACACCTATGATTGTTTCTTTGGCATTTTAGCCTTATTATTTATTTTTATTTGTTTGCCTTCTTCCCTGACTATAAGTTCCCTTGGGGCAAGGATTGTATCTGTTTTGCTCAATGATTATATTGTACCAGTATTGTTTTGTATTTTCTCAATGCCTGGCACAGATGATAACTGAACAAATGAATGAATGAATAAATGAACCTAGGGGTGAAAAAAAAATGAGAAAAAGTAGATGGAGATACACCGGATAGTTCCAACCTGGAAGGGTTGAGTTAGCAGAAAGATTATTATCTCCCTAGATGGAGTAAGTTCAGGCATCACAGATGGCATCTTGTCCAAAAATGTCCTTATTTTCTGCCTTTGAGTGACTTTTCTATAAGATTTCTGACATCTAAAGTCCTACAATTAGAGATTCATTGTAGGATGTAAGGTTCTGTCTTCTGTGAAATGCCCTTAGGAATGAACACTCCATATAGTCTAAATATAATCAGGCATTCCTGGGAGCAGTTTCCAGAAATCAGGGAGAATTATTTTAATTCATGTGTGAGGATAGCAGGAAGACTGAGAGGGTCCTGTTTTAGTTGACGACAAGAGAAAATTAGCCCAAACTCTTGAAAAATGTTTATTTCTCTGCATGCCTTGGGCTTCATAAAGCTCTAAAAAGAGCCGACATTTCCTAATCTTTTTCTGACTTCCTCTTTCATTACATCTTTAACTACTCCAAGATTCATATCCCATTCAAAGAGACTTCAGGAAGTTTTACTGTCAATCACTCAATTTCACCAATATTCCATGATATGAAAAGTCTAGCACCCTTGCTTAGATGCTCAATTCATCCCTTCAACAAATACTTAATGAAGAACTGCTATGTGTCTGAAACTCTTCTAGTCTGGGAATTGAAGGGTAAGATTTTTTGCTTCTCCTAGCTCATGGTGCTTACATTCTACCAGAATACTTCCTGGATATAAGTAGAAACTAGTTGAAAGCTTATTGAATAAATGCCTTAAAACATGATTGAACAAAT
Organism: Eptesicus fuscus; assembly: GCF_027574615.1. NCBI lineage: Eukaryota > Metazoa > Chordata > Mammalia > Chiroptera > Vespertilionidae > Eptesicus > Eptesicus fuscus. Next base: position 46,885,096 of record NC_072489.1, read on the forward strand.
AAGCTGCTATTATTAAGGATTATAAAATGGAATCTACTTCTTTTTTGCTCCTGGATTTTTTAAAAAAAATAATGTATAGGATCATGGTTAAGCATTTGGTCCTGGAGTCAGAGATAAACCTGGATTTCAATTCTAGTTCTATCATTAACTATTGGGTGAACTTGAGCAAGTTACTTTTTTTCTCTTAGACCTCAGTTTTGCCACTGTAACATGGTGTAATTTTATAAAACTTTGACCTTATACAATTGTGGTGGGTATTAAAGGAGAAGGAGTAAGAAATGAGCTGGTAAATGGAATGTCAGCACAATATCTGGCAATCAGAAGATAATTCAACAATGTAACTAGCATTTCTTTTCTAAGTATCTAGCCTGTGTAAGTAAGAGGAACATTGATTATTATTGGTGCCTTTTGATTTTTAGAAAAATAAATTTACATAGTAGTGAGGAGTGCAATTTTCATGTTCCCAATTGTTAAATCTGATTCTCAAGGCAAAGCACACTAACTCCTCCTGCCTTCCTGTCGACAGCCATTCTGTTAAACAAAAAAAGTTCACTTTAGGGAATATGGGACAAATCATCCCAATTTCTGAAGGATGCCACTTTCCCAGCATGCCTGGCTGGGAGGCAGAATGCTCTAGAAATAGCAATCAATGCATAAATACCCTTGGAAAATGACTGCATATACAGCAGTACCATGCATTAAGTGAGAATTACCCCTGTACCAGGAAAGCAGAAAGGCATGTCTGAAACAAACATCTAATTAAGTGTGAATTCATATTAAACCATATTTACCCCTTCTTTAAAATGTTATTTGTTTTTCCTTATTAATTTTATACCTGGGAAACTCACCTATGCACACACAAATACACATGTATATAAGCATTTTTCCCCTTAAAAAAAAAGGTCTCGAAAGAGAGAAAAATCTTATTCCTCAGAACGAGTGATGCATGAAATTTGAATTTAGAATAGCTCTATTATCCTGACCAAGACTTTTCATAAATTTCCTTCTTCCTAGAATCACTTGTCTTTCTCAAAAAAATGGAAAGGCCAGTGGAAAAAAACTCCTCTTTTATGTGGGATTTACTTGTGGTTCCTATTGGACTTTTATATTCATTTTATTGATTCTAATTAAAATAGCTTGTTGAGAGAGAGAGAGAGAGAGAGAGAGAGAGAGAGAGAGAGAGAGAGAGAGAAGAGGAGAATAGAGAGAATGTTACTGAATCCAACAACCCAAAGTTCTGTACTGCTTTTAGCCAAGAGCCAAGAATTTTTCCTGGAAAAGTTGTATAAAACTCTGCAGTTATAATTTAATCTTTTAAGGAAGAGGCACAAAGACCACTTTTCCTTAGCAGATGAGATGAAAAATAAATGGGATATATAAGTAAATTTATTTGATGCATTGATTTTAATAAAATAAATGAGCAGTGAGTCCATGATTGTTCTTTCTCTAATCCTGCCTCATGGAAAGTTGGGTATTTTATGGAATTTAACTTGTTGGTAGAACAAGTTAAATACTATTTCAGTTCTAATTCTCCAACATTTTAGCAGAATGCTTCTTGCCAAAGCTTATTTTCCAACGGGTTTATATAGGGATCTCTCTTCATGAGGACATCCTAGGATTTCTCTATTTTGCCCTACTGTTGTGGATTGGATGCGAGTGAACGACCACTGGAGCCCAGACCAAATTAAAATTTAGGGAGCCTTTATTAGCCAGGCGGCCCGGCGACCTGGCAACTGCTCTGCCATTCTCCACGCAGGGAGACTAGAGAGCAGCAGCGACCCTTTGTGTAGGACTGCTTTTAAGCACATTAACCACATCCGTTTTTTGCAGAACAAGTAACCCAAGACAAAACTGTTTTTCCCAAGCAACGTCAGGATCATGCCAATGACGACCATGTTATTCACAGGGTCATCCTGTTCTTCAGAAAGCTGAAAGTGTTCTGTGAAAGAAGGCCTACGTGCTGGGAAGGGGCCATGAGTCCCTATCTCAAGGCCTGGCATAGTGTCAGCAGTGACATCTCTATCTGGGGCATAGTCCATAGCCTCTCTGGAAGCATGCTCAAGAATTCCCACTCTCCAACACCTATCAGGCAAGCCAACTCATTCCCAATTTGTCCTACATGAGCAGAAAGTGATGGATGGTCAACTTTTAAGTTTGCTTCCAGCTATTAAAATCCAACAGCTTAAAAGTTTCCTCCTGAGGCTTCCTGGATATTATTCTATAGTTTTTCATTTGTTCACAGAGAAACATTAACATTAATCATATTCATTTTTTCCTCTCCACAAAATAAGCATAAATGAAAGAAATGATACTTGGCAAAGAGGGTACTATTAAGAGATTTATAATTAACTGTTGTATTCTTAAGACCATTCCAAAATACTCAAGGGTAATAAGATAAACCCAGGAGTCTGGGTAGGTTAGAAATACTACCAGGAATGATTAAAAGGCAAAAATAAAACTAAACATTACACTCAGAATTTTGTTTTGTATATAAAGATTCTTACATATTTTATTTGTACTAAATTCTAAAACATGTAACCAAGCTTTTGAACTAGAATTGGGATGAAATAGAATTGATTTACTAGTATACTAATAAGTATCATCATTTTATAGCTTAATTTATTGGGCTGAATCCCAGGAAGATAAAGATTTATATATTTTCTAGTACATTATCTCTAGTACTTGCAGGACTTTGCTTTTTTCTGTCTTCCAAACTAGTATTGTACAGAATACTCTTTTGAATGATGTTAATAAAGTCACCCAGCGAAAAATATTTTTAAGTGCTCCAAGGTCAAATATATTTTAGAAACATGGCGCACTCTACTTCCCTTGGAGACATAATTCCTATTAACATAGTAAATGCCCTGAAGTAAGGAAACTTGCTTAGAATGTTGAATCTTGTGTTTTATAAATTATTTGATCCCTAAACATGCTTTCCCTTGCCATACTTATGAATTTACTGGAATAATTTAAAAAACAGTTAAGAGTATACCAGAGGAAAATATGGCTAAGAATGCTCATAATTTTTACATGGGGATAGTCTTTCTTAACATGGCACATAAAATGACAAACTACCTATTTTTTACTTCATGTAAAGAAATCAAGTTGGGAGACACATGATGAATTTGAAAAGACATCTGCAATGCTGTGGCAGATTAAAAGTTAATATCACTAAACCACAAAGAAGTCTAATGAGTCAATTAAAAATTAAACAACAAACACATTCATAGACCCCATAGCCAAACATCTCAAAGAAAATAGAAAAAGTATAACAACCAGTGACCACATGAAAAAGGTGTCTACTCTCACAAATAAGGCTATACAATATCTAATATTAACATGAAAAGCTTGCTGTTGCTGAGGATGATGTGAATGGGCACATTTATTCACTTTGGTGACTATATAAATTATTAAAACATTTCTGTTGAATGACAGAATATTTATTTTACAATGTGCATATACACTGATCCAGCAACTTAAGCTAAGAAAAGTGCAAAAAAAAGTGTACAAAAATATGTCATGGCCCTAATAACTATAATAATAAAAAAATTGGAAGCAACTGAAGTGTCCATCAATAGGAGACTCCAACAAATTAATTATAACACATACATCATGTGCTGCTTAAAGTTACAGATATTTTTCTATTCAAATGGATGAATAAGACATCCATTTTGAGTGAACAAATACAAATATATCCTAGAAAAACATGGCCTAATGCATTTATTAATACAAGATTGGAAATTTACTAGGATTTTGACTGTGGTATTCAATGAATGGTGGTATAAGGATCTTAGCAGGTTTTGCCAATGATACTACCATACTCCTTAGCTTTCATGTTTCATGTGTAAGTTTGATAGTGTCCTGCAAATTGCTGGAACTCTGCCTTTGGCCATTCACTAACCCTATCTATGGAGCCATCTGGAAGTAAGGAAAACCTAAGGTTTGGAGGGGAGCCCTCAGACAATGATAAATGTTATTTAGAAAATGAATGCTTTGTCCTCTTCCGCCTAGGGTAGAGTGGTTACAAGTCTGAGGCATGTTCTCACTCTCTCCCAGAGGTGTCCAGCAAGTGGAGGTCTAATTGTTCTCAGCAGTAACCTACTCACCAAGGCTCCCTCACTGGATTATCTTCCTTGTGTCAATTCTAAACTCCACTAATTGTCCTTCTGGGATCACCTTCCACATATACCATTTGCACTCAAATCCTTGCCATAGCTGCTGTGTGGAGAAGCCTATGAAATGAGCTATTTTAACTTTTATTCTTCATATTTCTACTTTTAATATACTTTTCTTTAGGTGTGTTTACTTATATACATATAAATATTTTATGGACCTCAAAATGAGTTGCTCTCATAGGCCTACAATAGACATTCTTGACTGCTATTTATGAATGAACTGTTGATACCACACTGCCCTGAAATTCTTCTGGGCCCTCAACTACTGCTTCCTAGGAACTGCCTCTTCTCTCCACTGACCTGCTGAAAACATATCTGGCAGCTGCGAACACATCTCCTTTCCCAAGACTGTAATCAGCATTAGCACAGTGCATGGCACATAGACAGTCCTAAATAGTAATTTATAAGTATATGGAAGGAAGGAAGGAAGGAAGGAAGGAAGGAAGGAAGGAAGGAAGGAAGGAAGGAAGGAAGGAAGGAAGGAAGATGCCAAAGCTAGATACTGCCACCTCTAATCATCTGCTGGAATCTCCTGCATCCTGGGAGTAATGGAATTATACTATGGGTAAGATATCTTTCATCAAGATATCGTTCATCACATATCTACCTGAGCAGATGGTTGTTACATGTTGATTGGTGTGTGACCTGGGAAAGCTATTTAAACTCTACAAGACTCAGTTTCTTCTCCTTTACAATGACGTAGTATTGACATGAGGATTAAAGGAGATCATTTATATATAAAGCACTTACAGTGCATAGTAAGAGTTCGAACAGTGGTAGCTCCTAGAAGAGAGAGATTTATGAATCTGTCCAATTCTCCAGAAGCATTTCAGGACATATTCATCCTTTGAAAATTGTCCAGCTCTACATTGTACTGTGGTGTAGTCCTTCAGGGAAGTCTGCTGACAAGACAGTAGGTTGGAATTTATAATCATTGATAAGCTGAGGGCTGCCTCTTTATTCTTGGTCCTAACCTACAAATATAAAGGCTCTTGTTCTCTGTTAATGGTACAGGTGAATTCCCCATATTTACAGGTTCCAAACTCTATTTTATTTCTGTGATCTTCTTATTGTCCTGACCCTTGGTTTTAAAAAGTTAAGTTTTTAAGGGATGTTGGAAAGTTTCCTTTGCATCAGACCACAAGAAATCAAACTTTTAATTATTTTGCATCATAATATCCTCTTAAGGATATATATATATATATATATATATATATATATATATATATATATATATATATATATATGCCATATAATTTCAAGAAGCTTCTGATACCATGATTATCTACATTAGAAATGCAGAAGCATCTTTCTTCAAATATATAAAATGACCATTAAATAAGTTCTTAATTGCTGCCTTTCTCCCTACAGTGTATGTAAACTTCCAGATATGTTCTTCATGAACAATATGTGATGAACAACTAGCTTATCTGGAGACTTACATTATGTAAGAAACCCCACTGGTAGAAAGAGGTCCAGGTACATAAAGAGAAGTCCCAGCTTCTAAACTTGCATCCTGGGTGACAATAGGCTTTGCATCATTTGCTTCTGTGAGTCTGTCTGTCTGTCTCTCTCATTTCCCTCCCCGCTATTTGTTTGGCCTCTATGCCAGTCTTTCTGTTCTCTCCTATTTTCACATTTCTCTTTGGAAATGAAAACATCACCTCTGTCACTAACAGATGTGTGACCTTTAGAGTTAGTGCACTTGTTCTTGTTTTGTTTTGTTTGCACACCCCTCTAACTGCATATCCAAGATCCTTCTTCGTTGTCTTAATTTCTTTTGAGTACACACTATGTATGCATACCTGAAAATGTCATATTCATTTCAGGGAATATTGATTAAACATAGACTTGATGATTCTTCAAAGCAGAGCAAAAAAGTAAAATCATGTGGAAGAGAAAAAGCTAGCATAAACCTTATTATAAAGCACAATCACACAGGTCTATGTGCTGATGAAAGACTTTATTTTAGGCTTGCAAAACATTTCCCTACTTCATAATTTATTCTGTATCAGTGTCCCAGCAATATGGAGGGACACAACAGGTTTGGAAAGCATTCAGAGGAGATTATTAAGATGAGCTGAATTTGCAGAAAAGAAACCAGATGGCTAATCTAATATTGGCAGTGGGTATATAGAGCGTGGCGAGTGAGGGGGAACAGGGTCACCTCACATCCACTCTCCCTTTTCACACAATGAAGACATTTTTAGGAAATGAGGGGAAAAGACCAAAGTTATTATATTGGTAATTCAAAATCCTCAAATCCCTTCGTTTTAGAATTGTAAAGTTTATTTTATTAGCAGGGTAGTATACTTAGGTTTGCTGAAAGGCAGAGGGGTGGTTAGTTCACACCTTAGCAAGTATGTCAGGTTTTTAATTTGCAGCTGCTTTATTAAAGCCCTGAGACAGTAGAAATATAAGTAAACTGGTGGAAAATATACAGGAAAGCCACAAGGCCTGAGATATGTTATCTTTTGCATTTTTGGTGAGTAAATAAATATTTTCTCTTTATCTTCTCTGTTTAATCCAAGTTACAAAAAGATATAATTAATGAATATAATGCTATTTCATGAACCTTAAATGCAAAAGAAATGTCTGTGTGCATGTCACCAAGCTAAAGACAGGCTCATGTGGTCTGAAAGTTATATTCAAAACTCACCTGGGATGATTTTGTCTCTATCTGTAATGGAGACAAATTAAACAGCAGTTGTATAAGACAGTCTTTTGTCTTCATGAAGGACTCAGACATCCTTTATACATAAACTGATGTTTCATTATCTTGTGTTCTTGCACTTTAATTTAATGGCCTAGCTAATTATGGTTCAGTTCAAGTCAAACATTCTATATAATTGCTAGTGAGTGGTATCCATATTAATACCAAAGAGTTCATCAGGATTTGTGTTCTTAGAGTAAATACCAAGAAAATTAACTATGATTGGACCATTATCTTAAAGTATCTAATTCAACATTTTTCTCTTCTACACAGTTGTGTTTTTTAAGAATTAGGTAATTTGGCCATATTAGATAGGATCTTGCAATCATGAATTAATAAAGAAAGCACATGAAGATTTCCAAGTTGGAATATAACCCAAGATACGTGTTTTAAGAATAGTTGAGATGTGAAGAACATTAGATCACTTTAGTTGAAATGCTCATGGATTAAAAACATTCTTGAATGGAATTCTGTCTTACCCTATTGGTATTAGTGTTGGTTGGGGCAAAGACAATGGGCATGTGGAAGAGAATTTAAAACACATGGTGGGGGTGGAGGGTAAGAAATCAACCAAAGAACCTGTATGCATTCATATAAGCATAACCAATGGACACAGGCACTAGGGGGGTGAGGGCTTGTGCTGAGGGGTGGGGGTGGCCAGTGGGGAAAAAAAGGAGACATGTGTAATACTATATGTAATACTTCAAACAATAAAGAATTAAAAAAATAAATAAAACACAGTGTGATTGTTACAAGTCCCCCAGGACTACTTGGAATCAGGTCGCTAATCTTGGACTTTTCTCCATAGAACACATGGAGGTACCACCCTTTACTATAGTTTGAGAGGAAGTTAAGCATTCATGCCTTCGGTGATATTTTTAGGGAGACTGCCTGGGAGCACCCATCGGTCAGGTGGGCATTTGGAGTTCAGTTTCTATGCATAAGCAACACTAGGGATATGTGAATGCAGCTTTCAGTCATGAGGGTCATTTCTCAATGCCCTTTCCCACTACACACTTTCCTTATACTCTTCCCCCTGTGGAAAACAGACACTACAAGGCATGGCCACACTGGGAGAGGAAGTGAGAAGGAAGCCAAGGTCGTAAGGCTCTGGGCCTCATTCCCCACTGTAAACAGAACAGTACAGAGCATAGAACAATACTTATTTGATGCTCCACCATTCTGTGTAAAATTGCATTTAGAAAAAAAATTCCACTGTCAAATATAATGGTATTTCATGTATAATGTATGTTATCATTATGTTAGCAATAATAATAATGTAATATATTCTGAATATAAGACATATTGATATATTTTAAATAAAATATAGTATTATATTCTATCATATAAAATATATTACATATAACTTTATATTATTTGATCATTTCAAGTTAAATATATTTTTATTGAGATGCATGTTGTCAGACTTAGCACATATGGTTTCATTTCCCCAACTCACTCTACTTAAGGTAGCAGAAAGAAATTGTTTTTTGTTTGTTTGCTCTTTGCTAATCCTCACCCAAGGATATTTTTCCATTTTTAGGGACAGTGGGAGAGAGAGGGAAAGACAGAGAGAAACATCAATGTGAGAGGAACACATCAATTGTTTGCCTCCTGCATGAGCTCAGACTAGGCCCAGGCGGGAGAGGAACCTGCAACCAAGGTATGGGCCCTTGATTGGAATAGAACCCAGAACCCTTTGGTCCACAGGCTGATGCTCTATCTACTGAGCCAAACCGGCTGGGTCCAGAAAGAAATTATTTAGAAATAATTCAGACATAACACCATGGTTGGGAGGGACATCAGCCTAGCATCAGCAGAACAGAAAGTATGAGCAATTTTTATAAGACAGAAGCCAAATCAGTAAATTTATCCTACCCATATTTTATTTAAATTCTTACTACTCTAATGCATTTTTGTCTCTTGTTTTTTTGTTTGTTTGTTTGTTTTTGGCTCAACTAATTAAAAAAACATATTTTTTTTACTACTAGTTAATGTGAACATTTTTTTCTAATAGCTTCTCATTTGAATTTCATCATGATAAATGTCTATTAATTCCTGTGTTCCTTTTAAAAATCAGAATCTTTGGATTTCTTTTATGAATGCAGCATAAGAGTCTGAATTATTTGTCCATCAGTGATATTTGACTTTTGATCTTTGTGTTTCTTGTTTGTTTATTTGTATGGCTTTTGGTATTTTTTTTGCAGCTATTCCCACGTTTTCAGTTTCTTTTTAAATTTATTTATGGAATTTGTTTTCAATCTGTAAAATGGGAGAAAAAGTTTGGACATATAATCTACCTATTGCCTGTGATTTTTAAAACACCTAAAAAGATAAAGGTAGTAAAAAGCATTCAGAACTTCATGGTGGGAAGATCCATTCTAAGTTCATATTGTACATAGATATTATATTAATAACTTAAGTGAATTTCAAGAATACTTATTATGATTGATTTCTAAATTGTATAGAAAGATTAGATTGATCATCCTCTCAACAGTTTTAATAACATGTTATTATTCAAATTTTGAATATCTCGTATGTTATGAAAAAAGTAGATTTATCACTTTAGATTTTCCAACACTTGAATTTGACAGTATCTTTTATTTTTTTAATGAATGTAATTATCTTTGGCTATGAATTGTGATAATTCATTCATACTGTACTTTAAAATTAAAGGCATTTCAAGATAGTTGTGGGAAGCTCATTGGTTAAAAGAGGGATGTTGATCTGAGAAGTAACTTAATTTAATCACTATTGTTTGAATTACTGCACATAGATTGTATTATTTTTCTGTGATTGAGCTGTAAAATGCTTTCAGTTTTTTAAGGAAGTTCTGAGTCAACTGTGAAAAGCACATTTTTATGTTAAGAGACACTTTCTACATTTTTAGAAATGGTATATAGTCTTAGTGAGCTTTTCAGTTATGGCCAAAATTAATGACCAATAATTTGGATTGCATCTATGCTAGAATCCACCCTACATCTACCATCATCATCATAATCATCATCATCATCATTTGCAGATTTTGAAGAACTGCAAATAAGTGAGTGCTATTCTTGACCATAATATTAGCTATTATGAGCCTTTCGATAAATCAATTAAGCACATGTTACTTCAAATCTTTATTTTTAAGTGAGATTGGATAATGCCATGCATGTTTTATATTTTATAAGATTCTAATTTAATTGGAAATTATTTTTTCTTTACATCTATCTTTTTCTTTAACTATATTAGCTGAATTAGGTGTTTTCTACTTGTAGCTAAAATAACCTGGGCTACCTTACACTGAAAATGGATTAATTGGTTTACAAGTTACATTCAGATTCTCATTCAATATCATCATCACAGGGTGGTCTTTTTCTGTTGCTTCACTGTGTTCTTCTGTGTGTTCTGGCTCTCTTCTCAGACAAGCAAGGTGGCTAAAATAGCTCCAAACTTCTAGCTAACCTTCTAAGCAACCCAGTGGAAAGAGAGCACCTGTCTGTCCTTTTGAGAAAACATCAGAGTGGCGGCTTTGAGCCACATGCTGTCCATAGAGCAGTCACTGTGGCTAAGAAGATGTGGTGCCTTGGCCAAACCTATGTCTTTGTCCATTTCTGAAACTAAGGAATGATTTTACATTAAGAGACAGTGAGTTCACTAAAGGGAAATCGAGGTGCTGATATCAGAAGGGTAATAGATACTGAACGGGCAAAAGCATCAAATATTCTCAATAATATTAATCAGGAGACTCCTGCCAGGTTCCACAGGATCGGCCTTGACTACATAAAATAAATAAAAACTCTAAATAAATTTACTATATATTCATTTATATGTAGATGATAGATGACAGATATAGATATAGCAAAGAGTTATACTTTATACCACAGCTTTTTAATATAGATATTGTATAGGTGATATTCTTTTCATTGGATAATCTTAAAGTTCTATTAATGTACAATTTTAAAGGCTTCAAGAAAATATTTTAAATCTTAATGTTTCTAGTTAGCAATATCATACCTATTAAAGCTGTCCACTGTAATAAAATTCAATCAGAAAGGCAGCTAAGTCAGAAGGAAACATTCTACTGTGATGGTTTATAATATTCACTATATGCTCATGAAGAAAATAAAAAACAACTTGCCCACCTCATTCTGAATTCTATGCCTGAGAAGCACTGCAGCAAGACTCACTCCTGAAGGCCTCTCTCCATCAGGGTCTGGCTTGCAAATGAATGACTAAAATTTTCTGGAACTAGACAGTGCTGATGGTTACACAACATTATGAATGTACTTAATGGCACTGAGTTGTACACTTTAAAATGGTTAAAATGGTAAATTTTATGTTATGTATATCTTATCACAACTTTAAAAAATGAGTCCTTGCTGGTTTGGCTCAGTGAATAGAGCATTGGCATGTGGACTGAAAGGTCCCGGGTTTGATTCCAGTCCAGGGCACATGCCTGGGCTGTGGGCTTGATCCCCAGTAATGGGCATGTAGGAGGCAGCCAATCAATGATTCTCTTTCATCATTGATGTTTCTATCACTCTCTCCCTCTCCCTTCCTCTCTGAAATCAATAAAAATATATGGAAAAAGTAAAAAATAAAGAATGGTATCAATAGGAGGTCATTTGCTTTCTGGGTTCCACAAAAGCCACTGAAGAAAAGGAGAGGTTCGGGTAGCCTGGAAGTCACTGTAAAGGGGTTCTACTCTGAGGAAGAGGCGGCTTAGATGGTTTCTCAGGGTCCCTTCCAACGATTACATTCTCTGTTTCTATGATAGTCCAGCTCAGGTTGACTTCGAGGCACATTTTTGTTTTTAATGAGAGAAAATTTATTTTAATTCTACTTAACTAATTTTTGCAAAAGAACTGTTAAAACATGGACTTAGTTCTCAAAAAGGTCATGGTCTTTAAGGACTGAGAATGTATTTTCTTATTATGAGTAAAGTTTAAGTAAAAAAAAAAACACAGAGCCCATGAGGAGTGAGGCATTTGCTCAACCAAGACTTGAGGGAGTTACCTTTAAACTGGCTTCTGACTGGGGATAAAGGAGTTTCCATACTGGGTCTCAAACTCCTGACAGCCTAATCAGAAGTCACCACACGTTATTGAAAGAATCTTTATTCAGATGTTCAAAATACTTAGAATATTTCTCTACAGCCAGTTAAGGAGGACACTTTTTTTTCTCCTCACACTTTAATCATCTGCTTTCTTCTGCTCTCTCTTGCCAGGATGTATTATAGGCCACCCAATTCTCAACCTGTAATCAGCTTTCTCTGGAATAAAAGAAAAAATCTTGCCATAAGGTAAGGAATTCAACATGTGCTCTTATATTTAATTTCCCTCATTGATAGGATTTCTTCCTTTAATGATGTAAAGCCCTTGGGGCAACTCCTCTGTGGCATGTTGGAAATGTTTAATTTTTTTAGTTGTGTAGCCATCTGTGCCCTGCTCCTGTGGTGAGGTCTGTTCACGTGCACAGCAGGACTCACTCCTGGAGTGCTCTCTCCATCAGGGTCAAGAGAATGGCTCCTGGTTCTTAGTCTCACCTGTGACTTTAACTGTGGGAAATGGGCCAGGATGAATTAGACAGAAACCGATTGGTTTAACTGTATTTATTTTGCAATCTGTTTAACCCACAGGCTTTCCTTTAACACTTCTCATAGAAAAGTATTGCTATTTTGCATATTGTATGTTTAGAGTACAACATAAACCTAATGGTGCATAATATTAGAAATCGTTGCAATCCCCAATAAGGAAAGCCAATTTGTTAGTTTATTAGAAAAGAGCCAAAGTGCATACCTATAAGGGAAAATATTCAAATCGATCCTTGGTATCTCAACCACGTGTGCCAATAAATGTTTATTTCCTAGAATGCATGGGTGTTGAGGTACTCAGCAACAGATGGAGTCTCCCCATGAACTTCAGGTTGCTGGCTAGGTTTCCAATAGCACTCCCAGTTCAACTGACACTCTCAACCTGGTTAAGGCAAACATTGGCATCTCCTTATGCAATGACGCCATCGGAATTCAGCCCTAGGCCCAGAGCCTCATTAGCCACGTGAAACTGCCTTTCTTCTTCCCACACAACATTTAGTTACAGCCTTTCCACTTGATTACATCACAGGAGAGAAGAGGAGTGAGTGGATAATAAATCCTGATAAACTTACTGATGAACTAACCCACCTGAGCAAAATAGGAATAGAAAGATTTGAAGTGGAAAGATGATAGACACACCTAATGTAAGGCTGGTGATTGTGTTCTGAGCCACATCACAGTATCATATACTGGCTAGCATTTATTCTGATTTGATAGTATCTTTGACATAGGATTGGCTAAATCATTTTTCTAATTATTTAATTCGCCAATTTTTTCAGTTTTATTGAGATATAATTGACCTTTTGATCACACTTATCCACTTATCTACCCCCCAACTCATCCTCTTGCCTCTGGTAACCACAGATATATTTCTGTTATCTTCTATGAGTTTGATTTTTGTTTCTTTTGTTGTTTTTAGATTCTGCAGGTAAGTGAGATTACACAGCCTTGGTCTTTCTCCATCTGACTTACTTCACTTATAGTACCCTCAAGGTTAATCCACATTGTTGCAAATAGCAGAATTTCCTTGGTTATTTTTAATGGGTTAATGATATTCCAGTGTGTGTGTGTGTGTGTGTGTGTGTGTGTGTGTGTGTGTGTGTGCAGTGATTTCATTTCCTTCAGATATACATATTGCCACATACAAGGTTTACATAGGTTTATTCAGTGTGTTTGAGAAAATAAGGTTTTATACATCTGAATATAATAAGACACTTGTTCATTTGCAAGGTGCTTTCATTACTTGTCTCTTCCTCTTGGGAAGAATTATCCATTAGTTCTTATAAACTGGTTATGTGGATTAGCAGGGATAAGTTAAATACATTTCTGATTTATGGTTTTATTAATATTTCTTCCCTGATTAATTTGAGCAGCTTTTAAAACTCTTATTTTTAAGAGCAAGGGAAAAGCAGGAGAAGGAATGCTGACTGTGTGTAAGCAGGTAGTAGGAGCAGGTAGAAAGGAGGATGAGATTGAATCTATAATGAATAGATACTCCTCTTCACTGAACATTAACCAGACAGCTTTATTGTTTCATAGAATAAGTTGCCCATGTTCATCTTTCTCTTCTGGTATTTAATAACTGAACTGTTCACTGCTTCAGTGGTAAACTGTATAAAAAAATGGATATCCCAACATGTCAAGAACCCATGATTGAAAGGGTTGGTATAATTCAAAATAGGGACCCCATGTTCTAGCCCATGTCTCAGCAGTGATCTCTCCTTAGTCAATATAATGAGCACCATCAGGGGAATGTTGGACCAGAAGAGAAGAAAAAACAAACAAAAATTTGGTGTTCAACACCTAGAAATTTATGGTTGGGAAAGAGAGACAGACAGACAAGCTGACAGATAGACTATCTAATGGTCAAAAATAAATTAAAATAATAGCAATACACCCTGGATTCTAAAGAAGGCCAGGTATTTTTATTTTATTTTGTTGTGGTAAGAACAATTTAATATGAAATATAACTTCACAAATTTTAAAATATACGATTTTTTACTAAAGTTACAATGTTGTATAGTAAACCTCTAGAGGTTGTTCATCTTTTTTAACCCAAATACTATGCCTATTGATTAGTAACTCCTTTTTTCCTTCCCCAACTCCCAGCAATCAGCATCCATTCTTTGTTTTTATAAATTTGACTATTTGAGATACCTCATATAAGTGGAATCATGCAGTATTTGTCTTCCTGTGCCTGACTTATTTCACTTAGCATATTGCCCTCAAGGTTCATCTATGTTGTTGCATATTACAGAATTTACTTTGCTTTTAAGACTGAATAATATTCCATTGTGTCTGGATACCACATTTTCCTTTTATATTCATCTTGATAGACAATTGTGTTGTCTACAAAACTTGCCGATTGTGAATAGTGCAGCAATAAATATAGAAGTGCTAATATCACTTCAGGATTCTTAATTGTGGTTGAATACCCAGAACTGAGATGGCCAGATGATGTGATAGCACTCTATGTTTTTTGAGGAACTTTCATACTGTTTTCTGTTGCAACTATAACATTTTGCATTTCTACCAGCAGTGTGCAAGGGTTCCGATTTCTCCACATCATTGCCAACACTTCTTGTCGTTTGTGTGTGGTGTTTTCTAGTCATTTGGATTTTCATTTTCCTGATAATTAGTGATATTTTTCATATACTTGTTGGCCATTTGTATGTCTTCTCTGGATAAATGACTATTCAAGTCCTTAGACTATTTTAAAATGTTTAATTGTGTTATCAGTTATTTTTACTTAAGTGTAGTAATTCCTTATATATTTTGGAAATTAATTCATCAGATATATGGTTTTCAAATATTTTCTCTGACTCTGTGGGTTGCCTTTTCATTCTGTTGGCTGTATCGTTTCTGGGTGTACAAGCTGTTTAATTTGATATAGTTCCATTTGTTTATTTTTGTTTGTCTGTGCTTTTGTCATATCCATGAAATCACTGCCAACCCCAATATCATGAAGATTTTCCTTTTGTTTTCTTCTAGGACTTTTATGATTTTAGGCCTTACATTTAAATCTTTAAACAATTTTGAGTTGATAATTATATATAGTATAATATAGGCATTCTATTTCATTTTTTGTATGTTCATAATTGGTTTTCCCAGCAACATTTTGTAAAGAGACTATCCTTTCCCTGTTTTGTGTTATTGACATCCTTGTGTAAGATCAACTTATAAGTTTATTTTTATTTTTTATTAATCTTCATGTCTGTTTTTATGCCATTCTGTTTTGATTACTATAGCTTTGTGATATTAATATAAGTGACATTAGTGAAGACCAATTATAGAAGTTCCATCTTGTCAAATTAGCTGGTAGTCATTAATCAAAGAGAATAAATTTATCTGATAGTCTATAACTACCATTTTATAGGGGAATTCCAAGCCACAAGTTATAAATAAGGATGCTTGTTCTGGGTTCTAAGAGGAGTGGAAAAATTGAGGGAAATGAACAAACTGGGCAACCAGGGTGGGCATTGGTAATCAAAAGGAAAGTATTGAATATCCTACCTAATAATAGACAAGTATGCAAATTGACCATACCCCCGACACACCCACAAGCCATGCCTACCATCCAATCAGAGCGAGTATGCAAATTAACCCAACCAAGATGGCTACAGCCACAGAGAGCAAGGTTTCCTAGGTAACAGAGGAAGCCAGGCTTTCCGCCTGCCCTTGCCAAGCCTAAGCCTCCACTCAAGCTACAAAGTTTCAATTATAGAAGGTAAACAAATTCAAACAGAAATGGCAGCAGAATGGAGCTTGAGAGAGCAGGCCAGGGTTGCCGGCGGCAACAGGGGAAGCAAAGCTTTCTGCACACCCTGGCCAGGCCCACCCGCTTAAGCTACAAAGTTTCAATTATAATCCCAACAGAAATGGCTACCAGGCCTCGGAGGGAGCCCCAGGCTTGGCTCCGCTCCAGGCTACAAAGTTTCAACTGTAGAAGGAAAATAAATTCCAGATACCAGGGCCTCTGCTTGGGTTGCCAGGGGGCGTGGCCCGCCTGCAAACCACCACAGGCCCCTCGCTCAGGCCACGCACACCCCAAGGGAACACCCACCTGATCCGGGATGCCCTTCAGGGAAAACCAGCTGGCCCCCACCCCTGTACCAGGCCTCTATCCTATCTAATAAAAGAGTAATATGCAGATTGATCATCACTGCAACACACAATATAGCTTCCCCCGTGTGGTCAAAGATCCTGCCCCCATGTGGACACAAGATGGCCACCACAAGATGGCCAGCAGGAGAGGGCAGTTGGGAGGCACCCGGCCTGCAAGGGAGGGCAGTTGAGAAGGACCAGGCCTGCAAGGGAGGGCAGTTGAGAGGGACCAGGCCTGCAAGAGAGGGCAGTTGAGAGGGACCAGGCCTGCAAGAGAGGGCAGTTGGAGGTGATCAACCCTGCAGGAGAGGGCAGTTAGGGGTGACCAGGCCAGCAGAGGAGGGAAGTTGGGGGCAAACAGGCTGGCAGCAGAGTGGTTAGAGGGTGATCAGGCTGGCAGGCAGAAGTGGTTAGGGGCAATCAGGAAGGCAGGCAGGCAAGCAGTTGGGAGCCAGCAGTCCTGGATTGTGAGAGGGATGTCCTATCCACCGGGATCGGGCCTAAATGGGCAGTCGGACATCCCTCGAGGGATCCCAGATTGGAGAGGGTACAGGCTGGGCTGAGGGACAAAATCCCCCCCCTCCATGCATGAATTTCGTGCACTGGGCCTCTAGTTGTATAATAAATGGAAGCAAAACATATATATTTCTGGAGTCAGATAGGCTTGTTTGTGAATCCTGAGTCAGATTCTTAGATGTTACCTTAATTGACATAATCTCATAAAGCAACTCTTTCTTATGAAGTGTTAAAGGAGCATAATTGTCCTGCCTAAGTTGTAGTTTTGTTGTGAGAACTAAATAAGACACAGTATTTAAAGTTTAGCACAGTGCATGGTACAAAGTGAAAATAAATGTTTATTGGCTATTGGAAGTATTACTAAGCAAGGTAATTGACTTGGGCAAGTAATGTCAGTGATGATGATAATAAGTAATAGAGCACCTCATCAAGAACTATTAGCCTAACCTTGGTCCTCAAGGAATTACCTTCTATATCATCTAGTGCTTAAAATGGTCTGTCTAGACTTACTGATAAAAGTTCAGTCAAATTCTGTACTTGAAACACAGGAGAAAGGTAATGGTACATTGTTTTAGTTGTGAAAAGATGTTTTAATAATTCGCCTTTTAGACAATCCTTTTTAGCTCCTATGTTACCCCTCTTGTTTCTTTCCCCCTTTAGAAAAGTGTTAAAACTTTTTTTTAAAAAAAGTATTTTTTTACTGACTCCAGAAAGGAAGGAAGAGGGAAAGAGAGATAGAAACATAATTGATCCGCTGCCTCATGCACACCCCCTACTGGGGATTGAGCTGAGGGCATGTGCCCTGACTGGGAATCCGACCTTGACCTGCTGGTTCATAGGTCAACTCTCAACCACTTCACCACAGTGGGTGGGCCAAAACCCTTTTCTGTTAATGCCAGGCAGTAAATAAGGGCATTCTTTGTGCAGTACCAGGCTGAAGTTTGTTGACATTGAGCTGAATTTGGATAACCATTTATTATTTATAGACCTGCTCACATAATGGAAGATGTCTCTTTTTCTTTCCTTTCTTTTTTTTCCAAACAAGCCACACAATAAAAGTGTTTAATTAATGGCATGTGCAAGTCTTACGCAAAGATTTACTTGTTTTATGGGTTTAGCAAATTCTTTCAGCCATTTCCTCCCAGCTGCTGACAAGCCTGTTTGTTTATATTTATTGGCTTTTCTAAATCCAGTCAATTATTAGGAGTATGTATTAGGTAGCTCTGGTAATCTCTGAAGGTAGGGGACGGGCATCTTCACCTTACCCACCACACTTAGAGCACCGCCAGCTCCTGGGAGGAGGGATGAGAGAACGAGCCCAATTTGCTGGAATAGAGAGAGCGATTCTCCATTCGATCGAAACAACTTATCATCACTACTTACTTATAGACACATCAAAAACGTGTTGTAAAAAATATTCCATGGTGTCTTCTTATTTTCAATAAACTCCATCAGTCTTAATCAAAAGCAAGAGCTTCATTAATTTTAAATATATTCATTTATATACTTAATGTTTTATACCTACCAAATGATTCTCATTGTATCAAAAACTAGAGACCTACACTTCTGTAGGTGAGCAAACTAAAGCTGGTTACTTATCCAAACGTGATCACCAAAAGTTTTGCATTGGGGAAGGAAGTGAAATGGCACCATCAGGGAGACAAGGTCCTGGAGATCTGGAGATAATTTGTTTAGAGGTGGGCCTCAAAAAAGAAATAAAAAATCCTGCTATAGCTCACTGTTGCTCTTTTTTTTTTTTCCTGAATTTAGGTGAATATGTTCTCATAACCTTTTTTTGTGTGTGCATTGACATCTTTTGAAATCTATATCTTCCCTGCTCAACATTTTAGCAACCAGGTTAACTTCTTTGCTTAACCGTGTACCAAATACATTTAAAAACCAGAACAGATACTTTTAAAAGCATTTTCTTCTTCCATACAACAACAGTTTTTAGTAATAATCATGAAATGAAAAGATGTCAGAAATAAGAGCTGGGAGTGGGGAGGAAATGCAAGCTTACAATATATTTTATTGTGTCTATATAGGTAATAATGCTAGTTAACAAAAATATATTTAAAATGGAAAAAGTAGTCCTGGCTGGTGTAACTCAGTTAGTTGGTAAGTCATGCCATGCACTGAAAGGTTGGGGGTTCTATCACTGGTCCAGGCATGCAAGCATGTAAGGGAGGCAACTGATCAAAGTTTCTCTCTCTCTCTCATCTCTCTCTCTCTCTCTCTCTCTCTCTCTCTCTCTCTCTCTCTCTCTCTCTCTCTCTCTCTCTCCCTCCCTGCTTCCCTCCCCCTGAACCTTTCTCTCTATATATATTCAATAAAACCATATCGTCGACTAAAGATTAAGAAAAAAATGGAAAAAGTAATAATTAACAATTTAGTACATTAGTTTATGGCTATAGAAAAAGGATGAATTGTATACTTACATATTGAAAATAGTAATAAATAATGTGACACTGTTCTTACGCCTTCTGCAAATTATTAAATGACCTCCCTAAAAGTTGATCTTTTTCACATATTCTTGTTTAGCAGACAGCGCACGCCAGTTATGTTCATCTAAATCTGTCTTCTCTGATAGTTAACAAACACATTTTATTTATTTTAAATTCAAAAGTCTCTGTCAAATAAAGCAATAGACATTCAAATTATTAAGAAAAGTCTTAAACTCCAGGATAAGCTTGCCGGACTCATAAAATTTTTATTTTCATAATACATTTCAGAAATAGCCATAATGTATGTCTTTTTCTTTTAAATAGATTCTGTCAGTTTTTAAATGCTTCTTCATCAGAAAAAAAAAAATTAAATACAAATAAAAATTCCAAGAATGACAAAAGTAAATTAACTCAAGTTCTCTATCTCGGTCTTTATAATCACTGTTATGATTATTTTGAATCTACTTTTTAAATGTAGAAATTTTTAGTGAAAGAAGGCTTAAAAATGAACTGTGCCTGAAGCAAGTTTAAACAATTCTGAACTTTAAAAACACAGAACTAATGTGTTTAGGTTAGATTATCTTCCATGTAGAACACATTGTTTAGTAAAAATACTATATATTTTTAAGTGCTAGCATAATGGGAACAATTGTTTAGAACTTAGACCAATAAAATACTTTTTTTGGGGAGGAGTATTTTATCACAGATATTATTTAGAATTATTGACTCAGAGTAATAGTAAAAAGGTAGATTGAGAGATACCACTACATGCCCATTTGAATGGCCAGTGTCTGGAACATTAATACTACCAAAAGTTGGTGAGGATGTGCAGTAAAAGGAACTCTCTTTCCTTGCTGTGGGAATGCAAAATGCTGCACTTTGGAAGAAAATTTGACAGTTTCTTACAAAACAACATATTCTTATCATAGAATCCAGCAATCATGCTTCTTGGTATTTACGCAAAGGAGGTAAAAACTTATGTTCACATAAAAACTTGCACATGAATATTTATAACAGCTTTAGTTATAATTGCTCAAACTTGGAAGCAACTAAGATGCCCTTCAGTAGGTGAATGGATAAACTATGGCTGACAATGGAATATGATTCAGTGCTAAAACTGAAAGAGTTATTAAGTCATGAAAAGACATGGTGGAACATTAAAATGATATTGTTAAATGAAAGAAGCCATTCTAAAAAGGCTACATACTACACTATTCCAATTATATAATATGTTGGAAAACACTAAACTATGGACACAGTAAAAAAGACCAGCGATTGCCAGGACAGGGACATGAGGAGAATTAAATAGGCACAACAAAGAGAATGTTTAGGGCAGTAAAAATATCCATCCTATGATACCATAAGGATGGATACATGTCATTAAACTAAAAACACAAGTGTAAAACTATACAATGTACAACACTAAAAGTGAATTTTAATATAAACTAAGGACTATTTTTTTCATTATTATTTATTTGTTGTTGTTGTTAACCCTCACCCAAGGATATTTTTCCACTGATTTTTAGAGAGAGTAGAAGGGAGGAAGGGGAGAGACAGAGTAAAACATCAATGTGAGAGAGAGAGACATCAATTGGTTGCTTCCCATACACACCATGAAAGGGTCCAGGGATCGAGCCTGTAACCAAGGTACATGCCCTTGACTGGAATCCAACCTGAGACCCTTCAGTCCAAGGCCAATATTCTACCCACTGAGCCAAACTGGCTAGGGCTAAACCATTGACTCTTGGTGATCATTATGTGTCAGGGTAGTTTCATTGACTGTAACAAATGTACCACTCTGGTGGGAGATGCTAAGAATGGGGGATGTCTTGAGTGTGAGAGGGCCACCCCCTCAATTTAACTCTCAACCTAAAACTGCTGTAAAAAATAAACTTTTAATTTTAAAACCAGTAGGCTGATATTACTTGGTTTTATTATTGTTTTTAAAACCCAAAGTCAACATCCTCCACCCCCATTTTTACCTACACTTGGACAGACCAGCCCCACTCCCTGCCTTAGGGACCCAGACACTGTTTTGCTTCCTTCTGGGGCTTCACCTTTCACTATCTCATCACAATTCCCCATAAACCTGGTGGTCTTATCTCACAAATATACCAGGGCTAATACGATCTCTTCTAAGCCATTCTCTACATTTTCAGATAAATTTGTCAAACCAAGAAACCATGGAGAAGGACTGTGGGCAACTTTAATTATTTTAAGGGAATGAAAGAAAAAAGTATGCCTGAAAGCAATGG
Source organism: Eptesicus fuscus (assembly GCF_027574615.1). Classification (NCBI taxonomy): domain Eukaryota; kingdom Metazoa; phylum Chordata; class Mammalia; order Chiroptera; family Vespertilionidae; genus Eptesicus; species Eptesicus fuscus. The sequence goes on from NC_072489.1 coordinate 46,906,881, forward strand.
AAAGTTGGATGAGACTCAATAATAAATCAGAGAGACTGAACTGGTCCAGCTCATGTTATCAGAAAGGCGTAAACAACGCAGAGGTTTGATCCAAATGTTTACCTTTAATGCATTAGGAGAAAGAAACAGAGGAGAGAAAATGACTAAGCAATATGTGTGAATTTCACACTTCACACTCTGTCACTTAGCATAGATTCTGCCTGGCTCCTGTTACCCTCCACTGATACAACATCCAACAATAGAGCGAGGCAGCAATAAGGGGATTAATAATCGGAGAAATTAATTCAGTGAGACATAAATAGGTACACTCTTCTAAAAGAGAGATTCAAAAGCAAAATATGTTTAAAAAACAAACAAACAAAAGTTAGCAGGGAGGGTCAGCAAAAAGGCAAACCCTGGGAGGGCAAAAGAGAAATTGAGCCCATGAACTCTATTATGTCCAAGGCACGTAACTTGCAAAAACTATTCCTATTGAATGGCATCTCTTTTCACATAGGAATATGTTGTAATAAATTAGGAGGTTAAGATAAATAGTTTTATTTGTATGGATCTAAGGTTGGAGACTATCTCCAAATGCTTCCTGACAAAATAAACACAAAAGCATCACTGATGATAGTTTTGTGGTTGATTATCAAGATACTAGTGTCCTGGTGCATGGATCCATGCACATTGAGAGGAAATTAATTAGAAGAAACATTTTAATATCGCTATTTGCATCTTGCTAATGAAAAGAAAATAGGAGCCGAAACCAGTTTGGCTCAGTGGATAGAGCGTCGGCCTGCGGACTCAAGGGTCCCAGGTTCGATTCCGGTCAAGGGCAAGTACCTTGGTTGTAGGCACATCCCCAGTAGGGGGTGTGCAAGAGGCAGCTGATCGATGTTTCTAACTCTCTATCCCTCTCTCTTCCTCTCTGTAAAAAATCAATAAAATATAAAAAAAAAAAAGAAAAGAAAAGAAAATAGGATTCTACCGAGTCTCCTATCTACCTTCTCCAGGACTTCTGTGAGGATCAAATGAGATGAGGCACGGGAAAACACTTCACAGACATTTGGTTAAACTGTAAAATGCTTGCACCTGGCTGTAAAGCAAGTCGGGTTCCCGGGCTGAAGAAACTCCAAGGAGGCTAGTCGCTAGGGAGAGGAAGCTGGGCATTGCTACATGACATTATTACCTGGCGCCCACAGCCACTGTTTCTAGGCTGGGTTGTGGACCGCATTTTGTGCATTGGGATCTTGGCAGCATTGGCTGCGATTTGGTGGGGTGTCTTTCTTGGGTGGTGGCAGGGCCTGTGTCCCACTTGGGGGAAGCCGAGTGTTGGTATGTCGGTGCCAGGTCCGTAGTGCCATTTAATTTTAAATGACCAGTGCGCATCATGGCAGCTCCTACGTTGAGCATCTGCCCTCCTGGTGGTCAGTGCATATCATAGCTACTGGTTGGACTGATGGACACTTAGCCTTTAATATGTATATAGATATTTGGGAAACAACTTTAATTACTGAATCATGTCCAACCAGCTGACAGTGCTGGTTAATGAGTCACCTAATGAAAATCACTTGCCCTCTTTTCTCAAAAATAGTTGTTTGAGAAGCAAACTGGTTTCATGCAACTTTTTTTTCTGCAGAAAGCTTTTCAATGATCCCAACCCCACTCAAAAAAGATTTGCCATTGGCTAAAGTTTAGTTCAATTCCTAAAAGTGTGTAAGAAAATTAAAACCCTATGAAGAATGTTAGAAAGTAAGACCAATCTATTTGTTTAAATAATAATAAAAGTGAAAAGAGAACGAACTGGTCACATACCTAACGTGAATGCCTCAAGCAGCAGGGACAGAAGTCTTGGACTTAGATTGAGTTACAGGTCATTTGGGTAGCCTATGCTGGAAGGATAGATAGATAGATAAATATTACCACACTCTCAGCATCTAGAAACCACCACCCTATTTTACACATAAGCCTATTTGCTTATGCACACATCCCCTCCCCAATTGGATTTAAAATGATCTCAAATGCCACCAAGCATGTGAAGTCCTTTTCAAATTCCAGCTCCCTAAACACACAGTTCTGGTGTGACCCTTGCATCCTCCATCTGCCTTCCAGATAGGTAGGTCAGAGAGCAGCCCCGACCCTAGGTGTAGGACCACTTTTAAGCACATTAACCACATCCTGTTTTTGCAGAACAAGCAATCCTAAGACAAAACAGTTTTTCCCAAGTCATCCCAAATGTAAGGGGACACAAGTTATCTAACATCTACATTTAGATTTGCACATTTTCATCCTAATGAGCAAGCTATTGAATAAAAGTTTTGTTTCTGAGAGAAAAAAAGTCTGTAGGTTGCCTTTCAAGGAAAGGGATAGAGAAGATGTCCAGTAAAGGAGGGTAAAAGCACTAAAGAGATTTGGCATCACCAGGAAGGAAGCATAGCATGACAAAAGTGTTCAGTGCATAAAAGCAGCTCAGGTACCTGGGTTAAGGGACTAGATTCGAGTCTAATAGGCTGCAGTCAGAAGAGGTTGACTAAGAGATTAGGGTGCCTATGTGAATCAAAGTTGGGGTTCATGGAGACTAATTTTAAGGCAGAAGCTATACAGTCTTCTATATTTGTATCTTGGGCCTACCTGGCTCTCCCGGTAATCATGGAATGCACTCCATTCTATTTCTAAGAGTTTGATAAGCTATGTTGACATATGCCTAACATCAGTTCCTGTCTGACATGTGTGATCCATTCCAATCCTAACTCCTAACTTTAGATGTTTCTAAACTATCCCATTTTTCTTAATTACATAGTCTCAAAGGGTTACACTGATGAAGGAAAGCCATCCACAAATCTATAGTGGTTAAAGAGAACTACCTATCTCAGGGGTCCCCAAATGTTAGGAAATGTAACTTATTCCTTGAACTGGCAGGATTTCTTCCCCCTCAAGTCATGACCTGGTTATAACAGATAAATTCAAATCTTCTGGGAAAGCACCTTAAGGCCATATCTTTTTTATTCTCAGGAGTTTTTAGAGGCTCACCTTCAAACTGCAAGCTGGCAGCCTTCATCCTTTAAAAGCTTAATAACCTGAAAACCCACGGGGCACCTAGAACACCTGTAATTTTCAGCCCTGGAGCTTGAGGATGGATGGAACAGAAATTGAATGCACTTGGCCTTCTTACCTCCTTCTCATAGCTCTTGCCTCCTATTACACCCACTGAAATCCTCACTGAGGCCAGAAGTACAGAGGACACTTTCAGACAGATATCTCTAGAATATGCACTGTTGATCTCACAGGCAGCTGGCCCTCTAGGCCGGAGGTGTTCAAAGTGTAATCCCTATACCTACACTAGGAACATCAGCATCACCATCACTTGGGAATTGGTTAGAAATGGAATTCTCCGGCCCTAGTCTAAACCTTTTAATCGAAACTTCTGGGGTTGACCTCTAGCAAACTGTGCTTTAACAAGCCCTCCAAGTGATTCTGATACATGCTAAAGTGTGAGGGCCACTGCTCGGGGTAATTGAACCAATAGCATTTAGCTGTGAGCCATGGAGATGTTTATAATGCCTAAGGAGCCACCACTAACCTTGGTCCCAGGAATTGTGGGAGTTAGTGAGATCATGCGGGGTTGGGGGACATCCAGCCCGTGGACTGTATTGGCCCTGCGAAGGCATTAGGGGTGAGTTAATTACCTGTTTGACCAAATATAGCAGGCTAACTTTTAAGTTGATAATTTTATATGGCCTGCAAATGATGTTGTAAATATCCAAATGGCCCTTCGCAGGAAAAAAGGTTCCCCACCCGTTTCAAAGGAACAGTACGCGACTTTGAAGGTGCTTGGACAGCTGGCTGTGTGCATTGAGATAAACACAAGGTTCTCCTCCCATGTGGTCCAAGGAAGACGAAAAATACAGAGGATTCTAAACGTGAGTTGATAAAACCTGGGGCTGGCAAAGGAGGGCCTGGGTATTACAGAAATGTCTTTATCCTTTTATATTTGACTGTCCGTATTCAACGTTCACTTTTTTACTTCCATTTTATCACCTAGATTTTGCTTTTTCAGTGTTTCTTTCATTAGGGTGATTCAGAAAAAGAATTTGTGAAGTTCTATTGTGTGTGAGGAGCACAATAAAAATGATATCTCAAAAAAGGGGGGAAACAAAAGCCTAATTTTAAGAAACTCAAACAAATAGTTCCCTACCAGATGGCAGTATATCTCAGGGAAAGCTTCTTTGGAATTCACGTGCCTGAACAAGGATGAACCTTCCCCTTGGTGCCCTGTCTCTACTGCACAGGGCACAGTACCGGCAGAGTTACCTTTCCAGAATGCGGGATGTTTACGTGCAACACTGTCCATCCATTTTAGTTTGCTTTTAATCTAAGCTTTTAAGCTCAGCAGAGACAATCATTCACTAAAGAAAATGTCCAGAGAGTCTGTTTGAAATGCATTTAATGGTGTATGTTTTATTTCATTTTTAGCAAATCTAATCTTTCATATAACCAAGTTTGCATAAAGTAGGATTCAATTGAGTTAACATTTAATAGGAAAGTCAGAGCAGGTGGACACATGTTTTAGGGTTTATAGAGGCTATAGTTTGAGAAGGCAGACCATAATTCAATAATTCTCTCTCTCTCTCTCTCTCTCTCTCTCTCTCTCTCTCTCTCTCTCTCTCTCTCTCTCTCTCTTTCTCTCTCTCCCACTCTCCCTCCCTCTCTCCCTTTTCCCCCTCTCCCTCTCTCTCCTCTTTATCTCTCCCTCTCTTATCCCCTCTTCTCTCCTTTCCCCTCCTGTCTCCCTCCGTGCCTCTGTCTCATATAGTATATGTATATGTAATTATAACTAAACATATAGGATTTCCCCAAACATGTATACACATTATTTCTATAGATTCTTTTAAATTTTGAAAATGAACTGTATGTTAATAATTACTGACTTGATCATCTCAAAGTGTGTATATATTTTGGGGAGACACCCTGTACATACCTTTGCTCTGAGATTTTCTTCACTGACATGATTTAATGCCAACTTATTGGGTTAGTAGGATGACCTGACAACACAAACTACTTGATCACTAAAGCATCGTGCTGATGTATAGAATTACTAGAACTGGAAGAAACTTTCAGGTGTCCTTAAATCACTGACACTTGGCATTTTCCTTTGTTACCCATTACCGGCTATTTCCCTCACCCCACATCACTTCTCTGCCTGCTTGGTTCCAACCTCAGCCCTCTCCCACAGGTTGAGCTAGTTTTAAGGGGAGGAGGCACAGTTGCCAGCAGCTGAAAGGGCGGCTATGGGATTCGGGACCCAGCAATGTTTCTTTTATTTTTTACCTTTATTTTTTCATTAAGGTATAATTGACATATAACATTATATTAGCTTCAGGTGTACAACAAAATGATTCCATACTTGTAGAGATTGTGAAATGATCCCCACAATAACATCTGTGGCCATATATAGTTACAATGTCTCTTTTCTGATAAATTTTTGAGATCTATCTCTTAGCAACTTTTAAATATGCAGGACAGTAATATTAAATATAGTCATGTTATATAGTACGTCACTGTACCATATACTTTATAACTAGAAGTTTGTACCTTTTGACCCCTTTATACATTTTTTTTCTAGCCCCTCTTTCCCTCACCAATCTTTTCTCACTACTTGTGAGTTCAGACTTGCCTTCTTTCCTGCTTTCTTTCTCTCCTTTCTTTTAAGATTCTACGTATAAGTGAGATCATGTGGTATTAGTATTTCTCTGATTTATTTCTTTCACTTAGCTTAATGCCCTCAAGGTCCATCTATGTTGTTACAAATGTTATGTTTTATGGCTAAATAGTTTCCCATTATTTTATATATACAATAAATGTATATGTATATAATGTCTAAATAATACTTCATTGTTTCTGTATATTAAAAAACATATATACATATATATTTATATATAATGTTTGAATAGTATTCCTTGTTTATATTGGGATATTGTTTGTGTGTGTGTGTGTGTGTGTGCGTGTGTGTGCATGTGCATAGTATCCCAAAAATTGAATACACACTTTAACAGCTGATAGCTCAATTTTGAAAATAAAATGCATTTTAATAAACAATGCATTTATAATTATTCAAAGTATATGTATACATTTTCGGGACACTCTCTATATAAAATACATCTTTATTCATTGATTGATGAACACTTAGGTTGTTTCCAAAGTTTGGATATTGTAAATAATGCTTCAATGAGCAAAGGGCTATTTTCATTTACTTTGCATAAATACCCAGAAGTGGAGTTGCTTGATTCTATGGTAGCTCTATTTTTAATTTTTTTGAGAACTCTCATACTGTTTTTCATAGTGGCTGCAGCAATTTACATTCCCACCAGTATTGTACGAGGGCTCCCTTTTCTCCACATCCTTGCCAACACTTGTTGATCACTTGTCTTTTTATGACAGCCATTCTGATATCTCATTGTGGTTTTGATTTGAATGTCCTTGATTAGTGATGTTGAGCACCTTTTCATGTGTGTTGGCTTTCAGTGTATCATCTTTGGAAAAATGTCTATTCATATTTTCTGTCCATTTAAAAATCAGATTGTCTTTTTCTTATTTGCCATTGACTTGTGGGAAACATACATTTGTATTATATATAACATGTACATATATATTTGGATATTAACTCCTCAGATATATGGCTTGCAAATATTTCGCCCATTCCATAGATTACCTTTTTATTTTGTTGATAGTTTGATGTAGTCCCACTTGTTTATTTTTGTTTTTCTTTTGCTTATGGTGTCACATTAAAAAATTCATCACTAAGACTAATGTCAAGGAGCTTACTACCTACGTTCTCTTATAGAAGTGTTATGGTTTCAGGTCTTATGTTCACTAATTCGCATGTCATCTTTGCACAGGAACCAGGCTAATCTTCTGATTGTGTGTGTGTGTGTGTGTTTCAAATATGTTTTTATTGGTTTTTAGAGAGAGAGAGAGAGAAAGAAAGAAAGGGAGAGGGAGAGAGATATAGAAACATTAATGATGAGAGAGAATCATTGATAGGCTGCCTCCTGCATGGCCCCCACTGGGGATCGAGTCCACAACCTGGGCATGTGCCCTGACTGGGAATCGAACCATGACGTCCTGGTTTATAGGCCGATGCTCAACTGCTGAGCCATGCCAACCGGGCATTCTTCTGTGTATCGTTTCAATTTCAGCATATGTGTTGCTGAAGACAGAACTACAAACTTTCTTTTGGCATCTCCATGTCTGTGTGTACTTGTTTATATATGTATATGAGGGACACTAGGAATTAGTTAAACTGAGATGCAAACTAACCCCCAGGATGTACTGCTAAATAAGGCATAGATACCCTGTTGGAATAAACGGCTGTTAAGTAGAAAAATGTCGGAATCCACGAAGTACTGAATTATGTTCACAACACAATCAGTGGGCTTCCTGTACTTCTCCCACAAGGATACTTCCCCCAAAGGGACATTTAAATTGACCTTATTTATCCTCTGCTGGTCAAACTTGAAGAACATTAAAAGTTGGAATCTCTTAGTTTCCTCTTTCTAACCTCAGGGCTGAAGCTTGAAATCTTTTTTTTCAAAGAAAATATTTCTCCCAAGCACACTTGGTAGCACTCTCTGCAGAAGAATGTGTGGGACATTGTACTTGAGAATATTGGGGATCAGCTGGCAGTCAAAGCGCTACTGATGGGGTTAGCCTCTGTACCTGGCATTTCAAGGGTTCCCACCCCTCCCTCCTGGTCCAAGCCCAGAGAAGAAACTGCTTCACACACTTAACGAAGGAGACCACAGTGACATTGAGAATCTGGCGCCACTGTCACAGTACACGACCCCAGCTGTTTTCTGCTCTCAATCGGGTTCTGAGCAGAGCAAGGGAAACATAGGCCGAGGCTCAATTATACATTCAAATTGCCTGTATTTAAAACACCCTAAAAACTGTAATGGCTTAATTAAGCTGGTAACTTTATGGCATCCTTCTCCTCAGAGCCTGATTCGCAGGCTTTTCTCTTTAACTGAGAAGTCAGTGACAATTTTGCCTTTCTGGGCTGGCTGGTTGCCAGAAGGAGGAGGGGCTCTGGGCCGGGAAAATAGAGCAAGTGGTTCTCGGTGGAAGCTAAATTCCCCTGGTGGCAGATGGCCCACAAATCTTCAGCCCTTTGGAGTACATAAAACAGAGCTCTGGGGAAAGAGGAGCATTCATTTAGGTTTTAGAAGGAGCAGGGCAAGTTCCCACATGGTGAAGTCGCCTCTGGAATCCATCAACTAAAACTGTTCCAAAGAAGAGAAAAATGAAGGTTATGGCTTTCGTGGTACCTGAAGGGAAAAGGCCCTCTGAATAGAAAGCAGTGTAACCCTACCCTCTCCTGGGCCTTACTTTCTCATGGGTTCACCCCTGCCTGGCCCCCACTTCCTTGTGGTGGCCCCCTCCCCTGATAGCCTCACCCCCTGATAGCCTCACCCCCTGATAGCCTCACCCCCTGATAGCCTCACCCCCTGATAGCCTCACCCCCTGATAGCTTCACCCCCTTTATAGCCCCACCCCTTGTGGCCCACCCACTGTCCCTATCTAAATGGCATCATTCTTACTTTCCATCCCCCCATGATTTATGACCTTGGAGGAGCATTTTAATGTCATTGAGTGGACTCTCAACCTTTATCTAGGGGTGGTTGACTCCTGAGAGACGGACAGCTCAGAGTCACCTCCGATCACTTTATAGGAAGGGCTGCCAAAGTTTCACTATCAAAACGTTGAGGTCTCCTAACGTTGTTTGAGAAATCTTTTATTTAAGGAAAGGTTGAAACATTCCTCCCATGCAAGAATTCACTTAAGGAAATTAATTGCTGATCACCTTTATTTTTTAAACTGCAGTTAAAGATGTGGCTAAAGAATCAGACTGTTGTTTTTTTTTTTTTTTTTCTCTAATACCACCTCTCTCAGGCACTAGTAATGGAGACTTAAGTTGGCAAGTTCATTTTCTTTAATCTTTAAAATGGGCTATTACTAGCTCCTTCCTCACCAGTTTGTTAGGACTTAATGAAATAATACATATGAGATACTTAGCACAGTGCCTGGTTCTTAATCACTCAATGTTAGCTGACCATATTATTATTATTATTAGTGTTACTAATTTCCCCAGCTGCCATTCTGAAGGATTTTTACTTAGGGCAACACCCAACAATTATATATTTATCATGGCTCAGGTAATAAGTGAAAGAGACATATTTGTCATGCTGGCTCCTCAGGGTGACAGAGAGGCCATTGGCAAATCAGTTTCACTAAGTTCTACTGACTTGCTCTTCCGGCGTCTGTCTTTTTATTTCTCCTTTAACAGCTGCTTGCATTAGCCTTTTGGGAACTGAGCAAAAGTTTTTGTTCATTTTTAGGAAGCCATGTGATCTCTATCTTTAAATCAAAGGTGAAATATAGCATGCCGTGGCAGTCATCCAAAGTGTTGAGGCCACATGTTCCCTCTGCTTTAAACTCATTTTCTATGAAGTCAAAACTCATCTCTCCCTTGGAAAGCACTGAAAGTGATGAGTGGAGAACAGCAGTGAACAAACATGAGAAGAGGGCCCCTGGTGGCCAAAATAGGGCTTCTCCCTCTCAGCTTTGTAATGGAATGCGAAGGGCATTAATCCACACCTTTACTTCCTATTAGCCAAATAGAAATGTCTTGAGATAATGTGAAAACCTTACAGCCTTAGTGACTTTCTGATGTGTCTTATTAGAACTCCTCATATGTGTAAATTAGGCATCCTTGGGGCTTGACAGCTAGGAATGGTACTTCTTAAAAATTGACTCTTGGGAGCAGCTCACAGAAAGGTAGCCAAATACCACTGGGGACACTTCCAGGGGACATGGCAGCTCTAGGCTATTCTCAAGCACAGTGCCTTTCTGTCATGTCGCATGCAGGTGACATCTTTGTCTGGCAGCTTTACCCAAGGATGAAGTCAGATTTCCCAAATGCCTGTCAAGAACCATTAGGAAAAATCACGCCTTCACAAATGGAGGCTGGGACATTCCTGCACACAGCAAGGAGGAACTTCATCTCTGAAGGGTGTTCATTATGCTTTAGAAAACGATGCCCCAGGTTTCACAAGCACCTTTTTGAAAAGGAAGTTTGTAGACAATCTAGGCTGCTTTGCTGAATTTAATGTCAAAAAGGCCATAGTGTTGGAGAAATTCCAAAACAAAATGCTCCCCCCCCCCCCCCCGCCCCCCCCCCCCCTGCCAATTCACTCAAACAAAACACATCCCTCTGAAACGTCTTTGTTGAGAAGAGATTGTTTTGTTTGAAGAAAGTGGCTCTCCCAAGGAAGTGCAAGGAAGAATCGGGACTTTATATTGCCCAATCCCAATCTTTGTCTCTTCCTACTCCTCTTGCCCTGCTTGAAACCCCAAGGGCTATATCATATTATTCCTTTCACTAAGCCTCTTACTATTGTGCTCAGATTTACTTGCAATGAAAAGTCATTTTCTTCATTTCCCAAGGGACTCTGCTGGAGGCCCACAGCGTCTCTCATTGACATTGTTTCCCTTGTCTTAAGTTTCTTCTTATGGGACTGCCTCCCAGTGAACTTGTATTTGCTAATCTGAGCAGACACCAACTCCTTTGAAAATGGATTCACTCAATTCCATCAAGACTCACTGGCCTCTACTGTAAAGATCTGCATACTTCATCATAAAGACAAACTTTCTACATTCAGATTTTTCTTGTAGGTGTGTGTTTTGTTTTTTGTGTTTTTTTTTTTTTGGGGGGGGAGCATCTGAGTTTTATGATTCAAGCTTGTTTTCCTAAAATGTAGGTGCATTTGATTTTTAAAATACTGGCCATTTATCTTGCTACATACCAGTAAATCAATTTTTTTCCACTCTTCTCCTCATCAATACTGTTGCTTTTCAATTCCTCTAAAGTATTTCAGGTAAATGGTTAAATCAGTGTGGCTACAGTTAAAGACACATTAGATTTCTCCTGCCGAGGCAGAGAAGATGAACACAGTTAATGGGTAAATGATAGGCTAATGTTGAGGTCAATATTTACCCCACACCACAGTCAATCGTTAACTGGATATCAAAACAAGTTGTCAATAATCAGAATGGTGTGCTACACCCTTCCAGAAGAGTTTCATTAGAAAGGTATGGAAATTCTGGGAATAACAATTACAATAATTTTCTGTTTATGCTTTTGCACCAAAAAGGAAATCACCCTTTAAATCAAAGTAAAGATTTAGAATCACATTGATTTTTAAACTTTTATGTGCACGAGAGTAAATTAGGGTGCTTTTAGATAGAGATTTCTAGATTTCACCCATATCCTGATTAAGTAGAGGTGGTCTTGTGCCCAGCTAATGTTTCAGAAAAAAACAAAAACAAAACTAAGTAAATCTGATACAGACAAGTGAGGGAACATACTTGGAGAAACGCCGACTTAAACTCCCCTGCTATTCATTGTGCCTGGGAGATAAATAATGACTTAAGTAATCAACCCATCAAGTAAGCAAGATTTATTTAGCAAAAAATATGTTCAAAAGAAAATGTGCATAGTAGCTTGTAGTTGTTCTCTGTTCTGCTCTACCAAATAAAATGGTAATTTTTAGTTCTTACATAAGATACTCGATACAGTAAGAACAAGGCTTATTGGCATACTTTATCAATGAAGATTGCTAAAAGAATCTCTTAAAAAAGCAATTGCTCATACATGGAGACGCAGCCTTCTTTGAAATATATGTAAATGCAAAAAGAATCTATTATATCATTAGTCTATAAACTTAATCAAGTAGTTAAGTATTGGCAAACTTTTTGGGGAAGACGGAGAAAAAATATGTTATTAAATTGGTAAATATATAATTATGTGGTAAGTGTATCCTTATCAGCAAAGTATCTTTGAATATGAACCTCTCAATAATGTACATTTATTATAGACTATGCATAAAATTTTACTAATACTATTTACACTATCCATTAAGAACAATAATATAAATTTAAAACATGATAAAATAAGTAACTAGAGTTTCAACATTTTCTTTCTGTATACCAATACATTGTAAGTGTTACAGTCTCAACTATTCTAGTAGCTTGCTTTTTTTTTCTTTTTTCTTTTTTTAGCCTGGCTTTGTATATTTTGACTGATTCCCACTTCGATGTAACTTATAGTACTTAGTTTGCACAAATTTAAAAAATAATTTCCAAAACATGAGACAAGAACTTTCATTTTCAACCCTGAGATAAGCTAGAGTATCTCAAATGATAATTTTGGTTGTTAATTTCCAAGTACTATGAAATAGTTTTTAGATTACTTTCCTTCTAAATGATAGGGGACAATGCATTAATGGATAGACCATCCTCAATTTCAACTTTGTCATCTAGAATTTCTATTTAAACCATTGGTCCATTGCTCATCTTTCTGATTGTCTCCAAGGTGCCAGTCCACCTCAAAATCCTTCTTGGGTTTTGCTATTGAGGTTATTGCTTGATTCTTTACAACACATGTTGAAATTCCTTAGTGCAGTGGTCGGCAAACTCATTAGTCAACAAAGCCAAATATCAACAGTACAACGATTGAAGTTTCTTTTGAGAGCCAAATTTTTTAAACTTAAATTTCTTCTAACGCAACTGCTTCAAAATAGACTCGCCCAGGCCGTGGTATTTTGTGGAAGAGCCACATTCAAGGGGCCAAAGAGCCGCATGTGGCTCACGAGCCACAGTTTGCCGACCACAGCCTTAGTGCATCTAGGATCTTCTAAGCTTCTTTAACCTCTCTGGCTTCATCCAGCATTCCCTCCAATGAATAATCTTGTCCAGAATTTGAAAGTACTTTCACACTGTATGTGCAAAGGGATCACTTAGGGATCTTGATAAAAGCAGATCCTTACTGAGGAATCTGAAGCAGGGCCTGTGTTTCTGTATTTCTAATAAGCTCCCAGGCATAGGCCTCATGCTGCCAATCTGGGAACCAAAAGGTCTACACTCTACACTGTACCTTAAGCTCTTGGCAAGCTGCTGCAGTCTTATTGATCACATTTCCAGACACGTATCCCATACCCTCAACTGTGTATATGAATGGGCAGTCTCCTCAGTAACATCTTATTGATGATGATAACCTTCTTGATATCAACTCTGTAGTCACCAAAGTACTTTTTTATCCCTAAAATCTACTCCCAAAGAAGCATCTTGTAATCATGAATTGATCTTGGAAGAGTGTCAGGACAGTAAGTATGCCAAAGTTCTGTCATTCTTCAAAGACTTTTACAGACTAAGACTTTATTGTCATTGTCATTTACTTCTGAAAGCATTCAATAGCATGGGCTGGGGAAGAGCATGAGGTACAAGATACCGAGATGAAATCCACCACGCGTTGAAACTGAATATTTCTGGGAGGTGCTATAATAGCAACTTTTATTTTATTTTATTTTATTTTATTTTATTTTATTTTATTTTATTTTATAATAGCAACTTTTAAATCTATGTCCCTCTAAATGTTTATAATTCATATGTATTTTAATACTAATATAGCCAATATTAACTTTAAAAAACCAGAACAACTTATATCTGTCTTTTTTTAACCTCATAGAAAATAGCCACAATTTCATTGTTTGCCATGATTCCTTATTCCTGTTTCCTTCTGACTTGTCACATTTTGCATGCTCTCTACAGCACTCACTGGAGAGACATTTTTATCACTCCACATTTGTTAGCACTCTGTTAGGGACATGAAGGTACTCAGGATCTACCTGTTGATTGATTGTCAGTTTTCTGGCTTTATTGAATTTTCAGACAGATTGTGTACAAGAAAGTTTAGCACACCACATACTTATTTGCAAAAAATCATCAACATGTCTGATGTTCTCTCACAGATTTCTAGCAATACTTACATTAACATCCCAAGTAAAAGCACGGTTCTATGGCTTAGCACATGCCAAGAAAAAGTGCTTGGAAAGACATCAATGGAAGCACAAAGAGAAAAATTTAGTGGCTATTACTCACAACTTCTCATCTCTTAACTCATCTGTCTGGGGACATAGAAACAACCATAACTCTGACTGGTCCAGGGTATTTTGGGGCTGGCACTGAGCAGGTTCTGGGATGACAAGTTAAATGGTGCTCCCACTGTGGAGAAGACACTTGAGAAAGATGGAAATTACTTACAGTAGCTGCAAATCACACTAAATATCACTTCTTTTGTTTCTGCCAAAATTTTGCCAATATGTTCAGCCTGATTTAAAGGGCATATGATGAAAATGAGGAATAGTTTCTAATCACAGCTATTAATTACAAAACACTAAATTCCAAGAGATTTCCTAATTAAAATTTCAAAGTGAAACCTGAATGATGAGGCAACACAGGAAATGTCTCTATAACAGTCTAGAAGGCCACAAGAAGAGAGGAAGATGCCCACGTTTACAGAAAAGTGGCTCCTTTTAAAAAATGTTCTCAGAGAATCTCTATCCGCTGGAGAAAGCCATTCTTATCCTAGTTGTATATCCAACCAAGTCAAACTTGTACTTGCTATGAATGATCCAAGAGACCCCTGTGCTGTACAGAAATACAGACAGAAAGATAGAACATGATGAGGCCCATGGGATCCAAGAATAACCAATAGGGTTGCATAGCCAATAAGCTGCAATGGCTTATTAATTCAGCAACCACTTACTAGCTTCCTATGACATTTCTGGTGCACTTCTAGGGACTAGGCCCACATAAGTAAATAAAATGAACAAAGATCCCTGCCTTTGTGGAGTTTATATGGGAGCAGGCAGAGAAAGACAGTAAATGATACCAAATAAATAAGTGCATTCTATTGTTTGTATGGGAGAAGATGAGAGGTGCTGTAGATAATAGTAGAAAGGCAGGATGGAGACTGCTGGTTATAAGGTGGGATGTGAGTGAGGTGCATTGCAATTTGGCATAAAGGTATTAGAGTAAGCCTCATTAAAAAGGGGCATGTATGGGAGTGGGATGTGGGGCAATGGGAAGATATGTACACGTGTAATGCCTTAATTAAAAAAAATTGGGAAAAAATAAATATCATTCAGTGGAGAGAAAAAAAAGGCATTTGAACAAAGGCTCAGAAAAGATGAGGGGATGAGCCATGCAGCTGTTTGGGGGAAGGTCTTCCTCTACTCTAGGGCAAAGTCCAGATGCTCCTGTGTGATTGCCCCGTTGGAGGGACTGCATGGAAGTCTGTGTACCTAGCATGGAGTAGGCAGGTGGGTAAAGGCATAGGTTATGGGTTTATCAGTGTAAAAGAGACTCAGATCAGGTGAGTCGCTGTAGGCTCATTTCAATAGCAATTGTAGCCTCCAACGCCTCAATACTTTCTTTTATCCTTTCTTTGAACATGACTTAAAATCTTCCAGTCCTATTCCTGCTCTGTTCTTTCTTACTACCTGTAGACCTGCAGTAAGCTACCTGATTTATATCCTTGCTTATTCCAAGTCATACTGAAGCTGTGGGCACATTTGTTTTCCTAAGGTACAGGGAGTTTTTCCTTATAAAAAACATCATCTTGGCTTGCCTTTGCTTTTAGAATTAAGTCAAAACTTGTCTTGACCTTGCAAGATCTGACTCCTTCTACTCTTCAATTTAATAGCTTCCTGTGCACTACCGAATTGCTCTCTCTAGTGTTTCCATCCCTTTGCTTGTGCTAGTCTCTAAACATGAATTGTTTCCCATTTTCTCTTGTCAACATCTTTTTCTTTCTCCATATCTCTCCAAATTCCATAGCCATCTTTGTCATCTCCCCTAAGCTCAGCAAAGAGTGGTTTCTCACTTTTACAAAAATCCCAAGCACTTTATTTTTACTTCTCCTCCTACAGGTCCATGTTCTCAAATGATAATTGTAAGTGGACTCAAAACACATTGGGAGTCAAATCTGTGTCTCATCCATGTTTACATTCCCATAGAACTTAGAAATACCACCGCACTGATAGAGTAAATTTCAGCACTCAATCTGTAAGCATAGGGAAGGAGCATTAACATTATTGACACAGACTCATTCTGGACATAATGGTCAGTCTTCCACCATGACCCACGGGCATTTAAACTTTCTGATTACAGATACCTCTGTACTCCTTATGACTGCTCATGTTTCAAGTCCAAGACAAGGAATATGGGATTAATTTAGGAATCCATCATATTTTTAAAGCCATGACAACTAGCTGTATCATAAATATAGCTGATCACCCAGCAGCATAAATAATGGAAACACCGCCTAGGGGGCAATAAAAGTGATTGATGCTCTGAGTTGCTGTTAACCCTGGTTATCCATGTTCCAAGGGGATCTTTGTAGCCTTCCTTTGTGCCTGAGATTGGCACTTCTAAGAAGAATCTGTGACAAAAGTAGATGTCAGGCAACCATTGTACTTTGCTAGTCTGAATTTGCAAATGAGAGGCAAGATATCTGATCCAGAATAAACTAGGTCCACACATACAGAAGTGTCCTTATCTTATCCAAAACTTAAGGTGTTGGATAAGGAAAATTAGGCTGCCTTGTGGTTATATTTATTTATTTACTCTATATTTAACCATTTAAATTCATTTTTATTCAAGTACTAGAGTCCCGGTGCATGAATTCATGCACTGGTGGTGTCCAGCCAGCCTACCCTGATGGGGGCCATCAGGGGCAGGCCAGCTGGGGTGGGGCTGATTGGGGGCAGGGCTGGCTGGGGCAAGGGGCCATGGGCAGTTTGCCAGCCAATTAGGTGGGGTGTCACTGTGGGGCGGGGCCGAGCAGGGTGAGAGGCCATAGGCATTCTGGTCATTCTGCTGTTTGGTCTACTTGCATATTACCCTTTTATCATATAGGATAGTTGACATACATTATTATATTAGTTCCAGGTGTAAAACATAGTGATTTGGCATTTATATACCTTACTAGAGGACCAATGCACGGAATTCATGCAAGGGGCTCAGCCCCAGCTGCCAGGGCAGCTGCATCTGCCTCGGCCCCTGCCCACCACGGCTTCATCCTGAAGGTCATCCAGAAGGATGTCCAGTCTAATTAGCATATTACACTTATATTATTATAGATAATATGATCACCATGATCCATGATAAGTCTAGTAACCATTTGTTGCCATACAAAGTTATTATGATACTACTGATTATATACTCTGGGCTATATATTACATTGCCATAACTTCTTATTCCCCTTAACCTTTTTTACCCTTTCCCTGTCCCTACTCCAGGTAACAATCAGTTTGTTCTCTGTACCTATGAGTGTTTCTGTCTTGTTTGTTCACTAGTTTGTTTTGTTTTTAGATTCCATATGTAACAGAAGTTATACAGTATTTGTCTTTCTCTGTCTGACATTTCAAATAGCTTAATATCCCCTCGGTCCATCCACGTAGTTGGAAATGGCAAGATTTTACTCTTTTTTTTTTTTTAATTTCTGAGTAAATATGTCATTGTTTGCATGTGTGTGTGTGTGTGTATGTATGTATATATATTTATGTGTATATATGTATGTGTATATATTTGTATAAATATGTGTGTGTATGTATAAATAGATATAGATAGATATATATAGATATATCACATCTTCTTCATTCATCTGTTGGTGGACACCTAGATTGCTTCCATATTTTAGCTATCCTATCTAATAAAGAGGGAATATGTTAATTGACCATCATGCCCTCACAAAGATGGCAGCACCCACAGCCAATAAGAAGGCAATATGCTAATTGACTGCTACACCCTCAAAGATGGTGACGCCCACAGCCACAAGATCGTGGTGCCCTGTCCCCTCAGTCCCGCCGGGGCGGCAGGCGTGTGGCATGGCTGGGCCCACCCTGCATGCCTGCCTCCGAAGTCCCCCAGTCCCCTCAGACCCCAGCCACCCAGGGCCAGCCTGAGGCGCAGGCAAGCCTAGAATGGTGGCTTCCCAGCAGCCCAGAGCCAGCCCAAGCCTTGGATGGTTGGCTGCCCAGCCACCCAGGGCTACCCAAGGCTCAGGTAACCAGGGCCAGGCTGAGGCTTGCACTGCCAGCAGTGGCAGCAGCAGAGGTGTGATGGGGGCATCGCCTTCCCCTGATCACCGGGTTGTCTCCTGCCCTTAAGGATTCCCAGACTGTGAGATGGGGCAGGCTGGGCTGAGAGACCCTCCCTCCAGTGCATGAATTTCATGCATCGGGCCTCTAGTTGTAAATAATGCTGCAATTAATATAGGGGTACATATGTCTTTCTGAATTACTGTTTTCACTTTCTTCAGATAAATACCCAGAAGTGAAATTGCTGAGTCATATGGCAGTTTATTTATTTATTTTTTAATTTTTGAGGAACCTACATACTGTTTTCCTTATTTTCTGCACCAAATTACAACCCCACCAACAGTGCAAAAGAGTTCATTTTTCTTCACATTCTACCATCATGCATTATTTGTTGACATTTTGATAATAGCCTTTCTGATGGTTGTGAGGTAATACCTCATTTTGATTTTGATTTGTGTTTAGCTGCTGATTAGTGATGTTGAATATCTCTTCATATGTCTATTGGACATATGTATGCCCTCTTTAGAGAAATGTGTGTTCAAATTTTCAGCCCATAAAATCAGACTTTTTTATGTTTAATTGTATAAGTTCTTTATGTATTTTGGGTATTAAATAATAATAATAAAATAAAAAAAAACTTCTGAAGGACTTGCCCCTTATTCAGATGTAATAGGTAAGGATGCCTTTGTCCTAATGCTCTACAGACATGTGTAGAATGAACTTCATTTGGATTCTGACATGCTAAAAAGAAAAATTTTGTCCAGAGAATCATGTTGAAAAGGAAGAGAATGCCATTTAAGGACTAGAAAATCTGATGATCATTCTATTTCTGTTACTAATTAGCTTCATTAGTTGGCATGAGATGTTCACCTTGTTCACCATGTCTCTTGACCATTTACATATATAATGATGGGCAGAAAGAGGACATGCTTACTGTAAATGTTTCCCAACTTTTCTGCTACTAATCTTTTTAGTGATTTGTTATTATATCCATGTATAGGCAAAAATAGTGGGGTTCAGAGAGGCTATGTAATTTCCCCAAGTTAATGTGAAATAAAGTCAAATCTGAATACTGGCCAATCTGTATACAAAGTTATGATAAATGCATAGACAAAAGGTTTAAAGAACTGATGATATCTTACAACTTCTTCCGGGTCTGATATTCTTTGAATATATCACCCTAAAGTACTGAGGAGTTTCCATACAATGGCAAATGCTAGGACTAGGCAATGGTTTTGCTAACGCCTGAGCCTATTCTGTCTCTGACACCTTTGTGAGACAGGACAAGTCTGCTTTCAACATATTCCCCAAATCAAGTAGTCTAGAAAACCACTTTCATTATGAGTTAGAAACAACAACACAAACAAAAACAAAGGAGCCCTACCAGAGTGCCTTAGTTGGTTGAGCATCATCCTGTGCACTGAAAGATTGCTGAGTTTGCGTGGCATACCGTAAGCACAGAAGGACCCTTCTTCATGATTCATGACCCTTGCCTCTACCCTCCCCAGGGATGCTCAGAGGGACAGTTTGCAGGAAGGAAAACAGACTTATAGGAGTAGCAAGTGGCTGTTTGAATAGATGTTTGTGGGGCTAAAAAAGGTGGGTGAGTCATTTGGGCTTAAACTCCTGTCCTTCAGCCATCCTCCTCGGTCAAAGGGGAGTTTTGAAAACTCTTTATAGAGACAAACGCAGGAAAATGTCCTTGCTTATACTTACAACAAGGAGAAGTTGTACTATAGGAAAAGACTGCCAGTCCTGCAATCATGGGTGATTCCAAAAGACCTATGCTGGACTAGTCAGGGCAGGATTCTAAAGTGTCTTTTCTCTCTCTCTCTCTCTCTATCTCTCTCTCTCTCTCTCTTTCTCTCTCTCGCTCTCTCTCTCTCTCAAATGTTCTCATTCTGGAGGTTAACACAGAACGAGGCCATGATCCCCAAGGTTAAACTTGTCTGCTAGTCCAGATTTTCTGTCTCTTCCAATTTGTAAGGTCTAATTAGAAGCAATAACCTTCTTCTCCAGAGGGATTTTCTCTACATGCCAGAGACTAAGTTGGAACAACTTGCTTGACTAGCTTTGTAACTTTACAAGAGTCTGGGGAGTTAAATCTGCGCAAAACATGCGGTGCTATTGTGTGATTAAAGTGTTTCCAGACTTGCTCCCACTCAGAGCCAGTAACTGGCTTCCACTGCCCTCTCTGGCCTTGAGCAGGGATCCACTTACATTGTTAGACCATGGAGGAAAATTCAACATTACTTGATAAGGAGGATTTAAAGGATATCCCTGCAACACAAATACATTGAATTGCACAGAAGCATTGTCTTATTTAAGATTACATATGAGCAGCTCAAATTCATCATCAAAAGGACGTATTCTATAAGAGAAAAGGAAAACATTAATTAATGAGAAACAGAGCTATACATCCAAAGGTTAGGAGCAAAGTTGTTGTATAAGCTGCTGTTGTGGAAGATGGACAAGTGAAGTAGATGCATTCCTTCCCCTTTTTAGTAGGGAGGGATGTCTGTTGGGCAGGAAGCCTTTTGGAAATGAAGCACATCAAAGTTTCCCTGGAGAACAGGCGGTTGCAAAGGTCTTCTTTTGTCTTCATTTGCTCTTGTTGGGTGTGACTCTTGGTATATTTGGAGAATCTGGCTGCTTGCTTATGCATTCCATAACCCACCCCTTGCTCTGTGACCTTGAGCATTTATTTAATGTCTTGGAGCATCTATTTTTCATTATGAAATAATATGATAGACCAAAGTGACCATGAGATTTCCTTACACCAGTGTTACTTAAAATGATGTCATTGTTAAACTATCTTATAGCTATGTATGACATGTACTATGCTCACCTAATATTTATTACTATTTAAACTTCACATTAAATAACATCTATGCAAATATGAGTTTAATTAGCTGGTTTAACTTTAAAGAAAAATACACACTAAAATAAATACTTTAAAAATGTATTTATTCCTCAAATTATCTCATGTGTCATATAAGTCTGCCTCACAGCAATTAAAAATGAAAACAACTAAATCTTATCATCAGAATGTTAATTCTGCAGAAGAGGACTTTTGATATTTCTCCTCATGTTTTTAAAGCAAAAATGCAAACATTCTTATTATAACATAGAGAGTGAAAAGAAATGATTTAGCACTACTAGTAAGTTGCTTTATTCCAGTGGACCAATAAGCCAATGTAGCCATAGGTCTTGGTTTTCCATGTAAAGGTAGAATCTCTGCACTTGAGAAGATAACATTTGACAATAGTGAATCACGGGAACTTAACCATCCTTTCCACTGCTCTTCCTCAGGAGCTCTTGAAAGGAGAATCCTCAACTTTCAGCTCCAGCTTTAAAACAAAACAAAACATGAAGTTTCAGATTAAAAATAAAACAATTAAGAAAGAAGGAAAAATAACATATACTCCGATAACAAGGGGCATATAATGAAATTGCTCCCTCAACCATAGCTTTAGCTGAGCTCTGGAGATACTATAATAAATCCTTTATCTGGAAGGGTACACCCATAATTATCTAAAGTAACAAGAACATTGACTGTAATAATTAAAGCCAATTACCTTTACTTCAGGATCAAAAACAAATATCATCTACTATGCTAACATACTCTGATTTCCATAAATCTGGCATTCTAACATTGCCATCCTAATCACTGGGCTCCTGGCTGCACCACACACAACTGAAGGGAATTAAATTATGCTGTAACTGAATGGTAGGTGGCTGCCTCCCTCAGAGTTACTAGAACTTATTTCACAGTGGGCTGGAAAGTCTACCTCCATGAGGTGGATAAGAATAATTGGATCTTCCCTCTTTGTTATTAATTTACACTTGTTCAGAGAGAAAATACATAGAACTCTGAGGAAAGAGAAATAGAGCTATTGGTGACAATGTTTTTTAACTCAGAAACTATAAACTTTGGTTTGAACTTAGTAACCTGGCATGTTGAGTTTAATCTGCCTATTTTGAGCGATAAACAATGTTGAGAAATCCATATCTGGTTTTAGCACGGTTGGTGAATGTCTAAAATCCATGTCCAAAAGGTAGTTTATGTTGAATGCATGGCTCCATTTGCTATATCAAAGCAAAATATTAGTTTATTTGAGCTTTGAAAGGTGTAATTTTTGTAAGAGGATGGACAGAACAGCATGCATAGAACTGTATACCAGGTAAAAAAAGACAGAAGGTTGCTAGAGAAATCTAAGTTATACCTCACACTTGTTTTAAAAGGTGATGTGTGAGGATGATGTTTTTTCAGGGTAGGAGCTCCAACTCATCTAAAAAGGAAGTGATATTTTGCTGAAAATGAATTTGTAATTATTTAATAATTAGGTAAGGAAGGATGTTATAGACAGTGGGGCGATTTCCAGTGGTCAGAACTAGGACCTTTCATTAGCTAGGAACACAGTTATCCTATTAATAAAAGGCTAATATGCAAATCGACCAAACTGTGGAACGACTGGTCGCTATGACGTGCACTGGCCACCAGGGGGTAGACGCTCAACACAGGAGCTTCCCCCTGGTGGTCAGTGTGCTCACACAGGGGGAGCACCACTCAGCCAAAGGCTGGCTCATGGCTGGTGAGTGCAGCGGCGGTGCCAAGCCTGCCTCCGAGGCAGTGCTAAGGACCCCTTGGGGGACAGGTGGCAGGCGGGCATACCCTGAGGGGTCCCGGACTGCAAGAGGGTGCAGGTCGGGCTGAGGGACCCCCTACCCCCAGTGAACAAATGTCGTGCACCGGGCCTGTAGTGATGATTATAAGTGTTTATTGTGGAAGGCACTTCAGGCATCATTTAATCCTCACAACTTCTTTGTGAAGATGAGAAAACGGAAGCCTAAAGAGGTATGGTGTATTGCCTGAGTCTCTTGGCTGAAACATGAGCCAGAGTTTGAGCCCAGACCTCTGACATGTTAGAATTCAGTGCTCCTCCTACACTCTGATTTCACCGTGGTGTACAGAACCAGAAAACACAAGCTAACCATCAGACTCATAACCATAGTTGACAGGTGGTGGGGTGGGGGGAGTTTGGAGCTTTTTTAGTGCGCGGTTGAATCCTAAGACCTAAGAGAAAAACAACTGTTGACTTTCCTAGAAGGTGCTTAGGAAAGGATAGTCACTTCCGCTGATTAGAAGAAATGTTTTGGCTGTGATCTGTTTATCACAAACAACATAGATACGGTGAGGCAGGCTTGTGTGCTTATTGGTCACCCGGAGAGAAAGAACATTCCTGATAGGTGAGTACCTTTGTTTATAGGGTAAAGAATTCCCTTCATTCCTCTTTCAGTCTTTCAGGCAAATTTCATGATCCAATGAAAACAGTTAACCGACAGCATCACATTAGAAATTCACAATGTGACTCTCTCGTTTTAAAAATATGTGCGTGTATGTTTGTTAATGTGCTTTCATGCGGTGTTGCATATTCCAGAACTAGCTCATTTACAAAATAGTAAATCTTTAAAATAAGAAAGTTTGAGTTAGCAAAGCAAGGTGCATTCCTGTGTTGCTAACCCTTTTCCATGATAAATAAAGCTCTGCGGGGGAAAAAAAAACATTTTTTTGAAACATGTTTCCTTTGGTCTCTGGTTCAACTTGTGTTCATCTATAAGCATGCCTCACATAAGTTGTTTGAAGCTTCCCCTCCCCACCCCCATCTTAGCAATGAAAACTGCCCCATTGTTTTCTTTTCCACATGGAAGTTTATTTATGGTGATGACTCCATCAGAATAAAAAGAGGACTCCAGATAAATCTCACATTATCTGTGGTTTGGAACTTGCACTCCACCATCAAGACCTGAAGTGACAAGTACACATTGGAAGAATGAAGCTATCAGCAAAATGCCCTCGAGGATAATAAAACTCCGGGCGAGAGGATAGTGTGTATATGAGATGATGGATCTGTGATCTGCAAAGCAGACTCCATAAATTTGGGCCATCAATGCCACCGGAGGAACAGTTCACCTTCCCTAATGAGCTTGGTGCCCTCTTAGGAAACAGCTGGCCCTGCAGCCCATTAAGGAGCATTGAGGCCCAGGAACATGTAGTTCACACAAGGGAAGGAACTCAGCCGTGGGCCTGATAGATCTGCCGGAAAATGACAGAAGCACACATTTTTGAACTACAATCTCAAAGACCATAAAGGGAAGAGGTAGCTATGGTGATGGGGCACAGAGGAGGGACTTGGACTCCTTAAATTAAAGAATTGCTATGTATCACTTGAAACATAATGAACTGAGTTGATATTTGATCATTTTTTAATAGGAGTGGCAATTCTAACTCCAATTATTAATATACTAGATGTACCTTTATCTTTCAACCAGCTTTTATTTGATCTTACATGGAATGATCTATAATTAAATAAATAAACCCAAAAGAATGCTTTAAAAATAAATAACCTTTAGAGTTCCTTGAAAGGGATAAATGAGTTAGACATCCTCAATTGCTACTTCATATTACCTATATATTTTAAATACTACTTGGAAATTAAGATTTGCAGCATATAATTGCATTAATAATAATAAAACCCTATCCCACACACAGTTCATGAAAATGAACATCACCAAATTGTCTACCATGTGTTTTTCTCTGATTTTGTTTCAGTTCCCACATGATTTTTGTGTTTATTCCCTATTTGAGTAATTGTAATATGTATTCAATATCAAATATACATTTTATTATATTTTATTCTCATATACATGTAAAATATTTTTACTTTATATAGAAGTAAAAGAGTCTTTGATTTTCCATTTTATAACTTAGATGAAATCATCTTATTTTATAACTTTCTTACTCAGCATTATAGAAGTGAGTTATACTTGTACTGATATGTGTTGTAGTTCCTCTAGTGTCATTATCTGAATAGAATTTTGTATGAATTTGCCATAGTGTATTCATCTGTTTACCTTTCCCCCCATGATTAATACCTAGTTTGTTCCCAGGATTTTTGTTTTGCTTTGTGGTTGAGTGTCTATTATAAACACAACTACTGTAAAATTTCTTATGTTTCTAGAAATACGTGGCAATAATTTTTCTAGCATATATACCAAGAGGTATACCTGCTCAAATGTATCCTCAACTTCAGTAGATAATGCCAAATTTTCTTCCCAAACATTGAGAAAATTTTCATACAAACTAGCAATGTATAAGAATTTCCATTGTTCTTTATCTTTGCCAATGATTAACTTTTTATGTGTTTTTTTTTTTGCCAAATTGATAGATGTAAATTACTACATTATTTTGATTTTTAATTCATTTTTTTCTAATGCTAATGATTTTGAGCATCTTTATGTTGTGTTTTTACTCTTTTTGGATTTGTTATTCTATAAAATT
Source organism: Eptesicus fuscus (assembly GCF_027574615.1). Classification (NCBI taxonomy): domain Eukaryota; kingdom Metazoa; phylum Chordata; class Mammalia; order Chiroptera; family Vespertilionidae; genus Eptesicus; species Eptesicus fuscus. The sequence continues at coordinate 46,932,204 of NC_072489.1, forward strand.
CCTATTCATGTATGTAGTTGGCTAATTCCTTGCTTCAGTACTCCCCTGTAATAGTCTTCTGTGTCTACATCATTGTTAGGTGCATACAGCAAGTTGTGCTTAGCTTCCTCTTGACTCTGAGCTTGGTCATTGGATTTTGGTCAATGTGACATGAATGACAGTAATGAAATAATTACTTGTGTTCATGAAGCACTTCAGCATTCAACCATGCCAAGAGTAAACACCACAGGTAGCCCTTGTTCACGACTTTCTTACATGGGCCCTAGAAAGAGACCCATAGCACAGCACTGCCCCAGCCAAACCATAGGCTTGTGAGAAATAAACACTCATTCCTGTATGTCATTGAGATTTGAAAGTTATTTGTTTTACAGTACTTTTGAATCAATGACTGATATATATTTTACTTTTTTTCTATTGGATTAGATGTCCTTTTTAATGGATTTGTAGGCATTCATTAGTTTCTGAATTCCACATACTTATGCTCCCAATTTCTTGCTTTTTTCACTCAATTTATTATTTCTTGATGTACAGAATTCTTTTTTTCTAGTTTTATTGAGATATATTGTCATTCATCACTATGTAAGTTTAATGTGTACAACATAATCATGAAATGATTACCACAATTATTTTTGTTAACACCTTCGTTGAATATAGATACAAAAAATAATTGTTTCTTAAAAGAACCATTATGTTTTCCTCTTAAAAACTTTCATGTATACTGTATAGCAGTGCTAACTGTAGTCATCTTGTTGTACATGTACCCCTAGTCCTTATTTATGTTATAACTAAAAGTTTTGAGCTTTTGACCAACTTAATTTAATTATATCCCCCACACCCTTTGCCTTTGGTAACTACAAATCCAATCTTTGTTTATATTTCACATATAAGTAGGGTGAAACAGTATTTGTCTTTCTCTGTTTGACTTATTTCACTTAGCATAATGCACCCAAGCTCTATCCATGTAGTGCAAATGGACAGGATTTCCTCCTTTTTATGGGTGAATAATATCCCATTTTGTATGTGTGTGTGAATATGAAAATTACATACACACGTTACAACTTCATTATGCATTCAGTCATTGATGAACACGCTTTTTCACAGATCTTGCTATTGTAAGTGATGCTGCTGAAACGTGGGGGTGCAGATAGCCCTTTCACACAGTGTTTTTGTTTTCTTTGGATATATTGCCAGAGGTGAAATTTCTGGATCATATGGCAGTTTTATTTTTAATTTTTTGAGGAACCTCCATACTGGTTTCCATGGTGGCTGTATCAGTTTACAATCCCACATACAATGCTCAAGGGTTTGTTTTCTTTATGTCCTCACTAGCAGTTTTTATCTCTTGTCTTTTTGATGCTAGCTGTTCTAACAGGTATCAAGTGATATATCTCATTGTTTTGATTATCATTTCCCTAATGATTAGTGATGTTGACCATCATTTTATTTACTTGTTGGTAGTCTGTATATTTTTTCTTTGCTAAAAATGTCTATTTAGGTTCTTTGTTCAGGTTTAAACTGGATTATTAATATTTTTTGCTATTGAGTTGTATGAATTATTTTTATATTTTGGATATTAACCTCTTATCAGCTATATGGTTTTCAAATATTATTTTTCTATTCTGTAGGTTCTATTTTCATTTTATTGATCATTTCTTTTGCTATGCAGAGCTTTTTAGATTGATGTAGTCTCATTTGTTTATTTTTCTTTTTTTTTTTTTCTAGTGCTTTAGGTATCATCCAAATTTATTGCCAAGATTCATGTCAAGGATACTTTTATATGTGTTTTCTTCTAGGAGTTTTGGATTTCAGGTTTTACATTTAAGTCTTAAATCCATTTGGAGTTAATTCTAGTGATTGGTATAAGATGGGTCTGGTTTCAGTACTTTAGAGTGAATATCCAATTTTCCCAGCACCATTTATGGAATAGACTGTCTTTTCTCCTTTGAGTATTCTTGGCTCCCTTAGCAAATATTAGTTGACTATATATGCATGTATTTATTTGTGGACTTGCAGTTCTGTTCCACTGGTCTATGTGTCTGTTTTTATGTCTGTTTCATACTATTTTGATTACTATCTAATCTAATAATAGACAAATATGCAAATTGACCATACCTCCGACACACCCACAAGCCATGCCCACAAGCCACGCCCACCATCCAATCAGAGTGAGTATGCAAATTAACCAAACCAAGATGGCTACAGCCACAGAGAGCAAGGTTTCCTAGGTAACAGAGGAAGCCAAGCTTTCTGCCAGCCATTGCAGGCCTAAGCCTCCACTCAAGCTACAAAGTTTCAATTATAGAAGGTAAACAAATTCAAACAAATGGCGGCAGAATGGAGCTTGAGAGAGCAGGCCAGGGTTGCTGCTGGCAACAGGGGAAGCAAAGCTTTCCACACACCCTGGCTGGGCTCACCCACTTAAGGCAACAAAGTTTCAATTATAACCCCAACACAAATGGCTTCGGGCCTCGGAGGGAGCCCCAGGCTTGGCTCTGCTCCAGGCTACAAAGTTTCAATTGTAGAAGGAAAATAAATTCCAGATACCAGGGCCTCCGCTTGCATTGCCAGGGGGCGTGGCCGGCCTGTAAACCACCACAGGCCCCTCGCTCAGGCCGCCCCACGCCCCCAGAGTACCCCACCCTGATCAGGGACACCCTTCAGGGCAAACCAGCTGGCCCCCACCCCTGTATCAGGCCTCTATCCTATCTAATAAAAGAGTACTATACAGATTGATCATCACTGCAACACACAATATGTCTGCCCCCATGTGGTCAAAGATCCTGCCCCCATGTGGACACAGGATGGCCACCACAAGATGGCCAGCAGGAGAGGGCAGTTGGGAGGCACCTGGCCTGCAAGGGAGGGCAGTTGAGAGGGACCAAGCCTGCAAGGGAGGGCAGTTGGAGGTGATCAACCCTGCAGGAGAGGGCAGTTAGGGGTGACCAGGCTGGCAGAGGAGGGAAGTTGGGGGCAAACAGGCTGGCATGGGAGTGGTTAGGGGGTGATCAGGCTGGCAGGCAGAAGCGGTTAGGGGCAATCAGGAAGGCAGGTAGGCAAGCAGTTGGGAGCCAGCAGTCCTGGATTGTGAGAGGGATGTCCGACTGCCCGTTTAGGCCCGATCCCAGGGATCGGGCCTAAACGGGCAGTCGGACATCCCTTGAGGGGTCCCAGATTGGAGAGGGTACAGGCTGGGCTGAGGGACAACCCCCCTCCGTGCACGAATTTCGTGCACCGGGCCTCTAGTGTCATTATAATATAGCTTGAAATCAGGAAGTGTAATGCTTCTAAATTGTTCACTGGTATCAGCATTACTTTGGCTATTTTGGATCTTTTGAGGTTCCATATAATTTTATAATTTTTATCAACTTCTGTAAAAAATGCCATTGTATCTTGGTAGGAATTGCTTTGTCATATATGGCCTTAATTATGTTGTTACATCCCTTCTATACCTGATATGTAATGAGTTACTTTTTTATCATGAATAGATATTGAATTTTGTCAAATTGGTTTTATGCATTTATCAAGGTGATGACATAGTTTTTTTCTTCTATTCTATAAGTGTAATGTATCACATTAATTGATTTGTATGTTGAACCATTCTTGCATTCCTGTGATCAACCCCATTTGATCATGTAATTTGGAGCTAGTTTGCTACTACTACTAAATTTTTTGCTTCTGTATTTATTAGTAATCCTTGTAGTTTTGTTTTTTAGTAGTTTCCTTCTGTGGCTTTGGTATTAGAGTAATGCTTGCCCCGTAAGATTGGTTTGGAGGTATTATTTTCTTTTTGATATTTTGGAAGGCTTTCACAGGAACTGGCATTAATATTTCTTTAAATGTTTGGCAAGATACACCAGTGAAGCAATCTTGTCTTCGGCTTTTCTTTGATGGTAGATTTTTTTCTTTATTACTGGTTCAATCTCCTTACTAGTAATTTGTTTAGATTCTCTCTTTCATCCTGATTCAGTCTTGTTATGTTGTGTTTCTAAAAGTTTTCTCATTTCTTCTATATTGTCAAGTTTTTTGGCTTATAGTTGTTTAATGTGACCTCTTATGATTCTTTGTGTTTCTGAGCTATCAGTGGTAATGTCTCCTTTTCATTTATGATTTTGTGAATTTGGGTCCTCTCTCTTTTTTCCTTGGTTATTTAACAAAAGGTTAGTCAATTTTGTTTAATTTTTAAAGGAACATATCTTGATTTTGTTAATCTTTATTAATATTTTACTGTTCTCTATTTTATTTATTTTTAATCTTTATTATTTCATTCTTTAGGCTATATTTGGGCTCAGTTTGTACTTTTTTTCTATTGCCTTAAGGAATAGAATTAGGTTTTTGAGATCTTCCCTGTTCCTTAATGTAGGCATTTGCTGCTATAAAATTTTCTCTTAAAAGTATTTTTTCTACATTAATAGATTTTGGTATATTGTGTTTTCAGTTTTGTTTGTCTAAAGACTATTTTATTTCTGTTTTCTACTTTAATTCATTGGTTATTCAATAGAGTCTCTAATTTCCTTGTGTTCATGAATTTTACAGTTTTCCTTCTCTTATAAATCATTATAGATGGAGAAGATACTGAGTAAAATTTCAATCTTTTTGAATTTGCTAGAACTTGTTATGTAGCCTACTATATGGTCTATCCTAGGAAATACTTCATCTGTGCTTAGAAAACAGTGTATTCTATTGTTGTCAGAATATTCTTTATGTTTCCTTTAGGTGCATTTTATCTATAATGTTGTTCAAATACAGTGTTTCCTTATTAACACTGAATGATCTATGCATTGTGAGAATGGGGTATTCAAGTCCCTAATTAGTACTGTAATGTTCTTTATTTATTTTTTAGTTCTATTAGTTTTTGCATTATGTATTTGGGTACTTGTATGTTAGGTGCATAAATATTTATAATTGTTATATTTTATTGATAGGTTGGCCTCTTATATAATTTTTAAAGTCAATTTTGTGCAATGTAAGCAAATTATGCACCACAGTTACCCTATTATAGAAATCTAACTTTTCCTATATATTGACCATTACCAGTAAGTTTTATGTTTTCTTATGTTTTTATGACATTAGTTAGTGCTCTTTCACTTTCACTTAAATAACTCCTTTTAGTATTTCTTGTGAGATAGGTCTAATGGTGATAAACTCCCTCAATTTTTGTGTATTCAGGAAAGTGTTTATCTCTCCTTCATTTTTGAAGGATAGCATTACAGGTATAGAATTCTTGATTGATAGCATTTCCCCCCATAATTAAATATGTTATTCTCTTCTCTCCTGGCCTGAAATGCTTGTGTTGAAAAGTTCACCAACTGCATTATGGGGTTCTTTGTATATAATATTTCATTTTTCTCTTGCTGCTTTAAGAATTATCTGTGTCTCAATTTTGATGATTTAATTATAATGTGTCTTAGTATGGCCATATTTGAATTCAAGCAAGTTGGGATCATTTTGACCTCATGCATCTAGGTGTCTTATTTCTATACCCAGGTTTGGGATATTTTTAGCCATTATTGTTTTAAATATACTTTGTGCCTTTCTTTTTCTTTCTGATATTCCCATAACATAAATATTGTTTCTTATTATTGTGTCCTGAGTCCTATAGGCTTTCTTCATTTTATTTTACTCTTTTTTGTTATTATTCTACTCCTCTGACTGAATCATTTCAAACATCTTAATTTCTAGGTCACTAGTGCTTTCTCCTGCATGGTAGAGTCTCCTTTTGAAGCTTTCTAGTGAGTTCTTCCATTCATTCATTGTATTATTTTTTTCTATGCTAGGATTACTGGTTTTTTATGACTTTTATTCATTTGTCAAACTTTTTATTTTGTTCATTTATTGTTTTCCTAATTTCATTTAGATGTCTGTGTGTTCCTGTAATTCAGTACCATTCCTTAAGAGTAGAGTTATTTTGAATTCTTTATCTGTCAGTTCACAAATCTCCATTTCTTTATGGTCAGTTAATAGAGCTTTATTAGTTTCCTTAGCTTATGTTTACCCTAATGTAGTGATACTGATTTCTTACATTGTGATCTGCACATTTGATTAAGCAGTCTCCTCTTTCATACTTGCCAGGTTTCCTTCGACAGAAACAGTTCTTCATCAGTCAGGTAAGTTTGGCTTTCTGAACCTGTCTGCTGGAAACATCTTGGGAAGGTAGGTCTTGCTATCAGGGTATATTTTGGTACAGGCCACAGCCTGAGCTCTGAGCTTGATGTGAGGAGATCAAATGACTGAGAACAGCTGAAAAGGATTTCTGGCTCTGTTTGCTGCATAAGTGAGAATGTAGGAAGGACTCTGTGGTTGCCTGGACTCTCTCAGAAATTAGTATGTTATAATGTATTGATCTTTCCTTTTTTTTGGTTTGTCGCACACATATGTGTGCTTATGTATACCTTAAATGAGGAATCATTCCCTACTCCAGGTATGTGGATATATTATCTCTCCTTTTGTTCTAAAAGTTTTAGGGTTTCCCTTTTATATTTAAGTTTTTAGTGTATTTGCTAATAAATTTAATGCATGCTATAAGGTAGGGACCCATTTCTTCATATTTGGATAAACCATTGTTCTAACATCAGTTATCAAATAGATAATTTCTTCCTCACTTATGTGTTTACATTCTAAAATAGGTCTAGTTTTTATGTATGTGTGCTCTATCTGGTTATTTCTATAATGACACAGAGTCTTGAAACTATAAATTTGTGCATGTTGTTAGTTAATAGAACAAACTGTTCTACCTTATTTTTATTCATCAGGATTATCTTCATTATTTTTGGTCATTTTATTTTCTAATATAAATTTTGATTATAATTCACCCATATCCCTCTATTGTTCTACTTGGATGAAATACTATCTTAATTTACAGTCTGCTAGATTATAAATATGCTACAAGTAATTTAAACAAATCAGGATAGTTCTCACTCAAGGTGGCTACATAATATAACTTAAAGGCTGTCATAGGATATATCCTTACCAATAGAAGTATTAAAGAATTATGGTCTCTGTCGGTTACATAACTACATTCTTTAAAATGATTCATTTACATTTTACCTATTTTTTTTCCTGAGCCATTTTTTCTTCAGATATCATGCTAGGTCTAAAGATTGCTAACCAAGAAATCATTTTGTATTACCTAAAGAAGCTCACAGTGTTGATGAGCCAACAATGATGTCAGAGTGAGAGCCCCTGAAAGATATGGAGCTTGATGTTGTTTTGTTTTTCTTTATTTCTGTGGCAAGATTGTTACTGCAAATTTGCCTTGATTATTTGAGAAACACAATATAACCTCAAGCTTTGTCAGTGGTTTTTAACTCGAGAAACAAGCATTATCACTGAGTGGTGGTTTTGATGTTATAAGGATGTTTGAAAGCAATGAGACTATTTGTTCATAGGCATGTAGGCAGATGACTATTACCCAGAAAATAAAGTCTAACCATCTCTTTCACTTTGATATTTAAGAAAAGGAAACTTTGAGATTGAAGATATAAAGCAACTGCCCTTAGTATATAAAAGTCCAAAGAGAAAAGATTCCAGGACCCCAGGAAAAGTGGAGCAAAGGGCAGGTGGTTTGGGTTCTAATGCCACATAGACATACTCAGACCTCAATTCTGAATTCTATTCCCAGTGCTGCAATAGTTGTCTTGTGAAGGGAAGATGAACTGCTTTAATTAGGTACTGAACCAGTATATCAGCATAGGAGTAGGACTAGATGACCCAAGATGACCTTCCTATATGTGGCTTGGGTCAGCTGTTATATTTGGCAATAAGAATTCCTCTTCTAGTCACAGCTAGTCATTAGGCATTACATGAGATTATGTCTTCTGTATAGGTCTTTGGAGATATCTTGCCTTAGCCAACTGTGACTCAGTCAACAGCATTCCCTAAAACTTGTCTATCAGGACAAACCACTCATTCATTGGTGCTCCTAGATTCCATGTGTACTGAGCACACATGGTGACTCCTGGAGAGATAGCAGCTAATACTCCCTGGGAAGAATCAGAGAAAGATTTATGGAAAAAGTAAACATTGGGCTAAGAAGTCAAAAAAGAGGAGGCATTTTTGAGGTGGTCAGAGAGGAGGGAATTCTTGGTAAAGAAAGCAGCCTATGAGAAGTTTAGTGGTAGAAGAGAATAAAAGTGGAAGCAAAAGTGGTTTAGTAAGAATAGTGGTTTAGTAAGAATATGAAAATGACCAAGTAGACAAAAGCCAAATTTTGAAGTACCTTATATGTCATGCATGTAAGAGTGAGCTACTGAAGATTTTTTGCATATGAACATCAATGTTTTATATGCATTTGAGATACATATAATACAATGTTTTATATGCATTTGAGTCTACTCTCATCACAGTTTGTATAATAAATGAGAATGAGTGATAGTGTGATAGGCAGAATCATTGTCCTATCCCCGTCCCCAAATGACTACATCCTAATATCCTGAACCTGTGAATGTGTTACCAAACAAGGCAAAAGGAACTTTGCAGTTGTTATGGAGCTTGAAATGGGGAAATTATCTTGGATTATCCAGGTGAGCAGAAGAGGATATCAGAGTGATGCAGTGAGAAGAATTCAACCCACTGCTGCTCAATTTTAAGATGGAGCCAGAGAGTCACGAGCCACAGAATGCATATGGCCCTAAAGCAAGGAAATGAGTTTTCCTCTATAGAGTCTTCCAGAAAAGCAGCAGCCCTGCTGAAAGCTTGATTTTAGCCCAGTGAACTTGAGAGCCTTGATGAACTTTTAATCTAAACAAACGAACAAACTAACTAATAAAATAAATGTGTTGTTTGAAGGACTTAGTTTGAGGTAATTTGTTATAGCAGCTATCAACATCTAATACAGATGGTGATACTAGCAGAGGGATAAATGAGGAAGCTACTATAATTTATATCAAAGAAAATATTTTGTGAAGAGTGGTCATTCATTTTGACAAATGTAAGGTTTCCCTAGAAAGGGTGAATACAGGAAGAATTTGGCCTGATGATCAATTTTTCCAAAAGGCAAGAAACATAATTTATTTTGAGCAAAGTTGAATTATCTATTTGTGGTCAATATCCTTCAATGGAAAGCAATACGTCTTTAGATCTAGAATGAATGGGACAGCAGGGGGGGAAATGACAACTTGTCTAGACCTTTGATAATAGAAGGAAATGCATTTCAATGAAATTAATGGTCAATTTACCTGATCTTTTAAGAATATATATCTTAATTAGCAATTAAGTAATGACATGTTATTATTAGTTAATAGTCCCTAAAGGATATTGCTTTCCCCTGGCTTGACTTTAATGGAGTTTCCATACATTGTCTTGTGTCCTGGACCTTGGGTAATGGGCCACCAATTTAGTTCTTCCAAAGACTTTTATTGATTCAATTTATAAAATTTAAGAAAATAAATATAATAAAGTTTAAGAACTCTTACAACCTGAACTCAAGTCCTGGCTTTATTAAGTAGGAGTTGTGTGGCCTTGGGTGAGTAGCTGAATCCTCCCAGGCTATTTTCTTATCTGTAAATTAAGAATAATGATTAACACCAATTTTGTGTAGTTGTTGTGAGGATTAAATGAGATGTTGATTTTAAGTATTGGGTATGATGTCTAGTACATGCAATAAGCATTCAGCAACATTTATGCATTATCACCATAATGTTTAGTACATGCACAGTACAAGGTTAGGGGGACTACAAAGTGGATAGGAGATGTAACACATATGACATTTAGAGTGTTGTTTTATAGTTATTATGTGGTATGGCTGTCCTCCCCTTGTAAATTTCATGTTTCTTAATAAAAGAGACTCTGTGGCACCACATAGCTTGCTAGATAGCCCAGAAAGTTAGAAGTTCTTGGTATATTGGTACAAATGTGAAGTAGCAGAAGAAATACTTCTAAAAGGGTTTGAAGTGTAGTTTAAAAAACTGTAAAGTTTCCAGAGACTGAAGAGTCTTTCAGATAAAGACAATAATTTGGGGGCAGAATTATAGTATTGTTAAATGTAAGGATAGAGTTTAGTATGATTAAAATGTAGAAAGTTTTTATGAGGGGAAGTGATGGGATATCAAATTGCTACATTTCAGATGGCACTAAATGCTTTTCAAAATTTTAGGACTTATCTTCCAACTGGAAGTATATAACTTTTGATTACCTTCACCCACTTCGTTAGACCTTCAGCCCCCACCTCTGGAAATCACAATGTTTTCTTTGTATCTATGAATACTTTTTAATATTTAATTCCATAGTGAGATTATAAATTATATGTCTTTCTCTGCCTGACTTACTTCTCATAGTATAACACCCTCAAAGTTCCTCCATGTTGTAGAAAGGCATGATTTTCTTCTTTTTTATTAATGGCTGAAAGTTACTCCATTGTGTATATATAGCACCTTTATCCATTCATCCATCAATGAACACTTAGGTTGTTTCCATGTCATGGCTATGGTAAATAATGATGAAATTAAAATGGGAGTGCTGATATCTTTTGAGCTAGTGTTTTTTGTTTTGTTTTTCTTCAGATATAGATCTAGGAATTGGATTGTTAGATCACATGGTGGTTTTATTTTAAAATTTGAGGAAACCTTCATACTGTTTTCCATAGTGACTGCATCCGTTTATATTCCCACCATCAGTGCATAAGAGTCCCCTTTTTCCACATCATCACCAATATTTGTTATCTCATCTTTTTGACATAAATCATTCTAATGGGTTTAAGGCAATCTCAATATAGTTTTTTGATTTGCAATTTATTGATGGCAATTGATGTTGAACACCTTTTCATATACCAGTTTGCCATTTGTATGTCTTCTCTGGAAAAAGAATTTAGGTAGTTCCTCTTCCAAATTTTTAATCAGCTTTTTCCCCTATGAATTGTGTGAGTTCATACTAGAAGTAAGTCTATACTAAAGGTGTGCAAAGGAGAAGTAATTGATTGGCCTGGCACTCTAATATGATCATCTTGATAGCCATGTGCAGGTAGGATGAAAGATAAGGTGTCAGAGGTCAGTAGACCAGTGGGAAATTTGCAGTACATACACATTTGAGATCATTTCTTCTTGAACTAAGGCTAGCTTGAATTAGGGGTTAAATTTGGGGAACTCATTATAGAGGCATTAAAACCTGGAAAAGAAAAAGTCTATTAGTAAGGAAGTTGGAAAATATATATTTATTTATTCTCACAGGAAGAAACACTAATCAGAATTCCATTTATATTTACTGATGTAAATAAATTAATCATTTATTATTAAGATAAGAAAAGCAAGATGTAAAATATTACGTATCATATGCTATCATTAGATAAAGACAATTATATGAACATTTTAACAAAAATGATTTATAGGAATTAGAGATAAAGTGAGAGCTGTTATTCAGGCATGGACTTGTTATACCAATGTAAACCCTCGTCCCTCACAGGTAATAATGCAGAAATTCTGCAACCCAGGTGCTTTTTTGCTTTTCAGACATCCATGTTATAACAGCATTAGTAATAACAACAATTGTAATTCTTCCAGTACATTTCACTTTATTGAATACCAATATCTCTGAAGCGACAGCCATACTAATAAATTATGCAATCATTATAGATGCAGTTTTATGGTTTCTGTTTTCTTACAGAGCTGTGCATGTGAGGTCAGACATTCTCTACCTCCACATAAATTAAGTTCTAAAATCACCCTCCCGACACCAAGGCTCAGGTAACATACATCATGTCTATTGTCAAGAGCACCTCAGCTATGTTCCAGATTAATTCTCTGACTACTAGCCACCACATTTCCTAAAAGTCAGTTTTTGTCAAGCTACAGCAGGATAGCTATTCTCAGACCTTATCAGACAACCTCCTTAAAATGTCTGGAGGGCATTTCTACTGTAGCAAAAACCACATTTAAAAACCTTAAAAAGAGCACCAGGATAAATCCATCAAAGAAATGTAAAAGAAAACCATTTTCCACACAAGAATTAAAAAAGAAATCCATGAAAAAGAAATCAGAAGCAGCCAGCTAAAGTAAATGCAGTGTTTTCCCCACCTGCCCCCTGCAGGAAAACATGAAATGGCTTATTGCAGAAAGCAGATTGGTTTCTTATCTGCTGTACTACATACAAGCAGTGGTGAGTTACTACAGTCCATTCATTTGTCAGCAAGCACAGCATGAGTCTCTAAGAAGAGAGGACCCTGTACTCAAAGTTCACAGTCATGTGGGACAGGAGAGCCATTGACACACACAAAACACAGCATTATCTCTGGGAATGCTTTAAAAATTTAAGAGAGAAGGCTCTTTATCCTCCTCATTCTCATCATCATTGTTGTAATTCTTTTACTTATCATCCTCATCTTCCCCATTCCTGTTATTGTTATCTTTATCGTCATTGTCATTGTTTTTCTTTTATTCCTCCTCCTCTTGCTCTTCTTTATTATCAAAACCACCAACCCAGTCATGACACCCAGTTGTGTTCAGGTCTTTAAAGACATGATCTTTGAAATCTGAGCAAGGCAGTTATGATTAGTACCATTTTAAACTTCAGATAATGAAACTGCACCAGAAACAGTTTCAGTAACTTGCTGAAGTCCACACAGAACATTAAATAACAGAGCCCAGGTGGCATCGCTCAGTGGTTGAGTATTGACCCAGGAACCAAAGAGGTCGATAGTTCAATTCCCGGTCAGCAGGAGGCAGGCAATCCATGTTTCCCTGTCATCCATGTTTCCATCTCTCCCTCTTCCTTCCTCACTCTCTAAAATCAATAGAAATATCTTTTTTTTTTTAAAAAAGAAATTTAAATAATAGAGCCAGGCCTTCTAACAACAAATCCTTTGAAGAGCTCCTGATTGGAGCGAGCCTTTCAGAACCAGAAAGACTACAGAAGCCCCTATATCTCTCAGACAGAAGGAGCCACCTTGACAAAAAGCTTCTTCATGTGTGTCTTGTTCTTCCATCTGATCTGCTGCCCACCTCCACAACTTTTAAGTGGAAATCAAATCCCCATTCACACCTTGTTGTACATCTTGCAGTTTTATTGGTCCTATCTACCCAGCAACCAGCTGCAGCACAGGGATCCTTACTTGGGAGTTTCTAACCAGAACTGCCTAGGTTGTGCAAGAAAAATACAGAATTCTTGGGGTCATAGCCCAGCTCTGCCATCAAATCTGTGACTCGGGGAATATGCCCTTTTTGGGGGCTTTATATTATCTGTCTGTAATTGATATATATGGGACCATGGGGCCACTATGATCATTTTAAATATCTTTCTGGATAAGATTCTACATATTAAAAGTAAACGTGCTTACTTTGCTTCACAAGTGAATTAATTCTTTAAAGAAATACTTAAGTTCTAGCCCCCCACATACATACCCATATAATAATTATAATATCACTGAAATGGAAAGACGTCACCCATAGTATAATCTCCCAAAAGAAATTGCTAAGGTTTTAAAAATCCTCTTTCTAGCTTTTTTTTTCTTTTATGCACATATTTTTGATAGTGATGAATATGCTGCATATACAAATTTGTACCTTTTTTTACTCAGAACAGTAAACAATTACTGTGATTTTACAATCTCTGTGGCAATACAAGTTCCTGGCAGCATAATAATAATTTCATGTAAATTAATGTACTGTTTTTTTACATAAGTGATCCCTAGCTACAGTTATTTAGGCCCTTTCCAATTTTTCATTGAAATGCTATAGTAAACATCTTAATATATAGGTGCTGCTGTAATATATCATAATCAAAAGTATAGAAACTGCCCTAAGGATTTCCAAAGCACATTTGCATTTCATTGGATGTTTTAAGTAAGTGAGTTGTCAAGAGGTGACTATTGTTGACTCTGTCTGCGAAAAATATGAGGCAAATATTCTATATAATAAAACCCTAATATGCAAATTGACCAAATGGCAGAACGACCAGTTGCTATGATGCTCACTGACCACCAGGGGGCATATGCTCAACACAGGAGCTGCCCCTGGTGGTCAGTGTGCTCCCACAGGGGGAGCACCGCTCAGCCAGAAGTTGGGCTCTCGACTGGCAAGCACAGTGGCAGTGGCGGGAGCCTCTCCTGCCTCTGTGGCAGCACTAAGGACCCCTTGGGGGATGTTGACTGCCAGCTTAGGCCTACTCCCCATGGTCCCGGACTATGAGAAGGTGCAGGCCGAGCTGAGGAAACCCCCTTGCCCTTCCAGTGCATGAATGAATGTCATGCCCTGAGCCTCTAGTATATATATTAACATGAGGCCAAGTCCACAGAACTAGTTAATAGCAGAGCCTAGCTCTCAAGCCTATGCTTTCTGATCTGGGTCATCCTGATATGGTTATTTTCTCTCCCTTTATCCCTGGGAACCCTATTCCCTAGGCCCCTGTAAACCAATGACACTGAATTTGGTGACTCTAGATCCCAGCCTTCTCCAAGTTCCACCTCCTAATTTCTATTTGCCTGGCATATATTTATTTCTGTAGATAGTCCTATAGAATTTCAAATAAAATATTTCTGCAAGTGCACTATATTTCATCCATTTCTCCTCTGGTTTAACTGTGTCTTTATTCCTAGCCTTAAGTAGGTCTCTCTCTTTCCACCTTTCTCACAAGAAGTCAGAGTTTAAGCCCAGCAGGTTAATTTCCTGAATATTCTCTTTAAAAAGGGGTTCTCTTCTTCTTCTACTCCTCCTCCTCCTTCTTCTTTTTCTTTTTCTTCTTCTTCTTTCTTCTTTCTTCTTCTTCTTCTTCTTCTTCTTCTTCTTCTTCCTCCTCCTCCTCCTTCTCCTCCTCCTCTTCCTCTTCCTCTTCCTCTTCCTCCTCCTCCTCCTCCTCAATGTCAGGGTTCAGGCCACCATCTTTGCTAGCCTGGATGACTGAAACAATGTCCCCTTTTTACCCTGGCACTTTTTTCTTCTGTAATCTACTCTGCACATTACATTCAACATTATGTCTCTAAAACCATTTTTTAAAAAGTCTTCTTTCTAGACAGAAACTTCCCATAACTTGCTAATCATTACTTACATGCACAACTCTTCCTAACACATTCCTAAACTGACATCCCAGCTTAATCAATCATATTGAATTACTGATGGAGACCCTCAAGTTCTGTGAAATGTTCAAATCTCCAGGCTTTTTAAAAGTTGGTTTACAAGCTCTATTGTCCTTTTTTTTTCTCAGTGAAACTTCCACTTCTCTTTAATATCGGCGATCCTTTCCTGATGAGATATTGCCTTTTTCCATGAGGAGTTGTTATGACTCTATATATGCTCATATTAGTTTGTACGTCTGTATATTCAACCACAATTCACACTCCCTTTTGCCTATTTCTTTACTCTGTCTCTTTCTCTGGACTCTACTTTTTTAATAATAGGGCATATTTCATTCATCCATATGACCACAGCAGGTGGCATTTTCCCTAGAACATGGGAATTAATAACTATATCTATGGCTTTTCTATGCTACCACATTATCTATAATACAAAAATCAATCTATCATAAAGTAGATTTCCTGGAATATGGAAGAAATTGTGTTGCCCACAATGATATATTATACAAACATTTTGTCAGAGAGAGCTAAGCATGGCTCCAAAACAGAGAGTTAAAGGTGAAGTAGTTTTAGCAAGTGACCCAAACCTTATTCTTAAGTCTTCCTTGTATTCAGGGGATTCAAGCCATAGATTAACCCTGGTAATTAAGCTATTTCTGATATGAGCAGTAGGCATGATTTGAGCTATAAAGAAAATGAGAACATGTCCTATTGCCTATTAAATCATTTACTTAGTAGCTTTATGTATGTTTTTATAACATTGTCTTGATCATTTCTCTCTGAGATGGTGTCAAATATATTGTGTAGGGTTGCTCTTTTCATATTCTTTTCCTTATACTCAATATATATAAAAGAAGTTTTGTAAGCAGCACCTAATTTAAAGTAAGGAGACACTAGGGAATTTGTAGATAGTATAAGTTTTTAAAAATCTATTCTCTAATTTCTAGATTTTGATATCTCTCTTCAAAGACTGGAAGGAGAAAGTAAGTGTGGATTAATTTTATATTGACACCAGAGGCCCAGTGCACAAAATTCATGCACTGGTAGGGTCCCTAGTGGCTGCAGGCTGGGTACTCCCTCCCTTCACTCAGCCTCCTGCCACTTCTGGGGCCTCCCTTCCTTCTCCCAGCCGGCCCTGTCCCCTGGTCAAACTCACAGATGAACTCCTGGTTGAGGAGACAACTTGCATACTATGTTTTTATTATATAGGATGGGGTTTCTTAATTGGATTCTAGATAAAATCCTGAGTAAAGCTACTAACTAAATATATCCATGACAGTTGTGATTAGCTTCCAAGATATAAAACTATTTGGGATAGCTTTTGGGTTTTTTTTATGTTTCTATTACCATTTCAAAGGTTAGAAGAATTTTAGAAGTTACTTATCTAGTATTTATCTTCCTAAACCAACCTTTGATGAGAAAATAATTAGACTTCCAATGAGCATCATGCATTCTTACATATCTATACTTGAAAAAAAGTTCTCTAACATCATGAATTACTTTACTATAGGGAAAAAAACAACAACAAACTGGCTGAATGCTGGGGTTCTTGTTCTGGCATTAAGAAGGGTTCAGCGATCTGGAGAAAGGCTGTATGTAACTTAAGTAAGAGTCCAGAGACAAAAGATAATTTTGAAAGGCATTAGGGGTCAGAGGAGCCTGGCTAAAGAAACCAAGTACTCTTTGTCTCAGGACCCCTTGCTTTTTATTAACACAAATTGTCCTAAGGCAAGGTGGAGATACACACTTCAAAGGGTAGGGTTTCATACAGAAGCATTGTCAGAGTGGGGAATAGCCTAAGGCTGTTCAGGTGTTTGGCCAGTAGGAGGCAATAACATGTAGATTAAGATGCCCTGAGCTGTCTGGCAGCAAACAAATCAATTTAATGCATCCTTTCCAGGTTTGGGGAAATGCTTTTAGCCATTTCAGCAGGTAATAACATAGGTGACTCACCTTTTGATGAAACTTGCAATTATGACATGCTGGAATTGGCTTCTGGCAGCTGAAAGTTACAAATGCCATCTTCAACCTTAAAATCTACAAGCATAAACAAATCATAAAGCACATATGCAAATCACATTTTACTTTAGAATAAAAACCATCACAAAATTTTTAATTTCATTTCATAATAGTTGAATAAAAATGCAACCTAAGTTCTGGGAAATCAGTAAGGATCACTGAAATTTGAGCAAACTACTTAAATACAAACTAACAAAATTAGTAATCAGATCGAAATATGGTAAATAAATCACAACATATGACTTTTCAGTTTTTGCTAAAATCTATGAAATATCCAGAAAGATTAAAATTTTAATTTTAAGAATCAAATGATAAAATCTAATAAAACAGAGGATGGCCGAAACCGGTTTGGCTCAGTGGATAGAGCGTCGGCCTGCGGACTGAAAGGTCCCAGGTTCGATTCCGGTCAAGGGCATGTACCTTGGTTGCGGGCACATCCCCAGTAGGGGTTGTGCAAGAGGCAGCTGATCGATGTTTCTCTATCATCGATGTTTCTAACTCTCTATCCCTCTCTCTTCCTCTCTGTAAAAAAATCAATAAAATATATATAAAAAAATAAAACAGAGGATGGTATATTTATCAAAGTCAATAGAGAAATAAAAATATTTGGGAAAAAAAGAAAACCCAAAGATGAAGATTGACTGATTCTAATATATAACATTACAAAACCTCCTTAATTGAAAATCATCAAACTATAGGAAAACAAAGACAATGACAATTTAAGAATAGTATTTCCACTAAACATGAAAAATAATATGTACAACCTACAAAGATATGTCCAAATTGAATAGGAGAATATCAAGATAGAAATGAATTAATGGTTCATTGTTATAGTCAAATTAGATGAGGGGAGATATAGATAGTAAATGCACACCTAAAATGAGGTATTGCTACACTGTGTCATGTTCACCTATGTAGTGTAGATGCTAAAACATGGTCTACAAAGATCTGCACCAAAGTTATGATAGTGGTTACATCTGGGGATGAAGGTGAGAATTAAACTGGGGGAAAATAAAAAGAGGAGATTTTACATTTATCTTAACTAATATCATTATAGTCATTAAAGCTACTATATATTACATACTACTAGGCTCAATTCTAAGTACTTGTCCATACTATCTCATTTAATTGTCACAACAACCCTTTTAAGTAATTATTGAAACTATCTTCATACTACACATGGAAGAACTGAGGGGCAGAAAAGTTACTTGCCCAGAGCCATATCAATATTCAAGCCATAATTAAAACTTTATATTTACTAATATTTCTTTAACAAGATTAAACTCAACACTGGAATTTTTTTGTGAAATTTCTACACATTTTCAGTATCAATGATCTTGAAAATTAATACAAATTGTTTAGAAAAAGAATGTATCAATACCTAGCAAAAAGCCATTAGGATGCACATACACATTGATCCAGCATTTTCCCACCTATGAAAACAATCTAACAGAGCTAATACATATTTACTATAGTATTTATTGAGGTAGCAACTATAAAATACTTTCTAATTAATATAAATTTCAATATACTAAGATTCATCAACATTAAAATTAGAGTATGACAGATTCTTGAAGCAGGAGGACATATTATAATATTGTTAGAATAAAAACACATTTACATACAAAAATAAAAATAAAGTAGTTTTAAAATTGTGAATTTGGGTTATTTAAAACTCTTATATATGTTACATATTTATTAAAATACATCTAATGTACCCATTTTTAAAATACATAAATATGTTCTAATTTTAAAATAAAATACAGAAAAGTTGCCAGGATAGTACAAAGAGTTCCTGACTACCCAGTATCCACTTTCCTCCATTAACATCTTACATTAATATGGCACATTTGTTACAGTCAAGAAACCAATATTGATCAACTGTTATTTAAATAAACTCTATAATTTATTCAGATTTAATTGGTTTTCCACCAATACCATTTTCTGTTTCATGATCCCTTTCAGGATGTTCTATTTGTCTCTGGGCTGTGATAGCCTCTTAGAACTATCCATAGTTTTGATGATCTTGCTAGTTTTGAAAGCAATGGTAAAGTATTTTATAGAATGCCCTTCCACTTGGGTTTGTCTGATAATTTTCTTATGGGCAGACTAGAATTATCAGTTGGCTTTCAGGAGAAAAAAGCCATGAAGTTAAGTGCTGTTCTAATCTCATCGTATCAGAAGTGCATGCCCTTAACATGACACATCCCTGATGATCCTTGGCTAAGGTGGTGTTTGGCAACAGGTTTTTTCACTGTAACATCATTTTCCACCTTTCCCTCCTTTCATACTGTACTATTTGGAAGCAAATTACTAAACGTAGCCCGCCCTGAAAAGATGAATACTTGTGCTCCTTGTGGGGAGAATATCCACATAAATTATTTGAAATTCTTCTGTATTATTTGTCTCTTGTCTCCCATTTTCAAATGTATTCAATTCGTTTTTTTTTTACATCAGCATAGACACATAGATAAGTACTTTATAGTGAGCGTGCTTATAACACATTACAACTTTTTCTGTTTATTTGCTCACATTGTCCCAACTTCAGCAATTGAGAGATCTTTCAATTGGTGCTTTTGTCCCTTTGCCCTACCCCCATCATTTTGGTTTGTTTTTTTTTGTTTGTTTGTTTTTAACACTTCCTTACTCTCTGGTACTACAAGAGCCTTCAAGCTCATCTTGTATATTCCCTTCCCCAAGAATCAGCCCTGGTTCCTTTTACTGGAAAATAGTAATAGAAACCAATTGAGCACTGGACACTTGGTGTAGCCACTTTTTAAACAAATGATTTGATCAAAAGCTAACAGTCAATGCCAGAATAAGGATCATATGTCAGATCTCTTTAACCTCCACTCTCTTGTATTGTGTTAATACGGCCACCTTCTGTTCATCCACGTGGTCAGAGAAACTGGTTTATAGATACATGCATTTATACCCTCTGGAGAACTTTCAAATCAATCTATTCTACCACTTCTAAATTATGCCTTAAATCAAATGCCTTTATGCTTTAAAATCATATGTAATGACTAAAATGATTTTTGGTCATTATGTCTGCCTTTTCTCAGGTTTATAGTTGCACAATTACCCTATCACTAACTCTTAAAGAGCAAACACTTCTTCCTCCTTTAAATTTTCTTGGCCATCAAATTACAATGTTCCCCTTCTTGTGCATGAATAATCCATGAATGAACTTCACATGAGGCCTGACTCCTGACCCTCTCTATATTCAATGCTCATTCTGAAAGAAATGCTTGGCCAATGTTCTCCACTATTAATTTTATGGCCTCACATTTTTTGCATAGAAAATATTCTGGCCAATTTTAACATTTCAAGTAGAAGAAGTTGGCTCTGATTTTATCCTTGATTAAAGACTGGAAAGAGTAATTTGATAATAGGAGTGGTAAAAACTTGTGGGTTTTCTTTTTTTACTAAAACAATATATTTCTGTTTGCTTTAAGAAAATTTTGAACCCCACATCGGGGAATAAACAACATAAAAAATATTGTGTGTTTTTTCCCTTTTAATTTTTAAAAATTGGGATAAATAAAATTATAGAGAAAATAAGGTAAAATGCTCTCAGCAGTTCTACTGTAATACTGAATTATCTCTACCTATTGCTGTTCTTAGACCAGCTCATCACTTCCTATCAAAGGTTGAGAAGTAATTTTTTGGTCACTAAATAAAGTGATAAGGAACACAAGTATGAGAGAAAGAAACAAGATTGTAAAGTCTAAATCTTATGTTATTTCTAAAGGTTAGGAAAGAATGCATATTTTCTGGCTAAATGTCAATTTAACCTGAATGGCAGTGAACCTCGAATAACATTTGAATTTAATGCAGAACTTTTGAAAATGAAGCAATTGCCTAGCTAACTGCCTGTTTTGCTTTTGGGTGAACTTCATGTTTGGCTTTCAAGTGATGGATAGCTGAAGTATCATTTTCATTTGGAATTATAAACATAATAGTTGACTGTTATTAAAAGGGGGGGGGGAGCTTTATTTGTTGGCCAGTGATCAATCTGAGATTTCTGAGGCTTAAAGGGCTGGATAATGAGTGGAGCTATACAGTTCATCCGCCTGCATGCCTAATTAGGATTTGAAGGGATCAGCATTGAACATTATTCTGGATACTGAAATGCCAGTTCTGTGGTCTCCAAACAGAAATGTTTTGGTTTTTTTTTTTCAAATTTCACAGAGGAGCTAAGTATATTGCATAGTTCTTCATAGGCCATATGTAAATATGAAGGTTTTGGGAAGGCTGGGAACACAGTTGTCTAGTAAACTTGAACTTACTATTAATCCTAGGGATGAGTTCAATAATTTTGTTTCAACTCTTTGAACTTGACCAATTTAAAGGATCTGGGTCCAGAATTACTGGAATATGGCTCTGGAAAGAGTCAGTGGTCAGAAACTTTGGAGGTGTTTAAAGCCATAGCTGAGAGATGAAACCAAATAGGCATTATCCCAGATACTACAGAGGGTGATAGCGGGCAGGCTTTGATAGTCCCTTAATTCCATATTTCCATATTTTCCCCTATCACCCACCAAAAGGAGAAAAATATCCTGGGGCTCAGTCTGGTTTTCTCTTTGGGACACTTAGGTTTTCCTAGTATGCTTGCCAGAGGAAGTGATCTGTGGATTCAGATCAGAATGACAGCCAAGCATATGTTAGCTTCTCACATTGAACATCAATTTCTTGTCTAGTTTGCACACCTCTGCTTGTCATGGTTACTTTTTTTCTGATGGCAAGAAGCTGTTGTTGGCTACCTCCTCTGAGTAAAGAAACTTAGACTCAGAATAAAGATTGGGATCAGAATGGGTCTGCATTCTCTGAATCTTCTTGTTCCATGGTATTCAAATCTACTAAGTACTCAAGAGTTTTACTTGAACTACTGCTGGCAGAAAGCCATCTATGATTTGTTTCTCCTCTCTAAGACTCAGCCAGTCTATGTATGACACTCCCAAAATTGTTGCTTAGCTACAGTCCAGTAGAATTCTTTTTTTTAATTACTTTATTGATTAAGGTATCACATACTTGTCCTCAACCCCCCCCCCATTCCCATCCCAAACCCCTCCACAAGCATACCCCCAACCCCCTGTTGTCCGTGATCACTGGTTAGCCTCATATGCAAGCACACAAGTCCTTTGGTTGATCTATCTCCCTTATCCCCACCCTCCCCTACCTTCCCTCTGAGGTCTGACAGTCTGATCCATGCTGTTCTTGTTCAGTCTATGTTGTTCTTAAAAATAATTTGTAGCACATCATCCAAGTCTTGATTGTTCTAGAATGCAACTGTTTTAATTGCTTGTCCAGCTATCAAAGTTTTCATGGTCTTTAGCAGTCTGATGAGCTAGAATGTCACAGGTGTTTTCCTTGGTGAGTATAATCCCAATGACACAGATATTTTTCTTGGGGATGTAGCTCTGACTGAATTGATACACCTCTGACTGAATTGATACACCAGTCTCTTAAGATTAACGATCCATTTTAAACCCGTCAACCTCTAAATGTAATTGACATTTTTTCTTAACTTTTGCCAATCTACTGTCCATATTACAAGGTACTGTATGAGAAAGAAACTCATGCAATGGGGAAAGTGGTTTTAATTAAAATATAAAACATTAGTCCTCTTAAGGCCATCGAGGTAGATTGATGCAGAGGAAAAACCCTACACTGACAATTTCAGGAGATCTGAATTATAAGCCAATTCTACCTCATAAAAGTTCTTCACAAAAGGAACTAAAGAGCCAGAGAATTAACCCTTTCCCTAAAATCAGATAGTAAGTATTTTGGTAATACTAAGGATTAATATGGAAAGAGCACCATTAAACCTAATGACAAGTGTCAGCCCATGCTTTATTGGGTCTGTGTGCCTTCAGAACAGAAGCAAATCCTCCCCACTCTTGCTGTCTTGGACATCATCTTAAGCAGTGACTTTGGCTTCTGACAAGCCTTCTGTAGTTCAGTCTTCCAGTCAGTAACTTGGGTGTAACACTGCCTCCTTCATCTGTCCCTTCAGCCTGGGAGCCACAATAGCTTCCTGATAACTGCTCATCTCTCGGCTGCCTCACTGTCCCCTTGCTGTTTCTTTGCCACCCATGTGCCCCATTCTATGTGTTAAATGATCTCAGTGTCTGTTTACCTAGTGGAACCATGCCTGATACACTAACTGTTATGGCTCAGTATTTATTTCCTCACTTTATAAAAGGAAGTATTAATAGTTGCCTATTGAGATACTCTGAAGATGACAGATAACTTTCTCTGGTATAGAATTGGAACTTAATAATTCATACCTGTTAGATGACTGGTTTGATAGTGTAGTTTTTATTCATTAAATATTCTGTTGTTATTACTGCAATGCAAACTAAGTCTCTAAGTGATGTCTCCCCCAACCCTCTGACACATCATAGTTGAGTTCAAAGAAGAAAAAAATATTTTCCCAATCATTTTATCATTTAAAAGCTCAGTTAAAATTATGCAAGCAGACATGTTAGGTCTTTTTGTTGTTTTTTGATTGTTTGTTTGTTTTACCAATCAGATCATCTGTGAACCTTAAATATTTGAGAATATTGTTTGTAGATAATTTAGAACACCAGAAACAATTGAATTCATGTCTATGCTATGCATAGAAAAGCCTAATATAAATCTATTACCTTGGGGAGGAATGTGGAATTTTGTAAGAAGGCATAAAATTTCTTTTCACTCTATTTCAATTCTGGTTATATTTCTACAAAATAGTATTATATTATATATTATAACATTTTTTGAAATGAATTTTTCCCAGTCTGCTCTGTTTACTGCCTTAAAGCACCAACTCATCATTTTCCCCTGAAGGATTTTAAGTTTTTAAATGTCTGTATCTCAGGTGAATGAGAAAGCCAGGTCACACAGTGTCAAATACTTATTTCCTGTTTCTAAGAGTCTAAGATAGTGAAACCCCATACAAGTCAGCCGTGGGAAGGAAACTCCTCTGAAACTGAGAACTAAAAACATTTTCATTTTCCCAGTTACAGTGAGTAGGCAGGCAAACTTTATACCAGCATCACTGAGTGAGAAGATGAAAGATGCTGAAGCCAGGATAGCTTAGTTTCCAACGTGTGTTAAGCCACTTCCTTGCTGTGTGACTTTGAGCAGTTCATCTATCTCTGTAGGGACCACTCTCCTCATTTCTAAAAAGGGACGGATATTAGCTATTTGTAGGAAGCACATGGTAGCAGTGATGGCAATGTCCTCAAGAATATAGAAATTAAAATAAACTTTCCCTCTGAGAGCTAAGTAACAAAATCAACTCATGAGCATCTAAATGTTAAGTACCCAAGCTCTGAAGACACACACAGCTTGTTCTTTATTTGTGTGTGTGTGTGTGTGTGTGTGTGTGTGTTTTCTATCTCGACATCATGCGTTGTGTGCTTGTGCGCTTGATGGGGTTATTTAAATTCTTTAGAACTAAGTTTCCGAAATTTGTACAAAAAGGCTAAAAAAAAAGAATATATTTCAAGGTTGTTGTAAAAATTACATTTAAAAATACTTGATATAGTTTATAACTAAAGTAAGTATCAACCCACTTTTACTCTAATTATTTACAATAGAGATTGTCAAAATTGACTGTCTTAAGGAGACTTCTTGCCAGCAAACTGCGAGGGTGATCTGACTGAAGATATGAACATACCAAGACAAAAACTGTCAATCAGAAGGAGAATAGATCATCAGTGAAGGAATATATATATATATATAGTGAGTGATGAGGTATTCGAATGCTAAATGCATTTTGAACTGGCTAAAATATGTTCTGTCATACTGAAGTCAATATCTGGGCTGCCTGGCAAGCCCATCAGAACCCAATATTATTAATTATACAGCCTACATTGTAACTTCTATTTTCCTTTTATCTGATTCTGATCACCAAGTGCACTTATGAGACTTTGACTTCTATGTAATTATACTTCAGTGAAACAATCCTGATTGGACTCAAAGTACTGTTGATTGATCCGGCATTTTACATGTCTCACGGAAAATTAGCAGACTGTCATTCTGGTTTTACACATTGATTTATTTTTGTCTTGTTAGCATGAGCCAGCAACTCTGGGACTCTGATGAGGCTATCAATGGAGACAGCTGGGTTTAAGGACTAGAGGCATGGGCCACCTGGGCTCTGACACCGTTAACTATTGAATCTTTGTCAGATTAATAGAATTCTGATCACAGGTGTTATAAAAATTAAGTGCTTTAAAGCACATAGTAAAATCTTTGGCACTAAATGCATGCTGTGATAAAAACTTGACCTTTACAAAATAGAAGCACTCTGAATTGTATAAGGAAGATGAAGGTGGACAGTTTTTGATATCTATCTTTCCTATTTTCTTAAATTAAAAAGAAAAATTTATCTACAGATAAGCAATATTTAGGATCCCTGCCAAAAGATAATATAGTTCAAGCTTTTCTTTTGCAAGTGGAAATGCAACTGCGATGACCCTGTCACACTTCCTCTTAGAATCAACTAATCACGAATAACCCAAATTCATTCTTTTATTTATGAGTTCAGTCAATCCAGAATCAAATATGTAAATTAATCATTTATCACACAATGAATCCATATTGGATTAGAATTACTATCTTAGGACACTGAGACCATAAAAATAATTTAATTCCATTCCTCCAATAGTCAACATAGTAGGATAGAAATATAGAATAATATTTTTATTAAATATAAATGTGAACAGAAAATTACAATATAGTAGGATAGATTCTGTAATAGAGGAATACATTTCCTATTATGAAAAAATAAAAGGCAGGAACACAAAGTAACATTTGAACTGAATATTCAGGCTGACTGGTGGGCAGGAGTAGAATAGATATTCTAGAAAAAGGAAGGAGCAAAGGAAGTGGCATACACTGGGTATAGAGTTCTGTAAAGGCACCAGATGTTTGGGATGAATCATAAATTCAGCATTTTCAGCCAAAAACATTAGTTGAGGGTAATGAGATAGGTCAGGGTACGATTTACATGGGCTTTTTCTATGCTGTGCATGTTAAGAAGTTGAACCTTTATCCACAGAAAATTCGAAAATTACACCAGAAAAATTGTTTAATACTATCTGTAATACTTTATTTCCTATTATGCTTATACAGGATAACAAGAAATAAAGTGTCAAAGGTAGTATACAGGATAGTATACAGGATAGTATAAAGTATGTCTCATAATATATACACACTTGGAATAATAATTAAGGTGGGGTTTATTAAAATACATTTCATTTTTCATTTTCAAAATGTGATAGAAATCATCTATTAAAGTGTGTATACATTTTTGGGGGGACAGCCTATATATTATAGCAGGCTATTCAGAGGCATATACCAGACAGGAAACATTTTGTTTCGGTTATATTTCTCTTTATATTACCTAAAAGGAAATAATATTAATGAGTTTAAGCTACTATCACAATTCTTTGAACAAACCATGCTAGCCAAAATTGGGGCAACAAGTATGTTAACATGCTCATTATTTCTGACTATCTTACCATTTAATGTCAGCTAAATTTTTATTCCAAACAAGATGGAGCAAATTGCAGTGAAATATTATGAAAGTAGCCAGGAAAAGTCAATTGCATTTGTTATAGTCAATGCAATGCTGTCAGAATAAAACCATATTAAATATAAATTAGTGAACCGTTGAACTGATAGGAAAATAACACTCGACATGATCTGTCTAGATAATTTATGTAATATTAACATGTATGCCCTAATTAGAAAGTTAAGTAGTCAAAATATTTCTGCTTTTATACCCGTCTGTTTGAAAACTTTGGTAACACAGGGAAGATTTTCCAAGGATATCTTGTCACCATCTTCTGCAAAAGCTACACTCCATGTTGCCATCATTAATCTTGACTTTCAACCCTTCCACACAAGAGATAAATAGACTCTATGAATTGAGAAGCCATGATTGATTAGATCAGCACCCTTGACAGGAAGACCTTGAATTGTGGTTGTGTATGGATCCTTTTTTCTCATATGTAATTTCTAAATTTTCCACATGCATTGTTCTGCCTGACTGACTTCTTTTGCCAAACAAAGAACAAGGCATTCACCTGTGTGACTTGGAAAACCTCAGACCGATCCAGGGAATTGCCTGTGGCCGTGGCTGCTCTTGTAATTAACCACTCTCGGGCAGACCTGGGTGCAGAGAAGCAGAGCAGTCCTCCAACTAAAATTTAAGAATGATGTCCAGACTCGTGAGCAGTTGTTTCAGGGGAATTATAAGGGTAGAAATAGGAGAAAATTGCAAAGAAAGTGTTTACTATCAACCATTAATATAAAAAGAAAAATATCTGTTTGGTCAGAATGGTTTGGATTTTAATATTCCTAAAGTTTCACTCAATGTACTTTCCAAAGGACTTAATGTGGAGAGCGGCTACAGTATTTGGACAGGTTCAATCCTCGGACTAATGAGAGGGCATAGTCCTCTCATGGCCACGTGCAAGTCCCAGCTTGGAGGGCAGAGCCCTCCCAGCACAATTATAGCCAACAGCTATAGTTGTAAGCTTGAACCTATGGTCCAAACACGTGGCCCCACGTGTCTGAGTGATGTGGGCTTCATAGAGTTCAGGTGCATGTAATTGAGTAGGATCAAAACTCACGAGAATGTTGTAAACATCTTGATCACGCCCTTTGTCTCGTGGAAATCTGGCTATAAAATAAAGACACGGCTTGTGGGCGCTGTCACTAGCTCTCCATCAGAGAGGCTCTCCATCAGAGAGGACAGCATCCCACCCAGACCCAGCTTTCTTCTCTTGTCTGTCTTTTCTCAATCCTTCATCGCCCCCACTCAGGTTCACCCTTGGCCTTGCTGGCGTGGCACAACTTAAAAATAAAAAGAACCGAATAAAGAGTTTTCTGAATTAAAAAAAAAATGTGTGTGCTATGACACTGCCATTAGTAAATTCTTACTTCTTTAAAAAATATGTTTTTGCTCTTAGAGAGAGAGAGGCATAACATCGGCTGCTGCCTCCTGCACACCCTCTATCAAGGATCAAGCCAGTAACCCAGGCATGTGCCTTGACAGGGAATCGAACCAGCAACCTTTCCTTGAGTGGACAATGCCCAACTATCTGAGCCACACCAGCCAGGGCAGTAAATTCTTACTTCTTTAAGTTGCATGAGTTCCTCATATATTTTGGTTATTAATCTTTTGTCAGCTTTATGGCTTACAAATATTTTGTACCATTTCATAGGTTACCTTTTAATTTTGTTGTTCCTTTTGTTGTACAGAAACTTTTTAGTGTGACATAATCCCACTTTTCTTTTTTTACTTTTATTTTTATTTTATTTATTTATTTATTTATTTATTTATTTATTTATTTATTTTGGTATCATAGCCAATAAATTGTTGACAAGACCACTGTCAAGAAATGTTTACTTAGGTTACTTTGAAGAATTTTACAAGTCATAGCCTTATATTTAAGTGTTTAGTTTATTTTTTTCTCAATATTACTTTGTTTGCATCTGGATATCCAGTTTTATAATATATTTTTATTGAAGAGACAATCCTTTCCCCATGTATAGTGTTGATGCCCTTTTTGAAGAATAGTTGACCATAGATATGTTGGTTTATTTCTGGGCTCTCTATTCTGTTCCATTGGTCTATGTATCTAGTTTTATGCCAGTATCATACTATTTGATAACTATAGTTTTTCAACATAATTTTAAATCAGGAAGTGTGACGCCTACAGCTTTCTTTGTCTTGCTCAAGATTATTTTGACTGTTTGGAGTCTTTTGTGAACTCAAATTAATTTTAGGACTGTTCTTTTCTATTTCTGTAAAAATGCCATTAGAATTTTGATCATGATTGCTTAAATATGTATATTGCTTTCAGTAGTTTGAACATTTTAACCATATTAATTTTTCCAGTCTGTGAGCAAGGGATCCTGTACATTTATTTGTGTCATCAATTTCTTTCATCAGTGTATTAAAGTCATCATTGTATTGATCTTTCGCATTCTTAGTTATATTTATTTCTAAGTATTTTATTTCTGTTGCTATTTTCAACAGGATTGTTTTTCTTAATATCTCTGTGTGTGCTTCTTGGATAGTTCATTATTTGTGTATAGAAACACAACTGATTTTTGTGTATTAATTTCATACCCTGCAATTTAACTGAACTTGTTTATCAGTTTTAAGTGGAGACTTTGAGGTTTTCTATAGGTAAGATTGTCATTTGCAAACACAGATAATTTACTTTTTCCTTTCTGATTATAATGTTTTATTTCCTAATTGCTCTGGCTAGAACTTCCAGTACTTCATTGGAGAGAGGTGGTAAGAGTTATTGACTTGTTGCTTATCTTAGAGGAAAAACTTTCAGCTTTGTGTGTGTGTGTGTGTGTGTGTGTGTGTGATCTTAGCTGTCCGCTTTTCATATATGGCCTTTATTATGTTGCAGTACATTCCTTTTATACCTAATTTGTTGAGAGATTTTATTATGAAAATATGTTGAATTTTCAAAATGTTTCTGCATCTTTGAGATAATCATATTTTTATCCTTCATTTTGTTACTCTGGCATGTTACACTTATTAATTTGCATATATTAAAACATCCTTCCATCCCAGGGATAAATCCCACTTGATCATGGTGTATGATCCTTTTAATGTGCTATTGAATTCAGTTGGCTAGTAGTATATTGTTGAGGATTTTGCATCTGTGTTCATTAGAGAGATTAACTTGTAATTTTATTTTCTTGTACTATTCTTTCCTGTCTTTGCATCAGGGTAATGCTGACCTCATAAAATGAGTTTGTAAGTGTTTTCTCCTCTTCAACTAAAGGGAAAATAGACAGCAATACAATAACAGTAGAAGACTTCAATACTCCACTTTCATTATTGGATGGATCATCCCGACAGAAAATCAATAAGAAAACACCAATCCTGAACAACACTATAGGCAAAATGGACCAGACAAATATATACAGGATATTCCATCCGACAGCAGCAGAATACACATTCTTCACTACTGCACATGGAACATTTTCCAGAATAGATCATATATTAGGCCACAAAAAAATCATAACAAATTTAAGACTGAAATCATTTTAAGTTTCTTTTCTGACCATAATGGTATGAAACTAGAATTCAATAGCAGGGTAATTGGAAAACTTACAAATATGTGATAATTAAACCATGCACATGGACTAATGCATTAGACTAACTCAGTGGTTGGCAAACGGCGGCTCGCTAGCCACATCCAGCTCGCGAGCCACCGTTTGCCACTCTGTTGACTAATGATTTTGCTGACCACCGACCTAGACTCTCGATTCCAATAATTACAGGCTGTTGTTGCTCCTTGTGATTAAGACCCTATCCCAGTGGTCAGCAAACTCATTAGTCAACAGAGTGGCAAACCGCGGCTCGTGAGCTGGATGTGGCTAGCGAGCCGCAGTTTGCCGACCACTGGGCTAACTGAAAGAAGTTGGGTTTAAAGGTATATATACTCTATGGTTCCATGTATCTTGTATCTGACATTTGGAAACACAAAACTATAGGTACATAAAACAGATTAATCATTGCTAATGCTAGAGCTGGAGGTGGCAGACTAAGTAGATAGGAAAATGCAGAAACTTTCAGGGGTAATGGGAATGCTTTATGTTTTAATGATGGTCATGATTGTAAGGCTATGCATTTGTTGAAATTAATAGAATTATACATTTAAAAACATTAATTTTATTCTGTTATTTTTATCTCAATAAATCTTATTTAAACATACACATGATTACACAATCATTGGGCACGGTACCTGGGATTTCTGATTTAGTGAATCTTAGAGCCCCAATTTTTTACTTATTGTAAGTTCCTTGACGATACTGATGCTCTTGGTTTGGGGCTACACTTTGAGAACCGTGGACTCAGACTAGTGCTTCTTAGATTTAAATGTGCATTGAATCACCGAAGGTGGTGTTAAACTATGTGGTTTGTTTTAGGATTGGATGGGAACCTGAAATTCTGTGTGTCCAACAATTTCTACTGCTGTTGGTCTAAGGACCACATGTTGTACATAAGATCTTTCACATTGTGTATCACCCACAGATACAAACTGAGGTTCGTAGAATGTTAAGTAACAACCACTGAGTGAGAAAGCAAGGAATGAAGTTTTAAGTTTGACTCCTAGTGTGTGATGTATTTGGCTGATAAAAGAATAAATATAAATAAAAAATAAGAGGTTCAGTTCTCTCTGTTGAAGATAAGGGAAGAGACTTCATCCCCTTCTTAGAGAATTTACTTTAGAAAAATATCTAATTGCTAATGTTTTCTCTCTTTGAAACATATGTAAATCTTTTAAAAGCTAAATAAGTTTCTCACCAGTTTCAGGCCCCAGGAATGTCTTTCTCAAGAATCTGGGAACCATATACATTAAATGTAATCATCAAGGAAGAGAGCACCCCTGGTTTCTGGGGGAGGGCAGTAGCCAACCTATAGTGGGGCTGGCAATTGCTGCAAAACTACTTCCTGTCATAAACACATGCGAAATTAGCCAGTTAGCTAGCACAGATGGCTACCCCAATTACCAAGTGGATGATGTACATTAAACAATGTGTGACAAATGATACTGTCAAGTTCCCCTTCCTGGGATTAGTTCTTGTTTATCTTGAGGACATGTATGAAATGGGTTGTATCTGCTCGGCTATATAAAAGAGTGAGATTTTTCCTATCTTTGCAATCCCCTTGGTGGATTGCCTATAATGAGCATCTGGCCTAATGCTTATTCAATCATAAAGTTGTTTTCTTTCTTTTGGAAACCTCTTTGTGGAGAGGCTTTCTGGATTGGAAAGATAAGTTATTTTTAAATTATATTTTTATAGTGCTGGTTACAAGTTCTCCTGTTAGTCTATGAAACCATGCCGATGGATATCCCTCGTTGGAAGGGCAGACTGAATGCCAAAGTAGAAAAGAGGGAGAGGAGATCAGAAAATAAACCTGTTATCTTTACTAAATAAATAAATACATAAAAACACAACCAAACAAGTGGACAGATAAATACATATGTACATATAAGAGAAAAGAAAATAGCCCGCATAGAGCACAGTCAACAAAAATAGGTCTCTTTGAAGTATTCTTTCTTTAAGAACTTTGTTATATTTTTACTCCCTACAAGGGATAGGGGATAGGAAGAATGATTCACAGAGTTGTTGTAAATGTCATCTAATGCTTCCCCAAATGGCAGCCAAAATATAGGACAATAAATACACACTTATTCCAAACACTCTCCATTTGGAAAAGCAGGTGTTTCCTCTTTAGTAGGGATCTCTAAAGATAATTGATTTTCTTTTTTTCTTCATTGTCCTACCTCAGGAACTGTGTAAAGAGAACCTCAGTAATGCACTTTATTCATCATTGAAAAGTATAGACTTTGACTAGTATATTCTAAAATGTGAATTGAACTGCACAGTTCTGGAGAAAAATACAGGATCAGTCAACCCAGACTGCAAAGGAATGCAGCTCATAGAGAAATGTAGGCAAGTAAGATTATACCTCAATGCAAATGCTCTTTTATGATTTCAAGGACAGACATGAAAAATGACTTCTCCAAAATACTAACTCACTAAGATGAATATTATTATCAGTAGTATCACAGAATTTTATCAACTTCAAATTAAAAGAGCCAAGATCTATAACAAAGCTGCAATCGTACAGAAACTTAATAAAGTTAATGCACAAAGGGACAGTTCATTAGAGAAAGAATACCAAATTATAGAAACATTCAAACATAAAAAAATTAATTAGAAGATTCACCTAAGTCTACACTGTACCACAGTTTGCCCAACATCAGATAATTACATTCAGATCACTGCCCTACACAATCATCGACAGTGAAGTCCAGCTTTCTTGGGCTGTCCACAAGTCCCTGAACAATATGACTTAGATCTTTCCATTTGTCCCGATCTCCCCATTTGACCTGATCTCTTAAACCTTTGTTCTCTAGACCAGCAGTTCCCAAACTTTAGCAGGCATCAGAATTACCTGGAGGGTTGGTTAAAACACAGATTCCTGCGACCCACTGACAGAATTTCTGATTCAGCAGAAATTATGGGTGGGGCCAATAATTTACATTTCTAACAAGTGATGCTGCTGCTGATCCGTGGACCATGCTTCTATAACTATCTCACAGTATATTGGTCTGATAATCACCGGGTATGGCTTTTTGTCTCAGTGCTTTGGCACTAGCTGTACCTCTTTTATACTTATTCTAGAGAAAATACATACTTTACCTCCAATCCAGCTTTCTCTCAATTCTTTATAATTATTCAGCAGATACTCTTAAGATCTCACTCTGTGCAAATTAGTGTTTTCCTGTTCTAGTGGCTTCTGTCCCAATATGAAGCACATGCTGAACACCCCTACTTAAGTACTTTAGATATCTTTGAGTAAAACCAGCAGATTATTTTTTTCTTACCTGGATTGTAAGTGTGATAATCTTTAGTTCCTTTTATCTGATATTTTATCTTTTCTCTTTACTTGATGTGAAATATCTGTCCTACTTTAATATTTTTTATTTTATTCTCTTTTTGGAAGAGGACATTAGTAATATCCTTGTAGTCAGGATATTGACTAAAGCTCAAATCCTTAAGTTTTAGGAAATGTTGAATGTCACAGTATTTCAAGAATTTTCAACAAATTCAGGAGATGCCTGAATAGTGAACCAAGTTCTCAACAGCTGAGTGTCTATATATTCTAACCTGATAACACCTTTTATTATCCCAGTGGTGGGGTGGTAAATTTTGGTCTGAAGCTTCAGTGACTGGTTGGAAATATTTTAAACCCTTCAACAAATTCAACTGGTATTAATAAGCTCCTAGAATGTGCCAGGCTTTGTTCCAGGTTCTGGAAATACACCAGTAAACAAACAAACAAAAAATAGTTCTGTGCTATCATGAAACTTTTATAGTTTTTAAGCTTTGGTCAAAAAATATATATCTTAATCTTTTTGGACTGGAGAGAAACCCTTCTCATTCTGGTTCCCTTCTCATTATGGTTCTGCATGCATCATGCTTACATTACCTCCCAACTGGTCACAATTTCTGAAAAGTGGGTCCTGATAACAGGTCGAATTTGGCATAGTTGATAGATTTATAAATGCACAACACCTATACTGCCATTCTTTCATTCCACCCTATTTCCTTTGGAGAGGCCTTATCCCTCTTAAGTGGAACACAATGCAGGATAATAGATCAAGGGAGCAGGGAGAAGATCATAAGCATATCTTTGTCCTGGAGTTTCCTCCCTTGATTTGTTGGCAATCAATTGAACAAAGTGTATTCATAAACTCCTGATGTAATTACGTTGACTTCATCTAGTCAGTGGGTGATATTATAGGTCTTTAGTCCCTCTAATCTCCTGAGCTCACAAGCTCAATAAAATCACTTTGACTTATGATGTAAGACCTTGTAACTGCAGTCTCATCCCATTTTACAATGATCACCCCCAGCTCACCAAGAAGATATAACTATACTTCAGTATTTCTCAAAACTTTATGCATGTGAATCTTATGACAATTTCTTAAAATACAAATTCTGACTCAATAATTCCTAGGTTAGAACCCAAGATTCTGAATTTCTAACTTCTAAGTGATGCCTATGTTACTGGTTTGCACAGTGTTTTGAGTAGCAAGTTCTATAGTGTGTTATTTCTCCCCAATTTTAGTTTTATTTTATGTACTTGTTTGTATCTCCTTATAACATAATTAACACGAGGAGAGGGTTCCCATAACCAAAACCTGGGAAATTATATCTGGGTCTCAGGTGAACATTCTACTCCACTTGTTGTAATTCGATTTATGCTCAACTCTTTTCTTTTGCAGTCAAGTAGTGTGAATCCTTCACATTCTACCTATTCTTATCTGATCAGTGGCTATATACAGTCATGCATCACATCACCATGTTTCTGTCAATGACAAACACATGTAAAATTGTCCCTT
The DNA here is from genome assembly GCF_027574615.1 of Eptesicus fuscus. Classification (NCBI taxonomy): domain Eukaryota; kingdom Metazoa; phylum Chordata; class Mammalia; order Chiroptera; family Vespertilionidae; genus Eptesicus; species Eptesicus fuscus. The sequence continues at coordinate 46,967,172 of NC_072489.1, forward strand.
AAGATTACAATGGAGCTGAAGGGTTCCACAAACACATTAGTAATGCCTTGTGCTATGGCATTATGATGGCTGCACTGTCGCTAGGTCATACGAACCCTTCATGACCTAGCGACAGTGCAGCCATCATAATGCCATAGCACAAGGCATTACTAATGTGTTTGTGGTAATGCTAGTGTCAACAATCCTTTGCTCCAGCCACATAAATGCACAGCACATACAATGATTTACACTAAACAATACTTAATGATAACAAATAACTGTCCCTGGTTTATATATTTACTATACTTTTTATCATTATTTTAGAGTGCATTCTACTTATAAAATGTTTGTTGTAGAGCAGTATGCCATGTTACCCCTGCACAGCCACATACATCTCCTGATTATCTCCTCCCTTGATTTCATTATTTTCTTTTGAGCTTGACTTAATCTCATGTTGTTTTGTACAGTAATATACTGTATAGGCTTGTAGCTTAGGAGCAATAGGCTATACCATATAGCCCAGGTGTGTAGTAGGCTACACTAGATTTGTGTAAGTGCACCCTATGATGTTTCTACAAGGACACAATCACCTAATGACATATTTCTTAGAAAGTATCCCTGTCGTTCAGCAGTGCACAGCTATAAATCTATCCTGAAGTCAGTGGCCAAAATTGCCCTATTTTAAATAACTATATCTTACACCTTACCTTTTTCAGCATAAAAGATTTATTGTCTAATCAGTTCTACCTAGCATTCCTATAAAAAGAAAAGTACTTACCTGAATTTTCCTTTATCTTTTTTTTTTTTTTCCCTGAGAAGTTCCCGCAATCAATGTGAAGGATGTCTTCCATTTGTTCCTCCAGATTCATTCTCCCATCTTCTTCATATTGCTCTGTGCCCCAAGAGTTCGCCTATATGGACTTCTTCAATGCACTTCTTTGACCTCCAACTTTAATTAAAGGTGGAGTAAAACAGGACAATTAAAGAGTAGGTCTAGAGGAAATTAAATTTGGGGTATCTATTCCCCAGCTCTTTCTCTGCCCAGTTGTTCTTAAACAACCATTTACATACAGCTAAACAGACAGAGATAATCTTTCTCCTTTTACCCATCCTGTCACGTGTAGGGGTGCTAATCTTTCACAGTTGATACCAGCACTAGGACACTGCACTATCCCTTATTAGCATACTCAAACTCTCTTCATGACTTTATAATTAGTCTATTAAACTCTTCTCAGATTATCCCCATTTGAAATTGTCATTAGTGTCGTGATGGAATCCTGACCATTATAATCAATTGTAGGCCTGCCTGATGGATGAAATTTGTGCAAGAGTAGGCCTTCCTTCCCCCGGCTGCCAGCACCTGCTTCCCCCCAGCATCCGGGACCAGGGATGGCCTCCCTCTGGTCTAATTAGCATATTACCCTTTTATTATTATAGATAACATGTTTTCCTTGCATTTTTAGATAATATAGTATAGGCAAAACTTACCAAGCACTATGGAGTAAGCAGGCAGTCTTCATAGTATGTCTTATATCACTGGGAAAGCTCTAATCTCTAACATGATTAAGGAAGAACCTTACCTATCACCTGCTGCCAGATAAGATTCCAGCATACAGGTAATAATTAACGTAATTATCATGAATCAATAGAGTCCCTGAAGTCTCTGCATTTGACATAATAGGGTTGAGAGTGGAAATACTGATCTTTGGAATGAACATATCTTGTAAACACATATTTATGATGATAATATGCTTTAAAAGCAGAGCTGAGATTCAATCCCAGTCCAATCATTTTTTAAGTCTGAGATTTGCTGTGAGACTCGAACCGTTTTATGTACAAGCCTAGCACTTGGTTTCATACTTTGCAGGATCTCAACACATGACATTCCTCTCTCCTTAAGTGAATGGAATCTTAAAAGAATTGTAGAAAGACAAAAATGATTACGTTATACATTACACAGAAGCTGACAGGATTACATATTATTTAGTCTGATTTCCAATAATTAAGAAATGCCAAGATCAAGATAAATAAAGCATCTATTGCATCACATAGTTTTTTTTGTGTTTTGTTTTTCCTTAGAAGTTGTTGTTCTTATAATTGCATGTTTGTACCCTTTGAACTGCATGTCCAAATTCCCCCCTCTCCCCAGGCCCCAAGAACCACCATTCTATTATCCATTTCTATGAATTTGACTTTTTTTCAGATTTTACATATGTGACACCATACAGCATTTGCTTTTGACTTAACTCACTTAGCATGAAGTCCTCTAGGTCAGCGGTCGGCAAACTCATTAGTCAACAGAGCCAAATAACAACAGTACAACGATTGAAATTTCTTCTGAGAGCCAAAATTTTTAAACTTAAACTTCTTCTAACGCCACTTCTTCAAAATAGATTTGCCCAGGCCATGGTATTTTGTGGAAGAGCCACACTCAAGGGGCCAAAGAGCCGCATGTGGCTCGCGAGCCGCAATTTGCCAACCACGGCTCTAGGTTAATACATGCTGTCACAAATGGCAGGATTTCCTTCTTGTTATGGCTAGTTAACATTCAATTGTATATAAACTACAACATTTTCTTTATCCATTCATTTGTCAAAGGACAAATAGGTTGTTTTCATATCTTGGCCACTGTGAATACTGCTGCAGTGAACATAAATACGATTTCATTTCCTTTGGATATATATCCAGTAGAGGAATTGCTGGATCATATGGTAGTTAGTTCTATTTTAATTTTTTTTTTTTTTGGACTCTCTATACCATGTTCTATAATGGCTCTACCAATTTACATTCCCACCAACAGTGTGTAATGGTTTTCTTTTCTCATGAACATTTGTCATTAGCTATTTAATGATGCATGGAAAAACAACTATATATTAGTAACAAAATGATAGGCATTTGTTTCTTAATATAGTATGTGTGACTCTGCTGAGTTTCAACTGATCTAGGCTAGGCTCAGCTCAGCTTGGCTTCAGATTCTGGGTTGGGTCCAGGTCTCAACCATATGTCTTCATCATCTTTGAATGGGCAAATATTCAATGGGCATGTTCTTATTATTGTGGGAAGGCAAGGGCAAAGGAGATGGGCAAAAGAAACGTTATATATTTTAAGGCCCCAGCTAAAATCTGTAAGCTATCATTTTAATCTACATTTGATTGCTCCAAACCAGTCATATGGTGTATTTTAAGTTTGAGATGGGGAAGCATACTCCTCCTTTCATGGATGAAGGGAAGAGTGAATTTTTGTTCATTAATAACCTATTTTCTCACAGTCTCTAGTCTCTAAATGACTAGTTTCAGAACTGCTCTGTCAGCTTACCACCACTCAAATTTTGATAAATCAGAATGCTCTTGCTTTGCTGCTCTTGTCAAATAAATGGGTAAATGCATTCAATACAGTTTTAATTCATTAGTAATATAAATGATTACCTTTTTCTTTCCATTTGCTAAGTACCAGTATATATGTGACCATCAAAGTGTCAGTTATTATTGACCCCAGAAAGCAAAGGTAGTCATTTAAATAGTAAACAAGATAATATTTTAGAATTACAAAATACTAAATATTTTAAAATTAAGAGATTATACTCAATGAATACTAGAGAGGAAGAAACAAGAACAGAGTTTAAGTTATTCAATTTCCCCAGCTAACTAATACCATATCCAATTTATTATCATTTCCCCTTTATTATATTTCCATGGTTTCTAGGAACTTAGACTTTTTAGTTTTATAACATGTGCATGCACACATATATGCATACATATTAGGAAGTACAGACAATTATTTTTTTTATTGATTAAGGTATTGCGTATGTGCCCTTACCCCTCCTTGTCCCCCCCAACCCCCCGCTCATGCCCTCACCCCCCTGGTGTCTGTGACCATTAGTTATGCTTATATGCATGCATACAAGTCCTTTGGTTGATCTCTTCCCCCTTACCCCCACCCTCCCCTACCTTCCCTCTGAGGTTTGAGCATCTGATCAATGCTTCTCTGTCTCTGGATCTGTTTTTGTTCATTAGTTTATGTTGTTCATTATATTCCACAAATGAATGAGATCATGTGATATTTATCTTTATCTAACTGGCTTATTTCGCTTAGCATAATGCTCTCCAGGTCCATCCATGCTGTTGCAAATGGTAGGAGTTCCTTCCTTTTTACAGCAGCATAGTATTCCATGTGTAGATGTACCACAGTTTTTTAATCTACTCACCTGCTGATGGATACTTAGGCTGTTTCCAAATCTTAGCTATTGAAAATTGTGCTGCTATGAATATAGGGTGCATATATCCTTTCTGATTGGTGTTTCTAGTTTCTTGGGATATATTCCTAGAAGTGGGTTCACTGGGTCAAATGGGAGTTCCATTTTGAGTTTTTTGAGAGAACTCCATACTGTTCTCCACAGTGGCTGCACCAGTCTGCATTCCTACCAACAGTGCAGGAGGGTTCATTTTTCTCTGCATCCTCCTCAGCACCTGTCTTTTGTTGACTTGTTGATGGTAGCCATTCTGATAGGTGTGATATGGTACCTCATTGTCATTTTGATTTGCATCTCTCAGATGATTAGTGACTTTGAGCATGTTTTCAAATGTCTCTTGACCTCCTGTATGTTGTCTTTCAAAAAGTATCTATTTATGTCCGTTGCCCATTTTTTAATTGGGTTGTTTATCTCCCTTTTTTTAAAGTTGTATGAGTTCCCTGTAAATGTTGGAGATTAAACCCTTATCGGAGATAGCATTGACAAATATGTTCTCCCATGCAGTGGGCTTTCTTGTTGTTTTGTTGATGGTTTCTTTTGCTGTGCAGAAGCTTTTTATTTTGATGTAGATAATTACTTTTGAGTGATAATGATATTTAATAGGATTCTATGTTTTTAATGAATAACCACTGGATTCTGCATTAGTTTAGATTAAATGGGAACTTATATGGAAGAGTCTGGAAAATAAAAGTTGAAATATCATCTCTATGACAGATAATGGTGCTTGGGAAATGTGGATTACGTCTGAGAGACAAACCTATTTTATGAAGCTTTCTCATTCTCTAACTCAGATCATTAGCCTCAGTCATTCAGGGGTCTAGGTCTGGGACAGCCCACCTGAGGAAAGATGTCAGTTCTGTAGAGCAGGTTCTAAATCAAATCATTTTCCTTCAGTGGTTCAGGGAAGAGGGAAGAAAAAAGACTAATCTTCAGTGTTCACTGCTTTGTAAGAAATTAGCTCTTCCCAGCTGAGAAAAGTATCCCCACATTCACTCACAATGGGTAGTTATATGTGGGGGAATGAGATAGAAGTGTAGTGCTAGGCCATCTGGGTTGCCCTTGGGAAGTTCCTGCACATGAAAACATAAGAATAAGAACACCCACCCAACATCAGTTGAGAATTATTCATGATACCAGCCCCTACCTTTGAAACATTTCAATAGAACATATGTGGCTGTCAATGTTGAGACTACAATAAAACCACTTGCTATCACTTAGGTCATTGAAGCACTATGATTCTCTTGCCATTTTGATTAGTAACGCACATTGATCTCCGGGACTAGGCTGAAGCGGAATCTCATGACATATGCACAATAGCACATGATGTACTCATTTAGCAACAAATAGCCTTTGCAAACTCCCTTTATGTTTATTCTCATCATTCTGGTTCCATTTGATGTTCCCTTTCTTTGCCTGTCTTTTCATCATTGTAGGCAACAAAGCCCCAAGGGAGAGTTCCAAAGAGCTTTGTAAGGAAAGCAAAGTTTTCTCAGAGTAAGGAAATTGGAGCTATACATCAGAAACCGGGGGATCACTAAATAACCTGCCACTAAATGGAGGTTTTTCATTTTTCACCAATGTGCACTTAATGCAGATACAACATGCAAGGGGAAACAGAATCACTTGGCAGAGCTCATGTATTTGCTTACTAATTCCATCTTCATTTTTTTCTCTCGCCTACTCCTTCTGGGGCAAATCTGCTTACAAGAACTAGAGTTAAGTCCAGGGCACAAACATGGAAGTGCTGGAATATTTTTACTTCCATTTATTTTTATTTACAGAAGTATATAAAATGATTGATGGCAGTGTTTGCTGCTGTAAGGCAACTATTTTCCTCCACAGGACAGGGCCAATTAGTTGTTTCCCTAATGCCAAACATGGTATTGGCCAAAGGGGAAGTTTAGTACTTAAAAGTCTATTTCTGCCCCAGTGACAATTTTCTCTTGGAACCAAAAAATGAAATCCAGAGATTGTGTGGTTTATTCCTGAGTTTTGGGGAGTCTGAGGGCTGTGATAAAAAGAATAAAAGAAAAAGAAAAAAAGGCTCTTTCGGTTGTATGAGGAAAGAATCTAATTTTAGTAGCACAGTTAGCAGGTAAGGTTTATTTTTAACATTTTCTGGCATCTCATAAATGTCAAATTTCTTGATATGGAATTCAGTTCTTTTTATAATTAGATTTATTCCTTCCTTTTTATCATCACTCATTTCGTCCTATTCATTCTTAGTGGATACTCTAGCCATTCTCCAAACACAGAAGTTCATTTGACCACCCAGTGTACTTATGCCTGTGCTATTTTATCTCAGAACAATCTGAATCCCCTCTTCGGTCTGTCAAGTCCATCTGGCCAACTCTTGCATAATCTTCATGCCCAGTTCATGTTATCTTCTATTTTTATTCTGGTATGAAATATCTCATTCTTTCTCATCTTTGCGCAAACTTGATTTTTATGTTAGTTAGATTTCCTGGAATTTATTTATCTGTATCAGAAATTTGCTTCTATGACAGGAATTCGAGCACCTCTGATTCTTTTATTAGATTGTGAGCTTTTCATAGGCCACAAGAGTTTCAGGTACCATGTTTTCTTCATCTCTTATCCCTAGTGCAAAGCGTAGTTTCTGATGCACAGAATGCATTCAACATAGGTTTGTTGAATTAAATCAAACACAAAAGCAAAATGTCATATAAAAGGACGCATGGACGGATGAACAATCACTATTGAGGTGCATGGAATTTTAAGTCACAAGAGGGTCAGTCACTTCATGGAGGCAACTTGGCAAAGTACTATATGAATCAAGGGCCTATTTTCACTTAGATAGTGACAAGTTTACTCTGGCTCTAAGGATATGAAATATGTTATATGTATAATTTATTGTGTTTCATAAAAACTGAAGCCCAAATTTCCTGACAACAAAAGATGCATTCATAAAGCATCAAATGGAATAATATGAAGGATGCTTACTATGAAATATTATTAATGCAGATGTTATTGGGAAGCTTTGTTGGTTGAAAAATTCTAAAACTAACATAAATATACTTTTAAAGTTGTTCAAACTTTTAGAAGAGTGAAGTTGTTTTGCCATTTAGGTTGGACAGAGAGTAAAAATTGTGCTGTCCACTAAAGAAATAAAACTCCAAGTTTTCCTATGGGACACTCAATATATCAAAATTCCCACATTTTCTGTAAGGTAAAATTACTATGTGATTTTTTTTTTATCTCAAAGAGATAAAGTCAGGGAAATTCATTTATAAAGAATCTCCATGATTTTCCATCTTCCCAATGTTAACATCTTCTGTCCCTTCCTCCTGTTCCATGGTATCAACCCTTCTTCTGTCCCCCTGACACCACCAAGTAGGAAAAGAAAATACTTGCATGTATAACTTTGCCTCAGGCTTCACTTTAGAACCCAAGTCAAGACACATCTATGCAACAGCTGATATTAAAAATACATCCATTTCTTCTTTTAAACTTCTATTTTACATCTTGTCAGATGCTTCACTTGAATCTATTCTAATAGGTTTTCTTTCTTTTTCTTCCATTCTTTCTCCCTGCCCCTCACCACACACCTCTTTCTTCCTTTCTATCTTCTTTTTAAAATATATTTTATTGGTTTTTAACAGAGAGGAAGGGAGAGGGAAAGAGAGTTAGAAACATCGATGAGAGAGAAGCATCGATCAGCTGCCTCTTGCACACTCCCTACTGGGGATGTGCCCGCAACCAAGGTACATGCCCTTGACCTGGAATCGAACCTGGGACCCTTCAGTCCACAGGCTGACGCTCTATCCACTGAGCCAAACCACTTAGGGCCTTCCTTTCTATCTTAAGTCAGAAATGCAACAAAGGTCTTACATAGTCATACACTTCTTCGTGACTATGTTGGATACTGAGATAACATGACTGTCCTTTCTTTCACCAAATTGGACCCTATTCAGATTGCCAGAGGGTGCTGAGGTACTCTTGTACTGAGATTAGATTCTGTTGCAGGATAAGTTATAGGAAATTAAGATTTAAATTGGAAATTGTTATCTTCAGCAAGGTCTTTCTAGTTAGGCATCAGAGAGTGTTTTCTATTGATGATCCTTAAAACAGTGTAATACAGTCATGGGCTGCTAAATGATAGGGATTCCTTCTGAAAAATGTATCATTAGGCAATTTCATCATTGTCCAAACATCACAAAATGTACTTAAACCTAGATTATATAGTCTACTACTATAATTGTATGTGCTATAATTTGATACAAGTGGAAGTACAGTGGGCTTATTTACACAGCGTCACCACAAAGAGTAATGTGCTACACTATGACATTATGACAGTGATGGCCACCCTCATGTCATCACAAGATGGCTGCCACAAGATGGCCAGCAGGCGAGGGCAGTTGGGGGCAATCAGTCTGGCAGGAGAGGGCAGTTGGGGGTGATCAGGCCAGCAGGGGAGCAGTTAGGCATCAATCAGGCTGGCAGGGGAGCGGTTAGGGGGCGATCAGGCTGGCAGGCAGGAGCGATTAGGGGCAATTAGGCAGGCAGGCAGGTGAGTGGTTAGGAGCCAGTGGTCCCAGATTGTGAGAGGGATGTCCCAGATTGGAGAGGGTGCAGGCCAGGCTGAGGGACACACCCCCCCCAATGCACAAATTTTGTGCACCGGGCCTCTACTACTAAATAAAGATGGATTAAATTTTTTAATCAAAAGGCACAGAGTAGCAGGCCAGATTTAAAAAACAAAACTGCTTTGAGAACTATTACAATAGACTCAAAGGGATGAGTACAGATATTCTGTATAAGTGAAAACCAAAAGATAACTAGGGTGGCTATGCTCATATCAGATAAATAGACTTTAAGCCAAAAATGATAACAAGAGACAAAAAGATCATTATAAAACCATAAAAGCATGAACTCATTAAGACATAGCAATAAAGGTCAAAGCAGAAATATATAAAATAAATGTAACCTAATCAAATGCATTGGGATTTCTGTCAATTTGGGGAAGAAAGGCTAGACATCTCCTTGACATTTTAGACTGTATTTAGACCTCTCTTCTAAGCTGTAGCGCATTTTGTAAGATTCAAAAACGTGATATTTGTTTCAAGTGGAATGCCAACTACTTGATCCAGTTAGCCAGTTAGTGCTGTTAGTTGCAGCCAATAGATTTACAGACCTTAACGCTCCTCCCATCCTGGGCAGCAATATCTTTCATTCTAATCACTAATTTCTTGAACTAGGTTTAATATGAGAAACAAAAGAAATGAGGCTCAATGGTAAATTTCTGTGGCATAATATTACACACTAGAAGCCCAATGCACAAAATTCATGCAAGAGGCTCGGCCCTTGCAGCCCTGCCCACTGGTTGTTCCAGAAGGTTGTTCTGCCATCCGGTCTAATTAGCAGATTAGCTCTTTGTTATATAGGATTAGCTCATGCATACCCACAGTTCCAATGGGCTCCTTTCTCATCGGAAAAGAGAAGTCTTGTAAAATACTGGGTTCCATCTCTATTGGAGTCAATTTTCACAATGCTTTTGAATCCATATAAGAAAATATAATCAAGCTCTCAGATTTCTGTGCTAGTCTGTGTTCATAGGTACATAGAAACTTCCATGAATACTCAATTTATTCCTGACAGGAGATTTATTAAGTGTCATCAACTAAAACTGAACATATTTTGCCAGCCATACCCAATTACATCAGTACTACTCCACTCCATGCACTGAACAAATTTATTTTCTGATTTTGCAGAAAAGCATATGTCACTTAGAGACAAAAATTCATAAAACATTCAACTTTCTGATTCCAATTCGGTGTCTGTCTAAATTGCATTTGGGGCAGTCTATGGGAAATGCATATGTAGATAAAGCAAATTTGAAAGTAGGCAGACATTTTTATGGGCCCTTTCTATTGTAATGTTCTCTCTGTAATTATTTTCTTGGTACTTTTTTTCCATTTCTAAGCCCCACATAAAGTGTCACATTTTGGAATTTTACTTGAATATATGTTTCTAGTTGGCTACTCTCAGAAGTGTAGTCTGTAAAAGTAGACAAGTCATAGATTGTTAGAGCTAGATGAGGCCTTGGAGAGTAATTGGCCAATCCCTGCCACTACTGAGATGAGAAACAGAGATCTGGAGATTTAGGGAGACTCATCTAACCAGTATTGCAAAGAGAAAAGTAGAGCTGATAGAAAAATTAGAGCAGCATCCAACTAAAAATAATGATGTTACAGATCATAATATTTGCCAGGGACTGGTAAATGCATAATTATTAAGTACTGTAGTATAATTTTATTATTACTATTGTTATTTCATTTTAAACCTCACAATAATCATGAAAAAAGATACTATAAATATGCCAAATATATAGATGGAAAATAAAATCCTGAAATTTAAAAGGGTTATGGGATGTGCCCAAACGAAATGAGTAGAAGCAGGCAATAAAGCTCAGGGTTTATTCCTCCAAAACTAAGCCCTTAATCACTCCACCAGTTTTCTTCTTCTCAGCTCTAATTTTTCTTCCATGTGTTTCCGCATCCAAACCCTAGAAATTCATTCCTAAGCAGTACCAAAGCTAAGACCGGTTTCCCTTCCTATCTCAATTCCCTCTCCCACTTAGCTTTCTACTTGGGTTAAGTGAATTTTCAAAACACAGTGCATTTGCTGAATGAAATGCTTGTGGGGTACAGGAATCTATCGCCTTTCCCACAATATTCCTTATGAGCTAATTCAGTCTTGGTTCCAGGATCCTCAGAAATCCCTGAAAGCTCAGATCAAGATGTCACAATAAACATTTGGGGATGAACTAAGAAATAGAGCTTGATGGCATTATGTCAAACTTTCCCTCATGCCTGGAGCATAATCAATATCCTGGATGGAGTTACTGTGGAGAATAAATTTTCCTGATGGGAATTGAGCTCAACTTCATATTTCATAGCCTATTCACTTCCCCATTTCAGCTAACTCATAGTCCCTGGGGATATATGGGGCACTGAGATGCTGAGATGAATGCATGTTCCAGGAATTTGCCTGAGTGGGATTTCTTCTGGTTTACATATTGAGATAGTTGGCTGTGTGGAAGGTAGTTTTAAAGAGAAACTATTGAATGGACACATTTTATGAATAAAACCTGAATTGGTTGAATTTTCTATACCTTAGAAAGGCTCATCTCTGTATCTATCCATATCTATCTATCTATCTATCTATCTATCTATCTATCTATCTACCTACCTACCTACCTACCTACCTATCTACATCTATAGATGATTCACACTGACAGGGAGGAGATTATCCCCTGTAATTTGAAAGGGGGGAGGGAGAAATGGATATTTGTATATAGTCAGGAGAAAAATCATTTAAAATGTGCATATCAAATGTGATAACTTTGTTTTAGGATTTTTCTCCTGACTATATACAAATATCCTTTTCCCCCTGCCCCCTTTCAAATTACAGGGGATAATCTCCTCCCTGTCAGTGTGAATCATGCAAAAGCTCTTTGCTGTTCTCTTAGAGGTAATTAATCTTTGACGTTCAATTTTCAAAATTCACAATATTTCAGATTTATGGTTCCTCGTGGGTCTCTACAGTAGGTTACAGGAAAAAAAAACCCTATTTTTATGTTTGACACCAAAAATTCATCTGCCCAACAAATGTTAACTTCTATATTATTACACTGTTGCTGAATGTGCTAATTTCTGTTCCTGTGAGACTTTCAACCCCATCACACTGAATCAAATAGATCACATTAGCTTCTGATAAAATATTCAAACTTGTTCCAACCTCCCCAAATTCCCAACTTCTGCCTATCAGTAGCTGTAAAGTACCCATCACTTCTGATGAGTTGAGTTCATTTAAAGGCTAAATGCATTTGTCATCTTGCACACTTCACCCAATAAAGTCAGAGGGGAGTTTTACTTCAATGTGTGTGAAGGCACTATGTTTTCAATAATCATTATGTGAACTATGAAAGAAATAAAATATGCAGGACCCACAGACATGGTGTATTAATATTCTCTGGTTTTTTATTCATGTTAAGTGTTTCCTTGGGGGATTTTAGTTTTCTCTGCCTAATGTAGGAGATCAATCAGCTTCATCATAAGTCGTTTAAAAGTACTGTGAAAAACTTTATTTTTATGTCTCTTTTAATGGAGCTTGATTTGAATGCTAATACTCAAAGTCATTTTGATACTTACAAATGTCTTACCAGCTAAAAGCTACCTCTACTTTCATGTAGGTAATCTGGACTGTAAAAGAAATGTGATTCTGCCACTATTGTCCTAATTGTGACTGAATTCAGTCTTTCAGTTTCTATAATGGTTCTTCATCCTCTTAAAAGTAAACAGAAAAAGCCCTGAAACATAAGTTATGAATGTGTAATAACCATTGCTTGATATAAAATAGCTCTTCTTTGCCTCTCCCTACCAAAAGAGAACTTAAAATGAAAAAAAAATCATAATTTAAATATGTATCTATAAGAAAAATAATGGAGATAAACTACTTGAGTGTTTTGTTTTTGTTTTTTATTGATTAAGGTATTATATATGTGTCCTTATCCTCCCATTGCTCCCCCCCCCCACCTTCCCTTATGCCCTCACCCCCCTGGTGTCTGTGTCCATTGGTTAGGCTTATATGCATGCATACAAGTCATTTGGTTGATCTCTCCCCCTTACCTCCCTCCACCTACCCTCTGAGGTTTGACTGTCTGATTGATGCTTCTCTGTCTCTGAATGTGTTTTTAATATCATTTCTTTGCAAAGCCAGTCAGAAGCAATGAGCTTTTGCTCTCCTGAATTTCTAGAGGTGCTCAGTGTCTCCTCTACCTTTCTGAGGGCCTATGCATACCTCTGTCTCAGCCATCAACAGGACACATTGTACTAGATCAAGAACTTGGCTGTCATCCTTGGAGATGAGAGTTTATTCAACTCTAGATCTTCAGAGCCCATGGTAATATTTGGTGTAGAATTGGTAGCTATTGGATGAAAGAAAGGAAGAAAAGGGGAGGAACAATTGGGGAAAATAGAAAGAGCTAGAGGAATAGAAAAAATTGACAGTTTACCTAGAAAATAGAATTCTAATTTTACCACTTTTTGTTGTTGTTAATCCCCATCTGAGATGTTTTTCCATTGATTTTTTTAGGGAGAGTGGAAGAAAGAGAGAAAGATTGAGAGAAACACATCGATTGGTTGCCTCCTGCAGAAGCCCTGACCAGGGCCCAGGGAGGAGCCTGCAAGGAAATTGCCCTTGACTGGAATAGAACCCAGGACCCTTTGGTCTGCAGGCTGACAATGTATCCACTGAGCAAAACCTATTAGGGCTACCACATTTTTAGTAGTGCCAAGGATGCAGGACTTATTTTAAGAAGAAAATAAAAATATACTAAAACACTGCTCTAATAAACTGGTTTGAAAAGGACAATTATTTAATACGTAAACACATATTTTCATGACTATAAAATAAAGATTTCAGGCCAATTTTAACACTTTCTAATATCCAATGTGTACTTTCAGATTTTCAGACTTTAGATTCAATTATTAACTTTTAATGGTGAATGAGATCACTGGATGAATATAAATTAGCAATAATAATAAAATTCTTAATTTTCTTTTAGTTACTCTTAAATTAAGGAGAAAATATTACAACTGTGAACTGACATGACAGCATTGTTTTCATAAACACTTCTTTATTTTCCCTAGCTCATTCTATATTTACTTTTCAAATGACACAATACTACATGATCAATGTAAGAAAACATAGAAAATGTGATGAACCAATAGAAAACAAAACACCAAAATATTAACAAGCTCACCAGCGTAACACAACTACTCAGTATTTCCAGATTTTTATTTTTTATGTATATACAGATATATTTTTTCAGGAATTTTAAGTCATTATATACTGAACACACTTTTGAAACATGTATTAATAATATGCTATTAAGAAATATGTCTCTGATTTCTGCTAAGAGTGAAATAGAATCATAAACGACAGAAAAATATATAGCCTTGCAAAAAAAAAATGCACAGCACTCTACTTGTATGCAGAAGCTGTAGTGGAGACTACCTGTCTTAGTCTGCTCAGGCTGTCATTACAGTATAGCATAGATGAGCTGGAATGGCTACAGTAGAAATATAACATGAGACAGGCATAGGATAGACATTCCCACTCCAACAAGGAGAAATAAGAAAGTAGGGGTGACAGATCCCAAATCTAAAACTTGGCAAAGCAAATTCTGTTAGATCTTAAGGCTTGAGAATAATCCTCTTTGGTCCAATGCTCTGCCCTATAGGCCTCCAGGGTGGGAATGTCAACCCTCAGGCCTAGCAGGGCAGACCTACCCTTTGGCTTCATCAGTTGCCACCCTCATGGCACTCTGCACAAGTGACTCTGCCTCCTTCAGTCCCAGCTGACAGTGTTTCTGTATGGAAATGGTTAGACCCAGGGCCAACTTTTATGTAGACTTTTACAAAAACTTGAGTTTAATTTTCTGATAGACAAATTTAATTGTAGATACATAAACTGTTAAAACAGAATTCTTGACAACCCAATAAATTTGCTTTTAATAAATAATAGACAGGTTCTGTCACCCTACCTGACTTTTATTATTGCTGACGTCTGCAAGAACCTAAGATAGTCATTCTGTATTCCATCTCATTCATCTTAGTAAAATCTGGGCTTAAGGTGTGTGTGTGTGTGTGTGTGTGTGTGTGTGTGTGTGTGTGTAAGTAATAAACATGCATCACATCAGTCAATTGCTCTCACAGGTTTTTGATGTTGACAGGATTGATCTATATTATTTGGGTATAAGGCTCCTAGTATTGCTCTTCTCCTCCCCACATAAAGTTATGTCAAATACTGTAATTCATAAAACAATAATAGTGGTAAAACTTAGTGAAGATATACTCCCTTTTACTATGTTTTGCTCAAGCCACTAATGTCCTTAAAATTTGAAGATAGATAAATTTGGGGTTCACAACTTGTCCTGAAACCTGAAAATATGACCTCTCTCCCTCTCTTTCCCCCTCCTTAACTTGCTAGCACAGATTTATTAAAGTAAGTTATTTATTGCAATTTATTGTAGTTTTATTGCACAGACATGAAATGCAAGACAATTTACCTTTCCACAAATCTAGACACTAATCGTCTCCCATTCCTTTACTCTTAAGTTTAAGGTAAGATTGAGTTTACTTCACCAGTGACTTTAAATATTCTTTCTCCAAAGACTAGATTTACTACGATACAACTATAACTGGAAACCATTACTTTGATTTCAGCAAATCCTACAAAAGAGGAGTTAATCCTATCATGCAAGTACCCTTTTGACACAACCTTAAGCACACCGTTATGAGAGACATGATAATAACCCTCCCAAAGAGGATTCTTTCAGGGAGAAGATTCAGAATGGGGAGAGGAATGAAGAGGCCTGAAATAAAAGAGCAAAGCTTTGAATCAAAGAGAACAGAGTAAACAATTTGGGGCAATGTATACTAAAAGCAATTTAAAACAAGAACTTTAACTAAATTTCACAGAAGCAAATTGAATAAAGTAGTTAGAAAAATGGATATGGCATTCAGGGAAAAAATGTACATTGGCTCAGATAAATTAGGCTTGTCACATGTGGTTTTAATTTTTGATCTCTTACTTAAATAGATGAGCTGCAACTTTTTCTTTCATCCCATAGCTTACTGCTGGAGTACAAGGCCAGTGCCTTGATTTTATTTGCCTAAAGAGTGTGGGCATTCAAGGAAGTGGGTTTCTTTGAAATCCATCTGCATTATGACATTAGAAGGGATTTAAAATGTTGGAAAAGAATCTTCAGCATAGTATATGACCTCAAAACTTTAGCCCCAGTAGAGATTCTCTTGAGGGCTCTTCCCAATAAGCAGTGACCAGAGCTTGTATTTTAATGGTGAGTTAAGTCAACAAGTGGTTGATTTTTGACCTTGACTGGGTTTGGAATGTGGGAGTCATAGATGTCTTCTCAAGTGACCAAGAAACTGCATCCATCAAACATGTTCACTTTATGGATATTGTATTCCTTTAAATTTTAAAATGTTTGTGCTTAGGAGTTAGGTATAATCAGGTCTTATAAAGCTATTTAACACGCATGCAATTTTCTTTATGGGGGAGAGATTTTTAATAGTGTGTGAGATATTTTCTACTCTTTTACCCAGTGAGTGTATGAGTTGGAGTATTGAGTGCTAACTGTGGTGTGCCGACCAGCATCAGCATTCACATAGGATGTGTTAGAAATGCAATTCTCAGGGATCCCCCCCACCAACCTTGCACCCACTAAATTAGAAACTCTGGAGGTGGGGCTTGAGATACAGGTTATAAAACACTCTCCAGAATTTGAAAAACACTGACTTGGAGTACATATGGCATTGAGGATCTAAAGCCACCATTGCCTCAATCTCGGTTGCCTCGATCTCTATATTCTGCATTTGAAGGTCAGGTTTATATTTGTCATGCAGCATGGCTCTTCCACACAAGCCAACTCTTGTGAATAGTACTTAAACAAAGTAAGAACAATGTGTTAAATGTTGGAGAAGAAAACAACTGTAAATACTTCCTGAGAAAAATATATAAATATTGTGTTCAGTACTCCATGCAAACTTAAAATGATTTCCAAGGGAACTCCTGATTATCTGCAATTTTTTTGCCTTTGAAACACATGATGGAAAGGTAATTAATTTCATGTACCTACTCCCTATGCTGATATTTAAAAATCCTTAACAGGTTAGGAAGATGGAGAAAATGGAAACCAATGCAAAGATTTTTGGTATTTTTATTCATGGGGTACTCAATAGAGTCACGATTTCACTTAGTAGAACTCACTTATTTCTCCCAACAAGTGTAAAAAGTTGTTACAGAAGGGACCACTGAATTTTCAGAGAACTTAAATACAGGATGTAAATATTTATTTATTGTGCTGAAAATCACATAATATAAAATTTGCCATCTTAACCATTTTAAATGTATAGTTCAACAATGTTAAATATATTCACAATGTTGTGAAAAAGAATCTTTGATTTTATAAACCTGAAACTCTACATCCATTAAACAACTCCTTTATTCTACCTCCACTTTTCCCCTGGTAACCATTCAACTTTTATGAATTTGACTACTTGCTAAATAGAGATTAACCAGGATATGAATCTGAATCTTTTTGGTTCCAAAATCTGTATACATTTTCCTTCACAACATATTTGTCTAAGTCAGTGGTTCTCTCAACATGGGGCACACGCCCCACATGAGAGCAATTTGATTTTTAAGGGGGGGCACTTCAAGAATGAGTTGGTAACAGTGAATTTTTGCATTTCTTATGGTTCTAGGGGCCTCATATACAGTATATGACCAAGTGGCCAGATTAATGATTTATAGTGTCTTTGATATCAAATAAATGAGTTATTCGAGAGAAGTACACTGAGTGGCCAGATTTTATGCATTCAGAGATCATAATAATCTCTGGCCACTCAGTGTATATTGTGACACATTTATGCATTTCAGTTCTCTATTATACATTTTGAAACTCTATTTGCTATTTTTTTGTATCACTTCATATTCTTATTTTTTTTTTTAACAATCTTAGTGATTTCTTCCTCAGCACTTCAACTGTCCTTTTGTTCTCTTACTTATCTTTTTCATGGCTGCCATGTTCTTTGGAAGCTTGTTTAGACTAAGTTAATGACCTTTAATGCTTCCTCCACATGAATAGGAGTTCACTTTTTAAATAATAAGAATTATATGTCATCGGGGGAGCATTAGTATTTTAGAGATGCTTAGGTGGGGCATGGCCATAAAAAGGTTGGGAACTACTGTCTAAGTTAAAACAATATTCTTGGCATTTAAGTCTTATTGCTTTCTTACAAATCTGAATATGCACCAATATTTAATTTTCTCAGGGCTGTTTTTTTGATAATTTCTTATATGCACAGGCTATATTTTTCTATATTTCTCTTGGTGGTCCTTAGGATGCCTGCCCTATTTCTTTTTATCTATGAAGACTCTAACTTCCATTTAAATTTCAGTCCTCCCAATCTCAGCAGTGGTTTCTCATTTCTTTGTTCTGAATTCCCTGTAGAAATTACTACTTCACTACACATCTTGTCAATAAGAATAATGGACTCCCTGTGTTTGTAAGGACCTTAAATTCCAACTAAGTCAACAATCTGGTGCTTAAATCCCCTCACAATGGATCGTAGGTTTTTCCACTCCTAGAACTGTCTGGAGCCATTCTATTTTTTTGCACATCTCTATTCCAAATATCTTCCTTATTTTGAGTTAAATGTTGTGTCATCGTAGCTTCTACCCACTCTTTTGGTTCTCTCCCTTGGTACCACATGGGGTGAACCTAATGCCTTTTCCATATAATATCCCATAAAATATTAACATTATCATGAATATTTTCTTCTCCGAGTTCAATATTTTTCATTTTTAATAATATTTAAAGGTCTTCTGTACTCTGGGTACTAGCTTAAAATATGACCAATTGATTTCTCTCTTTAAAAAAATGCAAACTAAAACAGTTCGGTATGTTTTACCTAGTAGAGTTGAAAAAAGACAAAATATTACTTTCCTCATACTTGTATTTCATAAAGGCTAGGGTATTGTTGTTGTTGGCAGTCACTCTTTTCTGATGACATCTGTCATTTCACCATTCCTGTAAACGCATTGTTAGTAGAACCTCTTAAATATGGGTCAAATATGCCATTAAGACAGATGAGGCCAATCATGACTCTAGACCCCTTTGTTCAGTTTTCAATTCATTTTACCTATATCTTCTATGTGTGCTTGTTCTCAATGAAATAAATGTGGTCTTGCCTTGTATCGATGTGTTGAGCATGCTTAGTAAGAATGTGTGGAGGAAACTATGCAGAGATGTTCTTGCTTCAAGTTGCCCTAACTCCACCACCAAGTTCCCAACCTTTTATGAAAACATGCCTAATTTGGGAAGTTTCTACCTAGCTAAGAAACCAGGTGGGTTTTAAAAATTATACTAATTAACAGTTCCAGGAACTATGTCATTAAATGTGTTTAGAAGCAGAAAGCTCTTTCTCATTATGTGAATCAAGGTAGGACGAGATAAGTCTTGGTGTCTATTTCTGGCTCTGTCACTGACTCACCCTTTATTTCAGTGAAAAGCCAATTAACCTCCCCCAGTTTCCTCATTTATGAAATAAAATAATAAATCACTAGAAGGCTGAAAAAAAATGGAGGTTATGGAAATTTTCAGGTATGAATATAAAATCTAATTTTTAAATGATGGCAGTAGACTAAATTTGAGCAGGAGCTATTGATAAGCATCTAGGCCATTTTTAGCACTTAATATTTGTTTGTACTTCTGTTGAACATTTATACTGAAAATCTACAAACATTTTGTATTTTATGTTGCCATTCTTCATAACTCTTTCGTGAATTTGGGTAAAATGTATTACTTTAAATGCCTAGTAGATGCTTTAATACTATAATACCTGAAACCTGGAGAAATTCAGGTTGAGGAATGACTAGTAAAGCAGTCCCATCTCCTGAATACAGGACCTTGAAAGTTCTGACAATGAACTTGCAATTCAACTCTAAATGAGAAGATTATTATGATCAAAATGTCGTTAGGAGATAATGGACAGAGCTGTTTGTACTACAGAATTGATCAAATGTCTGGCTTTTGTTTTTACTAAATAGTTATTTTCAAGTTGCCTGAGCAGCCTTGGGCCAATTCATGTGGGTTCTTAAATAACACGCCATTTCATTATTTTAGGTATTTTAAAGATCTATATGATTTAATATTTAGATTTAACATATTAACTGATCATGGATCCTTATCAAGATTATCCTCCTTCTGAATATTCATCATCTTTTCCAATATAAGCTAAAGTATTTAATTTCTCTATCTCAGGTTAGAGTAATTCTGCCTATGAATGTGTCCTTTAAAAATATAACTTTAAAACACCAAACAGCCGGTTAAAATGTTGTTGTTTTTAACCTTTAAGTTGTAAAAATAGAAAATGAAAAGTGATAAAAACAAGAAGACTTGTTTAAGAACATTAGTATGGTGATGTTTGAAAAGATTGAGTCATTTAAGTTCTAGGGTATTTGTACAGCATCACATAAAATTCTAGTAAGTTGAATCAGATTATCCAATGCCTAGAGGAAAACTACTGGAAAATTAGAAGAGCTCTATTATTGAAAGAAAATAAACACAACAAATAGCATATAATTAAATAAATTCATCTTGGCTCAGCATATCTCTCTCTCATAGCACCAAATGGAAAGGTCTGACAAAATCACAACACACTTTAAATCCAAGGAATAACTAATTATAAATACACACTGCTTTGTCTTGAATAACCTGAATCAGAATAGTTTAAGAATATAGATCCAAATGTTCCAGAAAAATTTCCAATTCAGGAAATCCTACTTCAGCCATGTTTCTTTGAACGTTAACATAATATTATACCAACTCCAGGAACATTCTCTTCATTTATAGTTTGAATTGAATTCACATCATATTGACTTATCAGTACCATGATAGCTAAACATTGTAAGACAACTGATTTGAACACCAAGAAGTCATTATTACTAAATGCTTATATGTTTTTATTTATATATGCCTTTCAGGAGAAGTCTAGAATGGTGCTTTATACATTATAGAAACATACATGTTTCTTGTCATAATTGGTGTAAACTTTATATTTCATTGTTGTAAGAGTCCTGGAAATTTTACTCTTACCCTAGATAAGCAATGCACAGGTAACTGCAGTTAGAGGTTCGCCAAATACATGACAGTATGTACCATTTTGTTGGAGGGAGTGAGCAGGAATGTTTGGAGGATAAAGTGGAAAGGGCATTGAAAGGAAAACAAAGGTGAATTAATGAATTTTATTCAAGGTCTATGCTGAGTATGGAATTATGTGAAGCTACAACTGAGAGATTAGAATGATACATGGGGGAAAAAGAAAAGTTAGGAGAAGGATGGTGTAGATTAAAGTAAAATAAAAATGAGGGAATAAGGAGTTGAAGGCTAGGAGAGATTACAGACTCAACCTCCTTCTCCAGGCAGCCTCTACCAGTTGATACAAGTGTACATTTGAGATAAAAAATGATTTGGTTTTTATTTTTGGATCTAGACACTTATGTGGCTTTGTCTTCTGCCTAACTTGAATGAATCATTTCTAAGCAACAGATGTCAAGTAATGGCATATGAGAACTTGACTGATTATATTTGTATCAACTGCTTGCATTAGAGAAAACAATACCTCTGTGAGATCAGTGAAAATCAAGACGGTGGCATGTAGGGAACAGCAGGAGCGTACTACTTTGTGACATTTCATTGCACCAAGAAGAACATGCTCTTGGTTGTTTGTCTTAGGCACTGCAACACCAGCCTCTCTAGAATTCTGAAAAAGAAATATCATTGAGGCTGATGATTTAAGGTGACACCTACATAATTGTATCCTATCTCAGTTGTATCCACTAAAATGACATGATTTGCTAGAACACAGCATGGGTCCCCATCAACCCTACCGACTACAAGAATGTGCCAAGGTTAATTAGAAACATGTGCTGTTACCATAGTAGGCTGAACCTCTCATTTGTATGGGCTGCCAGGCATTCTCTCATTCCGGGCCACCCCTCATAGTGCTCATCCAAAATGATAGTCTTTAGAGTGACAGGATATGTGTTGGGGCAAGATCTAGCTGCCTTTGTTCAATAAATACTTCTTTTTAATATGTTACTTTATTTTTCAAATTTTATTTTTCAGTTCTAGTTTGCATGCCATATTTTGTATTAGTTTCAGGTTTGTAGCATAGTGGTTAAACAGCCATGTACTTTCAAAGGCCCTCCCCCTGATATTTCAAGTACCCACCTGGAAACATACATAGCTATTACAATTTTATTGACGATATTCTCTATGCTGTACTTTGCATCCCCATTGACTATCCCTTCACCTTTTCAACTCAGTCCCCCCAACATCCCTTCCCTCTGCCAACCATTAGTCTGTTCTCTGTATCTCTTGAGTCTGTTTCTATTTTGTTTAACAATACTTCTTATTGATCATGTAAAAAGCAGAACTGTTAACTAGAGGAAATGAAAAGAAAGCATATAAATTCTTTGCCTGCACAAATTCAAAGTCCATTAGAGAAATACTTGTATTTATTCATCCTTCATGTCTCAACACAAATGTATTTCTTTAGTTCTCTCACTAGTTCTTGCATGTAATTATTCATCACAGAACTCTTGACATGTGTAATGCCTCTCTCTCACTGGCTTGTGAACTTTATGTGGCCATATTCTGAGTCAAATATAACCATAGTATTGTCTGACACAGAGCAGGTGCTCACTAAATAATCTTAAATAAATAAAACAGATAAAAATTATTGAAAGAATAAGCAATAACATGTATTGTGTTGTCACAAATCTGATGTGCTATTGAACTATAGAAAAGAAAGGAGCCTCTGACTCTATAGATCAGGAAATGTTCATCAAGCATTTTAACTGGACTTTAAAAAGTAGAGATCATTTGGATTTATGATGAAATAACAGAAAATGGTGAAAATTGGATAGCAAGCAAATAGGAAAAAAAAAGGAATAATTCATTCTATCTATCTTAGATTGCATAATAAAAGTAGAAACCTGGAAATGGGTGTTGGGTCTATGGCATGGTGATCAAAGAAAAACTTTGAGCCTAGAGAAAAATATGGCCAGAGGTATGCTTCAGTTGTATTAAGCTACCAGTGGCGTATAAAACATAGAGACTGAAGACCATGAAATCAGGTAGAAAGCTATTACAGTAAAGACAGTGAGCATCTGGCAATGAAAACAGAAGGTTCAAAAGCTGTAAAGGGTCTTGGAAACAATTGGAAATCAATTGAATGCAGAAACAGTAGTACAAGAAGAGAGGATTAAAAATTCATTGGTTTATTCAACAGTTTTGTTTTAAATGAGTATTTGCTGTGCATCAGACAAATAGATAAGCTAAAGGGAGAGGCATTTAAATATTTTTTTTTTAGTTTTATTGATAAATAATTGAAATATATCACTCTATTGTATAAGTTTAAAAGTATACAGAATGATTTGACATACATATATTATGAAATGATTAATACAATAAAGAAAACAATTATTTTCCTTCTTATGAGAAAGGATATACTCTCTTAATAATTTTCATATCTGCCATTATCATGTTGATAACTATAGTTATCATGTTGTACATTACATTCCTAGCACTTATTTATTCTATAACTGAAAGCTTGTACCTTTTGACCACCTTCATCCAATCCTCCTCCCCACACCTAGTAATCACAAATTCAATCTCTTTTACAATGAGCTTTTGTATATTATTTACTGTTGAGACTATTACAAGTGCCCCCTCAGTAACCCTTCCCCTGGCCTGGGGGAAGGGCAATGTGGTCCTCATATAATGGCCTCTCTTACCTTTCTGATGTAGTCTCTTTGTCTCTCTCTGTGGTTCACCATCACGCCCCTTTCCTAAGATTCTGTGATGTATTGACCATGAAGTGCTGTTGGTTATTCTTCTTGTGATGTGGAGTGAGGCCAACCTATGTGGCCATCTTGATCATGTCACTACTAGCTGCTGGAGCATTTATAAAAATAGAATACAATAGAAATAGGAGTGATTAGTAGTGGAAAGTTGGAGATGATCAAGGATTATTTATGGAAGGATATCTCCTGAAAAGTTGGAACAAGAAGCAAGGAGAAGTCAATGGTGGAAAAAAAAGTCCACTTTTTTCCCCTCTTACAATCTACTCTCTGCCTGAATCTGCAGTATTTCTAGAAGTGTTTTCTAGAAATACTGCAGATTCAGGCAGAGAGTAGGTTATAAGAGGGGGGGAAAAGTAGGAGGAATGTTTAAGGATAAGAGAGGATTTGGATTCAAAAGAACTATCAGAATGAAGAAACTGGAGTTTAAGAGAGAGATAGGGACCAAAGATATAAAGTCATTATTATAGAAGCTGTGGTGTAAAAAAATATGCATGAAAATGCATGAAATAACATAGAAGACAGGGAAGGATAGATTCCAGGAGAGCAGTGACATTTGAGAACATGACAAAGAAGAATGTGGAGAAATGAATGCAATGTGTTACTCCAGAAAGTAAGATAATAAAGAAAGAAAACATTAGTTATTATTAACAGGTTGGTAAGTGAGGACTCTAATTGGCAGTTCATCGGTATCCTTAGAAGAACATTTTTAATGGATTGTTGGATCAGACCCATGATCTGAGGTTTAGGAGATAAAAAAAGGTTAGTGCTTCTTTATTGAATGTGATTATTGAGGGGAAATGGTGGCCAGAATGGAAAAGAAGAATGTTGTTTCCTTAGAGTAGAGTGATTTTGGTGTATTATATTTATTTAGGGAGAATAGAGCAAGTGTTCACATTTTAACGCTGATGTAAATTAGTCATAAGAGAGGATGAGGTGAAGGCATAAGGAAGAGAAAGATCTCCAGACTGTCAAAATCACTGACCTCAATGACAGGGCCAATAGAATTATCTGGTGGGACTTACTTTCATCTGTACTTATTTCCTTGCTCCTTATCCACAAAAAGAAATAATAATTCAGATAACAGTTTTAATCTAAGCTCTCAATTTCTTTTTGAGAAACAAGCAAGGTTGTCTGCTGGGTGGTGGGATGAGGCTTTAGAAAACTAAGTTTTGGAATAACTTTGTCATCTACCATGTATTGTAGTAAAATATGTTCAGAGCATGAATACCTCAATAAGTTAAGGAAAAAAAGGTAATCTCCTTACCCTGATACTGTTTATTTGTTGTGTAATATTGGGCAAGTTACTCCAAAAATGCAAGCAATCTCTTCTGTGAAACGGATAATACTAATAATACTGTTATAGGGTAGACATGAGAATCGAATAAGAGCTAACATTTATTGAGTGGTGCCAATATCTTAAAATGTATTTCCATTTCAGTTTTTATATTTTAATACCCTTACCTGATTTTAAATATCCATAAAAGTAGATACTCTACCTTATATTTTTTTGCATGCTTTGCTGTACTTGGCTTGGAGAATTGCACAGAATGAGAGCTTTGAAAATATTTTCATTCATAAGAATGTTTTACATATCCTTGGGTCAGATTTGTGGCTTCTGAACCATTGGGTTTTCTTGGTGGATAGTAATACCAAGGACTTTGAATTAACGTATTTTTAGAGTAATGTCAAAATTACCAGTTTCCCTTTGTTGTCTGTTATAGGTGTATCATATGATTATGAACAGTTCAGATTTACATCACCTCTGTAATAATTTTCAAGGTTAAAGGCATTATTTCTACACTTCAACTGTGTTCTTTCTATTAGCTCTTTTTCTAATTTTATAGATTCTAATCTTATCCACTCTTAGAGAGATATATATATCCTTTGGCATCTTAACCATTTTAATCTATCCTTTGTGGGATCTACTTCTGTTTCTTTGGATATCTATCAACTCTCCTCTACCTATGCAAATTAAACTTATATTGCAGCAGCAAGGGGATTAGTTGTCTAACCTCAGAATCCATTCATAACAGCAAGTTTCTAAAATCAAGTGGGAACTCATATCCAAATGGTGTATGATACAGTTCTATTGTTTACTAGGGTGTTTTTATATCAGATAAAATTAGAATAGGATAGGCTTTATATTTGATGAGAGCACTTTAGTTTCAATTATCTTCTAATTTATATTTACACACAGCTTATTAAGCATATTATAAATGGAAAAGATCTAAGAGCATTTTTTCCCAGAGTTTTTAAAAACACTTTTTATAGCAAATGAAACATTCATGGGAGCTCAACAAATAAGCCAAAGCAATTACATTTTCATCTGTTATTAGGGTGGATTAACTCTTTTCCAGTTTTTCCCTTAATCATATTCCCACGGAGAACACTAGATATTTCCACAGAACTCCACAACTAAAGAATATACTTTAAAATCTACTAATCTTTCTCATTTCAAATGGATTAATAGGCTGAGTGAGGACTAATTTTAATATGTTACTTACTGAAATAGTTGGAACCAGAATCCAGGAATCTTGGCTTTATCATACCACACTGAGTCATTGCCTGCATCATCCCTAGAAACTTCTTGTGGCCTTTTGAACCAATTCAGGGTTCTGTTAGGAAGAAAAAAGTAGAAGATAGGGATGGCTTTTGGGTACACACTTAATAGTCTCCATATTGAAAACTCAGAACACAGAGATGGATCACACCTATCTTCTATATATAAAAAAGGCTAATGTGCAAAGTGTCCCCTGGGGAGTTAAATCGCTTGCTATGATGTGCTGACCACCAGGGGGTGGCGCAGAATGAAGGAAGGCCCTGATCACCAGCCAGGCCCAGGGACCCTACCCATGCACAAATTTCATGCACCGGGCCTCTAGTCTTTTATATTTTCAGATTTAAAACATGAACAATTGTCCAATCACAGTCAATGTTAACTAAGCTAAATTTGACAGAGATTTCTGATAAAACTTCTGTTTCTGTTTCCTGATTAAAGAGTATAGATGCAGGGAGCACTGCTCTTTTCCCCTATGCTCCTACCTTAAACATGAGAGCTAGCACCAGAGTGGACATGAGGCATCATACCACCTCTTCAAGCATAGCAGAGTAGAAAAACACGTCTTGATCTTTGAGGCTACTGACTGATAAGTAATCCTCCTATTTGTTTAAAATTTGGTAATTAAGCTTTGGTTGTTACTGGTAAACCTAATATATTTCAGAGAAGTAACAAAGTCTACCAAGTTTTCATTTGTTCCAAAGGAAACTATGCTCTGAGAGGATGTTTTATGAAAGCCTCCAATACTAGTGAGTTCTCCACAAGAAAAAGGAAAAAGGTATAGATGGTGTATAGCATCTCCTTTTTTTTTGTATCATAACTTAGTGTATCATGTTCATGAACTCATTCAATTTTAATGATAACCTTTGGTATTTGCATATATAATGTTCAATCTAATATTTTATAGTTCTGTTTATGATCTGTCATATATTCTGGGTATTATTGTAGTCAAGGGGGTACAGTCCATTGAGGAATAATAAGATATATTTATATTTGAAGAAAATAACTTCACTGATAATTTTTCAAAAAATATACTTTTAAACCTAGATACTAAATATAGGTATGCAAAATTACTAGTACACTAGTGTTTTAACTGTTCAATTAGTACTACCAAATATTTTCCACTTCATTGTCTTTGCCCATACCTGGATATTCCTACTTGCATCTACATTAAATATATAATTAAAAATTTCCATATATTTTATTTCACTGGTTAAATAGATTTTTTAAAATCTGTCTTGCCAATATGACCAATGAAGGTCAGGAAAATGTACCTTCTCTTGGCCAAGTTTTTATATTATAAAACTATAGAATTCTAAATTTTTAAACATACCCTTCTTTCATTGCATTTAGGAAATCTATCATCTCTTAAAAAGCGTTTCTCAAGCACGTTTCTGATTAAAAATTCTCAAGCACTTACTGAGCTGACTGTACTTTTATCCTTCATTAATCCATGATTAATATATAACAAGTAAATCACTTTATTTGTTCAAGTACTAATTTTGGTGTGGACAGCTTCTCATGTCTATGCACTGTAGAGGCTCCAAAGCAAAAATAATTTAGGAATTATGAAGATTAACGGTTGCCTCAAAACTAACTAAAGAAGGCTAAAAGAAGAAAAATGATTCATTTGTAACTTTTATCTGGTAGTAACTTCATGTTCTAACTACTCATGCGTGGGCATATTGTTATGAATATTCAAAAGGATTTTTAATGGCTTAATAATTTTTCTTCCTTTGTTTTTAGGAACAGAAATCATAACACACATTGAAATAGAGGATCACACTTGTCAAAGTAATATATCATTTGATGCTTTCACTATCTTTCCTAGAACCAACAAAGGCAGCCCAGCCATCAAAGGCAAGCATCACGCCCATCCAGATTTTAATGCACAAATAACAAAGCTGGCTTAGTCTGGACTCCCTTGATTAAAGTTAGAATATCCAAAAGTTTCACTTACCAAGGGTCATCACTATAAAAAGCATGTCACAGATCTATTTGAAGTAGGTATTATGTTAGCTCCGGGTTTTCTCAGCATGATGTTTCTGCTCACGTCTCTCTACTGAGTATATAGAAACTGGTAGTTGGCAAAGTCACCTGAAAGAATCAGATTTTGCTCATTTTATTTTTGCTTCACATATAAGAAAGTAATGTTTCTTGTTTATTTCCCCTTTTCTTCTCAGACCTTTGCCTGCTATGTGCCTCTGTATACTGGGTCACTCAGGCTTTCAGCTGAGTTTGGCCACTGGGAAGCACTGTCAGGAACTGGAAGATAGGAGGAAATTGAGAGTGGGATATTTATTTCCTCTACTCCTTCCCTAATTGTAGTTTTTTTTTTGTTTTGTTTGCACTCACTATTTATTGGTCCTATGTGGATGACCTCTTTTTCATGGGTCAACATTTTCTAAAGACTCCTGGTATATATGTAGCTCCCTTCTCTCCCTCCAACAGGCCAAGGGGTGGTATTGGCTTACATCTATTGCTACTTCCTTGGTGCGAAACCATTTGTTGTGGTCTAATTAGTCATACCCCTAAGTCTGTAAAAATTATTTTAATAGTTTCCTTCTAATTATTTAGAATCAGTTAGGGTCCCAAAAGGAAATAGAAATATACCAAAATCAAGTAGCTTTTTGATATTACTAAGGGACAGTGTATAATTTCTCAGGAAAAGAACATTACCCACGTTTGTCACTAAACTACTTCTCTTCCGCCTTTGCAGAAAACAAAAGATGTAATTTACAGGTTAGTCATTTGCAACTATTTTTGTTATGCCACATAATATTCACATGTTTACTGCAGAACTATACACAAGCTAAGGCTAATGTTTGCCTGACTTGAATTTCCTTCATACATAAGGCATATCATAAAATGTATGAGAATGAGGTTGTCATAGATAATGTTTAAACTGTGTAACCTTATTTTTAAAGAAATGCAATTTTAAACTTCATTAGTACTAACACATTTACAACATACCACAGATTCTCTTGTGGACCACCCATGTCGCAGCCAAGATCCGCTCTTCCTGAGACACAGATGAAAGGATGCTTCCCTTTTAGGAACGTCTATCAGGAGGTGAGCAATAAATTACCTTCTTCTATTGCTCATAGTAGTCCAGCCCTTTAATAGCAAGTCAAAGACATGTGAATTAATTAATGCAAATACAGATTTTTTCAAAACTCTTTGAACTATGTTGAAATTTGTTACGTGGAATGAACCTAAACTTTAGAAACCATGAATATCGTTAGACATTTAAGAAGAGAAAGGTATGTTTTCTTGACCAGTCACTCCTATATTTCTTTCTTTACACATTGAGAACTATTATAGTATCCTTTAACTGCACAGTGTGCATTGAGGATCTACTATGCCAGTTTCACTGTTAAAAATCTGGTTCTCAGTTAAGAAAAAAATCAAATTATATTTGTTAGTAAATAAAATTCAGAAATATTTCGTAAGTTATATATTTTTTTACTTTTCTTGAAATTACAACATACAGGGTGGGACAAAAGTAAGTTTACGGTTCATTCTTGAACTGTTTTTCATATGAACAATTGTGAACCTACTTTTTCCCACCCTGTATTTATAAATGGAACTGTGCTTATATTGTTAGATCATTAAAAGGTTCATATGTAGCTCAAGGTAGCCATGCAGATTTGCATACATATTTTCACCGAAAATTTAAATTGTACCATCCTTTAACTGTCACAATTAGCATAATTATTGCATACTATATCTTCAGCAACAGGAGGCACTATTGAGACATTCGGGGCTATTTTATAGAATTGGCTGTGTAAGTTAAACAGTTTTGCACAGTACTCATAGTTTTTTAACATTTCTTGTGCCTTGCCTTCCACTTTAGAGAAAAACTATAGATTTTAAGGAAAAATAAGTTGAATTAAACATTTGTTTTTACCTATATGTTTACATTTGTTTTCACCTACATGTTTTCTTTACTATAGCAGATAAGAGGCCTCAGAGATGAACCAACTATTAACCCCATTTTCAGATTAGGCAGCTGAGACTGAGGTAGTTTTAGATCTGGCTTGCTCACTTACTAAGCTAATAAGGGATAGAGTGAGGCCTTGAAGGACTAGATTCAATTCCCAAGGTCCTCTTAGGTTGCCTGGTCAACATTATAGAAGCAAATCAATGGCAGAATTGAGAGCACTGCCAAATCCTAAAGATGATTTAATAGTGTCATCTGACGTTCAGAATAAAACAAGTACGACTTTTTATTTGCTCTTGGGTAACTGCTTTACCAATGTCAATCTATAAAATAATCATTAGTGAGAAACACAGATTAAATGCAGATTCTGATTTAATATGGGTTTTTAGCAATTACACTAGATGATACAATACCAGGGTTCAAGAGCTATACTTTAAGAAATGTTGCTCCAGAGAACTGAAAGGATAAAAATTGAGATTTTTCTACTGGTCAGCTAAAAGGAAGTATATCCAGTGTCAAAAAATCAGACAGGCGCAATTGTCACTATACTTCTTGTTAAATCTACAACTGTTTAATTAAAAAGTCATATTTAAGAGAGACTTGAGGATTTAATAACCTGTTTCTTAGAACTCAAAATCTTAAATATGCTGCTAAATGATACTCATTACAGCCAACGTAACAGGTAGCATCAGTGTCATTTAGAACATTTTTCCTTATGTGCTAGAGTTTATTAAGAAATGTTTCTGACCCTAGTGGCACCTCCAAAGAGAAAATAATAGTGACATTTCAAATATATTTCCCACTCCATACACATGTCCCCCCCACCCCACCCCCCCAGGAGCCATACTTTTATGTTTCCTTGCTACAGGCAGGGGTCCTCCAGGTGGGAGGATAAAGAATAGAACTAAATGATGACTAATGAAAACTGCTTTAATAGAGATATAATGGTGGGAAGCAGCAGCTGGTGCGTGCAATTGATTTTAGTATTAAACAAACAATAAAACCCAAGGCATTTAAAGACATCAGTGGGTAGGTTTGGTCTGAACACTGTGTATGAGCTTCATAGGGCATGAGTAGCAAGATCAATAAAGCAAAACTAGACGTAGCAGAAATAAGTTTGAAAACCTGTGCAGTTACTCAGACCTTTGCCTTTGGATTTCAACTAATAACTCGTTGAAAAGTTTTCTATCCTACTTAAAATTTGTGTTCAGCCTTTATTATAGGCTCACCTAGAAGCTTTTAATCTATGCAGTTTATATTATTCTTTTTTTTTTTTGGCCTAAGGCTCCATTTTAATAAACAATAAAAGAAAATTGAGCGAGGAACAAATGTATTTGAAGAGACCTTGGGATGTTGGTACTGTCTATTCACAGCTAAACAAAGACTGAGCAGCCCCATATTGCGTGATTATTTTACCAAAACTACATTAATAAAAAATGAAACGTCGTGTTTTTTCTTCAAAGGGAGATCAAACCTAGGTTGTTCATTTCCCATCAATAAAGAAGTTAAAGTATATAGGGAGATTTCACCTGAAGTTGGCCTAAGAAAGTTAAAAGCCCAGCATCTACTTTCTGACAATGTTATTCAGATGCAAGTAAAGGAAGTTGGAAAAAAGAAAAAGCTTTGGCTTAGTCATCAGTCATTTTTGCTGCACGTTTTATCCGATCTATCTTTAACTTACTGTTCAAAAATAAAACCACACATAGTGGGCTGGCCCCAGAGTAAGGTAAAGATGCTAAGCCTTATTTTGCACGTATATAAAGAAGGTGAAGTGACTTGACCTCCAACTGGTCCCAGTGCCATGAAATTCTACCAGTACTTACAGGTGAGATTTTCTCCAAAGTTACAGGGTACAAATAACATGCCAGGACCACCCAGTTCTCCCCACTATAAGTATCAATTAAATGAGTCTAAGACAGGTAAATACTAATTGACAGAATACCAGGAGACATAATAATGGAAGCACTGACATTCACAGGGTGGAGGGCAGCCACGGGCAATACTCCATGTTGAAGAACAAACAACACAAGAGCCCTGGTGATTAGGCAAAGGGTGTGTGGAGAAAGATGCCAGGAAAGAATGAAAAGTAAAGAGGTGGAACCAAAATTCAATAGCAGAATAATATGGAATTTTGTAGGCAACGAAGTCATGTTGTAACAGGATACCTAATAGTCTGGGCTTCAGTATTAAGAATTATAAGCTAGTGCCAAAACCGGTTTGGTCAGTGGATAGAGCGTCGGCCTGCGGACTGAAAGGTCCCAGGTTTGATTCCGGTCAAGGGCATGTACCTTGGTTGCGGGCACATCCCCAGTAGGGGGTGTGCAAGAGGCAGCTGATCGATGATTCTCTCTCATCGATGTTTCTAACTCTCTATCCCTCTCTCTTCCTCTGTAAAAAATCAATAAAATATATTAAAAAAAAAGAATTATAAGCTAGTTTATAAAGGAGGCTGTTAAGAGGAGACCTTTGACCAATTAAAATTAAAATGAATCAGATAAATATGGCACTAGTGGTTGAAATAAGTATATATATATTTAAATATTTCCTGAATATCTTTTTGGTCTGGATCTTACTATTTAGAACAGACCAGGGCCCAATTCCGAATGATCACCCAGATCCCAAGAGATTTTTCATGCTCTTGGAGGCTTATGATCTGTTTTCTCTGACACTGAAGAAGAATTTTCTACTTTGTTCAGTATTTTTTACTTTGCATAAACCCTCAAATACCTCCTCTCCTCCCATTTTTTTTTATATTTCCTGAGTGAATCTCTATTTCACACACCAAGATATGTAACATAGATGTTGAGTTGATTACTAATAACCTCTCAACAGAGAGATGGTACAGCTATAGATGTCTGATAAATACTATGGGGAAAATATAAATTCTTACAATGTATTATTTTATAAAGTTGAGAATACATTTATTTTACCAATCATTGTCTCTGCTCCTAGGGATTTACACTCTGGAGAAACTCTTGAATTGTTGCACCAGAAGAAATGAAAAATGTCTGCAGCCGCATTGTTTAAAAGAGCAATATCTAAACACCTAACAAATGTCCACCAAACGGGGAATGTGTAATAAATTGAGGTATATCCTGATACAGCGCTGGGATAGAATAAACTGAGTACATGTAACAAGTGTGTTGCTTGATAAAATGAAGTCACAATAGGACATAGTGTCTACCACCATTTATATAAAGTTTAAACCAAGTTATTTCTTATGAGGGTCCTTTTGTGTTTATTCTATAACTATGCTTTTAAGTAAGGGATGGACACATGCTCAAAATAGTGGTTATACCTTTGGGGAAGGACATAATGCTGTAAATACTGTGCAGCTTTTCAAACTGGGGGTGAGTACACATGTAGCCTTTATATTATTTTTATACCTTCTATGACTAAACAGATTTCTCACTACAGCAAAAACAATTTTTAAATTGTACCACAAGTATCTCCGCCTTGAAATTAAAACTAATACTATAAAATAAATATTGTAATACACATGATATTTGACTAGCAGAAGAACGTTACTATTAACAGAAAATACTGAATATTGCTTGCATCCATGAGCTAATAATTACTGCCCTCCTGGTTATTATAACATTAGCATGTGAATTTGGAGTAATACTTATGAGGTAATAGAGCACAGTGATGAAGACAGTATGTTCATATGCATGTATGTGTAATTTAGATAAACTGAGTTTGAGTTTCAGCTCCAAGTCATCAGATACGTGACTTGCCAAGCTTCCACACTCTATGCCTGTTTCTTTATATTAAAAATTAAGATCATCATAATACTTATTAGTGTTATGGTGAGGAGTAAATGATAAAAATATCAGGAAAGAACTAATGTTTAATAATTTCCATGTGCCAGTCACTGTGTGGAGTTCTGTATAAAAATTAGTAAAAATGTCAACATGACAGCAACGCTAGTTTCTTGGATGATTCTGCTCATCTATTCATGCTTCAATCCATCTATTGTTAATGAACTCAGAGGTTAATAGGAAAACTTGAGATCAGTAACATTATCTATAATCACCTGGTTTAAATGTAAATGTCTCTCCTCATTTCTAACCTCAAATTGTTTTCATTGAGAAGAAAATATTTAATCTCTATTGTAATGATTTTTTAAAAAGCATGGGAGATGGTAAAGAAAGAAACATCAGAGAGATCACATGCCTATTCCTGAAATTAATTAAATAATCTGATTAAATGCCAGGGTGAATTTGACTTGCAAATGTTAGAACAGGGAAAGATTATTATAAGGCAAGCTTACGGTCTAAATATTTGCTGCATTGTAAAATAGAAGTCTTCATCTCAAGCAGAACTCAGGTGTGTCTCTTTGGAACAAACAGACTTAATGTCCAGTCCCAACAGGATTGGACACACAAATTCCCACAAAGTGTGGTTTTGTTTCATCAAGTAAGTACACTGCCAGGTATTACCTTTATTTAGCATGGCTCTTGGCAAACATTTAAAGATGGCTTTCTAAGGCTTCAGGTTGAGTAAACTATACTTGAAGAAACACTTAATTGTTTTTATCATCAAAATATAGGTTTCTTAAGTTCCTAGCCCTGATGCAATACATCTTACCACCTATTAATAAAAAGGAAAACAACTAAGTTGGAGGGCTGACTCTACCTGAATTTGACTTACTATAAAGCTATAATAGCATAGTGTGATATTGGTTAAAGGAAGAGAAAGAATAGAAGAAAGTCTCTTTAGCCAATGATACTGAAACATCTAGACATCCAGATGTAAAAATAAAAATGAAGCTAGATACTTACCATGAAACAAAGAAAGAGGACTCAGACAACATTATAAATGAAAGAGGAGACCATTGCAACTGACACGACACAAATACAAGGATCATAGGAGGCTACCAGGAACCATTTTATGCCAAGAAAATGAATAATCCAGAAGAAACAATCAATATCTACAAACTTGCCACCATGGAATAATGAAGTAATAGAAAATCTGAATAGACCAGTTACTAGTAAGGTAGTTGAAATGGTAATCAAAAGGCTTCCAACCAAAAGCCCAGGGCCAAATAGCTTCACTGGTAAATTCTGCCACATATTTAAAGTACCAATAGCAATTTCTTTCAAACTCTTCTAAAAAATTTGAAGGGGATGGAAACTTCAAAACTTATTTTATACGACCAGCATTACCGTGATACTAAAACCAAATGAGGACACTACATGAAAAGAAAATGGCATGCCAATTACTGATGAATATATATAAAAATAAAATATTAGTAAATTCAACAGTACATTATGATGATGAAACACTATGATCAAGTGGGATTTATTTCAGAGATATAAGGGTGGCTCAACTCACAAAACTGATAACTGTGATATGTCACTTTAACAAAGTGAGAGATAAAAAAAGTGATACGGTCATCTCAATACTTATAGAAAAAGCATTTTACAAAATTAAACTTCCTTTTATTATAAGAACTGCCAACTAGCAGAGAATAATAGAGGTGACACACTTCCCCATACAAAGGCCATCTATGACAAGCTCTGAGCTAACATCATGTACACTTTGATGAAAAGGTGAAAGTTTTTCTTCTAAGATCAGGAACAAAAGGATATACACTCTTGCCCTTTTTTTTGAAAAAGAAATAGACAAAATTGGAAAAGAAGAAATAAAACGGTCTCTATTTTGATATGACATATGTAAAAAACACTAAAGACTCCATTATAAAAGTGTAGGACTACTCAAATTTGGTAAAGTTGCAAAATGCATAATAATATGCAAACATCAGTTGTACTTCTAGACATCATCAATAACTATAAAAAGAAAATTGAGAAAATTCTTTACATTAGTATCAAAAATAATATAGTTAGGAATACATTTAACCAACAAGATATAAGATTTATACACTAAAAACTAAGGCATTGATGGGAAAAATAATGTGTTAATTAGATAAATTAATATTAAAATATACATACTAAAGAGATCTATAGATTCAATACAATCCCCAAAGTTTCAATGACATTTTTCAATAACTCAGGGAAAAAATACTAAAATTTGTATGAAAGCACAACATACCCTGAATAGCCAAAGCAATATTGATAATGAACAAATCTAGAGGCATCATAATTCTTGATAAAACTATATTACAGTGAGATAGTAATCAAAACAGTATGGCATTGGTATAACAACAGACACGTAGATCATAGGTCAATGAAACAGAGCAGAGAGCCCAGAAATAAGCCTATGCAAGTGTATTCAATTAATTTATGAAAAAGAGCCAAGCATAAACAGGGGGGAAAGGATAGTCTCTTCAATAAACGATGTTGGGGAAACTTGACAGCCACATGCAGAAAAATAAACTGACCCATAGAACATACCATACACAAAAATCAACTCAAAATGGATTAACTACTTGACTATAAAATCTTAAACTAGATAACTCCTTCAAGAAAATGTAGGGAGTAAGCTCCTTCATATTGATTTTGACAGTGACTTTTTGGATTTGACACCAAAAACAAAGCCAACAAAAGCAAAATTAAATAAGTAGGACTGCATCAAACTTAGAAGCTTCTGCACATCAAACAAAAACATCTAAGAAACGAAAAGACAACCTACAGAAGGGGAAAACCATTGGCAAACCACATACATAATAATGGGTTAATATGTAAGATATACTAGGAACTCACATAATGCAACAGCAAAAGAACAATAACCCAATTTAAAAATAGACAAAGGACCTGAATATATATTTTGCCAAAGACGACATACAATTGGCCAGTAGGTACATGTAAAGTTGCGCAATGTCACTAAATCATCAGGGAAATGCAAATCAAAACCACAATGAAATATTACTTTATACCTGTTAGGATATCTATGATAAAAAAGATAAGAGAAAATAATGGAGAGAATGGAAAGTAAAGGGAACTCATGTTCACTGCTTTTGGGAATGTAAACTGCTACAGCCACTATGGAAAAGAGTATGTAGGTTCCCGTAAGAAATTAAAATAAAACTAACATATGACCTAGCAATGCCACCTATGGGTATATATCCAAAGGAGCAAAATTATTATCTCAAAGAGATATCTGCACTTCCATGATTATTGCAGCATTCTTTACAATAGTAAAGGTATGGAGACAACCTAAGTGTCTATTGGCAGACAAAGAAATGAAGAAAATGTGGTACATATATGCAAAGGAATATTATTTGGCATTAAACGTGAAGGAAATCCTGTTGTTTGCAACAACTTGGATAAACCTGGATGACATTACACTAAGTGAAAAAGATCAGACAACTACTGCATAGTATAACATATGTGGATTTTTTTTTAACAGTCCAACTCATAAAAACAGTAAAAAAAATAGTTTGGGGAGGTAGGGGAAACAGGAAAAGGTTGGTAAAATGGTACAAACTTTCAGTTATAAGATGAATAAGGTCTGAGGATATAATGTATAAAATAATGACTATAGTTGATAACACTATATTGTATAATTGAAATTTGCTAAGAGAATAAACTTAAATGTTCCTAACAATAAATTAAAAAAATAAAATAGGTAAATATGTGAGGTGATAGATTGGTTAATTAACTTGAAGGAGGGGTGAATCCTTTTGCAATATCAAATCATCACATTGTATACTTTAAATATTTGATAATTTCATGTGTAAATTACCTCAATAAAGCTAAAAAAAAAAAAAAGGAAAAGATCAGTGGCTTGGTGGGGAGAGACAGGGAATGAAAAGATAAAGAGGCAGAGTGAATATGATTTTTAAAGCAGTAAAAATACTTTATATGATATTATACTGATATATAATTCTAAGATAAACTCTGGACTTTGAGTGGTTATGATTTATCAATGTGGGTTTATTCTTGGTAAAAAGAATATATACACCATTTTTTCTGGTGAGTAAGTTCAATAATGGGGAGTCTCGTCATGTGGGAGGATAGAGAGTATATGGAAAATCACTGTACCTCCATTTCAATTTTGTTGTACACCAAAAACAAACAAACACTCGAAAAAGTCTTAAAATAAAGAAAAAAGGAACAGGGAACAATAAAAATCCTACACATCACCACATTGAAAAAGCTTCTCTGGTTGAGTAAGTTACAGCATAAGGCTGTCACACTGACTAAGATAGTGCCTGAAGAAGATGGAGTGTGTGTCTTTAAAAGAACTCTTCACAAAAGTTGTTTGAATACAGCATAGCTTAGGTGACCACGGATGTCTTAAAGCATCTCTGCCATAGATCCACTTATCAAAGGTGTCATTCCATGTATTTTCTTATGTCAATAGCCATAAAGACTCAGAGAAAAGCTCAACACATAATAATGAAAACAGCACCTGTTTTACTTTGTTCCAACTCTCTTGCATTTGCTCCTTTAAGGGAAAATAGAGTTGATATAAGACTATAATTAAATAACCCCTGACCTGTGAGTGGCATATATCCATTGTGTATATTGACTGTATCAATACAATAGACTACAGTTGAAGCAATCTACATGTGTCCCTCCATTTACCTAATATAACCTGCCTCCTCCCAAGCCCTACTTAGACATTAAACCACTGTCCCATCACCTCATACCCACAGCTGATTTGGCCCCTTGAGCTAAGAGCCCACTTCTGGCATGGTTTTCATTATGTCCACTACTGTGTGGGCCAAAGCAGCTTTAGGGATAAAGCCTGAATGGATCAACCCATAGAGGCTACTATTCTGCCCAATCATAGATGAAGAAAGCACAATGCCATCAAGTATGATATCCAGATAGGCCTTGTGACACACCGGGAAATGCAGAAAATTGAAGCCTGTGGGGACAATAGTTATCAATACTGCATTATATACTTGAAAGTTGCTAAAAGAGTAAATCTCAAATGTTCTCACTGCAAACATAACAAGTGGTAGTTATGTGAGGAGATGGCTTTTTGCAACAACTTGGATAAACCTGTAGGGTGATCGTTTCACTATATATGCTAGTAAAAAAATCATTGCATTGCATACTGTAAACGTACATAACTTATTTCAAGTATATCTCAATAAAGCTCATGAAAGAAAAGACAGATCTTAAAAGTAGCCAGACAAATATCACATCTTGAGGATCAACAAATATGAAGGCTGATATCTCATCAGAAACAATGGAAACCCAAAGGAAATTGGGATGAGATATTAAATCACAGAAAGAAAAAAAATATAAATGATCAACCTGAAATTCTGTATCTTTCAAAAAGAAAGATGAACTCAAAGGAATCGAAAGGAGGGAATAAGATACAAGTATGCCAATGTTCACTGCAGCATTATTCATGATAGCTGAAGGTAGAAACAATCCAAGTGTCTACAGATGAATGACCAAATAAAAAAATGTGGTATATCCATGCAATGGGATGTTATTCAGCCTTAAAAAGGAATAAAACATTGATATCTATTACAACATGGGTTAACTTTGAAAAATTTAGTAAGTGAAATAAAGCAGGCACAAAAGGAAAAATATTGTCTGATTCCACTAACATGATGTACCATAGTGGTGAGGATCACCCAACAAATTTGAGTGTAATTAATGCCACAGAATTATGTGCTTTCAAAAGGTAAAAATGGCAAATTTAATGTTAAATATATTTGGCCACAATTTTTAAACATCAATAATATACACAAAACTTTTGAATTGTACATCTTAAATGTGTGAATTGTATGGTACGTGAAATATCTATATATATAAAAGGCTAATATGGAAAGTGTCCCTGTAGGAGTTGGACTGAAAGATCGGGAGTTCTATTTCTCACTATGATGTGCACTGACCACCAGGGGGAAGCATGGAACAAAGGAAACTCCCAGACAGCAGCCAGAAGGCCCCAATTGGCCCTGACTGCTGGCCAGGCCTAGGGACCCTATCCATGCACAAATTTCATGCACCGGGCCTCTAGTATCTTAATAAAACTGTTAGAAAAAAAATTTTTTTCCCTTTTTAAAGAAAAAGAAGAAGAAAAATCTGTGGACAAATGTTGATCAGAAAAGACTCTCAAGAAAGCCAGAAAAAAAAGTAAAAATTTAAATATTAAAAAACAACAACTGGCAATCAAATAGAAAATGCTTCTGCTATGATGTTTAAAAAAAAAGTTAAAAACTTGCATATGTCAGTTAGTTCTTTTTAGTTGTGAGTAAAGCTATTTCTAAAAATCATATTTCATTCATATGCAAAATGCAAGTGTTATGGCTCTTTTGTTGGATTGTTATAAGAAAAAAAAGTAATCGGTGAGGCCTGTTGTGCTTTTAGCTCAAGTGCCTAAATTTACAAGATGGTCAAGTAATAGTAGCAATTTTTAAAACTGATTTTTATCTGTAACACTCATCATATAATATTATATATTCATTTTTTTTAATTGTTTATCTTCTCTCCTCAATAGAGCAGGGTCTTGTTCAAGGATGTATTCCTAGTATCCAGAAAAAATTAGAGTAATATTTTTATTAGATTTTTACTGCAGCTTTGGATTGTTCTCTAGTAGACCTGATGGGCAGGCTTGTCTTATTATCTCGTCTACCTGAATTGAGCCTATTTACCACGTCTGGAATAATGCCAGAAACTTTTAAATGTTTAACTCCTTTTAACCCCTCCTTTGTTTTGCCATCATGTAATTTCCTTTACATGTCATGCAGGATATGGTTATTGTTTGTGCAGTGAGTATCTTTCATATTTACCCCATTTTATCTTTCCTTTAATCCTTCATTCTTTCATGTATTTCAAAGCTTCTACCTGAAATTATTTTTAGTCAGCCTAAAAGACTTCCTTTAGGGTTTGCCTGTAGTATAATCTTCTGGTAATTCTCTCAGCTTTTGTTTGTCTGAAAAAGTCTTTATTTTGCTTTCACTCTTGAAAAGTATTTTCACTACGTTTAGAGTTCAAGACAGGAATGTTTCCCTCCCCCACACCCACCCCACCTCTTTCAGTGTTTTAAACATTGTCATTTTATTGTTTTCCGGGTTCTATAGTTTCTGGTGAAGAGTCAGACATCAGTTTTACTAGTATTGTATCTATTTTTTTCCAGCTGGTTTAAAGTATTTTTTTCTTTAACTTTGATTTCCAGCAATTTGATTATAAAGGTGTCTAAGTGTGGTTTTCTTTGCATTTCTCCTAGTTTTCACTGTTCTCCTGGAATGTGTGGGTTAAATTCTTTTATCAACTTGGGACAATTCGCAGTCATTATCTCTTCAGATGTTTCTTTTTTCTCATTCTCTCTCCTCTTTTTATGGGTCTCCAATTATATATATTTGACTTGACCATGTCACACATATCTTTACACTAATCTATTCTTCTATTTTATTCCTCTCTCTGCTTCAATTTAAATGTTTGCCTATTGATGGGTCATTAATTCACTAATCCTGTTTTCTACTGTGCCCAGGCTGTATATTCATTCAATGGGGTTTTAATAATGTATGAAACAGATTGATGAATCTCAGAGGGAAGACAGGGGAGGGTGGGTGGGTGGGAAGAGATTAACCAGAACTAATATGCATATATGCATAACCCATGGATACAGATAATAGTGTGATGAAGGCTGGGGAAGGGGGAGGAGAGTGAAGGACAGGGAGTAGGGGCTGGGGCAGGCTAGAAGGAGTCAATGGGGAAAAAGGAGACATCTGTAATACTTTTAATAATAAAGTTTAAAAATAATAATG
Organism: Eptesicus fuscus; assembly: GCF_027574615.1. Lineage (NCBI taxonomy): Eukaryota > Metazoa > Chordata > Mammalia > Chiroptera > Vespertilionidae > Eptesicus > Eptesicus fuscus. The sequence goes on from NC_072489.1 coordinate 47,009,017, forward strand.
TATATTGTATTTTGTTATAAAATAGCTCTTTTTACATTTTATAATTACTAATTGGAGTGTTACATGTTTCCATTCACTTCAGCAATCAGACTTCCCATAGAGTAATTTAATCTTAAATAGGGTGGTTTTTTATACGTTGTAAGAACTGGTGTGTTTAGTTTTGCTCTTATTCCTAGAGAGTATCCCTTTGGGAGCTTTGACTAAAAACCTGCAACGTTTACACACACCCTAACTTGGCAGGACTGGAACTGAAAACCCCCCCTTCCTTTTGGATTTCCTCTCCTTGAAGACACCCCGACTCCCGTTTCCACTTTCTAAGATAGCTCCACATCTCTGTCCACTGAGACCGTGACTTTCTCCTTGAACTGTATTCTCCATGCTGTGGTGAACGGAAGCATAACCTCAGAGGAAAAGCCAAGTGAATGTGGAATTTACCTAGTGCACTTGTTTCTGTGAGAATCATATTCCTCAAAATTCTTCCTGCTTTGTCTCTAGTGCCTTCAACCAACTTTTAATACATTGTCGATATTGGTGGGGGTATCATTAGAACTGATTTTCTTAGTAGCTGCTAGGGTCCTCACATCAGTTCCATGATCTATAGACTAATAATTATTATGGTACATAGGACTACGTACAAAGTATAAGCCCTTAAAACTATCCACATCTTGAAAAGAAGTATGGAGAATTAGAGCAGCCCCAAATCTTTTGCAGAGATTAATGCCACCCTTCCAATTTTTTTAAATACATACAACTCCTACAAAAATCAGAGTATTGTTTTTAAATAACTAATGGTTACTAGAAACGTTACTGATATTTATGATCATAACTTTTCTGATAGATAAAGACTATTGCTCAGATTATGTCAACACAGCCTCTCTAATTTGGTATGCCCCTATTTACCTTACAAAGATGTTCTCTTCCAACCCCACAAATAATGAAAATGCAATTCAGTTTACTTTTATATGGAAAATATAACGATATACATTCACTGTCAGAACCAAGGGCTAAGTTAACTCTCCTGATTGCTGTCATAATATAGCCCCCAAGATGTTAAATCATCTTCCTGTTCTACAGAACACTGTGTTAAATGCTTTACGAATGACATCATGCTAATTAGCAGCAATCTACGATATGATGGAAAGGAGACATTGAGGATCACTCCCAAGCAGGTGCACAGAGGACCCCTCATTTTCATGAACACACAGACCATATACCGTGCTCCTCACTTATGCTGCACCAAGGGTCATGGCTGTCGTCTTGTATGACTTCCCCACTACCAGGTGAATGAGAAGTGAGAACTCTGGTCTGCTGTACAGATGCCTTGTCCAGCTATATCAGTGCAAGCTCCAAGCTGTATTCCGCCATTCTACAGAATAGGGTTATCTCTAGAGCAGCTGTGTCCCCGTGACCTCAGAATCACGGGTAGGCTTGCTTGGGTGCCGTCTACCTTATATCACTGATCAACTTTGCAAGGTCTTTATGTGAGAAAGAGAAAGAACATCTTTTTCTTCAATACACCAAGGTATCTTCTTTCTTTACTTCCTTCTATCTGCCTGCAAGGGTAAGGAAACCTATTTCTTTTCTAAAATGACAAGATTAATTTACTCCCTGTTTCTCCCCATCCTTTTATTGAGGTTCTGCAAGCTCTGTGTTTCCCGTAAGGGTTTGGTTTACAGAAACAAAGCCAGGAGAGCTCTACAGATTTTCTAACTTTCATCCCTCTTCTGAGGCAATAAATGGAGAATAGTAGAAAGGGGGATGCCGGGGGGTGGGGGGGGGAGGAGGGAGAAATGGGAAATTCTAGGAGAGGAAAAAATACATACATAGATTAAATCTAAAATAATCCCTATGAAGCACTCATTAGTGATTTTATTTTTTTATGTCCTCATTGGAGCCTAATCCTAGAGAAAATAAAAATATAACTATTTGTTATTTCCTCACACTCTTTAAGTCACTCTTCTGAACACAAATGATATTCTGCTTACACAAGAGCTGTGTGCCTGTGTATGTGTGTGCAACCACTGTGTGTCTATGTTGGGAGGAAGTGAGGATGCCTTTCCCTTAAAATGTACTCAGACTAGGTCCACATAATTCCCAAACAACCTGTTAATTTAGAATAGTAATCAGCCCGTCTGGTGTGGCCCAGTGGTTGAGCATTGACCCATGAACCATGAGGTTGTGGTTTGATTCCTGGCCAGGGCACATGCTCAGGTTGCAGGCTATATCCCCAGTAGGGAGCATGCAGGAGTCAGCCTATTGATTACTCTCTCATCATTTGTGTTTCTATTACTCCCTCTCCCTTCCTCTCTCTGAAATCAATACAAAAAAAAATATTTAAAAACAAAAGTAATCAAGTAATTTTGTGTTCAGCCCAATATATGTTTTATAACACCCAATTATCTTTATTTTTACATTTCCAATTTCTTTTACAAGGATATAGACAAAATAGTCTCTCCTCTATTTCGATATTCTACATAGCACTTATTTTCCTCCCTTCCAAAGTTTCTTTGCACCTGACAAATCTATTTTCATCACAGGATGAATCCTGGAAGATGCCTGAGAAATAATCCCACCTCACATGCAGAATTCTCTGTGGTTCTCTTTTGGGGGATTGCAAAATTATCCTCAATCATTTTTTTCCATCTTTACATTCATCTCTGTGTGTCTTTCAGGTGGCTGAACTCACCACCCATTCAGCTGACTTAGCGCATTGCAGCAATATCTGCATATGACATTTTCAATCTGTTTTGGTGAGAAAATAAACAATGCAAATCTTAAAACTTATCTGAAGAAAAGAAGTCCCCAGGAGGGAATCTCACCTTGCTATACTCCTGTACTCAATTTACGGAAGGCCCAAGGAAGAGGGAAGAAAAGACAAAAAGAAATAATACCCAATAAATGCTCATAAGTAAACATTTCATTACTTTTAGGAACTTAACAGCCAGAATTGCAAAGGAATAGGGAGAAAGGTCCAGGTAATTATGATTAAATGCAAAATGTTTTAAAACATTAACTGCACCCTGAGAAGCACTGATAAAATTGCATGAAAAACAGTAGTGATTTAATATGACAATTAAAGTATATTTCAATCTGAGGCAATAGGTGTTCCCAGCATGAGGTTGCTTTTTTCTTGTTTGGGGGTTCTTTTATTCTGAATTGAAGCAAACAGTTTGCAGCACAGAAGAGAAAATGGAGCTATTTGAATTGCAAATTTCTGCTGCAGCCATTTGTTTCCCCTAATATTTTCTAGGGTGACTTGAAATTTGGACCATTTAAGCGTTTCCCGTTGAAACACATTGCCCTTTGTCATAAGCACCTGGAAACACAGTTATCAAGATAGCCATCCCTGCCTTATAGTTCAAGTAACCAAATGTGAACAGAACAGCAGAAAACGATGGCTGGATTCCCCTACTGAATGCCCTTTTGTCACGATCCGCCACTTCTTTCTGTAACACTTGCTTATTTAAACACAGAACAAAGCTGACAATTTGCCATTCTGCGTTTCCCAGGGAGCTGGACTCTCTGAAGCATATCCTCTAAGCCTGGCATTTTCACAAACAAGTTCATCAAAATGAACAAATGGAGGCGGGGCTGTATCAATGATATCCCTATGCTAAGCTCTTCACTGTGCTATCCAATTCTAAGTGTTTGGCCACCAGAAAGAGCAAAGTTTTATTTGTCTGAAATAGTGGAAATGAAATAAAATGGAAGTTAATTGAACCCTGATGAATGGTTAACAAAAGTAACCTGTACCCCCTTACTTTGAGGTTATCCATTAGTGGTTATCCATTAATTACTCTAGGAAATATTGGAATTCCTTTCACTGTTAAAATAATTTACCACAGACTCTGAGAAAAGGAACTGCTTGAGTCAAGAACGAATTGCCTTTTAATTACATAGTAATTTAGTGGAGCTCCCAGGTACGCACTCGGTAAATACATTGTAATTATAGATTCCTGTCCACAGAAATCGCCTGCTCTCTGATTTCATTCCACACTGCATGTTAGCTGGACAGCATGGAGCATATTGAACCACCTGTCAAAGCAAATGTTCATTTATATACAGCCACTTGGGGAAATCTATTGACTTCTGCAATCATATAATATCCAAAGCACAAACATTTAAGGAGTTTTCCCTACACTGTCTTTGCTGGTTAAAAGGAGACTTTTCTCTTTGGTTGTGGGTGGTGGACAGAAAAGGGCACGGCCATGTTTTGGAAAATGATCTGAATTCTAGAATACCTCCCCAGTATCTTGGATATTTTCATTTATAATAATAAGGATGGTTTTCACTTACAGACTTCTTTTGAGTTGGAAATCTCAAAAGACACTTCCCAGGTATTGTCTCCTTGCTGTCTTACTGTCATGTGGAAGGAACCAGTTAGAGCGTGTCACCTGTACTCCGTCTCTATAAGACAAGTCACCTGGGGGAGGGCACAATAGGCCAGACTCTGACAGGGATGGCCTTTTCACCACTATTGAATCAACCAGTAGGGGTCGAGCTTTCTGAACAGTTATTTTTGGATCAACATTTCAGTAACTCATTTCCAGTCACGGAAAACAGAATAATAAAGCATCCATCCAAATTGACGTGGAATTTTATTTGTATGGGAGTCACACAAAAAAAACCCTGGTACTTCCAGCATGCACACAAAACCCTTGAGAGGCATGTGTGTATATTTTGGGAAAAGCACTTGTTTATCAAGGTATTTGAAAATAAAAAATAATAAAAAATGAAATTTATACCATTGTAACAAAGGAAAGGGCTTGCTATCGGGCTCTCTGAGTAGCTTGGAACAAAAGAGTGACAGAGAAAGTATTTCGGTGAGAGAGAATGAGATGTTTATGGAGTAGTGGTGGCATTTATTTGATATACTTTTCCACATGCACTATATTAACTTGATAAAGCCAAGACTATCCAGTTTCTACCAGAGAAAATAATCACATTCAGCACTTGAAAGGAATAGATGCTAAAATATTATGTCCATTCTAAAGAAATTACAGTCCCCAGCATGATCCTAGGACCTCATGCAAAAGGAGCCACATCACAGAATAGCTATTGTTTCCCTAGCGCTTTGCTGCAGGGATTGAGTCCTCCGTGTGCAAATGAAGCAATGCCGACACACTCATTATGAGAACTGTGAAAAACTATCAAGAGCTTGGATATAAAGAGCCCTGAAAGTAATAAGAAAGACACTGGGGTCATTTAAAAGGCATGCAGTTAATTAATTAATTTTAAAATGTGGTTTCCACTGTCATGGTTCATTGGTCACTGGCCCCATTTTATTGGATCGAGTAAAGTGCTGGTTTGCTTTTCTATTTTATACCACAATACTGATAGACTTTCTATTGTTTCCGCTGAGAACACATGATTTGTGGGCACCAAGTTGATCAATGGGATAGTATGGCAAACTTATTAAACTCTGCCTGCTGGTGGAACTAAATCTTCCTTTCTTATCTCCTTATTTGTTCCACCGTATCTTCACTTCTAATTACCTCATTTCTAATTCAAACTTCCTTTTCTCAGATTAACACTTTTTATTTATCTATGCAGGTCAGCCCTGGACAATCATTTTTAAAGCTTCTTAATCCCTTAGTATTTAAAATGCATACACAATCACGGAAAATGAGAAAATGCAGAATCTTGTAACAGGCACACATAGACTTTTGTTAGGTCTTAGAGACCTTCTGCTGAGCACACATCTAACTGGAATTTATTGGACTTCCCAATTACAGAAATATGAGTCGTTTTAAACTCCCGGGAAAGGCATCTGGATGAAGTTTGAAATAATAGTCACCTGGCTTCTAGTATTAAAGATTGGAGAGATGAATTGAATGTGCCCATCTCATTGGCATTGTTTTCATCCTCTTTGGACACTAGTGGATCAATTTGGATAAATTCTGTCTAATGTTTAGAAATAGATGACAATGAGCAGAAGTACCTTAGCAATTTTTCAAGAAGTTAGAACCTACTGTAAATTTGACTGAGCTATAAGTATGAGAGAACAGTCCACTTCTCACGCCCCAACTCTTTCCAAGGCTATGACTTGTCAGTAAGAGGTCAGTTACAGTAGATGCCAATGGTCATCATAATTAGTGACTTTAAAGGTGAGATACCACCTGGGGTCTATCTGTCCAAAGGCAGAGATATGAACATCTAGTGAACTGAGAAAGGCCATATTTGTAACATTAAGTATCCAAATTCTTAAAGAATCAGAAACATGAGAAGTCATGGAAAATCATGTGAATCAAATACCGTGCTCATAGATTTCTCAGAGTTTTGTGAGGGTTGAAGGGCACAAAAATTATATAATGTGATTAAAAAAAAAAAAGTAAAAGCAAAATGTCATATATATAACCCTGGACTTATTTGGAATACAACCCTGGACTGCACAAGAAGAACTTGACTTTTACATAAATAAGGTTGACTTCAAGATGGAGTCACCCTTCCTTTTGGAATCCCACATTTCAGAGGGTTTATTGGTCAGCACTGCTCAGCCTGGGGTCCCCAAATGGGGACATATCACAGAGAACACTACAACCACCACCTAAAGGCTGTGGTTCATGTCAATAATGACCCGTGTTTCTACCCAGCCATCTACAAAAGCACGGGATGCTTGGCCCTTAGTGCTGTGACTGCTGCTATGGTTTTCACTGCTGATGTGTTTGCAAGCCCATCCTAACTTCTCCCACCTTGTGATGGAGACAGAGCTGACTGGGGCTTCCAATCTGAGAGGCAAAGACTCCTGTATTGATACTCAACCTCAATCAGTGATAGCAACACGCTCTCTGGAATTCTTGATTGTCAGCTGCCAAAGCAAGGTGCACTAGTGGATGAAAAATGGCGTCATCTTGCCTTGCAAAGCGGCAGCATCATTATTGATAGCATTTTGTCACTGCTAGTCAAGTCCAAAAGGCCAGTCTTGTCTTCTCAGTCCAATGCAGCCCTTTGGGTGGCTAGGAAGTCAGCTGTGTTGTAAATGGCTTTATGCACTACTTAGTACTTATGCATCTCTTATGTCAGATCATTGACATTTCTTTCCTTAAAGTTTTAGAATTTGTAAAGCAATTGTAAATATGTTCTTTATATTAACAAAATCTTTTTAAAAGTTAGATTTTTGAAGCACAACAATGGTACCTAATCTAAGTCCTTGTCATTACAACAAACTGTATTTAACAAATCTGATGCTGCAAAATACATGCTCTCACTCTCCAGCTGGACTCTTCCAGCATCATGGAAATAATAATTATTATTTTTATCTTGTAATTTTAGCTCTATACCATTCTTTCAAACAGGTATTCAAAACAATAATTGTGATTTCTAGCCTTTCATAAACTATTTTTTGCCAGTTTTATCCTTTTGAATATATATAAAACAATGTTATTTTACCTGGAAAGCCCCTTTATAGCAGACCTAAGTCTTACCTTTGCTCATACCCCACCTTATCTCAGTTGTCTTCCCATCAGCTCTACTCAGAATGTTTACCTCTTTCCTCCTACTTCAGTAATATATTGTTTGGAGATCAGATAACGTACCCCTGTCTGTCATCTAGCAGTGCTATTTATGTAGTTTTCTCTGTCCTTTACTAGATCATGAGCATCTAGAGACCAGGACATTAATTCTTGAGTCCCAGAGTCTAACCACTAGCTGACACATAGTAGATACTCAATAAGTGTTAGGTCAAATTTATACCATTTTGTCATTTTAGGAAATAGTGTCATATACCAAAGAAAGAATCATATACTAGATCATGATCTCCTTCATGCCAAGGGCCATTTTTTATGGTTTTAACAGGACAACAGCATAGCCCATAGGCAGGTGTCAATACATGTATTAATTATAAGACTACAAATGCAATACAATTTTTCATGACCCTTAAATTACTGTATGACTAGGTGTGATATCTGTTTGGGTTTTATTTATGATATTGTTAGTATGTACTAAGGAAAAGTGACAGGGTTAAGGAGTTCTCACCCAAGAAGAACAGCTTCAGGGAAGAAAAATGCCACCATTTTTTAAATGCCCTTTCTTACATTCTGCTGGGCAGTGCACAGAAAGAGCATCATTGATCACGAACACCCTTTATGGCTTTGCCTTAATAATAAATCACATGGCTCTCTGTATCTGTTGTTAGTCAACAATGCACACCTCCACATTCATTGGGGGAACTTGTAATTATCTGAGATGTAGCAAGTTTAGTTAATACCAGGGGAGCCCTAAATAGGAATTAGAGGTTTCTATAAAAGCTTTTTAATTTGTTACTCCACAGTTCATTTATATGGTAGGCTATATGTCACTGAAAATGCACCCCCTATGATTCAGGGGCTGGAGAGAAAACATTATGCACATCATGATCTGTGTTTATAAAAATGTTCTTTTTTTAAATCCTCACTAAGGTTGCTGTAGAAAGCAAGAAAGTAATAACTAAGTACTGTAAAGCCACAGTGAATAATTCAGGAGTTGTATGTGTACATTTTACCCAGTTGGCAAGAGAACTGGGGCTAGGCTTTGCTGACTAATTGAAGTAATTCTATAGACTCCAGCTACACATGAAAAGCTGCCCTACCCTAACTTATAAAAAAAGAAGAGATCAACCAGAGACCTTGTATGCATATATGCATAACCCATGGACACAATAGGGTGGTGAAGGCCTGGGGAGATGAGGGAGGGGGCCTACAAGAGGTCAATGGGGGGAAAAAGGGACATATGTAATACTTTCAACAATAAATATTTTTTTAAAAATTTGCTTTCTCTTACTTTCTCTAAATCCTAATGAGAATTAGTTTTAACAAACATAGGATTATGTTTTTCTTAGAGAACCACCCATATTCCAGCTTCCACAGTGGAAAAACCAAACTTTTAAATAAAACCAAACACAGAATATCTTAAAAGTATCTTTGTAAATCATTGGGGCTTTTTCTTAATAGTGGATTTATGGCTTTCTGGATACTTTTATTTACAGCCCTGCAGAGATGAAAAATGACTGTGCATTCTTAAGCCAAAGAGCCTTTTTTGTCCATTTGTAAGGAAAATACTGTTCAAATCCTCCAATGTTCAGATTCCAAAAAATACCATACTCTTTCCATAAATCCTTCATCCAACATGTAACAGTCTTACAAAGCTTTGATCTTCACTCCCTTGCTTACAATCTACATTTGCACCTTCTTCCCTACTAATAATTATGCCAGTTCTTCCTTGGTTGTCTCATAAATCACTATTTAAAAAAAAATAATCAATATCTACAAAGCTCCTGAAGAAGGACTCAAGTGCATGGCATGTATAAAGTTCTTATTTCAATTTCACTGAAATAGAGCCTTGGTCATTATTCTCTAAAATATCATGCTTGTTACTATATGCTTAACACTTGCATCCTAACTTTGTATATTTCTTAACAAGTCTATCCCTTCCCAATCTACAGTAGCTATAATGCTATTTTTATAGTGAAAGATATTTTTGACTATGTGACAATTATATGCACAATGTGGTTAGGGGAGTAATGCTTAAACTATTAAAAATTGCAATTGTATGTCACATTTCAACTAGCTTATTCTTTGAGCACTTACCTAAATAAATTAATTTGTCAAACTTTTAAGATTTCAGGCATGATCTAAGAGCTCTCACCAAGTTTGGAGACAAGCTTATACTATTCTTATAGAAGATGGACTGGAAAAATGCCAGTTTTATGACTTAATCTGTTCCTAAAAGCTAATAGAAAACAGCCAATGAAGAACACATTTCATATCCTTTCAAATACAGCTCTAAACATTAGGGTTCACATCTTGAAGTTTACTATTCCCCCCAATTAGCGTAAATAACACAGTATTATGTATTTTAACAAGAATTCTTATATTTTAAAACGGAAAACTATAATTATATTTAAAATATTGTTTTCCATGTGCTATTTTTGTTTTAATGAACTGAATGCCCTTAGTGAAGCTCCATAATCCACGACCCTAGGAAACACTGTGCTGAATATTTTTTCCTTTTTTCTAGCAAAGATCCCCTTAGTAAGCATTCTTCAATAGTTGAAGGCAGAGAGCAGTATCAGGCCAAATCTGGCCCTCCACCTATTTTTGTTGATCAAATTGTACTGAAGCATGGTCATGCCCATTTGCTCACGAGAAGGCTATGGATGCTTTTGCCCTGTAATAGTAGAGTTGCATAGTTGGAACAGAAACCATATGGCCCACACAGCATAACATAGTTACTATCTGGCTCTTCCAAAAAAAAAAAAAAAAAGAAGAAGTTGTCAATCCCTGGTTTAACTGATTTCATTCAAAATAGGTACATCTGCTTCCAAGAGTGCCATTTTCTTTCAAATACCTATAAATGCCTCTGAAGTCTTCAGAGTACCTCCAGAGGATGGAGTTCTAGAGAATGGAGTCCTTCCTCCTCCTATCAGGTTCCCTACTTCTCAGTACAGAGAACAAAGGAAGAGCAAGGGATCTCTGAGTTAGAGGAGGTGGAGGAGGATGAGAGGAAGCACATTTTTTCCCTTGACTTTCTTAAAATCAGATATTTTTCTCTTCTTTTTTGCTATTAGAGCACTGTAAATATGTACATTTCCAGAAGGCTTCTACACTTACTGCAGTAAGTATAGTTTTCCTTTATAATTATTTCAATGAACTTTTATGGGCATTGTTTTACACTGGCACTTACAATTTACCCCTGTCCTCAGAAGTTTTAAGATTAGGTTCTCTTCCTGAGTCATGTGATATTCATTAAAAAGCCCTCCCCTTGCTTTCCACTTTAAACTTGTTCACCTCTAAGCAGAAAGAAGTTGTCTTTACCAGAATTATTTCTTGATGCAGTAATATAAAACCAGATATGCCAAAGATTTTTCTTCCCAGAGATTCAATTATATGAAGTTTCTGCATTTCAAACCTTTCTACTTTTTTCCAAGTGTAAAAATTATGTGTAGAGTAAAAAATTTGACTTAGATACTAGCTAACTTAGTTGCAGTCAGAAATTTTGTTGACTCAAAATATCTTACTTCATTTACAAGAATTTTGGCATTCTATGCATCACTGTTTATTTTCTTACATAAGAGTAAATCAATTTCTAAGTTTGAAAAAATATATATGAGAGACTAATACTGTTGTGAAAAAGATGTTTTTCCTCTGATTCTATATGCAGACTGAATCTGTCATGTTACCTTTGACCTTACTCTCCTGTGAAGTTTGTCAATGGGATTGATGCTATAGAAGTCAGTTGTCAGCTGTTCATAAAATAGCCATTGAGGTAGTGGCCTTAAAATGAAAAGAGTCCACTGAGGGATGTTGTAAGTCAAAACATTTAAGTCTGTAAATTTGCCTTTATTTTTTAGCAATTATATTTTACAAAACTTATTGTAATATCAGTGTATTATATGCATGGTTCCATCCTTAAATATGCAATATAAAAATGTAGTGAAATTAAGAATCCAGAAGTCTCTTTGGTTGGATAATAAATAAAGACAAAAGCTAAGGAGATAAAAAAAAATGAGCCAGATTAAAAAACAACAACAGAGGGAGGATACGGGAGGGTAGGGGGAGGGTGGGGGGAGGGGGAGAGTTCAACCAAAGGACCTGTATGCATGCATATAAGCCTATCCAACGGTTAAGTTCAACAGGGGATTGGGGCATGCGTGGGGAGAGGGGTGGGATGGGAATGGGGGGATGAGGACAAATATGTGACACCTTAATCAATAAAGAAATTTAAAAAAAAAAACAAAAACAAAAAAAAAAAAACAACAACAACATTACATTCAATGCCCTACTAATATTATTCTATAGAAACCTTACAGTCTGGTCAAAATCAACTCTCCATGTATTCTAAGATGTGGAAAGGAAATAAAAATAAATACCTGTGTTTTCAAGTGAAAACAGTGTGGAATGTGAGTCATTTACTGAGGTGGGGAAAGGTAAAGGAACATATCTGTGAAAAGTTGGGATCCATACTAAATTTGAGATGCTTAGGTATATAACTTAGTATTTTTTGCTCCCCTTTGATGTCTAAATACAGAGCTCAAGGTAAAGTGTGTGACTTGATTCAAATCCGAGAGTCATCAGAAGAACTGTCAAACATTGGGAAGTGAATGAGGTACTTAGAGTTACATACAGTGTGCCTATATGAGAAGTCTCCACTTTCCAGTATCCAAAGGACAGGTGAAGAAGGAGCAGCTGTGAAAGTAGACTAAGAAGGAACAGATACCTGAAAACTAATTGAGTGTGATCCCCCATAATCCAGGGGAGATTTGTGATGAGAGAGAAAGAAAACATGTCAAAGACCACAGAGAACTGTGCTAATTGCTGAGAGGTAAAGGAAGAAAATCCAGAGAAATGACCATTAGATTTAACCAATGAAAAGAGTAGTTTTGGTTGGGGTGGAAACAAACTAAATAGTGGATGGAACATAAAGAAGACAGTACAGAAAGAGAAGAGACTAGTTAGATGATATCTACTCTTTTCAAACCATTGCACAGTATTAACAAGAGGAGTTTAGATCCCCCTCCTCCTACTAAAAATATCAGGAAGCAAATTAAAATACACACCATGAATATTGTGGCTAAAGAGAGAACAGTGTGTTAGTGTAAAACAGTACATGCAGTATGATATAATGTGAAATTTTCCATCTTGTCATAACGAAGTATCCCACTGATAAATCATCTAAAGAAGACATTGGCATTGGCATTCATGGAAAGCTACTTATAACTGTATGGTCAAGTGTGTATACATGGTAAGATCCTAGCATGTTGCACACAACAGAAAAATTGTGGAGGACAAAATTAGTTTATTAGAGGAATATTTAAAAAAGATTTGTCTAAATGAACAACATAAGATGCATAAGGTAAGGTGGGAAGTTTCAAAATTATCCTTTTAATCTTTTCCTACATTATTTTGTTGGAGCAACAGAGTAGAGCTTGACTTGAGAAAGCCTCTAAAGTGAGACTTTCAAATGTGTGGAGGCAAGACTATCATTATAAAGTAAAATCCCTTTTCCTGGTCCATAATGATGCTCTTTGACCAGAGCCAAAGACCTTTGGGGTGTGAGGATCACAGGAAGGCAATTCAAAAAGAGGATACAATGGGGGGATAAGGACACATATGTAATACCTTAATCAATAAAGAAAAATAAAGGGATACAAACTGACAGATTCAGGTACTGTTCAAAAGTACTGCCAGGGTAAAGGGATTATGGGTAATGAAAATGTACAGTAATGTGTTTTACTCTACTGGATTCTGTCAAGGGAGATTTACATGTGAAACCAACAAATGATATGCAGAAGGCAAAAATTTGGGTTGAACTTTTAATTAGATTACCACTACATCTGAATATTGAGAAGAATCCGTTCATTTACTTAAAAAGGTACCTGATCACCAAAAATTATGTGGGAAATGAATTGGTTTACAGTGGAAGGACATTTTTCATATAATAGATACACTGTAACAATTTTAAAATTCAGGAATATTCATTAGGAATATTATGGCAGGGGTGCTGTTTCTGCTGATTGGAGCACACATTTTTTAATGCTATTTTATGTCTTTATTGATCCTGAATATGATAGTCGGTGTTGAGGAAGTTTATAGTGATGGTATTGAATTGCTACCCTTTTGAAAAAGGAAAGATTAATTCAAGAGTGATTTAAAATAATGTGTTCTTCCAGGAAATTGTATTTGTGGCTTTAGACACACTAAATTTTAACCATATTGCTGTTTTCCCTGCCCTCCCCCCAAATAAGCCTTTGATAGAACTTTCCATAGAAAAACCAGTAAGTTTATTTGGAAAAAAAGCTTTCCTGACATAATGAAAATAATCCTGGTAGGTGTCAGAGTGACAAGTAATGATTACTGTTTGTTTACTTTGCTCCACTGTGCACATGCATAGACATCTTTAATTTTTGCAAATATCCTATAAAATGTGTACCTTTTTTGCCCTAACCAGTTTGGCTCAATGCATAGAGCGTCAGCCTGCGGACTCAAGGGTCCCAGGTTCGATTCTGGTCAAGGGCATGTACCTTGGTTGCAGACACATACCCAGTAGGGGGTGTGCAGGAGACAGCTGATTGATGTTTCTCTCTCACCGATGTTACTAACCCTCTCTCCCTCTCCATTCCTCTCTGTAAAAAAATAAATAAAAAAATATATTTTTTAAAATGGGTATGTTTGTGGATGATGAAAGTGCTGCTTTAGTACATAAAATGGTACTCGTTGGAGGTGAAGATACTGAGGTTTAAAAGGATTGAGCGATTTACTCAAGGTTAAACACTATGTAGGATAGAGCATGGAATTGGGATACTTTCTACTCAGTGCCTATCCGTTTAAATTCACCCGTGCACTGCATAGCCAGGACATTCAACTTCTGAACAAAAACTACTGTGTGGGTTTGAATTTCAGGTTTGCCCCTTATTACTTCTGTTTCCTTGGATAAAGTAACTTATTTTCTTGTCATGAAAGACTTTTGATTGGTAGAAGGTAATAAAGGAGTTATTATTTGTATTAACTTTATAGAACTGCAGTGATGATTCAATGAAATAATATATGTAAAATATTTAGAATTATTCCTGGTATTCAGTAAATGCTTAGTACATGATATGCTTTAACCACAAGAAGAACACAATAATATTGCTGTGTAATTTGAAAACTTTCCTCAATCTTTGAAAAATAGAAGTCATTGGCAGAGAGAAAAACAAAACAAAAAAGGGCATTTTAAAATTGGGGAATTAATCAATGATGTGAATGATGAAGCTCAAATTAGAACTTTTTAGGACCTTCCCCTATCCTGCTGAAATAATAATTTTAAAGGGATGTAGGAGTTTTCTAAATCCATGTTGTCACTATGCCATTGGCTTTCCTAGCTCATAATGATTTCAGCCAAAACCTTTCTAAAAAGGATTACACTTGTCAAAAGCAAAACACATGGAGTGACAATGGTTCATTCTCTGCATACATTTTGAAGTGGACAGGACATTGGAATTCTATGAGAGAAAACAAAGCCTGCATTCAGAATGCAACCTTAATCCAAAATTAGTCAATTTGTTTGACCATGAAACCAAATAGAATTCCAACCCAGCCCTGCTCTAAAACCACCATCTTTGGCTTCATAAATCTTAAAAAGTCATTTTCAACGATCATTGAAAAAGTGGAGGAAAAAAATCCAGGTTGCCTTCTCTTCTTAAATTCTCATCAGTAGCTTGAAGGCAACATTTCCCTGTCAAATAGATTTTGACTCATGCACAGAACAAGTTCACACAGTGAGCTATTCAGCAGTAACAAGAGATGACAAATTCTTCACAGATGCCTTATCAACTCACTGCTCACTTGGAAGAGTAGAGGAGAATTGGGGTGGATGTCAATTCAACAGGCTGGATTTCATTGTCAGGAGGTTTGAAAAAAATGAAAGGCGGTTATCTTTAAAGGGCCTCACTTCACAAAAAAAACTGAACTCTCTAGAAGTTTCTAATAGAGAGAAATTGCCTATGCATTTATCTAGTGATCGTATGTTATCTAATATATGAATCAATTGCAGTGAGGGGATTTTAAAGGTGAAAATAGATTATTTGTCCAAACAATATATGAAATACAACAAGGTATAATAGCCCACATTGTGAAATACTCAGTTGAAGAAATGCTTAGAGGGAAACCATTGAAATTTTAAAATGAGCTCTATGGGCAAATGAGTTGGATCTCTGTATATTATAGATCCCACTTAGAGATTCATAATGCATATTAGCAAATAAAATGCTTTCAATAGATCTGCAATTAAATGAATCTATGTAACTTTTTCTAAACACAGTCATCCCAGAATGTAGTTACCATCAAATCCTACCATGGGTTGCCTTTCCAGATGAAAAGTATAGCAACTATACCATTAGAAACTAGAGGAGTAAGCATAGAGGGAAACTACCAATTTTCAATTGTTGTGAACACAGAATTTTCATTCATAAATAATAAGTGGTTGGGCTTAAAAAAGCAGGTTGTCAGAGGAGTGGATATAACTGTATAGGCCTTTGAGTGCTAAGCAGTTAGCTGTTGCTAAGCTTTAAAATACAACATCAATGGTCAAGCTATTATTCTATTATAAAAATAAAATGTGTTTCAATAAGTTTTGAAAAAATAATACATATCAAGAAAAAAAAACACATAGTTTAACTGAAGTCATGTATATAATATAAAAAGTAGAGAATAGGCAATTATAAAATATTTTACTCTGATTTACATAATTCATATATTTTACAAACATTTTGAGCACTTATTAAGTAACACACACTTTCCCAGATATTGGCAGAATAGCAGCGACTCAGATGGCTTTCATAACCTTCATGGAACTTATATCATAATGCAAGAGAGAAAGAATAAACAAGTATTTTAACAAGCAAATATGTAATGTGAGGTAGCAACATAAATAATAAATAATCCACATTCTCATGGAATTCTAATGCAAAAGACCAACATGAAAACAAGCCAAGAGTGAAATATAGTGTGCATAAGAACAATTAAAGAAATAAAATGGGATTAAGAAATAGAGGGAGATGAATCTTTTTAATATGACAGACAAGAAAGACCTACTTGAAGAGGCTGCTTTAGAGTAGAGACATGAGAGAAGTGAGAAAGGAAACCATGCACTTCCCTGTTGGAAATCTGGGTTAATTTTAATTTTTTCTAATGTAAAATAATTTAAAATTCAATTGTTTGTGTCTCCTTTTGTGCACATTAAAGAGTGTCTTAGGTTATATAATAAAAAAAAAAGATTACAGGGTTGTTCTTCAAGTTTGCTAGATACTGTCTTGCACATCGCCCTCCAACATGAATGTACACATGTACATCTACCCAGGAACACACAAACGTAGAGGCGGGATTAGGAGTATCTGTGGTCCCAAAGGAGTCAAGAATATTCTAGTTGTGTGTTTTTCTCTGTCCTCCCACTGCCCAGAAAACTGGGGCTTTAGTTATTCTGTTCTGCCATGCTCCTGATGTTGACACAAGCATGCCAGGTAGAGTACCTAAATTTCAAACTTCTCTGGACAAAGGAAAGAAAAGGAGAATCCCAAGGAACTAGAAAGTACCAGGAAAATTTTAGAGAGTGGGGAACTGAGAAATATAAGACCAGAGTTTTTTGTGAACTAATGGTCTCTAAGTAATCTAAATACACTAACACACAGAGAGAGAAAGGTTGACAAAATGGGTTTTAAAACACTGACTCAATGGCATGCTATCTATAAGAAACTCACCTCAAGTGCAATAATATATTTAGGCTAAAATTAAATGGAAGAAAACATATTTACCAGATCAACACTAACCAGAAGGAAGCCGGAGTGGTTGTATTGAAGTGGACTTTAGAGCAAAGAAAAACCAGAAATATATTTTGAGGGCATTTCATGACAAAAGTGTAAATCTACCAAGAGGCCAAAATAACCCTAAATGTATATGAACATAAAAAGAGAACTTCAGAACATGAAGCAAAATCTGAAAGAACTGAAAGTGAAGTTAAAAAAGGAGTGGGGGGGGAGGGGGGCAGGAATCTCCACTTATAGCTGTGGATTTTTTTATCAGTTATATATAGAACTAGTAGACAGAAAATCAGCAAAGATAGAAAAGGACTGAACAATACCATCCACCAATGGGTCCTAATTGATATTTACAGAACACTCCACTCCCAAACAGCAAAATACATATTTTTTCAAGTTAATCTAGATGACAATATCCTGGTTCATAAACATAAAATTTAAAAACCTTGACAATGTGAAGTGATTGAAATACCTTTGCTCCCCTTCCACATGTCTCTCAACTCGAGACCCAATTCTACTATCCCTACCTCCGTATGTCTTTAATAGTTCTCACTGCAGAAATGCAGTGTTTCCAAAGCCCGTTGGCTCATGAACATTTCATTTTTATGTTAAGTCACTTCTCAGGCTTAGTGTTCCACAGAACAGCTATTTGTAAATCACTGACATAAATAAAGTTAATTAAAACCCAAAGTATATATGTGTCTCCTACACTCACTCTTTTCATCTTTAGCCACATATTTATCAATGACTTTTAACAGTTTGAAAAATATACAAGAAAAAGACCCAAGAGAATTACAGTTAGTATTAAAACTAAAATGTATCTCTTTAAAGCATGATTTCAAAGAACAGCTACAGTTTCAAGTGAGAGCAACCTGTACCTAAATCTGAAGATACTGTTGGCCACATATTGATATAGTGGTTGTAGAAAATGCTTCACTCTTTGAATGGTAGACTCACTGAGAAGCTCTTAAAACCATATATTGATTTCTTAATGCTTTAATTTCCTTTAAATCTAGTTACTTGTCTTGATCTGGCTTTTTACAGTAAAAACTTAATCATACTTGTTCATTGGTTCACCACTTTGTGGTCTTTTGTAAATTTTAAGAAGTTCTGATTAACATTGAGATTAAATATGGTGACCATTGACCTTGGGAGAAATATGAAAGAATACCTTCCATATTAGCTTTTGTAGGCAATCTTTTTATTGGGAGATCTTTTTTTGTTCTGTAGTTCTGTGTTCTCCCAAGGATGCTAATTAACATTCATCTATGAAAACACTTGCCTTGTATTATATCTAAGGAGTATTTCTATTACAATATGAGGCTACAGAATATCTTTTGCAACCTTCAAACACCTGCCTTAGTATTTACATGTTTCATTCTTTCTATCTCTAGTTTTAGGCGTGTATCAAACCATGTAGAATGAAGACGGTGATTTTTATCCTTTTCTGTTCACGTGGTGATAAACACAACAATGAGGTATAGAGTCAAGTGTCACAAGATTATAATAAAAGACAGAAGACGAGTCTTTGAAATCCCACATTCAAAGACAAATTAACAAAATTAATTTACCCACATGAGCTAGTTATCCAATTCCTGCCTCCTTTTTGAGTCTTACTTCCAGAGGATCCTGATTGCAAGGACCCTCATATACCACTTTAAAGACCTTGGCCTTTATACTCAATGCATATTTCACTCTTTAAAAAATCCAGATAAAATTGATGCCCATCCTTTCTTCAGCACTCACTGCAGTTAACTAGTTAGGTGTTGTTTTTCCAGCAGTGAGTGAGTATTAAACCATTTACTATTTCTCATATTATCCTATTTATTGCCTCTAGTCTTTCTTTTGGGGATTAGAACCCCATAGCTGTGAAATAATGGAAAATTAACTACAATTCTTGCTAATCTAGTATGAAATATTAATATTCTTCATTACCAGTAATTCATTCTTGATGATCATCCCTAAGCAATTTCTATGTTCTCAGTTCTGTCCTGGGAACTAAACCTAAACTCTGGGCTGACTGGGACATGATTGACATGATCGTTTCATATTGTTCTTTTCTTGGATTAGCATAGTTTATGTGATAAGCAACCACTCAATACATGCTGAATAAATAATTAATTTGAGGTTACAATAGTACAGAGCATATTTTTGGTGCCTGCATTTATGTAACTTATTGTCAATGAAGAGGGATTTTTAAACACATGATTATATTATGCAGTCATAGTGTGATGAAGGATTGTTTCATAGTGATGGTAAGTAACATTTACAGAAATGTATAACATGATTGCTACTACCCAATAAAATAACAATAATAGGTCATTCAAATACTGATCAGTGTTCTTAGAGAAAATTGGAAGGAATCGACTAAGAGAACAATTTTCAGATATTACTTGTTTGGAATCTGAGTAGGCCAAGTGCTGAAATGCACCTAACAGAATTAAGTCAACTTTATAAATGGTGCCAAGGTTTTTATTGTATTTGTTTAGAGGTTTCTCAAAAAATAATCTGAGACTTTGCCAATTTACTACAAAATGAATTCTATGACTATTCTGAAAGAAAGCAAATATAGCAAATATATGGCCTTAGCATATTCACTGAGAACAAAAGTAGGCACAAAAAAATCCAGAGTAAATTCAAAGCAGATGTTGATTTCTCCCACATTCTTCTCATAGGTAATTTATTAAAGGCTCAAAAGTGTCAATTCACAAATCAAAGACACATTTGTATCTTCAGGTTCTTACATTTAAAAGGAGAAACGCATTCTTGTGCAAGTAGAAAATGTCATTTCGATTTATAATTACCTGTCAGCTTTCAGGAAAAATGAATATTCAAGGGCATAGGAAGAATCAGCCATACAACAAAAACATCATTGATTGCCCTGGAAGGCCTTGAAAAAGCTGTCCCTTTACAAATCTTAGTGTGAATCTAAAATTACCTAAAGCTTTTCCCATAGACCATTAAAAAATAGAATTTAACCAACAGAATATTGATTATAAGAAGTGATGCTTTATAGTTCCTAGAGCAGTAATTGTTAAACCTTTTCTGTATAGGTTCCAACTAAGTATTTTAGGCTGTGCACCAGAACATTCTCTGCCAGAACTATTCAACTCTGCCTTCATAGTGTGAAAGCAGCCTACGCAAACAAACAAGTGTGCTTGATAAAACTTTACTTACAGCAGGCAGCAGACCAGATTTGTCTATGGACCTTCAATCTTCAGATTCTGTTCTAGAGGATACTCAGATTACAAAAGCTCAGGGGGTACTCATATTTGAGTGATCATAGCCAAGTCCATTCTAAATCTTGAAAGCCATAGTATTTCAGGCAATATCTAGCCTGGTGAATAAGTCCAATTTATGTGAAACTATCAAATACCCAAAGTAAACTTTACTCAAACTTTCCTGCAGTTGATACATTTATGGAAACGTGGGAAGGGATATTTTAAGGACATAAATTAACCCATAAAATGATGTTTAAGTAAAAGGGATGCGGGAATTATGTGTTTTCCATTTTTACTGGGGCAACCACCCAGAAGGGCTTTGCTTCTAAGAGTTCATATAACCTCTACGCTCTAATGTTCCTAACTCTAAAAAAAGAAAGAAAGAAAAACGTGTGAAGTCATTGAACTTTGAAATTATTTTGAATTAGAAAAGGTGCTAGCATTATAAATGAAATGGATTATTCAATGATGTCACCAATAGCAGGGAATCACTTCAGGGAGAGCCAGTGACAACTAAGGACAAGTGCTCCATCAGGCAGCTCTGCTGTCAGCATTGAAGACCGAGTTGCCAGGGACATTTTAATGACAATGACAGCAAGATGATGTAATGCTTTATACACAAATGCCATACATTACAGACAGTGTGTTCAGCACCCTCCAAAAAATGTGCTGCCAATAAGCTAAAATATATAATTGCTTACAAAGTAGAAGCAAACGGGGGTCACTTCAGAGAATACACAGTATAACTTTTTATATGGTTGTATTAGTATACCTACATTTCTTTTTTTTTTTAAAGTCAATTGATACTTTATTATATTTAATTATTAAAATAGTAAGATGCTGCATTTAACTGTGAATATATAATAGCGTCAATCCAAGTAGTTTTCAAGAAATATAATCTCAAAGTTCTGGAACCTCAATAGAGAGAACATATGGAAGGAGGACTGCCTGAAAGTTATATTGCCAGTGATTAGACACCATTTTTCAAAATCTACCTTTCCTTAATTAAGTCAGGCCAACAGAAAAATAAACTTCTCAGGCCCAACCCACCTCCTCACCATTATACTTCGTTGTGCTATAAACATAAATTGATGACTCTGACACACAGTATGTCTATGTGCCCTGGTTTGCCTGGGGCAAACCTGGCCCTGGCACAATGACTAAGCGTCCTCAAACTACGGCCCTTGGGCCACATGCGGGTGTTTTTGCCGTTTTGTTTTTTTACTTCAAAATAAGATATGTGCAGTGTGCATAGGAATTTGTTCATAGTTGTTTTTTTTAAACTATAGTCCGGCCCTCCAACGGTCTGAGGGACAGTGAACTGGCCCCCTGTTTAAAAAGTTTGAGGACCCCTGGACTAGGCTAATGCCCTCCAGGCACCATTTTGCAGAAGGCTTAAATGAAGAAGATTTAAACAATGGTTTTTGTTTTTGTTTTTCAAAAATCACCTGGGGGAAAAAAACTTTAATGCTCTCTCCTATTTTTTCCTAAACCAAATAGTAATAAAGAGAAGGATCCTGAATCAACAGAATTTCACTATTCTAGAACAGGTTTGACAAACATTGACATTGAAGAGAAAAGACTATTTGGCCTTTCTGCTCTTGGTCAACAAAGAAGCCGAGATCTTGACTTGTGTATCACAGGAGGAAGAGCAGGATTCAGCAGGTGGACGGCAGTTGTACAGACCAGGTAGGTAACCACCCTGTTACCTTAGGTTGCCCTCACTGTTTGAAAATCAGCCCCCTTTGCAAGCAGCCAGTCATTAAGGGCCTAGGCAAATGTAAATCACTAATCCTTTAAAAATACATTACTTCTCTTTAAACCACTTCTTTCACCTGAATTCATATAGCTACATCATTTTCCAGTTATATCAGTCCACTATATCTTTAAAATATACAAATTTCAACTAATTTATAAGATTCCACATTTATTCAATGAAGAGAACAATGTTTCTTTTGGAGGAGCCATACCCAAAATGTAATTGTTGAAATCCTCTCATTGTCTCCCTTAGTTTACATTTATTATTACTTCTTGCCTGCATTTTTATATTATATTAAATCTCTGTTGGAACAAGACAGATTATTAATAAATGAAAAAGTATGAATGAAATAATGAGATAACATGATAATTCTCAGGGCTGATCAAACAATGCTGAGACTTTCTGTAGACAGGATAATATACTTAACAATTATTAAATACTAGAGGCATGGTGCACAAATTTGTGCACCAGTGGGGTCCCTCGGCCTGGCCTGAGGGATCGGGCCGAAACTGGCTCTCTGACATCCCCCGAGGGGTCCAGGATTGTGAGAGGGTGCAGGCCAAGGGACCCCACTGATGCATGATCAGGGCCGGGGAGGAATGTGGGAAGTTGGCCAACTGGGAAGGGGCTGCGGGAGGGCTCCAGGGTTTGTCCAGCCTGTCTCGCTCAGACCCAATTGGCCAGAACCCAGCAGCAAGCTAACCTACCGTTTGGAGTGTCTGCCCCCTGGTGGTCAGTGTACGTCATAGCAAGCAGCCTTAACATATCATTAGCATGTTATGCTTTGATTGGTTGAACGGCCGACCGGAAAACCGGACACTTAGTATATTAGGCTTTTATCATATAGAATTAGCAGTATGCACTGCATTAGAAAACATAATCTCACCATCTCAAAACTGTATATAATTTATTTATTTCCTTTATTTCTCCAGTAGTGCAGCTATCCAACTCTTTTTATGAATAAAGCTTACCTTTCCTCAAAGGAAGATTTTGGCCTACCCACTAATTTACTTAACCCTTTGCACTAGCTTGCTTTTTTCTCGATTCCTTTATTCTACTCGGGATTTAATTTTTTAAATACCCCAGATTTTACAAAGCGTGGCAGTAGAATAAAAAACTGGAGTTTCTTTTCATACAAACTTCTTTATTTGGATTTTTTTATATTTCAAATTATTGATACATTCAAAGAGTAATTTTAATCTCGATGCTAACCGTGTCGAGTCACACTTGACATCCGAGTGCAAAAGGTTAATACTAGAGGCCTGGTGCACAAATTCGTGCACCCGTGGGGTCCCTCAGCCTGGCCTGTTGGATCAGGATGAAACCAGCTCTCCGACATCCCCCGAGGAGTCCCAGATTGCAAGAGAGCACAGGCCAGGCTAAGAGACCCCAACAGTACAAGATTGGGGCCGGGGAGAAACGTGGGAGGTTGACCAGCCAGAGAGGGACTGTGGGAGGGCTCCAGGGCATATCTAGCCCATCTCACTCAGTCCCAATCAGCCAGACCCCAGCAGCAAGCTAACCTACCAATCGGAGCATCTGCCCCCTGGTGGCCAGTGCACGTCATAGCGAGCGGTTGAGTGGCCTTAGCATATCATTAGCATATTACACTTTGATTGGTTGAACGGACAATCAGACATTTAGCATATTAGGCTTTTATTATATAGGATGCTTTGGCCTCTTTTGCATTCTACACAAAGTATAACTTTATCAAGAGAGAGTGAAACCAAACATTAACTTTTTAGAGAACCATGGCTAAAAAGGAAATAGTATGGTAATGTAGTAATGTTGTCAGTTTAATTATGTTCCCCCAAAAGATAAGTTAAATTCCTAACCCCTAGTTTCTGTAAATGTGATTATATTTGTGAAGAGAGTCTTTGCATGTTAGTTAGTTAACATGATGTTGTACTGAATTAGAATGAAGCCTAAGTCCAAAAACTGGTGTCCTTCTAAGAGGTCATATGAAGATGCAGAGATACACAGACAAAGAGGGAAGAAGGCCACGTGACAATGGATGCACGGACTGGAGTGAAACAGCCGCAAGCCGACCTGCACGTGTCCCTGTAGCTAGATACTGCCCTATTAAGTGTGCCATCAGACCCCACAGTTAGAAAACCTTTCATATATAGTCCATTCCAATTCTACCTCGTATCTGCTGAAATCACACTACTGGCTAGTTTGAACTTAACTCCTAAATGGAGAACTGGTGGATACCTAATCAACATAATGGTTTTCATTTAATGAAGATATTCATCATGTCAGGTACAATGCTACATGTTTACCTATATGATCACTTTAACCCAACCTGCCTGACACATAAAAAGCATTCAATGATATTTGTTAAATAAGTGAATAAACAAATACATAACAAATCAATGTATAATAAAATTAAATTTAATAAGGACATCACATTATAAAGAAAGCATGTGAAAATCCTCATACACCACAAATAAAGGATTCCTTTTTTGCATTAAAACGACCATTGAAAACTTTATGTTTTAAAATTAGGCTTCTGCAGAATTCTTTTTTAGTTCAATCATATTAGCAGATATTTTTTTTGCCAGCATATCAGAAATTATAATCTTACTGTTGATACTGTTCTAATTTTCTGGCCTAGAGTTCAGAGCTGGTCCTGCCCTCTCACACCCAGGACTCTCCTTAGGTGAGAGCCAAAGACTCAGAGCCAGGAAGACAGAAGGTCTTCTTGGAGCAGGTCTTGCTGCTCACATGGAGACTGTGAGTACTGTCAGATCCTCTCCTTCCACTGAGTTGTGTGTGTTTATTTGTTCTTAACTAGCAAAAGTGAGAAACCCTTTATAGTCCAGAGATAATAAGAGGAGCTCCTGGAGTGAGTCTGCCTGGGTTTACCATTCACACCACTTAAAATCTGCATAAACTTGTAAGTTATTTCATCCTCCTTAACCTCACTTCTCCTGCTGTATAATGGAGCTAAAATAGTGCCCAGCTCAAAGTATTTGAGAATCCTGCATTTTCCATGAAGGGTGTGGGCATGAAGGATCCCCATGGTACTGTGTGCAGATGCTGTAGCTCATCTATCTGTGATTATACTTCTGAATCTCAGGACCAGAGCTTCTATAGGATTCCTCTATGTCCAGTGGTGGTGATAGTGCATGAGTGGAGAGAATCATGGGTGGAGGGAGGCTCAGGCTCAAAATTCAGAAGAAGACTTTAATTGATATTCTAGATGAAGACACTTATTCAGTACTTAAAGACAAGGCAGCCAGAGAAGTGGTGGTCCTAACTCAAGTCTGGATTCACTTAAATACTTGGGTTCTACCTCTTCTTTGTGTCCCTATTCTTGCTCCCACCCCAATGTCCCTAGAATCTTTTACTCATGCCAACTAGAAGACAGCAGAGAAGAGATTCACTAGCCCTGGGTCTCACTTGGGTGGAACGGGGTTATTCTGCATCATTAACTGATTTAATGAGACAAATCCCAATGTAGCATTTATTTTTTCTCTCTGCCACCTGAAAGAGGAAAATTTGAAGAAAAAAACAAAACTACTAGTCAACTAAATGTTTACATTCCAATAATCTACCTTTAACAGATTATTTCAGATTATTTTAGTATTTTAATAAAAATAGTATGAGTGTTTTAAGATGATAACCTGGTTTTTCTTTGTTATTTTACCTTTTGATTAATTATACTAAAACACCATTCTAGCTATATTAATTTGAACCCATCCAGGGCATATACAGAGACCCTGCAAGAGCTTTTCATAGTATGGGAAAGGGATGATCTCAGGAAGAAAGGGGTTTTCACGCCTTGGGATCCTCAGAGGCATTTGCTGATAATCTTCAGGTGACATCAGGGTGGGGTATCATGTGTTCATTTAACACATGTGTTTTGAGTAGGACATGTGCCAGGGACATATCAGCTGCCAGGAATAGGGAAATAAGACTTGGAGTTTGTTCTCAAGAATCATATAGTTTAGTAGGAGACCCTAACATGTTAATTACCAGAATAAGTGACAGTAAATATAATGCTACAGGTATGTCTTGTGTAGTGAATTAGTCTTAGAAGTAGCCCCTAAATCACATTGGAACTAAAAATAAATAAGTAAATAAATGACCCTGAAGGCTGACTCTTTTCTTTATTTTTATATCATTCTCACACAAGGATATGCTTACTGATTTTAGAGGGAGAAGGAGAAGGGAGACATACATTGAGTGGGAGGGAAAGAGGAAGAGGGAGGGAGGGAGGGAGAGAAGGAGAGAGAGAGAGAGAGACAGAGAGAGAGAGAGAGAGAGGGAAGTATGAGAAAGAAATATCTATTGGCTGCTTCCCACACACACCCTGACCAGGGATCAAACCCACAACCTTTTAGGTGTACAGGACCATGTTCTGATGAACTGAGCCACCCAGACAGGACCGGGCTAACTCTTGATAAACAAATAGATTAGGAAGGAGAAGGTCTTTGAATTAAAAAATAACAGGGGTCTAGAAACTTTGATTTTATCTTAACAGCTGAAAAATCTGATCCAGCCTCACCTCACTTTCCATTGAACAGCTATTGAAACCACACAAATAATTACATACTAGGGATATTCATTAAAATCTTTATGATTCTTTGAAAAATTATTAATCAAAGCCCAGATATGGCCTTAGGCCAAATAAGGAGAGAACATTAGAAGAAGGCTAATTGTTCCTTCCATCAACGGCCTGCTCCTACCCAGTTCCAAGATCTCTAAAGGCAGGAACACTGTGTGTGTTTGTGGCCCGCAGTGGAGCTTAGTGGTTCCAGTCTTCCTACCTTCTGCTCAGGTCATCAGCAAAGCAACCAACCTCTGTATATGAGCTCACCTTTCCTCTTTATGGGTTTGTAAATATAATAATCTAACTACTTAACAATTAAATACAGGGATATGTGTTATTTTTAATGTAAAGGGCACTTGTTTCATTATAAACATCATAAATCTCAGCAAAGATAGAGTTTGTGTGGAGTTTCACAAATAGTCATGGTCTAACACAGCACCGCTATCCTTGCCATTGCCTCACATTCAGAGAAGATGTAAAGTTAATCTCCAGTGTCCCTTAGGAAAGTGAACTCAGAGGTTAGGGCTCTGATTGAGAATCAATATATAGAATTTTAGCCTTTCATTAGAGAGACCACCAACAATTCCATGGTTTAGGTCAGATCAACAGCTTCATGCAGCCAATCAACAATTATTTATTGACATTCACTCTACTCTAGGCATGATGTGCTAGAAGACAGTGGCAAATGAGACAACCAGGACTGTTTGCACACTGAAATCATTTCTGTGGGACTGGGAAACTGTCCCTCAAATGTATCAGAGCACTCACTTGTCAGTCCAATTGCTTGTCAGCTCTATTGCTCCTCAAAAATAACAGCGAATTTACCTCCTATTTGGCCTTCAGGAAATACGAAAAGTTTGAAATTGGTCATTTCCCATTTTAACCATAACTGCTGTAACAAATGTATGAGGAAGGGAGAAAGCTGTCAAAGTGGGTCCAGTCTTATCAAGCTTTTCAAGTTCCTGGCAAAAATAAAACTCCATATTCCAACAATTACTCAGAAACCACTATAACCCAGCATTAACAAAAGTTTCATGAGCAAACAATTCTTGCCAAGGATAATATCACATCAAAAATTACCAAATACATGAGGAGATGATCCTACCTAATGGATAGTCTGTGAGCACAACACAAAAGAATGAGTATCAGAGAACTTAATCATTGAGCAATCTGAAAAGAGCTCTAAGATAAATACATCATTAGAGAACTATTTTAAAATGGTAAAATCATTAATCAAGCCTGAATATATAACAATTATAAATGAATATGCACCAAAAAAACAGAGCTCAAAAAAGTCATAAAGCAAAATATGATAAAATTGAAGAAAGAAACAGGCAATTCAACAATCTAGTTAGACACTTCAATGCATCCATTTCAATAATTAATACAACTAAATAGAAGAATAAAGATATAGAGGATTTGAACTACACAAATCAACTAGACCTGAGAGATATCTACACAACACTCCATGCACCAGGACTCTAGTGAAGAACAAACTGATACATCCTTTGTACGTGCTCTTTATCCCAATCTTTCATATTACATGTCTGTTATGTTGTGGCACTTGGGAGCTCTCCCTGCAATGTTCTCCCTTATCATTGACCCAGATGTGGTCATGTTGCTAAGTCACATATGGGGTATCAGGTGACAACATGCAATGTGTGAACCCCAGTGATGCTTTGAGAATTTTCATATTTGTACCATCAAGTGAAGACATTGCCAGCAGCCAATTCAAGCTATTACCTATCTTGTATACTTAATCCACTGCCATACCTTGAGATATTCATGACTTGTTACAGGGCCATCACGTGTGATTTCCTGCAAAAGCAGGTGGGATCAGAGGGGTAGCTTTGTGCCCAAAGTTTGCAGAGTAAAGACTGTTTTCTCAGCCATTTTACAAAACCTTAAGCTATTGTGGTGGTTTACTAATCCTCCTTTGTTTGTGTCTGTGTTTCAGTATGAGTTACTAGGAGTAGGATTTCTGCAAGGTAGTGATATGTTCTCAATTGCTTGTTATTTTCCAAGAATATCGTTTCTTGTTATGCATTCAATTAGTCACTTTAAAGAACACATTTATCGCTATAAAGCAAGGCTAGAATTAATGCTAACCTATTTCTTTTTCCTGGATTTGTGCTTTTTTTTTTCTCCTATTAATGTCTTGTCATGGAAACCATATGTTCCTTTATTAAGGAAAAAAGAAAAATGTTTCTCTTGGCCAACTTCACTGCTTTTCATTCAATGATATTTATTCCAAAAATTCTATCTAGGCTCTGACCAATACTGTTTATATCTGAAAGGGCCATCATATTATTTAGTAAGACATCCCCTACTCCATTTGGGATATCCTTGCTCTAAGCACCATCACATATTTTTTAAAAAACTTATTTATTTAGTGCTGAAACTCAGGTTTCAAAACGGTATATTCTCAAACAAATTATGGTTGATGGCCAAAAATTCAAAGTCACTTCCAAAATTACTTTAGGGCTTCAGATGCTTAGAACAGGGTACATCTTGTATTTGGGGTAGACTACAGTATTTCCTGTGGAATCAATTTATTTCTTTCCTCCAGTAAAGAGCAAAATTGAACAGTTCCATAGATGAAGAATGGTCCGTGTGTGGTATGGTTTTATCACTAATAAAGATGCTTTATTCTATACTAACAAATCCTATTCACTTTAACCTATGCGCAGCTGCTGAGAGATAACATCTGTTTCAGTGACCATCATATCTTGCCCAAAGGAACACATGCATTGCCATATGTATATATGGATTTCTCTTGGCTTCTCTACCCATGCATATCTGGCAGGTCTCATGGCTCACAGAGTCAAAAACTCTTAAAACTCTGACACCAAGGGGAATCAGAAGAAGCCTTAGAACTTTTTTTTAACCCTCACCCACTGATATTCCCTCTTTTGATCTTCAAAGAGGGTGAAAGGAACAGGGTGGGGAGAGAGAAACATCGATGGGAGAGAGACACAGCGGTGGGCTGCCTTCTGCATGCATCCTGACCTGGACTCGGTAATCAAGCTGCAACTCAAGTGCGCACCCTTGACCAGGAATCTACCAAGTTCAAGAACAAGCAAGCAGTAGTTGTGACAGAACAGTACTGAAAATCGATCACTATTGAATTTTCACTAGTAGGGAAGGAGCAGACACCAACATAAAGACACTCTTATTCTTGAAATAAATGTTACAGTAAATCCTCTGAATTCCTTGGCAAGTTTCAAATATTAGTAAATTTTAAAATAAGGATGCCCTAACTTCTCAAAAGTTTTATTTTATTCTTTGATAAGATGAAAGAATTGGATCATATTATCTCCAAGGGCCCTAATAACTCTTGGATTATATACTTGTCTAACATGATATTAAAAATTTCAGTATCAGTGAGTTTTAAAGTACTGTCCATAACAGAGTACTTTAAAATATTAATACTTTAATTAATGCTTCTTAAAATAAGGTTTCAATGTGCATTGGGGCTTTCTGGGATCTGAGGGTAAACTAGAGTTATGTGTAAACCATCAGATATAAATACAGATTCATAGCCTTCTATCTTCTCAAGGATATTGTGTAAAGAACTGCTTTGGGTCAGACACTACGTAGCCACTAAGATATCAGTAATCAAAAACAAAGAGGGGAAAAGATGCCCAAGAGTTCATAGCAACAAATTGCATGCCACAAAACAAGTGTTATTTTTAGTTACTGTTATTGTTTTGGCTATTTTTTTTAAGTAGGATACAAGGTAGTAAAGGTTGAGGTCAGAAAAGAAAAATAAATATTCCAGTTCTAAATTGCATCTCAGTTTTTGCCAAATATGAAAGCTGGTTAGAGACACATCTAAGAAATAAAACATTTCACGTAAGCCTTCATGTGCACACACACATATCTGGAATGTGACAACTTCCTCACATGATTCTCTCCAGAGAGGAAGTATAACCTGGTGGGAAGAATTGGGATTCAGGCAGATTTGGGGGAGAACTTCACCTAGCCATTTTCTAGCTGGATGACAAGTCACTGTACCTCTCTGAATTTGAGTTTTTCTATCTTTTGAGCTATTTATTGTCACTGCAAATTTGTCATGTCCAGGTTACGTGTCTATAGAGTGCCCGATCTAGGTACTCAAATAGAGGAGTAATAATAATGGGAATGAGAATAATAATAATAACTATTATTCATTGAGCAGACAATTTAGAAATTCCTTAAAATATGGGTTTTGAAAAACTGTTTCTCTGAAAACAAAATTTCTTCAGCCTATATCACATGAATGATAGTCTTTAAATATTTAAATGTCACAAATGATTGTACATAATTAATGACCACTTACAAGATTTAAAAAATAATAATCTAATGAGATATTTTCCCTGGGATCAAAAGTTAATTTTAAAATATTGGTAGTCAAACTAAATTCAATTAAGTGTAGGGACTGATTTTATATTTTAGCAGCTTTCTCCTTTTTTTAATCAAATACATGTTTGAAAGTAAAGGACTTATAAAGCTTATTCTTCTCAGCTATCAAATATAGCTGTTATGCTTTTAAAGCCCTGAGATCAAAGACTGAAGCCTAAATTTTGGAAAAGTCACTGGTATTGAAACAAAGTCATCCTATGTATATACTATTTTATCTTAGACTGTGTTAAATCAATTCTCATTATCAGAATTCAAATAGTTATATAGGATAAACATTTGGCCAGAAATGGATTTGAACTATCTAATTTTCCCCTTTAATGTTGGTGAAGATCTTCAGATATAATTGTGTGATTTATCTCTGTAATTCTTGAATTATGTGTGACATTTTGGCTATGTTGTCTTTTCTTATTACTATTTGTATTAAAATCTAATATTTTTATAGCTCACATCTGTTCTCCCCAATAGGTTAATAAGATTCGTGGGGAAAAGGACCAGGTCTGCTGCTGCTCCTCCTGAGGTTCGCAGCACATACTCTTTACCCACATCAGGAGCCCAGTGTCCAACATCTTTAGTGTGTGGCTGATTATTCCACTCATCTCTACACTCATCGCCAAATCTTTATGCTGATTTGTTTCTACTCTGTTAACCCCTATTCTCCAATCTGACCTCTCCATCAGAGTCTCTGTTTTATCAAATTCCCTCCTCATTTTAAATCAAATCAAGTCCTTCTGTTTACCTTGCTCTTACATTACTGCCTGCAAATAGCAGGTGTGCTTTTACCTAGATTATTGATGCACTTCGCAATTCCATATGCATCAAAGATGCTTCCCAGAGCAAAACTCTTCCCTGTTTTATTACATCTACTCTATTTTGCCAGCCTCCACTTCCTCCCGGTTGTCATTTCACAATAATGCCAGGGAGGACACTGATTGTATGAAAATTTCACAGGATTCTTTTCTGTCTGGTTCATTTTTTTAGATAATCAGTTTTGTGGTGTGTGTGTGTGTGTGTGTGTGTGTGTGTGTGTGTGTGTGTGTGTGTGTGTGTGTGTGTTTCCTGCTTGTCCCTAGTAATCATGACCTACTCCAGACTCTTGTGTATTTGAGAATTCCTAGAGGCTCCTTCTCCTTTAAGTTTGGTTCATTTAAAACACGAGCTTCTCCTGATGGACATTTTAATGTGCCAAAGAAAATGTTTTGAAACACAAGCAGGCCACATCACCCACATTAATAGAATGCAGGATTTGTGGCTGATTTATCTGTACTAAGAAAAGGGTAAAGTTTACAGAGGTTGATTATGACTAGCATGCTACATTAATTTGCCTGTGCGATTCCACTAACCTGCCATAGTGACAACCAATCACAGTGGTACTTTCAGCAAAGCACTGGTCCTCACTGGATTGGCTTCCTTTTGCACACCTAGGGAGTGGGGGAGGGGTTGAAGGATCTTGAACATCCATATTAGTAGGCACTACCCAAACAGTGTCCCCCTTGTCTGCTGCTGGGTGCAGAAATTCTAGTTTTCTCTACTGAAAATCTGCTTATTTCAAAGTAATTTTGTGGTAAGAGAAGAAGACTATTGAATTCTGACTGGAGGAACCAGAACACAGAGTTAGGGGACTATTTTGGGTGGATGCTCTTTCTGCTTTTTGAGAGTTCAATTTCAAAGGAAATATCTTGATCCAAGGGTTAGGGGCAGATCTCTTTCCAGAGACAACTATAAAAGAGGCAGTGAAATCTGATAGCGAGGATTTGCTCTTAAGATCCACGTCTTTGAATCACACTCTGGCCCATGAATAGGGCATCTCCCAGGGCAAATACTAAACTTAAAAAGAGAAAGAGACTGAGCATGTGTTTTTATGCTATTGGCAGAGGCCGTGTGTCTTTGGTTGGAAAGCAAATCAAGACTGTCTTTCAAATAAACTGTTCTCAAATCCAAAACTTAAAATGTGAACTCCAAATATATGAATATCTATATGGGGTTATCGGAATAGACAAGTTTATTTTTCATCCTGGATAATTTGGGATGTGTGGTCACTGTACCCATAGTGCACAAGTCCCTTCTCTTTTCACAAATGCCATCCTCTGAGCTGTGCCTGTGGGCATCCTGAGAAGCTATCCTGAATATATGAACTTCAGGATTAATCAGATTCAGTGGGGACCATCTGTTTTTGTGTTCATTACCTGGGAACAAAATCAGACCTAAATGGATTGATCCAGAATTAGGCTTCACAAATTTACAATATAAACAATGCCACCCTGTTAGTGACTTATGTGACACACTTAACCACATTATTTTTCTAAATTGCATTAGGGGATTTACTGGGCTTTGGGGGAAGGCCTTCATAATGAAGGCTTTCGTGTGTGTGTGTGTGTGTGTGTGTGTGTGTGTGTGTGTGTGTGTGTGACGGGGGGCAGTTTTTATTTTGATGCATCTTTATTAAGAAGACTTGAATTTAGACATATCTAGAGAGTGCCACCTTGTGGACAAAAGACAGTAGAGGTAGGGGAAGCAAAGCTCATACATAAGACGTGAATCTTTACTATTTGTACTTGATTGCTGTCGTTATATTAAGCTTGACAATCCAAATATTTCTTTGATCATATACATAGATCACCATCTAAGAGAAAGTAGTTCAGATCGACTTACAGGTTACAGGAAAACCATTTGTTCCTGTTAAAATATCATTATGCAAGAAAAAAATATATAGTGCATTACATATAAGAGGAAACGTGTGTGTGTGTGTGTGTGTGTGTGTGTGTGTGTGTGTGTGTGTGTGATGTAACTTTGGTGGTGTCCATAAAATACACTAAGATAAAAAAATCAATACACCTCAATATGTCAATAATAAGTTTACCTTCAAGCTCTACATTTTGGTTATCCAGCCCCACCCTCAATCCCACATAATTATTAAGTTTCAGGTACATGGATTTCAGAACTCAGCATAAGCATTAAATGCTTTTCATTGAAGAAAAATGTGGTAATGGAAAAAATAAGAGTACTGCAGTCTGTTTTTGGTGGTGGCAACCTCTCATTCAATACATCATGTTAATAGCATGCACCTTTAATGCAAAAAAGAAACATAGCTCAATTCTGCAGATACCTGTTTAATTTGGCTTTTTATAATCTATACACAATGGACTGCCTTTGATTTCAAATAATAAATAATTTCAAATGATAAATTGGAAAGAATATAAAACCAAGTATTTCCAAAATGAAGTGTCATTATTTCTATCTATAGCTATTTACATTTGTCTTATTTGAATATCTCAGTTTCACCTCTTCAGAAGAAAGAGGTCTTAGATACAAGGACATTTTAGTAATGATTATTAAGAAATTAATATCTTCCTGGTTTACTGACTATTTTATAGATTCTGATGAAAAGGATAGTAATAAATCAGCTGAACACTATTATAATTCCAGATAAAAATATCTGTAGATATATTGGGCTAATCTGTCTCATTTAAAAAACTGCTGCACTATTTTATTGTCTTTGAAAAGTCCACCTTTATACCCTACCAAATACCCCAATCCTGGTCCATTGTACATCCATGTCTCCACCTGTCCTGGCCAGGTCGCAGAGGTGCGCATCACAAGGTCAAGAGTCAGAGAAGGGGATTTTGTTAAAAACCCCTTTCCAATATCCCTGCATTTCTGCTTTGTTTCTCTCTGTCTCTTCCCTAAAGTCACCCTTGACTTCTTCAGCATTCATCAATCTCTCTCCCCTTAAGTCTCCTATAAATCTCCAACACACAATTAAACCCCTAATTATATAAGGTCCTCTTTCATCCTCTCATTGTTTTACAAGTGTTAATCTTGATTCCTCACTATATGGGTTATGTATTTTATTTTTTCTAAATACTGCACAGCATCCATCACAGGACTGAGCACAGCCGCTGCTCTATAAATATGTTTAAATAGAATGAATGTGGGCTCTTTAATATGTGGGCAAATGACTCAGAAAACCTAGAAGAAATGCCTTTCAAGTTTGCAGATATCATTAGGTTGGGAGTGAGAGCTCATTGTCCAGTGGGGAGACATATGTGCACTCACTTCAATTAGCATACAGAGTCAAATATCAGAGAGAAATGAATATTGTGGGGAACTTTAGGATGGAGAAACTAACTGTCTGGAGGAGTCAGCAAATACCGAGGGAGGACATTGGAGTTAGAAGAGCAGGACATTCTGAAGAAAGGCGACATTTGTAATACAATAGGGAATTATCCAGAATTATTTGAAGGATCATGAAATAGGATACTGCAGAACATGTACATTAAAAACAGGTTGTGAAGAGCCTTATTTATCCTGCCAAATGCCTAGAATTCAACCCACGGGTTCCATCTCAGTCTTCCTCTCCTTTCTCTCACCAGTGTCACTACTCAAAGTACCTCCTTCTGTCTTGAATGAAATATTGTAATAGCTACCCAATTGGCCTCCTCATCCCCATGTTCTTCTACATAACCAAACCTCCATGTGTTTAATAATATCAAGTCACTTGTGGTTTCCAAGTTTCTATTAAATCGAGAACAACCTCTTGGCAGTAAGTGCTCTTTGCAATGGGACTATGACCTAAATATCCTGCATCATCCACACTACTCCTCATGAGACAGTCACAGCCAATTTCCCCTGACTCCCAAAGATACTTCTATTTTGAGAAATTATGCAGTCTTTCCAATCATTCTTACTTTTCATTTCGCTTGAAGTGCCCTCCTATCCACTTACCAAATCTGGTCTCTTTCAAGTCCTACCTTGAGTGGTAAATCCCATATCAATCATCCCCAGAAACCCACTTAACCATGTGATTTCTACCTCCTTCGAATCTCCCACACCTCTGTTTATAAG
This sequence comes from Eptesicus fuscus, assembly GCF_027574615.1. Taxonomy (NCBI): domain Eukaryota; kingdom Metazoa; phylum Chordata; class Mammalia; order Chiroptera; family Vespertilionidae; genus Eptesicus; species Eptesicus fuscus. The sequence continues at coordinate 47,045,067 of NC_072489.1, forward strand.
TATGACAACTTGACATACATCTTCTGTCCTATATATCGTTATTTGCATTCTTGTTATCACATGATCTATCTCTCCTTGAAGGAAAGCATGTGGGTGACAGTCATCTCTGCAGACCCTGCAGCCAGAGTAGCTGGCTGATGCCCATTTTCAGCACTGCACAGTTTTTGTCTGTTTTTTTGCTCTTGGTAACAGTAAGATGTGCACTGGGCTAACATTAAGGACATCGTGCAAGATCAGACACGAAGTCTTCCACAGAGCCCGAGAAAGAATAAAAGAGACAGAGAGAGGGGGGGGGATGAGGGGGGAAGAGGGGAAGGTGGGAGAGAGGAGAGAGAGAGAGGAGAGAGAGAGAGAGAGGGAGAGAGAGAGAGGGGGAGAGAGAGAGGGAGAGGGAGAGAGGAAGCTTATCAGGTGGGCACATAATAAAATACGGTGAAAATGGGGAGGCTGCTACAATTGCTGAGTTCATTATGGAAGTAGCAAGCTTTAACCATTCAAATGAGCCTTATCTTATCGCTGAGGTCTGGTTAGGGGATGACAGTGATGTCCCTAGGTCATCACACGCAGTGGAGTGTATTGGATAAAAGGGGATGAGGGCCATCATAGACTTTCAGGAATGGGTAGGACCTGTGACACTCCTTATCAGGGTCCACAGGCTGGATTAAAAGGACAGGGGAACTCTCTAAGAATACAGCAGCAATTGATTTTCCTTATGTTTATAAAGAAGCACATACTTCTTGTAGAGTATAAAGAACCATATCAATAGAGAATTTCAAACATCTTTATGATTATGTTATTTGAGAGTATATTGCATACATGGTTCGAAATCCATTTTTTGCACCTAGCTATATGTTGAAAAGATTTCCCAATGTCATTAAATAGTCTTTAAATAATGGCTGCATAGCTCTATATCTATGCACCATAATTTATTTAACCAATCAAGTGGGACCACTTTTAAATACCTCTGTGTTTGCCAGGAGGGGTAAACCATCACCTGTATTTTCAAAACTGGATTAAATGGAAAGTAGTTATTAGCCAAAAGCTGTCACAATTCTGATAGGTAAGTTTGATCACAGATTAACTTCAAGATGATCGAATGTTAAAGGAAAATATTTCCTATTGTATTTGGAAACATCACCAATGGGAACATGTAATGAGAAGCTGGGTTGATGAGGTGGTATCTTCCGAAGAAAAACCACTGTTAATTCAATGATCTTCAAAGGCAAACAGCTCTGAGCAGAGAGAGCACCTCAGTTCTGTATGAAGCACCAGTTGCTTTTCCAACATGAGCCAAAGCGAGGAAGACAAAGGCATAATTACAAAGGAAGTCACTGGGAATGTAAAAAATGTGTTGTCATTGACATCAATGCATGCTTTTCTTCCCCAGACAGTAGGACACCCAAGAAACATGAGCTACCCAACCCTGTGGTCTATTTCATGAGCTGGTTCCTTTCTCCCCATCGAGATTTCATTTGTAAAGTACAGCTGTAAATACCCACTTTAAATAATCAGCAGGGGATTGTGAATTAATAATAATAATAATGTTACCCTTAAAACATGATGAGGGAAACATAATATAATATGCTTGCCTAAACCCTGCCAGCAGATTTTTGGTGTGGAATGAATGACAGCTCTATGTGCATGTGGATGTTACCGTATATTTATAAGTGGAAGGGGAGAAAAGGCTAAAGAGAGAGACAACCACAAACTAATAATGGATTTTATGATTTTTAAAAGATACTAGTATATATAGATATATAAATATAGATATAGCCGAAACCGGTTTGGCTCAGTGGATAGAGCGTCGGTCTGCGGACTCAAGGGTCCCAGGTTCGATTCTGGTCAAGGGCATGTACCTTGGTTGCGGGCACATCCCCAGTAGGGGGTGTGCAAGAGGCAGCTGATCGATGTTTCTAACTCTCTTATCCCTTTCTCTTCCCCTGTAAAAAATCAATAAAATATATTTAAAAAAATATATAGATATAGATGTATACATACAGCCATAGGCACACACCAAATTCAGGACTTTATGTACATTATGTCATTAAATTAGAAACTCAAGGAAATGAGCATACCCCTCATTCTCTGGTGAAGAAAGTGAACCTGAGATTTGCCACTGACCTTACACCCAGCCTATCTAAAGTTAAAGACCATGTTCTCATATAGTACTGTTCTTGCTGTTGCTGCTACTACAAGTAATAGTACTGATGCTATGTTTACCTATTTATGGTATCATCATCATTTATTTCACACCTTACATCTATTTACTGATAGTTTGCATCATACATTAATCTAAGCAATATATATACACATATGTATACATATATACTTATATGTATATACATATATATACATATGTATACATACTATGTGTGTATATACATATGTGTGTGTATATATATAGTATGTATATATACATATATATATATATTTTTTTAACACTATCATGCCCCTAAAAGTCAAGTCTAGTGACACCTCTAGTTTGACTGTTTTTTCTTTTATTTGGGAAATTGCCTCTTCCCTATTCATGAGCTTCTTCTGAGGCTGCTGATCAAAAGAAACTCGCTGCCTTTGACACAAGACAGGCATGAAACCCAGGCTAGCCAACCAGATTCTCTCTCCCAGAAATCAGAATAACATACCAGGGAGAGGGAATATAGTTGGAGCCCAGATCCCTGATCAGAAACACCCAGCTCTGCTCCAGATCTTGCTTTTCCCAGTAGTGCGCAGTCACTCCTTCTTCCTTTGATTCAGTGAACTACAGTAAACATTTGCTTTGCATCCTTTCAAATAATTCTTTTTCAAACATAAATTGGTCACTTTGATTCCCGTTCCTTGTGTTCAAATGACTGCCCTCCAATTCCCAGATGAGGCCACTGAGGTTGAGAGAAAAACCCTGATAACAGGATGTGAAATAGACAACCACAGAAGCCCACCCACTAATAAGTGGCATTTAAGTGCAGCTCGAGCTGACCCCCACGCCTGCACTCTGCTGTGCTCCCCTGCCACCTAACAGGGTCTCTGGTCCTGTACTAGAGGACTTTTAAGGAATTGAAGGCATTCCCGAAGTTATGGGAACCTGTAGGACACTAAAGGATGTACCCTATTTTGATTAGAAGCAGGAATAATATTAATAATCTTGAACATATGCCTCCAGCAGAGGCACTGAGCAGTCACAAGTACCATCACGCATGTCCTGGCACAGAGGTCTGCAGACCACCTGCAGGGCCAGGTGCCACTTGGAGCCTGGGAGGTCTGCGGGAACCAGGAAGCAGCCAAGGTGGTCAGGGCAGCTGAGGAAACTAAGGAGCTCAGAACCAAACAGTATAAAATATTTCTTAAAAAAAAAAAAAAAAAACCACAAATGTGGCCATTCCAAGACACAAGGGCTGGGAATCAGGCCCGGATGGAAGGTGACCTTTGAAGTTACAGCTGTTAAGGAAATCCGAATGAAACAAGCCCCGAAGGAAAAACAGCAACATCTGCTTCCAGTGTAACTTCTAAGGTCACACGTGGATAGAGGATTTTTCTCCATTGCGTTCCGTGCCAGCAGGGACCAGATAAGGGGCAACCCAGTAGGTCTCCCCTGGCTTCTGAATCTCATGATCTTCCTCTCTGCATCTGGATTGGGATAGCGTGAAATAATTCGGCATGGAAGGCCACATCTGGACTGACACCAAAGGGAAAAAAATCTGGACAAAAGAAAGAAAAAGCCCTGGATTCTCTCCGGCAACGAGAAGCATCGCTAGAAGCATCACTGCTCTGCCCACTGACATGTCCGTGCCCCTCCCTCCCTGCCTGTGGCCAAGGGCTCTGCAATGAGAGAGCTGGGGGTTGGGAAGCCTGTTGCCTCCAGGCAGGAAGGACCCAGAGCCTCCCTCGAGGCATCTGCCTCTTAGGCTGAACTTGTAGCAAGAAGCGGCTGTTAGGGGTGTGCTGCGGCTCAAGCTCTCCCTCCCAGAGGCACGTTTCCCCGCCAGGTTGTGTCTTGTGCAAACACAACACTTTGCTTCCTGTTGTGAATGTTATATCCAGAGGGAGACACGTCCCCTTTTGTGTTACACTGATCCCTGCTGAAATAGACTATGCCCTCATGTGTGTGTCTTTGGGGAGCATAGATTTCAAGCAATACAAGGGGCTTCCCTTGTCCACATGGAGGGTGGGGCGCAGGCTGAAGCTTCCCAAGCCTCATGAGCATGTTGGTTGAAAATGCGTACACTGTTTGCGCCTAAAACAGAGAAGGCAGGCTCATGCTCCTCGCTGTTCCTCACTCATTTCTCTCTTGGAAATAGCAATAGCTTGTGCTTCCACGAGGCTCTGCATGAGTTCCCACTATTTTATGTGATTTGTTCCATAAAACTGTTAACTGGAATCAGAAACTGAAGCAGATGAATTGGGCCTGGGGGGATAGCATACAATGTGTTGTGCTCCCAGACAACTGCATGACTTTAATTACCTAGGAACATATAAATACGAGTTTGGCAGCATAGGAAGCTCGTTCCTCAGCCTACACGGCAACAGCGGCTGAGTGAGATGGCTCCAAATCCTGCTACTTAATTGCCCTAAAAATAATTTTTTTTCTGGGAACCGACCCATTGAGTTTTATGTGCATATGGTATATGTCCTTGAACATGGCGGAGAGGCTGGTCTTGGACACTCAGGTGATTAGGAAAGGAGGCGAGAATGAATATCTATTACAGGCCTCCTGTGTGCCATTATTCCATTCAGTGAATAGTTATCATGTAGCTGCTATGGCTCAAGCAATGTTCTAGGCACCAGGAATGTGACAGTGGAGAGACAAAGTCCTTGCTCTTACGAAGCTGATTTTCTAGGAATAATAATAATAATAATAATAATAATAATAATAATAGACACACTCTTTCTAAATGTTAAAAAGCACATGCCAGGGAGGTCAAAGAGAACGTAAAAATGTCCTAAAATGGGAGCCAGCTTGGCAAGTTCAAGGCTGACAAATAAAGTGGGCTGCGCAGATGGAACTAACACCATGCTTGAGAGTGGTGTGAACTCAGCAGAATCACTTTACACCTCTCACTGTCAGCTTCTACTTTATTCCGTGTGGTTAATAATGCTCCCCCCTTGCAATGTTTTGTAAAGTTAACTTACAGACTGTATATGGACCCCTCAGTACGTGACCGATAAAAAGATCAAAATAAGTGATATTGTCTCTGACATTGTGATTAATCTGCAATATCCTCCCTTGTCTTCCACAGTAGCTTACACTCCAAAATCCTCTAGTCTCTAAATGTACTAATTTTCTGAAATGCTATTCCTCACCTTGCATGCCATAAATAAAGCACTCCTCACCAACACCCTGCCAGTTTTCCTACCAGCCCGCTCCAAAGTTTCATCATTCTTGATATCTCTTGAATTTCTCACATTTGACCATGTCAATTAATGAGCTTTACATTACAGACCTCAGCTTACATTCTTCCCCATTGTTAGACACATAAGGGTAGATCTCAAAGTTTGATAGGTTCAAGGACTCCATGGTTTAGAGGTCTCTTGCAAGGGATTATGTCAAGAAAGTAACCCCCATTCTAAATAAAGAGTAGAATTTTAACATGGAAAACTAGTTTCAAAGACGTGGGAGGAGATGAAATACCAAACAGTAGGCAGCTCAGAAATTAGGAAACACAGCAAATCGCCCTCATCCTTGGGTTGTGGCGATAAAAGGAGGAAAATGAAATGTTTACAGTCCAAGAGCTTGGCCACCTTGCAGGGACATAAATAGTAGCAAATGGGCAAAAGGAGAGTAGATACCCAGTAAGGGAAGGATGCAATTTTTGCTAGAAACAGTGCCAAAATCACAGAGAGAGAGTGAAAATTAATTCAAGTTCTCCTTTTCTCCCTCCTGCCAAGCTCTTGTTAGTGATTCCCATTGGCCAAACCCAGCTGGAGGCCAGATGGAAAGGGAGCCTGTGAAATACAGGTTGCATAGGTCAGTCCCCTGTGACATGGAGTGGAACAGGGGTGGGCAGGAAACATACCTGAGCACACACAAGCCAACTGAACCACGTGAAAACAGACTCCAGGGCTGCCACGCTATATACAGCTCATTGCAAACTGAGTATTCAGCTGTGACACTTATGCAGCCCTTACAGGCACCTTGGGACTTAAACAGGTACCCAAGAAATAACTCATCCTCAAACACGAGTCAGATATCCATACCCGCCCTAGGACAGGGAAATGTGTGAGGACTGCACATTGCTCATCACTCAGCTTCTCCTCCCAACCTGAGCTTAGCCCTAGGATAGAAGCCTGAACCTTAGAAAGGGCATTCTGCAAACCAAACCTGAAAAGCTAATTAATTAAAATCTGTAAAGTACAAGGAATCCCAAGCAGCGCTGCCATAAATTATGAGCAAAGGTATATCCAAAAGATTATTCTCATGTTAGTATAAATTAAAGTGATTTTTGGCATAGTTGAGGACTAATCACTCCTGTAGCAATAGAAACTACTGCTCTCCATAGTTACATTCATGCCCCAGAACTTGACTGCTAGACACCTCGATACAGGTAACAGCATCAGCAGCAGCACAAGCAGTATAATTAGGATCCAGCTGTAATGCCCACATCATTACATAACTAGAACCTGAATATCAGATCGCCACATTGAACTGGATCAAGAAGGAAGAAAAGGGTAGAGAAATTAAGACAGCTGAAAGGGCTACTCAAGAGTCCATTATAATACATACTATAGTATGTTATATGTGCATTTCTGTGTGTTACATAAGTATGCATTTTATGTAATTCTCTTTCACTTCACTTAAGACACTATAGATTTGAATTCCCATCCCAATTTTGGAGATGCTAAACTAGGAAAAAAATGCATCTAAGAGACATTGAAACATAATATATATAATTACACGTATAAGAAATAACCATTGAAGATTTACTTATGTCAGGCACTACCCCACCTACTTTTCCATTAATTAATCCTTATAACAAATCCAGGGGGGAAAGGACAGGGACTTTGTTCATTTCCATTAATTAATTAATTAATTAATTAGATGATGTAAGTAAGGTTAAGGAACTTGCCTAAGGCTACCAAGCTATTAAGTGGTGGACAGGATTCAAACTCCAAATTCCTGCTCACATCCATTTGTTTGCACCGCTTTCCTGTGAGTCACTTCTTCACTGGCAGCTGGGAGAGACTTTCAATAGAGGACATGTGTGAAAATGCTAAGGAGAGGACAGAGCGACTTAGGCTTTTTGTTTTGCTGTTGAATCAATAGATACAGCCAGCATGCACCTGCACACACACACACACACACACACACACCCCTCACATATATGCACACAATGACATGGTTGAAGGAAAACTGTATTACATGTAGCTATTTAATCATAATGACATTTGTATAGATAATCCTTGATTTACAGTGGCTCGACTTACAATTTTTCAATTTTAAGATGGTGTGCAATACCCCTAATAAATTACAAGAAATATTCAATACTTTATTATAAAACAGGCTTTTTGTTAGATGATTTTGCCCTACTATAAGCCAAGGTAAGGGTTCTGAGTATGTTTAAAGTAGGCTAAGCCTAAGAACTACGATGTTCAGTCAGTTGGGTGCATTAAATGTATTTTCAACTTACAATATATTCCACTTATAATGGGTTTATTTTCTAATTATGATCAGTTCGTAAGTCAAGGAGCATCTGTATTTTGTTGGTTGGCCTAGACCAGTGGTCGGCAAACTCATTAGTCAACAGAGCCAAATATCAACAGTACAACAATTGAAATTTATTTTGAGAGCCAAATTTTTTAAACTTAAACTTCTTCTAACGCCACTTCTTCAAAATAGACTCGCCCAAGCTGTGGTATTTTGTGAAAGAGCCACACTCAAGGGGCCAAAGAGCCGCATGTGGCTCGCGAGCCGCAGTTTGCCAACCATGGGCCTAGACTATATTTCTCACATTACTATATACCCCACAATACGTATTCTAGTAAGTCACATTTGAGTACTCAATAAATGTTATCTCAATGAGTGAATTAATAAATTAAGCTGTGGTATATGCAAGGATTCGATGATGCAGTGCACCGAGGGTCTAAGAGACTGTTTTTAGCTTGGTTGGCACCCAGATAATTAATCAATGTAAATAGGTATAAGCAGAAGAAAGTTTACATATTTTTTAATTGTACTGGGAAAGTTGCAAAAGGGGGGGGGATGTTTCATACATTTTTTACTAGCTAACATGATAAACATTGATTCAGAACTCACAATTAATCCTTATAAGCAGACTAGGCTTTTAATAATTCAGTCATATCTCTCAGTGGTCTTGTTTGGTCCCTCCCCATGGCTGAGCAGAAACTGCTTTCTGAAAAGATGGTGACCATTTTAACCCGAGTACATGAGCTCACATTCCTCTAATTACACACTGTGTAAATATTAACTCACTCTAAGTGCTTAGCCTCATTCCCAAAACACTTTCTAAAGCAGAAACACGGGCCATTCTTTTCCTTCCATGCCCACTTGAAATCTGTTTTATTCTGTATATTCATTGGATGCTTTCTTGTTTTGACTTCTAATTATCTCTGAAGCTCTTTAGGTTATGAAATACAGTGTAGCTTGAGGATGTATATATAAAATGACATGAGGACAGGCTCTCAAAGGGCTGCCTATAGAGTAAGTGGGGACCTCAAGCCCTGTCTGTGTCATCAACCCTCTGAGAATGAATGACTCTCAAATAGACCTCAGTTTCCGTATTTGGAAAATGTGGAACCCCCTCAAGGCTTCTTTTGATTTCACTAAATAACTTGCTTGAACCTAAGTCCTATTATTCTATGAGTTCAGACACTTGTGGTTCAAATAAATTCTGTATACTGCACAAATGAAATTGAGCCAGCACCTTAGTTAACAAAAGGAATTTCTTATTTCAGATTTCTTATGCCAGATATGGAGTCCTTCAGTTCCTAAAGACATAAGGGTTTCTATAATCGGGTGTTTGGTCAGCCTCCAAAATAAAGAAACTCCCATGTATGCTATGGGCTTTTTATATTCTGATGACATAACACAGTCATTTCAAACACATGCATGTTAAACTTTTCTTTTTATATTTCTACATGTATTTGTTGGGTGACTCATTTTGGATTCATAGGGTAAGAACACAAATCACCATATAATCTTTGATGTTTACAATCCCTATCCAAGTGTGTCAACTGCATAGATACAGTCATGGAGGAGTGGGGGTGTAAATTGCAAATGAGAATTTCAGATACACAAGTTAAAAAATATTTTAGATCAAGCATATAGGATACTCAGGTTCTTTCCCCAAACCTTCTCTGAACTTCTGCAGTTTCTTCTCTTCCTCCCCCTAATATGACTATGTGCTCCCATTCTTTGCTTCATTTTCCTACTCTGACAACAAATTTCAATACAACGTGATAAGGCAAGATTGCTGAGCTGATACATTTAAACTTGAGCTTTGTTATTACCAGGAAGTTAGAACTAAGTTGAGGGTCAATTCTTCAGGCTAACAACCCACATTATTACTTTTTCTTTTGCCTAGATTCATTACCTTCACCAATGAGTCTGACTATTCTGGCCTTCTTATATAGATACAAATATCTATCTTGCTATAAAAAACAAGTTTAAGATGTGCTGTGAATCACTTCCTTAGGTGAGCTATAGCTTCAAGTAATGTTCTTAAAAAGAGTCAACTGGGAAAAGTTACAGAGACAGTCAAGATGTGTACCAATTTCCTGGATAAAATACCAATGTGTTTAATTAACCATCTTGTATACATCATATTTAAAATACTAAGGAAATTTTCATCCACTTGTGACCTAAAAGAACATTATGATTGCTCCATTATTCATGATAAGATTGAAGAAGAATGATATTAGCCTGTCCAATGTGGGGGCAGTGGATCTATTTTTTTTATCTAAGCAAGACTTCAGGCTAGGTTTTAAGCCTTTGGTCTGTTTTCTTTCCCTAGCTGAACTCTTCCCAAGCTGTGTTCCACTAGAGATAATATTTCATATTATATTGATTATGTTTCATATTACATTTTCTTCTTGGAGAAATTTTACAAAAAGTAAACTTGCTTAAAATTATGTAAACCAGGTTTCTTATAAATCCTATCCCACCCTTCCTCTCGCAGAACCACACCTCAATTCCAGAACACCTAGTAACATATAGTAGAAATATTAGCGTTATGGGAATACAGTTAGAAAGTCACATTAGAATATCATCAGAGCATTGTAGGATGATAGTTGTGGTTCTGACAGGTTCCTGGGTACTGACCTGCCTGCTATTTCTGGCTTCAAAAGTCTTACTTCTGTTGTACACAGCTCATTCTGGTATACTACTTAAATTCTCAAAGCCTGCTTCTTTGTTAAACAAACAAAAACATGAGAAGAATAAAAATCTTATGTGCTTGTTTTGAAAATTAAATTAAAAAATATGTATGTAATGCCTGACTAATAACTCAATTAGTAATTGTTGTTATTGCTACTACTTTGGTTATTCCCATCTGCTGCTGAACTCTGACATAAGGGCATGCTTATGTAGATATCTCTGGCCTCTACTTAAATTAGAGCCTGTTTTGCCTCTATTACAAATGGTCATTGATCTTTTCACAAAACCTCTCAAATTCTTGTCAGCCCTCATCCAGCACCGTCCTTCTGAGCAGCTGATACACTGACCTTGCAAATGGTTAAGAGATGGATAATTAGCCACGCTCTTAAATCATCCAGATCGTCATACCAGTCACTTTAATGTGGGGTGATAAAATTTGTGAATTTTATGAGGCTTACCCTCCAGAACCTAACTATAAAATATGCTGTGGAAAGATAGTGGATAGCCAGGGGGAAATGTTACCTGAAATTTAAAATATGACTTTCACAAACCTAGCTCAATCCCACCAATCATGCTTGAAATAAAAAAGAATTGCTATTTACAACAACCAAAGCATCCACAGAAAAATTTCTCCTTTTCCCTTACTCTCTTCTCTCCCTTATTGATGGTTTCAGACTCTCCCAAAGTAGTCCTACACAAATACTATTGAGGAATATCACTCCATATTGGAAAAAGCAGACAGCATATCTAAAGAGTTAATTGTCAAAGTCATTTCCTCCTACAGATAATGTCAGATTCCATCATCAGCTCACATCAGTTTATATGAGGGTGGGCTAAAGCAAAGGCCTGAGACATTCAGCCCTTAGTTGAATCTCCCAGGTATCCTCACAGAACTTCTCCCCTTTTCCCCAAAGTAGCTTTCTTCACTGGTCTGCTCCCAGTTTGTCAACAGTCACAATATTAATTTGTCCTATTTCTTCTTTTCATACCATCCAAGGACTTAACTGCCCTATTGATTCTCTATCATGATAAAATCCCAACAAACTAACCATATTCATTCAGGACACATCAGTTTTTAGTAGGCAAAACACATTGGCAATGTTAAATACCACAGAAAAGTTAGAAAAGAAAACGTAACGAATGTGCTAACCCAGTGGTCGGCAAACCGCAGCTCGTGAGCCACATGTGGCTCTTTGGCCCCTTGAGTGTGGCTCTTCCACAAAATACCACAACCTGGGCGAGTCTATTTTGAAGAAGTGGCATTAGAAGAAGTTAAAATTTAAAAAATTTGGCTCTCAAAAGGAATTTCAATCATTGTACTGTTGATATTTGGCTCTGTTGACTAATGAGTTTGCCGACCACTGTGCTAACCAAAATTCGGTCCTTTCAGTGGCAGGGAGGCGGGGAGGAGGAGTTTTTCTTACCTTTTCTTCTGATAAACAGCTATGTAGGTGTCTATGGTTGTCATGGAAGATTAAAATGCTGGGGACTTCCTTGACAAATACAGCATCACTTGGAGCCTGGAGCCTGGTAATAGAAGATTTTCCTGATTTCAGATGTTTTTCAGAATTGACAAACCAGACCAAATATTTCTAACTGAGTTGACTTCTCAACTATAAAGTCTCTGAAGCTGAGTTCTCTTTTGTGTGGGTAAACACAAAGAAGCTCAGGAGAATTTCTAAAAACCCAAAGTCATGAGATACCTCCAAGAGCAGCCAGTTCAATCACCTACCTTCCAGCAAAGGTTTTCTCCGCGAAAGACACTCCTCTTTCTCTTGTGTTGGCTTTTAACGTCTGGCTCTTGCTTGAGACAATGATTTGCAACTAAGTACAGATTAGAAACACCTGAGATAAATGCAATCAGGCTTGAGTCTAGATGCTTGTTGTTCAAAGTGAGGTCCATGCACCACGGGCCTCAGCATCAGCTGAGAGAGAATGAGAACACCCCAGACCTATCAAATCAGAATCTGCATCTTAACAAGAATCCCAATGATTGGTATGAACATAAAGTATATAGATTCTGGGGTTCCTGTCGTCAGAGATTCTTATTTAATTGTTGTCATTGTTGTTGTTGCGGCCTCAGCAGAGGTTCACAAACTGTGGCCCCTGGACAAGCACTACCATCTTCACCTGGGGTGGTGTTATTATTGGGCCCCAGACATTCTGGATCAGAAACTTGGGAATGGGGCCCAGTAATCTGTGTTTTAACAAGTAATGCAACAATTCTAGTGCACACTAAAGAAGGAAAACCCTTGCTCAGGGGGCTGTGCCAAGTTTATGAGTAGACTTATAGTCTGTTTTCCACAGATTATGGATCAAGCAAGGATTTATAACCCAGACCTACACAATTAGAACAATCAAGGATACGTATGGGACCAAACACGTGCACTTAATTGAAGTGAAGGTTTCTCTTGTCTAAATAAAAATCAAGATTCCTATTACTCAAGATCCATGCTAACTTGAAACCAACTTGAGTGAAGCCAGATTGAAAAATGCAACCGTGTCCCTGGTGACAGGCTTACATGAATTTCTGGGTCTTGACCATTCCTGAAGCATGTCCTAGCTCCTGACTCTCATTTATATAAGCTAATATGTTCCCTTAATAGTTGAGCTGATTTGAGTTGGTTTACTTCTTCTTTGAAACTCAGAAAATCCTGGTGTGAAGGCATTTTGCACATCCAGTGGAAAAACTAGAAGAGGACAATACATACCTCTGATGAGAGGTTGTACAACCTATATGTACATAGTTCTAGTGATTAGAAGTTCACCAAATAGGAATGACAATCCATTCGAACTTAAAAGATGATTATTATAAAAGCCCTTCTTATATTGAGCTGAACTCTTAAAGTTATATTTTACATTAATCCCCAAACACCTGATTTCATCTTTCAGATAACAACCTCTTAAGCATTTGAAGGTACATCTGATGCTCCCCAGAAATCTTCTTTTCTTTAAATAAATACGCAAATTTATTTTCCATCATAAAATGATTTTGAATGCCCTCACTGTCCTAATAGTTTGACCCTGCATATCAATTTCATGAATTTTGATCATTATCAAGTACTAGCATTTAATCCACAGAAAGTACATCACAGTGCATAAGAGGGTTATGTTGTAGAATATAAATTCATGTAAAAAATGAGTTTAATATTGTATTTAAGTGTATACTAAGGATTAAAGAGAAAATATGCAAGTTACATTGCAAATGGGTGCTCTATTACCAGTAAGATCTGACCTGAGTAGAGAACACACCAGATATTCTCTTTTTTGTAATAATGAGTTGAACTATGCATAATAGAATTCTACTTTTCATGTTGCTGACAACCATATTTGTGAGGCAGTGACACCCATTTGGGTAGGAGAGAGGTCACCAAGATCCCCTGGAAAAAAAGATTCCCCCCCAAATTTTATATAACTCTTTGCCCCTCACAATTACTACTCTTAGCTTGAAAACCAGAAAATTTCAGTCTTACAACCTAGTTCTGACACCATCATCCTCTGATCTAATCAATTCACTACTTCACTCCCTTTATGGTTGTTTGCAACTTCTTGGCATGTTAATTCAAACTTCTATTCTCTAGTTATTTTTAGCTATTAAACTTTCCTAAGGCTTAGTTTGTGCATTTATACTACACTTAAAGGCCTGGTGCACAAAATGCATGCACAGGAGGGGGGAGGGTATCCCTCAGCCTAGGCCTGGCTGGCAGTCAAGGTCTATCAGGGCATTCCTTCTCCCAGCTGCTGGCAGCTGGCAGCTGGCCCCACCCCTGCCACTGTCACTGCCTGCCATCTGTATGGCCCTGTCCGCTCCCCCTACCGATCACCTCTCTCTGTGGGCGACAGGCTTGGGGTGTGATCACTTGGCTGGCCTGGGGCCTCCCTCTGCAGGGTGATTGCTGGCTGGCCCTGCATACCCACCACAGTGTCGCTGGCCAGTGTCGCTGGCCAATATATCGCAGAGTCCTCCCTCCCCCCATCGGTCGCCCCACAGAGGGTGGCCTGGACCTCCCTCTGTGTCTCGATCATGGGGCTATCACATTGCACCTGCCTTGGCTGGCCTGGCACCAGTGTGTGTCATAGCGTGGTTATCTGGAAGGTCATCCGGATGGTCGTTCTACTGTTGGGTGGTTCAGTCGATTTGCATATTACCCTTTTATTATTATAGATGGATAGCAATCCCCATTTCTTAGGATAGTGCAAAGATTAAATGAGACATAGGTATTACATGTAAATAGATTTGTTTCAATGCTAGTATGTATTCAGTGCTCAGTAAGACTTGACTTTAAAAATAATGTCATGTAGGACTTTCATGAGCTGATTTTAGCTCTTTTATCTTGAATTCAAACCATTCTCAATGATATGTAATTGTCATAACATGCATATTTTCTCTTTAATACCTCAGTGTACTCTCAAATATAATACTCAAGTCGTTTTTCACGTATATTTTTATTCTACAGCATAGCACAATTATCACGATGCTTTCTGTGGACTAAAAATTGTAGTCAAAATTCAATTTCACCTCCTCAGATAAGATTCAGGATTCCAGTCTTAATGATTTTATCCAAACTCTGTCATATATTAATTACATCTTTTCTTCCACATTCTTTAAACCTATTTAAATATAATCCTGAAAGAATAAAGTTTCTGATATATAGAAACTTATATTCTAAGAAAGACACAACTTAAGCTGAGAATTATGGCAAAATAACACACTAACAAGTTAGAACATATATAATAGAGTAAACGTATTATAGTAATTAGATGTGTACTAAATGGAAATATGGAATAAAAAATTAACAGGGTAGAAAATTCTTAAAATGTTGGAGAAGACTAGCTTTGAGATAGAACTTAAGTAACCACTCAGTAAGGACTAATGAACAGGAGAGAAGGGTGGAGGATGGTGGGAGGCATAGATGAGTAAGTTCTATATTATGCAATATAAGTCGATATAAATCTTTCAAGCCTTATATTCCTTAGGTAAGTAAATGCTTCCATTTGGATTCTCTACCTGAGCTTGCCTTAAATTATTAGGGATTTTGAATATATACCACAAATTCATAGGTGAACTTTTAACATATGTTGACCTTTTTAGAGATGTCTAACCTAAAATAATATGTGACTGGTCCACACTAGGAATTTATATTCCAGTGAAAAATAGTGTCATTGTGGGGAAATATTTTATCCAAATATTTGGAGGTGGAGAAGGAAGAGAATTTAAATTATGATTAAAAAAGACATTTACATGTTTTGCTGATTTGATTAATCTTCTTTGTATTGTAAGGATACCCACAATATGCAATGTACCATCTGGAAAACCAAACACAGGAAAGCTGCTGGGCTAATGTTTTATAAATCTCTTGATTGTAACATTCTCTTGTCTCCAAAGTATTATAAAATAGATGTAGAATCCACAGACTGTCTTCTCTCTTCTAACTTTCTGACTCAGAGTAACTGCTTTCTGTTATGAAACTTGGAGAGTATCTGCAATTCGCCAAAACAAAATGTGGTGTAAACATGATAGCCAATCTTTTAATAGCCAACATTTTTCTTATTAAAATTATATTGAGTAGCTAATTTGTACAAACCTTTATGAACTGCCACTGGAAATTTCTTATGCATTAAGGGTAGGTACTAAAACAAGTACACCATTATTGAATATACTTGTCAGAACTGGATGAGAGATAAGAAGTTTAATTTCCAATTACTGGCATTAAGGAACTCATTAAGGAAGAGGTAAAATGTGAACAAGGACTGGGTAGAAAATGTAGTCAGTATGATTTAAGTTGGGGAACACTTGCCAGGTAGTAAAAATGGCAGGAGTAAAATGATATCCTGTTAAAAATATTTTTCAAAGCATTTCTAGCAAAATAAATTCAGGTAGGCCCTCAAATATCATTCAGTCAAAACTGCTAAGAGACCAGTTATACTTTGGATTTGAATTTAGAGGGTAAGTTTTGTTTGGTAGAGCATTTTGTTTATCATTTAAATAAAATTTGTGTTCGAATAACAGAATTGAGTGGACTTTTTTTCCTAGACTCAGTAAACACCAATTATGCTATAAAATTAGATAAGTGTATAAACATCTACAAAATAAATTTAAAACATATTATTACTTATGATACAATAGTGAAATATTAACTCAAGAATAGAAAAACAAGAAAAGGAGTTATAAAATATTAAGAATTTTAACAACCTGTGACAATTTATTTAACTTCCACTGCTGCTACATAACCATTTTAGATTGAGATATATGACTGAATACATTTATGTACTCCTAATTAAGAAAACAATTCCTTGAGCTAGAACCCAGAGAAAGTACAATTCACAATTCAGATAATTTTTTAAATTAAACTTGGACAGATCTATTAAATAATCTCTCTTCTACCCAATTCAGGTGTCATCCTTTGCATATATATTACATTTTTCTACAAAATAAAATTTGTTCCTAAACTCTCTGTTGTATTATGCTTACCCCTATTATAACATACCATTAAGATTAAAGAAACTTTCTAGAATGTTCTAAAGTGAAAGAGACACAAAAGCTGTCTCACTGTTGGCTTTCTTTTGTTCTTTTCTTTAAAATTTTCCATTTATGTGAAATTGAAAATTGGTCTATTATTTCCTTCTCTTAAAAATGTCAATTGGTTATCTGAATCAAAGTACATATATATTTCTAAAAGTCTGTAGCAAAGTATATATGTATATTTGGAAGGAAATGTCACTTTTTATGTTGTTAATTCATACCATCTAGTGAAATGGTCCATGACTCCATTAATCAAGATCTTGTTTAATGTGCTTCTATAAGATTTTATAGATTACTTTATGGTAGCTGTTACACATTTCTTATTAAATTCATTTCTAGGTATTTTATACTTTTTTGGTCATCATTATAAATTACTATTTTCTACTTCTATTCTTGATATATTGTTTGAATAAAGAAAACTATTGGGGTTTACAGACTTATTTTGTAATCAAACATCAAATGACTTACTAATTCCTATATATTAGGTTCATTTGAGCATTTTAAAAGCACAGGTATATTTGCATTCTAAGTTATATATATGGTTCATTTGAGCATTTTAAAAAGCACAGGTATATTTGCATTCTAAGTTATATATATGGTTCATTTGAGCATTTTAAAAAGCACAGGTATGTTTGCATTCTAAGTTAACTTTCATTTACTCACATGATGACCTCTTTTTAGTCATATTAACTAGAAAAAACATCTACTACAATGTTTATTAGTAGTTACGACAACAGTCACCCTGTTCTAATCCAGATTTTAATGAGAATGGCTTTCCTGTTTCACTTATTAAGATAATGTTCACCATTACTCTTGTGGGTAAATAAATAGGATCGGGTATAGGTAGTTTCCTACTCTTTCTATTTCACTCACATTGAATTATTTTACAATGATTTTTTGTTCTCCTTTGACTTATAGATATATTCCTTATTTAATGAGCTGTAGATGTTATTTTTATATTAATTTAAATATATTATTCATATTTTGGTTGATTACCTAACATTGAACAATGCTGGCATTCCTAGAATAATCCCAACTTTCTCATGGTATCCCATTCTTTTAACATGTAACTTAATGATTTTTTAATTTAGAATTTTCACACCCGTATTCATATATACATTTTGTCTATAGTTCTGTACTGTGTTTCTCAGGTTTGAGTAAGACAATTTGTGTTAACCTGTAAAATTGCTTGGAGAAATGTTGAGACTTTTCTTTGGCATGGAATTATTAAAATTATAAATCAGCTTTAAGCTCAATTCTTATGTAATCTCAAGGAACCTATAATTATTAAACCCATCACTGTTTGGCCCCTTTTAATTTGTAATTACTTAAACAACTTTATAATTTCCATATGCTTATTTGTCTGTTATTATTTCATAACTGTTCCTCAGTCAAAGAGATATTTATCTTTTGTTACAAAATCATCCATTTTTCTATAGTTTAAAAAAAATATTGTCAAAGAGTTATTCACAAAATTATCCTGTACTTTTCTCTTTTCTAATTTCACATAAATTTGGTTAAAACTTTTCATGCTTATTGTTGTATGCATTTGCTTCATTTTTCTATTTCCTTAATCAAACCAACCAGCATTTAGAAGAAAAGCTATTCATTGGATGTAATATTTCTAATTTTTCACTTTATTAATTTCTATTCATGTCTTTATTAAAATGTTTTTTTTCATTTTTTGTTTTATTTTTAGTTTCATATTATTAGCTTCTTACGAGTAACAATTATAACACAAATTTAACTTCTTTTTTAACTAACAAAATTTTAAGCTACAAATATTCCCCTCAGTTTAGCTTTAGCTTAAGCTCATATTTTAGTATGATTTGTTACATTCATTGACTTCTAGATAATTTTTAATGCTAGGTTTAACATTAATTTGATTGGGAAATATTTGTTTCTTAGTTTTTAAAGAATAAAATTTTGTTCCTTTTATCTATATTTTGAATTTGTGTATTTTTAAATAAATCTTTATTGTTGAAAGTATTACATATGTCCCTTTTTCCCCCATTGCCCTCACCACGCTACCATCTGTATCCATGGGTTATGCACATATGCACATGAGTTCATTGGTTCCAGTCTTTGTTTTATTTGTTATATAGTCTATTGTGCATGATCAAATAATTATCCTAGAAACTATTTAGTATTTGACTTTTTCTATAAATATCCCATCAACCTAAGGAAATAATATGTATATATGCAATCTCTTTGGAAATACTTGATTGTACTATGCAAATTTGTATTTAATTTTTACCTACGGGATTTATCCAATTCTGTAAAAGACATAAATACCTCCATTTATGTACGGGCCAGGCAAATGTAGGTTTACAATTGTGCCCACTTTTGAATACAATAACTAAGAAATAATAATATAAGAATAAACTGTTTCGTGTAAAACTGAGTTTATTCTTGTATTATTATTTATTAACTAGAGGCCTGGTGCACGAATTTGTGCATGGGGGGGGGGGGCCTGCCAGCCCACCCCAATCCGGGCTGATCAGGCTGGGCTGGCCAGGGGGAGGGGCTTCTGGTGGTTGGACGGCCATCCCTGTCCCCTGGTCGAACTCCCTGTCGAAGGGACAATTTGCATATTAGCCTTTTATTATATAGGATGTTAGCCACCAATGAGATTAAGAAATACAGTATTCCAGTATCAAAGACGCTTATTTCTGGTTCCAGTAATTTCCCTTATAGACCTTTGTATATGCACCTGCAGACAGACTTGAAAGTGCCCCCCCAACTCCTCTACCTCTGCCTAATAACACTGCCTTCCAGTGTTCAAGTCTTTGTATAATCCTATTGAGTGTTAGTGAGACCTTGCTTCTAACTGAAAGAATACAGTAAAGGTCATGGGATGTCACTGTGCTTAAATTATGCTACATATGACTTCACCTTGCCAGTGAAGTGCCTCTAGAGACTCTTATTCTTGGCTTGGCGAAGTACACGACCACAATGGAAAATCTATGTGGCCAGAAATTGAGGGCAGCCTCTAGGAACTGCAGGAAGCTGCTAGGACCTGAGAGCAGCATCACATTCTTACAGCCACAAAGAAATAATTTTTGCCAACAATGTAATAGATTGGAAAGCGTATTCCTCCCCAGCCAGGCCTCCAGGTGACAATGCCACTGAGCAGATAACTTGCTTGTTTCGTTTAATACCTTAAGCAGAGTGCAAATCCACGCAGTGACAAGTGCAGATCAGAAACCCCTATTTCACTGGCCATCTTCCTTCATTCCCATCCATTTTATTTCATTGCTAAATTATACCAAATAACAAAGCATTCCTTTTATTTCTAAATTTTTGTTTATGTTTGAAATTATGCAGATGGCTGTATCTTTAATTCAATTTACAATTTCAATATTTTTCCAAGTTATTTGGGAGAATGCTGCTTAAAAAATCCTGTTTATAAAAATAGAGTTATATTTTTCCACTAGCTAATATATAGAGTGTTCTCCTAGAGCTACAAATGAGCTCAATATTCATTATGCAAATGAATAGAACCAGACAGAATTAAATGGGTTCAGCTTTGTGGCATCATTACAGGGATCTAATTTGGGGGCTTCTGGCCTCTAGGCTAAGAGAGCTATGGAAAGTCACATTAAGTTGCTCTTGATAAATAATAAACCATTTAAATGGGCATTTCACTGAAAAGGGGATAACCTAAAGGAGGAAGGGTTATAAGGAGATGACAGTAGGAACTCATAACTCCATCATACACTGACTGCTCCGTGCCTGAAGCTGACTTTAACATTTCATCCTACTTTACTTGGTTCTGTGATCAACTCTCAGCCCCAGTTTTTAGGAACTAATCATCTATTTTTACCAGTTTCTTCCTGGTAAACTAGGAGATAAATATTGTCATCTCTAACTTTTTGAGATGAGTCGGAGTGAAACAAGGAAAATTTCCTAATGCATTTAGCACAAAACTAAATCTAGATACTATTCCTGGATCTGCCACCAAAAGTTATATATCTTTGAGTAGAAAACTTCATCCATTAGGGTCTTGATTAAAATAATAATAATAATAATAATAATAATAATAATAATAGTGAAATGGATAGACCAGATGATCTGATAGACAACTAAAACCTTAGATATTAAGGTAGAAAGAATATTAAAGACCATCTAATTTACAGTTATTATGTGCAAACGGATAAAACTAGGTAAAATATCTCCTGGTTTTCAATTTCTAATTTTTTTACTATGATACTTTTTTAAGTGCATTAGTACATTTATTTGTTTCAAAAAATACATACATGATTCCACATTCTTCTTGACACACATAAAAATATCCGAAAGTGTCCTGGCCAGGTGGTACAGTTGTTTGGAGGGTTGTCCCTTACCCCAAAGGTTGCAGGTTTGATTCCTAGTCAAGGCTCCTATGGGTGGCAACAGATCAATGTCTCTCTCTCTCTCTCTCTCTCTCTCTCTCTCTCTCCCTTCTTCTCACTCTAAAAACCAATAAAAACATATGTTCAGGTGAGGATTTTTTAAAATGTCTAAAAGCATCTGCAAGATATTTGGTAACTATATATGAAAATGCATCTGAGACTCTTGGTGAGTAAAATAAGTTAATCAAAGAATAAACATTTCTGGTTTATGGATGACATGTGGGGAATCCTATACATTCTATTTGTCATTCAACAATCTGGAATCATTAAGAGACATGACTTCCACCAAATGAAACAGCTGAGGATAAATTATAAAGCTATGACCCTAAATATGGTTTAACAAAACTTAAGGCTTTTACACAGAGGAGTGACTGGTGGCCAAATTCAGATAAAGAAACAAAATTGTAATTTTTACCAACCATTTTTTCTTATTGAAGAAACAAGTGAATGGATACAAATAATAATAAAATCCAACATTATTTAATGGTTAAGAAAATGTTTTTTGTATGTAATATAATTTGAGTTTCTACCATTCATCCAATGAGAGGTAGATTTATTATTATTACTATTATTATTATTGCCAGATATAAAATTGATCTGCATTTCTTATGTGGTAATTTTGCCTCTTTTTTTGTAGTATTGCCAAGAAAATAGAGGACCTCATATAACTGGCTCAGAATATCTAAGAGAATATCTCAGAATATCTTTAAAGAGAGCTGTAATTACTTTGATGAGTTTGTCTAAATACTGAGCCATCCTTTCTCTCAGGATTAGATGCAAAAGAAGCAGTTATTTCTCTAATGCTTTTTGCTATCTCAAGGAAGAGTCTTTAAATGGAAATGAATTGTTCATCATTTTTCTTGAAAGCTGTTTTAAAAGTGTTATTATCAAAACAATTGCAATTTGAAACTAATCAAAGAACTAGCACATGCTCAAGGCTAGCATTTCATCATGGTGCTCAGATAATTTTGTATGCTTTTCACACTTTCCATCACTCACCTCACGGGCCTAATGCCCCCAAATCCCACCAGGAAAAAAATCTCTGCTTTGTTACTGGTGTTGAGACCCTGAGATAATACCAAAATAAGTCAACTGCCGACATAAGCCACTGGCAGGTCCCTGGAAAAGTCTGCATCTGTCAAACAAAGCCTCAGCTGACTTCCCCAATCTTACTCCTGGGCACATTTTTTGGTTGTCTGTTTTTTGGTTGTTGTTGTTGTTGTTGTTGTTGTTGTTGTTGTGTGTGTGTGTGTGTGTGTGTGTGTGTGTGTGTGTGTTTAAGAGAGAGATTGGAAGAGAGAGGGAAAGAGAGAGAGAAACATCATTGACGTGAGGGCAAAACATATATTGGCTCATGCATGCCCCCTACCAGGGATCAAGCCTGAAACCAGCCATGTGCACTGACCGTGAGTAGAATTGGCAACTTTTGGTGCACAGGGCAAGGCCCAACCAAGTGAGCCACACTGGCCAGGGCTTATAAGACATCTTCATCAATGCTTATGTGTGTTTGAACCAGTGTATCACAGCCCTAAGGTAGCAGAATCATTTTAATGAGATATTTTCCTCCAGCCTTAATGACTACCTTCGGTATCTCTTAGAAGAATTATAAGGGCCGTTGTTTTGAATATTATATCAGAGAAAATGAAGTTATTTTAAATTGGGGTACATTTTGGTGAGACATTAGGAAGAACTTGCATTATTTACTTGGGGTAAAAAATAAAATAAAAACCAGTGACAGGTGAAGGCTGAAAGTCATCATGAATAAAAGAAACCAAAAAAAAAAATCATTTTAGAGTCAGCCTGAAGGAAAGGCTTATATCAAATGGTCTCTTCAAATTTTAATCTAAGATAGAGTTCACTTCAGATATTAATTCCAAGCCTTCAGGCAGAGAAATAGGCTCAAAGAAGAGTGCAACTGGAGAACTGTTGCTATAGTAAACTGGAAAGTCACATTCACTGCCTCTAGGTTGTTTATAATCTTGTTCTCAAATGCATCCCCCAAATGTAGCCTATTCCTGATGTTCAAAATGTGTTCGCTGAATAATGTTGTAAAGGAACTAACCATTGTCCTTTATTTTAAACTTGAGGAAGCTCCATTCCAAAAAGATGAAGTTATTTTCCAAGGCCCCACGGCAAACCTTGAATCTCACTCGCCTTAAAAAAAAACCATGCTGGAGCAGAACAATGCATGGGGCTGAGGACCTTCCAGCAAGGCTCCAAGTCAGACCTCCTATAATTCAGGCCTGGCACCTGTAGAACAACTCTTCTTCCTCTACTCTTTGCTCAGTGACTGTCTAACATGGCAATGCAGCAAAACCTGATACTGGCAAATTCCTTCCAGAATCCTCCTTTATTTAGGCCCAGCATTTCATTAGTCTATCAAGTTGGTTGCTCACCTTCACTGATTACTGATTACGGTGTGTGTGTGTGTGTGTGTGTGTGTGTGTGTGTGTGTGTGTGTGTGTGTGTGTGTTTCTTTCCTTTTAACCTAAAGAAATGATAAACAACTTCTTATTTGAACTTCTTGTGAAAAGCTTTTACTTAAACACCCGCTTGTGAAGTGCATGTATTTTTGAACTTGAGAGTTAATCATCACCCAATTATCATCTTATGCATCACTTGAGAACTTTGTTTTTCTTTTTGTTGTTTTTTTTTTTTTATGCACCTGATATATCAAGAAGAACAGACTTCTGTAAGGGATTTAAGTATGTCGTTGTCATACCTTTATGGAGATCATTAATATTATCCAAGTGAACTTCAAGGATGGATGCAAAACAGTCAGATTCTAAACAGATTAAGAAAATAAAACGAATATTTAGACCACCTGAGTCAATGAGTCTTAGGATAAAAGAAAAAAAAGACTAAATGTCATCTCACCCACATATAACACCCCAGTCACTTGGTCACTCTATTTATGCCTGAAAAATGCCAATTGCCAGTCTCCACTGTCTAATCTAGGATTTCCTCACTCTTGGTCAGCTCTTCAACTGGTCCTAATGGCTTAAGTGGTGAAATGGGGCAAGGACTTATCCCTGATTATCTGGGCCCTTAATTGTTTTCTCCCTTCCTTCCTTCCTTCCTTCCCTCCCTCCCTCCCTCCCTCCCTCCCTCCCTCCCTCCCTCCCTCCCTCCCTCCCTCCCTTCCTTCCTTCCTTCCTTCCTTCCTTCCTTCCTTCCTTCCTTCCTTCCTTCCTTTCTTCCTTATTGTTAAAAGTATTACATATGTCTCCTTTTCCCCAATTAAACCCGCCCCCCCCCACCACTCCTGTCCCCCAGGTCAAACCCCCACTGCCCTAGTGTCCATGACCATTGGTTATGCTAATATGCATGCAAACAAGTCCTTTGGTTGAGCTCTTACCCTCCCCCCAACCCCGCTTTCTCTCTGAGGTTAGATGGTCTGTTCAGTGTGTCTTAGTTTTTGGATCTATTTTTGTTCATCAGTTTATGTTGTTCATTATATCCCACATATGAGTGAGATCATGTGATATTTATTGTTTTCTTTTTTAAAGTTAAGGTTTTGCAAGTGCTCATCCACTTAACAGTTTCCTCAGCAGCTCTCTGGCTTTAGTGTTGCTGGAGTTAGCAGTTGGCTGCCCTAAATTTCTTCTCATTATTGCTTCAAGTTTTCTAATCAAGAACCAAGTAAATTCATATTTCTTGTAATTATAATTTCACCTGTATCATTCAACCCTGAGGTACTGCATAGCCAATGTCTCATTTTCCACTTGCACTTCATTCTTATTTTTGACAAGTGAAAGCCTCAATGATAATGACCACCCCGTGATCACTAGCAATGAGATCCTTATTGTCATCAGATTAAAGAGTCATCTAGCTCTAAATTCTCATCACCTTTCTAGAGCCACCCCAATTCCACTGTCCTAGTCTGCCTTCCTGCACAATAGAGTGTAATGTAAAAAAAAGTATAATGTTGTTTTATCAGAGTACTATACCAAGGAATAGAATCAAGAAAAAGAAAATTGAGATAGGAAGCAAGAGGCAATATGAGGATATGTTATAGAGCTGAAGCCTCATGAAGTGAATCCCATTCAATTGTCCTCCAAAATCCATATAGACTCTGGATAGACCACCCAGGAGGATATAGAGGGAAGAATTTATCCATGTGGGTTTCATCTCCCATTGATCAAACGTTTGCACCTCAGTCCATGAATTCCTACAATTTCTGGGATTCACAAATGTGACCACAAAATATAGTCCATGGCACCCACACAGAAAACCCGGGGCTGTCTCATGGCACACACATGAGCCAGAGCACTGTCATGCTGAGCCAAGGTGAAGTTGTTGGAGTCCATCCTGACTGTGGATGAATGCTTCGCTGCAGCTTCTATGGAAATGAGTCTTAGGTAAGATCAAGAAGTTCTGAGGTTGCATATAAACAGAGCTTGATGCAGTGAATCAGGTTGAGAAGAGGTAAATGCATTGATGACAGATGATGGCCTCACTGGTTTCCCTGAAACTATTCATCTTGATATCCACCCACCTGATTTTATAACACCGTCCTCACTCAAAGGACCAACATTTCCTCAAATGTTCTGGTGAATGAGGAAGGCCATACATGAGGTTAGTGGAAAGCTATTAAAGCTTGGGTAGGGTTTCTTCTCTTATCTGCTTTGTATATACAGGCATCCCCCTTATCTACTGCCTGAATAGAAGTGAAAGCAGAGGAACATAACAGACAACTTCTGATTGTCCGAGCTGAGCGTAATGAAAAAGCAAACCAATAGACATGAGGAAATATAAATCCAATTTACAAAACTCTGCCAGGGTTAATAAAACAAGGTATAACATTAACTGAACAACCCAAAGTCTGCCGTTTCATTGGCATTTTACTGCATACAATTTTGACATTGACAACATTCTTTTTAATGTGCTGCTTATATGAACATTCTATTTAATGTTTAAACTTAAAAAGCTGTAGCAACAATGCAAAAATCACAACTCCTAATGACTAGAAAACTAAGGTTCACTAAACTAGGTTGTAAAGTATATATTAAAAATGATGTATAAAACAAGGAATTTCAGAGGCCATAGAATTACCTAATACTGCAACTCAAACACCTTCTCTTCTTATTTACCCAGGCCTTCTACTTCCATCTGACATCCTTTACACACCCAGGAATATACTTGCCACACACTGCTGAAAGAGAAAGGCCCAAAAGAGTTTTCTGAAAGCCTCACTCCATCCAGTAAAATAATTTGAAAAACGTATGTGGCCTCAAATAATCAATTTTTTTTTAAATGTGTGTACACATACTTGCAGGTACACACACACAAATATTGAATGGCTCCTATGTGTCAAACTGTAGTCATTAAAAATATAACATAATAAACAGATAAAAATGCCTGCCCACATGGGGAATACATTCGAAATGTGGAAATACATATAAAACATGTGAAAATGTAAAATGAGTATATACAGTATGCTAGTTGATGATAAATGCTGTGAATAAAATAAAGTAGGAAATGCCCACAGAAATGAAGGGAGGGGATCTGTTGCAATTTTAAAAATAGTGGTCAAGTTTCCAATAAGAAAGCAACATTAGCCCTACCCGGTTTGGCTCAGTGGATAGAGCATCGACCTGCAGACTGAAGGGCCCTGGGTTCGATTCCGGTCAAGGGCACATGCCTGGGTTGTGGGCTCAATCCCAAGTGGGGTCATGCAGGAGGCAGCCAATCAATGACTCTCTCTTGTCATTGATGTTTCTATGTCTCTCCCTCTTCCTTCCTCTCTGAAATCAATAAAAAATATTAAAAAAAGAAAGCAACATTAAAAAACACACCAAAATCAGAGGCAATTAAAAAAAATTTGACAAGTGAGGCTACATCAATCTTAGAAACTTCTGTATAGCAAAGTGAAAAGGCTACAGAATGGAAGAAAATATTTGCAACCCATATATCTAATAAGAGGTTAATATAAAATATATAAGAAACTCCTACAGCCAAAGCCCGTTTGGCTCAGTGGATAGAGCGTCAGCCTGCGGACTGAAAGGTCCCAGGTTCGATTCCGGTCTAGGGCATGTACCTTGGTTGCGGGCACATCCCCAGTGGGGGGTGTGCAGGAGGCAGCTGATCGATGTTTCTCTCTCATCGATGTTTCTAGCTTTCTATCCCTCTCCCTTCCTCTCTGTAAAAAAAAAAAAGCAATAATATATATATATATATATATATATATATATATATATATGAAGAAACTCCTACAACTCAGTAGCAAAATAACCAAGAAACTGATTTTAAAGTGGGCAAAGAATTAAATAGACATTTTCCAAAGAAAAGATAGAAATGGTCAGCAGATATGAAAAGGTGTTCAGCATCATTAATCATCAGGGAAATGCAAATCAAAACTACAATAAAATATCACCTCACACCTGCTAGGAAGGCTGTTATCCAAACAAACAATAGGAACATATTGGCAAGGTTGTGGATAAATTGGAACACTTGTGCATTGTTGTTGGGAATATAAATGTGTACAACCATTATGGAAAACAGTATGGAGATTCCTCAAAAAAATCAAAAAATGTAACTAACATATGTTCTATAATCCCACTTTTGGGAATACAGCCAAAGTATTGAAATCAGGATCTCCAAGAGAGATTTGCACTCGCATGTCCACTGGATTATTCACAACAGCTAAGACATGGAAACAATCGGATTGTCTATCAATGAGTAAATGTATAAAGAAATTGTGATATAAACATGGCATAGACTATAACTCAGCCTTAAAAAAGAAGGAAATCCTGCCATTTGTGACAACATGGATGAATCTGGAGGATATTATGCTGAGTATGAAAACGTAGGCATAGAAGGATAATTCCACTTACATGAGATATCCAAAATGGAAAATAATAACAAAACAGAGAGTAGAATGATGTTACCAAGGGCTAGGGGATGGCAAATGCGGAATTGTATTCAATGGGTATAAAGTTTCAGTTAAGTAGAATGAATAAGTTCTAGAGATCTGTACAGCAATGTGACTATAGTTTACAATACTGTATTGGATAGTTGAAATTTGCTAAAAGAGTAAATCTTAAGTATACTCACCAATAAATAAATAAACAGAAAATTAAAAAAGAAAATTGTAATCATGTGAGGTTATCAATATGTTCATTATCTTGATTGTGTGCTTACTTCACAATATATGTGTATATCAAAACATCACATTATTCATCTTAAATATATAATTTTATTTGTCAATTATACCTCAATAAGGCAAAATACTTATTTATTTATTTGGGGTAGGAGACTAGAAATGGGGAAAAGGGAGAGCTATTCAACTATCCATAGGGAGTCCATTCCTAAGAGTGGACAAAGCAAAAGCAAAGGCCCTGAGGTCAAAGTCGGCTTGGTGTGTTCCAAGTCCAGCAGGAAAGCAGAGTGAGTGAGAGAAAAAGTAGCTGGATATGAGGTCAGGGAAGAAACAGGAATCCCATTTGTTCTGTAAACCACAATTGGGTTCATCATGTGAACACTGGTTTTCATTCTGAACAAAATCAGAAGCCTTTAGAAGGCTTTAAGTAGAGGTATAAAATTCTGACTTGAGGTCACTGAAAGGCAGGGAGATTAAGTTCAGCATTAACTGGATATTTAAATGCACAAAGTATGATGCTCAGATTCGAGTCCTCTAGGACCTAGCCTCATAGACACGAAAACTACATATTCTGAGGGCTAGCTCACTATATAGATAGAGATAGATGATAGATGATGATACATAGATAGATAGATAGATAGATAGATAGATAGATAGATAGATGATAGATAGATAGATAGATAGATAGATAGATAGATAGATAGATAGATAGATAGATGATAGATTTCATCAGCATTACATAATGTAGAAATGACCACCTTTCTAGAAAAGTCTTACTTCTTTCCCTGTGTCCATCTACAACAGTGTAAGGCAAGCACAGTCAGGTTTATATATAAAAATCTGTCCCGTGACCATGGTTGTATAGTTCATAGTTGAATTGTTGACTCTTAGTGCATCAATCTGCCATTTTTCAAAACTTCTCTTCCACTCCAACCATTTCTCTACATGTGTTTTAATACAAAAAGTTGATCTTTAGTAAGAAAGAATAAAGAGGAAGCTCAGAATAAAACAAAGACAAAAGATGGGGACAGAGAGATGCAGCTTCCTTAAACTATCTGACCCCTGATTCCAAACTGGATCTGAGGACCAGAAACTAGGAGATAGCCAGTTTCCTGTCCAAGATGTTATTTTTTTTACTGTTAAACTAGTTTTAATAATAATCTGATACAAGAGGGGAAAAAATTCTAAGTGGTTATTCACTCCTCAGAGCTACAGTTTGCCTCCCAGAAAACTCCAGACCTTGGCCCTCTAAGGACCCTGGTGAATGAGGAGAGCTGAAAGAGTTGGGTGTTTAAAACTATTTTCTGCCCCTTTTCAAAGTCAGCTTGTTTCCATTTTGTAAAGTGTGAGATAGACTTTAAGTTGATCTCCACGATCCCTAACTTCTGGTACTTGGGCCTTTGTGAAACCCCTCTCCCCTAGCATGGGGGTGAGATCTAGAACTTGCTTCCAACCCATGAACTGTGGCCGAGGTTAGGGTGAATGTATATGCATCTAGTACCAGTCCTGCTCAAGTATCTAGCTCTTCCCCATTGACCTTGAAAAGCAAGTTGTCATTTTGCAAGAGGGCCTGTGGTGAGGGCCATTTGACAATGAAGAGCAGTGGGCCTCTAGAAGCTGAAATCAGGCCCAGGCCAAGGAAATGGATTCTATGAAGCCCAAAAGACTTGGAGGTAGTTCCTTTCCCAGTCTAGCCTCCAGCTGAGAATTCAAGCTTGAGACCAACCATTCAAACCATAATATTAAAATACTAAAGACCTGGTGCACAAAATCCATGCACTGGGGGAGGAGGGGGGTCCCTCAGTCTGGCCTGTGCCCTCTCGCAGTCTGGGAGCCCTTGGGGGATGCCTGACTGACAGGGATGTCCCCCCCGGGGAGAGGGCCAAAGTCAGCAG
The DNA here is from genome assembly GCF_027574615.1 of Eptesicus fuscus. Lineage (NCBI taxonomy): Eukaryota > Metazoa > Chordata > Mammalia > Chiroptera > Vespertilionidae > Eptesicus > Eptesicus fuscus. The sequence goes on from NC_072489.1 coordinate 47,075,305, forward strand.
TGGGATATACTGGAGGCGGAAGAGCCTGGCTTCTGGCTGAGTGGTATTGAGCGTCTGCCCCCTGGTGGTCAGTGCGCATCTTAGCGACCAGTCATTCCGCGGTTCGTTGGATTTGCATATTAGTCTTTAATTATCCTCTCTAATAAAATGGTAATATGCAAATTAACCATCACTCCGCTACATAAGCCACGCCCACCAGCCAAACCACACCCACCAGCCAATCAGGGTGAGTATGCAAATCAACCCCATCCAAGATGGCTACAGCCACAGAGAGCAAGGTTTCCCAGGTAACAGAGCAAGCCAAGCTTTCCATAGCTGTTGCAGGCCTAAGCCTCCACTCAAGCTACAAAGTTTCAATTATAGAAAGTAAACAAATTCAAACAAATGGCGGCAGAATGGAGCTTGAGAGAGCAGGCCAGGGTTACAGGTGGCAACAGGGAAAGCAAAGCATTCCTCACACCGTGGCCGGGCGCATCCACTTAAAGCTACAAAGTTTCAATTGTAGAAAGTGAATTAACTGCCATAGAAATGGCTGCCGCCCAGGAGGGAGCAGCAGGCTTGGCTCTGCTCCAGGCTACAAAGTTTCAATTGTAGAAGGAAAATAAATTCCAGATACCAGGGCCTCCACTTGGGTTGCCAGGGGGCATGGCCGGCCTGCAAACCACCACAGGCCCCTTGCTCAGGCCACCCCACGCCCCAAGGGAACCCCACCCTGATCCGGGACACCCTCAGGGCAAACCAGCTGGCCCCCACCCCTGTACCAGGCCTCTATCCTATCTAATAAAAGAGTAATATACAGATTGATCATCACTGCAACACACAATATAGCTGCCCCCATGTGGTCAAAGATCCTGCCCCCATGTGGACACAAGATGGCCACCACAAGATGGCCAGCAGGAGAGGGCAGTTGGGAGGCACCCGGCCTGCAAGGGAGGGCAGTTGAGAGGGACCAGGCTTGCAAGGGAGGGCAGTTGGAGGTGATCAACCCTGCAGGAGAGGGCAGTTAGGGGTCACCAGGCTGGCAGAGGAGGGAAGTTGGGGGCAAACAGGCTGGCAGGGGAGCAGTTAAGCATCAACCAGGCTGGCAGCGGAGTGGTTAGGGGGTGATCAGACTGGCAGGCAGAAGCGGTTAGGGGCAATCAGGAAGGCAGGCAGGCAAGCAGTTGGGAGCCAGCAGTCCTGGATTGTGAGAGGGATGTCCCAGATTGGAAAGGGTACAGGCTGGGCTGAGGGACAACCCCCCACCATGCATGAATTTCGTGCACCGGGCTTCTAGTATAGGATGATAGTGACCTGGGTCATTGCAAAGACATATGATAAAGAGTATTAGGGTGAGAACAGTGACTTATTCTACTTTCCTGAGTCACTTCTTATGGTTAATTTCAGAAGTCATATTTTAAGGTGGAGATTTGGAGGCAAGACAAAGGTTTTAAAGAAGATATTTGTTCACCTTGTCCCTGAAGCTTTCCGCCTGCGGACACCCCTGAACAAGTGGGAGATTAAAACAACAAGAACAACAAAACTTGTTCTTCCTAGAGTGTGGATCAATAACTAATTTGGAAATAAGTCACTGGGCCTGCTTAGACGGTTTGTAAATAACAGCAGTGATAAAGGACACAAAAGAAACAAACTGTTCAGGTAAGTGTTCACTCACTCAATTTTTTCCAGCGGTGTCTGTTTGATTTGTCAGAAGTGGAAGTGTCCAGGAGATAAGACTTTAGCCTTATGGCCTCTTAAGCTGGGTACAGTGAAAATTACTGCTGATTATTTCTAGGGGACTTCATTGTATCAGATGATGCAATTACACATCTGCAGCTTTTTGTGTGTTTCTTATTACAAATGTTGCTGGAGTTCCAATTCTGGTTTTATACTTCATTAATTGTGTGAAACTGGCTGAGTCTTATCATTTCCTTAAACACTTACCACGCCTATGTAGTGCTAACAATTCTTTTTTAAAAATATATATTTTATTGATTTTTTTACAGAGAGGAAGGGAGAGGGATAGAGAGTTAGAAACATTGATGAGAGTGAAACATCAATCAGCTGCCTGCTGCACAACCTCTACTGCAACCAAGGTACATGCCCTTGACCGGAATCGAACCTGGGACCCTTGAGTCTGCAGGCTGGATGCTCTATCCACTGAGCCAAACCAGTTAGGGCGAACAACAATTTTTAAATCATGATCTGTGACAAAGCCTGGAAGTGCAGATAAATACTGATTAGAACCTGGACTTCTGGCATCAAGAAACCCTGTGTTTGATTTAAAGCTGTCACTTTAGTGAGTTTGTGCCCACCAAGCCTCAACTTGTCACATATGATATGGGAATTCTATGAAGATTAAATCACATCATGAACAAAAACTCTTGGTCTAGGGTCTTATATATAGTAAATGCTCAATAAACGTTATCTAGCATCCCCAGGTAATATAACATCTAGTGCTCAATGCTTAGTTTCTTTTTCCATATACTTTTATCACCCTTTCCAGTGTCTCACTTCTACCTTAACATTGAGATAATTCTTCCAGAAGGTCATGGGATACCATAAATTTATGAGATGAAATAGAAAAAGAAAAATAGAAAAAAAAAAAGATGTTCAATCAAATATTCTCTGAAAACATAACCCTACTAAAATCTAAAAGAAAGGTATATTCAAAATGTCAAGCTCTTTGGAGAAGTGTAGTATTTAAATTTCTTCTTGGACTTTGTTTGTACAATATGAATACTTACATTCCAATCCATAATAAGTGGCAAGTGATGTGTATGTCACTCTCCTAAGACCCATGGGTAATTAAAAAGGTGGAAGTTGTTTCTTGCCATTATTTTATTTGCAATTTAGTTGAAGAAAATATTGAATTACTATCACAAGGAAACTTATGAATACCCAATAAAATTATAGGTGGAGATAATAAATATTCTATTAGGAGTTTTGTCCACTTGCTCACCTTAAAAATTTCAGAGCTCTGAAAAACCAAACTTGACAACAGGAATGCATGTGGACCTCCTACTATTTCTTAGAGGCCTGGGAAAATAGATGATAGGGATGAACTAACACAGTATTAATGTGGAAATTGAAAAATTGCAATCGATTTTTAAAGATTGATTGTGTTGATAATGGAAACAGGCTTTATTGTATTGAATGAGAAAGAACAAAATGTCAATATTACAGATAGATAATATAGTGAATTGTGAACACTTGATTAAGAAATATATTACCACCGACCTTCTTTTTGTTTGAGAAGAAAAATAATGTGAATCCTGTAGCAAAGGCAAGTTTTCAAAGCCTTATGGAGCATCTGTGACTAAGCATTTTTCACAGCAAGATATACAAATCTCAAAATGGTTTTACATATGAAATTTATAACATTTCAAGTCAAAGTAGCAAATTAAAAATCTTTATTTCTTCGATGACTAAAAAATAAGAATATGAAGGAATGAGGCAAGCAAAACAATGACCAAATCACTGGGTAATTATCTGGCTCTACTGGACCATGGTAACATATCTTTTTTTTTTCTTTCTTTCTCCCTTTGTCCAACACATTTTCCTATCACTGTTTTTCTGGTAACTTCTAAGTACCTTTGATGCTTTGGATTGGCAGGTGAGCCAGGTGTGGGGAATCAGAGCAACCCATCTTCCTGGTAACAGTGAGTAGCACATGGAATAGTCATTCAAATCTAACTCAATCCCAGTTCATTCCCTGATTTGACTTATCAACCCTCCAGCAAAGAAAGGCCTTTTGTTGGGCTTGCTAAACTGGAGCTGCCTGTAGTCATCCATCCCATCATGTAAAGAAAATGTTTCTCTAAGTAACAGAAAATGACACCCACAGTGGGTTTTGGAAAAGGCAGAGATGGGACATAGATGGGATCAGAGAGACAGAGGTCCTTCCTGGAGTGGTATCTTAGATGGCAGTTCTTTAGATCCTGATCCCTACAGAACCTTCTTCATTCTGCTAATTCCCCAGGATCTTTCCCAACTTCATGAGACAATGAAGCCTCTTCTTCTTTTTTTCTTTTTTTGAGATTCAGATTTTATTTACAAGCAAATAAAGACTGTCCCCTGTAAAGTCTAATTTGGGATGAGAAGAGCAACAGCGAAAAGTAGCTGCTGGCTTCGTAGTGATGTGTGAAAGGAGTCCATCCAGCTATTTATTTAAACAATGATTTCATTAGTAAAAAGAAAAAAAAAGCCACATGATTTCTTCATGTTGCATATGTGAAATAATTCAAAAGAAAATCATTTCAAAATTCTATATTCTCTAGTCAAATGTGTGAGGTGACCAGAATGTCACTTTCACTCAGTGAGAGCTCCTGCTCCCCAAGAGCAATCACCTCTGAGCAAAAGAGTTGATGCTCATCAAGCGTGTCTGCTGCAGGGTTGGAGAGACCTCGATCTTTCAGAGCCTGAACTTTCAGCTTCTGGGCTTCCAGCTTGGTCTGCTGTTCTACCCTTTGTTCTTCTAGGATTTCTTCAATGGACACTTACTGCAAGGGTGTGTCCTCTTTTCCAAGTCCATTTCTCATATTATCCCTCAAAACTTCTTCTTTTTAAAGCTAGTATGAATTGGGTGCCTGCAACTTGCACCAGAAAAGACATCTTGACTGCTACAGAATAGAGTTTTAAAATGCTTTCTAGGAAGCTTTCTGACATAAGAATTTTGCTCTACTCTGGACTAGCAGAAACCTGACCTAAATGGGATTTCCAGTAGAAAAGAAATTAGAATCTTTTAAGAAAGTCTTTTTGATAAATGTCTAAACTTTGGTGCACATCTCACCTTTATACCACTATACTTTGCAGTGTTATTTTTCCCCCCACCCTTTCTCTAATCAAGAGATTAGAGACGGCCATATAATTATATTTAGGTGTTTGGAATGATGGTTCAAAAGGCTAAGCATAAATAAGAAATAACTTCCTTAAAATAGTTCCTGATTCAGAAAATGTAGCTAGCTGTTCCATTAATGAAAAAAGCCCCTTAACTGGTAATTCACATCCTAAGGTAACTGACATGGATCACAGTAGTTCCACTGCTGCTATTTTAAAAAGTTGGAGTAAATGTTATCAACAACTTACTTTAAAGAGAGTTCCTATAAGGAGAAATAAATGCCAGACAAGACAGCACTGCAGGATGTGTTCCTGTAAGTCTGCCAGAAGGATTACATATCTACAATTAGAATATATTCTACTAGAGGCCCAGTGCATGAATTCGTGCATGGGTGGGGTCCCACCAGGCTGCCCCAATGGGGGCCCATCAGGCTGAGCCAGTGGGGGAGAGGGGCCACGGGCAGTTGGCCAGCCAACTCTGCCCCCGATCAGGGTGTTGGGTATTGATCAGGGGCCAGGCCAGCCAGGGGGGGGGGTGGGGCCACAGGTGGTTGGCAGCCGGCCCTGCCCCTGATGGGGGTATTGGGGGCCAATGGGGGATGGCAATCGGGGCCCAGATCAGGCTGGTTGGCTGCTGCAACACACCTCATAGCCACAAGTTGTTCTGATCATCCTGGTTGTTCTGATCATCCTGGTCACCCCACCATTCCAGTCACTGGGCTTTTATATATATAGACTAGAGGCCCGGTGCACGAAATTTGTGCAAGGTTAGGGTCCCTAGGCCTGGCCAGCGATCAGGGCCGTGGGGCAACCGGCAGGGTGATTGGGGGCCCCCCACTGGCACCCACCTTGGTTGGCCTGAGGTCTGCAGGCAGGGGGCAGCTCCTGCATTGAGCGTCTGCCCCCTGGTGGTCAGTGTGCATCATAGCAACCAGTCAATTTGTACATTTGGCTTTTATTATATAGGATTATTAGGCTTTTTAAAAGTATTACTGTGAAACTGCAATGATTTTCCATTTAATAGGAAAAAACAAACTCACTCTTACAGAATTGTTTCTTCAGGGTAAAAGAAGACAAAGAGGGAGATGGGGGAAGGGAGAGGGAGGGGGAGACCTTGTTCCTCTCAGCAGAAATCATTGCCAGGGTGAAAATGTAATATATTTCATCTACAATTTTAAAGGTTTTATTTTTTATTTGTATTCACACTTCTTTCTCCAGCTGCCCATTGTCTCTTCTGCACTGATCAGACATCACTGCTATTACTCTTTCCTGTTAAAGGTGAGGAATGTCTCTAGGATATCTGCTTTTTCTCTTTATGTTTAGGTAAAAAAAAAAATACAAGCAGCTTCTCTTTAATCAAATTTAAGGTAACAGAGGGAGAAGTTTCTACATGCATAGGCAATGGGGATGAACAGAATGAGATGGACTGAAGGTAGCATTTGCCCTTACAGAGAGTGGTTTTTATTAGGCTAGTCAATGAACTGGTAAGCTATTTGTGTGCTAAGCATCCTGTGAACTAAAGTAGTCTTTTCCTATTATGCACAAGTCAGGAAAAATAACTATATATTCAAGGGTAAGTGCATAAAACAACCTAATAGAATCTTCCTCGCGAAGTAGTACTAACATTATGTATTGGGTGCTGATGGAAAAAAACATTCTAAAACTATTCCAAGTTATCATGCTCTTTTAATAAAACAGGAGGAAGAAGCTGTTGGCAGGATATTGGTTGAGAACCAATGTTTGCTCATGGATGCCTGGCTAATTCTTCTCCGGGACCAATCGCTACTCTATTAGATTCAGATCATTCTTTTCTGTGCTTGATGTTGAAACTGAGCTTCGGCTCAGGATAATGAAAAAAAAAAAAAAAAAAAAGATAAGTTTTCCTTCATGAGAGCTGAAGAGTGTTTTCTATGTAAACACTTGCAATGAAAAATGACCAGTAACATCACATTGGCATTAGAATAGTTTGCAGCACCTCAGAGGAAGGGAGGGAGAGAAGGGTTTGATACTATATTAGGGGCATCTTAAAGCAGGGAAACTAGTGGTAAGAAATTGTTCTTGGCAAATTACTTCCTGCTTTGTCAGCAGGTGAAGTGGTGTTGACATGAATTGCACCAATGTTGGTTTAGTGGTTTACACCATTCAAGACTGAATGTCAAAGTCCTTGGGCTCTGGAGCCTCTCCTAGAGGTGTGACTACCACATTCGCACATTATTTCCCTCTGAGACCTTCCGGGGAGAGGGAATTTTCTGTCATTGAAGCCTCAGTGCAGTAAAAGTCCTTTAAAATTAGTCAATGTTTTCTCTCTTATAAGATCACATTCTTAAAAGTTATCATTTTTGTTTTGTAAACACCAATCCTTCCTTGTAAGCTTGAAAATAGTCTGAGGCCTGTAAAGCCCTTAGATTGAATATAAAGGTTATTGATGGTGATTTCAATTTGAGGGACATTGGACTGGTCCTGGTATCCCTCAACTTTTTCCCTTTTGACTAAAATTCCAACATAGAAAGTCTAATTCTAAAAGAAATACAACTGTCCCATATGAGGAGAATTATCTTAATTTTTTTTAAGAATCTTTAACTTCCTAACCAGGCAGCTCAGTTGGTTAAAGCAATGTCCCATTCAATTCCTGGTTAGGACAAATATAAAAATCAACCAATGAATCCACAAATAAGTGGAATAACAAATCTCTCTCTCCCTCTCCCTCTCCCTCTCCCTCTCCTTCTCTCTTTCCAATTAAAAATAACCTTTAATTAATTGGAGAAGATATCTCAAAGCATAAACCCTAGAGTAGGACCTAGGGGATAGGCAATGAGTGGAGAGCTGATGGCAAGTGGAATGGGAAATAGGAAACAGAAAGAAGAAAAACATTCATTCATTCAACATCCAATATGCACAGCTCCTGAGCAGCTCCTATGCCAGGTGCTCTTTTGGACACTGAGATACAGTAGAATGAAGACTCAACATGATAACCCCCTGCCCTCAGGGAGCTTTCTATAAGTGAGAAGAGATAAACAGTAAATAAAAAGATGATGTCAGGTAGTGATAAATGCTGAAGTGGAAATAAGAGAATAATCTGGTAGAACGTTCTGGGGGTAGGAGGTGAGAGGGTCACTATAGATGAAATAATCAGGCATAACCTTCCTGAGAAGGGGGCATTTGAACTGAGACTTGAAGGAAGAGAAAGGCAGTCTTAAACACTACCAGGGAATGAGAGTTCCAGAAAGACCAACTTCAAGTGCAGGGCTCTAGATGACTTTTTTTTTCTTTCCTTAAAATTTAGAATGTCCAAAGAATACAAGTCAGTGTGTATGGCATTGAGGGGGAGAACCATGGGAGGTAAGAGTGTGCAGGTGGAGGAGACCAAATGTAGAATTTTAGAAGGCATGCTAAAAAGATTGAATTTTGTTCTGAACTAAATGGGGAGTGATTGGAGATTTTTAAGCATGTGTATTAGTCTGCCAAGGCTCCCATAACACACCCTGGGTTGCTTAAACAATAGAAATTTATTTTCTCACAACTTTAGAGGCTCAAAGTCCAAGACTGAGGTGCCAGGAGGTTGGTGAAACTTCCCTTCCAGGCTTGCAAATGCCCACTTTCTTACTGTGTCCTCACATGGCCTTTCTTCTGTGAGCATGCACTTCTGTCATCTCTCTCTTTTCTTCTAGAGATACCAGTTCAATTGGATTAGCGCCCTGCCCTATGACCTCATTTAACTTTAATTACCTCCTTCAAGGTTCTTTCTTTGAATGCAGTCATTTTGGGGGTTAGAATTTCAATATACTAGTATGAATTAAGTTCATAACACAGGGGCTGGGTGACATAATCCTATACTTATAAAACCCTTCTGGCTGCCATGTAGAGCTTGGATGGGGGAAGGGAACATAGCATTATAGAGCCAAAAACAATTTTTCTTTTCTGTACATTATTCTAAAGTCTCCCCCACCAACCCCCACCCCAAACTATAACATTGTTAGAAGCAAGTAAACAAGTAGAAAAATATTTATTAACTGTTCATGTTTGACATGAAGATCAGGTTCAACCCAAATAAAAGAATCTTGTATGTACTAAGACAAAAAATACAAAACTCCTGTGCCAGTTTATTTTTCTCCTGCTTTAAGGATTACAAGGTCACATTTTTCCCCCTATAAATGTCAAGCAAGGCACTGTTGGGTCATTAGCAGCAATATCAGCATCGTAAAAGCCTCATAGATCAGGGAGGTCCTGCCTCCTGCACAAGGCACAGGCTAAATCTTGGTTAAATGGTAGCTGTTATTACCATACTTATTAGCATTATAATTTATGCATTCAGCAAATATTTATTGAGCACTTCTACACAAGGCACTGAGAAAATTTCTGGGGATATAATAGTAAATAAGACAAATATATTTCCTTCTGCTAAGGGAGACTAAGTAAAGTCAAACCAATGAATAAATACATTTACTACAACTTGTAATCAGTGCTATGAAAAATAAGCAACAATGAGGGTCCAAGAGATTAAAATGGTAAGGGTGGTCATCTGCTTTATCTAGAATGGTCATGGAATGCCTTCCAGGGTGCACAGATTTAAACTAACACCCAAAAGATGAGGAATCTTGGCAAGAAAAGTCTGGAGAATCATTACTCTAGAAGAGCATTTCCCAAGGGAGGAAGGAACTCTGTTGGAGGAACTAAAGCAAGACCAGAGTGGAAGGACTATAAAGAGCAAAGGAGACTATGATAGGAAATACCATATGATGAAAGACAGAAAGACAGCCTTGCATGCTGTGGTCTGGGTTGAATTTCATTCTAAACAGAATTATGATTTTATTTGGTAGTCCATCATAGCATGTCATACTATATAAACCTAGAGAGAGAGGGAGTGACCTTCTAAAAATAATTTCATTGCTTTCAAATCATAAAGATTTATGTTTCTTATCCTTTAACTATAATCCCTGTGAATAGAGATGGCAAATATCTTGTTGAGTATTGTATTTCCAGAACGTAGAAAATGATCTGGTACAAATTAAATCTTCAGTAAACATGGTCTGAATGAATGCAGGCATACATGCATAATGTCACTATCATGTAGTAACTAAATGCTTGAGTTCTGGAATCTGACGGACTTAAATACTGACTTGCCAAATGGATTGGACGTGCAGCCTTGGACAAATACATATAACAATTAGAAATAAAGGTTAACTCCAGGATGATAGATTCTCCAAACATGGCCTCCCAGAGAGGCCCAGAGAGGGAGTTAAGCTCCTACAAACCAGAGCCATTTGAGAACTGAAATTTGCTCCATGGAAACTGGCCACCATTGAGAGCTTCAATCAGTCATAATTATAGCTCTGAGGGAGTAGATCTTCCTGGAGCCATTACACCATGTAATATAGGGAAGGAACTTAAGCCTAACACCAAGAATAAGGGGCAGGACAATTGTGACCATATAGCTGCAAGCAATGCATGGACTCTTGCTCCTAGTTATGCCATGGGGAGGGTCAGTGATCCCTCAAACCTGAATACTGAGGTGCAAGAACAGAGCTCAGAGGCTATGGATTCACCACATTATTATAAACCAGCCTCATTCTCATCATGAGGATGAAAAGCTTCACCAACAGGGCCACAGCTCCTCTCTGAATCTGACATCCAGTCCTACATAGATCACTATGTACTGCCCAGAGCACAGTGAACAGTGTGCAACTGCATACCTGTGTCTGCCTCTGAATGTGTTCCCCAATGAACACTATTCCTAACCTGAGGGATTCAAGGTCAAGTTCCCTATTTTTGCTCTTCATTATGGGTTCTTGTGCTGTCACAACAAAGAAATTTTAAAGGGCACACATGTAGGGGCAAGACTTATTGAGGTGAAGGAAAACAATATGCCCCCAGGGATGTAGTAGAGGGAAGGCAAGCTCTAGTAGCAACCTCATGGAGATCCCAGATAATGCTCAAAAATTTACTTTGTTTTTGGAAGGAGTAGGCTTTCTTTCAAAATATTCAACCTCCTTCCTAAGTTTTCCCTGGGTTGTATTTGGCCCTCCCCCTAACCAATACCTTTCCTGGACCTTGCAGGGTTCCGCACTCTTATCCAATCAGATTATTTCCCTAGATTAGACTCCACCCCTTTATGTCATCATTTTGACTCCTATTACACATGACCCAAAGTTTTGCTGAGTCATGTGGTTTCTACTGTGCATGGGCTTACTTCCCCCTGTGCCATTTTGGCTTCTACTGCACATGCACCTTGCAGAGGAATTTCCCCTGCTGTTCTTACCCCTCCCTCTGTAATTCTGACTAATGGCCCCAGTGGGTTCTTCCTTTCAGCTATAAGCAACATTTCCATCCTTTAGGGGAGTTCATCAAGAAGACATTAGCACATGTTTGAACCAGAGCAGCTGGATTTAGGCAATTGGAGGCTCCGCACCCCCTGTATTCTCTGCTGTCTTTAGGATGTGCACTCTGCTTGCCTTTCCCACTTCCAGAAGCTGCTCAAGGACACACCCTTGATTTAATAATGTGGTGATGAGACTGTCTGGACTGCGTATAAGACTAAACCAAGTCAAGGCTCTTGTGTACATGACTGAACCCAGTTAGTTCCTCCTGTGTACCTGACGGAGCCCAGTTAGAGTCTCTAGGTAATCTTTTAAGGCTTTGCAGATGTGTGTAGAAAAACTTCATTTGCAGCCACCCAAGATAAGCCTCTAAATTTCCTTCCTCATTAAGACTGTCACCTATTAACCTGGAGTGGCCTGCCTTTTTCATTGTTTTCCAGTTTCCCCCTGCCCTCCAAATAGGGGGGAAGGGGGACCTGGTAGGGCACAGTTTCAGATTTCACCTGGGAAGCTTCCAAAGAGGTCATGACCCAACAGCATCTAATTTTCATGAATTTTCACAATTCTAGGATTGCCTCTCAGGAAACAGGCCCAGGTTTAGAGGTCAGCATGACCTCTTGAGAAATCAGCCAAGGAAAGATTTCTCCATCACTGCTGGTATTCTTGAAGTGGGACAGTTACCAGATTAGGGTGTTATGTGTTAGGAAAGGAGCTGTAAACAACCTCCCTGTGTATTCAAGAAAATGTGCAGATGGTTAAGGACATGGTACCATGGGTTTTACTAATTTTCCTACATGTACATGTTTTTATCAGATATCAATAATTAATAGCAGTAAACCTTTGGCAACTATGGTCATTGCAAAGACAAGGGTGAGAGAACAGGAGGAAAACGCAAGATGAAAAGGAGAGGAAAGAGAGGAACTTACAGAAGTGGGTGCTTATAAATAACAGAGCATTTGGGAATCAGTTTTGGTTTTACAGAGAACAAAACTAGGCCTGAAATAAATCTGGGAGAATTATGGTCAAGACTGTAACGAAACTGATATGTGAAACCCACACTCTAATGCAAGTGCTAGTCCCTGGATTTTCATGCCTCCTGCCAACAAAGGGGTTATTCGCTGGTTGATCACAGAATCTGAACGCTGGCTGAGATCTGACTTTAAAACTAGTCTGGGAATATTAGGATTAAGGCAAACAAAAGGCGCATGGAATCACTTCCAGTTAAATGACCTTCTAAAGAGCAAGAATCGGGAATTGTGCAAATGCTGGCAAAATACCCTGATCAATTTAAACTAGGTGCTGCCTTGAGAGTGGACAGGATTTATGAAGTCTCTCACTGGATGCTGTGAAAATACATCTTTCTATTAGGTTCTATAGAATTGGAGATTGCCAGTGGGAAGAAGCACTTTCATGAATGATTAAATAATCAAAGGGAATAAAATGAAGATTAGCTGCCAGCAAATCCAGGAGGGTCATATTATGGGCATCATAAAAGTGACTTGATATTAAATCCTTGGGAGTAGTTGCCATTTGGGTTTACAGATAAGCAGGGGAAGAATTAATGCCATTCTTATAGTAAGTGACTTTCACTGGACTTTGCTTATGTTCAGTCTCTCTCAGGACTATTCTCTTTTTGTGTGTATGTAGTCTAATCAGAAGGGAACACTCTTATTTTCAGTATTCTGAATTTCTCTAAATGAGTGAGATTTCAAATTTCACTAGTGAAGAAATATTTTAAGTTTCATTTAAGGGAAATGCTAAACACCAGGTTGAGTTTAAACTATAGGAGAAGAGTCAAAGGGGATTTGGTTGTTAAGGAGCTGTTTTCACTTTATGATGTATACCAACCTAATTCACATCTATAGTCCCTGACCCCGAAGTGACATACCATGCACAGTTTACAGGTTAATAATGAGCCCATAAGAGGCATTATGTGTCCTAGTAGACTTTTGATCAAAAATAATTGTTCATAGCCCAGCAGGTTGACTGTCAACCTATGAACCAAGAAGCTATGGTTTGATTCCTGGTCAGGGCATATGACCTTATTGCAGGCTGGATCCCCAGTGTGGGGCATTCAGGAGGCAGACAATCAATGATTCTCTCTCATCATTGATGTTTTTATCTCTTTCTCCCCCTCCCTTCTTCTCTGATATTAATAAAAATATATTTAAAAAATACTAGTTGTTCATGATTAGATTCAATCTAGGATATATGTTCTAACAAAAATTAATTCAAACAATTTGAATATCGAAAAGTCTTTACCTACACAGCATTTTTAGATAGAATGTTCTAGTAAAAGCAAGGCCAACACTATAATAGATTATTTCTTTTAATATTAAGACATTATATTTAACATTAAATTAGCATTTTATATAGCCCATGTTCTTGGGATATATTTTGTTACAAATGTTTATAAGATTAAGGATATCTCCAGCCCTGACCAATGTGGCTCTGTTGGTCCCAGGCACCAAAGGATCATGGGTTAAATTTCCAGTCAGGGCACATGCCCAGGTTGCAGGTTGGATCTCAGGTCAGGGTGGGTACAGGAAGCAGCTGATTGATGTTGATTGGTTTCTCTCTCATGTTAATGTCTCTCTCTCTCTTTCATTGATTTCCCTCTCTCTCAGAAATCAATGAAAAGCATAGCCTCAGGAATCTACTAATGAATAGTCCTTAAAGAAATACTCAAGTATACCCTACCTTATGATTATTTTTAAAGTGTAATAGAAAGATAACCATTATTGGCCCTTATTCCGGCTTCCAATACAATATATCTAATTAGATAGTCACCAAATCTAGTGTCCAGCTATCACAAGACAATGATGAAGCACCTTCATATTTGCCACATAATTGAGGAAGATTAAACACTATCATGCATTTTCATGTTTTTTCTTTGGTTTTAAGTGAATCCACAGAGCTGTATTTAGTAACTTTGTAGAAGATATAAATTGATTTTTTAATACTTGCAAAAAAAAAAAAAAAAAAGCAATGCAGGCTTCAGGTTCAGGAGGAAGACGCCATGGATCTGATATTAGAGTTAAGATTACCCAGTTATCTGGGGAGGGACCAATTCTGTGACCTGTTGTGAATATTGCTATTCCACTATTTGCAGAAATGCATGCTCATTGTAGAGCAGTATCGCTTCCTCTGGGTTGACGAACATGCTCTTGGAGATAAAAGACATTGTTCCCCTTTTAAAAGCTACCCAACACCCATTGGCATGTGTTTATCACTGTGATATAATAATTTCAGAAAGACACAAATATGAGAAGCTGTTATTACTTTTCCATGTTTTGTTTTTCCTGAGACCTTCAGATAAAAGTGAAAATGGATGGGTAAAACAGCACCCCGCATCTTCTCTTGGAGCCATTTGCTCAGAGAATTTTCTGTATTAAGAGAGAATCTGTACTTTTCTGCGATGGGCTTGAGGGTAGAGAGGAAGGCAAAATGCAACATATTTAAAGAGTCTGTTCTTATATCTAATAGGCTGCGTCTGAGCTACTCTGCTCCAGGGGCACACATAAAGCAATACACAGAGAGCAATTGAGTAACATGGGAAACAGTGATTATCAGAGCTGACTTATACCCAGAGCTGGTGCCCTGGCTTGCCTACAGCGGATGGAGAAGCTTGAAACTAGGTAGGGCATCTTAAGGCACTGGATCTAACACATCTTGATGTAAGGGCAATTGGGAGGAGCCAACAATAAACCAATAGAATTAGCCTAGAAAAGCCAACCTTGAACACAAGCCAGGAACCACAATTAATATGTCCTTCCTCCAAATGTCAAGGGCCTCTGCTGATATCAACCCAGGGCTTCAGTCAATCAGAAAACGCTAGGAAATTAATTGTTCCAAAGTGCAACTCTGAGCACCTCGTGGCTTTTTTCAGAGGCCTTCAATGCTGTACTGTCTGCATTTGGCTCTTCGTCGAAAATGCTTGCCCTGCACTCAAAGCTTCGAACAAACTGCTCCAAGCTACATTTCTACTCTTAGTTTTCTTTTCTTTACCACACCGGTAAGCTTTAGACTTACTATTCTTTCTCTGTCTTTGATTTTTTCACGTTTTCTTTATTTATATTGAATGTTTGCCTACCATATTCCATCCTGCCTTTCTTTGCCATTTATTCTAATCTGACTCAATCTAAATGCTACTACTTCTTCCATAAAGTTCCACAGGAGTCCCGCCATCAGGGGCCACTTTTTCTCTTTTGCTGCTTCTCTGTTCTTCATACACTAGGAGAGGCTACATGATGAAGAAAGGGAGTTCATAAAGTGCTAAGTGTGTAATCTTCGACATGTTAATCTTGATTCATTTTGACAGCCTCATCTCTACAATGGAAACAAGAGGAACCTCCAACCTCAGAGTTTTTGTGAGAACAGTGCAGTAACAGGGTCAGCATGCTAGCCTAGTGCTCTCCTGTATTTCCACCCTCTTCCCCTTCCCATGCAAACCCTCCTTCTGAAAAGAGCCAATGAAGCTGTACCCTTGAGGATTCCCTCCACCCCACATTAAATATCTTGTCTCTATCGCTAGCTCTAAGTCAGGATTTGCCAATGCCTGGCGGACCTCACACTCATAATGTCCAAATATCATACATAGCACCTCTGCATTGTTTTTGTCCAAGTCTATATATCATCTTGCAATTCCTATTTCTCAGGGTTGTGACAAAAATAGCCTCACAGATCCACAGATTATCAGTCCACTGACAGATAAGGAAATTGAGGCCCAGAGAAGAAAAATAAGCTATGAAGGGCTTGCAGTGAGTAGAATCACAACCTATTGAATATCCAGTCACTGAAATCAAGGACCTCATTTTTCTTGTTGAGGGCTGTATCTCTCAGAGCTGGCACGGTGCCTACTACAATCCAGGTGCTCAGTCACTCTTTTAAAGCACATAAATGGAGGGAGGGAGGATCCAGATCTCCAGGCTCATTATCCGGTATTGTTTCTGTTACATGATTCCATTAGATTTCTCAGTAGTTCTTCCCTGGTCATATTCTGTTTTCTAGGCTTCTCTGAAGAGTTGAGGGCAGGGGTTGGCACCGCTCTTAAGACACCCTCTCAGTCTTGAAGTCTGCTCTCTCGGAGTGCCTTCTTGCAACACCAGCATTCTGACATGCTCACTTTTTTACTGGTCATACATCAGTGGGTTTAATTAACTTTTTTAAAATGGCACTATATTTTGCTTCCCCGTGACAGAGTGTGGACTCCGGTGGTCCACCGCAAAATCAATGTCTGTGTCTGGATCTTTGACAAAATATATAGCCCCTAACTTTGTCTTCCAGTGAGTGATGCAAATGACTTCCTTTAGGTCTTTAATCATTTCAGGATGATAGCGCCTCTTAATCTAGCCATTGCTAAAAGCTCTGCTCACTGAAGGAACTGGTTGTGCAAAAAAAAATGTCCCCCATGAGGAAGAGGCAAAATCTTTATGTTAGAAAGGCAAAATGCAGTATCTGTGTATGGATGGCATACCAACTATATTGGAAATTACATTCCAAAGTATTTGTTATCAGTGTTTTAAACTTATAATGCCACTGTTTGTTGTCTTGATAGCAGCTGTTCTCCCAAACAAGGCAGGTAATCCCACAAAGCAGTTGCTATCCATAACTGAGGGTCCACAGTGGGATGCTTTCACTGAGCTTACACTCTGTCCTGTGGGCTATGGTCCCTGGGAGGAATCTGCCCCATCCTTTCTCCCTCCTTGAAAGTTATAGTTGGTTTGATTTAGGGTGTTTCTCCTTCCCTACCCATTTCCCCTCTTCTCAGCTATGCAGATCTTAGTATTTCCTTGTTTCTGGTATTTTATAAATGTATAGCAAACATTTCAATGTGAAATGTTTCCTTTCATTCTTACTAAAAGCTTATACAGGGGACAGAGAACATTCTTGGTGTACTGTGGAAGAGGAGAGTGTCTACCTTTGCAGGTTGTGAGAGGAGAAATGGAGAGATTTTCCTTGGACACACAGGTGAGAGATCTCTGGGTTTCACAGGCACTGGGAACAGCCTGTTCTCCAATTCTGGACAACATGCAGGGGGATGAAGTTTGGCAAACTGAGGGAGACCATTCCCTGGCTCTGGCCCCTAGTTCTTCCCAGGTTGATAAAGAACGACATGCCAGCACAGGACATCAAATCCAAGAGCCAACGTCCTTCCACGACTCGTGTGGATTTGCACAACAAGGCTGGCAGCAACACGCATGACCAACAGGAGACTAGAACTTGCTGGATTTTCCCCTAGGCTCATAAGCCTGCCATGATGGGTGAAAGAGAATTCCCCACCCGTGTTTTCTTGCATACTTGAGTCTGGGAACTAAGTCACATCCATCACATGCATTTCCCCAACAAAAGTAAATATTGATTTGCAGCTCTGTGAAAAAAAAAAAAATTGCAAAGAGAGCTGTGTGGACCTAGAGACAAGGAAAATAAAATCCTGCTGACAGATTTATCTGAAGCTGGTGCAGAGCAGGATAGTATCCTGGACCTGGCCACTTCGGGAAGCAGGAGCCTTCTCTTTTTATCTCTGACGAGTTGTCAGACATCATTTCATTTCCACAAAAACAGGTAGCCTTTTATCTGCTGCTATAAAGTTTCCCAGAAGCCATTCTGCTTTAATCAGAATCACAGAAGAGGGAGAAGGGGTGGAGATGATTGGGATCTATGTAGTCCAGCCAGCCCCACACACAGAGGTGTGATGTCAAGTAACAATCCCACTTTGGAAATGTGTGCACAGTTCTGAATCGTGGATTTAAAAAGTTTAATAGTCTGTTGGAGTTCTGGCGTTTCCCTCTAAAAGAATGCCACAAACATAGTATATGCCCTCACTGAACCATCAGTGAAAAAAAGAAAAAGAATGCCCCTCTATGGACCCCAGATTAAGAGGTGGTTTCTCATTTTCTACACTAAAGGACTGTCTGGGCATACATATTAGATTGAAGAGATCTCAAACAATATTAGTTTTGATAAGTGAAAGTTTCTGTGACAGAATCAACTTGAAAGGAGACAAGTGAATTGAAAAGAGATGATTAATCATTATTTTTAATTATGAGTGTTGAATATTTTTTAATGAGCAAAGCTATTGAGGAAACTTTTAAGACAATATAGTAAGTAGATCCATCTTTCAGCTAACCTTTTCTATTTAAATTCAGATGGATTAGAAAAACAATTGTCCTGACTTCTCACGATTTAGTACCATGTCTCAGAATAAAAATTTTAGTGCCAGCCTCACAGAAAGAATCAAAAGCACCAGATCTCAAATAATTTAGAGAAATAGAGATGGTATACTCCAAAAAATCATGTAAAATGTCTCCAAAAGGGACTGTAATAATAATAGAAAAGGAATGGCAAAGATAATTTTAAAAATTCAAATAATCTGTTTTATGGAATGTATGACAAATGTCATTATAACATGTTATTTTAAACATGAATTGATAACTGAATTAATTAATAAGTATACATCTGTTTCATATATAAGACTTTATATAAGACTTTAAATATTAGAGCTTGAGAACAAAAGGAAAATTTTTAAAGAATATGTTCCATTAGGAAAAACCTTTCATTTGATATGATTTTACATATACGCATGTATAATGCATGTATGTATATTATATTTCTTTTATCTATGTACAAAAATAGCACAAACATTTTAAACCTTCTTCATCTAATGGCACTCATAAACTATTACTGAAATTATATGGTGCACCACAAAATATATTTTTTTGCTGATCTGACAAAAAATAGCTATAATTTTGATTTATTCACACCGGACTATTATTGTTGTATTGGCTGATGTCATTTTTTAATTTGACAATCTAAGGGAAAAGAGATAAGTGCCCCTGACTAAAGACTCAGGTATTGCATGTTTCAACCATGGCACATTGGTTGAAAATCTCCAGAACATAACAACATCATAGAGTTAAATAACGGGTATCATTGTTTAAATTCTTACCCTTTATTCGCTTTTTCTGTTTGAAATAACTTTAGACAAGAAAAATTTTAGTATTGTACATAGTAGTACAGAATTCCCTTATACTCTTCACACAGGTTCTTCTAATAATAACATCTAATAATAATAAAAAATATAGAAACCAAAAAATTAACCTTTTCATAAAAGTATTCACTAATAATTTTCAGACCTTTATTAAATCTTGGTTTTCCATAATGTCTTTTTTTTTTTTCTGGTCTAGGATCTCATCAGGATCCCACATAGCATTTAATCATCAGACCTCTTTGGGCTCCTTCAATCTGTGAAAATTCTCAGTCTTTGTCATTCACGGTCTTGATACGTTTACCAGTGACTGCTCTCTGAATAATACCCTTCCATTGTGTTTGATGTCTTCTGATGATGAGAATGAGGTTGTACAGTTTAATACAAGAAACCCAGGGGTGATGTTTTGCTCTTCTTAGTGCATCTTGATAGTGTAATCATGACACTCATATGTTTTATTATCAGCAATGTTAACCTTCATTACTTGGCTAATCTGACAGGTTTCTCTATCATAAAGTTGCTACTTTTCTCCTTTTAATTAACAAATATTTGTGGGGAGACACTTTGAGACTATTTACAACTGTTTCTTATTGTCCCGACCCTCACCAACTTCAGCATTCATCAACCATTCTTCCAGTAACACTTATTGCTGTAGTCTTGCCTCATGGTGACTTCTGTTAAATTGTCTTGTTTCTTCTTCTTCAGGGATTCTGCTAGTATTTTTATTTATTCTTAGCCTGTGTCCAGTTTCAACTACTTTGTTTGGTGGTTTCTGTATCTCATTTACTTTCTCTTGGTTGTTTCTCTGCCTTTCTTCAAAACCACTTATTAAATTTTCATTTCATCCTCTTCTGCCTTGGATACCTTGTTATTTTTTAGTTCTGAGATGACTTCGTCTTTTTCTTCTCTGTCTTTCTTAAGTCCAATCAAGTCTATTTTCATTTTTTCTTTATTTTTGACCATTTTTTGTTACTTTTTGAATTTCTGATTCCAGGTGATTTTCATATCCTCAAATATTTTTTGAGTATTTTTAATTCTGTTTGGAGTGTTGATTCGAGATTAAAGGCACTCAATTCTGTCCATGTAAATGATTTAGTGGATTTTATTGTCTGTTTTGGTGGTGGGGAAGGGGTTGTAAGTCCTTAGATTCTGTGGCTTGCAGATTATAAATTTTGATTTTGCTGGCCCTATATTTTCTCTTTTGGTTCTTTTTCTCTTGCCCAATTGCCAAAAGCTAATTTTCTACACCCCCCCCACCTTTCCCCCCACTTTTCTTCCTTCAGAAACTGTGCATGTCAAACTGCCCCTTTAAAACCAGGCATATTTTAAAATGTCTTTTTGTAGTTCATGTTTTGATCATCAGGAAAGGTTTTGGTATTTTTATACTAAATGGTGGTGGTTCTATATTAAGCTTGGCCTCAAAGTTAACTGTGTCATCTCCTTCACAGTCACTGTCTTTGCTTGCCACAAGCTCTGTGCAGGGCAGGAGCAGAGCCTGAGTGATGGCAGCTGGGATCTGGTGTTTCTTCTTTTAACTTCACTTACTGTGAAAATTGAACATTTTCATTTTGAAATTATGCAGAGAGTATTATTTATATGAGATATGTTTCATATGTTGGTATATAGCATTGATATCATTATAGATCATATATAATATATATAATACATATATATTTCCCTTCCTCATTCAGTATTGTTTGGAGAGGAAATATTGAGAGATGGGTAGGTAGCCTTTGTCTTCAATAATCTAGGTGGCTTTAAAAATATGTTTATTATCTTTCTTTCCCCCTCCCCCTTCTTTCTAATCTTTGTCTCTTTCTTCTTTCCAACTTCTTCCATTTGACTATATGATTAAAATTTCTGATAGAACCATCTATGCTTGGATTCTTCATTTTAAAATAGAAAAACAAAGAAAATGTGCTATGAAAGAGAAGTATTTTTTCTAAGACATGTGGCCTTCACTTATTACTCTAGAGATAGAAGAGGGTAAGAATAAGCCTGATTTTTATAACTTAATTTTTTATCAGGCTACAATTAGGGACAATACTGTAGTCAGCAGGGTGACATTGGCCCCAAAGGAGCCAGGCACAAAGAAAAGGGTAGTCAGCAGCCTCAACAAGCAACTGCTCAGAGTCCCAGAATGGTCAGGCTGGAGTTAAGGCATACACAGCTAAGGAAGGTCAGACAAAGAGCAAGTCAGGACATGCTTACCATCAAAACTTCTATTGTCTTGCCTCTCAAAGACTTTCCTAAGTTAACTTCTCAGTATATTAAATATATGCTCAGAAGAACAGAAAATACAAGGTAGGACCAGCTATATAGAAGACAATAAGCAAGCAGAAAATGCACCCAAAAATAGAGTGGGGGAATACATGCACAAATAGAGAGAATATATAAGTGAAGTGGACAGCAGCACTAGAGTGGGAAAACGGCACAGTATCCTCAGCAGAAATGCCAGGATGTTGATCAAGTGGAAGTGATTGTTGATTACACTTCTGATGTGTTCTCTGACTTTAAGATGCCTTCTCAGTGTCAACAATAATATCAACAGTGCCCTGACCTGATTTGAAGGGCCCATGCCATACTGTGGTTTTAGTCAATGGTACTGGGAAAGTTGATTTCCCTGAATTACTCAACTTCAACTCCAGTCCCTAAAAATAAAGTTATCCTACTTCACCCTTTAATAAATTAGCTGAATGTTAAATAGCACTTTAATTTTTTCATTAATGTTCATTAAACAACCAAAAAAACGGAAGGAAGTTGATTATGTCAAGCTCACAATTTTTAATTAAAATGGAAAGAAGTGGGACCTCCTAATTTGCAAACACAGACCTTCAGACAGCAAACAGATAAAGTGCACTGCGCACATGGAGGGATGAAAAAAATTAGTGGTTAATTAAAACTTCAGTCATTTAAACGTTTCTATGTCAAGCACAAATTGCGATTTTGCATCTTCCCATAAGCCTCCAAACACTATGGAATCACTCATGTGAAGAATTTTAAATATCGATGCATTTTGTTATTGTGCTGTGAACCATATGTACTTGTATACTTCACAGTGGAAGCATTTCTGGCTGGGAACCAGAAAATGGGGTTCCAGTTCTGATTTGAGTTGTATCTGATTCATAGTCTGATTTGGATTAATATGTCACTAAAACTTCTCATGCCTGTTTCTTTCACCAGTAAAATGAAAATATACTCGCTCTTGAAAAAGTTGCTGAGTTTGTTGATTATTTGTTCTATTTTTACTTGCTTGTTTGTACTTTTAGCAATAGGTGTTTGGGTCTGCATTCAAACTCCTTCAGAGCAATCCAACACCAGGAAAGAATATTCACCACACAGCTCACTTTGT
This sequence comes from Eptesicus fuscus, assembly GCF_027574615.1. Classification (NCBI taxonomy): domain Eukaryota; kingdom Metazoa; phylum Chordata; class Mammalia; order Chiroptera; family Vespertilionidae; genus Eptesicus; species Eptesicus fuscus. The sequence goes on from NC_072489.1 coordinate 47,097,776, forward strand.
TAGCCTGACCCTTGGAGATTTTTTTTTATTATTGTTGTTAATCCTCTCCCAAGTATACTGTATTTTTCCATTGACTTTTTAGAGAGAGTGGAAGGGGGGAGGGGGAACAGAGAAGAGAGAGAGAGAGAGAACTTCTATGTGAAAGAGAGACAGAGACACATGGATTAATTGCCTCCTGCATGCTCCCTTGGGCTGTGGATCAAACCTGAAACCCAAGTACAAGTGCCCTTGACCAGGAGTCAAACCCTCAGACCCTTCAATCTGCAGGATGATGCTCTAACCACTGGGAACACTGGCCAGGGTGATCCTTGGAGAATTTGATTCAAATTCAAGGTGGCAGCCTGTCAACTCAAAGGCTGTCTTAAAAACACAGAATTCCTTTTGTCCTTACTGTCCGAACAAAGGAAATTGGCAACTTTTCAATCCTGTCTTCTACAACCAAGGAAAGACAGAAAAGTTAGGATTCCCTATCAAGTAACCACTATTTAGAGCAGGGTAGGTGAAAATCACTCTATGTTACAGATATATTCACGGGGAACTTGCTGTATAAGAAAACCTTGCAAATAACCCATAAAATGACAAACTTTGTAATCATGTATCCTATAGTCACTGTTCTTTTCTCCTTTAATTTTATCTGTACCTTTGATGCAGAGAATTAAGTTAGATTATTCATGACCACTCTCCCCACTCGCCCATGAAAGGCCTGTCTTTTATTTCCAGGAATTATTTTTCTATTCTTCTCCTGAATGGTACTCACACTAGTGTTTTTAATATATATCTTTCCAATTTCCCTTCTGTGTACCTACTTAGATATATGTGTACCTTTGAAAAATATATAGACTTGTTCAATGTGTGTTTTTAATTTGCATAAATGGTGCTGTAAATCTTATTCTTGTTCCCTTTTCCTATTAACATGTTTGTGAGATGTAGTCTAATTGCAATAAATCTGGCCCTTTGCTTCTGTCTTGCATCATATTTTATGAATGCACATACCATATTTTATTTAATCATTTCTCTGGGAGGGGGCATTTAGGTTACCCAACTATTGACTGCTACTATAAAAAAAAGTTGCTCTAAAAATTCTGGTTTTAATGAAATGTTATAAACATCTATCCTAGGCACTGGGATTCTCTTCTCCACAATGAATGGACAATTTAATCACCCACTAGTAATGCAGAAGGGCTTATAATAGTCTCAGCAGTACATCAATACTTGCCAACTTTGGTATTTTGCCATTTTAAAAGTTGAGAAAATGATGTTTTATTCACAATTATCTCTTTTTATCATAAACTCATACAGAGCATTATGATATTTCTGCATATTTAAGGTATTTATGTGCATCTCTCTTCTATAATTCATTATTAACTAGAGTTGTATTTTTCTAATGTTAAAACATGATTATATTTCTAAAGTAAACTCGTGGTTCATAATGTATTATTTTTAACACACAATTTACTTCTGTTACATGTATTTGCTTTAGAATTTTTACATGTATATTTAAATTACATGGCCTGTAATTTATCTTCTTACACTACCTTTAATTTGTTCAGGAATCAAGATGATAATTAATTTCATTAAAAATAATTTAGTAACTTTCTTCTTTATTTGATTTTATCCTACTTTTGATAACTTCTCATATAAGGTTGGGATTATTTGTTTCTTAAAAAATTAGCAGAACTCACCTTTAAATCAGACCTGAGCTTTTTGGTGTCAATGGACTAAGGTTTCACTACTAATTAAAATTTCTGTTGTTATTATGTCATTGATAGTTTAATCTCATAATATGCCAATTTGGGCATTTTATCTTTCTAGAAATATATCAAGTTTATCTAGCTATTCATGATTATTGATATGTAAATTGTTAAAAAGGATTCTTTGACTTTTTAAGTCTATAATATATATATTTAAGAACAGAAGAAAATTGGAAATAAACAAATAGAAAAAAAGGAGAAAATATCCCACATTGGTTCACTATAAAGTTTTGTCTAGTATGTGTTTATCAAATCTCTCACCTATTTACTCATGTTTGCCTAAGCTGTTATTTTCAGAAAAGGGTATTTTTAAATCATTGAACTATAATTGTTCACTTATTTTTTTTCTCATACAGTTCTGCCCAGTAGTAATTATAAATTTAAAAGGATATTAGTCAACACATATATATAAATCATCATTTTTATCTTTCTGATGAATTATTTATTTCATCTACTCATATTAAATTTGGTTGTATATTAAAATTCCTGACCTGGATTTCCTTTGGCTTATACATTATTTTCAAGCAAATAAAAAAACAATTGTCTTAAATGCAATATATGTATATCAATATTTGTGTATCTTGATTTTTGACAATCTTAGTGTATCTTGATTTCTGAAAGAAGAGCAGGCCCTTGACATAACAAAGACATATTTGATAAATGCACTTGTTGCTTTAACCCTAAGGCACTGCTTAAGAAGGGAAGGGTTGGAACGGCCTGTCATGTGTGTGGAAGGCAAGCTGGGGCTTTGCGTGTGGCCAACCTGAAGTTGAGGGTCAGACTTTCTCCATCAGGTGATTCTGCATTCTGAAAGGTACTTATCATCATCTGTTTATGTCCCTCCCTTGGCCTTTTCCCAGCCATCTCTAAGAAGAAGAAATGGCAGTTGAAGCGGGGTGCTGTCTATTCTAGCTAACTCTTTTATTTTGATCTTTACCCTTTATTTCATCATGATGTTTATCACCACAGACAAGCGATTTGCCCAAGTACCTGCTTCTTGTCATCCTAAGTAGAAACTGTTTGTGACAATGAGAACATTTAGCCACTGAACTCCCACCCACTGTGAACCATACACTAATTAGTGCCAGACTGGATACAGATTGTCAAAATACTCAGATGAACTGCACAGATACCAACGCTAATCAACATCTTATTTTCCTTTCAATCTATTAAACAATGAGTTTAACCACGTTCTATCTAAACTTACTAGATTAAGAAAGGTACCAATATCATGTAGCAATGGAACCTGTCAGCATGAGCTCTAAATGAAAGCATCCTTCTTCATTATTTTCAAAAACATGTATGCCTCCATAGAAATAGAGACACTCCCTCTTTCCTTTCATATCAGACATAATTCATCCCCCTTCCACATACATCTACGGCTCTCTTGGTCTGTGCCAATTTGCCTGGCTCTTAGCTCTCCCACTTTGGCTGAGTTTGATTTGGGGTCTTGTTTGCTGTAAGTCATCTGAGTGCCGACTCCCTGCTTGTCATACTCCATGCTGAGTCTGCCTTACTGACACATGCTCTACTCTGCCCGCAGCAACCTGTGTGAGCTCTGCATTCTGCTCTCGTGTCCCAGCTCTGTCTTCTGTGCGGATATCACCCATCAGCTGTGAATACACATAACAACGCGACAGTCAGTACAAGAACCTAAAGAAGACAGGCCGGTTGGACTTGGAGGCATGTCTAGGAGTTCTTCGAATCAGAAGTTTTCTGAACAGTCTGCCGTGTGGAGGCCCCAGTAGGGGCACATTAAGCAGCTGATCAAGCTCCAGAAGAAAACTAGGGCCAATGTGTGAGTTTAGGAAGCTAGATCTAGGGTACCACTAAGACCAGGAAGTCAGCAGATCCAGAAAAAAGTAATTGATTTTAATTCCAACAAAAACTACCTTTTACCTGCCATGTGCAAAATTGTCAGGAGAGCCTATGTGAAAACAAAGGGGCACTAATTTCGAGATAACTTGTGGTTTAAGTGTGAAAGCGTCTGGAATGCATGCCTTGTTCATGAACTCTCTTAGGACTCAGTCATTTGTTGGCCTATTACTACAGCCCTTCACTCAATCAAACAGAGGAACTCTACGGTTATGCCTTTGTGCTCTTCTAATTTCTACATTTTCCTTGTTCACAATAAGAAAATCCATGTACCAGAAATCCAGAGAGGCAATACTCCACCCCCACTCCGCCAGGCTCTCAGTGTGAGGCATTGCCGACTACCACCACAGACAATAGTCAGCGCCCAGGAGCACACTGGACAAGCGCTCTGGGCAGGACCCCGGTCACAGTGGAACAGAGCCTTGAAAGCCTTTCTGTTCTATAATTCAGGCAAACCAGACGATGAGATATAATTAAAGTTCAGCCTCATTTCTGTTCCCTTACCGAATCAAGCCACAATGAGAGACGGAGAAGCAAGAATAGAAAGGATGATTGCTACCCTGAGGTGGCATGAATATAATGAATTAATTTCCCCACAGCATTCTGACGGCTGAACGTGCTGTGCTGAATGTGGCTAGTCTGCGAACAAATGCCAGTCACTGATGGCAGCCCCAGCTCTTTCATTGTGCTTAAAATAGAGTCTCCCCCATGGGCACAAAGACATATGTGCAAGGATGTTTATTGCTTCATTTGGTTTTTAGTAGCAAAAGATCACAAACCACCTAAAAGAATACCAACAGGAGACAGGGCAAATAAATTATAAATAAAATACACTGTAATATTAACAATCATTGAATATGCCAGTGATATACTGTTTTTGGGAGAGAAAAGGAGGGCATAGAACAACAGTCTGCAATATATGCAAGTATTTTTTTTTAGCAAATATGTATGTGTGCACGTATATTGTGTATATGATATGTGTATAGTATATATGAGACATGTATATGTATGCATAGTATATCTCTTGACAGATACAAAAGAAACTGGTAATAGTTGTAAACTCTGAGAAAGAAAAAAATATTTCACTGTATAACCTTTTGGTTAGTAATTTTTATCACCTGCTTGTATTAAGAAAAATAACCCACCCTATTTAGACATCAACATCTCTCTTAAAACCTTTTGCACTCGGATGTCGAGTGCAAATTACTCTTTGAATGTATCAATAATTTGAAATATAAAAAAAATCCAAATAAATAAGTTTGTATGAAAAGAAACTCCAGTTTTTTATTCTACTGCTGTTCTTTGTAAAATCTGGGGTATTTAAAAAATTAAATCCCGAGTAGAATAAAGGAATCGAGAAAAAAGCAAGCGAGTGCAAAGGGTTAAAACCAAGAGGAAGAGAAGAAAGGAGGCAGAAATCAGATGTAATAATTTCATTTTATAATGTGTAATGCATGGGTGGGAACTTTTTTTCTGCCAAGGGCCATTTGGATATTTATATCAACTTAAAAACTCGCCTGCTATATTTAGTCAAATATTTAATTAACTCACTCCTAATGCCTTGGCAGGGCCAGACCAAATGATTTTGAGGGCCTTTTTTTGGCCCGCAGGCCAATTGTTCCCCACCCCTGGTGTAATGTGTGCCATCATTCATTTTATATCTACATTGTAGGAGTTCTCAACCTGGAGTCCAGGCCTACAGAGTACTCATGAGAAGTGAATGAAAAATTTGAGTGTATCTGCTTATATTCATTTTTTCATCAAGAGAGGGTTTACAGCTTTTATCATGTATATTCTCAAAAGAATCTAAGAGCTGACAAATGTTAAGAAACACTGTTCAATTTAGGAAGACTTTATGAAAGGCTTTTGTCAATTTTTATAAAATTGTGTCAATTCTTTCAATTACATGTGGTATTAGATAAAATCGCTATGTGACATGTTTGTCAGTGAAATAAATATTCATCCCTCTTTTAGTGAATACTATGGTTTTTCATTTAATCCCATAGTGCTGTGATATTAATTTGTAACAATGATACACCTATGAGAATGGCCAAACTCTAAACCACTGACAATCTCAAATGCTGATAAGGGTGTAGAGCAACAGAATATCTCACTTACTGCAGCTGGAAATGCAACATGATACAGCCCTTTGGAAGATAGTTTGGTAGTTTCTTCCAAAACTAAACATGTTCTTACAGTATGATCCAGCAATTACTCCTTGGCATTTACCCAAACGAAGTGAAAACTTACAACCTGCACATTGATGTTTATAACAGTTTTAGTCATATTTGCCCAAACTTGGAAACCACCAAATTTTCCTTTAGTAGGTGAATGGATAAATAAACAGTGGTACATCCAGGCAATGAAATATTATTTTGTACTAAAAACAAATGGGTTACCAAACCATACAAAGACATAGGGGGTTTTAAATGCATATTATTAAGTGGAAGAAGCCAATCTGAAGAGGGTACATACTGTATGATTCCAACTATATTATATTCTGAAAAAGGTAAAATTATGGACACAATAAACAGATCAGGAGTAGTTAGGAATTAGGAAAGTGAGAGAGGCATAAACAGGCAGAGGAAAGAGGATGCTAAGGCAGTGAAACTAATCTGTTTGATACTACCACGATGGATGCATGTCATTTTACATTTGTGCAAACCTATAGAATATACAACAAACCCCCAAAGTGAACTCTAATGAAAACTATGGCCTTTGGGTGATAATAACTCATCAATGTTGCTTCCTCATTTATAACAAATGTACCACTCTTCTGCGGGATGTGGATAGCAGAGAGGTTTGTGTGGGAAAAGACAGTATGTTGCAATTCCATACTTTCAATTTTGCTGTGAATCTAAAACTACTTATTAATTTAAAACAGAGAAATATGAAAATTGCTCTCAATAAAGAGTCCAATCAACTTTTAAAGGGCATGTCCTACTTTAATTGATAGAAGAATTAGACCTTTCAATCACAAAGTTTCTAGTGGAACAAAAGCATTTGGTTAATCATATAGAACTTGATGGAAAGTACATCCATTGGTACAAAGTTTTTACTGCTTGAGAATCTAGTTAATTATATGCAAATAAGCCTCACTAACAAACACCTAAATAACTCAGCCTTGTCTTCATTAAGCTAGAAGATATAGTACATTTCTCAGGGAATTAGACAAGGAATATTAATCAAAGATGCCTGTAAGTCCTAATGAGTTTATTGATTGTTGACCTTGATGCTACAACCAGAGGCTGAAACCAAAAACAAAAAAAAAAAAAGTGATTTGAGTAAGCAAATGCTGATTTCAAAATTTACACTAAAATTAGTTGTTCATATTTGTGACATCCTTACCCAAAGCTTTGTGCACAAACTTTTTTTGTGTGTGGAGAGAAAACCTATATTTAGTGTTGTCTCTATTGTCTGCTGTGCACCAAGAATCATGAGCAATTTCTATTCTGCAGAAATCCAGAGACCATTTGTGGCTGGGAGAGCTGGAAGTTACTCTGTGAGCTGAGGGCAGAAAGGGCAAGCAACAAATAAGTCAAGGGATTGAGAAGCAAAACTTAATTTCTTCATTACTAGCAGTTGACCTTGAAGCTCATTTCTCCCCTTACTCAGCGTAGCCTCAGATTTCAATAGCTGCTTTACACTTCCCTTTGGCTAAAGTGTTTGGAGTATATATCCCATACCCCATCCCTAATTGGGATTAATGCTACCTAAGTGCTTTCAACAACATCAGTGATTTCTGAAAAATGGCTGCCTTTCTGTACAGTAGTTGCTTGGTTATTTTTCTGTAATAAAACACTTTGTTCTCTACCGGCTGATGACTCCATTGAAAGTTTTAAAGTGTAATTTAGTCCTTGTTATTTTCCATTTTAAACCTCTCCGCATGGGCCTTTATCCCATTCCTTGATCCCATTGATTCATTTCAATTAAGATTCCCCATGTTCAAGCACCACAATTAGCTACTATCACCATTGATTCTCAGCCCCAAGGATCTGCACATAGTTTCAAAGTTGACCACTGACAGCTCAGCACTAGTCCATTAGGGCTGAATGAAAAGTGAAGGCAGCAAGAATCTTCTAGCAAAGAACGTCCTTATATTGGTGATAAAAATAGCAATTATGTATATAGTGCTTATTAGGCAATATATGTTATTCTATAAATTTTATATATGTTAACTGTTTTTATTGTCACAACAATCCAATAAAGTGATACTGTTACTATGCTCATTTTTCCAGTGAGGGAACTGTGAGGCAGAGAGGTTAACTGCCCAATTCACTGGCATAGTGAGTGATGGGGCCAGGATCCAAACCAAGGCAATTTGAACTCAGCATCTATTATACTAGTATTTTACCACTTCAACCTACAGCCCCCTATCGTTACTATTGAATGAGTGACAATATTACTATTAATAATGACTGCCTGTTCTGATAAAATAAGCTTCTTTTATAAGTATCTCCTGGCTCTATCCTTCTATGGTTCCCTGCTTGTTCAAGTATTGAAATTGAACTGACTGATAGTGATCATATATCTAGCTAATGGGGGAATTAGAAATGCAGGTTCTCTTTGTGGTTTACTCAATGTTCCTTCCATTATACCACCCTTACAGTGTATGTAGATATTGAACCATTGTGATCGTTGACTACTTTGTATCTCCATGATAGTGATTTTATTATGGTTCACCCTAATGAGTGGGAATGACAGTAGCTCTTTCCTTCTCTGTCATTAAAGTGAGGAATAACTAACCAGGGACCAATGTTTGTTTGTTTGAAGAATTAACATTTTTGGAAAAGCAAAACTTATTGCCAAACTTCTTACAAAACATACCACATGCAATATGTAAATGCCAGAAACTTAGTGTCTAAATCTGCTTGCACTGTTCAAACCTGGAGCACACCTGTGCAGACATCAGTTACTTGAGGTCTTATCTTTTTGAATTCTTGATTTTTTCAAATAATGCACCCTCCATGGAACCAACTAGTCACAATGTTATAGCATGGAGTTCATTCTTGTAGTTGCCAACACATACACTAAATCTATGTAAGGTGTATCTAGTGCCACAGCTCTACCAACTCTTAAAGGTGGATACAGGATGCAACTTAAATGTAGGCAGCTCTCACCTTCTCCTTAACTCACCACATACTTCCAATTTTATTTCCCCTACTCAACTGCATGGGCCAGATTTCTCACTGTACCCCAAGTATGCCTGGATTTTCTGACCTCTATACTTTTGATTAAGCTCCTCCCCTGCCCCATGTGGATGAAAAAAAAAAAAAGAGGGGTTCTATTGAGAGTAACCTCACAGGGTGATATGATCATAAATTCTTAACTGGGCAGGTTATGGTGGGAAGTCACACTCCAGGCATACAACTTATTCAGTGAAAGCTTTAAGTTAGTCCTGTCCATTGTTCTTGTGCATATAGGTTAACACATGTTTGAAATACCAGAAGTAATACCCCTAGAAGGGGGTATTAACCCTCAGAAAGTATATAATTTTATTAACTGTCCTGTAATCCAATCCCCAACATATTTTCTCCCATCTTCCTTATGTCCCCTCTTAATTGAAAATGCATAAAAGAAGCTGCAAAACTGTTATTCCTGGGAGCATTTGGGATCTTGCTCCCTGGTATATGTCATCAGTTTGGCTCAAGTGAATGCTTATAAAAATCCTCCACAGATTTGGATGTTTCTCATGTTGACACCTAACCTATCAACAGTATATTGTATTTACTTTTCAAGGCCTCAGTTGTGTGCCATTTACAAAGCATAAAGGAAGCTACCAGCTTGACTTCTCAGTTGGTAACAATTCCATATTGTGATATCCATACATTCTACCCTGTCTTTAGGGAACTTCCCACATTTTTAAATCCTCGATGTGTCTGAAAGTTTTTTGACAGGAGTGACTGTGCCATTAACTTTTTAAGTCCCCAACATGAATTGTACAGATAAGTAGGCAACAATAAAAAGTGCAAACATGAGTGAATGAATAATATAGTCACCACAATAAATTTTCAAGTCTACTTTAAGAATTCCTATGCTATGTGTCTTTGTTTCTTAATTTCCTAAATTTCTAATACTAGATACTATAAGACATGGGTTTTCGTTGGGTGTTCACTCTATTGCAAAGAGGAACCCTGGCAATGAAATATTCATGCTAGAGCCTGGGCCCCAAATACCAATAACTATTTTCAGTTTATACGCTAATGTATTTGGCCATCATTTATCGTACATGATATCAACTTCTCATTCTCTGAAAAAAATCAGATTATTTCTATCATTTTGCCTGTGTGTACATTATCACTACTCTCCAGGGTGCCTTTTCTCTACCTTACTTTCTAAGTCACTTTCAAGACACAGCTCAACCTCTTTCCTATGAACTTGTTCCCTGAAATCCACTCTAAGGATAACTGACTTCTATGTCCATCATTGCTTTATGTTTGTTGATCCATTCATTGGTGCTCATATCCCATGGTATTATAATGGAATTGTTTTAATGCATTTCTTTTGCATCGTACAGGTACTCTGTTAAGGGTAAAGAACTGGCCTGATTAATGTTTGTGTCTCTTTAACCAACCCCCCAAAAGTTTTCAATAAATACACATAACACTGAACCAAATGAAAACCATGTAGTACTAAAATGAAAACTCAAAATTCAAGGTGGAGGATGAGTAAAAGCTTGACCAGTCTTGTCCTCAAAGCAAGTCCCTGAGCCAAGACAAGAGCAGGGCTTTCATTTGAAAAGGCATTACATTTTTACTTGGATTAAATGCAACTGGAATTTTCCATAACCAAACATGACAGGAAACCCATGGGACATGTCCAAAATATTCAAAGAAAGATACCACAGAACATGGTTAAGCCAAATGCTGAAAGTAAAGTTGCTTTAAACTTATTCTTAAGTTCAGATCTCTTCATACATTGATGATACTAATACCCTCTGATTAAACATGGTCAAACATTTGCACTCAATTTCTGGTAAATATTAATATGCTTAGTTTATTAAATAACACAATATAAGCTGATATTGTGACACACTTAAGAACAACTGTGAGCTTCTTTCTCACAGGACAAACACAGTCTACCTTTCTGCTTTCCCATTCATACTTTAACTTGTGAAGGAGGGCAAAAAACATTACTCCTTGAAACTACTCCTTGAAAGTCTGTGCTGTGAATACTAATATATAAAATCACTTGGCAGTAGTATTACAGGATAGATTTTACAAAAGCTATTTTAAAATCTAGGCTCATTTTTTGTACTTTTCAGCTGTCTGCATGCAATATTTGTGATAACTCCACAAATCTTCAGTCATCTGTACGCAGTATAATTAGTTACTCTTGAGAAATGCACACGTACAATGGCATTTGAGACTGTATTCTACCAAAACTTCTTTTAGTGATATGAGCATGTTTTGCTTTTATTTGTGTGTTTTTTATGTCCCTTACTCATGTCCATAAAAAGAAATCTTTCAAATTTAGGCAAAAGGTATTTGGTAAAAGCAGGCCTTGAGAGGGAGCAGAGACAGTTAGCTATATGTTGGTTCTTCAAAATACTGAATAACAAACTGCCTTAATACTTCTTTACTAGCGCATCATCCATCATACATGATTCATAGAGCTTAGAGACTGCAGGTTCAAATTTGTTATTATGACCTCTTAAGTCTCTTTTTTAAACTAAAATGCTTACATGTCTATAAAGAAACCCAGAATTTTCTACTTTTTTAACTTGGCTATACTTTTTCTGAATTTTATAAACGGTACACAGTATAGGTTTAAGAGGTCTAACCCCTGAGAACAAAAATCAGGATTGTTGCTGATGTTCTGGGGCAGAGAGAATAGAGAAATGGTTAGAAGGACAGGGTCAGGTTAAACCTGGGTTCAATTCCTAATCAGAGCACTTAATTATAGAAACTTTGAGCAGATTCTCAATTCTATCAAACCTCTGTAAAATGAGGATAATGATAGTATCTAACTCAAGGTGGCCAGAAGGTTCAATTGATGTAACTTTGCAAAGAGCTTAGTAAGGAACCCAGTGCAAAATAAATGATCAACAGATGCATACATACATAGAGCCAAATATAATGGTATTCACATTATTCTTAAAAACTTAAGGAAAATAATTTCTATCATAGGTCATCTTCCATTTCTATGGGCCAATTTGCCCAACTCCACCTCAGGTTCTCCTCCATTGAGCCAATACTGAAAATGCCTTTGCTGCAAGTCATGATTGTGGGTATGAGTCATTCTTCAGCACTTTGATGGCTCATGCTCAGATCCATAGTTAGAATAACCAAGTGTTGTGTGCTTGTTATGTGTTCTGTACAATGTTAACATTTTCATACATATCGTTATATTTAGTCTTAAAAATAACATTTAAAAATATGAATCTCATTTTACAGCTGAGAAAATTGGTGTTTAAAGATGTTTAGGTGCTTGCCTCAGCTTGCATAGCAAATAAGTGGACACTTCTAATACAGTTTTAGGTTCTAAAGTCATTGAAGTTACTAACCCATTATCTTTGAGTTTTTAGTCTTTAGCTTCTTTGGAAATGTTACTCAAGTTTATTGGAACATTTAATCCATTAATCACTGTGTAAAATCAACAAGCATTTAAACATTATAAAGGTAAAATGTTTAAAGATATAAATGCAATGAAGACTGCATCTCCATCCTCAAGAAACTCTTATTCTTTTACATTCATGATTCAAGATACATGCGATTTTTAAAAACTAAAGAGAAAATAACAAATAACAAATATATATATATATATATATATATATATATATATATATATATATATGTTTGTGCTTATAACATTGGGATTATTAGTAATAATAGCCAACCTTTGCAACACTTTCTATATATTCAGTTCTTTACAAATATTATGCCATATATTTATCCCACCAAACCTATTTTCTGCACTTGACAATGTTATCATCCCTTTTTTATAATTAAAAAAAATCATGGGTGCTTGAATATGTTAAGAAATTTGTTCAGATAACAGATAGCAAAATCAAGATTTCAGAGTGATCCTTAGATTTTTTTTTTATATATATATATATTTTATTGATTTTTCACAGAGAGGAAGGGAGAGGGAGAGAGTTAGAAACATCGATGAGAGAGAAACATTCATCAGCTGCCTCCTGCACACCCCCCACTGGGGATGTGCCCGCAACCAAGGTACATGCCCTTGACCGGAATCGAACCCGGGACCCTTGAGTCTGCAGGCCGACGCTCTATCCACTGAGCCACACCGGTCAGGGCGATCCTTAGATTTTTAATTGCAACCTCATATTAGATTCAAATAAAATCCTACTGGAACTTAAGCCCTTTAAGACTCAGATCATGCTGTATTTTTATTTGTGTCTCCACATCTCCTAGGATAGTGTGTTGTATGTTATAAATGTCCAACAAGTATTTGTTGGAAGAATGATGACATTGATCTCTGATGACCCCCATGATGAATTCTGAGAAGGCTATGGGAAAAAGAAACCATCCTTGTCACTGAAAAATAATTTTCTTGCAAACAAAACGGGGATTCAATGGGCAATAAATGGTAACATAGTAATTCTTAATCCTCAACCATCAACCTACTCATTTCCTTCTTGGAATGAAACCTCTATCACCTTCACTTACCTAGACACAACAGTAGCTATAAAATGTCATTTATCCCAAGAAGCATGGCATTGCTGTATTTCACAATTGCCTTGTATAAGGGGACACGCTTCTCCGGAAAAGGCTGGCACAGCCCATTCCAGCCAGGATTGCATTGCTAATTCCTGCACAGGCCAGCACAACCCAACCCAGTTTAGGATGACACAGTGCACCCAGCGAGGCTATCACTCCCATCCCCAACCACACACACACACACACACACACACACACACACACACACACCAGCATAGAAAGGCACAGCCCACCTCAGTCATAGGATTGCAGGTCCCTTTCTCACCTCATCCAGCAAAAAGGTTGATAATGCTCATTTCAAAGCATCCCTGATTCCCATAGGGAGTGTAGCCCCCAAAAAATAAAAATAAAAGAAGAAAGAAATTAAATCAAGTGCCCATTCAGCTAAAAGACATGCCAGGTGGAATTTGGGCTTCTGAAATCTACCAATTGTGAACTAATCTAAAATCTAATCATTATAGGATTAGGTCATGCAATTGATTTTACTTCTACCTCATCCACCTTGAAGTTAAATAACAATAGCTAAAACTTGGACCCCTCTCTTCGTGACAATGATGGGGGTGCAGGGGTCAGCCTGAAATTCTGAGCAACCTTGGCTTTTGATTCCACCTAAAAATTCCCCAACTGGTCATGTTGGCGGCAGCAGGCTACCCAGGGAAGCACAGACAAGAAAAGATGTGACAACAAAGCCCCCCAATCCTTCTGCATACTAACAGTGCTTGTCAGTGACAAGGAGGGAGCTGGTGGCCATGTGGCCACTTGGTGTTCGCTGCGTCCTTGTTAGAGTTTTAAAAACCAACGGCTTAAATATTTTTACCTGAAACAAACCCTTTTTGGTGGCTGCTCATGAATTTTGGTAACTCAGGAGGCTGAGGCTGACACTGGGTTGAAATCACTGCCATTTTTAGAAAAAGAGAGCTATTAAAAAAAAAAAAATCCTAGTTTGGCATTCTGCTATGTTGATAATTCAGGGAAGTATACAAAACTGGAAGAGGATATTTCTGTAGCAGTGTTGAGATGTGGTGTGTTTTCAGGTAGCAAATTAGAAGACAGACGGGCTGTCAGCCCACCTGTAACCTGGAGTAATGCATATAAAACCTACCTGTTGGTGGGAGCCCTGCAGTACATTGCAGGGGAAAACTGCAGGTGGATACTACTGGTGAGGGACAGACTCCCTCTGCTGGCTATGCAGGTAGTTGTTAGGGCTCCTGAGTGCATGGGGATTTCTTCCTAGTGCTTCTGTGTGTATGGGGAGGAGCAGGGGGATAAAGTGGGTCTCATATGAAGGCAGACATCACTCCTGGGTACCTTCCAGCTGCCTGGAAGACAGAGCCTCGGGGGCCTGGCCTATTGGAACCCGGTCTCCTTTCTGCTGGGGTCCTGATGTGGGGAACATCCTCCACTCTGGTGTGAAATGGGATGCTGAGCCCCTCATGGAGATCTCTGACAAGCCAAGAAAGACAGGGTCCAGGACGACAGCTGAGACTTGGTACCAGCCATTTGGTAGCAAACACAGTGCGGTGGATGACAAGGGGACCTGGTCCCAGCCTCACTGTCACAAAAGTCCAGCTCAGATGAAGACTTCTGGTCTTATTTTCAGAAGAGGATATACATAGTCATTGCAAATATATAAACGTATCAATTTTGTAACTGGACATTTTGTTAAATGAACAATGAAAAGTGCCAATGTAGTAAAGGGAATATTTTTAAAAACTTCATTTTGCAAAAAAAAAAAAAAAAAGGTTTCTCATTTGATGATATATCAGGAGACTCAGAAAATGGAAGTCTGAATCTTTTTCTCTTAACCACAAAAGATGCTGATGGCAGGATCAGAAGATGTCCTTGAAAAAGTTGCTTTCAGTTCTGTTTGTGTTTTCTGTTAATGCTTTTCTCGGTTGTTAATAAGGTCATTTGCTAGTGCCAGTGTTTCAGCTTTTTTCAAGAACACTGGCCAACAGCTTCTATTTGGACTTGGGCCAAGGAGGCAGGCATGGTGCTGGCGAGAGGGGGAGCCCAAGACAGCAAGGGCAGGCAAAGGTCAGACAGAGTGTGTCAATCGTGGGGCCACTCTTAACAGTGCTTTTGCAGACTCAAATGTAGGCGACTCTGCATTTTAGTTTTCAAGAGGAAAGGGGCTACTGTACACAGCACACTTCGTTCCCTGAGGGCCCCGCCTGGATAAGGATAAATCTAGCCTTTTTGTTTGGCAAAGACGTGGCTGCATCCCAGCCCCTCTCTGAGTCTGAGTGACCACAGGGAGCTCTGTGTTTCTCTAGCAGCCTGGACTTTAGCTAGCATCAGAATCCTCTCTCCCTCAACTAGCAGGCAAGCAGGAAAGGCATTTTCTATCTTCCCTTTTAACCCGCCGCAAAACCAGGAAACAGGAAAAGACCAAATCTGCATCATATTACACAGATCATTTGGTTCTTCCAAAAAAACGCCATGGCTAGTTCTATCTATTGCAACAGTGTTTCTTTTAGAAGACTGCTCAGAGGTTCCTGCTCACGGAAACCCTGAGGATGGGGGCTGGGCATGGGTAAAGAGATGCGCTCTGGCTTTGGGGAGGCATTTGTCACAGACAGCACGGATGGAAACAAAGCTGATCCTGGAACCAGCCAAGCAGCGAGGAGCTCCCTATCTCCACCCGTCCACCAGGGACTGGCTTTCCACCATAAAGCACCACTCCTGTGGCTGCGGGATAAAGCAGATCAGATGCTAATGCTTCTTGTCTGTGTACAATGTCTCAGAACAGTTCCCATAAAAGGGAGGCAGCTTTCAGCTCAGGAAATCCAGCTTTATCTGCTGGGCTGCAGAGTGTCCTGTAAATGAGGGCCCTTGTCCAGGGTACAGAGGAGAGAGAGGGAGGAGAAAGGGGGGGTGGGAAACTTGCAAACTGATTAATGAAAACTGAGCTTTCAGACTCACAAAGCACCTGACTAAGGTGAGGTTTAAAGTAGGTGGCGCTCAGTCTGTTCTATGTAGCTATGCTGCTGTTTCCATTTTGTTTGTTAATTTATTTTGAGGATAATGCCACATGTAAGTGAAGCAATCTGATAGCTGTCAGAGGGGAGGGGGGTTGAAAGACTGGGTGAAGAAAAGGTGAAGGGATTAAGAAAATACACATATGATGCATAGACATGGACAATAGTATGGTGACAGCCAGAGGGAAAGGGGGTGGGGGAGGTGAAAGTGGGCAAAGGGGGGATAAATGGGGACAGAGAGAGAATTGACTTTGGGTGGTGAATGCATGATGCAGTATGCAAATGATGTTTTATTGGCTTGTACACTTGAAATCTGAATGATTTTATTAACCAATGTCACCCCAATAAATTCAAGAAAAATAAAACTTAAACTAAATAAAAGTAGGTAGGGTAGGCAGCTGTCTACTGGGATGATTTCTTTAGGAGGGAAGACTTCAGTAACTGATTCACCTGGTCACCCCCAAACCATCAGTGACAGGGAAAAGGCCTGCATGCATATGTTTGAAACGCTTTAGTGTTTATTGAGGGATTACGGGGATTCCTCACTTCATATTGGTATATTTGCAATGCATGCCTCTAAATTAATGTCTCCACCAGAATCATTGGGACCCCGATTCAGGCCACCAGTGAACCTCCCTCCCAGATCCTTAGGCCCAGGTGAATATTAAACATGTTGGGGTTTAAGGTCCATTGCCCCAGAAATTCCAGGGGAGACTTTTCACTGGAAAACAATAGGACTGTCCCTCATCTGAAACTGCTCATTCACACCCTGTTTATTTCTTCCAGTTTTTATTAAATCAGCTAGTGTTGTTTTTATAAATTTTGTATTTTGAAATAGTGTATTTGTATATGGGTGTATTCTTTTGCCCTCATGTTTCCATCCCGTAAATTCCAATTGTGTTTCTATCGCTAAGGTGAGCCCGTGAGTTTCAGGACAATCTACTCAGTGCCCAGGCCATCTCCACAGGAGATCGTAATAGGAGAATTTTCACAATATTATTCCTTTAAGCCTTAAAAGATGTTTCAGTATTAAAGAGTGTCTCTACCCATCGAAAACACATTTTCATTAATAGTGAGCAATTTAGCAATATTTATTCAATAAAATTTTTAACTATTTTCTTACCTAGTAAATAATCAGTGATATACATTAGATGATAGATAGATAGATAGATAGATAGATAGATAGATAGAGGAAAAAAAGAATATAAGGAAAGAAGGAAGAAAGAAAGAAATTATGGCATTATTCAGTTGATAATGGTAAAAATTTGGAAGCAACTTAAATGTCTATTAAATAACTTTTTATACTGCAAATAAAGGAATGCTATTACTATCCAAATGTCTTTACTATGTAATATGAAGGCTAATTTTTTAAAATATTAGATCTAATAACTTTCTTTCATTCCCAAATCTACCTGTGCCATTAAAAAATGAGAGTGAGAGAAACCAAAAAAGAGAGGAAGAGAGGGGGAAGGAAAGAGCGACAGAGGAAGGGGAAAGAGGGAGAGTATTAAAATTTAGAATGGGCTGGAGGAAGAAGGAAAGAGAACAAGGGAATAAACAAGCAAAACAAGCAAATACAATTGCTAAAGGGTAAAATAGAATATGATACTAAAGAGTTCATTAAGCAGGCTGTAACCAGCCCCAGCCAACTGACCCCATAATGTTCTCACCAAAGTGTAATTCATCAGGGACTCAGTGAAATCACTGGCTTATCTGCTGGTCATGACAAAGCTCTAAAACTGTGAGCATTTGCAAGGGCAGGGGAACTTTAGAAAAGGGACCTGCACAAATAAGGACAAATATAGAAAAAATTCCAGTGTTTGAATATTTGCTATATAAAAGGAGCCTTTCCCTTGGCCTAACAGTCTGGTGTGATCATGGTTGTAAATTAGATTAACAACAATGGAAAATTCAACTATGATGACTAATCTTAGAGCACAAAGTAAGAGATCCAAGAAAAAGAATGCTCTTCGATCTTTTGTATTGCAGCAAAATTTTTATCCCAAACTCTTCCACTGCCAACTTATAGGAATATTTGATCTATTTAAATTTCTCTGCCCTTCACAGCTTTCCTTTTACATTGACTCTGAATACCAAGTCATGAGGTCTCATCATGCTGTTAGTTCAATGGCTCATTGTTCAATCCTCCTTTCTGCCTATCCACAAAGCCCTTTTCTATTAACCCGCTCTGTTAGCTTTGTGCCGTTCATGGGTCCTACCTTTGTACCTTGCCTAAGCAAAGCCCTGGAAATATCTGCAAGGCTGCATAAAGCCCTATTTGGTTAGACACACACACATTGTCATTTCCCTTTCATCAGTTCTTACCTCCTTTCCACCAGTTCTTTTATTTTCTGTATCCCTGAATTTGCAGTGTGAATTTGCCTTTCAGTCTCTTGAATCTAGCTTCTTGTTTTAGCCAATATGTATATAACAAACTTAATAGTCACAAGCAGAAACTCTCTCATACACACACACATACACATACACACACACATATACACAGAGGATATATATTATATATAATAGGATATAATATATATATTATATATTATATATATTATATATATTATATATTATGTATATATATACACACACTATATATATAATAGGATATATACACATATACCACATATTCATATACTATATCCTAGTGTGTGTGTGTATTTACATATATAGTGTATATGTATAAGAGAGAGATAATATATAGATGGTGGGGTAAAAGTAGATTTGTAGTCTTTTGTTTGGCAAATAATACAATAATTCTTAAATAATACAAGAATAAACCAAGTTTTATGCAAGCACAACTATAAAATACTTTTGCTCACACACACACACATATAAATATATATATATATATATATGTGTATATATATATATATATATATATATACACACACACACATACATACACATACATTCCAATGGTTTCCATGCATTAGTAATGAAAAATCTGAAAATAAATAAATTTAGGAAATTTTATACTTAATTTTATTTATAATAGCATCAAATAATAAAATACTTAGATATAAATTGAATTTAAAAGTACAGGATTTATACATTGCTAACTACAAATATTGTTTAAGGAAATTAAAGAAGTCTTAAATAAATTAAATGATTCCACATGCACACATTAGATGACTTAATATTGCTAAGATGTTAATACTCCCCCAAATTATTTACAATTCAAGGCAATCCCTATCAAAATCTTAATTGCTTAATTTTTTTTCATTGCAAATCAAAAGAAACCATCAACAAAACTGAAAAGACAACCTACTAAATGGTAGAAGATATTCATCAATGATAAATCTGACTAAGGGTTAATATCCAAAATTTATAGAGAATTCAGACAACTCAGCATCAAAAACAAACCATGCAATTAAAAAATGGGCAGAGGATCTGAACAGAGATGTCTCCAAAGAGGACATATAGAGGGCCAACAGATATATGAAAAGATGTTCAAAGTCACTGATAGAGAAATGCAAATTAAAATCACAATAAGATATCATCTCACACCTGTCAGAATGGCTATCATCAATAAATCAACAAGTATTGGCAAGGATGTGGAGAAGAGAAGCCTTTGTGCATTATTGGTAGGGGTAAGAATGCCGATTGTTGCAGCCACTATGAAAAACAGAACGGAAATTCCTTAAAATTCTTTAAATGGAACTGAACTGCCTTATGGTCCAACAATTTCACTTCTGGGACTATATCCAAAGAAATCCAAACACTTCAAAAAATACATGCATCCCTATGTTCATTGCAGCATTATTTACAATAGTCAAGATATGGAAGCAACTCAAGTGTCCATCAATAGTTGTGTGGATAAAAATGTGTGGTACATATATGCAATGTAATATTAGTTGGCCATAAAAAATGAAATATTACCATTTGTGATAGCATGGATGGACCTAGAGGGTATTTTGTTAAGTGAAATAATTCTAACAGAAAAAGACAAATGCCATATGATTTTACTTATATGTGGAATCTAAAGAACAAAATAACCAAACAAAATAAAAACAGATTCATAGATACAGAGAATCAAATATGGCTGCCAGAGGGTGAGGGTTGAGGGGCTAGGTGAAAAAGGTGAAGGGATTAAGAAATACAAATTGGTAGTTATAAAATAGTCATGGGGCTATTCTACATAATAAAAGCCTAATATGCTAAGTGTCCAGTCGACTGGTTGGCCGTTCAACCAATCAAAGCATAATATGCTAGTGACATGCTAAGGCCGCTCAACCACTCACTATGATGTGCACTGACCACCAGGGGGCAGATGCTCCAACCTGTAGATTAGCTTGCTGCTGGGGTCTGGCCGATCGGGAAGGAGAGAGATGGGCCAGACACATCCTGGAGCCCTCCTGCAGTCCTTCCCTGGCTGGCCAACCTCCCACATCTCTCCCCAGCATGCTGGCCCCAATTGGCCCCAAACAGGAATGGGTGAGATGGGTACGAACACGCCCTGGAGCCCTCCTGTGGTCCCTCCCTGGTTGGCCAACCTCCTGCGTCTCTCCCTGGCCCCAATAGTGTGCCAGTGGGGTCCCTCGGCCTGGCCTGCACCCTCTCACAATCCAGGACCTCTCAGGGGATTTCAGAGAGCCAGTTTTGGCCCTATCCTGCAGGCCAGACCAAGGGACCCCACTGGTGCACAAATTCGTAAAGTATAATACAGGTAGGGAATGTTGTCAACAGTATTGTAATAACTATGTATGGTGCCAGAAGAGTACTTGAAATATCAGGGGGATCCCTTTGAAAATATATGATTGTCTAACCACTATGCTGTACACCTGAAATTAATCTATAATAATGAAAGTGTAATATGCTAATTAGACCTGACAGTTGAACAACCTTCTGGATGTCATTCTGGACATCCTTCACAAAGCTGGGGCAGTGGGGGCCAAGGCAGAGGCGGTTAGGGGCGATCAGGCAGGCAGGCAGAGTGGTTAGGAGCCCGATTGCTGAGGGACCCCTCCCTTCCCCCACACCCTCCCCGTGCATGTATTTCGTGCATCAGGCCTCTAGTACAAAATAATAATGAATATAAACTGTAACTGAAAAATAAAATTAAAACTTTTTTTTTTCAGATATGGACAGGATAACCCTGAAATTCATGTAGAAATAAAGGATTCCAAAATATTTTTTAATATTATAAAGAAAAATAAAGTTGGAGGACTCATACTTTCCAATTTTAAAACTTACTACAAAACTACAGTAATCAACAGAGCATGGTACTAGCCTATGGATAGATTAGGAGACTGTGGGTTTTGAGGAACTGAGAAAAAGTGTGGAATGGAATCAAATTAGGAGATACGGGGAGAAAATCCATCCAGGGCTAGAAACAGGAAATTTTAGATTTCTAATTGTGACTGAGCTAAACAAGTATATCAAGAATGATTGCTTATATACAAGAGAAAGAAGGACAATTCCAATGATATGCTCTCCTTAAGGCTGGTTGAAGGAAGGAAACATAACCTCTATGGCATTGCATGGATTATTGGTATATTATAGCCAACAAGAACATGTGGAAACCTTAAGGTTCTCTATAAATTTGGAATTAATTTCTCTTTAATAAAGCACCTGTGTTGGTCCTTCTGAAATGAGTCTGTGGTCATTGTAGCTACAGAACTGCCTTGGGTTTTGTAGAAGAGCTCTGAGTTTTGATCATTTAGATCAGCAGTTTCTTAAGTGGAAAATAACAAGTTTACTTTTTCTCCATTTTTTTATGAGTCTGTTTTCTTGCATGGGGAAAATGCAGCAGTAACAAATTGTGCATTAACGGGTCTTTTCAACAAAATGTCTCTGATGTGCTGGGTGCAGTCTATGAAATTAAAAGAGGACCTAGGGAATTTGGGCTGTTGGGGTTCTTACATCTCCTCTGCCTCTCCTACCAAACACATTCATTTTCAAATGTCAATGTTAATACTTTCCCACCTGCACTTGCTAAAATGGTGCAGGAGGATTATAACCTTATCAATAAAGTCAGAATGAAAAAAATGCACTGCAAGATTTAATTTTCAGATCTCATGAATTTCTATTGATTTGGGAGTACACAGCCAGGAGTAGTGAGAAAGTAATCTGCAATTTGTATCAAGGATGCCTATTTCAAATGCCTTTGTGTTCCAGAGCTGTTACATTGCAGAAAAAATAGGTGACCCCGCTGAAGGGAAAACTCGTGAGAATCTTCCTAGATATTTTCTTTTCCTGACATCAGTTTTAAATGTGAGAATAAGAGGCAGTAATAACCTAGCAGAGCTGCGAATGTATATACTTTTTAGAAGTTGTAAGTGAAGCTATGAAGAGAGAATAAAAAGAGAGATCATATTCAAAATAACCTTACAAGAAAATTTACGTAAGGGAGAAATGTTTTCTTGTAACTATATCTTAGAATTTACTAATTACTACAAGTATATTAAAAAGATAAAGGATCCCCATGGACAGGGTGGTAAATGTGAGGTTCAGCTTTGACTGAGAACTTCTGTTCTACTCAAAGTCCAACTCAACTCTGTAGGCTAACTATGTGCAGGGTGGAACATGGGGAGGGAAGAAGTTTTAACTTTGAACGATGTTAGAGTTGTTATGTCATTATCACTGAACATCATTAATCACTGAACAGGGATGAAGTTCTTTTCATTGTCTCAGAATGACTGGGAACGCTGAGGAGCCTGCCTGAAATTAATCGAGGTACTGGGGAAAAGGACCTATAAGGCTAGTTTTGCTGGAAAAGATGAGAAAGAATAATGTTGCTTTCATGACTACACCCTACTAAGTTTCTCCTCCCAAAACCTGGATGTGTTCAATTATCGTATCAAAAGGATATAGAATAAAGAATGAGCCCAGAGAGAAAGCATAGTGCATATGTGATGGCACTAAGTATTCCACTACAGAGTAGGTGTCAGAATTTAGGCTATTTGTGGCAATGATGTTATAGATTATTTCCTTAAATTACTTGTTTACGTATTTTTAGCTCACCTGAGGATATTTTTTCCTTTTTTTTTTTAAGAGAGAGTTTATGAGGGGGTGGAGAAGAGAGGGAGAGAAAGAGAGAAAGAGAGAGATGAAGAGAGACTAATTGATTGGTTGTCTCCTACATGCACCTGACTGGGGCTGTGGATTGAGCCTGCACCAAAGTAAATGCCCTTGACCGAGATTCAAACCCAGAACCCTTTGTTCCACGGGCTGATACTTTAACCACTGAGAAAAACCAACCAGGGCTATAGTTTATTTCATCAGACACATAACCATTCAAATATTGATCATCTATTATATGCATGGCACTGTTTTGACTTCTGGGGATATGACCATACATAAGTCTTAAAAAAAAGGACTGTTTTAATAAAGCTTAAACTCTAGAAGGTGAAGATGGAGAAAAAATAGAAATTTTAAATAGTGGCAAATATTACAAATAATTAACCTGGAAAACATGATTAAGAGTGCTGGTGTGTGTGTGTGGGGGGGGGGGCAGAGAGGAGGCTGAATATAGTTAATCATGAAAAATCCTTCTGAGGAGGTGATATATGAGCTGAAATTTGAGTATTGAAAAGGAGTCTGACATGAAAATTCTGGAGGAAAGATGCTGTTGGTATAAAGAATGTCAGATGTAAAGACCCTGAGACAGAGAAAAGCAGGTATGTTCCAGGAGTGAGGAGAAACCAAGGTGGCTGGAGCAGAGGCAGTTGGAGGGACAGTAAAATAAAGTTAGGAAAACAAAAATACGCACACACAAAAAAAACACACATAATAATGCTGTGCTAAGTGCGTTTGGTTTGACAGATTAGGGGACACTGTGCAGACCAGTTATAGAGATTCTCAGACGTGACTACTTCAGTTCACAAGATGGCCCCATACATGGGGCAGCCTTTTGAATGATAATAAAGCATGAAGTATGACCCAGGAAATCTATGTATCAGCAAAACAACTGCTTGCTGCACTAGGCACCATGTGACTCTTAACATGTTCCAATTTTTATGTTATAATTACCATTGAACACAATTCAGAGCATGTCACCATGCATCAATGTGTCATGGGCCTATTGAGGCATGAACTCCAACTAGGAAGAAAACCATCTGTCTTAGATGTACTTTCCCTCCTATCAAACAAGTTACTTCCTGCCCTTGGTAGTGAGGAGATGAGTTCACAAGACTAGCTACTGGATAGAGTTGTTTACTGCCTGGGCAATGATGGCTGATGAATTCCTGAAGAATGCAAAGCAGCCTTTCTGTCTAAGCAACATAGCTGCTTCATTTAAAAGCACTGTTCCCTGCCCTGGCCAGTGTGGCTCAGTTGATTGGGCATTGTCCAGTCACCAAGAGGTTGCCAGTTCAATTCAGGTCACATGCCCAAGTAGCAGGTTCAATTCCTGGTAGGAGGCATGCAGGAGACAGCCAATTGATGCTGTACTCTCACATTGATATTTCTCTCTCCCTCTCCTTTCCTCTCTAAAAGTCAATAAAAATATTTAAAATAAAAAAATATATAGCATTACCTCCCTATCAGAGCCCTTTGCTGGGGCTACATTGCATTAGAATTATCATAGCAGGATGCACTATTAGTATTTTCCATAACTCCAGATTCTAGGCATCTTAATTAAAAAGTAATTTTTAAAGCTCTCTATAACAAATATTCTAAATCTGTTTTTCATATGTATAATTTTTATAAATCTATATTCTTTTATAAATTTTCTTCCTGATATTATTGTATAAAGTATATGTACCAATATATAAAATAAATTAGATGCTTTTTTTTCCCTTTGCCCTTGCAGAACTACAAAATTCTCTTACCAGCTCATTATGGGAGAGAATAAAAATCCACCTTGCCTGGTCTTGCCTCAGGCAGGTGTATATGATCTTTCTTACTCTCCAAATCCCTACAGAAGAGTGAAATGGTAAACCACAACATACAGGATTAACTGTGATTGGCAATGCACCTTCTAAGAGAAAAAAAATTAACACTTAAAATAAACTACTACCAAGAAGTAAGCAAGATTCTCCCAAAGCCCAGGCTGGTGACTCACAGGGCTAGTGCTCAGAAAAGTCCTTGGCCTTATTCTATTGCTGTACTTCACACAGTATTAGCCTGTAGAGATCTAGCGATCTCTTATGTAAGTTCTGAGGCTCCTTGAAATTGTTTTAACTTAATCACCCTTCCTCACTGAAGTCCCAGAAAATTGCACAGGGCAGTCAGCCAGAAAATAGCTCCTGGAATGCTGACCTCCTTACAGAAGACCACCTCCCCAGACTTCTCAAATTCTACACCTATTGGTCTAGAATAGCTCCAGGGATGTACAGAACCTAAACCATGAATCCCTCTACTAGGGACAGGCAAGGTATCATTTCAAGTTCACTGTATTTGAAGTCTGTGTAGATGAATTCACTTTTTAAAAAATCTTTGATTCTTTGATTTCTTCCTGGCATTCACTAAAATCCCACAATGCTGGAGACTGAGGGCATTTGCATACCCAGGTGGTAGTCAGGGAGTGTTTCCCAGTGGGCAGCAAAGCTTCTTCTATTGTTTTTCAATGAAGTTAACTGAGCCCTCTAGGACCAGGGTCATGTTGGATGCATTCTGAGTCATATTGGTTCTGCCATCGATATCCTCTGTGCCTTATCTTTGGTTTCCTTTCTGTAAAATGAGGCGTGAAAAGCACAGATGCTCATTAAAAGTTAGTCTCTTTCCCCCGTCCTAATTGAGACCTTTCTTCTTGGAGTCTCTAATTGGAATGCTGAGAAGTGCGTGAGTGAAGACCAGTGTTGACAGCCACCCTCACAACCAGAGCATACAGAGCTGCTTTGCACAAAGCCTGCTGCATGGTAGTTACCCAATTGCTACCCATTAAGGAAACACATGAATGAATCCTTTAGCCTGCCTGTACCTTTTAATATATACTTTCTAGAAGAGTAGATAATACACAGAATACTTGTTTCTAAATTAAAATTACACTGAGACATTTTCTTCCCTACCCCTTGGCCCAAATGCACAAAAAACTTGCAATTCCCAGATACTGCCCAATATTGGTATTTTTGTACATATCTGCCTCTGACAATTCTATCCTCTTTGTTTTGATATCTCCTACCCCATCCCTTTCCTACCCAACTAAGTTTTAATAAACTCAGCTCAATAAGAATTTCTTGAATGAGCACAGGTATAATGAGGCACAGATAAGACTTGCATGTTAACTCTGGAAGAATTTACAGCCACATTGTAAACAAAACATGTAATGTGGTGTGATGAATATCAATCTAGAGGCTGTCCAATGGTGGGATAAGGAAGAACATTTCAGCTTGTGAGCCTCAAGGAAAGTTTCTTTAGGAGGAGTAAGTGTTCACCAGGCAGATGGATGTTGGGCAAGGGTATTTTTATTGAATTTATTGGGGTGATCTTGACTAATAAAATTACATAGGATTCAGGTGAAGAATTCTATAGAATCTATATACTGTATTGTGTGTTCACCACCCTAAGTCAAGTTTCCTTCCATCACCATTTATCCCCCCTTTACCTTTTCCTACCTCCTCCCATATCCATTTCCCTCTGATAATCCCCACACTGTTGTCTGACAATGAGGGTGTTTTTTGTTTTTTTGTTTTTTCTGCTTAATCTCTTACCTTTTTCACCAGATTATTGCCAGTTAGGTAACTCGCTCTAAACATCTAAGGATTGCTGTCCTACAGATCCATTACTTACTAGAGACAAAAGGTTCTGGCTCAGACAAGGACTCCTTATATACTTCCAAGACAAGATCAATCCTTGCTGGCAAGGGGTGTGGCAATGCAGAGGAGGGTTAGGCCCTCAAACACTTCCCCCTCTCAGGGAACCAAAATGTGCAAAAGTGCCAAAATCCTCCATGATGTTTCACAGCAGGGATGGGGAGAGAAAAAGGAGCAAAAGAGAGAGAAATAATTTCAAAAGCTTCCTTCCAAAAGTAGACTTACTAGTAAACCCACCACTCAGATATTCTATGTGAAGCACAGTCATTTTTTTTCACATTTTCTTATAGGCAGGGATGAAGGGAAGGGTGGTAGATATTTCAGTCTTTATGAAATGAAGAGTATTGGCTGGGTGCCTACGTTGAGGATAGACACGCACTGTCAGTCTCTGATCTCAGAAAGGGTATGATAATTTGGAGATTGTGCATATACATATTTCAGACATTTTTAACCTTTAGTATGTTGAAGGAAAAAAATACCTCATGATCAAGATGTTTTATATTTATTTTCATTAAATTGGAAGGTAGTGGGGGGAAAATCAGTCTTTTTAGACACCAGAGTCACTATATAGATGCTAATTCCAAATTTTGGTATGCAAACTGGCTTTGAGATATATTGATAGAGAATAATATGAAGTCCCTAAGATCATGATTCTAGTATTGGCTCAGTCCCAAAATACTATGTGACCTTGAGCCAAGCCACTTCTCCCTCGGCCTAAGTTGACACCTAGGGAGACATAGATTACATTTTTACCTTCTCTGAATTCTAAAAGTGGATTCATGGCACCAGAAGACAATGCGTGTCGGTCAATATCCAGGGTACCACATTTCATTAAGGTCTTTTCATGCCATTGATTAACTACTTTCCCAAATTAGGACTATTTGTGGGAGGGGGACTATTCCCTCACAGTTTAGATGCAATTTAAGATCCTCTGTGTTCCACAACACACAAGGTGATTACATTTTAAATAATGTTAATGGGTAAAATTCCAGATCTCAGAAAAATTAGACAACTACCATCAGAATTTAGTCCTCATTATTACTTTAAGACAAGCACTGATAAGGGTTCCCCAAGGGAAAGCTGAACTTCAACTTCATTTCTGCATATACATTTCACTACTATTTTGAATAGATGCAAAGTACAAGTGGAAAGAGTATTTTCATCTTCCATTACCCTGTGTGAAACCTGACGCCACTTTAAACAGAAAAACTGCTTTGGCGTTTTGTTTGCTGGCTGGGGATGCTGATTAGCTGTCTGTGGAAGAATTTTGGTTTCAAGTATAAGAAGAAAATGCTTATAGTGACTAATGAGTAATCCCGTATGGGAATGAGAGATCCCTGTTACACTTGATCCAAGGCTGCCCAGCGCCCAGCCTGTGTCCTTTGAAGTCTGAGTTTAAGATTCCATGCTGAAGCTTGTAGTAATTTAGACAAAGCATTGGAAATGATCTCAGCTGCACTAATACAAACGAGTTTAATTGAAACATTTGGTTGTAGGGCAAACGCAAATCAAATATTGTGATATGTTTCAATTATAGCGATTAGTTCTCATGAAAGAAAGGTTTCACATGCAATAATTTCATGCTATGTTCCATTTGCTTCTCTGATCAGTTAGGAAAACCAATTCAACATCACATTTCCTTGCTATCAATAAAAGGTAATTAAATTTTACCATGGTTTAGATGCCATGCGTCATTTTACTGCAGCTAATGTTTACCTGAGCTATGAATTGGGGTAATGGCTCTAATTTTATCCTTAACCTGATTTTCACAAGATAGTTCACTTGAATAAAGAGTAAAAATATTAGAATTAATTTATTTGCTACTAAGTTACTACAAGCCCACAGCATGGGAGAACATATTTGCCAATGTTATCTTCGATAAGGGTTTAATCTCTAAAATTAATAAGGAACTCATACAACTTAACAAAGGGAAGATAAACAATCCAATCAAAAAATGGGCAACAGACCTAAATAGATACTTTTCGAAAGAGGACATACAGAAGGCCAAGAGACATGAAAACATGCTCAAAGTCACTAATCATCCCAGAGATGCAAATCAAAACGACAATGCGGTATCATCTCACACCTGTCAGAATGGCTATAAACAACAAATCAACAAACAAGTGCTGGCAAGGATGCGGAGAAAAAGGAACCCTTGTGCACTGCTGATGGGAATGCAGACTGGTGCAGCCACTGTGGAGAACAGTATGGAGTTACCTCAAAAAGTTAAAAATGGAATTCCCATTTGACCCAGTAACCCCACTTCTAGGAATATATCCCAAGAAACCAGAAACAACAGTCAGAAAGGATATATGCACCCCTATGTTCATAGCAGCACAATTTATAACAGCTAAGATTTGGAAACAGCCTAAGTGCCCCTCAGCATATGAGTGGATTAAAAAAAAACACTGTGATACATCTACACAATGGAATACTATGCTGCTGTAAAAAATAAGGAACTCTTACCTTTGCAACAGCATGGATGGACCATGGAGAGCATTACACTAAGCGAAATAAGCCAGTTAGAGAAAGATAAATATCACATGATCTCACTCATTTGTGGAATATAATGAGCAACATAAACTGATGAACAAAAATAGATTCAGAGACAGAGAAGCATCGAACAGACCGTCAAACCTCAGAGGGAAGGCAAGGGAGTGTGTGTGTGGGGGGGTGGTTGAGATCAACCAAAGGACTTGAATGCATGCATATAAGCATAACCAATGGCCATAGACACTAGGGTGGTGAGGACATGTGTTGGGGGGGGGGAGGTGGGAGTGGCCAGGAGAGGTCAGTGGGGGGGGGGGAAGGAGGCATATGTAATACTTTAATCAATAAAAAATAAAATAAAAAAATAAGAAAGAAAGAAAAACATTGTGAATTGAATGAAGATATCCATAATATAAGCATGTGCGGACAACAAGAAAGTGACAAGTATACTTCCTTTATATTTAGTGTGAGTCTCCCCTTTATATTCTTGGTCCTGAAGTGTTAAAACTTCACCTTATTCTCTACTATTCCAAATCTAAATTTTCTTTGATGCCCACTTCAAGTGCTGGCTTGTCCATAATATCTGAATTTCTGATTACAGAAATTTCCACTTTACCTAAACTTGGAGCAAAAACATCGTTCTCATCCCTTTGGCAATCAAATACACACGACCTTGTGATAGCTCTTCAACTGTTATTTAACCTTAAGTAATGGTGTCTTCTTTCTCCAGTTGTGTTATAAAAGATAGGAGTTTGGGGTTCTCTAAGAGAGAAGTTTCTGTCCAGTAGAATGTTCTGTAATGAGTAGATGTTTTAAATCTGGACTGTCCTACATAGTGACCATTGGACATAGGTTACTTAAGAGCCACTTTAAAAATTATTGGTATAACTGAGCTTTAATTTTATTTACTAGTATTTTAAAATAATTTATATATAAATAGGTTCATGTGCCTAGTAGTTATCATATTAGACAGCCCAGGTCTAAAACATCTGACATTGTCTCCTTTATATAGTAGGTGTTCATTTTTTCTCTTTTGCTCCAAAGATGTGGGAAGATTCACCCAGATGGCACTCCCCCTGCCTCAATGGCCCCCTGTTATCACTTATTAGTAAATTCATTTCCTTACTTGAAAGTTGCTTTGCCACCAAGTCACTGAGCAGTTTAGGAATAAGGAGTCTTATATTGTCACAAAAATTCTATCACATTCAGCTCCAAATTTTTCACATTATAGGGGAGAGGAAATACTTAATTCTAAAATCTCATTGCACTCTGAATCCTAACCTCCCTATTTCAAATGTTGAACTTGCAAAGCCAATTTAATATCTACCTCATTAGAAATGCTTAATAGAAAATAAAAATGTAAAGCAGCTACACACACATACGTGTCTACACTCAAAGTATATTTTTTATGAAGTCATGTCTCGGTTCATTGGGTTAATTGCTATATTAATATTCCCATACAAATTGACTGTTATCAAAACAAGAAGTTCACATATTAGTGAAACTCAAGAATAAAGAGAAAGGGCCCCAAACAAGAGAGGGTGTAAAAGAATTTTGTATTTTATCATTTTATTTTTCCAAAGTAAAAATATATAAGTATACGCAAAGGAAAAATTTAGATGTATATAAATGTATTTGTTAGAAGTAGTTTCATGTAGGAAGCAAAATTTCTAGAGGTTCTTTTCAATATGTTTCTGTATTTCCAGTGTGCTAACATAAAAACTGAATACATTTTGCCTGTGTAATAAAAACAGTCATAAAAATAAAGCAATGATGCACATATATTTTATAGTCTGATTTTGAATATTAGACATTTAGTTATCCGATACTTTGCATTTCACTTATGCTCTGATTTCAAAGGCCATGCCTTAGCCACTTGCCTAAGTGCAGCTCACATCTGAAGTCTCACTGGAATATACTGCCGAAGTGACAATGTCTCCATTTCTTTTTGCTGTCCTACAGTTTTACCATTTTTTTCATCTCTCAGCCTAGTTTCTAGTCTAGCAAGCCTTTGAATCTCAAGTAGTTTCTGATCATTTGTCTTGGGTAGTTTTCCTTCCCTTGTGCATCCTTCCTATTAGACCATTCAGCCCAATATTGTAAACTGTTTGACCTTCTACTGTCCTTCATCTTATTCTCATGACCATTCCCTTCATTCACAGGGAGGATTGAAAGAGGATCACAAGCCAAAGGCAACTTTGCTAATAAATGAGCTGGTCCAGGAAAAATACAAGCAATTAGGAATTCTGAGCACTAGTACCACCTATGCCGTGAACAGATTTACCCAGCAGAAATGTTCTTTGAGAAGTTAACATTTACAAAGAGCATATTATATACCAGGCATATGCATGGTGTCCGTGGTATGCCTGAGAGGTAAAGATCAAGTCTCTGCCCCCTCATTGACATTGGGTAAGCCATTTCACTTACCCCAATTTAGCTCTCTCATCTATTATTTGAAGGACTTGGGAGGCTCTCAAAGAACCTCTTTAGCTCCATATCTTGTGGATTTACAGCTTCTCTTCTCTCCATTAACTCACAGAAGACTATGCCTGTGCTGAAGCTCAAGCAAACAATTTTGGAGAAAAGAGAAAGAGAAGAGGAATGTGAACTGAGAAGTTTGTAGTACCGCTATGTGCCCTACATCTCTAAGAATCAATGCAACAATAGTATTGGCATAACCTCATAATTATTTTTAATACCTTTCCTTAAAATCCTAGGCACTATTGGGTCAAATGGGAGAGAAAAAAAAAGGAGAGGAGAGCATCACATGCTATTTGGCATTTTGCTAGGAAAATGGCCAATGCTATCTAGGAATGTGACTACATACTGAGTATTGCTTTTGTGTAAATGTCCCCATGTCCCAGAGTACCACAGCTTCAGTTCCAACATAGAGACTTAAGACTGCATCTTTTTTTTTACACTCTTAGATACAACCTTCAATTTTAATTGCTCAGGATGGCCATGTGATTAAAAGTATGACTCCCACACAGTCATTAAATGAATTTCTCCTTTCAAAGACATCATTAAGAGACCTAGATTGCCTAGTGTTGTAGTGTTAGAGTTCATGGTCATATACACCTTCCTCAAGGGATTAGGTTAATGGTCTGAGATGTTATGATGTTGAGCAAGGTAGGGAATGAGGGCATAGAACCACACACACACACACACACACACACACACACACACACACAAACAAATAAATAAATAAATAAATAAATAAATAAATAAGAAGAAAACTACTGTGTGGTTAGGTAATCTATTCCTATTAGAAAGAAACTATAGCCCTGGCCAGTTTGACTCAGTGGATTGAGCATCAGCCCATGGACTGAAAAGTCCCAGGTTTGAATCTGGTCAAGGGCATGTACCTTGGTAGAGGTGCATGCTGAAGGCAACAATCGATGTGTCTCTCTCACATCTGTGTTTCTCTCTGTGTGTCTCCTCCCTTCCACTCTAAAAATCAATGGAAAAATATCCTCAGGTGAGGATTAACAACAACAACAAAAGATTATAGTGAGTATACAATCACAAGATTTAAAAGGAAATGCAATGAGAAATACCTTTCCAAGACTCACACATAATAAACTGGTGCTATGTTCATGCAATATGGAAAGTATTAGGAGAACTGCCACCCCTAATAAGTGTGAGGAGTGGAGTTTGTGTGAACATGGGGGACATTAGTTAGAGGTGTATCTTCCAAGGCAGCTGTTTCTCAATGGACATTACTTTGGGGACATTAGAGGATAGAAAGGATTTTCAGGACATTCTACTGGTACTCTGTCCTATGTTGTGTAATTTCCCTTTGATGCCTCAGAAGAATATCTTCAGTGAAGATGTACATGATATTTTCAAACCTTTTGGACTTTTTACCTGGTCATTTGCTTGTATTGCTGTGCTGAGACCAAGCCTTTCTATGGTGAGAGCAAAACCAACCAGTTTTATTTAGATCACCCATCAATGTTGGTGAGGTGGAACGATGAAGTAGAAATTGCAGCCCTGACTTTTAAGTCTAATGTGCAAAACTTCCAAAATATCTTTCCTATTGCCCTCAGAACAGTAATGACATCTGATCTCAAATTGTATGCAGCCAATTCCGAAGACTGATTTTATTATTACCATCTGTTCCTGGGGTACATTGCAGATTTCTCAGGTGCCCCAAATCCAATGATCTCATATCATTCCTGACCGGTTTATATCTTTATCTCCACCCTAGTTCACAGAGGGTCAAAGTATCTATTGTCATCATTATTATTAATTTTAATAGCATGAAATTAAATAATGTGAAAGGATACTAATTAAGAAAATTTAATTTCACAGAAAGACAAATCTCACTGCACTTTTATTCCGGTAAAATAGTTTAGGCATTTAATATTATTCAACCTGTTCAGATGATCCCAAACACACTTCGCCACTTTGCCATTTCTGACTTCCTTCTCTATTAAGTGCATCATTATTTTTGGCAGCCCGTTAGTGGGCTCAATGAAAATTGATTTTTTAATTATTTTTGGAATTGACTTGCTGTACTGTCCTTTTCAAGAAATGTTTGTTTTTTTCATGTCATCAGAAATCTGGAAAATTCTGACAGACTCTCCATTAAAATTGTTTTTCTCAGAAATATATATGAAGTGCAAAGTCACTTTTAGAGTTTTATAGACCTGAGTTCAAATTCTGATGCTAATTTTTAAATATTAGTGTATTAAAATAAACAAATAAATAATAAATTAATTAACAATCTTTCTATCTGAGTACAAGTAAATAAAGAATCATAACCAATGGACACAGACACTAGGGGGTAAGGGCATGTGCTGGGAGGTGGGATTGGCTGGGGAGAGGTCAATGGGGAAAAAGGAGACACATGTAATACTTTAAACAATAAAGAATTTAAAAATAAATAAATAAATATCAGTCTATTATTTTATGCAACATACCTGAATTCTTACCTATATATATAAAAGCCTGAGTGATTGTTATGACTGGTCAACCGAATGACCAGTCGCCTGGTTGCCATGATGCTCACTAACCACCAGGGGGCAGATGCTCAATGCAGGAGCTGCCCTGTGGTGGTCAGTGTGCTCCCACAGCCAACCTCCTGTGGCTGGCCAACCTCTCGTGGTCCCTCCCCCCAGCCAGCAGCCCTGATTGGCCCTGATCAGGACTGGGCAAGATGGCCCCAATTGGCCCCAATTGCCGGACAGGTGAAGGACCCCAGCCGTGCACAAATTTGTGCACCGGGCCTCTAGTATTTAAAATAATATGCTACTTCTGAGTGACATATCATCCTACCTAATAAAAGAGTAATATGCAAATTGACCCTAACTCTGCTACACCCACAAGCCACACCCGCAAGCCACGCCCACAAGCCAATCAGAAGCAAATATGCAAATAAACCCAACCAAGATGGCTACAGCCACAGAGAGCAGGAGGCTTGGGTTTCCCTGGTAATAAAGGAAGCCAAGCTTTCTGCCTGCCCTTGGCAGCCTAAGCCTCCACTTAAGGCTACAAAGTTTCAATTATAAAAGGTAAACAAATCCAAATAGAAATGGCGGCAGCTACGGAGCTGGAAAGAGCAGGAGGCAAGGGTTGCCCCCGGCAATGGAGGAAGCAAAGCTTCTACAGCCCTGGCTGGCCTAGGCCTCTACTCCAGGCTACAAAGTTTCAATTGTAGAAGATACATAAATCCCAGATACCAGGGCCTCTGCCTGGGTCACCAGGGGGCGTGGCCAGCCTGCAAACCACCACAGACCCTTCACCCAGGCCACCCCACACCCTAAGGAAACCCCCACCCTGATCCGGGATATCCTTCAGGGCAAACCAGCTGGCCCCCACCCATGCACCAGGCCTCTATCCTATCTAATAAAAGAGTAATATGCAGATTGACCATCACTCCAACACACAAGATAACTGCCCCATGTGGTCAAAGATCCTGCCCCCATGTGGACACAAGATGGCCGGCACAAGATGGCCAGCAGGGGAGGGCAGTTGGGAGGCAACAGGCCTGCAAGGGAGGGCAGTTGGGGGCAATCAAGCCTGCATGGAAGGGCAGTTAGGGGTGACCAGGCCAGCAGAGGAGGGAAGTTGGGGGTGACCGGGCCTGCAGGGAAGGGCAGTTGGGTGGGACCCAGGCCTGCAGGGGAGAGCAGTTCGGGGGGACCAGGCCTAAAGGGGAGGGCAGTCAGGGGCAAACACTCTGGCAGGGGAGCAGTTAGGCATCAATCAGGCTGGCAGGGGAGTGGTTAGGGGGTGATCAGGCTGGCAGGCAGAAGTGGTTAGGGGCAATCAGGAAGGCAGGCAGGTGAGCAGTTGGGAGCCAGCAGTCTTGGTTTGTGAGAGGGATGTCCGACTGCCCATTTAGGCCCAATCCCAGGCCTAAAAGGGCAGTTGGACATCCCTCAAGGGGTCCCAGATTGGAGAGGGTGCAGGCTGGCCTGAGGGACACTCCCCACTCCCCATGCATGAATTTCATGCACCGGGCCTCTAGTTTTAAATATAAAAATCCAAGTATGTTGCATAAATTCTCTGAGTCCTACTTTCCTTACCTTATCTAAAACATCATATTTATGCTTCTAAGATCAAAGTTTTTTAAATTCCAAGTACTTCTTTCTGTTTACAGAAAATAAAATGTTGTTTTTCTCTTTATCTCATTTTTTGACAGCATGCTTCTAATAAAATTACCTCCCTTATAATTTGGGTAATATTTTTCTTTCAGTTAAGAAGAATTAGAGGGAATTATTCCCTCTTGATAAAAATTATTCTCCTCACAAAAAGAACTTCACACAGACGTTTAATGATCTGGGCTTTACATTAGCCAATATCCTCTATTCTGAATCAGTAGCTGAGCTACTATTTTTATTTAGTTAAATTTGAAGTTGCCTACAGTTTTGTGGGACCACTTTCCATGACAATATATATATATTAGAGGCCCGATGCACGAAATTCGTGCATGGGGGGTGTCCCTCAGCCCAACCTGCACCCTCTCCGAACTGGGACCCCTCAAGGGTTGTCTGACTGCCCATTTAGGCCCGATCCTACCTCTCACAATCCAGGACTGCTGGCTCCCAACTGCTCACCTGCCTACCTTCCTGATTGCCCCTAAATGCTTCTGCCTGCCAGTCTGATCACCCCCTAACCACTCCCCTGCCAGCCTGATTGATGCCTAACTGCTCCCCTGCCAGCCTGTTTGCCCCTAATTGCCCTCCCCTGAAGGCCTGGGTCCCCCTAATTGCCCTCCCCTGAAGGCCTGGGTCCCCCCAACTGCCCTTCCCTGCAGGCTGGTCACCCCCAACTTCCCTCCTCTGCCGGCCTGGTCACCGCTAACTGCCCTTCCCTGCAGGCTTGATTGCCCCCAACTGCCCTCCCTTACAGTCCTGGTCCCTCCCAACTGCCTTCCTCTGCTGGCCTGATCGCCCACAACTGCCCTCCCTTGCAGGCCTGGCCCCTCCCAACTGCCCTTCCCTGCTGGCCTGATCACCCACAACTGCCCTCCCTTGCAGGCCTGGTCCCTCCCAAATGTGTTCCCCTGCTGGCCATCTTGTGGTGACCATCTTGTGTCCACATGGGGGCAGTCATTTTGTGTCTACATGGGGGCAGTCATCTTGTGTGTTGGAGTGATGGTCAATTTGCATAGTATTCTTTTATTAGATAGGATTAGATAGGATAGAGGCCTGGTGCATGGGTGGGGGCCAGCTGGTTTGCCCTGAAGGGTATCCCAGATCAGGGTGAAAAAGCTTGGGGGAAAAAACCCTCAACCAATTAACTAAAAATCACAAAAAGAACAAGGCTTATGTGATGCCCTGAATGTATTTTTAATGTAATGGGAGAGCCCAGAGGCTACATCTTCACAAGACAAACATTTGTACTTTCTTGAGACATGTACGTTTATCACCACATTACTAATCTGCAAGTACACATTCTTTTCCTGCTATTTATCTTCTAGCAGGATTATTTCACCCATCTGCTTGATGTGGATGCTAGGAAGAACTCTACTTTCCTCCAGATTATGATATAATCATCCACCAGGTCCTAGGAAAAAACTACAATGTGCCTTTCCCCCCAGCTACACAGATCTTGGTTAAATTTTATTTTCTGTAATTTGTAAACTGAACACCATTGTTGTCTTTTTCTTATTCAGACCTAAAATTCTATTTTTAATGTTTGATTGTTTGTTTTCTAAAACTTTCTCCTTTAATCCCTCCAGAAACAAGGGGAATGACTGCTATACTTGAGACTATATAGATTCAAAGTGTTTTGGACATACATACGATATTTTATTGCTGGGGTTATGATGAAAAGACAGTAGAGGAAGCATTTAGAGACTTCTAAAGAAAGTACTTACAAGTTGTTTCTAGACAAGCCATGTTTGAGGATATGATTGACTTGATTATGCCCTGGAATGGTGGGAGACACCCCCAATGCCTATCCTGTAGATGAGCTACCTCATTTGACATCTTTACTCAAAAAGAGTAGAATGTGGGTTAAATGGTTATAACAATGTGTATCTGTTTTGGGTCTGGCTTTGCTAAGAGCAGAGATGTGTAGCCTTGTGAATTAAGTGAACCTTGAAATAATTCTTCTTGGGCAACTAGTATAAAGAGTTGGAAGGGGCCCCTTGCAAAGTTTGATTAGTGTCTGTATGTGTTTAGTAAAATACAAAGTTACATAGCACCCCCTGGGAAGATTAGGTGCTGAATCTAAATGAATCACCACTGATAAGAAAGAAGAACCAAAGGTAATTTTTAGACCTTTAAAGAGTGATTTATAGTCACTGTAAATATTTTGCTTTGGAATTTAAGGACTCCTTACTTGCTTCATTGATATACTTGGGCTTGTCAGGATAAAAAATGTTGGTGGACAGCTGATTTTTTGGGGGTCACCTACATTTGGCTCATATCTTTCTACTATTTCAACCATTACCAAGTAACTAATGACTTTACCCCAAGAACAGTTTTTAAACTTGTATTATTTTATTGTTTTTTTGTTGTTTTTTTTTTTTTTTTTTTTGTAAAATAAATATAGCAATGCCTTCTCAAAATATTTATTATGGAACATGTGATAACAATTGTAACATTGTCCATCTAGACAGTTATCTAATTCATTCCAGCAACTCAATAATTTATTCCCTAGTATTGAATTTAAACTGCTCTTAGAGCCTAAAACTATTTTAATTGTTTTTAAGAATAACTATTTTTATTAGAGACAGTAATGAATGATGATATGGGGGAAAACCTTATGTAAGAAAAACTGATGATCACAATTTTTATTATTTCTGGTGTTGACTTTTCTTAAAATGCCAGGAGAAAAAACAAAAAAAAAAATGCTTTATTGAAGTTGTACAACAAAGACAATACATTTTGAAAAGATTTCATTTGTGGTAACTTTTGGAGAAAGAGAATTCATTTGGGGAAGGACCAGAATGGCAATTGAAATCAGAAGAAAGAAGCAACAGAGAAATTGACAGTGAACAATGTATTTTTCATAAAAATTAGAGGAGAAAAAAATTAACAGAATAACCATAAATGGCATAGCTAATAAATAGCCTTTTATCAAACTTTAAAAGATGACCTGTGAGCTAAATAATAACAAACACTTTATCTAAATTTCTGGGAGCTTTTCCAAGCTAATCTAAAATTCTAAATTTGTGGAATTTTACTCATTACACTTTTATTTTTTACACAAAGTGTTAGTAATGAAAATAATATATTTTGTTATTTTTAATCTAAAAATGAATCATTTATAATTAATTCTCCAAAATTATGTCCCATTGCTTCACAAACAAATAAGTTACTAACATTTATTATTTTGAGAGCCTACATATGCCCTTGCACTGACTGTTCTCTTATAGAAAAAAAATAAATACTTAGCCCTGGCTAGTTTGGCTCAGTGGATTGAGCGTCGGCCTATGGACCAGACTGAAGGGTCCCCGGTTTGATTCTGGTCAAGGGCACATTCCCCAGTTTCAGGCTCCTCCCTGGCCCAGGCCCATGTGTGTGCAGGAGGCTACCAATCAATGTTACTCTCTGTCACATGGATGTTTCTCTCTGTCTTTCCCTCTCTCTTCTACTCTCTCTAAAAATCAATGGAAAATTTGATTTTAATCTGGATTAGGATTTTAAAAAAAGAAGAAAAAATTCTTAAATTTAGGATATAAAAATAATTTTTGGTTTTTTTTGTTTGTTTTTTTTGTTTTGTTTTGTTTTGTTTTGTTTTTTTATGTACCAGGTGACTTCTAGTATAAAACTGAAACTAGTGTCCAATGCTGTGTTGAGAATTACAGAAGAGATCAAGGGTATTAATTTAAAGGGATCTTGGCCACTTGCCCTGTTTCACAGATAGGTTACTGATGTCCAAAAAGAAAATTATCTTATGGTGTTCAGGACAAAGGTGAGAATAGCAAAGTGATTACTAATCAAGTTCAAAAAAACAAATTTGAGTCATGACAGAACAGAATAAAAGGAAACTGTCAGGATTATTACCACAATCAACCTTTAGAAGTCAGAAGCATATCTATGTAAATACGTATCTGAGTGGGGTGGTAAGCGATCATTGCAGCTTGAGTAGAAACATTAGCTTCTCTGTGTGGCTCTGAGCAGAAATAAAAGAAACACAGATTTTTTTCCACCAATGTAGAAAATGTTTGACTAATATCTGATTGCTATTTCGCCCCCATGGTCTCGCCTATTATTAGGTTTCTTGACAAATCAGATTCTTTCATTTGCAGTGACTATAATCATATGAATTATAGGTTTCATTTCAACTCATCTCACCTGTCCCAGTGGGAAGTATCCTGATGTCATTTTCACTAGAAAAATAACATTTGCCATTATGAAAGAGGAATCAAAGATGCTCAATTTCACAGTGGACCTCTGCCATCCAAGGACATTTGGGAAACTTGTGCCTTGTCTAGAGCTGTGTCCTCATGGGAAAATGCATAGTGAACAACTGATTTCCAGAATGTTCTTTTGGTTAACCTGCACACTGATAGTTATCAAGACCTGTTATAACTTGCCTTGTGTCTGTTATCAGAAACAACACCTCACCTCCCTAAGCTATTCGTCTTCATGAGACCTCAGAATTTCTGAAGAGTATTCAAACTTG
Organism: Eptesicus fuscus; assembly: GCF_027574615.1. Taxonomy (NCBI): domain Eukaryota; kingdom Metazoa; phylum Chordata; class Mammalia; order Chiroptera; family Vespertilionidae; genus Eptesicus; species Eptesicus fuscus. Next base: position 47,138,344 of record NC_072489.1, read on the forward strand.
AAAAGACTATTGTTTTTGTAAGAAGTTTCATTTCTAATTTATTTTGACATTTCCACTACAAGACTGTATTACAAACATCTATACAGGAAGCTGAAGGAAAGCAATTTTAGCATCTAGCCAGAAAGGTGGACATACCTTTACAAATATGGGCCATACCTATAAATTGTTGTGAGAATGGAAATGAAAAGGAAAATCAGCATTGCCCAGTACAGTGTATGACCAGGTGGTATTCACTAACACCATTTTCACATGAAGAATTTGATTAAGTAATTTGTTTGAGGCCCTATAAATGAGGACCCAACCTAGGCATCCCCTCTTCCAAAAAGTTTTCCAAGATACTTTACACCCCCAAGGTGCAAACTAGGTTTGGCGCTTCTATTGTTACCTGCTCTTTCCTAACAACCACAATAATTAAAATTATAATGGAAAGGAAAAAATTCATCTTTCAGGACTTATTCTCTGAGCTGTAGAATGAGTAGATTTCCTCTATCATCTTTTTGTTCCTCAAAGCATGCTGTAATAGTTAAGTTGTTTACATCAGTTTACAAATGCGGAAGCTGAGGCGTTGAGAAGGTAAGTGTACAGATGATGTGTTGTGGGGATTGTGCATCTGAGACCTGTATAATTTTGTTAACCAGTGTCACCCCAATACATTCAATAAGAATAAAAAAAAGATTACAAAACTAGTAAATGTTTGAACTTGGTATTCAGACTCCACCAGTTTAGTCCAGAGCACATTCTCTTGTCTTGTTCTCTCTGATCACTGGATCATATATTGATTAAAATCAGAGCCCTCCTCCCATTTATTTTTGTATTATTCAGAGCCTGCAAAATGACTGGCTCATATCAGGTTCTCAATAAATGTTTGTTTTCCACACCACCCACCTCCTAAAATAGGTTTTAAAGTATACCTTCAAAAGTGCAAAATTCTATTTAAATATAGGAAATTAATATTAGGAGCTAGAACACTCAGGTTAAGGGATATTCCTGAATTTTGTTATATTTGAACATTTTCCTTTCTGTTTCCTGTTAGGGAGTACTTTAAGAAGTTGAATTATTCTGAAAGGGATAGAAATCTGAGATGGCTGTTCCAAATACAGGAGATTAGAGACACACAAAAAAGAGATCTCAAGAAGGGTTGTGAAGGAAGGAAAACTGTCATAAAAAAAAATGGTATTTTTGAAAATACGAATAAGTTTCATTTACTTGTTGAACCTACTGCTTGTTTTATTGAATACAGTATGTGCATTCTACAATATAAAGTAGCTCACAAATGTTTTTTAAAAGCTTGAGGATTTAAACATTTAATAATAGAGAATTGTTAACCTTAGCCATTATCTAAAACCAAAGAGAATGATTCCTTTCACGTCTAAGAATCTGGAAGCTGTGAAAGCTGAACCCTGCAGGAAAGTAATGAGGTCCACCTTTTGTGCATGTATTTTACAGATATCCTTAAGGCATTAGAATTTATCCCTTCACCAGAGACCCCAATTAATATTTCAAGGCTGAATTAGATCCGCTCACCAAAGACGGAACAGAGCACCCCAAGGAAAACATTGTCAAGAGAAGGGCATATCAGAAGACAAGATACCGCGTGAAAATCTATCAGTAAAAGAAGTGTGAAAAGCTTCAACTAGAGAGGAAAAAGCTGCCAACTTTTTTTTTTCTGAGAAAACATAACAGAATTTTCTATGTCCACGTTCCTTCTGCCTAAGGTGAGTATTTAAAACCTACATAGAGTATATTCCTTTTGGAGACAGACTATCAAATCACTTGAGAGTCTTTGAATGTAAAACACAGGATTAAACAAATTCAAAGAATAATTTTACAAAATGTCTTCTCCTACAGCCCAAAGTTAGTCTTCACAAATCTCCAACCTAACATATTCCCAGTCCATAAAACACACACACACACACACACACACACACACACACACACACACACACACAAATCAGATATCAAAAGATTGATTCACAAGGAGAAAATCAACTGCTCCTTACCAACAATGCCCTGTAAATAGTTGATTTAAGAATGGAGTTCTTATATCTAATAACTATTTCAGAAATAGCTTCAGATATAGAAAGCTCCAATTAGAACCCTTGTGTCTAAGAATAAGAAACATATCCTCATTTGAATTGATTATATTGAGACATAATTGTTATTTAAGCCTATTTTCTTTACATCAATGTATTTAGCTATCTGGCCCTGACAAATTATGACCCATGGGCCAAATCTGGCCTGCTGACTACTTTTGTATGACCCATAAACTAAGAATGGTTTTTATGTTTTTGAATGGTTGAAAATCATTAAAAGGAAGAATGTTTTCCAATATGTAAAAATTATGTAAAATTCAAATTTCAGTGTACCTAAATAAAGTCTTATTGGAAAACAGCTATTCTCATTAATTTATGTATTTTCCATGGCTGGTTTTGCCCTACAACAGCCAAAATAAGTAGTTATAATAAAGAATATATGGTCCAGAAAGCCTGAAATATTTACCATCTGACTTTACAGTAAAAGTTAACTACCATAATTCTGATTTTCAGGGGGAAAACCAATTTCAAATATTATTTTCCATTGTGGATACATGCATTTTAATTCTCTGATAAAATGGGCTAACTATGAATCACCATCTGAATAGTATAAAATGTCTCTCAAAATAATCAAGTAGATGGTGTGTAATAGACACTTGGAACAGGGATTTGTTATTCCCTGAGTCTTTGTTTCTCATTCACAGTCTGGGAAAAAGTCCACATTTTGACCCATATTTATTCAACACTAAATGACCATAGAGTCATAGTAAAACACCCTTAAAAATGACATGTAGTCATTTCATTCAGTAACTGCATACCTAGGAAGCAGCAGCTGTGCCTAGGAAGTTATCTAGGTTCTCACATGCATGGCTTTGGCAATGTAAAGAAGAAAGACGTAGTCTTTACCCTCAGAAAACTCCTAACATATAAAGCAACTGATTTCCACCAGTTTGCCACAGCAGGCACACAGGGTGACACAGAATTTTTAAAACATGCAATACCTAACTATTTTGTCAGAGGCACAAACCTCTTTTCCCTTAGATTTTCAAATTAAAAAATGACAACAGCCAACATAACAATACCCGTCTAATGTGACGAATCAAAATTATCCCCACATTTTTTGTTAGATTGGCAAAAAAAATATGACATTTTTTGGTGTGCCCCAGAATTGTAGTAATTAGTTTATGTGTGCCATGAGATTAAAAAGGTTTAAAATTGCTGATATAGAAGAATATCACCCACGGTAGAAATGATATTTTGAGAATAAACTATTTCTGTGATTTTTATACTATTACTAGAGGCCCGGTGCACGAAATTCGTGCATGGAGGGGGGATTCCCTCAACTCAGCCTGCACCCTTTCCAATTGGGGATCCCTTGCGGGATGTCCGACTGCCATTTTAGGCCTAATCCCAGGGATTGGGCCTAAACCGGCAGTCAGACATCCCTCTCACAATCCGGGACCACTGGCTCCTAACTGCTCACCGCCTGCCTGCCTGATTGCCCCTAACTGCTTCTGCCTGCCAACCTGATCACCCCTAACTGCCCTCTCCTGCAGGCCTGATGTCGCCCCCAACTGCCCTCCTCTGCTGGCCAATTTGGTTTTGATTGGTCTGTTTCTATGTCAGCATCAAAAGCTTCACATCCTAGGCAGACATTGGCTCCTCACAGCACCCAGATTTGGTTCTCATTGTTCGGTTCCTATGTCAAAAGCTCTGCCTCCTAGACAGCCATTAGCTCCCCACAGCACCAAGATTTGGTTCTCATTGGTCGGTTTCAATGCCAGTCAGTGTCAAAAGCTCCACCTCCTAGACAGCCATTGGCTCCCCACAGCACCCACCTTTGGCTCTGATTGGTCGGTTCCTATGCCATTCAGCGTCAGAAGCTCCACCTCCTAGGCAGCCATTGGCTCCCCACAGCACCCACCTTTGGCTCTGATTGGTTGGTTCCTATGCCAGTCAGCATCTCCAGGCCTATCTCTGGGCCTGATCAAAGAGGCGGGGCTTAACAGCAGCCCCCTCCCAGGCGGGGAGAGAAAGAAAAGCCTGGCTGGTGGCAAAGATCAGAAAGAAAAAGGGAGAGAAAGAGAGAGGTAAGTACACTGATCAACAGCTTCCACTAAGGCTGCAGATCAGACCCTGACTCACTTTCTGGGTCTTAGCCACCTGGGCAGTCAGTGCTGGGTTGACAGGCTGCAGCTGGGCAACCCAGCGCTGACTTCCAGATGGTCTGCATTTGGTCGCAGGCTGGGCCCCTTCCCAAGCCCCAGGCTTTAGGCTTGGGAAGCTTCCCACCCCCCACCCCGCCCCTCCAATTGCAGGCTCGGCCCCTTCCTCTGATGGCCAGCTGAGAGTGACCTGGGTGCCGAGGAGGTTCCCAGGACCCAGGTATGTATGCAAATTAACCTCCATCTTTGTTGGGTTAATTTGAATACTCACTCTGATTGGCTGTGGGCATAGAGAAGGTACAGTCAATTTACATGTTTTTCTATTATTAGGTAAGATTAGGGGCCAGCACCAGCAGTGGGTACAAGTGGGGCTGTCACCAGCAGGGGTGGGGGGATGCAAGAGGTGGCTGCCGGCCCCAATCGCCCCTCAGGAGCAGGGGGAGGTGGAAAAGCCCTGAGGCACGATGGGGCCAGAAGCCACTGCTCGCACCCACTGATGGCGCTGAGCGATCAGGGCTGGCTCCAGATGCCAGCAGCGGGTGCGAGTGGCGGCTCCAGCGGTGGCGGTGGGTGTGAGTGGGGCCAGCGCTGGTAGCAGGTGCAAGTGCTGGGCAGGACCACGGTGTGCGAGAGCAAAGAATTTTCAGTAACCACCAGAGGCTTGCCCCATGACAGCGACCAGCACTCTGCCTTTGTCTGGCGCCCCCACTCATCTGTTCCACCATCCTTCTGGGGCTGACGCACGCCATGTTCCACACTCTGCCGCCTGCTGCCGATGCCCACCATGTTCTGCGCGTGCCCCCTGGTCATCAGTGCACATCATAGCGACCAGTTGTTTGGTTGTTTGGTTGTTTGTTTTTTCCGCCATTTGGTCTATTTGCATATTAGGATTTTATATATATATATATAGATGAGAGTCCTTTACAAGTTGTAGAAAAATGAGGAAAATAAAAGATGCTCAATTTCACTAGCTATTTGGGAAATGCAAATAAAAACTATAATGAGATACCACCTCTCATCTGTTAGGATGGTTATTATCAACAAGACAAGTAATAACAAATGTTGGAGAAGTTGTGGAGGAAAAGAACCCTCATGCACTGCTGGTGGGAATGTAAACTGGTACAGCCACTATGGAAAACAGTATGGAGGCTCCTCAAAAAATTAAGACTAGTTACTATATTACCCAGCAATCCCTCATCTTGATATATACCTGAAAATTATGAAAACATTTATCTGTAAAGATATATGTATCCTTATGTCAGTTGGAGCATTATTCACAGTGATCAAGACATGAAAACAACCTAAGTGTCCTTTGATAGACTGGACAAAGAAAATGTGGTACATAAATACAATGGAATACTACTCAGCCATAAAAATGATAAAATATTGCCATTTGCAACAACTTGGATGGGTCTTGAAATATCATAAGTGAAATAAGTCAGACAAAAAAGTCAAGAACCATATGATTTCACTCATATGTGGAATATAAAGCTGAAAACAACAACTGAACAAACAAGAAAGACAAAGAAAAACTCATAGACCCAGACAACGGTATGGTGGTTACCAGAGGAAGCGGGTGGGAGGGCAGCAAAGGATAAAGGGGGTCAAATATATGGTGTGGAAGGAGAGCTGACTTTGTTTGGGAGGTCAATATACAATTCAATATACAGATGATGTGTTATCGAATTGTATACTTGAAACATATATAGTGTTATTAACCAATGTCACCCCAATAACTTTAATTTTAAAATGAACAAAATAAGTACATAATTCTGAATGTTTTATGAAGGATGGCAAGTTGGTTCATTTTAAAAACAATTATTTATTTCAGATTTGTAATCATTCTATTTTTTTGAGTTAAATCAATCTTTATTTTGTGAAATAATGATCACATAAATATAGATAGAATTTCTATATATTTTATGTTTATATTACATTTTATATTGTGATCTTATACTTAAGGGTATGTCCAAAACCCAATAATAATAATAATAATAATAATAATAATAATAATTAAACCACAAAATCTGGAAACTCCTGGTCTGGTTGGCAAAACCATGGAGTTCAAGTAGTGGAATAGTAGTTTGAGAGGGTCAAAAGTTAAGTTGGTATGTTCAAATTACCCAGAATTATGATGGTCAGGTGAAAACTTTAAATTTAATTTATGAGTCAAAGGGGAGCCATTACAAGAGTTTGAGCTAGAGAATGACATCATTAGAGTCGTGCTTCAGGAAGATTAATTTTGCAGCAGGAGGACTGTCTAAGGAAAAGACTGGAAGGGGAGAGGTCATTCAGGAGAAGACTGCTGTTGTCCAGATGAGAAGGAAGAAGTCCTGAAAGTGAAGGTGACCAGGAGAGTAGAAAGGAAAGAAGAGATGTGAGACAGATGTGGAGTCAGACTTGACAAGACCTTGTGATTAACTGAAAGGAAGAAATGAGAAGCCGGAACCCATCCAACAAGATGCCCTGGTTTAGAGCTAGGCAACTGGATAGCCTTGGGTGCCATCAACAGAAATAGTAAAGGAGAAACAGATGTGGAGCTGATTGCCAAGAAAATATTAATTCTAAAATGAAAAACAGGTCGTCCAGATGTAAGACACACGTTATGGCCACTGAAAAAGCGAGTTTGACTAGGTAAATGCTATACCATTGCCATGACCTATTCATTATAATTGTTGGAGATATAAAGGGACAGAAACCTATGGAGCACTCTTTCCTGAGGACTGTGGCATTTTATAAATTTTTTAAGTAAACAAATACGATGAGGGCTATCTCCTTAACTGATAAAGTACTCCAGAGGAAATGTAGATCACAAAAGTAACACCCTTACAGATTTGTTTGTTTCCAAAAGTGATAAATTCCCCAAAGAAACTAGCATTTTCTATGTATATGCTGCCTGGATCCATCAGTGACTCATTTTGCTCGGGGAAACAGCCAGTGTGCTGCAATGTAAAATTATCATGCCAATTGCCTTAGTTACCAGCACCTAGGATCATGGATCATAAATAATTCTAACAATTCTAAACTTCAAGAATGCAATGAATTATGAGCTTTTCATCAGAAGACATGAGGATCAATAGAAGCAGAAGGTTCCTAGATAAGCACACTCCATAATTACGGCTTAGGACTGAATAAATCAATTTAACACCATACTTCAGAAAAGTTTTCAAAATGTAATTTCCCCCAGATTTATTAGAGTAGTGGTGTGTTAGTTCATGGTTTCATCCCATCTCCTTCTTAATATAACCTTTTAAGGAAATTTAATTTCTACTTCAAAAGGAGTTACATAAAACATCAATTCTCTATAACTGGATTTGACACATTTATGTTTTATTTTTTTTCCCTAGAGGAGATAAATCAATCATTCTGTTACTTCTCAATTTATCTTATTTTTTTTAGCATGGCAGTAACTTACATTTATCAGACTTCTTTAGCGATTAGATAAAAAATCGGTATTTAAATATTCTCTACTTGCAATTTAATAGCCTAGGTAATGAGGCTGAATTAGACTTTATGGTGCTTGTCAAACTGGCCACTTCTTTCAAATTTAATAAGCCTTTTGTAGGGTAATTACAAATGCACACTTGCTGATTACCTAAACTGTCCACAAAATTGTAAATAATAGAACACGTTAATGTTCAATGACAATAACAGTAAAAAAATCATTTGATTTATTATTTTCATGGTAAGAAGCACCTTAAAAATTAATATGGGTCATAACACAAATGTATATATTTGTCTTGCAGTATGTGTGTGTTTGTATTATATATTTGTAAATATACATATATATTTAAAATTTTTCTGGTCTCTTAAAGAATTGTTTACAGTATATGACAAAGTATTTTTTAACATTTCTACACTGCAAATGCTGCAAAGATTAAATAGCTGATGATGTTTTTGAAAGTGAAAAAAGAATCTTCATAAAACAAATGTCATCTAAATTTTTAAGATTTTCTTGCTGTTTTTGCCAACTGAGTAATGTATTCATGAGTTTTGAGCATGTTAAATATTCTATAAGAAAATAAAATGAGAGATTTATGAGTACACAAAGGAAAAAAGCCATAGTAAATATCAGAAAGCTCTTGCAGAAGAAGGGATATTAGATGTCAAAGCCAGTTACCAATTGATGCTCACAGAAATTCTATTGAATTAGTAATTAAAGATTGACTAGCCAAAGAAGGTCAAGAACTCAAAGTGGCCTAGCTGGTTTGGCTCAGTGGATAGAGTGTTGGCCTGTAGACTAAAGGATCCTGAGTTCGATTCCGGTCAAGGGCACATGCCTGGTTTGTGGGCCTGATCCCCAGCAGTGGGTGTGCAGGAGGCAGCCGATCAATTATTCTCTCTCATCATTGATGTTTCTCTCTCTCTCTCTCTCCTTCTCCCTTCCTCTCTGAAATCAATAAAAATATATTTTAATAAAAGAACTCAAAATGAAAAGAAAAAGAACAGACCTTGGTAGTCATGAAAACTTCTCACCCAAAGACTTGGAAAAGAAAAATAGGCAAGCTAAGATCTCTCCCTTCCTTTCTTAATACCAAGGGCCCTATAAGGACACAATGTTCCAGACCCAAGGTCCTGAGGCCACATCATTATAACTCAACCACAAGAAAAAGCACAAAATAAACAGAGGAATTGGGAGCAGGTAATCAATTATAGTTACAGAAACAGCACTTACAGAAATAATTTCCAATCAAGCAAGAATTTTTTTGGAGTGAGATATTGTAAGGAACAATTGGAGAAATCTTCACATTCCTTTATAGGATGTAGTTTTTTAATCTCTGGAAATGTGTAAATCAGTTTCCATTCTCATTTTTTAAAATCTGACAAGCACTTTTTCAAAAGACAATAATTTTACTTTTTAATTTACTAAGGCTTTACAAAATTTTACACTTTATTTTAAATCATATGCTTAATAAAATAGGGCACTAAATATGGAATGGTGATTCTTCATAAGACATTTCTAATGAATATAAAATTTTACATCAAGCATTGGTCCTTGCACCTTAGCCAGTTTGGCTTAGTAGATAGAGCAGTGGCCCACGGACTGAAGGGTCCCGGATCAATTTCAGTCTGGATACCTCAGTTGCAGGCTCAATTCCCAGCCCTGGTTGCGGGAGACAGCCAGTCAATGTGTCTCCCTCACCTCGATGTTTCTCTCTCTCTCTGTCTCTCCTTTTCCCTTCCACTCTTTCTGGAAATCAATCCTTGAGTGAGGATTTAAAAAAAAAGAATAGGTCCTTGGACAAACGAAGTTACTAAAGGAGAATTTGGTCTAATCTTGGAAATATTAAACAACACTGTGAATTGTGGCTTGATGTAAAAAGACAGGCTGGTCCCCCAGCTTTAATTTGGCTTCAGAAATTAAGAACTTGCATTAAAGTACTAGTAACTTATAGATGTTCTAACCAAAAACCAGTATATACATATACTTCCGGTATTCATTCTTTCTCTTTAATACTGAACACTGGATGTGATGATCATGTTCATTTCTGAGAAATGGCACTTAGCAAAGGAACTGAAGCCAACCAAGTAGAGAAAGACGGCTCTTAGTTCTCAGTGTCCCAGTGAGGAAGGTTGTAACTGAAGTTAACAACCGATTCCTGCCTTAAAACACTTGCTACAATCACTTGTTGTCTTAGAAATGCTTCTAAGCATGAATTATAACTGGAGGTATCCTTTTCAGACACTCAGCTGAAAAATGGAGTTTCCCTCCCATTGTCGGGGCCCTTCTACAAATAGCGCAGGTATTTCAGGCCAATGTTACAAGTGCAGCTAATCCTACCAAAGGGGAGATTTGTGTTAAACCCTTTCATTAAATCAAGTTTCTCTTCCTAAAATATCTTTCTCTGCTAAAGCAAACAATTACCCCAGGGAGAGGGAGGGCAGAGACAGAAAGAAAGGAGATCTGAACAGATGTTTCCTGCACTCCAGACACATGGAGCCTTCCTTACTTGGCTTCTTTCAGCTGCGTCTTTATTTTAAGTCCTCTGGAGAAGCAAGAGTGATGCCAGCATCTAGCTCAATTCACAGTCCAGCCAGCCTGGTAAATAGAAGCTTTGTAAATAGCAAACATTAAAAGCTTTATAAAGAGTAAACATAAAAGACACAAACAGCCCTGAACTGTTTGGCTCAGTGGATAGAGCATTGGCCTGCAGACTGAAGAGTCCCAGGTTCGATTCCAGTCAAGGGAATGTACCTTGGTTGCGGGCACATCCCCATTAGGGGGTGCGCAGGAGGCAGCTGATCAATGTTTCTCTCTCATCGATGTTTCTAGTTCTCTATCCCTCTCCCTTCCTCTCGGTAAAAAAATCAATAAAACATATTTTTTAAAAACACAAACAGGAAGACATTAAATTCTGAATTTCAGACACTGTGAAGATTTTGCTTTTAGTAGATCAAGAATAGAACCATACTCCTTTGTCACCAGAATAAACATCATTTGTAAGAAACATCTCCAGTAGCCCTGGATATGGAAAGAAGGACTGTTTTGTTTTGTTTTTAAATCTGACAAGAAATTTAATGATTAACCCACCAAACATCATTTTTCAATGGGTTTTAGGACTCTTTCAATGGAATATCCTAATCTGGCCATAATCACACAAAAATGAATTTTATGTTGAGTTCAATTTGTAACTGAATCTCAGGTTCTGCAACACACACACACACACACACACACACACACACACACACAATGAGTCCAAATTGTTCTAATTATTTCATAAAAAAGTATCATTTGTATAATATGTTGTCACCATTATTTGTATAATATTTTATATCACCTATGATGACCTCTATATAGTAATTTTTTTGTTCCTTTGCTACATCATCTTATCAATAATTTAGTGAGGAAGAAAAATGTAGTGCTGTCATTGACAGTCAGAAGAGCATCAGTTTGATGCCCAAATCACCTATTTCTAGCTATGCAATCTTAACAAGAAAATTTGGCTTTTTTTATGTTTTCCTTTTCTCATCAGTAAACTGATGATGATAATAATATCTATCTAAAAATTGATGTGACTACTGAGTGAGATAATGTAGATAATTTCTGAAATGGATGTGTTCAATGTTACCTGTAATTTTGATTATGGTGTGGATAGTAGGATATATATTGGTTGTTGAAAATTATTTACATTACCCACAGTTAATTTTGCTTTCTTGAGTAAGTATATTAGAGTATTTAAATAAAATGGACACATCCTTAGCTTCAGGCTCAAAACACAACAACTACTTTAATAGTTCCCTTTTTCATGTTGGTAAAAAAATAAAATATTCACTTTGTGGGAGGAAATTTATATATTATTGCTGCCTTTCCTTACCTGCATTGGAGCACTTTTACTTATCTCTTGAAGTGTAATGGAAGAATAAAATGAGAAATATACAAATCAAATTCATCAGAGATAGGATAAGTGAAAAAAAACTCAGACCAAGCATCTAGACTACACGTGGGTGGCAACTACTTTCCTGAGATTGGGAACATCAAGAGGAAAACAAAAGATTTTTTTTTTTTGCTAAAAAGTGCTGTAAGATCTTAGTAAGTAGTCTCTTTAGAAACTTAGTGCATTATCGCTAGTACTCCAAAGAATATTTATTCATAATGCGAATGTGTCATAAAAATCAAAAGTCCTCGAACTTGAGAAGGTCTTTGTCCAACCTTGAAAGGACATTCAGAATAAATCAATGCCTGTTCCTACAATTCTATTTAAATTGCAAATTCAACTCTCTCTCCACTTTTGTGTTTTTCTTCTATTTGTTAATGTTATCCTTGCCCTAGCAGGAGAATTCATGAGTCAAAATGCTCTACCTGACAGGTAGACAGACCTCCCCTGAGGTTACTTGCAACAGAGCCAGTGCAGAATAAATCTGGAAGCAATCCACTTGTGGGAAAGATTTGGAGAAACAGCTAAAGATTTAGTGTTTGCATGTCCAAATTCAGATCATTTCCGTTTTACAACTTGTCCTTGATTGGCAGTAGGGCCTCCTCTAAGCATTTTCATCTCAGGAAAGTATAAGTCAGCATAAGAAATCCATCAAGGCAGCAGTTACTATTAATGCCACAGAACTGGAGACCTGAATCAAGTGCAAGCAGTAAATCCTAAATGTGGTGGAGAAGGACCATATACTACTCTTTAGTTCAGCCAGGTAAGTCCCTGCTGCAGAGACAAAGGAATCTATAGCCCATCACAGATCCTGAGAGCTTTAATTTTTCACCAATCTCATTTAAATGATTAGATAACAGCAGAACGAAATGGACCACAAAGGACTTCTTAACAATATACAGCAAGAGTAATTGGAATGCAGTTATTTAGTCATTCCTCCAATCACCCGACATGCACTGACGACATTCAACATCTATGGTGCCCATAGAGTCTATAATCTACTAGAGTACAGACTTATAAGCATCTATATATATAAAACCCTAATATGCAAATAGACCAAACAACTGGTCGCTATGATGTACGCTGACCACCAGGGGGAGCACGCGGAACATGATGTGCATTGGTCACAGCGGGATGGTAGAGCAGGTGAGCAGGGGCACCAGACCAAGGTGGGGTGCCAGTCGCTGTCATTGGGGCAAGCCTCTGGTGGTTACTGAAAATTATTTGCTCCCACACACCGCGGTCCTGCCCAGGCATTTGCACCTGCTGCCGGCGCTGGCTCAGCTCGCACCTGATGCTGACATGGGAGCCACTGCTGGCACCCGACTTTCATCCCAATCACTCAGTGCCATCAACAGTGCAAGTGGTGACTGCCAGCCCGGATTGTCCCCGAGGGCTTCTCCACCTCCCCCTGCTCCTGAGGGGCAATCAGGGTAGCAGCTGCTAAGCATTTTATGCTTGCACCTGCTGAAGGCGCAAAGCGATTGGGGCTGGTGCAGGCCCTGCTTGCACCCGCTATTGGTGTGAGCCACAATTGCTCCACATCTTCAGCAGGTGCGAGCTAGGCCAGCGCAGCTGTCAGAGCGTGGGAGCAGCGGTGGGAGTAGGGCTGCTGGGAGACAGGGGACTGGGGGCTGCAGCAGGAGGGGCCGGGTTGGGGTGCAGAGGATGGTCCAAGACCCACCCCTGTGCCCACCACACACAATTCCTTTCAAGGTGCACTGGGCCCCTAGTCTAAATATAATGTAAGGAAGATTTTTGGAAGTGTGTTTTTTAATTGACTGATCGCCAAGGGCTATGGTTATAGCTTCTAATTTAAAAAATCACAAACACATTAACACCAAAAGCAATAAAAATAAGGTATCCAAAAATGAACCTAACAAAAAGTGCACAAGCTTTTGTAGAGAAAATTGCAAAGAATCAGTTACTGGTGCTTGTCTTAATTGCATTATTGTTTTAAACCATTGTAAATTGTATTAAAATCCAAACAGGGTATTTTGTGAAACTTGGTAAGTTCATCTATTATCTATCTATCTATCTATCTATCTATCTATCTATCTGGCTTGCTCTCTAGAACAAGAATAAAAACACAATTCTGATTAATAAGGGTGAGGGAGAAATGTTATCTCACTATATATCAAAATTTATAATATCATTGTAATTAAAACAGGATGGTGTTAGCACAAAGATAGACAAAACAACCAGTAACCAGACTAGGTTACTTACGAATATATTAAAACTTCATATTATTTAATAAATAATATTAAATTGTTTATTTATTATTTAATAAATAGTATTAAATTATTTATTTATTAATTGGAGGTGGCACTATTAAATAATTAATGATGAAATGATTAGTTATTCAAATGAATCTTTACCCTATTATTTAATTTTTTTAATTCAACAAATTTTATTAGCCTTCACATATTTCATAGAAAAGGGAGTGTAGCAAAAGGGTAAAGGTATAAAAAATGCAAGTGAATTTGTACTTTAAATAGTACATAAAAATAATTGCCAAACATGTAAAAAGAAAACTGTAAAAAAAAAATCAAAAGAAAATATAGGAACACATTTAATGACCAGAATGGTGACAGTGAATTAGAAAAACAGACAAAGTATAAATTATAGGAGTAAATGTTAATGCATTAAAAATGATTAGGTAAAGGTAAAACTGTTATATAATAGATAAATAAATAGAAGAATGAAAAAATGTTAAAAGAAACAATTTGGCAATGCACGAAATTGACAGTTTTGTGTTTAGAATATACAAATCTCTTGTAACAAAAGGAAGATAAACAACCGAATCAAAAATGGGCAATGGACCTAAATAGATACTTTTTGAAAGAAGACAGAAGGAAGGCCAAGAGGCATATGAAAACATGCTCAAAGTCACTAATCATCTGAGAGATGCAAATCAAAATGACAATGAGGTATCTTCTCACGCCTGTCAGAATGGCTATCATCAACAAATCAACAAACGACAAGTGCTGGTGAGGATGTGGATAAAAAGGAACCCTCTTGCACTGCTGGTGGAATGCAGACTGGTGCAACCACTGTGGAGAACAGTATGGAGTTTCCTCAAGAAACTAAAAATGGAACTCTCATTTGACCCAGTGATCCCACTTCTAGGAATATAGCCCAAGAAACTAGAAACAACATTCAGAAAGGATATATGCACCCCTATGTTCAAAGCAGCACAATTCAACATAGCTAAGATTTGGAAAGAGCCTAAGTGCCCATCAGCAGATGAGTGGATTAAAAAACTGTAGTACATCTACACAATAGAATACTACCCTGCGGTAAAAAAGAAGGAATTCTTACCATTTGCAACAGCATGGATGGAACTGGAGAGCATTATGCTAAGTGAAATAAGCCAGTCAGAGAAAGATAAATATCACATGATCTCACTCAGTTATGGAATACTAGAGGCCCTGTGTACGAAATTCGTGCACTGGGGGTGTGTGTCCCTCAGCCCAACCTGCACCCTCTCCAATCTGGGACCCCTCAAGGGATGTCCAACTGCCCATTTAGGCCCGATCCTACCAGAATCGGGCCTAAATGGGCAGTCGGACAACCCTCTCACAATCCAGGACTGCTGGCTCCCAAATGCTTGCCTGCCTGCCTTCCTGATTGCCCCTAACCACTTCTGCCTGTCAGCCTGATCACCCCCTAACCACTCCCCTGCCAGCCTGATTGATGCCTAACTGCTCCCCTGCCAGCCTGATTGTCCCTAACTGCCCTCCCCTGCAGGCCTGGTCTCACTAACTTCCCTCCCCTGCAGGCCTGGTCCCCCCCAACTGCTCTCTCCTGCAGGCCTGCGTCCCCCCGCCCCAACTGCCCTTCCCTGCAGGCCCAGTCGCCCCCAATTTCCCTCCTCTGCTGGCCTGGTCACCCCTAACTGTCCTCCCCTGCAGGCTTGATCATCCCCTACTGCCCTCCCTTGTAGGCCTGGTCCCTCCCAACTGCCCTCTCTTGCAGGCCTGGTCCCTCCCAACTGCCCTCCGTTGCTGGCCATCTTGTGACGGTCATCTTGTGTCCACATGGGGGCAGCCATCTTTGTCCACATGGGGCAGCCATCTTGTGTGTTGGAATGATGATCAATTTACATATTACTCTTTAATTAGATACGATAGAGGCCTGGTGCACGGGTGGGGGCTGGCTGGTTTGCCCTGAAGGGTGTCCCAGATCAGAGTTGGGGTTCCCTTGGGGTGTGGGGTGGCCTGTGCGAGGGGCCTGTAGTGGTTTGCAGGCCAGCCACGCCCCCCGGTGACCCAAGTGGAGGCCCTGGTATCTGGAATTTATTTATCTTCTATAATTGAAACTTTGTAGCCTAGAGCAGAGGCCAGAACAGGCCAGGATGAGCAGGAAGCTTGGCTTCCTCCATCACCAGGGGCAACTCAAGCGTCCTGCTCTCTCCAGTTCCGTGGCTGTTGCCATTTTTGTTGGGATTTATTTATCTTCTATAATTGAAACTTTGTAGCCTTGAGCAGAGGCCAGAGCTGGCCAGGCAGAAAGCTTGGCTTCCTCCATTGCCAGGGAAACCCAAGCCTCCTGCTCACTCCATGGCTGCAGCCATCTTGGTTTGGTTAATTTGCATACTCACTCCTGATTGGCTGTTGGATGTGGCTTGTGGGCGTAGCAGAGGTACGGTCAATTTGCATGTTTCTCTTTTATTAGTATAGATAATTAACAACATAAACTGATGAACAAAAACAGATCCAGAGACAGAGAAACATTGATCAGACCATCAAACCTCAGAGGGAAGGTAGGGGAGGGTGGGCGTCAGGGGGAGAGATCAACCAAAGAACTTGTATGCATGCATAAAAGTCTAATCAATGGACACAGACAACAGGGGGGTGAGGGCATGAGGTGGGGGGGATGCGGGGGGTAATGGGGGAATAAGGACACATATGTAACACCTTAATCAATGAAGAAATTGAAAAAAAGAATATACAAATCTCTTGTTCTTCCTCATATCTTATAAATCAGTAAGAGAGAAAATAAAGAGACAATGTATATGAACAAATAATTCACAGAAAAACAAGTAGCCAATGAAAAACAAATAAGTGCTCAATTTCACTATAAGTCTGAAAAAGAAAATATAAATAATAATATATTACACCATGACCATAGTCTTTCATTTCTTTTCAAGCCTGAAAATGCCAAGTGTCAGCAAAAATACAGAGGAAATGAAATTCTCATACCTTATTGGAGGGAGTGTAGATTGGTAGAACTATTATTAAAAAGTATTCTGGCAATACTGTATAGAGTGGAAGATATAGATCTTTCTTCTACCAAGCAATTCCTCTCTTAAGTATGCACGTCTGAAAAACCCCAAGGAATAGTCAGGGAGACATATTAAATAATATATTTCACATAATTTTTTATAATAGTGAAAAATTAGAAACAATACAAATATCCATCATTAAAGAATGAATAAACATGTTGTGGTAAAAACATACAATGGATTACCATAAGCAATAATTCAGATGACCTAGCGTTATATCAGTACCCATACCTTATACCACTACCTATTGGCCTAGATAAATCTCAAAAAGGCAAAGTTAGGTACATAAAGAAAGCTACAGATTGAAAATATACCGTGATACTACTCATACAAAATGTAACAATATAGAGAATATATTGTTATACTCTACATATTATGTAATATATATTTAAGTGTTTGCATATATACATTTTGTTTTCAGTTGCATATATATTATTGATTAATGATAAAAATATTTATGAGAATGATAAACAACAAATCCAAATAATTGTTACCTTTGGAGTAAGAAAGAAAGTAATACTGGAAAAACAAACAAAAGCAGAACCAATGGTAGCTGTAAAGAGAGATCAAGATTAAGAGCAAAAGTGCATGCCCTAACCGGTTTGGTTCAGTGGATAGAGTGTCGGCCTGCAGACAGAAGGGTCCCAGGTTCTATTCCAGTCAAGGGCATGTACCTTTATTGCGGGCACATCCCCAGTAGGGGGTGTACAGGAGGCAGCTGATGGATGTTTCTCTCTCATCGATGTTTCTAACTCTCTATCCCTCTCCCTTCCACTCTGTAAAAAAAATCAATAAAATATTTTTTTTTAAAAGAGCAAAAGTGCAAGTTAAATTTAAAATAGAAAAATCTAACATGTTTTAAAATTAGGTGGTAGATACAGGTGTTAGTAATATTACCTTTCCTTCTATTTGAAATTACTCACTAAAATTCCTTAAATATTTGGCTCAAAATTATTAAAATTTTCTAGGATATACTGTTTGAACTTCAGCCATTTAATGGGAAGTCTTTGAAGGATTTTAAATCATAGAGTAGCCAAATAGTCTTTACCTTTCTCAGCTTAACAGCAAAAAGCCTCATTTGCTGCAAATAAATATGAATATGATCAGCGCTGACCTAGTTTTTGAACTCACATATGGGGCTGTCTTCTTTACATCTGCACTTGAATCCTTTTCTCTAAATGTCCCAAATAGGGTTCCTGGACTTTTTTATCTAAAGTATGCTGCTCTTATAGTGCTTGCATTTTCAGATAATGCTAACTCCATCTTTTGAGTTGCTTTATTCACCTAGTGCCGTGGTCGGCAAACTGTGGCTCGCGAGCCACATGCGGCTTTTTGGCCCTTTGAGTGTGGCTCTTCCACAAAATACCACGGCCCGGACAAGTCTATTTTGAAGAAGTGGCGTTAGAAGAAGTTTAAGTTTAAAGAATTTGGCTCTCAAAAGAAATTTCAATCGTTGTACCGTTGATATTTGGCTCTGTTGACTAATGAGTTTGCCAACCACTGACCTAGAGTCATTCATGACACTTGGTTCACTTGTCTATCTTCAGATCTTACTGGCTCTACATTAAAATATACTATCCAGGCTTGCCCTAGCCGGTTTGGCTCAGTAGATAGAGCATTGGCCTGTGGACCGAAGTGTCCCAGGTTCGATTCTGGTCAAGGGCACATGCCTGGGTTGCTGGCTCAATCCCCAGTAGGGGGCATGCAGGAGGCAACTGATCAATGATTCTCTCTCCTCAGTGATGTTTCTATCTCTCTCTCCCCCTCCCCCTTCCTCTCTGAATTCAATAAAAAACATATTTTTAAATAATAAAAAATAAAATATATCCAGGCTCTTATCATTTCTTACATCTTCTATAACTAGTATGTTCATCAAACAACCATCTCTCTTTCTTGATTATTGAAAGGACCTCTAAAGGGATCCTCCTATTTCTATTTTTGAAACCCTTTATAGTAACACAGATCCAGAATGATGATTATGGGACAGTAAGATAATTTCAACACTTTGCTCAAAAATTCCCAATATCTACCTAAGGTAAATGCTATGAGTTGTCACTCAGATATCTATCTTCTTCAGTAAAAGGACACTCACTCTCCCATCCCAGCTGCTGGGAGTGTGAGCTGCCATTAACCTATAACTGAGTCTCTTTGTAGCAATGCTCTTGTCCAAAGGAAGGAGCTGCACCCATGGAGGAAATTCCCTCCCAGAGGCAGCTCTCATCCAATGACTGGTGAATGCAGGTGGGCAAAGGTCTAGTCCCCCTTGACTCATGTGAGAGCATCAACATAGCTCTAGAGCTCCTCATATGATTTTCTGAGATTCGGTTGCAATTGCATCATGGTTCAGCATTTCCCTTGGCTAAATCCAACTTCCCTCACCTCCTTTCAGGTTTTATTACCTGAGGGAAGCCATCCTTCCCAAATCAACCTCCTACAAATCTTTGCCTACAGTACCCTACAAAATTTGCTTTCTTTCTACCCACTTCCTTTCTCCCTTTATTCTCTCCCTCACTTCCGCTGCACCAGCTCACTGGTCTCCTGGCCATTTCTAGGAGAGACCAGGCACACACCCATCTTTGACTATTCACTATCACTTTCACCTTTACCAGGAATACTTTAGAGACATACCACTCTGTCTTCATCCCCTTCAGCTCTACATGTTCAAACTCTACCCTTTTCTAACCACCTGATTTTAGATTGCAACCCTCCCTCCACTGCCCTATTCCCACATTCTGTATACTCTACTTGGCTTGATTATTTTTTCTACATTGCATTAAACACCATCTTGTATCAAATATATATATACTAGAGGCCCACTGCATGATTGAATCATGCACATGTAGGGTCCCCTACATGCTTTCGCTTTTGATCGCAGGGGAGCTGGGTATCTGTCCGCTGGTGCACCAGGCCTTTCAGAAGCCTCCGGCTTGGCTTGGCGGAGGCTTCCGAAAGGCCTGGTGCCGGAGCAGACAGGCACCCAGCTCCCCCGCTTTTGATGGTCCACGGGGGGATGTGAGCTCGCTGCCCCAGAGGTCCCTTCTTGTGCCTTAGCACAGCCATGGTGCAGATGCTGAGCTCGCGCTGCCACCGGCGTCCCGCTGGCCCAATCAGCTACCCCGGCCACCCCGAGTCCTGCCCCCTGCACCTCCCGCTGGCCCAATCATGGGCGTAGCGGAGTTATGGTAATTTACATATTACCATTTTATTAGGTAGGATATTTTTCCAACTAGAACATGAGGTCTAGGAGGGCATGGGGCTCTGTCACTGCTATATTCCCTAGGGCTTGGAATCTGATCCAGCACACACCAGACGCATCAATGAATGAAGTGTGTTACAATAATTTGCATTTCAAAGAAACAGCCACAAGATTCTATTTTCTACTCTGGATGTCTCCATTCCACCCCTCAAATAAGTGGCTGTTTGTAGTAATATTCTTACCCCAAGTTGAAATACTCCTAGGAAAATATAAGTAAACTTTCATTAAATGTAGATTCCCTAGATGTAATTTTCTACTTAGGTAAGCTTAATTTTTATAGTAAATAAAATATATTCTCCTTTCTTCCCCATAGGTGAAAGTACGGGTTAGGGAGGGGAGGGTTAATTTTGAAAAAGATCCCAGATTACAGCCTTGGGCCAAAGATTAAAACAAATTATGGCAAATGTTTCCAGGTTGGAAGAGTGTAATGAAGGAAAGGACCTGATCACTGAACAGTACTCAGTACTAATGTATTGCTTACAGGTCACAAGATCATCAAAACTTGCAGTGTTTGCTCATCATTGATTTATATATTTCTTGAAAGAAAGAAAGAAAGAAAGAAAGAAAGAAAGAAAGAAAGAAAGAAAGAAAGAAAGAAAGAAAGAAAGAATAAGGAAAGGAGAAAAGGAGGGAAGGAAAGAAGGAAGGAAGGAAGGAAGGAAGGAAGGAAGGAAGGAAGGAAGGAAGGAAGGGAGGAGGGAGGAGAAGGAGGGAGGGAGGGAGGGAGGGAGGAAGGAAGGAAGGAAGGAAGAAAGAAAGAAAGAAAGAAAGAAAGAAAGAAAGAAAGAAAGAAAGAAAGAAAGAAAGAAAGAAAGAAAGAAAGAAAAGAAAGAAAGAATAAGGAAAGGAGTAAAGGAGGGAAGGAAAGAAGGAAGGAAGGAAGGAAGGAAGGAAGGAAGGAAGGAAGGAAGGAAGGAAGGAAGGAAGGGAGGGAGGAAGGGAGGGAGGGAAGGAGGGAGGGGGGAGGGAGGGAGGGAGGGAGGGAGGGAGGATCTCCTTAGAGTCTCTCTGATGAGTAATACTAATATTCTGAATTTTGAATACCTTTAATGCATGTCTAAACCGCCTATTTCTCATGTGATCTTCACCAGTGAAATCAGTAGGACCAGGCTATTTCCCAGTGACATAAAAAGACAAACATGGAAACTTCGTTAAATGCCTAAGGTGACACTAAATTAATCAAGGGTTTTGCAGCTTTCTGCTAAGTATATCACTCTTTACTGTTTCCAGTAAGAAACTGCTGTCCTGTGAAAAGGGGACTAGGATGATAATTAGAAATCTGAGATTAAAAGGTAATTTTAAGTATGTGTCAGAAAAAAATCTGTTAAGAAAACACAAAATGTAAAGACATAGGAAAACCTGCAAGCTCATAGTAGAAAGGAAAAAAAAAAGCCTTTTTTGAAAGGGGATAATTTAATACAAGGAAAATTGTAGTTTATTGCACATAGAAAACGCATATTCCCTGTGCTTCCCTTCTAAATTACAAGGAACATCAATCACTCAGGAGAAAGGAAGCAGGGCAGACTATTTTCAACCCCCCTAAGTTCAAT
Organism: Eptesicus fuscus; assembly: GCF_027574615.1. Lineage (NCBI taxonomy): Eukaryota > Metazoa > Chordata > Mammalia > Chiroptera > Vespertilionidae > Eptesicus > Eptesicus fuscus. The sequence goes on from NC_072489.1 coordinate 47,160,011, forward strand.
AAAATACTTAATTGGTATAATTTAGAGTATCCTCCCCTTAGATTTCTGAAAATCTCATTTTACTATAATTGAAATTTAATCAATATGCAATTCTGATTACTTATACCCACGAACAAGTTATTCCGACTGTGTATTCAGGATGCCACAACTACCAGTTGATTAAGTTAAAGGGGGGAGATGGGCAAATTCACTGTTCCTGCTTAAGAGAAGAAATAGCAGTGGATTGACTGAGAATTTCATGTTCAATGATTTCGTAGGTAGAGTTTACGTCATTTCTCAATTATGTTCACTCAGCTGCTTAAGACACGGAAAGCTCTCGTTTCTCTGCCACAAATGCTCTCGGCCAAGTTTGTCTAAGTTTGCAAAATGCACAGTGTGAACCAGGTCAACAGTAAAGGAAATGCAGGACCACCTCACCAAATTGTCCATGATTACCAATACCATAATTATGATCACACAAGTGCACAACAAACTCTGCTTAAGTTTTGGACTAACTAAGTAAATAAATAAGTAAGTAAGTAAATAAGTAAGTAAGTAAGTAAGTAAATAAATAAATAAATTACTTAAGGAAAAAAATCAAGGAGCATTGTTCCCAGTCTACCTTAGGTAGATATAGACATCCTGAATAAAGATGAAACAAACACCGGAAAGAGAGAAGAGGAACCTGTAATGGACAAAAAAGGGTAGATTTTAGCTGTGATAGAATGGTTTATAAAAACAAGCTCCCACATTCTCCTGAATTTAAAGAATTAGTATGCAAATGGTCCCTAATTCCTGTCTCCAGTCTAGACCAGCATTTCTCAAAACTTTTATAGTTTAAAAAAAAAATCCTTTTTTTCCTCATTTCAAATCTACCAAAGATGGATCTTTTTTTATGAAATACAGTCAATACAGATTAGAAAAATGAAACAAAAACTAAAAGCATACAAGACATAGTCCCTTTTTATTATAGATTCAGTATAACATTACTCTGTAAAATTGCTATAAAATATTTCAATCTTATTCTCACTTTTAGTATTTACCTCATCATGGACTAGTAACAGTTTGCAGACTGACAACCATCTGAGAACACTTGCCACATAGCACTGATCTATTGCTTACAGCTTATGATGGAGGGTGTTGCTGATGGCTAAGGGTTATGGGATGCTTACTAGGTGAGGTATTCTTCTAAATTATTTGTGTCCGTTATTTCAATTCTCACAATATTCCTGTGAAGTCTTTATAAATGTCAGAGCCATTTTACACATGAAGATAAACTGAGACCCAGTTATGATATTTTATCACCCATAATATCTGATCAAGTTCCTCATGCCCAACCTTTGATGTCTAAGTTTTTGGCCTACTTTTAGCAAGAATCCTATTACATCAGTTTCCCCCTACCTTTGCTGCCTCCTCTTTGTAGTTTTCATCCACTCACCCTCTCGCTCTGCTCCTCCTCTATTAATTCTCAGCTTCTTTGCTGTATTTGAAGTTGAACCTGATCCTTCTCCCCTATTGCAGTGGTTTTAAACAAAATCTTTCTTACTGTTTTAACAAGTGTCAAAATATTTTTTTCTTTAACAAAGGCAAGCCATCCTTAAGCAAAAAACTCAACAAACAGATTTGCTAGGAAGAAGAAATTTAGAATGTATATTTTAAGTAAATCACGGAAGAAACCATTTAAAGAACCCAGCTAATTATTTTGCATTGATAAGCAGGGACTATTTTTCAAAATTCCTTCACAAGCAGTATACCATGGCGGTTAAGAGAATGAGTGCTGAATCCTGGATTTGTTTGAATCCTGGATTTGCCACATATTAGCTGTAGGATTTTGATTAACTTATAAAACACCCCAGTTCTTCATTCATCAGTAAAATAGACGTATAATACCTCATTAGAGAGTTGTATATATTAGATGTTAATATGTATAAAGCATGCACTAAATTGCCTGTCACAGAGTAAATGTTTACATTTTAGTTATTTTTATTCTTGTCATACTCCTACTTCAATAGGGTTCCAAATATTCGGTAGGGAATTTGCTACTCTTGAAAATATTTTTTTATTGCTCTGTAAAATCCTATTCTTTCCTAAGAGTATTGTTTTAACATCTTAGTAAACCAATTAGATTGGGATAAATAGAAACTTTTTTTTTTTTGTATAGATGACCAGTACCCTATGCTTGATATAATGCAAGAAAGAAGCTTTTTAGATTCTCATGATGACAATGTAATATGGTTATCACCATTAAGACCTCCAAAGTAGCTCAAAATCTCTGTATCTCATTATCCATGAATGTTACTAATGAATTCTCAGTTGCTATAGAGATCATGGATGATGTTTCATATTTCTGCTGGATCATTTATTTCAGGGCTTATAACAAAACTTTTATTTTATTTTTTATTTTTTTTTACCAATTCTTGATTTTTACTTGGGATAAACACAGGCATTTTTCCTTTTGTAGGGAGTATTACCATAAAGAAAACCAAGTTACTGAAAAGGAAGATTGCTTCAAATCATTATATTAAGATGATGGTCCTTTAAACATTTCATAGTACATTTTAGCTTTTGGTAACATTGCTGAGTTTTCTAACCAGAGCTGCAATTTGCAAACTTCAAAATCACTGTCAATTGTGGGTGAGAGAAAAATATGCCACATATTTACCCCTGATCAAAAAACAACAATTTACACAAATAGGCATCTTTTATGTATTTTTCTTGTCATTGCATAGTCACATGAGTAATAAAGTTGAAAAGGTCAAGAAGAAAATTGTCTGGACCCTCAAATTCCCCAGCATGTCATCTGAGGTTCTATATGGAGTGAGCAAAAGTAGGTTTACATCTGTGAGTACTCAAAACACAGTTAATTCTTGTTTTATTATTTATTAACTAGAGGCCTGGTGCACAAAATTTGTGCATGAGGGGTGTTGTCCCTCAGCCCAGCCTGCACCCTCTCCAATCTGGGACATCCCTCTCACAATCTAGGACTGCTGGCACCCAACCCATCATCTGCCTCTGCCTGATTGACCCTAACTGCTTTTGCCTGCCAGCCTGATCAACCCCTAACCACTCCTTTGCCAGCCTGATCAACACCTAACTGCTCCCTGGCCAGCCTGGTCGCCCCTAACTGCCCTCCCCTGCCAGTCTGGTCACCCCTAACTGTCCTCCCCTGTAGGCCTGGTAGCCCCCAACTGCCCTCCCCTGCTGGCCTGCCCCTCCCCCCTGCCCCCCCACTGCTGGCCTGGTCCTCCACAACTGCCCTTCCCTGTAGGCCTGGGTCCCCCTCAACTGTCCTCTCCTGCAGGCCTGCCCCCCCAAAATGCTATCCCCTGCAGGCCTGATCCTCCCCAACTGCCCTCCCCTGCTGTCCTGGTCCCCCTCAACTATTCTCTCCTGCAGGCCTTGTCCCCCCCAATTTCCCTCCCCTGCAGGCCTGGTCCCACCCAACTGCCCTCCATTGCTGGCCTGGTCTGCTCCAACTGCCTTCCTCTGCCAGCCTGGTCACCCCCAACTGCCCACAACTGCCCTCCCCTGCAGGCCATCTTGTGGTGGCCATCTTGTGTCCACATGGGGGCAGCCATCTTGTGTCTTGGAGTGACAGTCAATTTGCATATTACTATTTTATTAGATAGGATTATTGTATTATTTTTCCATAGGAACAACTGTAAACCTACTTTTGCCTATCCCTGTATATTCTCCCCACCCTCTTAAGGGAAAGAGAGGGTGTCAGGAAGTTAGTCAAGCTCCTGTGGCCACTGAACCTGATGGATGTATGATGCATTCTATCATTTTGGTGCCCAGAAACTTCTCATGATGCCCAGATGTAAAGACAGGTATTTCAACCACTTGGTACCCAACCACAGGAAATGAGATCCTAGTTTCCATGAGACCTGTTTCTACTTTTCTTCAGAGATTTTTTTTAAAGAAACAATAGGTCAAATGGTATTTTTTAAAAATATATTTCTTTATTTATCTCAGAGAGAAAGGAAGAAGGAGAGATAGAAATATCAATGGTAAGAGAGAATCAATGATGAGAGAGAATCGGCTGCCTCCAGCACGCCCCCCACTGAGGATGGAGCCTGCAACCCAGGCAAGTGCCCTTGGCCGGAATCGAACCTGGAACCCTTCAATCCACAGGCTGATGCTCCATCCACTGAGCCAAGCTGGCTAGGGCTCTTCAGAGATTTTTGACAAAGGGAAACACTGATTTTACTTTTTAAAATTCTTTGTGCAACCAGTGCCTCATGTTCATATAAGTAGCATTATGCTTTCTGACTCATATTCCAAAATGCAGATGCATTTTTGAACCTCTAGTAAAGAACTTATCAGGGCAGGCCTCTTTTAGAATTAATTATGTCTTTGCTATTTTCCCACCTACTCCTAACTTGCTGGATGGCAAAAATTACCATTCCTTTATCTGTGCATCACCCACATTATCAAAGTCTGATGCTTTGTACCCAGGGGCATTCAATATATCTTTTAAATTTAGTTGATTATTGTCCATTTCTAAAGCCAGAAATGGTATATTTATCAAAGGGAAAAGGGGTTTTAATGACTTAAAGTCTTTAGATAAAATGTAAGTTATTTCACCATTCTAATCACCATGGATCTGAGTGAGGATAGTTATACAAAGATGACTTTAACATAATCAAGGACAATAAATAATGGTTTTTCAGCCCCAAAATGCCAATAGTTTGCAAATTATGTCACAAACTCACCATAGAAACTTGTTGTTTTCCCTAAACTCAATTTAAAGGAGGAAACATACTGTTCAGTTCCAATAATGAAAGTGGGTATAATTTGCCCTACAAAGTCATGCTGAAATGGTTTTTAACGATCATGACTCTAATTACCCTGGGGCTGAATGTTGTAAATGCAGTCTATAAAACAAAAACGGAAATAAAAATCAGACTCACTCCTTAAATGAGTATGCCTTCTGACTGGTGGGAGGGTGGGGGGCATTATTTTTAAAAATCTCATTCCTCTTTGGATTACTGAACAGAATAGCTCATTGGAAGGACTTCTAAAAAGAATTATGGAAATCTTCTGATGGCTTCTTATTTAAATAAAGAATTGAAAATAAATAGTTCAGTGGATTTTTTTTTATGTTAATCAGAGGATGAGGACTGAAATATCTAATTTCTAATGTGTTTCCTGTGGTGTTTAAGATTGAACCCATATTCAAATGATTTTCTTTGGCTAAGGTTATATATATATATATATATATATATATATATATATATATATATATATATTATAAACCATTAATAATAAAGCTTGTCTTTGTGCTACATTCAGACAATATGATAAAAACTTCTGAGCTAGCCAAATACCCTATTAGTTCCCAATCTTTGCTTTATAAGACCATCTTCATGAGTCAGTAAGCCAGATCCACTCAAAATTGGACTGGTTTCTGGTTGTGCTACTGTAGCCCACAAGTAGACTAAGTCACAGATGCCTATGGAAATAAAGAAGCCTTTGTCCTCTTTAATACAAAGATAAGAAATGAGAGGCTACAATACCAGCAGTGGATTAGGGTGAACCATTCCTGTCTCACCTAAAGATCTTGGAAATTTCAGCACATGTTGATGAGAGTTAGGGCAGAATGACTGGCACAGAAATTATAAAGGAAATGGAGCTTTGGTTTTTATTACATACACTATTTGTGTATGTAGCTAATGAGGTGATATTTTTTCTTTACTACAAAATCTTGACTTCCTCAGCAATGAATTTGTTTCTTGAGGTAACCTTCACCAAGAAAGTGGTATACAAAGGGTTAAACTATATCATTCCAGTACCAAAGGTTCTAAAATCTTAAGGCAACTTAGCCAAAATTTGTAGCCCTCCTACCCACTCACTCCTGTAGGATAATATATCCAAATTCTCCTAATTATATTCAGTCATCATTTTGTAAATATTTATTGAACACCTACTCTATACCAGACACTATGTAAAACACAAAGAATAAAATGACCTTTACTTTCTAGTTGTTCAGAATGTCCTGGTAACAGCTACAGAAAATAAATACCTATAGCAATAGAAAACTGTTATAACAGAGGCAGTATGCTCTTGGTTAGAAATATATGGAAGACTTCAACAATAGGTAACTGCTATGGGATTACAAAAAAATAAATAAATAACAAGTTGAAGAAGAAAAGGAAGGAAGACCCATGAAACTTAATAGTTAAACTCCCCAGCTTAAAGCCATACATGACTCTCTATTGCTTTCAAGATAAACTTTGAAGTTTTTATGAATACGGTCTTCATTTTCCATGTGATTTGACTTTTGATGGTCTGGCATCATAAAAGGATTTTATCCAGTAGATTTTTAAAATATGCATTTACCAGATATTTATTATGCTTCTTGCATGACCCAGACATTGCAGTAGGTTCTGCAAGCAAAATTATGAATCAAAGAGACATACTCTGACTTCACGGCATTTAAAGTCTAGCAGAGGAGAAATATAATAAGCAAATGAACTAATAACCAAATAAAATTGGCATATAGATAGTGATGAAATAAATGAAGATGGTATGATAACAGAATAATGAAGTGGGAGTTAGTCCAGGGGCGGGGTTAGGACTCAGGAAGGAAGCAATATTTAAGCAGCTATCTCAAGTTTAAGAAAGAACGTGTCTTCCTAAGAGCCTGAAAAATATCTTTACAGGCTTAGGGACCTGTAAATGCAAAGGTCATGAGATGGAAATTAGTTTAATGTATCCAGAAAAAGAACAATATCAGTTAGTAAAGAGGGAGGGGCTCAATGACACAGAACTTTGTGGGCCCCTATTAAGAATATGGGTTTTATTCCAGGCACTGTGCTCTGTTCCTCACACCAACCTTGAGCACATTCCCTCCACCTAACCTGCTCTCTCTCTACCTTCTTCACGTGGTTAATTGTTACTAATTAATATCAGAGACTGGGCCTGAATTAACTTTTGCATATTCAGGGCCGGCTTATACTAGGTGTTTAATGATTGAAGAAAAGAATGGAAACACGAAGACCACCCTTGTGCTTGATCTCTTATTCATTTCTATGAGAACAGAGCAAACAGGAAGGAATTAACTCAAGTTATATATATTCAGTTTCATGATGTGAAAAAAAATGTTTTTTATTAGGTCACCACAGATACTGAAGGAGAACACCAATGAAGACACAATTGTAGTGAATATTCAGTCCCTCTCTCCTTTATGAAGATGCTTTTCTAAATTATTAATGGAGCCATTGATATATAAAGTATAGTAATAGGATACATGTTAGTGTCTAATGGTATCTCTCTAATGATGCTGTTATGACACTTCCTAGCAATGGGAATGTGCCTGTCACTGCTGTCATTGTCAAGGGTATGCTTAACACCTTCCACCAGGAATTCCAGAGCTGAAAGAGGAATCTTCTTAGGGCCAGTTCCCAGTGACAATTAGTGAGCAGAAGCATCATCCTCTCTAAATGCAGAGAGTTCCAGTTGTGCAGGAAAATAATGAACCAGTTGCCATGAGTAATGACTAATTAGGAAAATTTTGACAAGGGTATAATTTCGATTGGTGATTCTCAGCACTGAGATCATTTCATGCTTTGTGAATACCATTTGGTGAAAAGTTCATTCAAATCTAAACTTTATTTTTATAGAAATCCAGTGAAATTGATTTGACATTAGTTAATTGTTTTATAACAAGCAATCAAGACAAGAGACTTTTAGGGAAAATTTTTAAAGCTTCTCTCTCTCTCTCTCTCTCTCTCTCTCTCTCTCTCTCTCTCTCTCCTTCTCCCTTTCTCTCCCTTTTTTTCTATATGATATCTAGATAGCATCAGAAAAACTTTAGCTACTATCTATATACAGGAAAAATATATAATTCAATCTCTGTGAGTTGGATGTGGGGGGGAAAAGCTAGTGCATTTAAGTAACCAGACTCACTATTCCACAAGAACACCCTTACACATTCATTTGACTTAATTTATGTATTTTAACACTTCAATTTGACACATTTAAGACAGTCTTTGAAATTGTTAAGTGTGGGATAGAAGGACCTCTTTATAGAATTTGACATCCAAAAGTAACATCAAATTCTATACAAATGCTCTACTTCTTGAGATCTTTGAAGGGAATTGCATTTTTAAAAATTAATCTGGCCAATGTAATTCTTCTTTTCTTTGTAATAAGTATTTCTCAATGGTAAGCATGTCTTTTAAAATCTTTGAACATAATGAGGATTTTGATGAACATTAATAAATTCACAATTCTACAATGTGATTCATTTTTTATGCTGTTAAATATTCAGTTAAGAGGGTTCTAATCAACTAAGTTAATGAATGTTGTAAAATCAGTTCATGTACTAATAGAGCAGAAATTGACAAACAATTTCTATAAAGGGCCAGATAGTAAACATTTTAGACTCTGTGATTCATACAGTCCCCATCATAACTACTCAATACTACTATTATACAAGTTCAAAAGCAGCCATAGACAGGATGTAAAGGGGCATATCTATGTTTTAATAAAACTTTATTTACAAAAATAGAACATGAGCTGAATTTGGCCCATGACTATAGTTTCCCAACCTCTAGTATGCAAAGAATATGACATAGTTCATATTAAATATGTTTTAAAGACAAAATTTTATCATCTTATGGAAACCATCAGCTCTTACTCAGAAAGTACCAGATATAATTAAGTGGTATTTCATATATATAAAAGCAAGTATCAGAGAAGTTAATAATGCTTTCTAGCAATTTGTAGCAACACTCAATAAAAGTATTGCTTTAAAATTATTCCAGATTTGAGAAATTTAATAATTTATATTATTTCTTATGCACAATAAGCCATATGAACAGCCAAGTTTCATTCATTACTTCCTGTCTTTAAAATATGTTTACTCCTCTCTATCCTCACACCCAGTCATGTGATCATCATGTTCTCCTTTCCTGACCACAGCAATAGCTTCCTAAATTACATCCCTGAAGTCAATTCCCCACCTTGTCCCACAACCTCCTGTCCAAATCTCTATTCAGTTGCCAGAGTGATCTGTCATAAATAAAAATCTAATCATATCTCTTTCTGTCTCCTGTTTAAAGTTTTCAAAGGTTCTGACTATGTTTAGAATAAAACCTAAACTTAATGCAGCCTGCAACATCTTGGTTTGATTTTGCCCATCAAGTTCTGTACCACTATTCTTTCTTTCAAGTAATCATGTTCTTTTTGCTTAAGGACATTTGCATATGCTGTTATCTTTTCCTGGAATTCTTTGATTAATACTTATTCCCCAACAGGTTCCATGAGGGCAGGAGCAGTAATGTATATTTCAGTACCTGACATAGGGTTTACATACAGCCAATAACTGATATAATGGGTGCTTAATAAATATGTGTAAGACATAAATACTTGAATGAATGAATAAATGAATGAATGATATCCTAGAAGGTATATTTAGACATTGATGAAAAAAAAACATTGTGGTCTAGCTATAGAATTGGGGCCAAACCATTCATATTTCTCTTGTCAATAGTAAACTCTGTATATTATTGCTTTCTAGTCCACAAATTATTCTATTAAACCTTCAAAGAAACTTTGTTCCTCCCATGCCCATGTAGTATTTCAATCAGTTTTTATAACATCCGAATGATTGGGTAACTCTTTCTTTTAGACCACTACTAATTATCAAGTAGGAGTTCTCATCTCCTTAAAGCATTACTAATTGGAGATCTTAGCAGGGACATCAGAATAATGAAAAGCTGGAAACATTCCCAGGTCTCAGATTCAACCTGCTGACAGCTTATGGTTATAAACTATTCAGAGGAGCAAAGCTGTTAGATCAATTTGTCTTGTAGAAGTTCTAAGACAGTTTGCTCATGTACACTTTCTTTCTGATATGTTCAGCAGGCTATGGTTCTTTTGCTGAGCTGACGAGAGACATGACTTCCCAGATGTTAAAACAGCTGTCGTTTTCACCCTTAGGGATGACAGCACTTGCTAAAGTTTCTGATTTTTTTTTCCTTCTGAATAAAATTTGCAAAATGCTGGAAACTTTGCACCATGAGACCATTTAATGATGCTACAAATGCTTCTGTATGTTGGTGAGTTGTGTTGATATTGGGGCAACTGTGGAGCAAGGGTAGAGAAGTCATAAATGAACCTGGGATAGGAGTTGTAGGGGAGAGTATTATTTCTTGGTTTAGTAGACTAAAAAGTATCTTCATTTCTAAATTAAGTTAAGAGGCCCAGTATTTAAAGAAGGCTCACTGGAAGAAACTTGAAAGCACTAGAAAGAAACTAAGCTGTACCTGAGACAGAATGTATCCCCAAATTCATGCAAATGTCTGAATATATATAATCATAAGTTAAATTTTATTTTTAAATATATTTCATTGATTTCAGAGAGAAAGGGAGAGGGAGAGAGAGATAAAAACATCAATGATGAAAGAGAATCATCAATTGACTGCCTCCTGAATACCTCACACTAGAGATCGAGCCGGCAACCTGGGCATGTGCCCTGACCTGGAGTTGAACCATGACCTGCTGATTTGTAGGTTGATGCTCAACCACTTAGCCATACTGGGCAGGCATAACTTAAATATTCTGGGTTAGCAATCTAAGTGGATTCAATAATTTTTAATGGTTTCTGATAGCAGTTTTTAATGGTAAGAGGAGTGGAAAATTAAAGATATATAATACTTTATATATAATATATGTAAAATACTATGTGTTCCCAAAATTGTTGAGAGGTATAGGTATCATATTATAAACACCTTATTTTCCAGATAAGAAAACTTAAAATTAAAATGGGAAATGTTAAAATAATTTGTCTAATATCACAGAAACTGTGGAGCATTTTGAACCAGTATTAAGTTATTATAACTCTTATTCAAAGATAGCTTTCATTATATCAATACAGATAGTTGTATTAAAAGAAAAATGAACCCTCAATTTCATCTGTCACTCTATAAACAAATTTCCTAGTTTCATTAAGATATATGATGATTTATTTTTAAAGATGCTATAAATTTGAAACTCTAAATCTCATATAAATAAGACTTTTCCCCTTTTGTCTTACGAAAGGGTAAGATTCACACATCAGCTTATTCTAATTAGGTGCATTTGACATCCAAAGGAACAGAAGCTTTCAAGAGATTTAAAAACAAAACACGAAAACCAATTCCTCATATTCTTTTCAGAAAGAAGGATTTTTGTGCTCAGCCAGAGTGAATAAATATCAAAATAAAAGCCCTGAGACTATTTGTTCCAATTAATACTTTATCTTCGAATGCAGTTTAAGCCATTCTTGCCTTCTGCTCTCCTGAAAATAAGAAGAGTTACTTATAGTAAACCACCAGGGTAGTTTACAAAGTCCCAGCTTCTTTATTTACATGTATAAAACCAGCCATAAATCTCAACTTGGATGTTGAACAAAGAACACTATTTTCTTACAAAGATACAGTGACAAAAATGCACATCAGCACATTTTTTTAATATAAAGGATTTAATATAAGGAAGGTGATTGGTATAATTCCTACTGTAATAACACTAGTACTACCAGTAATAGTAGCTACAATGTTTCCATCTTTACCCTAAACAGAAGTTTTCATATACCTACTAGTTGTATGGCTCCATTGCAATGAAGCAGCGGAAGAGATCCCTTGACCTAAAGGGTTAATGTTTTATGCTTTGTCATACAATTATGCAGTCACCTACTAACTCTAATTCAAATCCTCAGTCCAAGAAAGTCATCTTTAGACAGGACATTTGCTGTGAGCTCTCCCGGGGTAAGAACTCAGCCTAAAGGGGCATTCAGCATTGCTTTTTGAACATTTAACCCAACCCCATCAGAAGGTCTTAGGGTATCTGAAGGCAAGGTTACGTAGCTGCACACAACATGCAGGACACGAAAACTGGTAATGAACTGGTGTTAGCAGTGGTTATAGGAGCAGTTTAGGTAGCACAGAGGCAAAGACAAGCTGATGGTGAGGATGAAACATTGTTAGAACTGCTTTGGGGCTACAGGGATCTCTAGAAGAATGCTATTTCTCCCTAAGAAATCACTAGTGAGTTACTGAGGTAGCTTCCCAAGCATCCTGATGGTCTTACTTTCCTCAAAGCTAACACTATCCCTTGTCAATCACTGTTCTCACCACCTGAAAGAGCCTAGTTCTACGAACGTGGCACAAATTAGGCATCTTGAATATTTTATCATATGTAATGGAAGATTTTTCATATTTGGGCCTGAGGAAACAGTGTTATGTTGTGTCTCTTACCCTTGTTTAGTGAACATGTTAATCACTGATAGAACAGAAACAAATAGATTTATCTTTATAAATTTCTAATACTCAGACATATACCTTATTTAGGGAGCTAATATAACCTCACCTATCTGCCACATTTCCAATATGTCTGAATTGCTAAGGAATATTGTGAGAGAAAACTCAAGATTTAAGAAAACTCAGAATGCAAAACTTAAGAATTGACTGGCCTTTTAAGAATGTACTTAGAAATGACTGTTGCATTGTTTCTCCTTTACAAGGTTGTGAAGTACAGCACTGAGAATGTAGTCAATGCTTTGTAGTAATTATTTATGGTGCCAGCTGGGTACTAGACTTATCGGGGTTGTAAGATATATAAACTTCTAATAACTATGGAGTACACATGAAACTAATATAATAACGTACATCAGCTGTAATGGAAAAACAATTTTAAAGAGTAAAAAATGATTGTAAGGAATTATAGTCCTTTAGAATCTTAACAATATTTATTTCTAGGTAGTAGGATTAAAGGTGTTCATTTCACTCTTAGCTACTGCTTTCAAAATTTTCTGATTGAGCATGCATCCTTTTAAAATATACAGAGAGGCTCCCTCTGCAAAGATGATTATATTCAATAAAACATTGAACACATGACATATAAAATAAAATAATTGTAAAGTGATTAAGGAGAAATCTACCATTTGATTTTTGGGCATCCCCCAGGAGACAGCTCCATCCTCACACTGAAAAAGGTCCCAAATTGTTTGACATTAAGCAAGTTATTTAACTCAGGCCTCACTCCCCCTTTCTGCATAATGTAAAACAAATTCTCCCCTTGAAGGGTTTTCATGAGGATGACATGAGGAAATGTACATGGAGTGCCTATATCAATGCTTGGCACGCCACCGACCACAAACCACAATCCTGCCCCCAGTCCAACATTCTCTTCTATCTCTGCTCATGTCTGCAGAAAGAGGATAGGGGCCTCGTGGCCAACAAATTGTTGCTGAATTCAACCTTCCCTGGGGCGTCAGTGCATCTTGGCACTCACTGCCTTCCCACTGTAATCTGTAAAGAGTTCTGCAAAAGATCATCACCATTAGGATGACACCACATAATCGAAGAATTACTGCCTAATTTAACAAAGCCGGTATGAATGGCTTCCAAAAGAACAAATAGTGAGTTGAATGATGATCCTGAAGCAAAACACTGTTTCGCAGAGTGCTTGTTTGCAGGCCTAAGTGCAGGACAATTTGTCTGCACCGAGTGGTCTCAGTGCACAGTTGTTCTCATCAGCACTGGTGCCCTTCTCCAGTGATGTGGCTTTGAATGGGATTGCTTCAGATAAAAAATGTCACTTCAATTCCCCATGCATTTAAATCTCTCACTGTTCACACATAGTCTCTGCCGGGCGAATGCTACAGCTGTTTATCTACTGACAAGGCAAAAGAGCAGGACAAACTTGGAGGAAAAACTTGGAATCTAACTCCTCAATGTGAGAAGTTGCTGAGACTTGGTGATTATTGTCTCACCATGTATGCAAGTGCCTGTCTGATCTGAGACGATGCAAGTTGGATGGCAAGCTCCTTGCTGGAATGGGCAGTGTTGCCTAATCAGGAACTGGACTATTTTGCTGGGACAAAGGCAAAGCATTCATTTTTCCCAGAGCTGACTAACAAGGGTTTTTTCGGGGGTCCTGATGTATCTGGCAATAGATAAATGCTTATTGGAATAAATGGGTAACTAAACAAATAAACTACTATTAACTTCTCATCTGGATTTTATTTTCTTGAAGAGGGTACATAAGTATTACTTACTATCTGCTTTATTAAATGTCTGCGGTTGGTATTTTTAAATCCATAGTTTCTATTTGTCTGGTAGTGAGGCCGGGGGTGTTGGTGCTATTGGAAAAGGGTGAAAAGAATACAGGATCCAGACACAGTAAAAAAAAAAAATTAGAATCATTTTTCTGGAACTTAGTATTAATAGCTATAATGTATTGCTTATTATAGATTAGCGATTTTATTTATTATTGCATTTGGCCTTCCCAACACAGTTGGATCACATTCATTACTATTGCTTTCAGTTTGCGGATGATGGAACAGTTTTCATTGTCGCTGCTAAATAAACTACCCCCAAGGTTAGTGGCTTAAAATGGTAAGTACTTTATTATTCATTTTATATTTTATTATTTATGGGGATAGCTTATCTTGGCTCCACAATGTCTGGGATCAATTCTGGGGAGGCTGGATGGCTGCGATCACTAGAGAACTGGAAGACGGATGGAATAAGCCGAGGTCTCTTTCATTCACATGCCCGGCTCTCCAATGCAAACAAGACTACTGTGTGGCTGAGCTTCCTCCGAGCATGTGGACCTCAGTGTTGGCAGACTTCTTACCCAATGGCTCAGGGTTCCAAGTGCAAGTGCTTTAGACACCAAGGCAGAAGCTGCATCATCTTTTATGACGGAGCCTTGAGAGTCAACAGACTCAAAAGGGAGGTGCATTGTCCTACTACTTGATTGATTGGAAGAAAATCAGAGTTTTGGGCCCTGGCCAGGCTGCTCAGTTGGTAAGAGCATCATCCAGATATGTCAACGTTACAGGTTTGATTTCTGGTCAGGGCACATATGGGAAGCAACCAATGAATGCATAAATAAGAACAACAGCCTGGCCCGCGTGGCTAGTGGTTGAGCGTCGACCCAGGAATCAAGAGGTCACTGGTCAGGGCACATGCTGGGTTGTTGGCTTGATTCCTCTCTCATTGGTATTTCTATCTCTCTATTCCTCTCCCTTCCTCTCTAAAAATCAATAAAAACATATTAAAAACAATAAATTGATGTTTTCCTCTCTATCTCCCTCCCTCCCTTCCTTGCTCTCTCTAAAATCAATACATAAAAATTTAAAAATATATGTAATAATTTGGGAATATGAGACTTAAAATAATTAAAGAGGGTGACAGAGTTTTAGACCTTTAATTGATCACAGGTCTTGAGTACCAGATGAATTGACTGTCTTGCTTTTGGAAGAAATTTTGTGTGAAAAAAAAATAGGCTTCTTTAAACATTATAGTCCTCTAGGGTTTTATATGATGTTTTGCTATGAAAAAGAATGACCAAAGAAACAAAATTTCCATCTTCTAGTTAATGCTCACTCCTGGGCATATGCTTAACTAATGGAATAGTCACAGGAATGTACCACACATTTCACATGTTTCATTCCTCTTCCTTCTCAGAAATGTGAGTACGTTTCAAGAGAATTTGTATGAATTAACAATGCCCATCTCAAGATGTGCCCTTGGTTATTGTACATGTGTAGCTTTCCAAGTAATAATGGATTCTTTAAGTAAAATAAGAAAGCTTCAGTCCCTTGCAACCAAACGAATGTAATAGAAAGGGAAAACCATGTATTTTATCAATCTTCTTACAGATAAATAGACAATCAAAAATATCTAAAATTAGCTTTGTTCAAAAATCATCAAGGAGAACAGCAGAGTATATAGCCTACAAAAATGTTACACTCCTGAGCTGAAAAATCAATAACCTAGCTCATGCTTTTATTAAAAATAACCCCTTCTTTCCAAGATGCATCCTTTGGAAACTGGACAAAGTGACGCCATGACTAACATCAGGACCAGATGCAACAACTAATGACCCCCTACCCTAGTGCATACAAAACAGTAAAGACCAGGACTCTGAAAGGGCACACCTGGAAGGCTGGTGAACATTCTATTGAGATCCTGCCCTGAGACCTCCCTTAAAATCCCCACCTTTAGGAAACAGATGAAACCCCTTAAACTGAAGGACCCTGAGCATGCACATGCTCTCTGTGCTTTGAGCATGCAGGTGTCTTTCCACACCCCTGTCTTTCTGCAGGATTTCTCTCTCTTTCTCTCTCTCTCATGCCTATGCCTTTTCCTGACCCTTCCCTCAGGCACATTATCTTTGCATTCTTTCTCCTAAGTTCCACGGGCCCCTCTTTTTTTGCCCTCTGCAACCCAGCTGGCTCACTTCTCCTACCTCTGTGACTTTCTAAATAAATTTCTTAGGCAAGAGTTCTGGGCTCTGAATTCATTCTTAGCTGAACTCAAGGACCGAGATCTAATTCCTCATGTAATAGAGCCACTTTAAAATGGGGTCAAAATAAACTACCTCATGCGACTTACTCTTCAAACCTTTGGAATGTTAAAATTGGACAAAATAACATTTGGACTCAGCATACAGCAGCATTGTATCCCAAACAATTGTTTGTTAAGATAACAGGAAAGCAGACATTATGTCTGCATGACTGGAAATTAAAGATGTCCTTTAGAATTAGCACTTTTAAGTTAGCTTATCTACACCTACAGAAATTCCTTCCCTTTATGCCTGTAATTATTCCCCTTCCCTTTCTCATAAATACCTTGCCTTCACCTCCTAACCAGGATGCTATTTGGGTTTCTTCCTGAATCAGTTTTTCTGAAATAGCTATTCATGTGGATCTCAAATAAACTCTGTGGCCTCTCACTTTGACCTTTTATTTTAAGTTTAACAGCCCATAGGTTGTTTATTTCTTCAGAGTGCACTGAGACCCAATGGCTTAAAAGCCTGCTGGCACCAAAGTCAAGTTTTTACACATCCAGTTGTTTTAAATAGTATAACCCAAATCAGCAAAGTTTTAGCCATTTAAAGTCAGGGTCTTTTGCATGCCCCTATGAAACTTGGTATCTGGATGGCATACCCCCCATCCTGTAATTTCCTTATGGTCTCATGCTATGAAGGGTTTCTCCACATGCAAACCTCAAAGAGGGTCACCAAAAAAAACTACACACACACACACACACACACACACACACACACACACACACACACAAAACACAACCTTGTGTGTGCTCCTGCCACCTAGTGTTCATATTGTTTTCTTTCATCAGTCCACAAATTCCGTAAACTTCCTACACTTCTCTGGTTTGACTACTCTTTTAGTTACTTGCCTGACTAGTATGCTGAAAGCTCGCCTTAAAATTGAAGAATAAAGAGTGAAGGTGTGCTCTACTTAAAGCAAGACTTGTTAGAAAGAACAAAGAATAAGTCTATAAAATGTGTTATTCCAAGAGGTGATGCTGGTTGAAAATATAAATTGATGCCAAGAGAATTTGGGTAAATTCAAAGTTTGACAAGGCCATACTGGCTTATTATGACTGTGATTGTCCTATACACTTAATCTTTGAGTTGAGAGTCAAGGAGTTTTAAAAGTTGAAAGGAGGAACTTAATGGATGCTTACTAAAAGGAAAGCAAAGAAGTTTTATAGCCCATCTTTCAGTGTTACTATGAGAGAGAAATTCTGAAGCTGAAAAGCACATGAGGCAGAACCAGAGGTATGATTTAAAAAAAAAATTTTTGGCTAGGTTTGGACCAAATCAAAAGGAGTTGACTCTATTCTATATGGTGTATTTTCTTAATTTTCATATAGCTCATGTGCTATCTAAAATAAAATCTATTTCATTCAAGGTCATATGTTGTACATGTTTAATCTTTGTGCTTTATTGATCATCGGCACTTTCATTGCCATCAATTAAAATTTCCAAAATATTTGGAAATGTTTCAAAATTTTAAAACATAACTTGAGTCAGATTAATCCTCAAATTATATATTGTAAGTTAGAATGATTATTGTATGAATATAGAATAATGTAAGGCACTAAGGTCATCTTTTTAAAATATATTTTTTAATATGTTTTAATTGATTTCAGAGGGGAAAGGAGAGGGAGAGGTAGATAGAAACATCAATGGGAGAGAATCATTGATCGAATACCTCCTGCACACCCCACACTGGGGATTGAGCCCACAATCCAGGCATGTGCCCTGACTGCACAAAGTAAGTATTCAATAAATGTTACCCAAGATTACATTTTCCTTTGATCTAATTATGGCAATGCTGACTTAAAATCCTCCAAAAGCTTTCCAATGCACATAAAGTGAAGTCAAAATCCTTAACATGGCCTGCAGAGCAATATAATCTGATTTCACTCTTCCCAATATTCTCCCACAATCTTATCTCAGCCACTGTTGGCTTATCATACAACCCTTGTACATACTGCTCTGGAAGCAAGACATGTTTCTTCATCACTCTCTTCCTTATTTATTTACCCCTTTTACAGGAAAGCCCATTTTATTTTGTAAATACTATATAGAAGAGTGATGTTCCTTTCCTTCATAGAATTTATCTCAGTTCATAATTATGTACTCAATTAAAAGTACATTATTGTTTGATGAATGTCATTTTATTAATTAGACCAGAAGTTGGTAAAACCAGGGACTGGCCAAATCTAATAATGTGCTATAGTTATCTATCATTAGTGTTTGTTACCATGTTTGAGACATAGATATTCAATAAATATGTTCAAAGATGAATCAGTCAAGCAATTGACCCATCAATCATTACTAATGTTCTAACACAAGAACTTTTACCTCCTACCTCCTAATTCAAACTGTGTGCTCTGCCCTCTTTAACTCATTGAGTGATCTTTGTACTTATAGAATTAAACCATAACCCATTTATAATCAGTGGCGTTAAATTGGATGTGTGTGCTTTTATTTGGAGGAAAAGCGACATAAATGAAAACTTTGAGAATAAGTAAAAGTACTTTAGAGAGTTTTTTTAGTTTTCATTCTCTATTTTTGCAATGAAAGTAATGGCATTAAGCTTCTGGAAGGAATAAAGGCTTTTAGTATAAATTTCATCTTTGGCAAGTGGGGCTCAATTGTCTCTTCTGTAGCTTGCAAAATATAGAATTGGTGGAGTCAGAGGGTGGGTATTGTTAAGTTATTTCTATTCTTTTGAATTTTTTGAATTGCAATGAAGTAGCAAAATAATTTTTAAGGAATCAGAGAAATGTCCTGAGAAGTAAATGTAAGAATCAAACTTAATGGAAGTTAGATAACAAAAGGGAATCAATTGCTGCATTAAAAAGAAATTGGGAAACTAAATATCCTTTGTCCTGGCCTTAAATGAAATCATCAATTACATTCAAAATCAGAGAGAAGAAAAAAAAAATCACAGTGACTCTGAAGATGGGTCTGCATGATTTCTCCATTGTTACTTCATGCAGGTCTCTACATGGGATTAATCTTCCAGAGTGCTGTTAGAATTAATAAATGCTGATTGTAACCAGATCTCAGGTAACTTCTCCCTCCCTCCTACATTCTACAGTTCAGCTAGGAAGTTTTCCATTTGCTGGCTCTGTAAGTGAACTCCATGGGCTCTGCCATTACATGTTGTTTTGATGGTCAGACTTAAGCAAATATGTGTTAATATCAAATGAGGATATTACACGAGTCTTTTCAGTTATCCCCTTTAGCTCTAAGGAACTTCATAAAAATCATGGTTGAACTAGTTCCATTAACTCCAGGGTGGATGTGGCAATCTATATCACAAAGAGTAAACACATCTGCTGGTAAAAAGGAGAAAGTGGTATCTAGAGTCAGCCACTCCTTCTCCTACTTCTCTACAGAAAACAAGAGCAAAAGACACACTTTCCCCAAAAAACATTAATGGTTAGTGCTTAAACCAAAGGAAAAAAAGTCTTAAAAGATGGGTGGGTGGGAAGAGATCAACCAAAGAACTTGTATGCATATACTAAGCTTAACCCATGGATACATAGAATAGGGTGGTGAAGACCTGGGGCAGCGGATTGCAGGGGGGGCGGGGCTTGAAGGTGTCGGTGGGGGGAAAGGAAGATATATGTAATACTTTCAACAATAAAGATTTAATTAAAAAAACACTACAGGCCAAATCAATTTAATATTATTTTCTCTACATACAGCATCTCTGCTAATTTTTCCCTATTGTGACATTTGGGTCCTTCAATCATACCTTGTATAATTGTTCAAATTTTAGATTATCAGTATTATTTAAAGTGAATGCCAGATTTTAATGGCAAATGTTGCAGTTATGGGTAATGTTTATAATCTCTCTGTAAGAGGGTTGAGCGTTCAAGCAACCTGGACACTTTTCATAAAGAGATATGCTTTCTTTTCAGGGATATGGATGGGACAGAGCTTTCAGGCTGCCCCTAGCCATGCACGGAAAGCAGTGTGAAGGCCATTTATCCAGAACATTCATTCCATGCTGAGTCAACCAAGCCCCAAGCACCTTTTTTTTTTTCTTTATTAGCACACATACTGCCTGAATTACCCTGATTACTGCCTCAATTCTATCTTTTACCTTGCCTGTGGGGACAGTCTGCCCACATTCAGGGCTTCAACCAAGAATGACAGGAACCCACAGGAGGCTCCATTTGGTTCTTGCCAGCCAAGGAAATAACTGGAGCAGAAATACAAGCAGCTTATTAGACTTTCCCAGTTGATTTTAGCCTTTATCTGTCCTTCGAATAGCACCTGTAAGTAGTTTTCATAGGTATATTATAGATCAAAGCAAATCGTTCACTTCAACTGCCCTCTAAAGCTACTATTTCTAATGGCATCCAAGTTCCAAAGCACATGAGGATTTGCTGAATCAAAACCCCCAACTCTATCGAGAAGGTGCTGTCAGTTTTAGGAAAGAAAGGATCACTTGAGCCTTAAGGAGACATGAATCATTGATCCATTTTGCTAGATTTTTTTAAAAAAAGAGTTAATTTTATTTTTGAGAAATGAGTGGGCTAAAAACTATGCAGTTCAACAACATGTCTTCCATTTACACACACACACACACACACACACACACACACACACACAATAGTTAAGGAGAGCCCACTCTATCGAAGGCATAGAACAAGGCACTGCTGAATTTAAGGACAGGCTATAAAGACATAAATGATTTTATCTCTGCCCCTGCCCTTCTTACCACCCTAGGAGAATACAATTTAAGAAAGGAAGGCCTCACATATAATTACTGAGATTACTAAGTAAAGGATTAAGTAAAAAGAAAATCTTAAAAGGAGATCAAAGAAAGTGGTCAGTATATCAAAGGAGGAAGAGAAAGTATTTCTGCCAGTGTCAAGGGACAAAGTAAGAAATGAGGAAGATGTCAGGGAAGGGATTAGGTACTTGAAGACTAGATTTAGAAAGGAAAGGATAGGGGAACAAGTCATCAGCAAGGTCTTCAAAAATCTGAGTGTCTTTGAACATGATCATCTTTGTTCAGTCATGGTAAATTAAATAATTAAAAATTTTAAAAATTACTTAAACATTACAGGGAATTTGGCATTCCCAAAGGATGTTATCAAGCCAACACAAGGGTCTAGGTACAAGCATAGAGTGATTACCAGACTATAAATACTATGGGAAATCCTAAGTACACGAATGGCAAGAAAGACTAAATGTCCAAACTCCAAAGAACTGATGTAGTAATGTCCTTATGTCATGTAATAAGTTATCACCAACCTTGTAGCTTCAAACAACATACATTTATTTTCACATAGTTTTAGGAGTCTGGCTTCAGTGTAAGTGGGTTTCTCTGATCAGGGTCTTACAAGGCTGCAAACAAGGTGTCAGCCAGTCTGTGATTTTTTTTTTATTTTTTATTTTGAGAGCTGTAGGCCATCTTCCAAGCTCTTACGGTTATTGGCAAAACATAGTGTCTTGTGGTTCTAGGACTGAGGCCCTCCTAACCCTCTACATAGGCAATTCACAACATAGCAGCTTGCTTTTTCAAGACTTGCAGAAGAGTCTCTCTTCAGCCTCCCAAGACTGAGTCTTACATAAGCATTCCATCATCTTTACCACGTCACATAACCAGAGACATCCAATCACCTTTTCAATGTTCTATTAGATAGAACTAATCCATCCAGACTCAAGAAGAGGGGATTATACACAAGAGGTCATTGGGGGTCACCTTAGGGTATGCCCCCAAATGAAAATCATTTAAATAAGATTATGGGCTGGTTTGATATTGATCAATAAGTACAAAGTAGGCCCTTGCCTTTGTCCAAGTACAAATTATCACAATTCCTTTTCCTTGTGTTTACAAAGGAATAATATTTACACACAATAACAACCTTAGAGTCAGGCAACTATACTGTTGTCCGAACCTCGTGCTGTAAGTCTCTGCTACAGCACTCTGAGCTGTATCCCTCCATGTAGGATGAGAGATCTGTGGGACCAAAGAAATAATCCCAAATGGAGCCCACATACCTCTACCTATTTCCTGTCCTCTGGGTGCTTAAGTTTGGAGCACTTCCTGCCCAGAGAGCTCCATGCCAGTTTCCTGCAGCACAAAACACTTTTTCTGTCTAAGGACAAAGCATGCCACAGATGTACATGCCTTTAAGTCGTATAAATGGAACAAGGGGAACTGCTTGGCTAACAGACCTGGGACTTATGATCCAAGGTATCCATCCTATGCCCTGATCTCTGCAATACAGACCAGAAACAGGCCAGGGAATCAGACAGGTGTGCATCCCAGGGAGGATCCTCCATTTGTCCTTTGCCCCCCCCCCTTACCCCCTCCCCCCCGCCCTGCAATGTGAGAGGTGAGCCTGCTTACATATAGAAAAGAAGAATCCCGCTTTGAGCAGTTAATTTTATTCACGCCCATGGTGTCTAGGGACAACCTACACAAACATTTTCCATCTGCTGAGCGAGAAACAATTTCTCGAGAAGTTAGAATATAAAATGCTACCTCATCAATAAAAGTAAATACATGATAAAAAACTCAACTCCCAACTCTTCAGGGTAATTGTGACTAAGATACCTGAGACACTAAAATGTTTTAAATTATACATTTTTTTAAGGGAGTGAAAAGATGTGTGGAAATCAGTTTGAATTTTTATCTTATAAGGCATGAGAGAGAAAATAAAATGTTGAATGTAAAACTCAAAAGAGACACTGGGGAAAAGGCAAAGAAAAGGAAATTTTCACAGAGACACATTAATTGGAAATATTGTTCAGAGATACCATAAAATATAAAGACATCTCTGAATTGAGGTTTCGGTGCTGAGCACAAGCACGATTGTGCATCCCCTAATATGAGGGGATGGTAAGAGAATCAGGTATTAATGCCACCCCTTAGAGGCTGCCCTGCCTGTTTACAATATGGCATTGGAGAGGTTTGGAAACTCAATTGCTTTCTTCCAAGTTTTCATTTTCCAACTTTTTGGCCATTGCATATAAACATCTGTGCCTCATATCATGTGCTGGGCACACTGCTAGTGATCTAATATCAAATGGCTTTTCCTCCATCTGTTGCCTTCTGAGGTAACACTTGATTAAATTTTTAAAGCAGTTCGACCAAATCTCAACTTCCACCATGTTTGACCCTGAAAAAGAGAGAAAATCTGGGCAAGAATTCACTTAACATAATAGCAACTTGAATTTGCATAAATTGGACTTTTTACCAGTTATTATAGTTGAAGTCTCCTGGGACTAGAGGGCATGAGTTTCACTTAGTGCATGCAGAGGGATGCCCGAAACCTTAGTAGCAAAAGATACATTTGATAGAAGGCCAAATAAGTGTGTGGATAATGCTATACATGCCATTATTCACCCTCTTTGAGCTAGAACCCCTCCTTTAACCCAGAAGCATCTTCTCAGATATTGCTGGGTCACACATAAAATACAGTGATGATCAGGATGATAAAGTTTGAACTTTCCATGTTAGTCTCATCAGCACTGACTGAACTGCCAATTCAGTTTGCCAAACAGGTGTTTTTACTAATAAATTTAAAAATGGCAATAATTTCCCTCAAGAGCTCCATGTTTTCAAAAATCGTGTCAATCAACTAAATGGCATCTATGAATCCTTAATATAACTATTGTTTATTACAAAGGCATATGTAATTGCCCATTTATATGATTCATCTGTACAAAATCATCACTGGTTCCTGGTGTAAGTTCATCTAGGTCAAGTCAAAGCAAGAGCAAAAGAATTGATCTTTCAATGATCTGTATCTCAGGTTTTGAAATATGTGAGAGTCTATTAACACTTATTAATCTTGGACCAAAGGTTAGGAAGAGCTCACTCTTGTTAGAGCTGAATTTATTAAGAGATCACTATGAAATAAAGAATAAACAATGTAGCCTGGCCAGCATGGCTCAGTTGTTGAGTGTCGACCTGTGAACCAGGAGGTCATGGTTCGATTCCTGATCATGGTGCATGCCTGGGTGGCAGGCTAAATCCCCAGTGTGGTGCATGCAGAAGGCAGCCAATCAATGATTCTCTCTCATCATTTATGTTTCTGTCTCTTCCTCTCTATCTCCCTTACTCTCTGAAATCAATAAAATATATATTTTAAAAAAGAATAAACAATGTAGTGAGTTTTTTAAGTATATCAAGCATGTTGATTTCAAAATATTTTTATTGTGAGATTATGTTCTTTCCACTTATTTTTGTTACACCATTTCTTTTTGCCTACAAAATAATAGTGATAACAAGTCTTTCTACTCCCTTTTCCCCCTCCTTCCTCTATCCCTCCTCCTTTTCCTCCTCTACTGCCTGACTCTAATCTCTATTTTTAGTTCAAAATTTTAATACTTAATTTAATTAACCAACCTATGAATGGATGCCAGGCATTCATGTTCTAAACAATAATGGTCACTGAGAATAGGATCACATATTACAAATATGACTCTTGTGATTATATTTTTAAAACAATTTCCCAACCACATATTTAGAATATATATAAGGAAGACTGCTTTGTAAAAAAATAAAATCATAGAATGCATTAGGACAGACAGGAGCCCTATCCCCACCCCTCCCTCAAAAGAGATAGGGAGCTTCAATATTTCTTTGAGCCTGTGTCATGCAATAAGAAAAATGAAAAGTGATTAACATTTGACGATCTCATTACAATGGCAGACACCACCCTTGTCACATGGTATAATGCAGTATCAGTCCTTTAGTATTCTGACACTACTCATTTCTCATGGTTTGGGCTCTGCAGAAGTGTGTGTGGTGAAGGAGTTGACAGGGGAAATCAAGCATGAGAAGGCCCAAAGGACAAGAGTATCGGATGTCTAGGCGTGTAGAACACAAAATGTATAAGCTGAGTTGTATAAGAAGAAAGAGTTTTATGTTAATTTGTCATCAGAGAAATGACCAGCCATATATACAGAAATAATCAATTAAACACATATATTTAAATATAAAATACATAATGAATTGCCTGGAACAATTACACTGTGTTCTCAACATGAGCCATCTTGTGACCAAGGGGGTAAAAATTGGTTCATGAGGGGTGAAATAAATCTGAAAATCACAATGGGTTTTGGCCTTCCAGAATGTCAAAATACATAATCAGATATATGGTATATTTCTTATATTAAAACATCATACTGGGGACCTCCTAAGTAGGGAAATATGTCTAAAAATGCCTCTTAGAGGGGAACGAGAATGAATAAAATGTTGAGAAACACTGGATTGCCTCCCACATATAGTAGTGGTAGTGATGATGGTCAAGACAATAGGTCACAGCAGCCACTGCACAGTTAGATGAAGAACAAGAAGGCACAAACATTTTCCAAGAAAGTGAAATATGCTGAATGTTCAATGTGCTTGTGGAAGTATAAGGAAAAAATGTTGAAAACACAGGATGTTTAGTTATTTAATATGAGAAAAGAAAAAGAAATTGAAATGATGTCCTCTAAGAAAGTAAAGATTAGATTAGATGCAACCTTTAGCATAGGCCTTTATACAACCATTTTTCATGCAATCAACTTAGAATAAATTGAACTTTTCCTCTTGGAACAAGATCAAAGGAAGATATGAAGAGTGCATTCACATGCAGGTTTTCTGGAAAGTGGTCTAGAGCTGGTAAAATATATAGAAAAGAATCAGACAAAACCCACCAACACACTCGAATTTAGAAGGAAGAGGCAATGAGGAAGGGTGATCATGGATGAGACAGGGGGCACACACGTAGAAGCCCATTTAGTGTGACTGCTTATGGAACATTGTTTAAAAGCAGCTACAGCAAAATTATGAAGCCACATCAAGCAAAAGCCAGCAGTGTCTGGATGTATCCTTAACAAGCAGAAATCTTGTCTAGAATTTATGGCAAGAGAGACAAGAGAGAGTCACATAATATTCAAATGAACACTAGATATATGGCGTTCACCAAGCCCATGGTCTATTGTGATCTCTTGATGTGAGTGCCCATAACTACAGCTCCCTTCTCCTCTTTAACCACCTGAGCCTCTCGATGACTGAGTAGATGGTAAAACTCACACTGCCTTCCCATTTATCTCCAACACCACAAGTCTGGACAATAAGAGAAATCAATGCAAATGTGAAAACTTGAGTTTGTGCAAATTAAAGGACCACATAAACCTCTATGCAAACAAAAATGATTAATCAGTGGGAAACACATGAGGGAGAGTATGAATCATTCTGCAACATAAAAACAACAGCCCTGGCTGGGTGGTCCAATTGGTGTTGGAGCATCCTCCAGTACTTCAAAAGGCTGTGGGTTCAATTCCTGGTCTGGGCACATCCATAGGTTATGAATGCGATCCCAATAGGTAGGAGCACATATGGGAGGCAGCCGATCATTGTTTCTCCTTCACATCCAAGTTTCTCTTTCTCCCCACATCCTTCCTCTCTCTCTCAAATCTATTTTTAAAAAGCACATCCTCAGGTGAGAATTAAAAAAATAAATTAAATAAAAATGTATACACTCACATTGGGAAAGTATCATTTATTAATCGCCTTTATAAAATAAGTAGGAACAAATTTTAAAGATAAATACATGTGGCCTATAAAATAGCATATTTATCATATAGAAAACTAAATATTTAAGCTAAACAGGGCTACTTTGAAATAAAAGTTATAAATATTTATTGTGCTTTCAAATACTAAAGAATAGTAATACTAGTGTTACTAGTGTTAAACAGATTAATGAAAGATTAATAACATTTCCCAGAGAGAAATTTAGCAGTTTAAAAATGGTATTTTTAAATGTACAGGAAGGGAGGTTTTTATAGTTTTTATAAGGTACTTGTAAAGTTTTTTAGGACACTTATTAATTTGAGAAAACATAAAAGTGGATTCTCTAAAGAATATACAGAAATAAAGGTGTATTAAAAATACTAAATGTAAACCATGAAACTGATCATGTTAGATTTATTTTTAATGTTTTGAGAAACCAACATATTTGTTTTCTCATGAACAGTATGCCAGTGTTCCCTTTTCTCCACATCTTCACCAACACTTTGCATCTTCTGTTTTATTAATAAAACCTATCCTAACAGGTATAAGATAATATCTCACTGTGGTTTTGATTTGCATTTCTTTGTTGATTAGTGATGTTAAGCATCTTTTCATATACCTGTTGGCCATTTGTATGTCTCCTGTGGAGAAGTGTCTGTTCAAGTCCTTCATCCATTTTTTAATGAGGTTATTTGTATTTTTTTCTACATGAGTTCCTTATATATTTTGACTATCAATCCCTTATCAAACATATTATTTGCAAATATTTTCTACTAATCAATTCCCCATTCTCCAGAATGATTTTGGAGACTGTATTACATTCCTTTATTATATCCAAGGAAAGACCTGGATACTTTGCAGGCACAAGAGGCCAACTTGGAAAAAGATGTACGGGAAAAGAAGAGGCCAGGGTTTTGCGGTCAGGTGCTTTTACATTCCTCATGGTGGAGCCAGGCCATTGTCCACATATGCTTTGGAGCAAGTGAAATCTACACGGGAATGTAATATCAACTCTTTGAGTGTGGCATTTTTGGTTTTTCTATTTGTAATCCCAATCCCAAAACTGTCTAGGGCAAAGGAGAAGCTTTGTGCATAAAAAGGTTTGTGTTTTTTTTTTTAAATATATAATTTTACTTATTTCAGAGAGGAAGGGAGAGAGAGAGAGAGAAACATCAATGATGAGAGAGAATCATTGATCAGCTGCCTCCTGCAAGCCCACACTGGGGATTGAGCCTACAACCTGCGCATGTGCCCTGCCAACCTGGAATTGAACCGTGAACTCCTGGTTCATAGGTCAACACTCAACCATTGAGCCAAGCTGGCCGGACTGTTCATGAAAACTTTTACTGGCCAGAAGAAAGGTGTGGTCAGCCTTCCTGGACTCCAAACTATCACAGCCCAGTGACTTGTACTGCAGACATTTAGGCTGAGGACTTGGAATGCATAAAATATGACTTTGGGGAAAATATTGTAACTCCTTTAGACCCTGATGTACCTCTGTGAAATGCGGATACATGCCCGCCATTTCCATAGTCAGCCCACTTATCTTTGACAGGCTATTTTTAAATACAGTGTTAGGAGATCTTATTTAAACATACAGATTCCCTGATCTCTCCCCTTGGAGCTTCTGATATTTCAGGTTAGGCTGGTCTGAAAATACATATTTAAAAATTTACCCCCAGGAGACTCTAATGCAGGTTTGGAAACTGCTTATCATTAAGTGTACTCTGTAGCCAATATTCTAGGATTCTCGTATCAGCAGAGTTCCAGGTCTTACAGGTCTAAGGGAGAAATGCTAATCGTGAGACTTGAGCCGTAGCTTGGCTTGATTTGGAAAAGTAAATTACTGGCTTTTTCTGCGAGGAGAATATGAGAGGATATCTGACTAAGGCAGACTTTGCCTCAATTTTAAACTCATTGTGTGTTGTGATTGCTCTAGGTTTTTTGTTTTGTTTTGGTTTGGTTTTTTACCCATGCTATAGACTATTAATGTTTGTGTCCCCCCTAAAATTCATATGTTAAAACCTAACCACCAATGTGATGTTATTTGGAATTAAGGCCTATGGAAAGTGCTTTGATCATAAGGGTGGAGCCCTTATGAAAGGGATTAAATGAGTTCATTTATAACAGAACTCTGGTGAGCTCCCTCACCCCTTCCTCCATAAGAGGACACAGCATTAAGGAAGGCTGTCTATGAACTAGGAAGTCAGCTCTCAACAGACATCAAATCTGCTGGCTCCTTGAATTGGACTTCACAGCCATCAGAACAGTGAGAAGTAAATGCCCATGGCTTCATAAGCAGCCCCGTCTGTGTTATTCTGTTATAGCAGCCCAAGCAGTCTGCCGTTTCACTGCCTTAACCTTGGGTCAGTCATCATCCTTTTTATGGAGGAATGTTCCATCTGATCTCCTGCTCTCTCCATGGTTAACATGTTCCTTACGACTTAGAGCTAATAAGGTTGTTTCAGGCCTTCCCCTAAGTACCCTAGCCCTGGCTGATTTGCCTTCCACCTTGATTCCCAGCACATAAACAAGGAGGATGGGAAAACTTCCATTACATAACTTGGCTCTTGTGGGATCTGGTTGCATTGTAACTGGTAGTATAGGTGTTAAATGCCTGTCCCAGGGTGCTGTGGGGTCCAAGAAATGACACATAAATGTTAGAACTAAAGGAAAAATATAAATAACCTTGAAGCCTACTTAAGTGATGAATATATACTTTGTTGTGTGTGATGCTGATCTGTGTTTCTTTATGAAACTTAATCCCCTTCTATGACTCCTCCTTCTCTACAGACTTAAGAAATGATTAAGAATACTTTTTCAAGGCTCTCTGCCTTTAGCCAATTTATCTGTGATGAATAAAATAATACCCTTCCCCCCAAATACCCTCATTAACCTAGAGCATCTAAATATTTTACTTAATATGGCAAAAGAGATTCCGTAGATGTGATGAAGTACCTTGGGCTAGAGAGATTTTTCTTGATTATTTAGGTGCATCCAATTAATCACAGGGGTCCTTAAAACCAGAGTACCTTTCCTGGAAAGAGAGAACCAAGAGATGGCAACATAAGGACTTCAATTACTGTTGTTGGATTTGAAAATGAAGGGCGGAATCACAAGCCAAACAATGAAACTGACCTCTACAAGCTGCAAAAAGTCAAGGAGACAGAGTCTGCCCTAGGTCCCCTGGGAAAAATGCAGACCTAGCAACCAATGGCTTGATTTTAGTCCAATGAGGACTTGTAACCTACAGAATTGTAAAATCGTAACTTTGTGGCATTTCTGAGCTTGTGGTAATCTGTTATAGCAGCTAAAGAAAGCTAATACACAACCCAATAAAATGTTCACATTTCCCCTGAAACTTTCCTCCAGCTGAACTGGTAAACTACGCACACCTTTCCCTACTACTTTGCTTTTCTGGAATTTTGTACTTTTGCTCACATTTTACCACTTGTGACCCTCCCACTCTCTTGGACACTCCATTTGACCCTACATTTCCTTCAAAATCCCGTCAAAGTTCTACCTTCTTTATTCATCTTGCTCCTATCATACTAAAGACTGTGTATATGTTATTCAGACTTTTATAGCAACATATTCACCATTCAGTTCACCTTCATTTATAAGCTTATTTGTTAGTATTTTTCAGTATAGAACTCTTCAAAAAAACACATTTTTAAAAGGCAAATACTACTTCATTACAATTTAAAATCCCGATTATGCCCTGAAAGGATGTAGAGTAGCTCTGTATTTAGAAGTATATACATTTACTACAAAACCCAGTCACCTGAGGGCACAGATTTAATAAAAATAAAAGGTATTTAGAAATACAAAAATTAGAGGAAAAAATAATTTATTACAGCTACTTGACCGGGAGGAGAAAAGGAATGATAAACTATTTACTACTGTAGATTATGCTCATGGTTGTGGGTAGAGGGGTTAGAAGACTTGCTTAGGAAATTGCAAAGAGAATGAGAAGATCTTGACTGAAAATTTTATCTCCAAGTGAGAAAAGGAATCTGGTAGGGCAGTGGTTCTCAACTAGGGTAATTTAACTACTAATAGGACATTTGCCAATGCCTGGAGACATTTTCATAACTGGGGGAAGCAAGACTGGCCTCATGTGGATAGAAACCAGGGATGCTGCTAAACACCCTACAACAATGCACAGGATAGCATCCCACAACAAAGAACCATCCAGCCCCAATTTAATAATACTGAAGTTGAAGAATTTTAATGTAGGGAAACTGTGACTCCAGCCTAAAAAAGAAATATTGGTTGATGAAATAAAAGTGGGAGAATTGTGAATGGACTTGGAAATGACAATTAATTGTGAATAAAATGAACAATTTTATTTATTAAGCTCCAGTAAATATGGATGTGAAGACTGGCTGTCAAATGACTAGCATGGATTTTTACATAGGCACATTTTTTAAAATATCCAGGTCATAGGAGTGATTTCATGGTATTTCACTCTGAAAGGAAGATAGCTTGAGAGGATAATAAATGTTCTAAGAAATATGATTCTGACCATGTAATTGTAAGGTAGAAAAGAGAAATACAGGCGGTTGTGTGATAAGATCTGTGATGAGCTCGAGTGAGTGATCTAACAAAGGTACCATGATAAACCATGATGATCATTTTGTCAGCAAAACTAAAGCTACTTTGTAGAAAGTATTAAGGGAAGGAGAGTTCCAGAAAGAATCAATTGCTTAATGGTGGTTGTAGACAAAGGTCAACTTGAACTATTCAACTCCTGTTTTTTTTTCCTTATCTAATGGAAAAAAATGATGTGCAGCCCTAGCCGACTTGCCTCAGTGGATAGAGCATCAACCTTCGGACTGAAGGGTCCCAGGTTCGATTCCGGCCAAGGGCACATGCCCTGGTTGCAGCTTGATCTCCAGTGGGAAGTGTGTAGGAGGCAGACGATCAATGATCCTCTCTCATCGTTGATGTTTCTATCTCTCTCCTTCTCTTTTCCTCTGTGAAATCAATAAGTAAATATATATTTTTTTAAAATTATGTGCAAGTAACTATGGTAAATGGTTACCAGTCTACAATAGGTGAAGAGATTGAAAGAAATTGTAGCAATTCCAGGCTCAGCTTTAGGTCTGCATCCTGGGAAGCTGAGGGAAATAAGCAAGTTTATCTGAGTCACATGTGGGTTCTTGGAAAAACCAGATAGAATGGGAATGATACAAAGAAACTGGAGATGGGCTAACATCTTTGCAAGACTCAAAATGAACCAGGCACATTTTACAAACTTCTGACCGGCAAGCTTTATGTAATTTCCAGGAACACTTCTAGAATGATGTTATAATGGAGTAGTTTGTGGGTATTAGGAGACAAAAGTGGGCTTGTTAAATACAGGAGTAGTTTTAAAAAAATCTACTGTTTTTTTGTGAAATTGAACGATGGCTAAGTCAGACATCCAGACATCAAATGTACATATAGTAGAGCTAGATTGCAGTAAAGTATTTGAAAATCCTTTCTTGATATCTATATGTAAAACATAAAAATGAGTTTAAAATTAGTAAAACTTGGTAGATTAATAATTGATTGAAGTACCATTTCTAAAGAGTAGCAACTAATGTATCAATTTTCTATAGGACTTAGTCCCAGACTATCTTGATCAATATTTTTGTCAGCAAAATCAATTTGCTGAAGGTGTTATGGGCCATCATTATCGGATTTGCAGGGATATAAACCTGAGAGTATTGTGAATACAATACACAAATGAATCAGGATTTTAAATCAGGATTTTTCTAGTTGAGATTATAGAAGAAACATAAGTATTCATAGATTCATTATATATTTGAGTTGGAGAAAATTGTAGTCAAAATATTTACTTTTTAGGGAAGAAAACTAGGGCACAAGAGGGTAACTTTATATAATTCACATATGGGCACAAGAGGGTAACTTTATATAATTCACAGGAAGGTAGCAAATCTATGGGTTTGCAGAATCCTATCTAATAAAAGAGAAATATGCAAATTGACCATACCTCTGCTATGCCCACACGCCAGTCCATCAGCCAATCAGGAGCAAATATGCAAATTAACCTAACCAAAATGACAGTTAATTTGCATATAAAGGCACAGAGCAAAGACTGAAGACAGTGTAGAAGGAAGCCAAGCACTGCAGAAGGGAGTGAAGCTGCGGAGAAGCAAGTGGGGTGGTGGAGAAGGGAGGGAAGCAGGCGGGCAGCAGAGATGGCCGCAGGAAGCCCTATTCTTGCAGGAATCTTCCTGCAACACGCCTCTAGTGATAAATATAAGGGCTGATTCATTAAGGACTGATGGTCTCAAGCAATTATTTAAAGTTCATTGAATTGTAGCATGAGCAAATATAGCAAAAACAAATTATCAAAATCATAAAAACCCACTGCCTTTCCATTTTGCATGAATAAAACTGTACTTGTTGATGACAAATAGGTGACCAGTTCTA
Source organism: Eptesicus fuscus (assembly GCF_027574615.1). Taxonomy (NCBI): domain Eukaryota; kingdom Metazoa; phylum Chordata; class Mammalia; order Chiroptera; family Vespertilionidae; genus Eptesicus; species Eptesicus fuscus. The sequence continues at coordinate 47,193,282 of NC_072489.1, forward strand.
GATTTCTTCATCTTACTTTTAGTATTTAAAAAGCACAAAATAGCTATTTACAGGCACCAAAAGAGAAATCCACTTCTGTGTATGCGGAGGTTCTGTTGTCAGAAAAATGGTCCACATGGAACTGACTACACATAAAGAATGCCTTTAGAATATAAACAGATGTATGCATACAAAGAAAACTTTCCTGTCAGCAATCCTTACTATCCTATATAATAAAGAGCTAATATGCTAATTAGACCAAACAACAGAACAACCGTCCAGACAAAGCTGGGGCTGCAAGGGCCCACTCTTGCACAAATTTTGTGCATCAGGCCTCTAGTAGAAATAATAACACACTGTACAATTCTGGGTTAATGTCAATAAACCTATGCATTTGCATAAGAATGTGCCATTACTGCCAAAGTCAGTCAGATCAGACAAGGCTGTAAATTAATTTGAGTCCTTATCTGTAACACTGAAATGGCAAAACCAAAAATTTTCATAAGGACAAGAGAGAGCATTGGTGATAGCCTTATTCAAAGGAAATGACTGACATTTTGATGGCTTTGCCCATCAAAGGAAACTCAATCTGTGCACTCATAAGGGTTGGAAAAGAAAGTTCCTATGACCAGCCCATAGAACTGGACTGCAAGAAATCGAATGTTAAGAACAACACTGATTATCTGTGCTGATATAATTAAATATTTATTACAATTGCATGAGTATCAAAGTTGATGAAATTAATTAATCACTCATTTATTTCTTCTTGTCCTCATTCAACAAATTTCAGTGAATATATACCACATGTCAGGCACAGTGACAGGTGCTAAAGATATGAAGATAAATGAAACTGCACTCTCACACCCAAGGATTTACTGTCTTTAGGAGACATAAATCTCCAAAAGAATTTTGCAATGAAGCATAATATATCCTATGAGAATTAAATCTATTAGTTAGGTGGGGATCTAGTAGAAGAAGAGATAATCAGATTAATGGAGTAAGGAAAGGGTTTACTAAGGGAAATTCAATACAAAACCAGCCATTCATAATCTCAGAAACTTCTGAGTTTTATAGAAATCTCTGCTTAGAACAAAAGAGCTGAGTTGACACTTCTCATGATCCTTAGGTATTATTCTTAATTGTACCTGAATTTCTATTAGATGGAATCATTGCCAGAAAATCTAGAAATACCCAAGCCCTATCACAGAATGTATCTCTACTGCCAATTTTCTCAAGACAGCTATATAATCTAGAAATAGTGGTAACATAAAGTAGAAGAAGAATGTATTATGATACCCAAATTCAACATAAGAGGCTTCCCTTCCCCCCATTGAACTGAAACATGAATTTCAGACATGGCTATACTACAGCTAAACACTTGAATAGATAACCACAGGAGGAAAGAGACAATTCGATGAAGGTCATATCCACACCTGGGCTGGATCTCAGGCCACATGGAACTCAGAACCAGCTGTGCTTATGCACAATAATCACAGTATTGCAAATAGCAGACCAATTCATAGCAACTCCTCTTTGTGTAGTCTGAGTGAGAATGAGCATAAGTGTGCAATGAAAGGAATTATTCCTGGAGACCCTTCCCTTAAGGGAACATTGACCTATAGAAGAATGGTACTCTACCTAGGTTGTCAATTGAGAATAAGACATAGAAGTTCTCTTCATTAACCTTTTGTCCTACAATGTACTTGCATATTACAGTTTACAGAGTAGAAAGATAGAGAATTCCCCAATCATTTTTATATTTCTGATTACCCAGAGTAACATCCTGTAAGAAGCAATTATAGCCTTTTGCCATTTGTAGAACAGACCTTTTGTTTTTATTTGAGTGGCATCCAACAAAATCATCCGCTTTTAAAAATTTTAAGTAAATGCATTAATAAACAAAAATAGCAATAATAAACACCCTTACCAAGGACTATCATGATATGCCATAAAAGACATAGTAATTTTAAAACCAAAAAATAATGAAGAAAAAATAACAAAGAACAACCTGAAATAATTAATAATAACATTAAGAAAAAAGTGACAACATTGTCACTTCACCGTAGATCAGTGAAAGTACAACTATAGAATTGCAATAAACTGAGAATAGGTACCTTAGGAACATTTCTCTATAAATATCACACTCTCCTACTCGTAATCATACTGCCTAGAGCGAGCATCTTCAGAGTGTTGGAAACTGTCACATCCTAATATATTAAACATGGGAGACCTCAGCCCCTCTTCTTTCTCTGACAGGGGGAACTGCTAATTAAAAGTCACGACTGTCACTCAAATGGTGTATATTTGAGACAGTTCTTGAATTGATAGATTTAACTCCTTTCTTACAAAGCTTGTAAATCTCTTTTAAGCCTTACCTTCCCAGTCCTCAATATGAGGGACCCAGTTGTCAGGCAAGGACATTGACTGAGTGTCCGAGGGAGATTTGTGAGAGCACACCTGCCTTCAGAGCCCCTGAGGACCAGTTCAGTCATTAGAGATATTTTCTTTCTGTCAATGCTGAAATATTTTCCATAGTAAGAGAATGATGAATGTCACATTAGCTACAGGGAACTCTGAACCTGCTATGTCTACACACAATACTCAGGGCTTTTGCCAAGATAAATAAACCTCAATGCAGTTTTATAGTCAGAAAAGGTAAGTTTTGTGTTACAATATAAAATCACAGAGCTGTAGGATTTAAAATGTTTTTCTAATTTTTAAAAAAGGAGTTGCTTTAAGAAATATTTATAGCAAATGGCATAATTCAAAGCAAGGATCCTCAGATGCACATTTTTTCAGTGAAAGTATTAGCTGAATTAGTTTTCTAGTCAAGAGCATCAGTTGGGATTTCATTTCATCAGCATGACCTTATGTGTGATTAAAACAAGATAGCTTATGAAACTCCACTTGCAAAAGGGCTGGTGATCTTTTGCCATATAAGGACCTCTACCCAGAAGAAATTGCCTCTGCTCATCCAATCTTAATGCCAATGCCAGGCTGGTACTGATGCAGAATTCTGTAGACAGAGCAGATCTTATTTCATAAATATTCCTCTCTTAAAAAATATGAGAGCCTCCGCAGAGAAGTCCCTGTCACACTCCATTCTCTTCAAGCTAACTTCTAAATACATTTGCTATCTGCAAAAAGGGACTAACTGGATTTTCACCACTTGAGCAGGACATTATGGCCCTCGTTACACAACACTGACTTGGTAAAAAAAAAAAAAGAGTCAACTAAGTCTCATTTGGATTTTAAACTTGAAATTACTGTCCATCACCTGAAATTAAATAAGACTTTATTGAATTATACACTATAATTTCATTCTCCATGTACAGTGTGTGTGCTAATGAACCATATTTCCTTATAATAGACCTTCTGTGTCCTTTGCCACATTTTTAATATACCAGTGGATTCTAGAATCTGTTAAGGTCTAAATATAGACTGTATATGTCTTGAAGTTGCAATCCCAGTTCTGCATTTATGCAGCACCTTTTGTTTCCCTCAAAAATCACATATATTATGTCATTCAATCTGCTAGAATCATTAATTCATAACCGTTAACCCCACACATTGTATTAAAATAACTTAAGTGACTTGTCCTCACCACTAAACAGAAAATTCCTAGAAACCTCTGACCCAGCAATGAAGAGACTATGCCTCTCTTCTGCAAGTAAGGTCCTTCCAAGCATGCACAGTGCCTCTACCCTCAGTATTGCTCCTTTCAGATGCATCCATAGTGCCAGATAGAATGAGCTGTTCCTCACGCACCATCCCAACCCATCATTCCAATCCATCTTATCTTAGAAACATGGGCATAGAACTCTTTGAATCCCTGATAGAGGCCCTACTATATTTGACTTGAAGGAGTAAGAAACAACATCAGTTCTGCCTGGAGTTGCCTATGCAATGCCTTTAGACAAGTATCTGTCTAACTGATGGGAAATTCCAAAATGGGAACTCTGTTTTAGTTAAGATCCCAAACATGAAGTGGCTCTTCCCTTGAAAGAGTCCAGATGAATGCCTTCTATTAGTCAGTTTTAGCACCATAGGTGGGTCACATGACAGTACAGCTCCAACTTATGTTCTGTCAGATCTTGGATAGACCTTTATCTAAGTGTTCTGTCAGACACCTAGATAAAAATGGATTCTATTTGCTGTAAAGGAATGACACAAAAGGACATAAACTGTATGATTCTAGGTTTATAAAGTTAAAAAAAACCAAAAGTAAACTACTCTGCAGTGCCAGAAATCAGGAAGGTTGGTGCTTGCCTTTGCGGGGAGCTGGAAAGGGGTGATGGGGAGAGGATCCCAGAATGCTGATGATGTCCTATCTCTTGGCCTGCATGATGGTGACATGGTGTGTTCATTTTGTGATAATTCCTTGAGACTTACTCTTATAATTTGTGAACTTATTTTTGTGCAGGTTAGATTTTATTTTAAAACTTTAAGAAATACACACAAGTGCCTAAGCCTTTAACCAATTATATCAGAATCTAAAGATACAGCCCAAGGAGTGGTATTCTTTCAAAGCACTGAGTGCTAATTATGCTTTTTCACCTCCCCACTCCCTGCCATTCTCTGATTTGTGCTATGTGAGGCTGACCACTAAGAACTGCATCACCCCCAGCTTCCTCACTCTCTGCCTTCCCACTGGATTTAGACAATGGGACTAGTGGGAAAAGCAGAAATAAGAGGATGTTGGAGGATTTGCTCCTCCCATCTCTCTCTCTCTCTCTCTCTCTCTCTCTCTCTCTCTCTCTCTCTCTCTCTTTTCTCTCTCTCTCTCTCTCTCTCTCTCTCTCTCTCTTTCTCTCTCTCTCTCTCTCTCTCTCTCTCTCTCTCTCTCTCTCTCTCTCTCTCTCTCTCCCCCTGTCATTCTAAGTGTGGCAAAGTTTCCTCTCAATTATCTGCATGAGGGTCAAATTGCACTGTTTTGTTCTTTTGCCTCTTTTGTGGCATCTGAGGAATCTGGCTCCTAGGTAAAAATCTATGTGTGAGTTTTCAGGCCTGACAGTGGGCAGTGACAAAGGCTTCACCTGACAGGCCTCATGGAGGGAAGCAGCTCTCCCCACACTAGGCCTAGTGCACAGCAAGTGCATCACAATCTCTAAAGGGAATTGTAGGCAGTGACTCACGCCCCTTCGGGGGTCTTTCTCTTACACATTTGTATTCCTAGCCCCGGAAGAACCTTCATTCCTACATCTCTTAATCTGAGGTCTCGGGCAGAGGTCATCTTCAGGTGCCTCTGCAAGACCTCTTGGAGGACTGTGAAGTCTGGAAGGCACTGTCCCCACTCAATAGCCAACACCTTGTCCTTCCTAGCACTACCCACTCACCACCTTTCACCCCACTCCCCAACTCAGAGACCATTAAATTGCCAGAGCCTTTGATAAGGGCTTCCTCAACAGTGACACAGCCTCACATCTGTGCTGATCCATCTGACCCTTGACCAGCCTGAAACTATTAGAAAAAAGGTTCACAAAATGTGTGGGCTGCATCTCAAGTCAATGCAAATGACTAAAGCTGTGAGCTGTTTTCTCAATATCAGGAATCATTTGAACACCTCTTTCACAGTAGTACTTCACTGCTACTAGACTGACAAAATTTTCCATGGCCCAACTCAAGCTTCAACCCTTGAGGCTAAAGGAATTTATATTTACCTAGCATCAACAACATCCAAAAATGTAATTACATGCTGCCTGATCATGTATGATGGATCAGTTTTGACACAAGCACTCACCTATTACCTCTCCAATGTGAAATCATTCCCATAGAGATATTCATTTGGATGGAACCTATATTGAGCCTTAATGAGGTCAAAGTGTTTGGTCACTAAGTGAATGCATTTATGGATTCAAAGTGTATAGACTATCAGGGAAGATGGGGTAGAGAATGTGAATGGCAAAGGCTTCCAATTCTCCTAGCCTCAACACCCAGTGGTGTGGTCTAAAGGGTCTAAGATCTGGCCTAGGACTCCAGAGATCAGATTTTTAGTAATGGTTTTGGCAACATTAAGGTGATGTTGGTAAATTCTCTGAGCTCATCTAAAAAGACAATTAAACTACTTTAATTCTATATTTTCTTTTTTGTCTTTGTCATCCGCCCATGTATAGTTTGATTTCAACTAGAGAGGTGACATTCTGGCTTGGGCTTCCAATACATAAAAGGAAAGTGGGTGAGTGAGTTCAGAGCAAAGCAAACCAGCTCTAGCTTCAGACACAGCTGGCTATGAATCCTGGCTCAGCCACACCATCTCTATATAACCCTGGATAGATTTACTAAGTCACTCTGAGTTATAAACTCCTCATCAGTGAAAGTGAAGTAAAAATACTTACCTTGAGGGTTCTTATGAGGATTAGAGGTAATATATGCAAAGCACTGTGCATCAGTTTTCAATCAAGGTGGTAGAAATCACCTGGGGTCTTACAGAATCCATGGAAGTAGAAGCTTGAATGTGGAACGGATAAAAATAAGTAGTAAAAATAAAATCCAGCAGCACCAGGGCCCAGCCCATCAGAGTTCCAGCTCAGTGCTGTTGCTTTGCTGCGGATGAGACATCCAATGTGTGCTGGGTGGTCACCCACATTGGCTCTCTGGTTTCTCCATGGCCCTGCATGACTCTTCCTCTTCAGTTCTGGTGTTCCCTTGGCTTTGGTCCTACTTCCCTGTTATGGCCATCACCTTGCTCTGCTCTTCTGTCCAGATCTGGACTTCTTCAAATGAGTACAGGCACACCTCATTTTATTGTGCTGCACGTTATTTGTGCTTCACAGATGTTGTGTTTTATACAAAATGCAAACAAGACCCTCCACCAGGCAAAAGGGTTACAACTTGCTTCATTGTGGTGGTCTGGAACCTAGGCGGCAATATCTCAGGTGTGCCTATATTTTGATGCCTGCTTCTGGCTTATGACATGGGTGCTATACCCCTGGATTCTGCCTCTGCCTAATTCTGTATGTTTATGCTGATAAGAGCTTATGTAACAAGTTTTCCTAATAAAAATGAAATGCTGTGTTTTCAGCTTACTGATTCCCTGTTACCACTGTGAGTACAAAAGAGCCAACGTGATGTTATTACAGAAGCAACAGATAATGGAAATAATCAGAAAAGTTGAAGCAGGACTGGAAGAGAGTTTTAATGGCCAAAGCACTGGTGCCAACACAGGGCAGCACTGTGGGCCATTCTCCATTTCTAAATTTAATGGTGAGAGGCAGAGACGTAGATCTCAGGGGAAAGGATTATCTTCTATCTATCTATATAAAAGCCTAATATGTGAAGTGTTCCCTCAGGAGTTTGACCGACCAGGAGTTTGATCGCTAGCTATGACATGCACTGACCACCAGGGGGTGGCACGGAACGAAGGGAGGTCTTGGCCGGCAGCCGGCAGCCACTAGAGATCCTACCCATGCACGAATTTCGTGCACTGGACCTCTAGTAATAAATAACAAGAGACTGGCATTCCACACCCCCCGTAACCAAGACAAGGACAAATTCTGCAAAACAACTCAAAAGCTGGTAAAACTTTGAACATCTGAATGTAGCAGTCACTCTGGAATCACCAAACCTAATGTTGCATTTCTGATAGGTATAAACAAATTCCATTTATTCAGTCCGAAATCGGCCTAGAGGTAGGAGGACGATCTTAATGATGTATGACAAGACTTGCATTAAAGAATAATTTCAATCACTAGACACGTTTAAAAGCTACTCTGCAGCTGTTAGAAAATTTACAAATAGACTTTAAATACACCTAAGGCAAAAAGAGGCTTTAACCCTCCCATTCTGAGAATCATTTTACTCTTACCTGTGGAAACAAGAGGGGAAACAGATCCAGGGATTAGGACAGGAGGTGTCCCAGGGAAAATGGGGTGAAATGAAGGAAAGAAAGCCTTCTTCCAACTTAAAAAATGTATTTCCTTATTAGAGTAGCATCATGGACCCAAATGAAGATATCTTATTGCTTATGTTATTTCAAATAGCACTAAAATTCTGATTCAACTTAAAAACCTCATTATATGGGCAACTGGAAAATTCTTTAAAGACCCTTCCAGAGAATTCTCAGCAGACTCCTCAGACTGGTGTTGGAGGTTATGAACTGGCGCCACGTTGCCAGTGCAACCTTCAAAAGCACAGGCTCTGCACTGAGACACATGGTATAGTCTACTTATCACTCTGCCACCTACAGGCTGGGTAAGTTACACAACTGCAAAACAGCTCAATTCTCTGGAAGCAAGTCCTTCTGATGCAGGTTTGCTCTGAGACTTGACTAACCAGGTTGTTCAGAGGACTAACTTGGCACTTTATAAGAACAACCCATTATTAAGGGACATCCTGAGCATCAATCGTGATGGCTTCCTTGTTCTCCAAAGACACCAAAGTCTTGCTATTTGCTCCTCACCAAAAAAAAGGCTCTTGAATCTTTTCCAACCACACATAGTCTCCTTAACTTTTAAGATGTAATTCATGTCTCCAATCTTCCAGTAATCCTTCTCTGCACACCCTACACCATATTCATCTATCCCCTTTCTAACCATCACATTGACTAGTAAGTACCTCTCACTCTAACAACCACAAAAAGCTGTTTCTCCCAGTCTACTGCTTCACATAACCCATCCTAGCTTCCCAAACAGAAATGAAAGTTTGGGATAACAAGACCTGTTTTATTTTGTTTGTTTGTTTGTTTTTGGTTTTGTTTTGTTTTTAATTAAGTTTATTGAGGTAATACTCTATATAGTAAAAGCTTAATATGTTGAGTCTGTTCATTTGATCAGTTGCTATGACGTGCACTGGCCACCAGGGGGCAGACGCTCCAACTGGTAGGTTAGCTTGCTGCTGGGGTCTGGCTGATAGGGACTGGGCGAGACGGGCCGGACATGCCCTGGAGCCCTCCCGTGGTCCCTCCCTGGCCTCTAAAATATTTCTTCTAATTAATTTCCTTTCAATGTGCATGAATCCATGCACTGGGCCTCTAGTTGGTTAGTAACATTATGTAAATTACAGGTATACAACATTATGATTTAACATCTGTATATTCTATTAGATGTTCACCACCAACAGTCTAGTTTCCTTCCATTATCATGTTTTTGAAAGCCTTCATCCAATTCACACTGCCCCTAAGCCCCCTTCCCCTCTGGTAACCAATGTTCTGTTTTCAGTATCTATGAGTTTGTATTTATTTGTTTTGTTGGTTGTTTGCTACGTTTTTGTTTTAGATTCCACATGTGATTGAGATCATATGGTTTTTGTCTTTTCCCATCTGACTTATTTCACTTAGCATAATATCCTCAAGATCCATCTATGTTATCAAAATGGCAAGATTCTATATTCTTTATGGCTAATTCATATTCTAATGTATAAACCACGTCTTCTTTATCCATTCATCTAAGTGCTGGTGTTTAAACCTCTTTGTTACTCCCTCCAAAACCAAATGCTATGATATCCACAAAGTAGTATAAAAAGACAATTCTCTATAATATAACCATATTTAGTTAGTATTTTCTCAATGCTCAGTGCCCTCAAAAACATAGTGTGACATGGCCACACTACCACAAAGACAACCAATAACTCCACTTCGAAATCAATACAAGTTAACATATATTGTGACGTCAAAATGACAGGATATTGAATGTTTTCCTTGAGTCCAATTTACAAGGGAAAGGAGGACAACAAAAATATCAGGACACAGAAAAAAGAATCCTCAGTTGAATATTTCAGGAGAAGCAGTATCAATACCAGATACCAAAAAAGATGATTCAAACTGAAAACTCACTAGTTGCCACATGAAGAAGACCAGGAATGGGGTCAGCTGGATACAATGCCCAGATCTCTCTGTGTCCACTGGGCCAGTCCAGCTCCACTCTCACTCGCTTTGGGGTAGCCTTACAGCATATCATATCCAGGCCTCCATTCTGTCCTAATAGAGGGAAGAAAAACAGAAAAGAGTGCTTTTCTCTCAGCAATTCTAATAGTAATCTCATTTTGTTTTATTAACTCTGTTGATCTGCCGGTCACTGATCCAATCGCTATATCCAAGGGTGTGTGATATTCTGATGGGTCAGGCTAAGAAACATACCCACTCTCGAGCTCACAACATAGCCTACTCCACTGAACACCTGTCATTGGAGAGGTATTCCCCCAGGGAAAGCTGAAATGTTATTAGAAAAGGAGTGAACAGCTTCTGGGCAAGATAAACAACACTTGTCGCTGCTACAGGTGGGAAGTGACTAGTTGGTTGATATTTAAATCTACAGATATGAAAATGATCTAATTATCCCATCTCATACCTTTTTTAAAAATAAAATTCCTGCCGAAACCGGTTTGGCTCAGTGGATAGAGCATCGGCCTTCGGACTGAAAGGTCCCAGGTTCGATTCCGGTCAAGGGCATGTACCTTGGTTGCGGGCACATCCCCAGTAGGGGTTGTGCAAGAGGCAGCTGATCAATGTTTCTCTCTCATCGATGTTTCTAACTCTCTATCCCTCTCTCTTCCTCTCTGTGAAAAATCAATAAAATATATTTAAAAAAAAAATAAAATAAAATAAAATAAAATTCCTGAAGGAAATACTCATGAGCACATTGTGAACAATTAAGAACAATTTTTTTGATGCCATAGTTCACAGTATGATATTCCCCAATAAGTGGTCTATAGACCTCCCCAAATCATTCAGCAGTGTGACTAGAATTCCCAAAGTCCACCTTCCTGGGCTACTAGTAGGGACAGTCTGGTTTCATGCTTCCCAGGAAGAACATACCACAGAGCTTTAAAAGTTCATGAACAGTAAAAAAGAAAGATAACATTCCATTAATTTTTCTTTTCAATAAGATGTAGAAATAGAATCATAAGAACTATAATCATTACAAAGTCTCCCCCCACAGTAGAGATTTATTCCACTGTGGTTAGTTACATGCTGTTTCTGAAAATATTCAATTTAGAGTCAGTTGTCTCACTTTATTTTCAGTTTCCCTTCTGTATTGTCTTAATTACTGTAATTCAAATCAAATTAGTTGTCACTCTTTATTCCTTTAAAAAAACAAAGTAAACTTAATCCATGCCCTATAAAATGCCCATGGTGTTGTGCAAAAAAAACAGCAACAAGTATTTATTGAGCATATAACATAAAATAATACCATCTCAGTCTCAAAAGGTAAGTGCTCTGCAGGTGATGACAGTAGGAAATGTGTTAAAAAGGGACTAGATGGCACTGGCCAGTTTTTCTCAGCGGTTTGAGTGTCAGTCAGTAGACAGAAGGGTCCTGGGTTCATGGGTTCAATTCCTGGTCAAGGGAATGTAACTCAGTTGTAAGTTTGAACCCCGGTCCCAGTCGCATATGTGCAGGAGGCAACCAGTTCATCTGAATGTGTGTCTCTCTCACATTGTAGTTTCTCTCTCTCTCTCTCTCTCCTCCTTCCCCCTCCCTTCCATCCTCTTTGTACAGATAAATGGGGAAAAAATATCCTCAGGTGAAGATTTTAAAAAAGGGACTAGATGGTCAAAGGAGGCATTTTTCAGAAGGCACTAATAATGTTGAATCTGAATGACAAGAAAAATAGTCAAGCATTAATTAAAGGGAAGATCATTCCACACACCCCATGCAAAAACTGGACTATAATCTGAGTATTTGTGTCTTTCTCAAGTTCTCATGTCAAAGCCCTACCCAGCAGTCAGCAGTGTGACAGTATTTGGAGGTGGCACCTTTGGAAAACAATTAGGTCATGAGGGTGGGGTTCTCATGAATGGAAATAGTGGCTTTATAGCAAGAGGCCAGAAAGCTAGCTAACTCTCTTTCCACCATGTGAAGGTATAACAGGAAGTCAGCTGTCTGCAAACCAGGAAGCAGGCCCTCACCAGATTCCACATCTCCTATCACCTTGATCCTGGAATTTCCAGCCTTCATAACTGTAAGAAATAATTATTGTTTGAGCTACCAAATCTTTAGTGGAACTGACCAAGACCGGTGCTCAAATGTGAACACTGTTGGTGTGTTGGGCTTCTGCAACCTGTTTGCCCTAATGGTCTTTTCTCCATGGTCATTGCTGATTTAGGCAGAGAAAGATAGGTATCTATCTCAGGCAAGGTGGTCAACCCAGTTTATCTTGGTTATTTGAGTCACCATTAACTGTTGCTAATACGTCTCTGTTGGTCATTTGAGCTTGATCTGCAAACCCAGGAGCTGAAGAACAAAGGAGAAAATGCCGAACAAAAGCAGTGATGAAATTGTGTGACTAGAAAGGGAGAATTTTTTTTAAGCTGTTTTGATTCTTGAGAGTCCCACAGTCCTGGGTTTCAGACCAGCATGAGTTCTGATTCTGTTCCCTAAGCTAGGATTCCAGAAGAAAGTCCTATATCCTTACACTAAGGTCTGTTCTTGGTCTAAGCATTTTGAGTGGGTGTCTGTAATTTGTAAAAAAAAGGGATTCCAAGGATTTAAGGAGATCTTTGAGTAAGAATATGAGCAATGACAAGAATCTCCTGAAAATCATAGGATGACATGTGGAAGTAAAAGCTCAGTGTGGACTTGCATGTGCTTAATCATAGGACATGTAGAAAAATTAAGTAGAAATTCAGGTTCTTTGAAAATAGAGACTCCTGCCCTAACTGGTTTTGCTCAGTGGATAGAGCGTCGGCCTGAGGACTGAAGGTTCGATTCCAGTCAAGGGCAGCTGATCGATGTTTCTCTCTCATCAATGTTTCTAACTCTCTATTCCTCTCCCTTGCTCTCTGTAAAATATATATATATATATATACATATATATATATATATATATATATATATATACATACATATATATGTGTGTGTGTGTGTGTGTGTATGTGTGTGTATATATGTGTGGGTGTGTGTGTGTGTGGGTGTGTGTGTGTGTGTGTGTATATATATATATATATATATATATATATATATATTTAAAAAGAAAATAGAGACTCTTACCTCAGCTATTCCCAGCTGAGAGATTTCACCAGCTACTTAATTTGGAGGAATAAACATGCAGTATCCCTCTGTATAACATTCAGAGCTGCCATATTTAATCATGTGAATATAAATGATATAGCACAGTATATATACTTATTCATTAGTGTGGATTCATTCAGTCTCAATTAACCTTTCTGTTATTTTCATGCACTTCTAACTCTAAGATCCCTCCAAGGTAATGTTAATGATAAATAACTCAATGGAATTGACACACACACTTCCTGGCTATTTTAGACATGATTCTTGTTGTCAGAGAAGGTAAAACAAGATAACAATGTATCTTAAAAAACAAACAATAGTTGCTTTAACCACCCTTATATAAATCTAGGTGCTTTATAAGTTGCACTACAATTAAATATTATGGTGAAACCTGGCACCTTGGATGGAAGAAACAAGGGGGTGGGAGAAGGACCAAGTAATTATCATGGCCACCAAGATCTATTATTCATTGAAACATGTTCTTTGATGTCAGTGTCGATGCCTTGAGGAATGCGTAAGGATCCACTGTGTCTTCATTATGAGGCTTCCTTCCTTCCAGTATGACATCTTTTCAAGAAAGAAAAGACCAGACAGACTCATGGAAAAGCTCTAAAAGATGTATAAGGTAAAGAGAATATTTTATTCCAACAATAGCAATAGTTCATTTTTTTTTTCTTTAGTCCACTAAGAGTCTATAAGAATTTTGGAAATTCTGTTAGTTTTGCTTAGCTGCAGTATATTTTTCCCTAAGTGAATTTAGCTAATCTCTAGTAAATCATTTGTGCTTTTATGGTATCTGATATTAAAATCAATGTAGATTTTCTATTTCCTTAACACAAACGTGGCAATAAAAATATTTACTCAGTATCAACCTCTTTGGGAGATATTTTGCCTCGAAACCATATCACAGGGAGTTTCCTAAGGAGGTGTCCCAGAGTAGATGGGCCCATTTGGCTGGAGCATTTTCCGGACAGTAGATTAACATACTTGGCAAAGAGCCTCTAGCATTGTTTATGGTGTGCAGCAGCTTTTACAAGGGAAAATTAAATGGGACTCTCCTGGGAGTACTATTTTAGATGAGGATATTCCCTGAGCCATGAGGACATGAGGATACTTAGAGAAGCCCACGGTGCTGCCACTGACTGCTGTCATCCCACTTTGATAATAGATGATTTTTTCCAGGGAACCCAGAAAAGAAAGACTCTGTGTGTGTGTGTGTGTGTGTGTGTGTGTGTGTGTGTGTGTGTGTGTTACAATCCAAAAGAATGAGATTCAAGAATAACCAAAACAACATTCAATTGCATCTCTAATTTGTTAGAACCTCAAATCTGACAACAATATAAAGGCGTCATAAGGACACTCACTGAGTATAGCCATAAACAATAAATTTGGACAATAACAACTATAATGAATCATATGTATTGGGAGAGGTGCTATCCACAGAGGAGATAACACAAAACGCCTGGCAAGAGCAGACCAAATTGAGGCCCATATTCTCAACAGAGACTTAGTAATTTAGATCATGAGAGTCCGACAGACCAGGTGTGAGCCCAGCTCTTTTATTTACTAGTTGAGTAACCTTGGGCAAGCAATTTCTATTCTAAGCTTCAGTTTGCTCATCTATAAAGGAAACAGTAATAGCACCTAGTTTATGGGTCTTTTAGAAGGTTTATAGTGAGAATATGAGCACAATGTCTGGCATTTATTAACAACCCAGTAAATATTGGTGGAATTGGTGGTAGTAGTCAGTGCTCAATAAATGTTAGTTGTTATGATGGTCTAGGAACTGATCTAAATGCATTGAATCTTCCAAACAACCTCATGACGATGTGAGTGTAATTATTTTTCTCTCATTACAAGTGAAAAGAGTGAGGTACAGAAGACTAAGTAAATTGACTGTGAATATACAGCTGATACATGGCAGAGTTAGAACTGAAATGAAGGCAAGATGGCTCTCATGTCTGGACTCTTAACAACTATGGCTGTGGGGTTGCTGGTGGTAGCAGACTTGTAAAACGTAGTAGTTTATTCAAAGGCATTAATGTCATCGTTCTTTAATAAGGCATTAAATATTTTGTTTATTTATTCATAAAATGGGGAATGGGCATTTCCGTTCTGCCATATTCTCAGTGAAATTTAGGAAGCTATGAATTGCTTCATGAGATCCTGAGAAAATGAGTGTGTATAATACACCAACTCTGGGATTTGAATTTTAACCTTGCTATCGCTATGTAACATGGAGGATGCTGCCAAACTCCACCATTTTCCTCTTTGGTGAAACTTCACAGGATTACTATGAAGATTAAATTAAAGAGGGTATTAATATCATACACTCATAGAGGATCTGATCAATGTTAATTAAACCTGCTGTTGCCTCTCTTTTCTTTAAACTAGTTGGGTAGGTTTTTATTTACATATGAAACGTTAAGCCAAAAAGAGGAAGTTTAGTGACACCTTAACACAATGCATGCAATATCAAATTCCTTTCTTCCTTCTGCTCATCTTTCTTTTCTATTTTTCTTCCATCATGTACCGTATTCGGTATAGACACATCATGCCATGCTGTATACACAACACTGGAGTTATAACAAAAAACAGGCAATACGTGTATGATTAAGTGCCATGCTTAATGCTCCAGAGGCAGAGACTTCTCTGCACTGAAGTGATCTGGGCCAGCCTTGCACGTAAGATGATACTTGAGTTAGCCCTTGAGGATGGAGGATCTGGAGAGGGAGTAATAATCTAGGGGGAAGGACAGAAGTAAAATATAAGAAGCCAGAATTTGTGAGATGTTTGCTCATCATTAAGGTTTAAATAAACAGTTCCTAGAGAATGGCCATTAATATTATATATATTAGAGAGGAAGGGAGAGGGGTAGAGAGATACAAACATCAATGATGAGAGAGACTCATTGATCAGCTGCCTCCTGTACACCCAGGGATGGAGCCTGTAACTGGGCATATGCCCTGACCAGGAATCCAACCATGACCTCCACTGAGACATGCAGGCCAGGCAAGAATGATCATTAATACTAGCTACCTCAATAGCCCTATGGAAAATTTCCTTAAGAATAACCTGGAATGAAATCCAATGCACTAAGCCGACACTGAGGGATTCTGATGGAAGCTGGGGAAAGACCTCCAGAGATCTTCCCAGCATGCCTTTTGCTCCAGGGCATGTGCAGAAATCCCTTTGTGCTTTTCTAGAATAAAATTTGAACAAAAGAAAAACAAAAGCTCCCTTAAGAGAGTACTGAAAGTTTAAACATTCATCTGAGAACAGCCTAGGAGAATTTCGATTACAAGTCTGAGTCAGCCTGTGTATAACAGACATGGAATGGAGAATTTGAATAGGAAAATAATATAATGAATGCCATGTTGAAGACAACCTGACTTAGAGCAACAGTTTGATTCAGGAGACTAAGAAGTTACCCGCAAGATGACTAAGTGGATATTACTGCAGTCTAGTTTTAATATAGTCCAAAGAATTTTGTATGAAATCAAGATGGTCTGAGTTGCAATAAAAATCTAACCACAAATTTGCACATAGCTCTGAGTGTCTCCTTCAAAAGAAAAGGAAATAGAGTCCTATTTCTTATCACTTTTAGAATGTGAACGATTTTGTGTATGAAATCAAATGCATGCAACTATCCTTCCACAGTGATTTCTCATATCTATGGCAATGTGAATCTATATTAGTACTTTACATCTTTACCTATAATTCAGAATCCCAAAAACAGACGAAATTAAACTCAGTAAATTAGCAATTGCTTTTATTCAAACTGTATCTCACTAAATATTTCCAATATGATATTGGTTTGGATTAACAGTACTGATTGATTTACCTCTTGAATAATGTCAAAACCTCTAAGACATTATTCAGCTTCTTTGTATTCTCTATGGAGGCCATATAGTAGGTAGAATAATTTTCCCCAAAGATGTTCATGTTTTAATCCCTGGAACCTATTAGTAAGGGACTTTTCAGTTGTGAGTAAGCCAAAGATCTTGAGATGGGAGATTATTTTGGGGTTACATAAGTTGGCCCAATACAATTACAAGAGTCTTTCTTATGGGAAAAAAAAAAGAACTAACAAGCAAAATAGAGACAGACTCATAGACAGAGGGCAGGGTGACAGCTGATGGGGTGGGGGTTTGGGAGCAGGGGCATATGGAAGGATTGAGCAAAAAATGAAAAATAAATAATCTAAATAACTTGAACAAAAACTATAGAGAGCATCCTGAAGCTCAAAGAGGCTCATTGACCTATTTCTAGAGTGAATTCTTAGAATAACTTTTTTTTCTGGACACTTCACTTAAAAAATTTCCAGTGACTATCTACTTTTCAAGCTTTAAATCATCTACAAAACAACACTCTAAGACACTAAGGAAGTGTGGATTCATGGAAAATTAGTTATTCTCTCTAGGTCTCAATTTCTTTAAAACAAGGACTATAAAAACACCTATTTTGAAGGGTTAAGGGGGACTGAAATTTAAGTATTATATAGCTTAATAAATTCAATCTTTAAAAAAACACCACCTATTTGCAGGAAATGCAGCTACTTTGTAGTAGGCATTTTATTAAACTCTCAAGATAAGCAATATAGACATGGCCCCCGCCTTCACAGTGCTCAGTCTTACACACGGCAGGTTCTCTGTAAATATGGATCCTACAATGCTAGCATACATGACACCTGCTCATAATGATGACATTTAGTCAGTTCTTACGATGCTGGCACACAGTAAATGTAATGAAGACATGGTAGGCCTCTCAAGACCTATAAACAGTACTAAGTATCTTATACACATGCAAGGATGATATGTAAATATACAAGTATTTTCTCCATAACTACCATAGCTCATCTGAATAATTATTGGAAATTTGACACAATAGGTCCTGTGTCATGTGTCAATGGATGGTAAATCCTACCACGATAATTTTTCTGTGTTTATACCCCTTTGGAAGAACTGATTTGTAGCTGTGGTATACCATTAATTATCTTTTCTGGTCCATGATGTTACAGAGAGGTATGAATGTATAATCAATGCACTAATGCTCAACCTAACGCACTGCAACAGCTTGCCCTATATGTTCAATTGACATGGGGCATTTAGCCACTACAAGGAGTTCCCAAGCAAAGGCATGTTCCTAACTCTACTCACTCACTGCGGTATTTTTCCATTGTTCACATCTCCTTGGCAACAACAACATGCATTCCTCAGAAGCTGCCAAACAATAACAGGAATACAATAGAGTGGTGTACTGTCACTTAAGTAAATCACACCAGCCTCAAAGCCTGGGGAAGGTAGCAGGGCAAGCTGGACTTTCCTGAAGACAAGATTAAAGTGCAGTTCAGGGAAAAGTCACTGAAATGAATACTTCATATGCGAAGGCAACATATATTTACAGAAAATAAAATCTTGGTTAAAACACTTTTGAGTCATGTATAAGTGTTCACTATAAACTAGAAAGGTTTTGCTTGATCTACTTGGTTCACTGTCTGGGTGTTTCTCCCTCCCCTTCTCCCCCCCCCCCCCCCCCCCCCCCATGCTAATGGCAAGCAATCAATCATTGAAGCAGTAATCAGATTTTGCAGAAGGCCAGCAGCATCATTTTCAATCATTTAACTTTGCCAGACTGCCTCCCTCCTTTATGAATCACAGAGATTAATGTGAAAGAAATTTTTAAATGCATTTTAGGAAAATTAACAAATTATGATTCTTATTTTACTCACAGTTCACCATTTCACCAGGCATTATGCATAGACTGTATTGTGGCTTCTAACAGCTTTATTACTCAGAGGAAGAAAAATAGTGAAGGCATCCTGTACTTAATACAGGGATGCACTTTGGACAGATAATGCACATATTCAAAATAGAAAGCTTTAGGGAAAAGTGCTTTTGTGGTTATATTCTTCCCCAAGTTACTTTCCAGAATAAATATTTCAAGGTAGGCTATGGTTCAAACAGCAAGAGAAAAAAAATATCAGATGATTTTTTGTCTCTAAGCTGGTCACCTTTGGAAATTATCCACAGCCTTTTCAGGTACAAGGTTTTTGTTTCAATTTGGACTCAAACATTTTTAGATTTTTAACCATAAAATTTTTCTCTAAAACTCTTTCCAGTCCATTAAATTCATATTTATTATGTTTTCCTGTTTATGTAAACATTGCTTGCTCATTTTAAAATAGCAATGAAAGAGTAAAGTATAGCAAATCAATGAAAAAATGGCTCAAAATCCCATCAGCCTGTGATAGCATTAATTTTAAGACAATTCTTACATACACATACATTTATTTTATCACCTTCATTCTTCTTCTTTATTCCTTCTCTTTCTCTAATTCTTTCTATTGCTTATATCTTCTTTTTTCCTATACACTCCAATACCCTTAATCTCTCTGTTCTTTCTCCCCAAAACCACAGACCTAAATGTAAAATTCAAACTTATAAAATTCCTAGAAGATAACATAGGAGAAAAAAAAATAGATGACCTTAGGTATGGTGATGCCTTTTCAGATACATCAAAGGCACAGTCCAGGAAAGAAATAATTGACAAGTTGGATTTCATTAAAATGAAAAACTTCTGCTCTGCAAAAGCAATGTCAAGAGAATGAGAACATAAGCCACAGAACAGGAAAAAAAATATTTGTAAAAGACACATCTAATAAAGAATTATTATCGAAAATATACAGAAAACTCTCAAAACTCAACAATAAGAAAACAACCAACCAGATTATAAAAACAGACCAAAGAGCTTAACAGACACCTTGCCAAAGATATACAGATGACAAATAAGCATATGAACAGATGATCCACAACATATAAATAACCATGAGATCCCTCTCAGAATAGCCAAAATATGCAACCCTGACAACACCAAGCGCTGGTGAGAATTTGGAGCAACAGAAACTCTTGCTCATTGCTGGTGGGAATGCAAAATGGTACAGCCATTTTGGGAGACAGTTTGGAAGTTTCTCACAAAAGTAAATATACTCTTACCATATCACCCAGCAGTTATATTCCTTGATATTTACCTAAAGGAGGTAACTTATGCCCACACAAAAACCTGCACACTGATGTTTATATCTATTCATGTCCAAACTTGAAGAAACCAAGATGTCCTTCAGTAGGTGGATGGATAAATAAATATGGTATATCCAGTGAAATGAGTGAGATATCAAACCATGAAAATACATGGAAGAACCTTATATGCATATTTTTAAGTGAAAGAAGTCAATATGAAAATGATACATACTGTATGATTCCAACTATATGACATTCTGAAAAAGACAAATCTATGGAGACAGTACAAAGATCAATATTGCCAGATATTGGAAAAGTGAGGGAAGAATGATTAGGAAGAGCACAGGGAAATTTTAGGGCAGTGAAAATACTCTGTATGAGCCCAGCCAGTGTGGCTGAATGTTGAGCATCAGCCTATGGAAAGGGGGGGGGGGTCACAGTTCAATTCCCTGTCAGTGCACATGCCCCAATTGTGGACTCAATCCCCAGTTTGTGGCATACAGGGGATCTCTTAACTAATGATTCTCTCTTTCATCATTGATGTTTCTATCTCTCTCTCCCTCTCACTTCTTCTCTGAAATCAATAAAAATATATTTAAAAATTACTCTGTATGATACTATAATGATGGATTCATGTCATTATGTATTTTTCCATACCCACAGAATGTACATCAAGAGTGAACCATGTGTATTTGGCTCATGATAATGTGTCAATGCAAGTTCTTCAATTATAACAAATATACCACTCTGGTGGAAGATGTTGATAATGGAAAAGGCTACTTATGTGTAAGAGCAGGTGTATATGGGTAATCTCTCTACATCCATCTTAATTTTTCTTTGTACATAAAACTGCTATGAAAAATAAAGACTTTTAAAAGTTTTATGAAGAATAATTTCAAGTCTCAGGACAAGAGAATTTCATTTGCTTCGGGTTATGTAGCTAAGTCAGGTTTTCTGATACAGTATCTCAGAATGTGACTGTATTTGAAAATAGGGTCTTTGAAGAACTGATTAAGTTAAAATGAGACCTTTAGGATGGACCCTAATTCCAAATGACCCATGTTTTTATAATAAAACTTCCAGTCTAATTAAATGTTCTTTACATTGAGCGTGATGGATCCAGGCATGGATGTCAATGTAGACCTAGAAAAATTATTTATTTCTACCAATGCCATGCTCTGCCCCTTCTTAAGATATGCGGCCATCCCCAAGTTGCCAGGATACAGAACTCCTTTTCCAGACAATAGCTCCTCATTTTAAAAAAGTATATGAAGAGGAACATGCATAATGCTTATTCATACTTAGTTCCTGGCCCATACCTGTCTTTTGATGACATATTCTCTCTAGATTTGCAGAGCTTTCTTCTTGAAATACTATTTTTTGAGCATCATGAATTAACTTGCAGGCAAATTTTCTGCAGAACAACTAGATAAACCTCACGTACTTGGGGGTTTTTGAGTTCATATTTTTCCAGTTTCAAGGGGTTCTCAGAGGGCATTTTAAAGTCAGTATTAGAATTAGGTGTGCCTTTGTAAAATTTACTTTCATACACAGATATATCATTTGTCCTTGCTCTGAATCAATATTATATACGCATACACTAATCTTCATTTAATTTACTTTGATCAAATCACATTCTGGATAACCTTAAAAACTCTTTCTGGGAATTACTTATAGAATACTGGGGAATGTACCTGGCTCTTTTGGATTTCCAGGTTACACTATGTGCTAGGCCAAGACTTTTATGGCTCAAGAAAGCCATGATCTGAATCATCTGGAGTTCAGAAAATTGTTTAAACATTTCAGAGAATAAATATGGCATAAGGGTTAGTATGCAGGAGCTTACCTAAGACACTTATAGTCTCCAATGGTCATTTGTGTTAAATATAAATCTAATATATTTCAAATAGAAATACAATGCTTTTAACAGAGTAGATGCTAACCGTCTAAAAGAAAGTGGAGTCCTAACTGGTTTGGCTCAGTGGATAGAGCGTTGGCCTGCAGACTCAAGGGTCCCAGGTTCGATTCCAGTCAAGGGCATGTACCTTAGTTGTGGGCACATCCCCAGTAGGGGTTGTGCAGGAGGCAGCTGATGGATGTTTCTCTCTCATCGATGTTTCTCTCTATCCCTCTCCCTTTCTCTCTGTAAAATATCAATAAAATATATTTAAAAGAAAGTGGAACAAACCACCTCTAATAAATTCATCAGTCAATGATTATTACTTTTTCATTGTATCATCCTAGTCCCAGAAATATAGTTGAATGTAATGTACAGAACTTGAGGAATCTGCTCTTTGCAGAATAAGAACAGCAAGAACCTGATTTTACAGGGTCCGTTATTCATTGCTACAATATGATGAGTTATTCAATACCCAAACTTTTCATTTAAACTCAAACTAGACACTTTATGGAACAAAACAGAATAAGTAGTCTGTTCATATATTATTATTTTAATAAAATAAGGAAGAAGAAATATTAGCAAATAATTTTAAAATGCAATCTCAAGTAGATTTTTTAAATTGGGGAGTATATTTTGAAAGCTGGTATTTAGTTGGTTAAAGCTTTGGATATATGCAGAATTTTTTTTTAATCTAAGTCTTTTTTTTTTATTCACCCTTTGAACTATTAGCAATTGCATGAAAAGTTATTGCAAATTATTAGACAGAAAAGTCCATAGCTAACCCACTCTGCTAGTTATTTGAAGCCCATTGCACGATAGGTAGAGTCTCATAGGCAACTTTGTTTACTCACCATGATTATCAATCTTTAGAGTGAAATGCCTGAAATGAAAATGTGTTGCTGTGTTACTGTGCCCCTTCCTAATTCCTACCAAAGTCAAATGAAGGAAAATGATGGTTCTTAGAGACCACTGGAAATAATCATTCCTTGTGCAGTCTATAATTCAATCATAGATTATGTGATATAACAATAGAATAATTAGACATGTTTCTCTATATATGTTTTTATCTTTTCTGAATCTAGAAAAGGTACACCAAAAGGAAAGCATTTTAGGTGGACTTTACAGGTCATAGATGGTACAACCAGAAGGTTTGTTTCTACTGTGTCCACTTTGGCAAATTGCCACACTTTCTTATTCTTACTAAGGATAGGATAGTAACCCCAAATTGGTTGAGTTCCTTCTTAGTCCTCAACACTGTAAGACTGATTATGAAATGATCAAATGAAAGTGAGTTAATCCAAACAACACAATTCTTCAAATGAAAGTGAGTTAATCCAAACAACACAATTCTTCTCAAATGAAAGTGAGTTAATCCAAACAACACAATTCTTCTAAAATATGAGTTAGTCAGAAGGACAACTCTTTGTTTATTTAATCATTCTTGTGATAAGCTAGTGTCCCAAATGGGCCCTGGATGTCATTCATCCAATCCCACTGGTATGAGCCTGAAGAACCTGAAGCCCACAGTTAGTGATCAAACTGGAATGGATCACTTGGTTCCCTCATTCTTAGACCAGGACTCTTCCCACTCCTGCATCCATGCTTTCTAGCTTGAGCTACATGCCAAGCTGAGCCTCCCATTGCACATTGCCCAGATAGGCAATCTGATTTGGTTGTCAAAAACTAGGATGTTTAGAATGATTTTCAAGGTAGAAAGGGATTAAGTAACTTTGCCTTAATGTCATAGGTAGCATTTCTCCTATAGTTTATTATTTATATATATATATCACCATTAGATTCAAATACAGTTGAGAAATAATTTTCAGAAATTAAATGTTTGAAGATCCTCTGAGTCCAGTCAATTAAATGGGATTCTGAGGACTCAGGAGGAATCATTTATTTTAGGTAGCATTGTTCCTCATAGCACCATTTACTTATATGACTTACAGCATGAATACATAAAAAAAAGGGTCATTTTGAATTTCCCAATATATACAAATAATCAAAATCTTTGTGTGATGTCAGCATATTTGGGGGTGGGGGTTAGTGAAATGGGATCAGATATATCACACAGACCTATGTGATATTCTTGAGAAAAACAATGTAGTCTTATATCCCTAATCAATTGTATGTAATGCTGGAGTCAAAGGAAGTACAAAGTGATAGAATATAATCAGACTTACAGTACTCTTTAGAGAATGAAATCTATGGAAAACTTTTTATGATAATGAGATGGAATAAGCATATCTGATCTATAAAAGCAAGACAACTATTTCTCTTCACCTCATATCTAAATTTTAACAAAACTTCTGAGATTAAAGTAGAATTTTATAATTTGATCTTTCCTTTGTGTTTAATAGAAGATTAATGCCTAAATATTGAGTCCAAGGCCACAGTTGGAATTGCACAGATATGGCCCTTATTTTAAGTTAACAGGAAAAATTTTAATTCAAATACAAAGGTATCCCAAATGACTGCACTTCATTATTCAATATTAAAGAGTAGACATATTCCCACTACTCTACTACAGTTCTTTTGACTGTGTCTGATTAATTCACTTAAGTAATCTAATGTGTATGGAGTCCCCGTCATGTTCCAGGCATTGTTCTTTTCATATTCAAATGGAAGAGACAAAAAATAATGAAACACATAGGTAATATGTCAGGTGGTAGCACTTGGTTAGGGCACATGTCCCAGTTGCAGGCTCAATCCCCAGTACAGGGCATGCCAATTGTTGTATCAATCTCACATTGATATTTCTCTCACTCTTTCCCTCTTCCTCCCTCTCTCTCTAAAAATCAATTAATTTTTTAAAAACATTCATTCTCTTCTCACTATGTGTTCTCTGTCCTTGCTTAGCTCTACTTAAGTCTTATATTATTGAGGGGAAATAGATCCCCAGAAGAATTTCTCCAGAGTGCAAAACAAAGCACCTGTGCTATTAGTTTTCCCTCCACCTACCTAGAAAGGTAGACAAAGATATAAGTAAGAGCATCTCTCTTCCTACTTCTTTATTCTCTCCTCCTTCCTTTTACTACCTCCTGAGATGAAAATGGTTCACTTTTTTTAATGGCCTTTGTGGCATATTATTCTAGTGTTTAGTAGCAGGACTTTGCCTGGCTATCATAAGTAAATGGATCATTTTCACTAAAAGAGAAGAAATAGGAGAATCTGAGTCTGTGCTTGTTCTTTTATATATACATATATGACATATTTTTATTGATTTCTGAGAGAGAAATGGAGAGGAAGAGAGAGATTGAAACATCAATGACGAGAGAGATCATTTACTGGCTTCCTCCTGCACACTCCATACTGGGGATCGAGCATGAGTGTTCATAAGTTAACACTCAGCCACTGAGCCATGCTGGCCCAGATGTGCTTGTTCTTTTTAAAAGTCCCTCTGGTTGTCTTGCTAAAGACAACAGACTCTTTTTTTTAAAGAAGTAAAATGCCTATTTTTTTCTTTTTTGGGGCTTGGGGAGAGACCTGATAGCTATGCTTCTGAAATGGAAAGCTACCAGTAACATAATTTAAGATTAAAATACAACAGTTTGTCCTTTGTGAAATATTATACTTAGAAGAACCATGATAAATGTAAAACATCAAATCAGTGAGTAAAATGATGAATTATTCAGTAAATGATGTGTATTAGTTTCCTGTTTCCTTTGTAACAAATGACCATAAATTCAGTGGCTTAAAAGAACACTAATTTATTACCTTACAGTTTTGTAGGTCAGAAGTACACAATCAGCCTCATTAGGCTAAAATCAAAGTGTCTACAAGGGCAGTGTGACTTCTGAGGCTCTAGGGATCCATTTTATTGTCTTTTCTAGATTCTAGAAGGTTCCTGCACTCCTTGGCTCATGGCCCTTTCTTTCATCATTCGAGTGGATGACTCCAATTTCTGCTTCTGTCATCATAACAACTTATCTGACTCTGACCTTCTTGTCTGCCTTTCGTCAGGACTTTTGTGATGGTATTGGTTCCATTCAAATAATCCAGGATAACATCCTATCTCAAGATCCTTAATTTAATCACACCTGCAACATCCCTTTTGGCATGTAAGGTAACCTATTCACACATTCACGAGATTAGTGCATAGACACTGGGGTGGTATTTATTCTGTTTACCAGGTGATACTAGAGAAATTGTCTAACCACTTAAAAATATAAAATTATATTTAAACCTCACATTATCCACCTTAGTAAATTACACACACAGATTAAAATTTTAAATGTTAATCATGAGAGCAATATTTATAAAAAGCTTTGTTCAAGGAAGGTTAATTTTATGTGTCAACTTCACTGGGGCACTGTGCTCAGATATGTGGCCAAACAGTATTCTGGATGTTTCTGTGATATAATATATTTGGATGAAAGTAATATTTAAATAAGTGAGTTTTGAGTAAAACCTGTCTGGGTGGCTCAGATAATTGGAGTGTCGTACTGTACACCAAAAAGGTTGTGCATTCCATTCCTGGTCAGGGCACATACCTACATTGGGGTTCAATCCCCCATGGGGTCATGTATGGAGGCAACACCAATCATTGTTTCTCTCACATTGATCTCTCTCTCTCTCTCTCTCTCTCTCTCTCTCTCTCTCTCTCTCTCCCTACCCCTTCCTCTCTTTCAAAAATGGATGAACATATACTAGTATTCGGTGAGGATATAAAATAAATAAATAATCAAATATGCAAGGATATGGTCAAGCTTATTTATTGTCATGATGCTAATGACAGGGATTAATATAGGCAGTTTAATATCCAATAGCTGTGATCCTTTAAATCACAGTAGAGTCTAAATTAATAATAAACAAGCATTAAAATTCAAGTGTACATCTTATATACTAGCAGAGAATATAGGTTAAGTGAAAAATAGTAATAAGGTATAATGTAATATATTTCAACAAGTACATTCTACATAAATGTTAATGTACCTAAAATGTCTACATATGTATGTAAATTGGAAAATCTAGAAACATATAGCAAAAAGTTACAAGTGATAACCTCTTGGTGGTGGAATCTAAGTTAGTTTAAATTTTTCCCCTTTCATATATTTTTCTATTTCTTCTACCCATCCGTTTTTACTTGTATATTTAAAAATTTTTTAAAACACTTAACTGCAACAGCACTTATTTTAAAAAGTATTATATATGAGAAACACAGTGTTGTTATTTATTTGTTTGGTTAATCTAATAAAAGCATTATATGTTAATTAGATCAGACAACCAAACAACCTTCTGGAGCAGGGCTGCGAGAGCCGAGCCCCTTGCATGAATTTCATGCATCAGACCTCTAGTTTTTAAATAAATATTTAACAAATGAATAAGGGAGATGGGCCACTGGAGGAGTGTGGGAGGCACCTACTTTAGGAGTAGAGGCAGTTGTACCATGATGCTCCCTGAGACAAGATGCCCTTTGAAGTTAGCACTTTATCTTTCTTAGTGTATAAATAAAAGTATGGCAAGTTAGGTTCCATTTTCTGTTCAATTATCTTGGATAAGCAGTTTCTTCTCTTTCTAAGTGATCATTTAACCCAACAATGAGACATAAAGAGTCCAGGGAAGTTTCAATATTGTTATGAACTGAAAATAAAGAGCGTGCAAATGTCATTCAAGAATTTAGTGAAAGCTAATATGCATTTACACACCTCTCTATTACTCTATCTCACTATCTCAAAATTATCATCTCTAAAATATCCTAATATATAAAAACACAGGGTCCGTAATGACCGAAGGCTTGATCGAACACTGGAAATCAGTCCTACAGTGCTGGGTTGCCGTGGCGATCCAGTGCTGACTGCTGCTGCTGTGGGCATGGCAATCCAGCACTGACTGCCTCGGGAGCTGTGGATCAGGCCCTGAGACAGGCCCAGAGAGAGAGGCAGGATCTGATAAGAAGCCTCCCTGGCAGCTGTTCATCAGCCCTTGCCTCTCTCTTTCTCTCCAGGCTTTATTAGCAGCCATACCTCTCTTTCTCTCTGTGCCTCCATGGGGGCTGCTGATCAGCTTTGCCTCTCTGATCAGGCCCAGATAGACCTGGAGATGCTGACTGGCATATAAACTAACCAATCAGAACCAAATCTGGGTGAACTGTGAGGAGCCAATCAGGCAGGCAGGCAGGTGAGCAGTTAGGAGCCAGTGGGTCCCAGATTGTGAGAGGGTGCAGGCTGGGGTGAGGGAACTGTCCCCGTGCACGAATTTTGTGCACCAGTCCACTAGTACTATAATAATTTAATATAATTTGTGGAAAAGTCACATTAAGCTTGTGAAAGCTTATATAAAAGAACTTCATTCAATTATGCAGAAAAAAATGATGGAGTAAGGGCCACATTCAAACCAAATCATTCCCCTCATAAAAGCAACAAGAACAGTAGCAAAGACAGAATCAAAAATTTTTATAACTCTTGAAATTAATCAAATGTTTGCAGCAACCTGGGGAATGCTTACTTAAGAAAAACTGCTGACTCTCAGGAAGAACTCCAAGAGCTATGGCATTTGAACTTCCACTTGTCCCTGGTTTCCCTCATCACATCCGCATCATCCTTGAAAATTGGAAGTCCACAGTCACAGTAAAAAACAACCGGACAGAAGCAGTATGTGGTTAGAGCTCCTTCAGGGCCCAACTCCCAGGGAATTCTCATTATCTGACCTGCCCGGTGGCTCCCTAACAGACCACATGTGCAAGGCTGACTTATTTAACCTGACTCAGCATACATGGTTCAAAAAGCCTTTGCACTGAGGCACTTATTGAAAACCAGAGGCAATTGTTAAATATTGAGGCAGCCTGAAATGCCATATAACAGGGCAAAACCAAAAGCTTCGAAGGAAAAGCTGGGAAATGAGGTGTCCATAAATGGATTTGAAAAGCTCCAAACTATTTCTGTGAAAGTAGAAAGCTATGCACATGTATAGGGCCGTGCATATGCTCAGGAAAGACCTGAGAAAGTCCTAACCTCATCAACCTTAAACCTGTATTGGGAGCAGAAAGTAGAGGTTAATAGAGAGATCTAAACTGCCCGGCTGAGTGTTGGAAACACCAAACGCTCACACAGAGCCCTCAACAGACACAGGCAGAATTACTGGTTCCAGGCATCAAAGAAAATATCTGTCCAATCATCAACTGATCGCTAAGCTAACTAAACAGAGACTTTCATGGCCTTGTATGAAAAAGAGTACAAACTTTACATAATTAATTCAGAAAATTTACTGAGCAATTAATGACAACAACAAATAACAAGTGGGAAGAATCTGATTTCTAGAGTTGTCATATTACATTATTTAAAATATCAAATTTTCAACAAAATATTAAAGTCCTGCAAAGGAATAAGAAAGCGTGCCCCATAGAGAGATAAATAAAGCAATCAATAGAAACAGAACCTGAGGAAGCCCAAAGATTGGATTTTTTTAGACAAAGACTTTATGTATTTTTTAAAATACGTTTCTATTTATTTCAAAGAGAGAGGGAGGGAGAGGAGAGAGAGAGAGAAACATTAATATATTGCCTCCTGCACACACCCTAATTGGGATAGAGCTTACAACCCACAAATCAGTCATGTGCCCCGACCTGAAATTGAACCAGTGACCTTTTGTGCATGGGTTCACGCTCAGCCAACTGAGTCACACTGGCCAGGGCCTAGACAAACACTTTAAAGCAGGTATATTAAACAAGTTGAAAGCCCTAAAGAAAACGATGCCCAAAGAAATAAAAGAAAATATTAAAATTTTATCTAATCAAATAGAGGATTTTAAAAGGTAGATGGAAATTATTTTAAAATAATCAAGTACAAATTATAGATTTTAAAAATGTAACACCTGAAATTAAAAAAAAAAATCATCACTAGAGGGGCCTCAGCAGCATAATTTTAACATGCACAAATAAGAGTCCGCAAAATAAAGACAGGCCAATTGAGATTATCCAGTCTAAAAAAGCAGAAAGAGAAAAATGAACAGATGTTTAGAGACCTATAAGATACCATCAAGTATACCAATGCATATATATTCTGGAGGAATCCTAGAACATAAGAGAAAAAAAGGATCAGAAAAACACTTGAAGGAATAATGGCTAAGATATACCATATTTGATGCATACCATTAATATACATATCAAAGAAGTTATCAACAAAGAAGTAGGGAAATTGAAAGATAAATGCACCTAAACATTCAATAATCAAATTCTCAAAGACTAAGAATCTTTAAAGTAGTAAAAGAGAGCCATCCCCTCAAGTATAAGGGCTTGGCAATAAGATAAACAGATGATTTAATGTAAGAAATCACAGAGACCAAGTGATGTAGTCAAACAGGAAAAAAATAAGACTGTCAACCAAGGAATTTATATCAAGCATCACATCCTTTAAATATGAAAGGGATGGATGTCCAGTCTCACTACATCTATTCAATATTGTGCTGAGTCAGGAAATTAGGACACAAAAAGAAAGACATTCATTTTGAAAAGAAAAAGAATTATCTCTATTTGCAAATGACATGAACTCTCATGTAGAAAATCTTAAGGAGTCCAGCAAAAAAACTATTAGAGCTGATAAATAAGTTTAGCAAGTTGAAGGACAAAAGATGCATATATAAAACTAAACTATTTCTAAACACTGGTAGTAAACAATCTAAAAATGAAGTTAAGAAAAGTAATTTCATCTAAAATAGCATCAGAAATAATAAAATACTTAATCAATTTATAAATTTATTCCTGTAAGAGATGAGAAGTGCAAGGATGAAAACTAAAAAACAAAACAAAACAAACAAACAAACAAAACCTTGTTGAAAGAAAGTAATGAAGACCTGGGTGAATGGAAAGATATTCTGTCTTCATGAATCGGAAGACTTAATGTTGTTAAAATGGTAAAATTCAACTTGATTATCCAAATTTTAAGTGCCTTTTAATTATTTTTTTCAGAGACTGACTAGCTGACTCTATATTTATTTAAAAAATGCAATGGACCCAGAAGAGCCAAAACTCGAAAAAACACTAATTTGTAGGACTTGCCCTTCCTAATTTCAAAAGTTACTACAAAGCTACAATAATCCATATAGTTGCAGTATTGGCATAGGAGAAATCTATAGATCAATGGAATTAAATGGGGTGGGTTCATAGATAGGTAGCTAGGTGGGTAGATAGATATCCTCACACCAATCATTTCATACATCCATGTGTGTGTGTGTGTGTGTGTGTGTGTGCATAAGTGCTAGTGATGTTTAGCGCTGTTCATTTTTTAATGTACCGTAATTTTGAAACACATATTTACTCTACAACTAAAAAACAATGGCCAACTGCTAGAAGTATATCTAAAAATCAACATTAGTTATCCTATATAATAAAAGCATAGTTATGCAAATTGTCCCCTCCACAGGGAGTTGTCCGGGAGTTTGACCAGGGTGCCGGGCTGGCCAGGGGAAAGTGTGAGGCCCAGGCTGGCAGCCAGCAGCCACTAGGGACCCTAGTTTTATACAAAAGAAAAGTAGTCCTGCTAGAGGATATAACTACCCCTATGTATTTAGTAAAAATAAACCTAGATGTTGGTTCAGCTAGAATCATTTCTATAATTAGTACATTTTTCCTGTCTTGGTATCATCTGATGGTTTTAAATATGTTTTATTAACTTTTCTGCAATTATACTACAGGTGAGTATAGAAAATAAAAATATCAGTATCCTAGTTTTTTATATAAAGAAAAATTAATTAAGTTCCATTTTTAAGGTAGGCAAGACAAACAGAAAGATATGACTGAACAGAGAAAGCAATGAAGTAATATCTTTCTGACAACTGGGCAATCATATGTGCAAAAATGCAGACCTTCTTTACAAATCAACGTGCCTAATTAAATTCTATATTACATGGGCTGCAAACTTCTTTCTAGCCTCTGATTGGAAATATATTACATGATTGTCCTGCTTTAAAGATTGAGACACCTGCCTTGAGCTATAACAGCTAAACAGTGAATAACAAGGTGAATAAATTATCAAGGGCCAGAAGTCCAGCTTTTGTAATTAAGTCCTTTGTTACTTTTCAAACGTGATCCTTTGGAAATGAAGAATGGGAAATAATACTTTCATTGATGAGAAATGAAAATTATTCTCTCTTCCCTATGATGAAAATTTATGAGAACAAAAAGCATAAAAGTAGTGGCATAATGCCACTATGTTATAGTGAGAACAGAGTTAAGAACATTGAAGTCTATTTTTCCCCAAATTTGGTGTCTGGTAGGAATGAGTGGAAGTTATCTAAAATAATAAAGCCCATTGACAACATAGAAGATTATAATGTTTTGCAGATATAAATTGCCACTTTAATATCATTTTTTTATTGATTTCAGAGAGGAAGGGAGGAGAGGGAAAGATAGAAACATCAATGAGAGAGAATCATTGATCGACTGCCTCCTCCACACTCCCCACTGGCATTGAGCCCCCAACTCAGGCATGTACCCTTGACTGGAATCAAACTTGGGATCCCTAGGTCCTCAGGCCAATGCTCAATCCTCTGAGCCAAACCAGCAAGAGCTAAATTGCCATTTTTAGTTACATGGTTTAGGTAAGCAAATTTATCTAGGATAATTTATTTATCCTAGTTTAAAAGGCCCCAGGAGATCTCTTATAATTATATATTATGTGATATTATATTTCTTATATTTCTTATATTATATTTCTTATATTTTATTATATTAATACTAGTGGCCCGTTGCACGATATTCGTGCAAGAATAGGCCTTCCTTCCCCTGGCTTCACTCCCAGGTGCACGGGAGCTGGCTCATCCCTGCTCCTGGCCCGCCCAGGAGCCGGCAAGTCCTCACTTCTGGCTGCAGCAGCGCTCCTGTAGCTCCCTCCGCTGCTCGCCTTCCCCTCATAGCAGGCATCATGCCCCTTCTAGCTGCTCCACACCTGCGTATGCAAATTAGCCTTCATCTTTGTTGGGTTAATTTGCATACTCACTCTGATTGGCTGTGGGCATAGCAGAGTGATGGTTAATTTGCATGTTTCTCTTTTATTAGGTAAGATTCTTTTGCTGCATAACAAATTATCACAAATTCAGTAGCTTCAAACAAAACACTTTCCCCCCCCCCACAGATTCTATAGGTCAGAATTCAGGATATGGCTTAGTTCAGTCCTCTGCTTTGGGTCTCGCAGGGCTACTGTCAACAAGTCAGATGGGCTGCATTCTTTCTACCTGGACATCTTCAATAGGACCACACACTTGATGAAACCCAGAGAGATAGTGTCAAGCTGCTAAGATGGAGTTTCCCATGACATAATGTAGAATTAACATCCCATCATCTTTGCCATATAACATAAACTAATCAAGGGGACTGCCATCCCATGACTTTGTCATATTCTACTAGTTTGGAAGAAGCTATGGGCCCTTCCCATACTCAGAGGGAGGGGATCACACAGTGTGTGTGTATACCAGAAAGTAGGGATGGTTGGGTGTGACCCTAGACTCTGTCCTTTGGCTATTTCCAACTAAAAAAATCATTCCTAAGGCCTAACATTCAAAAATCTATCGTCGAAATAAAGCAGACATCCTCTGGGACTCATTTTATGCTGCAGTAAACACTGGGTATTTCTTCTTCAGGATTATCACTGTCATAACAACCAGTAGTTGACGCTGGCTTACCAAAACTCACAAACATGGCCCTTGCATCAAAAGCCCCTGCAGTAGAAATACACATGCAAGCCCTACATAGCGGTCAATTTAAAAGAAA
Source organism: Eptesicus fuscus (assembly GCF_027574615.1). NCBI lineage: Eukaryota > Metazoa > Chordata > Mammalia > Chiroptera > Vespertilionidae > Eptesicus > Eptesicus fuscus. Next base: position 47,226,830 of record NC_072489.1, read on the forward strand.
GCAACAACAAATTGCCCTGTAGTCTCCCACAGAAGGAGGTTGCACATATCCTTATGCCTTTATATTCTGGGCATTACTTTCGTTTGCTTCTAAAACTAGGAGACTCAGTCCTTGGTGCCTTGTGGACCCAATTAATCAGAGACCAAAACAGAACGTCTCTCACTTTGTCTTTTCAACCACAATTATCTGAAGCTGCAACGCATATACCTGGTACATCCTAGGGGTGAGCGGACCAATATCAACCACCTATACGTATCTGAAATCACCCTATGTGCATGGCTTGCTTTAAAAAAAATAGATACCTGTTTTGTTCTCTTTTATTTTAAAAGAAGAAATTATACCTCAGAATCAGGTCTCAAATTGATTACAGATTGATTCAAAAACAATCATTTGTTGCTGCTTTTGATCTAGCATGGAAACATTTCCAAAGCCAGATCTCAATTCTGGCAAAAGTGATAAATTCTTAGGAAAGAGAGCATCAAGTGTTCAGTTAAAAAAAACAACAAAAATCAGTCCTGGATTGAGGAGACAAAACAGTTTGGGTTGCCAGGAAACAGGCAATCTGATTTGTATTTGTTTTCTTTTTAATTCTTGAAACTGTCTTCTCTGCTAACCTATTTGAGACATGAGCAAAGAATTAGTCCCTGCTACCATTTAAGCACATGTTGTTAGTTATCTTGGTATACAAAGCATTTTTAAAAGAATTTTTCAGCTCCTTTCCTCATTATGAAGATAAATAGCATAGTCAAATTGTGCTATACTCACCTCAAAACCCACTCCCCTCCCCCTGTGGGCTGCATTCAGGGGAAACTCATTCCACTAGCCATTTTCATCAAATACAAATTCTTAAAGACTAAGTGGGGGAGATGAGATCGGGCAAATTCAGGGTGGTATGGAATAAACTGATGGACAAAATAGATCCAGAGACACAAAAGCATGGAACAGAGTATTGAATCTCAGAGATAAGGTGGGGGAGGGTAGGTGGGTGGGAGGAGGTCAACCAAAGAACTTGTGTGCATATATGTGTAACCCATGGACACAGACAATAGAGTGGTGAAGGCCTGGGGCTGGGGTGGAGGTGGGCTAGAAGAGGTCAATGGGGAGGAAAGGGGACATATGTAATACTTTCAACAACTAAAAAACAACAAAAATCCTAAGTGGGGGGAAATGTTGCTCAGAAAAGAAGAAAATATCTCCTGGTTTGTTTTAGGTGGGAGGCAGAGTGCGATAAGGAAAAGAAAAAGCATTAAAAATGGCTTAAATTAAAGGCCAGAGTCATAATTTTTAATTGGTTTGGATGGATTGAACTTTAAAATGATGTCTACTCACCAGTTCTTACTCCTAGCTGCGCATCAGAACTACCAGGGGAGCATTTAAAAATGCTACTACCAGGCCTCATCTAGACTAATTATACCAGCATCTCTAGAGATGAGGCCCTGGCATGAGCTTGATTTGAAAGCATCCCAGGTGATTGTAGTGTGCAGCTCTGGTGGAAATCCTCTGCCTAAAGCTAGAAATTTTCAATTTTATATGAACACAAATGCCTTCCTTGGTGTTAACTCTCTTGGGCTATATTTGTGAATTCTGAAGACACCTCCACAAATCAGAATCAAACCCGCTGGGCTGGTGCTCTGAGAAATTTTTTAAGCCCCCAAGTGATTATGATGCAACCCTTTTGGCTGTCCAATGATTCACGGGCTTTTAGCAACCACCGCTCTAGGCTGATGATCTTGCTTCTTTGCTTCTTGTTAACCACCAACCATTTGGGGTTCAGGATTCAATGCTGTGTCTTGGAAAAACTATCTATTGTTTACTGGACTCACATTTATATCATATCTACTTTGGGGTAACACATACAAAGATACATAGTACTTAGTTCTGGTCCACATATTCCCAGCAGTCTGGACAGCTTCATGTTTATTAGAATGAAATATTGCAGGAGGTATTCAGAAAAAAATGAGTCATATGAGCTTGTCAAGGCAGAAAATTCTATCATAAGGGGTACCCATAAGGACTGGCTAGGATTAGCACTAATGATGGAAAAGGTGATTGTGCATGGAGGTATCCATTGAACTCACATAAACAAGAATAAAAAGTGATGACATTTGAGAAAGAGTAAACATGGTTTATGCTAAGGAATGGTATTAGATAATACCGAACATGGAGACCAGGGAAGAAACGAATGGCAGTATTTAGCATTTCATCCTAGAGGCAGCAGATCATCGTGTCAGATAACAGATTTATGAAGATGTTTTCATGTTTCTAAAGGTAGACAACAACTCTCACGACAAATAGGCACATTTTTGTCATCGATTAACAAGGAAGATATTAACCAAAGGTGAAATGAATATCTATAGACTCAGTGTGAAAAAGTTGATATTTAGTCAGTGTCCAGGATTAGTCTATTTACTGGCATTTTCCATCTGCCTCTTCTATCACATTTCTGCAAAGCAAATATAAACACATACATGTGCATAGACATGAGAAAACAAATTTGATATGAAGTGAAAAAGATTTATTTCTGTATGTTGCTTGTGCTCTAACGGCATCATGCTAAGAGAGTGAAATAAAGATAGTCAAAGCTCAACAGAGACATTAAGATTTAGTGGAAAGATGCCTTGGATTTCCGTTTATTTTCACTACTAATTAACTTTGACCTTGGGAAAAATTGCTTCCAATTCTAGTAGTAAATTTTTACAGAGATAAATACAGACAGAAAGACAGAGACAGAAAGAAACAGATAAAAGGGGGGGCGGGGAGGAAGGAGGGAGAGAATGAGATCCTTTATATTACAGAATTACATAGCATAAACAATGTATTTATACATTAGTAGATTTAGTTGGATGTTTTTCAATAAATAAGCCTTACCTTCTGCCTACAGTAAGGTAATAAAATACCATTTTTCAAGTGAGCTATTAGAATACATTTGAAATCATCTGGCTGACATCATGATTATTTGATTTTGCCAAAAAATCAGCCTTTTCTCTCACTGTGGCCATATTCTCTCTAACATTCTGAAAAGCATTACAGGTACAAAAAAATGAGAAGTTAAAATGCAAACACCAACTTGTCATAATTGGTCATTACACATTCCTCTACAAAAGTCACACCATTACCAAATTAAAACCAAACTAATGTTATGACATAAGGGTCTACTGTAGATGTACCTTATGTTTAAGCAGCAGTATCTAATAGTTTTCAAAAATTGCATGTAGTATGATTGTTTATCACAGTGGAAATTTTCAGAGAAAATATTTTTATTCTACAAAAAGGCAGATATATACTTAAAGATATTTAAGCACAAGGTAAATAAGAAAGAGAAAGTTTAAAAAAACAAAAAGGATTAAAGTCTGTTTTTAAAGAAATAGTTTAAGGCTCATTGATAAAACAAAACCTTCTCTTACATCTGTTTCCATAAACCTAGTTAATGGATTATGAATTGTTTGGTTGTGCTATGGATGAGTTTGAGACAAAAATGCTTTCAATGAAATGGTTCAAAACTAGTCAAATCAAACATTTTCCAAAGACTAACCTTTCCTTTGCCCTCAGAAATCATCCGAAGTGTGAGCCATATATTTCTTTCTAAACATCTAAAACCATTTAGGACATAAACACCCTCACCATTGGATAGAGTTAGAAATAAAATTCAAAGTACATTTGCACCACACTCCCTGGCTTTTTAAGTTTTCCCCATTCTTTCATTTTCTTGCACATATATTTTCTCAACCTTAAAAAAATGCCTTTCTTTTAAAAAAAATTCTAAAACACTTGAAACATACACAGAAGTAGAAAGAATAGTGTGATAAACTCCCAGTACCCAGACCAACTTTTAATAAATTATTAACACACAGCCAATCTTGCTTTAAGCAAACTTTCTACTTCCCCCTTCTCCTTCCAAACAGGGTTTTGATGTCATTTCCTCTGTGAACACCTCTGTACGCAACTCTAAATCGGGACCTTTTTTTCACTTATGAAATCATAATACCATTATCATATTTAAAACAACTCAACATAACTCTGATATATCATCAGATATTTAGCCACTATTGAAATTTTCTGTTTTTGTTTTGTAAAGGTGGTTTCTTCACATCACTACCTAGAGAGGAACTACAGATTTAGTATAAATACCTTAGACTGTCTTAACATTTTAAAAATTATTTTTAAGAAACTTTATGTTTTGAGTTTTACATGTACAGAAAATTTGAGAAAATAGTACAAAATACAAAAGTTTTCATATATGTCACCCCCAGTTTCTGGCAACCTTTCGATGCTCAAGAAGATGCCCAACTAACCAAGCCACACAGGGGTGTTAATGTTGACCTTGAGCCAGGTTTCAACCACTAGTTCTTTTACTGTTTCCACAGTTTGCCTTTTCCAGGATGTCAAATAATTAGAATCATGTGGTTTATAACCTTTTCAGACTACCTTCTTTATTTAAAAATGTGCACCTAATGTTCATCCATGTCATTTCATGACTTGCTAGATTAATTTTTATGAATGAACAAAACCCCATTGTATGGATATACCACAGTTTGTTTATGCATTCACTTACTGAAGGACATCTAGATTGCTTTCAGTTTGGGGTGATTATGAAAAAAGCTGTTATTCACATCGCATGCAGGCTTATGTGTGCACATACATTTTGAAATCAGTTGGGTAAATACCTAGGAACACATTCACTGCATCGTTTAATAAGACTTTATTTAGCTTTGTAAGAAACTGACAACTGTCTTCCAAAATGAATGTGGTAACACTTTGAATTCTAACAGCAATGCATAAGAGAGCCTGTTGCTGCACATTCTTACCAGTAATTGACATTTCCCTCTTAATTGTCTTTCTGCTTTTTCTTTCTTTGCAATGAATATGTAAAACTGGATTTTTGTTCTGTGTTATTTGTGGAGTTTCTGATTTACATCCATAATTTCCTCTGTCCCCTCTATTGCTTGGAACTGAATGTTAAATGTAGAAGCATGATCAGATTTAGATTTGTTGTGTGTTTTTTTTTGCAAGAACACTTTCTAGGGGACTTAATATGGTATTGCATCCCAACCAGGGTCATATAATTTTGTTGACTCCACTTAATCCTGATAAATAGGCTTAGGTGAAGTCAGTCTGATACATGAGCTATAATGGTCCATATCAGTTTATCTCCTAATTGATTTAGTACTCATGGCCTTGATCAATTATCCAGGGTTGTCTCCCAATTTTTAACCAGTTTCCCCATGAAAATTACTCTGACTTCTGTATTTCCACACCTGTTCTTGGGATTTGTTCAGGTTCGCTTGCTAGTGCAAAGCAACAGCTTTACTGACAAGTATTAATATTACATATTAAAATATCAAATATTTGTTTTCAAACATAGGCTTCTCAGTAGATTCAAATACAACTACCTGGTGAGATTTTTTTTCTAAAGCTCCACTATCCAAAGAAAATTCAGCAATTAATTTGAAATTTTACCTGCTCTCTGCTCTTTAAATAATTGTCACAGTATGTCCTTACTTTATCTCTTTTTGACCACATTTATGCCTGACAGACCTCTCTATAAATTCTGTCTCATAATAAAACAGTATCCAAACTCTTTAGTCATGCTCCTTTTTTTCTAAAGTGTCTCTGACCTATTCATTTGACATCTTCTGATCAATGTGTTATCCAAAACCCAAATTCATGTTGCAAAGGGACAATTAGAGTTGATATCTATCTGAAAATATAGTTTTAAAGATTGAAGAAAATAATGTACATAAAATGTTTCACATTTTAACACAAAATAAATACTTATAAATTGCTTGCTCTTAACTCCTTCAATTTTATGTCCTGTCCCAAGGTAACTTTATTGGTACATATAAAAATTACAGTTTTTCAGAAGGTCTATTAATGTTGTATTGCATTTTTAGTGAAGAAAACAATTTTAATCAGCATTATAAAGCAAATAAAGATCATTCATAATTGTGACACAATAGCCAGGCCTGCGTGGCTCAGCATTTGAGTGTCAACCTGTGAACCAGGAGGTCACAGTTCGATTCCTATTCAGGGCACATGCCTAAGTTGTGGGCTCGATCCCCAGTAGGGGGTGTGCAGGAGGCAACTGATCAATGATTTTCTCATCACTGACGTTTCTATCTCTCTCTCCCTCTCCCTTCTCTGAAATCAATAAAAATATATCTTTAAAAATAATAATTGTGACACAATAATAATGATTATAATTTTAAGATACCTCCACTTTTTTATGCCTACCATTTCCATAGTTAAGCACATGCTATATATATATTTTTTGTATTTTGATTGTTAATTTATCTTATAATTGTACATTGTCTTTTAAAATCTTGGTGAATCCCAGATTTAATGCTATATTATCTTTCATTAAAAACCTTTAACACAATTATTTCTCAGTTGCAATTCTCAGCTCTATAATCATATTTCTCCTTCTCTGCTATCTGAACTTCTAACTCACACCAAAATAATTCATATTCTTTCCAACTTAAAAAACCCTCTTCCCTCTTATTGGATTAAATATTCACTGGGAACCTCTCTTATGAATCAAACATACCCTAAAACAAGGAAAAATCTTTGAAAATATCTCTTTTAAAAAGTGAAAAAAAAGAGCCCAAATGTCAGAAAACCTCTCAAACCCAAAACAGCATCCACAGTTAAATTAAAGCTGAGGTTCAAATTCTTTATCTTGTTTTTAGATCACTTTACTTCCAGATTCTATTGCCTTCCAACTTCTCTTCAAATTTAATTTTTAGAAAGTAAGGGGGAAATGGCCATTGTTTGCTGGTCTCATTGGCATGCATTATTGTGTTACATTTTTTTTCATTTTATAAACTGATAAAGTTTCTGGCAACAAAATTATCTCTTTGAGGTCTCAAATGAGTTATTCAAATTCAGCTTAACTTTAAACCCAAATGGGTCACAAAAGCCTCCTCTTCCCCAAATTAGATACTCTGCTGTTGATTTTTCACTGTTTGAGACCTTAAGTAGTTTTCAATCCACCAAGCACTACTCATTTTCCAGAAAATTTGAATTGCTGCAAATTTTAGAAGACACTATCGCATATAATAAAATAAAACATATTACAATCACTTCCTTTCCATAGTCTATTAATTTGGTAATCCTATCAAAAAGCTATTAAATTCCATCTGTCATAATTTTTTATAAACCAATTCTATCTATTGCTTATGATTGTGTTACCTTTGAGAGGTTTTTACAGGTTTCTCTTTTTAATAGATGTACCATTATTGAAGGATTTACGTTACATTCACTGAACCATAATTACCATGATAGCAGTTCATTCTATCCTGGAAAATTGATAGGATGTTGATGTTTAATTCTGTCATTTCCCAGTTCTTAGTACATTTTCATAAATAACCATCAACAGTGGATGAGTAAGTTTTTCAACAAAATCCATTAACACCTTAGATGGCAGGTCATTCAGAATTTGCTCTTTTATTTTGCCCAAGTAGACCTTCACCTGTTTTTAATCAACAGCTATTTTTGAAAGTATTATGTTACATTAAAATCCTAGAGTGAAAATAATGGTTTTGTGTAAAACAATTTCTTGGCATGAAATATAATTCTTATTTTTGCACTATACAGCAAGAGTGATGAAATTCTCAAAGATACACGTATGGGCTGGTAGCACACAGGGTGAGGTCTGTGTTTAGAGAACATCTCCCTACTGTGAGCATTCCAGCATATTCCTGTCCCTCTTGTTTGTAGGGAAGACATCCTATTCCCATGATGTGACTGTGTTTTACTGCAAAGTAATAAAGTAACTCACCCAAAACTATTTTTCTACGTCTTTAATACATGGAAGCCTGGCTGGTATGGCTCAGTGGTTGAGTGTCAATCTATGAACCAGGAGATCATGGTTATATTCCCAGTTAGGGCACACGTGCCTGGGTTACAGATTCGATCCCCAGTGGGAGGTGTGCAGGAGGCAACTGTTAATGATTCTCTCATCATTGATGTTTTTATCTCTCTCCCCCTCTCTCTTCCTCTGTTAAATCAATAAAATATATATATATATATATATTAAAAACAAACATGGTAGATACAATCCCTTCTAAGTGGTGCCCTTGATTTCTCTCAGTTCATTTGGAGTACCATGGCAGGTAAAATCATCAAGCTAACTACAAAGTCAAGGTGCTTCCTCTGAGCAAACTCTTCCTCTTCTCACTATGGGTGAGGAATCTAAGAAACCACATTAAACTAATATAGAATATAAAATAAACCAAAGTAGGAGGATTTTAATCTACTGACTTTAATACTACTGTACAGCTACTTTAATCAAGATAGGTGGTATTAGTTAAGGGATAGACATATATCAATGGGACAGAATATATAGTCCAGGAGAAGACCTACAAAAATATGCACCTTTGATTTTTTGCAAAGTTGCATAGGTAATTCAATAGAAAAAAATAATCCTTTCAGTGGATAGTATTGAGACAATTGGCCAAGAAAATAGATATTAACCTGAACTATATACCTTATACAAAATAAAATGCATCAATATTAAAAGTAAAACTATAAAACCTTCAGAACAAAATCTAGAAGAAAATCTTTGCCACCTGTGGATTAGGCAAAAAGTATTTAGACATGACTCCAAAAGCATTAAGCTAAATATTAATAAACTGCACTTCAACAGAATTTAAAACTTTTGATCTGCACAAAGACACTGCTAAGAGTATCAAATGACACATGATTGGGATGTATATTTTCAAATTGCTCAACAAAAAGAAACACTAAATTCTATTTAAAAAATGAGCAAAAGACTTAAACTTTTCATTAAAAAGAAAGGCAAACAAGCACAAGGAAGGATGATCAGTACAGTCTGCTATTAAGGAAATGAACACTAAAATGTCAATAATGTCATTAAAATTCTATTAGAATGGCTGAAAAATATTGACAAGACCAAGCACTGAGAGGATGTATAGGAATAAACGAGTTCTCATAGATTGTTGGTGGGAATCAGCCCCTCAGAAAGATAATTTGCCAGTTTCTAATAGAGTTAAATATACACTTACCATATGACTACCAAAGTAATAGTATTTAACTATAAAAATAAAAAGTTAAGTCCACACAAATACCTCTGCAAAAACATTTATAGCAGATCCTATATAATAAAAGCCTAATATGCAAATTTTCACCTCGACCAGGCGTTTGACCAGGGGATGGGGCCTGCAGCAGTGGAGTTAGGTGGCCAGGGAAAGGGAGACCTGCTCTCCCCACCCCAACCCCGCTGGCCAGTGGTAGCAGGCAGCTGGGGGAAGGGAGGCACCTCAGCCAGCAGCCCACTGCCACTAGGGACCTTACCCATGAACAAATTTCGTGCACTGGGCCTCTAGTCTATTAATAATCACATGAAACTTGAAATAAACTGCCTTCAGTTGGTGAATGGATAAATAAACTGTGGTATATCCATATTGTCAAATACTACTCAGGAATAAAAAGGAATTATCTGGTAATACATGCAACAACTTGTGTAAATCTCACAGACATTATGCTCAGTGAAAGCACTGTCAAAATGTTACATTAATCTATGATTTTACTTAGATGGTTGTTTTGAAAAGACAAAACTATAGTAATGATTAATCAATGGTTACCAGCAAGTAGGGGTGAGATCTAGGATGTTACTGGACAGGCATAACATGAGGGAGTTATTTGGGTTGATAAGATTGTTCTTTTCCGTTGCTGTGGTGATATTTACATAAAAGTACCACGTGCTAAAAATTCATAAAACTATAGAACAAAAATGAGTTGTATTTGATATTTATTTGAAAATAAAATAAAGTATTTCATACAGCTTAACAGAACCAATGTAACATACATTCATATATGCATGTCAACTTTCTGGAAAACTACACAAAATGTAAACTCACTAAACAGAGTGTTGTTTTTTATATGGTTAAAGTTACCTTTTAATTGTGTGTACTTTTTATTATTTGTATATATTAGCATGTTTGTGTCCTGGCAGTTAAAAAAAATAAAAATAGAGAGGTAACATTTCGGATTGGTTCAAATGATAAAATAAGAGGAAATGCAAAATCTTGCAGAAATCCACAGCTAATAGGTTCTAGATATCTGAAACTCAGTTTCTCATGGTTTCTTTTCTGCCTTCTGTCCAAACTTAAGTCCTGATCATGCAAAACTGTCCAGGGAAAACAAATGGCCTCCCCAAGTAAAACGTCCTGAGACTGTTGGTGATAACTGACAAATGTAAAACCATTGCCCTTGGTTGGATAAGGTCAAGTGATGAGCTTTGGAAGGGTTTGTGAAACAAGAAAATCAATAGTTTTGTGTGTTTAATGTCTCCTCCTCAAGCAAAGTCAAAGAAGAAAAACAATGTCACTGCCTGTAGTGTTCTATGAGAGATAAATCCTTTCAAATGATCTGAGTTGGAGGTGTACATTATCTGAGAATTGGCAATTTAGCACGAGCTGATAAATCACTGCACTTGACCTGAAAATGTGGAGAGAAGATGTGATAAAATTGCACCAAATGCACACTCTTTTGACATGCATATTTTACATGGATGACTGATAGCTTTTTTCACTCCTTCTCTGTAACATAAATTTGATGTACTATTTCAGATAGGGAAAACAGATGTTTTTTTATTCACGAGTCAACCACATTGAAAATCTTAAATGTCAACAAATTTGGTTGTTTTTCTATTTGGTAATAGTAATGCATTTCTAATGTGGGGTTATCTCACATCCAAGTCAAATGTCCATGTACATTCACTCCAGGAGTTACTTTAACATGCAAGCACAGATCTAAAGTATTTCTGCAAGTAAGTATAATTCACAAACTCTTATATAGTCTCCCATTACAGTATACCTCACATTTATTATGTCCTTTATTTCTTCACTCAGGCCTTCCATGCTTCTGTCTTATCCTAATACTAGTTCCGTAAGGGATGTGCCTAGTCTATTCTTTCCCAACTCAAGTCTTTCTTATTCAAATTGATTAATGGTTCTTTGTTATTTTTAATTAATCACAAATACCACTGCATAACATTCAAAACCTTCTGTAATATGGCCTAAGCCTTTCCCATACATATACATAATCTAAATCCAACCACTCCTGAACACATTTGGTACATTTTCATAAGTTAGATATATAGATAGATAGATATCCCTTCTAATTTAATCCCTGTCTGCCTAGATCCCTCTACTCATTAAGGCAAATTTCAAATGTGCCTTTACCCATGAAGACTTCTCTGATCATTTCATACAGGTGATTTTCTAGGTCTTAGTATTTCAATAATACTTACCATTATAATTCTGTGCTAACCACTGGCCAGATACTGAACAGAATCTGTGTCTTGTCCACTCTCCATCTCTTAGTAATTACAAAGGGCACAGTCTCCAATTTAGAAGCTACAGTGTATTTAGTACAGAGCCGGTACACAGAAAATATTCAATTAAAATGTGCTGAATGATGGACTAGAAAATCAGCCATGATCTAGCCCAGATTTATAGTATATATGATACCTTTCCTAAAGTATTTATATTCAACACTTATATCTTTCTTGTAACAATTTTTATCTCAGAGAAAATTCATTTTAAAGTACAGATGACTCTGGGAAGGACAAAGAATTAAGTTTCTGATATTTTATATGTATCAGATTTCCGTTTTGATAAAAACGGAGGCCCCCTTCATAGGACAACTCTTAAGGTGTGTGAAGGGAAGGGGCAGAACTGACACCAAGTGGAGGGCAGGTCTTGAAGACAAATGTCTTCTGACTTCAACACTAGTGATAGGTGAGCAATAATAAAGACATTAAATAAACCCCGTAAGGAGCACTTGGGAGGGATGAAATATTAATTCATGGAGGAAGGCGATAGCTGGTGTAAGATTCAAATTCTAAGAATGGTCCATAAAGGAAGAATCAAGCTGTAATGGCAATTAAGCCCTTAAAGTGAAGGTCTTCCCCAGAGATAGTGGGAAATGGGAATTTAAAGATTAATGATTAGCAAGTTCCAACCACAGGCCATGCACTTACATCCATTATCTTATTTGATCTTCATGGAAGATACATATTGTTACCCCACTGTATAGAGATACATAGTGAGGTTGATGTACTTTTTAAAGCACATGCAGTTAGAGATCATGTGACAAGGATTTGAAGTCAGTTCTGCCTGATAGGAATCCTCCAGCAGAGACTATTTTTCCAGGACAGTTTCCCTTAGGCATGGCCAAATTTTGGCACATTACATACATGATAGAGTAGACATTAGGAGCTACTCACCGTGCCCTTTGAGTCAGATTCTGCATCAGAATCCTGCTCAATTCAGGGATCCAAGCAGCCCCTGGAAATCAGAGATCTTCCTATGAGTTAAACTTATTGGACATTCCTAAAGCAGTGACTTTCCTGGCAGCAATGAAATGAGCAGTGCAATGGCTGATGTTCTTTCTGGCCTAGAGATTGTATCCAGAGAAACAAGGGCCAGTTAACCAAACAAACATTCACACTTACGTATTCCTAAATAACCTTTTAAAAATTATGGACATCTAGAGAAATATATTATGGAGACAAAGTTTTTTGTCAATCTTAGATATACACTTAAAAACTACTTGGCCACAAGATTCATTATGAGAATATATTATGCTTTGTATATTCTAAGTGCTGAGTATTATCCACGACTTTAAAAATATATTACTCCTAATAAAATCAACTCATTCTGATTTCAACACTGGCCACTCTCTGATTAGCAAATCACCAAGGTTCATTTGACAGATGTTCCCTTTCTCCCCAGTTTGTCTCCCCAGTTTGTTATATCATCTTCCAAACCCTCACAGCTAAAGAAGAGGGTCTTTGGTCAAAGCTCTGTGCTATCCACCAAAAATGCCCATGGAGGTTTTTCAGGTCCTTTTGTAAAAGATCAATCTAACAGCCCCTAATGTACAAGTACTTGAATCAGATAAGGCACTATGTCTGAATAGCTATTTGGCAATTGCAGAATATATGGCAACTAAAAATTGGGCCAATTAATTGACTAATCAGTCTCCTTTTCATGTTTCTTTCCTTTGGAGTTGGTATCAGGTTTATACATTTACATTGCTTCAAATATTTTAAGGGACTCTTAGATTTCAGAATATGTAAAATATAAAATGCTTTCCTGGTCTAGCATTCTTCTGCCTCTTCCACCTTATCTTCACCATTCTCGCCATTGCTCTCACTGTCCTCATTGTGTTCAGTTCCAGCTGCCACCCCTTTCACTGTGTGTCTTCACTTTTTATTCTCTCTGCCTGGAATACTCTCCTCCCTGATTCTCAGGGCTGGCTGTCATTCTCCTTTAGGTCTCAGATCAAATGACACCAGCCCTGCGTAACAATTACTGTCAACCTCATCACCCTGCTTATGGCCTTCAGAGACTATCACAACTTGTGTCTTTTCTTGGTTTCATTACTAGTTTATTGCATTTCTCAAATATTAATATGTTGCATTTCTCTCACAAAAGATTTATCTTTCTTTTCTCCATTTATTACATCATTAAATGTTTATTGAGCACCTATTATGTGTCAGGCACCATTCTAAGCATTGGATGTACAGGTTTAAACACAAAGTTCTTGTTGCCATAAGTTTATATTTTATTGGTGGGTGATAAATTGCAATTAATTCTCATTATTTGTAAGAGTTATGTTCTATGAAGTCATCAGAAACACTGAATTAGTGAATACTGCACACTGCTCCTAAGGGAAATAGTGATTAGATACAAGCAAGACTGTGGTTGCAACAGTCTCATCAAGTAATCAATATATAACCTCACTTTGTGTGTTTCTGTTTAAATACACTTTATTTAATCTATAGTGTTGACTCATTAACATTGATCTCATAGCCAACAACCCTTTAACTCATGCCTAAATGAAGTTTATCTAACACATGCATTCTCTCAGTAAGGTACATCACCTTTTGCACTTAGGAACACAAGACCCACTTAGGAAAGTGAGATCCAGTATTTTAAACCGTGACATCACCAACAAAATGCATAAAGATGAGAAAGATGTGGTGCTAAAAGAAGACACGTGGTTATAGCGTAAGAGCTGTAATAAGGCAGAGTGTGGCCTTATATACCTCAGCCAGGTGCTGACATTTTTCATCAAATTGAACACATCTGTGATTGGCTATGAAAGTGACACAGTTATTGATTTTAGGAGTTACAAATAAATTTTAGCAAGTAAGAGAATTCACAAATATGGAATCCATGAATAGTGACCACTTTGAACATGTCTGTGATTGGCCATGAGAAATACCAAGAAGAAAAGATGTAAAGACAGAGTAAGGAGGATGAATGTGTTATTCTGGATGGTTTGGAAGGTCACTCTAATAAAGTGAAAGATAAACAGAGTTAAATATAATGAACAATCAGTTATGCAGGTATTTGTGGGGAATAGCAAAGTAAAGACCAAGTAAAGACCTCTGGGGGGAGGATGCAGGTGCTTGGAGTGGAGGGAGATGAACAGAGAACTAGCAGGTGATATAGAATTGCCAGGGGTTGGGTTTGATGTAAAAGGTTTGATTTTTATCATCAAACCCCTAGAGGTGTAGGTATAAAGAGATCTGAGGACAACAGAAGGTAATTTGCAAGAGGGCAGAGATCATGTCTATCTTATTGACCGTTATACACCCAACACCATTTTCAGTGTCTACACAAAAATATCCTCAGTAAATAAGGTTAAATTATTTTTGAGAAACATTAAAATTTTTGTAATGATAAAATATGTGCAATTTACTTTCCAGTTTTATTGAGAAGTAATTGCCACACATCACTGTATAATTTTAAGGTATACAGCATGCTGTATATATATTGTGAAATCTTTACCACAATAGGTTAACATCTATTATCTTATAAAAAATTCTCGAGATAAGAACTCTTAGGATTACTATATCTTATATATCACACAGCAGTGATACCTTTTGCCATCATGCTGTACATTACATTCCTAATACTTATTTATCTTATAACTGGAAGTTGGTAAAATGGATTTTTAATCAGCTTTTACAATTACATTTTTAAATATGTTTTCCATGTGTCTATGGAGGCAGAAAAAATAATTTTGCAATAGTTAAGTACTCTGGATTAGGTTTGCTTTTTCCTGCACTTTATTCCATTTTAACAGAATTCACATATTTGTGACTCTGCTTACGAGTTTTCAGAGATTATTTCTATAAGCCTCCGGCTGATGATTAGGCTGAAAGAGAATTGCCTCCAATATGTCAATCAAACAAAGGAAGCTTATTCTCCTGTTTGACTTTCTACTCCCACTCTTAGACTAACAGTTTTTTGAAATAACAATAATTACTATTGTTGCTAACAGTGTTGTGAGCTGGCACAGAAGTGAGTTTTCAATGTTAATTCCTATGTTGGCTCATCAACCTTTCATCTTTTTTCACAGGTTAGCATATTTTCCTAATTGAGCAGCCTTCTCGGGAGAATGAGCCCATGGGATTCTTCACTAGATTTCAGCCTCAGAGACATCAAAAGGAAAAATAAGAGAGACAAGGCATCACATGGCCCCTGTTGTGTTGTACAGATCAGAAATCTACATTCCAAAAAAGAAAAGGAGGTGTGTCTTGAATATTCTGAACCCAAAGTGAAATTATTAATCTCCCTGCCCTGGTTTCTGAATTTGGTTGGTCAGCTGTGGGCTTTTCAGCATAATCTTTCTGCACAGACTTTCACTTAATAACTGCATTTCTAATTCAGATCTCTTGACATCTCTGAATTACTTCTCCAGACCCATTCACTTTGGAAAATAAAAGTGTCTATTTTATTCCTCTATCCCTAAACCTCAGAACAGAGCATGTCTAAAATAACTTTCTAATGAATATGTCTCCAAAACACCTATATTATAATTTTACTGTGACAATTCTGATTTCTCAGAGAGAGTAGCCTGGTGACAATTGTCTAATAATTCCTAGTTAATCAACCATCTCTGAAGAGATCACAAGAAGTTAACAACTTGAGATAGGTAGACATAACAATTACTTATTGCAATGAGTTCTTGATATAGAGCCTTGACAAAGTCACTTTTCCTGATGTCATATGGAAGGTCCAGAGTAAGATATAACAATTGTCTTCCTTGATATCAGTATCCTGACACACAGGTACCTCTAAATGACTCACCATTACTGTATATCTTTGTTTGTTCTCCAACAAATATCAATTGAGCACATTGCATGTTCCATGGGATGGGATATGTACAAGTGCTTTGTCATGAGGATTATTATTTCAATGCAAAGGTACTTTTAACCTGTGCCAGTGTCATTAGGAAGGGGTCAACAAAGGCCCCACAGTGTGTGGAGTGAATAGAGTGTCTGCTGATCTGAGATATTAATACATTATTTACAATCAGCTAAGATGAGGATGTTCCTTTGAGTAGAAAATGCAAACAGAGCTGAAAGGCTCCAGGAAGGCAGTAGAGTTGAAAGTGAATGTTTATGCTCATATGAATTACTGATAAAATGAACAACTGACATACTTCTGGTGCAGGAACTGAGCTGTGGGCAGTGTCACAGAGAAATATGCTGGCAGGGAAAGCAACCCAAGAATGGCCTCGTAAAGCTGTTTTAAGTCTGAAACCTAGAATGTGCTTACAGTAGCAACAGCACCTTGTGCTGCATAAGCTTAACTAATTATATGACTCTCTTATGTCCTTTCTAATACTGCTCAGTAATGAAAATAATTCTTTTTGAAATTTCCAGACTCCTGTGGCAATGCTAGTAGAAGTATAGAAAAGAGGCTGGGTAGGGTGATAGGAATAAAAACTAAGGTGAGGGAGCCCTAGCCATTGTGACTCACTTGGTTGGAAGCACTGTCCCCTGCACCAAAGGGTCACTGGTTCGATTCCCCATCAGGGTACATACCCAGGTTGTGGGTTCCATCCCTGGTCCAGGTGCATTTGGGAGGCAACTGATTGATGTTTCTCTCTCTCTCTCTCTCTCTCTCTCTCTCTCTCTCTCTTTCTTTCTCTCTCCCTCCCTCTCTCTGTCCCTCTCCCTCTCTTTCTCCCTCTCCTTTCTCTACTCTCTAAAATCAGTGGAAACATATCCTGGGGAAAGTATTAAAAAAAAAACAAACAACCTAAGGTGAAGGAAACTCTGTACATACCTGGGTGACTTCTTACAAATTTATATTCCTGGACCTCCCTCCAGACCCATAAATCAGAATTTATGGAAAACAGAACCAAGAAATCATTATCTTTAAAAAGCATTCCAATTCTTCTTCTGGAAGAATCAATTGGAATGCTTTTTAAAGATAATGATTTCTACTGCACATACATACCACTAAAAGGTGATCCTTATGCCCAAAGGGAAGTTAAAAGTCAGAAGTGTTGCCTTCATCTTCCCGTTCTACCTGGGGTCTCATTACAGATTCTCCTCTGCCAAATACTCAATGTTCAATGTTTTCTTTACATAGAATTTTTCCCCAATGGATTTTTATCTCATTATTTTCCCTTAAGTAGTAATAAGAGGTCATCCTAAGCCTCAAAATAGTAAATTTGAATAAATCTTTTTCTAACCAACATCCATTTATCTTCCAAGTTTCAATTTGGATATCAATTTTCCCTGGAAATGTCCCCCTACCCCTCACTCCACCCCAGTCTCAATTAGATGCCCTTCCTCCATGTTCCCCGAAACACCTGTATTTACTACTGAGACACTGTAGTAACATTATTTATTTACTTGTTTGTTTTCTAAACCAAAGATCCTTCACCTCAGGTTTTGCATTGTCATTCATATTTTTACCTCCAGCTACTCAACCAGCACCTGGACCTTGATAAATATTCAATGAATATTGGTTGAAAACAAACTTGCAAGTATGAATAAGTGCAGGAAAATCTACATGAGAAAGGAGCAGTGAACTAAGCAAGCCTGAAGCTGCCCTTTGAGGAAGTAGAGTTTCATTTTCAAGTTGACAGTTAACGACATAGACTTATCTGGAAAACAGTTCAGATTATCTGAGTTGTAGGACCTTGAGAAAATAAAACATAGTAGTTATCTTGTCACAACATCTATTTCCAAAAACAACTGAAGGGAACAGCCAAACCCATTCTGCTTTCCTCTGGTTTCAAGGTAACTAACCTCTTGTGTGCTTTACCAACAACAAATGATAGATGTTTTTACACTAAATGGGTTTCCTATTGCCATGAAATGTACAGACCAGAAAATATAATTAACCAACTAAAAATTATAGAATAATGAAAGAAGAAACCAAGACAACAGGTCTTGTGCTATTGGAGTAAGGAGTCTTGCTAAGGAGAGAGGTTTACCTACCAAGGTGAAACAAAGGTCATGAGCACATACATACCTACTGCAAGAGTATATTTAATTGCACACAACACAGAAATTTGAGAAAAACAAAGTATTTTCCTTAGTGTCTGTTTGTTTTTACATGGCATGATGTTAGATTGTTCCTAGAGAGAACGTTTTCAATGAAGGGCAACTTTCTCAGCTCATTTCCAATGGATGTCCTCCGAATCACCAGCGCAGACACTAATGAGCTCGAGGCTAGTTGCTGTCCCACAAATCACCAATTAAAGGTAGTTTCTTGTTGGTGCAGGTACAGCAGAAGAAAATAAAGCAGGTTTCTCAGCACCAGTCTGCTGAAATTAAGTGGGACATAGATTGACGCAGCCTGGCTCCGTGAATAAATCCATAAATAAAGGATGTGTGCAAAGGATCAAGATGAGAATGGCCTGAATTAGCCACCTGGCGAAGGATTGCCCTTCAAGACTCTAATGGTTCTGCTCCAATTTAACACAATAAAAAAAAATAGAACTTATCAAGTGCATAATTCAAACACTTTCAAACTATCCATACAGGTTCTGATTTTGCTAAGTGGGTGCTTAATGGCAACAAAACAAGGCTTAAGGGAATCTGCGTTGTGTGTGTGTGTGTGTGTGTGTGTGTGTGTGTGTGTGTGTGACATTTTAGTTGTGAGGACAAAAATTAACTTTGTAAACTATTAGCTCCAAAGCATGCATTCCTCTTCTGGGATTCCCCCTTTAAATTGAAAACTTTTACCCGTGCATGGAATAGGATCAAAGCTCTTCATAGGAGACAGTCTGTGAAGCTTGAGGCCAGGAAACCTCCTGTTAGTGGAAAATCACAGGAACACATAGATATCCATCCTCTAAGCTCTTTCCAGCCTAATAACATGCAAGTGGATGCCCTGACAGAACTTAACAACTCATTAGAAGAGGGATTTTCAACCATTGTGCAGCAATTTCTACATTTTTTTTAAATTTGACAATCCCCAACTATTTAGTTAGGGGCACTGACCTATTTTCCCTTAGATTGTCAAATTTAAAAAATGACAATAGTCCTAGTCAGTTTGGCTCAGTGGATAGAGTCTAAGCTAGCTAGGGTCCCTGGTTTGATTCCAGTCAAGGGGCATGTACCTTTGTTGCAGGCTGGATTCCCAGCCCTGGTCAGGACTCATGCGGAAGACAACCAATTGATGCGTCTATCTCACAACAATAGCTGTTTAGAGTGAATGAATCAAAATTATAACTATTTTTTGTCAGATCGACAAGAAATACATTTTTTGGTGTGCCACAGAATTTTAGCAATTAGTTTAGTGTGCCATGAGATGAAAAGGGTTGAAAATTGCTAGTATAGAGAATTTAGGACTAAACCATAATACTTGTTTATCCCTTCTTTAAATTTTCTACTTATTCTTTCTCTATCTCTTTCCCTCTTTCTTGCTCTTTTTATCATTCCTTCCCACTTCCCCCTCTACACACACATAATCCCAGTATGTTTTCTCTTCCTTCTCCCTTGTTGATTGGTTAGGAGCCTTGTTCCCTCAATGGCAAACTTTTGTGATGGACAAAAACTTCCCACCACCTGATACTTCTATTTGGTAGTTGTGTGCCATCTCTAACAGAAAGCCTCTTGCCATCCTTCCCTTTGTTTTCAGGACAAAGTCCAAAATCCTAAACATGAAAGGATCTGCCATTTGCAACAACATGGATGAACCTGGAAGACATTATGCTGAGTGACATTGCCAGACAGAGTAACAAGTACTGTGTGATCTCACTTGTCTGTGGAATCTTTAAAAAATAAAGTCAGACTCATAGAAATAGAGAGTTGAATGGTGGTTATGGGAAGTTGAGAAATGGATAAACTACAGTGATGCTGGGAACCTTCAGCTACAGCATGAATAAGTTCTGGGGATCCAATGCACAGCAGAGTGACTATGGTTAATAATACTGTAGTATATCCTTGAAATGTTCTAAAAGAGTAAATCTTAAGCATTCTTATCACACACACACACACACACACACACACACACACACACACACACACACACACACACTCACACACACATAAACCGTAGCTGTGTGAGGTAATGAATGTACTAACCAACCTGACTGTGCTGACTGTGGGAATCATTTCACAATGTACACATATATTAAACCACCATGTTGTTACACTTTAAATATATACAATTATATTTGTCAAAAGCTGGAGGTGACGAAGGAAGACAGAAATGGAGAGTGAGGACTCCCATTACAGATCTTGCAAAGGAAATTTGTTGACAAGGAAAAATGGGGAAAGAGGAGGGATGCTTTATGCCAGCTAAGTTCAACCTTCAGGATGCATAAGATTAAGATTCCTCATTTAGTAGTTCTCAGGCGGGACAAAGAAACCTGCCACTGTAATAGGCATCAGGAGTTATTGTTATGAACACTAAAATCTGGGAATAATTGCTGTAGGGCTTACAAGTGAATCAATATCATAAACAAGCCTTACTACTTTTCAACCCCTCCCCCAGGTGTAATGTTATAATTTAAAGTAAGAGCAGTTTCATTAGTCACTTTATCTACGTGATTTCCATCTTGTCACACTTCTTCACTTTTTCCGTACAAAGCCTGGTTAAGTCACTTCTCCTAACTCTAATTCAGTGCAAAGCCCTCTCTAAAAATCTTCATTATTTAATTACATGTCATGAGGGCTCTGATGGAGAAATTCATCCACAGACATTTTATTAAGTCTTTCTAACATTAAAAAAAAACAGGGCTATAATTAAAGACATGGAATTTGTGAAAAATAGGGTAATTGATGCCAGCTAATACCTCGCTTTCTAAATAGCTGCATAAAAGTATTTTTCTTGAAGGTGATTGTAGTTAGATTTTCTGTACGTGTAAATGTATTCTAATCCTCAATAGAAAAGAACAAAAAAACAAAGATATATAGCATTTGTTCAAATAGTAACATCTCCAAATAAGAAATCTGATCTTGTGTTGGCCACAGTATCCATGTTTCCATCTCTCAAATACCCTACAAATTGTCTATCTTCACAGGGTTCTAAAATAATCAAATCTATTCCCTGGATGAATGATGCTGTCATAAAGCATAAGTGTGAGAAATCAGAGGCCCCCGGGAGGCTGCTCTGTCTCTGGTGATGGACTAGTTTTATCGTGTTAACAAATCACTTAGTACTTACTTCAGGTCAGTACTATTATCTGAAAGGAATTTCATATCCAGAGAAATTACAAGAATTAGGAGCTGTCACAGCCTCTCTGGCTCTATGTCCAAAGTAAAATGAGTAATCTTTCAGGAATGGGAAATGTCTTGAGAAATAAAAATAACCCCGATGGAAGATTAAAGCCCATCATAAGGTCTTAAGAACATCTTGGCTCCATCTGCAGAGACTTCACAACTGTTTGAAGAACTTTTGCCTCAGCAAGGTGTCTCCTCTCACTCTCTCCAAGAGGTGTATTTATCTCCGGATACAGAATGCTGGAGAGCTCTCCAGAACAGGTTTAGGGACTCCAGTCCACTTCAGACTGAAATGTTATCCAGATTGCTAAGACCTGTCTTGATGATCTGAGTAGTTCTGAAGAAGGGAATGTTACCTACTAACACACACACACACACACACACACAAAAACACAACATAAAAAGAAATAAAAATATGAACGAGCTGAGTATACCAAGCAAAGGAACTACTAAGTAATAAATCAAATTAAAAGAGCCTTTTAATGATATTGAGTATCTATTATTGTCAGGGACTGTTTTTAATCCTTACAATAACTCCAGGAAGTGGCATTATCACCAGTCTCATTTTGCTCCAAGTTGCACAGGGGTTGAGCAACCTGCCCAAGATCATAGGACCAATAGCAACAGAGCAGGAATTCAACCCTGGCAGCCTGGTTTTAAAGACGAAATGCTGATATTGCTGTGTGAACTGCCTCTCCCTATCGATAATGGGGACCCCCTCTCCCCATCTTCTTCATGGTAAAAGAATAATGAAAAATTAACCTTGATAATGATAAGATTTTTAATAAAAGTTGCAAACTCTATTTAATTTACAAAAGATCCTAAATATGCTTGAGTTAAAAATAAAAAAATAAACACCTTCCTAAGCCAAAGTCAATGTGAGCTATTTTGAGCTTTAAAATCATTTTCACTCTTGAAGCTTTCCCTCGCCTCCTATCTTCAGAGCAGTATTTGTAGTTCTGGGTTTTGACAGAAACCCAATGAGCCAAAATTATGTTGGAACAGCTGTGTTTGAGGCATTTTGAGATGGACTGGAACCAGGAGAAATTGAACATAACCTAGTTATAAGCAGTAAAAATGGAAGCAGTATGTTGTTTAAAATCACCAGGAATAATTTGTAAAAATTTACCAGTGTAATACATATGGATGATATATTTCTAGGCTTTTCAATGTATGTTCTTGAATTAAAATTCACTTAGACGCCATCCCAAATGCTAATAGTAGCTAGTGAATTTTTAAATATTCAAGAAACACAATACTAAAAAATAGTGAATATTTGTCATTATCATCATGTGAGCCCAAATATGTGCTATTACCTCCATATTCCAGATATTTACCAATAGATGGGTTTATTACCAATAGATGGGTCTCTCTGAAAATCTGGTATGGAGACTATAACTGTAGAGTCAAAAGAATTTTCTGGCTATTCTATCAATGGGTAAAACAGAATCCCACGTTTCCTGATATTGCATCATTTTTAAAATTATAATCTTAACTTTAGATACTTTAAATTTATGTTGAATATTTATTTTACTTTATAATTATTTGAATGAAATTAACTTTATTACATTATAATTTTGGTAAATTCTTTGCTCACTAAAATTAAAGTGCTATTAAATTCATGTTTAGCCTACTATTTCTGCCAAACATCTCTTCCTTCCTTCATACCAGAATTTCTCAGAATTATAGCATTCAAGAATTGAAGTTTTGTTCAGAAGTGGTTCTGAGGGAGATTCCAAATATAAAAGAATATGGAGGAAGCATAGGCAGTAAACTCTTATACATCACTCTTAGTAATATATGTCTCTTTGAACAGAAGAAACAAAAGGAAAAAAATGGGAGTGCATCAAACTGAAGAGTTTTTGCACAGCAAAGGAACCATCAACAAAACAAAACAAGCAGTCCACTGAATGGAATAAAATATTCACCAATGATACATCTAATAAGCAGTTAATATCCAAAATATATAAGGTACTCATACAACTTAACACCAAAAAAAAAAAAACAAAAAAAAAAAAAAAGAAAAACAAACAAACACCAAACAATTTTTAAAAAATGGGCAGAGGACCTGAATAGGCATTTCTCCAAAGAGGATAATAGATGGATAATAGAAATATGAAAAGATGCTCAGCATTACTAAAAATCAGAAAAATGAAAATTAAAAGCATGATGAGACATCATCTCACATCTGTTAGAATGGCTGTCATTTATAAATCAACAAATACCAAGTATTGACAAGGATGTGGAGAAAGGGAAACCCTTGTGCACTGCTGGTGAGATTGCAAATTGGTGCACTCACTACAGAAAAAGTATAAAGTTTTCTCAAGAAATAAAAAAATAGAACTACCATACAAAGCAGCAATTCTACTTTGGGGTATCTACCCAAAGAAAGACAAAAAACAGAATCAAAAAGATTTTTGCATTCCTATGTTCATTAAAGCATTACTTACAATAGCCAGATATGGAGGCAACCTAAGTGTCCATCAATAGACAATAGACAATTGGGTAAAGAAGATGTGGTACATATTACTCAGCCATAAAAAGAATGAAATCTTACCATTTGTGACAACATGGATGGACCTGGAGGGTATTATGCTAAATGAAAGAGGTCAGACAGAGAAAAACAAATACCATATGCTTTTACTTATATGTGGAATCTAAAAACAACATAAATGAATAAACAAAACAGAAACAAACTTATAGATACAGAGAACAAACTGATGGTTGCCCAGATGAGAGGATGGTTGGGTGGATAGGTAAAAATGGGAACAGGATTAAGATGTTCTTATTACCAGTGACAGAACCACTCATAGGAATGTAAAGTGCAGCATAGGGAAAATAGTCAATAATATTGCAATAACTACCGTACTTTCCGGGGTATAAGACGACTGGGCGTATAAGATTTTCCTGGGTTAAAAAATACGGTATGTTGGACTATATTGATGGGATTAGAAATAATGGACTAGATATATTGGACTACCATATTTTCCAGCGTATAAGACAACTTTTTAACCCAGGAAAATCTTATACGCCCAGTCGTCTTATACGCTGGAAAATACAGTGAGTATGGTGCCAGGTGGGTACTAGACTCATTGGGAGGATCATGTTGTAAAGTATATGTCTAACCACTTTACTATACACCTGAAACTAGTATAATATTGAATATCAACTGTAATTGAAAGAAAATGATATTCAGGGAAACTTCTGTTCCTATAATTCCAAGAAAAATAAATATGTAATTTCTGTTTCCTTAGCATTTCCTGCAGCGTTATCTGCTGGAAAATAATTCTCAGTAAGCAATATTTAAGAGATTTCTGCAAATGAAGGTCACAGGTAAAAGCACAACCACGTGTGTTTTCCACAATGTTGATATCAATGCTCTTAGTTCAGATCCTTTTTCTATCTGTGACAGCAAATTGGATTTTGGTCAACTTCTAATGCTGGCCAGAGAAATGAATAAGCTAATCTTTCTTCAGTATACATCACTGTTGAGCACTTCCTTTGTAAAATTCTCCCCTCTGCACATTTTGTGGCACTGATATTTCCGCATATCTTTTCCATGACTTTCATTACTGTTTCCTTCACTGACCAGTTCTTATTCCTATTCACAAGATGTAAACATTCTTCAAAGTTCTGTTCTTAACCACTCATTTTTGTCTCTTTGTATTTCCTCCCAAATCTCTCTCTCTGGTCTTAGATGCACCCAAACACTGGCATTTATCTCTTTGCAGATCGTTGCCAAATCAGTGTCACTAGCCCAGATTACCATATTCCCAACTGCCTGGTGGGCAGAAACCATCCCACTGAACCTTCACCTTCTTCTTGTGCCTCTTATTCCCTATTCCTGTCAATTCTCTGACCCCCTCCTCCCTTAATTTTCATTCTAATCACTCATGGGCCAACGTCTTCCAGATCTAAAGCTGGTAGGCTTCTATATCTGTCCCTCTTGCTATATTTACTACTAAAAATAAAGTTAAATCTTGTTTAAATGACCATGTACAATAGCAATAACCTATAAATTGGAATTTCTGTTTCCTGAAACTTCTCCCAAACAAAGTTAGGGAATTCTACTATATAACTCTGATTTCATGACTGCTGTGAGCATAAATCTTACCTTGCTCTTCGTCACCATTGCCCTAGCACAGTGGTCGGCAAACTCATTAGTCAACAGAGCCAAATGTCAACAGTACAAGGATTGAAATTTCTTTTGAGAGCCAAATTTTTTAAACTTAAACTGCTTCTATCGCCACTTCTTCAAAATAGACTCGCCCAGGCCATGGTATTTTGTGGAAGAGCCACATTCAAGGAGCCAAAGAGCCACATGTGGCTCGCGAGCCACAGTTTGCCGACCACGGCTCTACCCCATTTACACACTGCTTTCCTTCCCCAGTGTATCCCACTCTGTAAACAGAAATATAGTTTTGTCCTATGGTCACTACAGGCTAGAATGTCTGGGGACACTCACCCGGGCTCCGGGAGAGACCCCACAGTCACTTCCCCTTCCAGAGCCCATGCTGTGGCTGGACCAGTCACTGTGGTTCTTATTATGACTGAATAACAAACCTCAGCAACAGCCATTAGGGAACTTTGAAAAGACAAAGAGACAAGGTATGTTACTCACAAGTCCTGGAGGGTACACAGCAGGCCTGAGTCCACAGGGTGAGGTTGCAGTAGAGAGAGGAAGAGAGTGCTGGGGCCTGAGGGGCTGCTCGTATCTCCAGTTTCACAGGTTCACTGTGAATTTAAAACGTAAGAGCAGGAATGATTGCAGGAAAGGAAAAACAAGCTGTCTAACAGTCAGATATCTAAACCAGCCAGAGGTCTCAAAAACAAAGGAAACTTCAGGGGTGGATGGCCTGGCTCTGTATTCACACGTGTGGCTGGCAATGTGTTTATTCCAGACAGCTGTCTTTGAAACGCATGTCTGGGCAATCAAGAGCTTAATGTCAGACACTTGCATTATACATTTTAAAACCCTGCCATGTGCCAGCAGGACAGGTACCTTCTCTCCTTCCTTCCCTTGCCGCTCCCCAATCTGCTCAAACCCTTCCCTTCCTTCAGGGCATGTATATTACTGTCACTTTCATAAAGTCCTTGTAAACCCTAGGTCTCATACCTGCTCCAGGACCCCCACCGCCCCAGGATACTTTATACTTCTTTCAAAACACTTATCCTGCTTACTGAATAGTAGAGTTTAGTAAACACAAACCATGATTTCCCCTCTACATTAAAACATATGAGGGCAATCTTAATTTCTTTGTAAGTCAGATTTTGCTATGCAGCAACAACAACAAAACAAACAAACAAAAAGCCAATATCTCAGTGGCTTATAACAAGAGGCATTTTTCTCTCCTGCTCTTGGTCTTCAGGGTGAGGACTAGTGAGCAGGTCTAGTCCGAGCTCTGCTGGGCAGTACGCTCAGGACAACAGGATCCAGCTGGACTTGGGTCTAGTCTGCTGTTGGGCTGAGATTTGAGTGCTGCATGTTTCTTCTCAGGTCTGGGCAGGTGGAAAAGTACAAGGCAGATCAGAGAAATTGGATGTTATTAACCAACAGAACCTCAATAAACATATTTTTTAAATGTTAGCCCTCACCTGAGGTCATGTTTATTGATTTAGAGAGACATCGATGTATGAGAGATAACACAGCCTCTTCTCATACCCACCTGACTGGGAATCAAACCCACAACCTTTTGATGGATGACACTCCATCAAACCTAGCCATAAATAGAATTAAAAAAAAAAAAAGACACAAGTGCAATTCCACCTACACAGCACATTTCAAGCTTCTGTTCCCATCACATCCACTGACAACTTATTTCCAAAGGAAGTCACATGGCCAAGACCACTGTGAAGGGAAGGTACATCCACACACCGTAACCCCGGTATGTGTGTAGATGTAGACTTCTATTATAGGAAAGTAAACCTTTCACCAGCTGCCCTTGGTAATCTTCATGGTCCCCCTCCCTCCCCCCTCCAATATAAACTGAGTGTTTAGCACATGGCCTTCAGTGTGTTAGGTGGTCAGGAGGGAATGGGTTCCTCTCTCTTTGAGCATATACTTCATTCCTCCAGGTTTCCCTTCCTAAGCTTTCAAAACATGGATTCCCTTTACCATCCACCCCCACACACTTGCCAATGTTCAATTTAGCATTCAGTTCATTTAGGCAAATTACTTTCAGCATCTTCGTTTTACCTCCCCAGAGAGGTCACGGATTCCTAAAGGACAACTCTGCCTCATTTAATTATTGCAAGACTCCCACACAGCGTCAAGCTCAGGGCTGAAAACAGTGGGTACCCATCCAGTCACAGTGACTGCTGTTCCTCATTAAAAATGATGGGTCCTCGTCTCTGGGAATTTTCAGAATGTGTTCCCTGTCTTACTATACAGAAAACATCAGTGGTGCTGATCTCATTACAAACCCGAGTGTCAGCTTTAGCTGTATTGTATCTAAAGGAGAATAATGATACATAAAAGCTTTCCTAGCGCCTTGAGAAGACTGTCTGTGACATTTCCTGTCAATCGGAGCTTGTTCTGTCAGGGGAACTGACACTGTTCTGGAAACTCCTGCTGATAGAGAGCACACCTGTGCTGTTGAGGGAATTAAAGGAATCCTTCATTCCTTGTAACAAGTTATTGGTGATAATCTAATGTTATTTGTTCGGTCGTTGGACACTGGTGCTGAGTTGCTGAGAGAATGCAAAGCAGCAAGGAAGCTCGTATGACAAGAGTGCTACTGCTGCCTTCCATTACATTCTACAGGATGAGATGGAGGGCAGGAAAAGCTCTCCAACACTCTCCTTTAGCTGCAAGGTAACACTGTCTTCGTGACTTCATTATTATTCATAGATATGCCTCTGACATTGCAAAAGGCGTCGGCATTGTAGTTCATGCTATTGAGAAGAACCAGGTCACGAGAATTTAGGCTGAGCAAGTTTCTTGAAAATCTCTAGCTGGTTTTTTATCCCACAGCAATTACAGGTGACTGAGCCATGCTCTGGCTTTACCACAAGATATGTTGACACACACACAAAAAAAATAGATCTGTTGACACCAGAGGCATTGGCAATATAATCACGTTAGTATGTTTATGAAAATGAGTGCCTCTCCTTAAACCAGAGGAGAGAATCACATGGGCAAAATGCTCTCAGCAATACATCAAGGTCTCGTGCTCATATTGACTTAAGTTGACTAATATGATTTTATATAGTCCTGTGGCTACTGTAGAAACAGAAAGAGAAAGAGAGAGAGAGAGAGAGAGAGAGAGAGAGAGAGACTTAATGAATGGCTGCCTGCTCAGCCCAGCATATTTTATGGCTTCCACAAGACTGAAACCCTATAAACATCTTTATGTTTGGGGAGATTCTAGAAATTATGGTTGAAAGTGTATAGGATTTTATGGTTGAAAGCTGCCGTAATTTAGCACATGCCTGTACATTGCCAAAATAAATGAGAGAATGGTAAGACTAGCAATAAATACTTCTGCACAGTTGCTTATAAAGCTGGAGATTGTCAGAAAAAATCTTAGAGAACTTTGTATCTATTTTATGCTGATTACACATGGAGTACAGGGTCAGCTGCATAGTAATGCCTTCCTCTGATACTGTATCCCAGGCTGAGCTCTGAAAACATGCTAAGTATACAGACAGAATTATGTTATATAACTATAATGGTTAACATTTCATTTATGTTTGACAGAGAATAAAAAATGTAGATATTAAAGTGACACCAAGTGGCTACTTTGCAAATTAGCCATGGGAATTCTCAGCATAGAGCCACATGTGTTAGCTACCAAATTCTGTAATTCTCTCATATATTTTATTTTATATTTTTTGTAGAAAATCTAAATGTGCTGAGCCTTCTAGGTAAGTATCATACCTGTAGTAAACCACTACTGTCTTTACCTGCCCAACATTTTCCCCTTTCCTTTTTGCAACATGATCCCAGCTTTATCTTGAGAAATCACCTTTCCTCTACTATATAGAGTATTGGTGGGACTTCCAGTCAAGTTGCCCTGCATGCTCTTTGGTGACTTGAGACAGGCTCTCAAGCCCTGCAATTTATCTCTTGAGAGTAAAAATCCAAGGGCAGGAAATGTATAAGGCTGATCAGTCACCTCTGCCTAGACTTTGTCCCTTCTAAGACCCCTTTATTCAGTAAACTACTTTATGTCCTTGAGCTACTCCATATCTTCTTTTGACTTTATCTGCATTGTTTTTGTCACATTCAAAGGACATGTGCTTACCAAGGAGAGACTTTTCAGAAGGATCACTACAAGGGCAGGGAAGTTAGAGAAGAGACTATTGCAATAGGGAGAGGTGAGTTGAGCTATGCAAGTGTTCTCAAAGATTAGACAAGGAGCACTAGCCAGTTTGCTCAACGGTTAAAGTCAGCCTACCAACTGAAGGGTCATGGTCAAGTTTCAATTGTAGATTCGATCTTTGGCCCTCTCACATCGAATCTACAATTGAAACTTGTAGATTCCCACTCCTCCCTCTCTTCTATTCTCTAAAAATCAATGGAAAAATTATCCTCAAGTGAGTATTAAAAAAAAATAAGGCAAAAGAAGAGCAAGCACACTTTTAAAAATTTATGTAGAAAAGTCAGGGTACAAGGAAGGGTAGCTTGATGGAAAGTAAATCAGACAAAAATTTTCCATGAGCCCAACCTATTCTCAGAGGGCTTTTGGGGAGACCTTTGCAGGCTCAGGCTGAGGGATGGATCAAAGTTCAGGGTCCTGAGGGAAGGAAAGAAACTTAATAAAGTTTCTTTAAGGAGCATTTTTTTTTTCATTTGAGCAGTATAGACAAGTATTTCAGCCATTCAATTTGGAGGGGAAAAAATCCAGGAATTTGCAAGGTCTGTATCTGGCCTTGTCATCTGTCTCTTGTCCAAAGACATGAAGGGCACCCATGAGTCTAAGACATGTGGGGAAGGGTGATTGTTTATAGTAAGCTGTTTCCCAGAACACAAGAGCACTGGAGGATTTCATAAGCTTCACTGTTTTCCAGGATCTCTGGGCTCCAATAACGTTCAACCTTGTTCATTTCGATCGCCTGCAACAAAAGAATACAAAATAATGTACTATCTCAATTCCCAGATTATTTGATCTAGAGTTGTTTTTAATATCATCTGATGATAGATGGAGGGAAGAAGGGAGGGAGGGAGGGGAGCCTGCTAACTCCAACCACGTGGTAAAAGCTAGAGAGAATGATTCCACCCGGGTCTTATAAGACCATACCACTCACAATACAAAAAGATGCAAACCTGCAAGGCAAACTGAGCTCCAGATTACTGCCCTATATGTTTTATCCAGCCAGTGAAATCTTTGGGGACATTCTGACCATCTTTTTAGTGCATCGCAGAGGAAGCTGCCAGGAGTCTGCCTTGCTCATTCATTCTGGTGCAAGAATTGCATACACATGATAGAATGACTTTTCCCAAGTGCCTCATCCTCCAGAGTAAGAAAAGAAAGGACATAAAGTGTGAGATACTTTGATGATAAAAAGAAAAAGAGAGCTTTCTCTTGATTTCATTTTCTAGTCTCCACTGCCAGGCCTTGCAGGAGGCTACTGTAGATTTTTCAGCATCGTTCCAAATATATTGCATGCTGAGATAACCCCCATGAAGATCTGATGGGCCCACTGCATAATGATGGACCCACTGCATAATGGGCCCACTCCATAATCACCCTAGGAACAACGTAAAAAACATTTATCACATTCCCTTCTTTGAAATAAAGTGCATCACAGTATGATAACTTCCTTGAAGATGACAAGAATATGAAAATCTTATCCCCACCCCCTTGGCTATCACTGGACATTGATCAGTAAAGAGAAAACTTGATAAGAATATTCAAAGAACCACATAATGTCAATATGTTTTTAAAGGAAACTAGTCATATTCGGCTTGAAATAAGTATAAATTCCTTATTAAGATCTCAAAACTACCTTAGAAATTCCCATTTTTCTCCCAGGACATGACTCAATTGTTTGGGGCTTGTAATTGACCATCACCTCGTCATGCCTACTTTATGGAGTCCCACCATGAACAACAATCTGCTTCTCTTGACAGCACCTCCTTTAGAGAGCCCATCACGTGCATTTACCTGCTCTTGGATTGTGTTTTATATCCAACTAAATCCATTTTAACAAGCCCCTTCTTCAACTCTGAAGAGGCAATTAGCACCCAGCGATATCACCCAGATTTTAGTAATTGTGAAGCAAAAGTCTTCCATCTTTCCACACACGTTTTAAAATTCTGACAACCTGGCATCATTCCTGCTTCACATTACAAATAGAACTTAATTTGTCCTTTTTTAAAAAGTTCCATTTTCCCTGGTTGTCTGAGTTGTATAAGGAAAGAACATATCCTGACACCCAGGGAACGAGGTATGAACTATCTTGGCATTTATAACACTCCTGCCTTGGAGGCATTCCCTATTAAGGATGGGGGGCAATTCTAAGAGATACAGTGTCTGATTGACAGGAATATTCTCTGCTTTCTTTCCTCTTCTACCCAGATCTGTCTTCCCTAAGTGAAGAATCTTTTCACTCTCTCTTCCCGGTGCCCTGGTTCCTTAATTCTGGTATCATTACATTATGCTAATGCTCATCTTGCTGAATTTGGTGCCTATGAGCCCACATGCTGAAATAATCAAAACCCCTCTGAGTTTCAGTGTCATGGTCTTTTTATCTCCATCTTTATTGAATCCCTCAGTATCATTTCAGGACGCAGATCTTTGCAATGACTGGAATGCTCTCTTTCCTTCCCTATAGAAAATGTGAGGGGGATATCAGTTCTTTGAAAACTTGATGCCTTTGATAATTTAGAAGAGACCTCTTCATAAAATTCCCTTTACTTTGAAGAGAAGACAAAGTTGGTTTCAATTTGTGAGTGGAATTCAAGTGATTCAATGCTACATTGGGGGAAATGGCCCAGACTATATAATAGCAGAGCCCTATGTTTTCATATATTTTCAATGGAAGCCTCCCTTTTTAAATCATAGATAAATGCAACAACCATGACTTTCTATTTTTAAGAGCAGGAAAGAAAAATATTGGGTTCTGGCCCTGCCAGCTGTGGCTCAGTGGTTGAGCTTCAACCTATGAGCCAGGAGGTCATGGTTCGATTCCTGGCCAGGGCACATGCCCCGGTTGCAGGCTTGATCCCCAGTGTGGTATGTGCAGGAGGCAGCCGATCAATGATTCTCTCTCATCATTGAGGTTTCCATCTCTCTCTCCCTTCCTCTCTGAAATCAATTTTTAAAATATTAAAATAATAATAATTGAACAAAATAGAAAAATATTTTGAATGCATTGACCCTTAGAAGGAAAGTAGAGAAAAGCTGCATTACACATGTAAAGATTATTGGGTATTGAACACTGTTGTCAGGTTAAGTCTAGAAGATGGATAGTAAAAGGGTAAAGCAGCACACAGATGACTTAACTCTGTCCCAACTTAGACAATACTAATAGTCCAGTAAGAGACAGAAAGAGAAAATTTTAGAAATAACATAGAGATCCTCTTGCAAAACCTTGGAATTTTCAGAGATTCTTTGGGTGAAGTAGTGAATGGCAAGGACAGGGTGCTTGTGAACAGTCTCCTGAGAGGAGGTCTGTCCAGGCCTCCAAGCCTTAAAATATCTTCCTCCACACTACTAGAATTCGCTCACTTATACCCAAACCACCTGCAATTCCATTAATTAAATATACTTTGAATTAAATAAAAATAGTTTTGAAAACACAAGTGCCTTTGTATGTTCCCATTCTATCAGTAACTCTGAATTTTGGGTAAAATAGTTCAGTTTACTGTTTGGTTGTGTGTGTTTTTTTTTGTGTGTGTGTGTTTTGTTTTTTGGGTTTTTTTAGACAAGACCAAAATATGGTACTTGTGGGGTATAAACTCCTGGGGCATAAAGTAATCTTATGGCCTGAAGAGTATTATGGTAGGCAAGGGTGGGGCATGACAGTTTGGAGGTTTAGGGGCATGCAAAGCCTGGGTGTAGGAGTCCCTTTCCACGTCCTGCGTGGTCCAAGATTCCAGTTCAGCAGAAGATAGGAGAGCTATAGAAAAAAAGGATGCTTCCAATATAAACCTTATTCAATTTAGGGTCATCCATCTGCTCTGGAATGAAGCAGAAATTACTACACTCCCTTCTTTTTATAACCTCTCCCTATGACTGCTTTTTCTTACCTGCTTTCCATCTTCTTTCTTCTTAACGTTCACCTCATCCTCTCTCCTTATACCCTCTTCTTTCCTTGCCTTCATTCCTTGAGTCAAAGACTCACCACCAAACCAGTATTATATGCATTGTTGTATTATAAGTTGAATCAGTTTTGGTCCTGACCTGATACATGAACTATCATTGTGAAGAAAATGTGTTAAGAATGTGCAACCAAGCTCTGACCAGTGTGGCTCAGTTGGTTGGGCATCATCCTGTGCACTGAAAGGTTGCTGGTTCAATTCCAAGTCAGGGCACATGCCCAGGTTGTGGGTTCGGTCCCCAATCAGGGTGCATATAGGAGGCAGCCAATCAATGTTTCTCTCTCACATCAATGTTTATCTCTCATTCTCTCTCCTTTCCTCTTTCTCTAAAATCAATAAAAAAAATTTTTTTAAAGATTTTGTAACCAAGTTACAACCACACTTTGAAACAAACAAACAAATAAAAAACACAAGGTATAATTTGGATCCTTGATTCTTCTGCACTCTGAGGTACAGGTTATTCATTATCTGGTTATACTAATCCTGGCTGAATGCTTTTCCCAAACACAGCTGACTCTGGAGAGCATGGGTCTATTTGGTACCTCAGCTCCATGACAAACATGTTGGAAAAGTGATAGAAACATAGGAGGTAAAATACATTTTTTCCTCCAAATTACCACAGATTTTCCTGTGTCTCTGTTGATTATAGCCATTCAAAAGTAATCATGTTAATATCACTGTATCATAAATACTTCCCTGCTTGCCTTTTATTGAAACTGCTTGGAATCCATCCAAAACACTTCCTATTCTTGATCATTTCATTAAATCCACAAAAGAACATGTTCGGGGATTAAATGCTCTGCCCTGAGATTTTGTGCAAGAGTATTATGGCCCGAAAGGTTGGCCAGTGATGATGTAAATAGACCCAACCCTTACAGAGAAGCTAGTTCAGTGGAATAGAGGTTTTTCTTTTTCTTTTTGAACATAACATTTCCACATGGTGTTGGTTACTTTGTGGGTATGGGGCTAATCTTGAGTTTACCACATGATGTTGGTTAAATAATTACAAATGACTACCCTTTAGCTTATCAAGGCTCAAATACCTATCATTTAAGCCACACTATTAGATATAAAGGTATAAAAAGCCAGAAACTCCAGAGCTGCAGTAATGTTCTTCCACTGAGGTTTGACAGATGGTTACAGGTGAAGGTCCCTCCCATAGAGCTACCATCTGCATTACAGATGTACCCATTGGGCCAAATCCTGACATTAGTGCATATAAATCCATGATTTCATTTGGGTCATTTTATAATTGACTCTTTTGATTCCCATAAGAAACTGGCCTTAAGTGAAACAATAGATAAAAGAAAAAGGTATTACTCAGGAAGAGGTTTTAGAGCACAAGAGAATATTGAAACAATAACTTGGTCTATTCGATATGATACATTTTAATTGTGAATTAACATGAGAATCAACATAAATTCACCACCATTTAAGAACAAAGTCAGCCCCCAGAAGAGCTAGCAGATGATCAAGCTTGGGTTTAGAGGTCTTGGCCTCCTCTTGCTGCTTCTATGAACTTCTTGATGCCTTCCCACCTACTCATTTAGGTGTGCAAGATGCATCCCACACAGAAGGTGCTTTTGAAGCACGGCTTTAGGGGGCAGCATGAATTCAGACAAGCCAATGACCAAAAACAATATAGAATATGCTTCAAGCTCTGGCTACGGAGGTCTATTTCTCTCTAATGTCTGGTGGTCTGACTACTAGACTTAAGTACAGACTGACCTCATAACACTGAACCAAAGCTCTGTTAACTCCTTAAGTGCCAAGAGAGCCTTCCCCCTTCAGAGTTCTACCTCTGGAGTGTTCTTACTTCAGATCAGTTAAAATGTCCCTTCCAACTCTCAAAGCATCATCTGTGAGTCACATACACATTGCAATAAATTCATTTCATGTAACTGTACAAAGGGTTTGGAGATAAGGTGTTGTTATGCTGGCTTCTAGATTTAGACAACTGCCCTTCGAGGTCCTCTAAGTTCCATAGGTGTGGCAGCTTGCCAACTAGCACTGTCTTTGAGCATTCTGTGACCATTATGAAGTTCCCCAAATAGTCCATGGAGGAGATTCCCAGCTATGGTTCTTGATTGGCATGTGTCAATGGAGACCACCCAAAATTGGAGTTAAGGTTCAGGTTGGACTGGATACACTAACAGAGTTCAATCTTGAAGGCGAGAAACAAAAGTCTCCTTATGTATAGACATTTGTTTCAGAATTAAACAGGTTGAATAACTTGGCCAGAAGGGCATAGCGATACTGAAATTGATGTAAGATTATGCCTCACTATCTCCTTATCCACCTTCTATTTCTCATTGAACAGGTTTGGGTACATATAGCTCTCATTTAATTATTTAGAATAAATTTTTGCCATGCAAGGAATCACGTCAAGGCTTCATTTCTTTATCATTCACCACAGCAAATATTTTGGCAAGTAAGTCTTGGGAAAAGGAGATGCCCTATTTCTAGTCCTTGTTATTTTCTCTTTCTCATCAATACCCATTTCCTGCCTCAAACACAGAAATATTCTACTGGTTCTCTTCATCCTGTCCTTGAGGGTGGGGGTGATGGGAGTGTCTCAGACTCCACAGCCCTGACTCCCATCTCTCCCTTGGGTTGGAGAAGGCAAACATAAAGGCAGTTGTTGCCAAACCAGGAAAGTAAAAAGTGACAAATCATAGATCACATCTTTCCACCCTCCTGGAAAGAGGAAAGGCCCCTGGTCCAGGTGGGTGTGTGGGACAGCGAGCCACTGAGAGGGATCACACCTACATCATTTGCCACATCTCCCCATTAGAGCTTCCACCCAAGTGGTCCTGAAGGCAGAGGCCATGAGTCAGCATTCCCATGTCACTTACCACAGGTCACATCTTGAAGCAGGACCCTGGCACCAGCAGCTTCAAGCTCTAGGATTCAGGGAAGCTACTAAAATTGGCAAAACTGTGGCAATTCCAAGATAACAAGGATATGCACATGTGCATGAGTGCACACATATATGCCATACACACGCACACACAAGATAGATTCTTCAGAGAAAATGGGTTGGGATTCAGTGAGTGCCCTGAAAGGAACACTAGCTGAATGTTTGCTTGGTTCCACAAGTCTTCATGTAGGTGAAACACAGCTCCAGACAGACCAAGGGCAAGGCAAAAGGCCAAGGGCAAAGGGGGCTTCCTTATCCAACTCACAGACTCTCACTCCATGACATCAGCAGCCTCCCCACCATCTTCACCTTTGCTCCTTACAATCTGTTTTCCTCCAACAACCAGGATGCGCTTCCTAAAATGCAAATCTCATCCTATCCACCCCCAATGGCTTCACATTTTTCTCTAGATAAAGATCCAACTCCTGACTATACCCTATAAAGCCCTGTATTTCCTGCTTTCACGTACCTTACCAACTGCATTTTCAAACATCTGTACACTATAGCCACACCATTTAGGCCCTCCATTCTCTAGGTTCTCCCCAGCCTCTGGGCCTTTTCATGTGCTATTCCACCCCTCTGGACCACTCTTCTCCTTCATTCACTTAGCACACTTCTGATAAATATAGATATTGAGGTACAAATGTGGCTGAGAAATGATAGAAAAGGATTCAAACCCAAATTTCTAGCTTACCATTTTAATAAAATTCAACTGTTATTGATAGGGTTAAATATTTGCCAGCTCCATTGCAAAATACTTACAGCAAAAAAGCACTTCAAACAAAGCTCAGATTCAAATCTGATGTTTGTGTTGAAATCACTTAATTAGCAATTTAAACCTATGAAACATAAATCGGATTATAATAGATCTCAACAGGAAGTCTCCGTTTCACTCTTCAGAGACCACAGTTAAAGTCACCAATACAATGGCAGCTAACAAGAAAGGCAGACGCACAGATTCCCACTGATGACTGGTGCTATGGAAGGACTACTTCATTTAGTATCAGGCATCTGGATTTAATTTTAGCTCCAACACTTACTGCCTGTATGATCTTTAAATGTCTACTTGTGTAATATTCCATGTCTGTTATATGCCAGGCTCCTTGCTTGTGTTGTATGTACATTACCTCATTTAATTATCAGATCTATTGGGTATTTAATATTATTTGTATCATGTAAATTGGGAACCTAAAGGTCAAAAACATTAAAATAATTTGACCAGAGACAGTAGCTATTCAATAGCATAGATAGAATCTAAATCTAATTCTGCTTGACTTCAAAATCTGATTTCACACTGGCTTGTAGACATAATGCAGAAGAGGATGTTGAATTTTGAATGCAAAAATATATAGGAAAAGTCACTGATAGTATAACTTATCCTTGGCGAGCATTCAATGTTAGCTCAATAAGGAGAGCCGCTCAACTTTACAAACAGTTCTCCAAATTGTGTACATTGGTTCTTGAAAGCATAGATGTGGTATAGCAATCAATGTAAAAGTGTCTGTCACATAAGCAGATGACTTTTAGGGAATCTCAATGTCAGAACTATTGAGATGCTGTTACACTGAAGGTATTCAATGCCCACTACACAACTTACCCTAATAAACCCTTCATGTCCAGCTCTAGCCCAGATGCTGTTGGGCCCAACACATATCACCTTACCCTCTTCTATTTCAGTGCACTTGGGCTAAAATTTCAACTGCCATCCCACAAATATCATTGCTTTCTGTGGCTCCAGAGCCTATCTGCCATGTGCACTGCAGGCCCAAAGTGTCAGGGAATTAGTGCCCACCGTAGAAGTTCCCAAATCTTGATTGATGGAAGTCGGTGCATAAGTATCACCTCTCGGGGGATGACTCTGCAGCAATGTTCTATAGTGTTTCCAGGGATCCAGGCTGGATAAAACTCCAGATGGCCATCATGGGAACTGGCTTAATAACATGCTCTTATTCTTAATATAATCCTATATAATAAAAGCCTAATATGCAAATTGTCCCCTTGGGTGGTCGTTCGACCACTCACTATGATGTGTGCTGACCACCAGGGGGTGGCGTGGAATGGCGTCAGTGACACAGCACTGGCAGTGGGTAGCAGTGGAGGTACTGCCAGTCCCGATGGGCCCTGACAAGAGCGGGACCACGGTGGGATGGTGGAGCAGGTGAATGGGCAGTGCCAGGTCAAGGGGGGTGCAATCAGAGCCCTGCAGAAGGTGACCAGCAGCAGCAGTGGGGGGTGGAGCCTCTGCCCAGCTCTCAGGCACTGAGGGAGCTGGGCAGGGTGGCCTAGCCTCAACTGATCATCCCGCAGGCGGGATGGTGAAGCAGGTGAGGAAGCAGCACCAGACCAAGGCAGGATGCCAGGCGGGGCAGTGGGGCTGTGAGGCTGGGGGCATAATCTAGGGCCTGATCTCCACAGGCCACCTGAGAGACCCCACCTGAGCAGGAATTCGTGCACTGGGCCTCTAGTAGTTTATATTTCTAAAGAACAGCTGCATAGATAAACACTGCTATAAAGAACAAAACAAACTCAGAAAAAAAAAAACAGAGAATTCCTTCTTACATATAAAAAAACTAATGCCTCAAAATCTTTTACAAAAGGAAATACCTTAATAAATTCTAGTTCAGGGTTGTTTAATGCATATTCCTTTTTTTTCTTCTTTTTCTTTTGATCTGCTTCTATTTTAAGCTTAACTTCTTCAGCTGTAAGAGCTCCAGTGTCTTATTCTTTGCTTTCTTCCTCTTTTTCTTGATGGCAGCCACATCAATTTCCGTTTAGTAGACGCTTTCTCAGGTTTCATAACTAGTTTTTCTTTAGGTGGAATAAAATCTTTTTTCTTCCCCCTTGTCTGTTACCGAGAGCTTCTGCTTACTTAGCCCTTATTGCTTTCATTTTCTGTCACTTTTTGTGGCTTTCCTATAGAAAGTATTCACCACTAGCCTTTTTTTTTTTTTTTTTTTAAATCTGACTTTCTGGTTGTGGTGATGGGGATGGTGTGTACTCTTTCTTAGTTTTTTTGTTTGGTTTCTTGTGTTTATTCCCATTTTTGTGTTTGAACTCTTTTAAGGCACTAAAAGGTCCAATGGCTGAAACTGTGTTTCACTGAGCCATAATGTAACAGTTTGTTAAGAGTTCCAATGCTTGTTCATTCAACCAGTGGCCATCACTCCTTCAAATAAGCCGCTCAATATTCAGGGAACAAAGCTACAAAACCACCTTCCTTTAAGAGTCCTCTCGTACTGTCCTCTTTGGAAATAGCTCCTTCCACTTGCAGGAAATAGTTCCTTCCATTCCCAGGTACAATGAAGAGTTCTGATTCATCTCAGTTTTCTGGCTTCGACTTCTTGTTAGGAAATTCACGTTTTTCAGCCACGATGGGCAGCCCTTTTAGTTTGGAGGATGCCATCTTCAAATTGCTCCCTAGGGTTACCAGAAGTAGAAGGGTTCTTATTCACCTCATTTCCTTCCTCACTTTCCTTCATAACCTTGGCTTTGTGGTCTGCCTCTGAGACTGTAAAATAAGACAGATCCTTTTAGTCAATCGCATTGGAGACGCTTGAGGAGAGCAAATAAAAAGCTCCCCTGCTTCTGCCAGAATTCTGAATCAATTAAAAGTTGTGATCAGAGAATAAATCAATCATGTAGAGACAATAGGTATTTTTATTTCTCATATCTGATCCCACTCTGTGGGCAAGTAGCTGAATCTACCTGTGGGCCAATGGTCCTCCTGACAATGACCATCAGAACAAAACAGCTGTTCACTCAGTAGCAGGTAGCCCTGGACAAAGCATCCCATACCCCCTCCCCGACCCCCAGTCAGAAGCTGA
Source organism: Eptesicus fuscus (assembly GCF_027574615.1). Lineage (NCBI taxonomy): Eukaryota > Metazoa > Chordata > Mammalia > Chiroptera > Vespertilionidae > Eptesicus > Eptesicus fuscus. The sequence continues at coordinate 47,267,356 of NC_072489.1, forward strand.
CCCCCATTGGAAATATGGTAAGGAGAGCAGACAAGAAAGCTTGATTCTATTGGGATATTATCCTGATGGATAAGAGGGGCTGGGAAAAGCATACCAAGTTTTTTTTGGTTGTTGTTTTTGTTTTTTTTTTTTTTTTTTAGCCTTGCCAGTTAGATATCTCTCCATTTCCTGGAGATAAAGAGGCAAAGAGTAGTGAGACATATTGTACTAACTGATACCCACCCATAGGAAGGAAACATTAAGAGTAGGGAAAACATGGTTCTAATACATGTGTCAAAAAGGTCATAGCCCATTAGTATGCAAAACAGAACTTTAAGCCTTATCCCAACATTCCTTTAAAAAAATAATAGGTTAGAACATTTAATGCAATGTCATTCATAAAGAAGAATTAATTTAAAGTACAACTTTTTCATTATTAAACACTTCTATATTTATTTAACTTCACTGATAAAATGATTAAGAACGAAGAAAGATTTATACTATTACCTAATCTCTTTTTGACCTTAGAGTCTACAGATGCCAGCTAAACCAAGTTTTATAATCTCAGTACAAATCTTATCCTGGTAATGTGTCTCAAGATCTGCCCACTAAAAATATATATCAGAATAAAAAATGAGTGAAATATTATATTTACAGTTTAAAAATGCCCATCTGTATTTTAAATGCTGACCCTTATATTTAAAAGTATATTTAAACAACTTGAGATAATTGCTAAATAATTTAAAAGCATTTTTAGTTGCTGTAGCATATAAAAGTTAAGAAGAGTTTAATGGTGATTTGTGATTTTTATCATCATAAATTTAAGAAGTTTCAAAATATTTTAAGATATTGGATTCATTGATAAATTTTAGTGAAACAAGAGACTTTAACTTATTAAAATAAAACAAAATATGTTAGGTTAAATAGACATTCTCCAAAACTCAAATAACCAATGTAAAATAATTTTACTTTATTTACTATTATAAATCTACCTGATCAACTTCATGCTAATAGGTAGAGCACAATTCAGAGCTTTCAACATCAGATATTCTATTGGTAATCATACAGCTCCCCTTGCATGCTCTCCACCCTGCCCTTGCCCACTGGTAAACTCTTATAGATTCCTTTGATCCAACTCAAGAGTCAGTTATCCACTGAACCCAACATAGTCTCTTGATCCCACCATTATCATTTCACATGACAGATTCTCTATCAGTTTCTTCTACATATTTTTGGTTTCTAATAATAGTTATTGTGTTCGGCTCAGAACCAGACAATTGAGAGACAATCAGAACAGTTTTCCAATGATGATATAAGCCCTTTAGAGACATTCATATAGTCAAAACAGCTAGTTTGAGCACAGACCATTAACTTTGTACTATATAAACTGTCTCTCTTATATTAAACTAGAGACCCGGTGCACAAAATTCGTGCACGGGGGTTCCCTCAGCCCAACCTGCACCCTCTACAATCCAGGATCTCTCAGAGGATGTCCTACTGATGGCTTAGGCCCACACCCCATGGTTCTCTGCTCTCTGCGGGGCCTGGAGGTTTCCCTGCAGTCATGGAGATGAAGCCCCCATGCCCTGCTGTCACTCTCTGCCTGCTTCCGCCAGGTGCCATGTGAAGGAAGCCCCAATGCCCTGCAGTGTACTCTGTCTGCCAGGCCTGGGGGCTTCCCAGACACAAACACACTAAGGAAGCCCCCATGCCCTGTTGTCCAGGCTCTGCCTGCAGGGCCTGGGGGTATTCCCACTGCCACTGCCCACTGAGGAAGCCCCCAAGCCCTGCTGTCTGGGCTCTGTCTGCCATGTCTGGGGACTTCCCTGCCACTGCCCCACTAAGGAAGCCGCCATGCCTGGCTTTGCAGGGTCTGGCGGCTTCCAGGCTGCCAAGATCAGGAAGCCACCATGCCCTGCTCTGCTGGCACTGGAGTCTTCCTGATTGCCTCGGCGACCATCGGGAAGATGCCATGCCCTGCTCCTCCGCCGGCTCCGTGTGCACAGGGCCTGGCATCTTTCCAATCACCGTGGTGACAGGCCCTGCTTCTCTGCCAGCTCTGTGTGTGCAGGGCCTGGCATCTTCCCGATCGCCGTGGCGACCATTGGGAAGATGCCATGCCCTGCTCCTCCGCTGGCTCTGTGTGTGCATGGCCTGGTGGCTTCCTGCTGCCACAGCACTAAGGAAGCAACCATGCCCTGCTCTCAGTGCTCTGTTTGCTGGTGGGACAGGCCAGACACTCCAGCAGCGGGGCTGAGGGGACTGGGCGCCGACATCTTGTGGGTAGGGGTCCCGCCATTTTGTCGCGGAGTGATGCCTAATTTGCATATTACTCTATTATTCGATAGGATATCACAAAGCTCTCAACTGCATATTTACCCAGAAGAATTTAGACATGACCATTTGATTCTCCTCTTCTTTAATTTAGGCAGTCAAGAATATAAATATCATGTATGAGTAGAATATAAATTTATTTTACCTATACATGTATTATTCTACAGCATGTAGATCTCCCTTTGATCAAATTTTATAGGGCACTTAATTACGACTCTCATCAGATATGTGTTTACTAAATGTTGATCCTTTATTTGCCTAATATTTAACCCAGACTTTAGGGAAATGTTATCTAATTTTTAGGTCTTCAATTTCTCCATTGTGTTATGACATAATATTTTAAAGTAATCACTGTATTATTTAAAGGCTATTCCTTAACTTTGAAGAGTTATAGGCAAAGAGATTGTTACCTACTGAATTTTGTATCGAAATTAATACAATAGTAAATCTAAGAGCACAAAATCATTAACATGAAACACTACCCCTGGGCAGTGTTACTAAGTAGTTAGAGTGTTGTGCCCACCCTCCACTCTCCCCCTCACCCCTGCACCAAAGAGTCCTGGGTTTGATTCCCTGTCAAGGGAACATACCTTGGTTGCAGATTTTATCCCTGGACCAGTCTGGGCATGTGTGGGAGGCAACCAATCAATGTGTCTCTCATACATGGATGTTATGAAGTTTCGATGTTTCTGTCTTTCTCTATCTCTCCCCACTCCCTACACACTCTCTTTCTACCATCTACTCTCTCGAAAAAAAAAGAAAAGAAAAGAAAAGAAAACATATCCTCAGGTGAGGATTAGCCAAACAAAATTTTGAGAGGCCAATAATTCAGAATTTGAAATACCTAAGACCAGAAGTTGATTGGTAGTTTATCTTTAGAAATCTTATATAATCTCACACACACACACACACACACACACACACACACACACACACACCAGAAAAACTGATAATGTCAAAATTATAATATTAGAGTAAACATAAATAATATATAACCAAATTATCCCCTTGGATTTTTTAAAAAACCTTAAATTTTTCTAACTACATACATAAATCATAACTGTTGTAGAAAATTAGGAAATGAAGAGATGGCACCTATATGCACCTTTGACTACTGGCATTTTAGTTTATGTCACTAACACATATTTAGTGTTTCATATTTTTCAATATGCCATATGTTATCAAAGCATTAATGTAATGACTCCAAAAGTTAGAGAAGAACATGAGGTATACTATGGTATTTCAATGTAGTTGATTGCACATACTATAAAAACACATAAAATGGTGCCAAAATAGCAAGAATGATATTATCAATTGAAAAACGTAATAAATAGGCAATAATCGATAAGAAAGACTTCGTGGAGAAGTGGATGTAAAGTTTTTCTTAGTGATTTACTGGTTGCAAATAGACAGAAGTAAAAACCATCAGCCCAGTCTTCTCAGGAGAAGAAAAGCCTGGACTCATTACAAGAAAATAAAATGACAACCAAAGTCCAATGGTCTAAATATATGAAAATCAACTATTAAGTCATTTGCCAAATCATGCATTGAGACTCTATTATAGGAACACCGTCCTAGTCTGTACAAGAGGAAAAGAAAGGCACTTTTTTTTTCTGTCTTCCTGGATCTCCCAGTTCTATGGGAAAGAAAGATGTCTTAGGAAATAGTAACGTGACAGTGTAATAAGGGGGATGGCCCGAACCCATCTGGGTGCTATGAAAGTGTCTCACAGTGAGGGATTTGCTCTGCCCAAGGACTGAAAGGGGCTTTTTTCACAAATGAAGTCAAGAGAGGCCACTGGTTAAAGCATTTCAAAGGCTTGTAGATAGTTGACATTTGCTTCTGTGTGTTTGGCATCTATTCACCCATATACCAATAACCGCACTCTGGTTTTCCAATGGGAAACCATCTCTCTTCTACTTTCATCTCAAGTTTTGACAAATGGCCTGTGTCTGGTCAACTAGATGCACACCAGGCAATCCAGTTGGAGCAACTGTTTCAGAGATGGGTCTGGGGCCCAAGCCAATGGAATGCAGGTGTGGGGATTACTGGTTGTGCTCAGCTGATAAGATAAATACCTGGGGTTGCATGCACCATCATAGAATACAGCCCGAGAACTCAGCCCAAGAGGAGGAGAGATCTGATATATAGAGGAAAATAGACTAAACTCTATTGCCATTACTTGAGGTTCTGAATGTAGCTATTTATAAGGCTCTAGCCCAGCCAGCATGGCTCAGTGGTTGACCATTGACCTATGAATCAGGAGGTCACGGTTCAATTCCTGGTCAGGGCACATGCCTGGGTTGCAGGCTTAATCCCATCAAGTACAGGAGGCAGCAAATCAATGATTCTCTCTCATCATTGATGTTTCTATCTCTCCCTCTCCCTTCATCTCTGAAATCAATAATATATATATATATTTATATATTTATATATATATATTTTAACGTATAAGGCAAATTCCAGTTGTGGGCTTTTCATTAACTATTTGAGTGACTTATTTGAGAAGGGTGGTGTACAAGAAATTCCCTTTGCTTAAACCCCTTTGAGTTGGGCTAGATTCACATAAGAGTAGGGAATGCTGAGTGTTAGGAGGAGTAGGTGAGCATGTTCATCTCCATGAGGAGGCAAAATATATGAAGATAACATAAGTCTCAAGTGAGCAAAGGGTTTTTCAGTCTAAGAGAGAACCTATATTTTTAAAGTGCTGTCACCAGCACCACCTGGCATGCGGCAGTATATTCTGCTTTTATGACACACCGACCCAGAACAAGAAGCTCTTTATTCCTAATTCAGTGAGCCAAACTGATACTGTTTGTGCTGATAAAAACCCTCTCAGGGACCCTGTGTGCTTTGTTTGTTTTGTTTTAGACACAGGATGTTTCCCCCCTGCAATTTCACTCATTTTCATTGACGTGCTGATGGTGCTAGAGATGGATCGGTGTGATTCCATTCGCTGGAACCTTCCGAAATGAGAGCTGCCACATAATAATTACTGGTGACAAGGTGACTGGTTGTGGAGTCGCTGGATGCAACAAATAGAGATGGGTTTTCCTTAATCTCCCTCTTCGGGAGGCTATTTGTCTATTTGTCTCATCATAAAAGCTACTTCTTTTTTTTTTTTTTTTTAAGGGAAAAAGGCAAAGACACAATAGAAGTAAAGATTTACATGTTTTGAGTGGTAGTAGAGCTGGAGATTGTTACTAAATTGGGAAACCTTCCAAAAATTAATAATCCAAGTAAAAAATGAGTGGAGAAGATAATAGAAGGTATTTGTTTCTGTAAAATGGAATGGTTTTCTTTGGCCTGATGATAAATCCCCCTTGGGAAGTAGAAAAGTGCCTTTAGCTAGCAACACCATCTGATTAGTTCAATTAAATAATGGGTTATTTAAAAAAAATAACCACATCAACTGCTGCTTTTAAAAAGGGGTAAAGATACAGACCTTGGTTGTAGTAGATTATGAGGACAAAAGTTCTGACATTATTCACTTAAAGGATGATTTTTCAAAAGAGCTAGAGATAAAGTCAAATTGAGTATAACTAAAAAAAAATAATTACAGCAGTATCAGCTTCATTAGCACAATTCATAAAAGTACTCATTATAAATAAGGGCTAAAATAAATTACAAACTAAAAATTCTACATAACAATACGAATTGAGTAAATTACAATAACTAATGACTAATTAGTTGTGTAAACTGGTCATATAGGGCCCTAGCTGGTTTTGCTCAGTGGATAGCGCATCGGCTGTGGCCTGAAGGGTCCCTGGTTTGATTCCAGTCAACAGCTCAGGCCTGGGTTGTGGGCTTGATCCCCAGTGGGAGGTGTACAGGAGGCAGCAATCGGTGATTCTCCCTCACCATTGATGTTTCTATCTCTCTCTCCCTCTCCCTTCCTCTCTGATATCAATAAAAATAAAATAAAATAAAATAAAAAATAAAATAGTCATATAGGAATTCATTAGTTTAGCTGCTTTTTTGTGGATTTTTGCTTTGTTTTGGTGTAAGCTGTTCTTTTTTTTTTTTTTTTTTTTTTTGAGGAACTGGGGTTTGTAGCCATAGAATAATGGAGGATTTACTTCAGTCACCCAAAATATAGAGGTCATAATAAGTAGTACCATCCAACAATTAATGCAACCACAAACCATTGTCAGAAGTGGTCCCTTTTGCTAGACTACTTGTGGGTATAGGACAAAGCTTAAAAGAATAACAACAACAATAAAAAGGGGCATCCTTTCCCCCCGCCAAAAAAAAAAAAAAAAACAATAAATTTTTCAATGAAAAGCAAGATAACATGCAGAAGGTTGGCCCTTACTGATATTTTGAGAGGAGAGCAAAGCCTGCACTTTTCTTGATCTATTGCAGTTATATTAGCAGACATTGTTTGGGGCAGGGGGAAATGCAAGCATTTTGTGGGGAGTCTTGAATTGCCTAAAAATCAAAACAAAAATTGCACAAAAGAAGCACTCAAACAATATTAGAAGATGCCATATGCTTTGAATAAAGGGCCTACAGTTTTCTAAGAGCTTCCCACTCCTTGCAGGTACACACGCCCAGGTGATCTTGAGGCAGTGACCTCTGGTTTATATGTGTTGTTTCCATTGGGACAATGGCTCACCACAGATGCTCTGTCTCTTGTAATGACACTTCCTAGAAGTTGGACCCAGGAAACTTTCTTACTATACGAGAGCGTGGAGCCCTTTGGTGGCTTAGATGGTTATTGTGTCAGCAAAAGAAAGACATCCTTCTTCTGTTCAAATCCAACACAAAGAGCCACCCAAGCCTTCCTGCTTTCCCTAATCTTCACTTCATAACCATCACCCCTCTCTCTATATGTACTTACCAGGTTCTAACATTCATGTTCAAAGGTCTCCTTTCTCAGGCACAAAGAACAAATTTTCATCTTCTCCTGCCAGCTTTCCTGACAAGTTTAATTGTTCACCATTCTTCAGCCACCCAAGTTTAAAAATATGTGGCAGCCTTCGAGTCATGCTTCCTACAAGTCCTTCCTCTTATCTAAAATTTTATTAAACAATATCAATGCTACTTCTGCTGTATCTTTCATGTATTTTTTAATATTTACAATCTCAGGGTCCACTTTCAGAGCTTCCTAACTCACCTCTTTTTAATCTTGTCTACTGTAATCTGGTCTACATCACACAGTTAAAAGTTGTGCAAATACTCATCTCAGAAACTTTTCCTGATAATCAATTACCTTCAATGCTGTTCCCAAGTCCTTCAGCCTGCTCTCATCAATGCTAAGTGTTAGACTACCACTGATAAGTCCACAATTCCCTAGGAAAAAGTGCAGAGAGCTGTGTTCACTTTCACACAGGTTCCCGTTTTAATATTTCATGATTGATGGTTTTTGACTTCTTCAGATTTTTTTGGTGTTTGTTCTCCTTGAGTAAAAAAGAAGTATTTCGAATGTATCAACCATGAAATGAGAAAACAGGAAAAATTAACTACCATATTTTCTGGAGTATAAGATGACTTTTTAACCCAGGAAAATCTTCTCAAAAGTCGGGGGTCTTATACGCCGGAAAATATGGTAGTTCACTATGAAACACAAATAAGTTCAAAGGGGCAGTAAGTAAAACTCTTCCCTAAATGAAGGCAGGTAGGAAAACACGCCCCCTAGGCATACAGTCAGAATAGATTAGTGATTTGCAGGAGAGAATTAGGCTTCTTGCACATTCAAGCATATCCTATGTCATGGCCTTGCCCTGTCCAAATCTTGAGCCATCAGGAAAGGAAGAGGCAGTAGGGAATCTCTGCATGGAAACTTGCTCATGGTTTCAGTTACCCTATTTATGGAATCCCAGGGTTTCTATTTGATTTTGATTTTTCCCCCATTTCCACCTGCCTGCAAGACAGCTCTGCTCTGAATACCTCCGACTGAACATAGTGGAAGGAAAGGGGAGATACAAAGAGAGAGGCATATTGATTGCTTGCTTCCCACATACTCAAGCCTTCAACTGAGGTTCATGCACAAATCAACCACAATTTCAGGCCAAATCATCTCCTTCCTGAGACCTCCCTGGTTTTGTTAATGACTCTGCTTTTTAGAAAACACTGATTTAGACTTCTTCCTTATTTTTCCCCCTCCCACTCCTCCTCCTCCTCCTCCTTCTTCTTGTTAATCCTCACAGGATGATTTTTTTTCATTGATTTTTAGACAGAGTGGAAGGAAAGGGGAGATACAAAGAGAGAGGCATATTGATTGCTTGCTTCCCACATACTCAAGCCTTCAACTGAGGTTCATGCCCTTGACCAGAATTGAACCAGGGACCCTTCAATCCATGGGCCAATACTCGATCCACTGACCAAACCAGCTAGGGCCATCCTCTACTTCTTAATGTCATTACACTTATGGAGACTCTTGAATCTATAGTCTTCCTTACAAGGCTGCTGCCATAGGAGCATTAAGATTCTCCTAACTTCTTAGCTGAAAAGCTTACCTGAGCTCCTGTTTCCTCTCTCCTTTTTGAATCAATCGAATATTCCACTGCTGTACTTCTATGCACTCAGGTTCTGCTTTGCTCAAAGCCTTCTCTGGCTCCACAGCAAAGGCATTAGGTCTAAGTTCAATAACCTGTGGACAGACTTACTAATGCACCAGCATGACATTGACAGATTTGTCACCACCATCTTCTTTGCCTTATTTCCAAGTTTGGGCATTGTTTCCTTAAAATCAGTAAAGAATAGTAGATGCACATACATCGATAATTTCTTCTAAAGTTATGTTAAACTAGACAAATGAAAAAATAAAAAAAATAAGAAAAAGCCTGGAAAATGATTCTATATTGTTTATGGAATAATAATAAATCCTAACAATTACATAGTACTTACTCTTTGCCAGAAAATGTCCTAAGAGTTTTACCAGTGCAAGTCATTTAATTATTGCAACTCTATGTAATAAGTATAATAAAGGAATAATCCTATATAATAAAGAGGTAATATGCAAATGGTCATTATGCCGTGATGCATAACGACCAGCAGAGAGCTACAGAAGTATGGGGCAGCCAGCTGAGGCACGCGGCAGTGAGCTACTCGCTCACGGATTCATGCACAGGGCTACTAGTACTTAGATAAATCTTTCTAAATCACCACTCAAAGCACAGCACTCACCTCTAAAAACCTTAACTATTTTTCTATTGATTTATAAGAAGTTCAAGTGCATAACCTGGAAATCACTGTGCTGCATATTTTGACTCTAAGCTAAGGTTCCTGCATTATCACCTTCTACTCCGCTAGTGCAACTCCATACTCCAGGCCTCCATCCCTAAACACATCCCATGTTTTTCCACTCCCACACCTATTTTCTCCCAGACTCTTCTTTCTCCATCTCCCAGATCTGCAAAATAAAATTATACCCAGCCTTTAGTTGCCAGGCGTTTTTCTGAAAATTTTAATTAACCCATCTATATGTGATCTCTCCATCCTCAACACCTACTAGATCGTTGCAAATCTTTTAGCATTTACAGCTTAATCACATTCCCTCTTGAAATGTAGCAGTTTGTGAATATATTTTCCCTCCATTGTGGTGACAATTCATTGAAGGCAAGGCTGTGCCATTTTTATCTTTTTCAGAAAGAATGAAATAACATGACGAATATGAAATGATGATAACCGTGCCTGCTGTAGGGAAAATACTCAATAAATGTGAGGTATTATTAGCTAGAGAAATTATTGCATTTTCATGAGAAATCAGGCAGCACCATAGCCCCTTGACTTAAGAATTGTTATTTCCATTTTAGAAGTGAAGAAGCTGTAGTAAGTGACATTCCCGTATTTCTACACAGCATGTAATGGCAGTGCAAGCGAGGTTTTGAACACAGATTTATTTTTACTATAAAACTAATGCTTTCTTCAGTATATTTTGCTGGCTGCCAACACATAGTGGCGGGTGCTCACTTATTAAATGAGTTGCTGCATTCTGAGGCTAAAATCAGAATTAATGGGTTGCTAATCCAAATATCCAAATCCTTAATGTCAAGCCAAATATGGCTTGCTGCCTTAGATTATTGAAATGGTTCTGGAACCCAATTACAAGGTATTTGTGTGTGTGTGTGTGTGTGTGTGTGTGTGTGTGTGTGAGAGAGAGAGAGAGAGAGAGAGAGAGAGAGAGAGAGAGAGAGAGAGAGAGAGAGAGATTGGGGGAGGAATCCCACACCAAGCAATTTTCTGTGACATCAGCTGCATGTCCTAGAATTTAACTCAATTCTGACACTATCTACCTGTAGGCTTCCAAAGATTTCACAGATTAAGTGCACAGTACCACAAGACTTTCTCCCAATGCACATATACTTCAGGGGCCAGTCCCAAGCCCAAATTGTTACCTCTGACCAACTGGCTATAGATTGTAGGTACTAATCACCCCGTGTTCAGGTTCAATGAGTTTGCTAGAGCAGCTCAGAACTCAGAAAAGCATGTTACTTACTAGATCACTGGTTTATTATAAAAAGATAATTCAGAAACAGCCAGATGGAAGGGATCATAGGGCAAGGTATGGAGAAAGGCCAAGGAGCTTCCATGCCCCCAGGAGCACACCACTCTACCCCAATCTCCACAGGTTCACTAACATGGAAGTTCTCCAAACCCCATTTATGAAGGCTTCATTTCATAGGCATGCTTGATTAAATCATTGGCCAATGGCCATTGGTCCCTCTTCCTTCCCCAGAAGTCAGGAGAGTGAAACTAAAAGTTCCAACCATCTAGTCCCAGGAATGGTTCTCCTGGCAACCAACCCCCATCCTTAGGTGTGTTCCAAAGCCCCCTCACTAACATAACAAAAGACACTTTATATTTTCCTCACTTTGGACATGTCAAGGGTTTTAGGAGCTCTGTGCCAGAAATGGGAAGACCAAATATATATTTCTTATTATAAATCACAATGTCACAGTTGTAAAGTGTCCCTGGGATGCAGCTGTACTCATTCACTAACCTATTGTTTACGGCTGCTTCCATGGCACTGCGGCACAGTTGTGACAGAGTTGAGTAGTGGCGGCACAACCTAAAATATTTCTCAACTGCCTCTTTACAGGGAAAAAAAATGGCCGACCTTTAGTCTATGTTAGTGATTCTCAATTCTGGTGCAGATTAGAATCTTTCTTGGGGCCCTACTTCTACAGATTCTGATTACATTGCTCTGGAATTGAATCATGGGTAGTTGTGGTTGTTAAAAACCTCTCAGGTAATTCTAATGTGCAGTCAGGCTTAAGTATCACTGGCTAGTCGGCTGGTATGGCCTAGTGGTTGAGCATCAGCCCATGAACTAGGAGGTTATGGTTCTATTCCAGGTCAGGGCACATGCCCTGGTTTCTGGCTCAATCCCCAGTAGGGGGCATGCAAGAGACAGCCAATTGATATTTCTATCTCTCTATCTCTCTCCCTTCCTCTTTCTAAAATCAATAAAAGTATATTAAAAAAAAAAGAGCCCTGACCAGTTTGGCTCAGTGGATAGAGTGTCAGCCTGTGGACTGAAGGGTTCTGGGTTCGATTCTGGTCAAAGGCATGTACCTTGGTTTCGGGCACATCTCCAGTGGGGGGGTGTGCAGGAGGCAGCTGATAGATATTTCTCTCTCATCAATGTTTCTAATCTCTATCCCTCTCCCTTCCTCTCTGTAAAAAATCAATAAAATATATTTTTAAAGAAAAGAATCACTGGTTAAACAGTGTTTTTACAAATGACAATCAAAGCCACTGGATACATTAGAAAATATGACCAAGTCACAATTCCAAATTTTGAAATATGCCTGGTTGGTTCTAACAGCTACTGAATTTCCCTAAAACAAACTACATTTTATTCTGGAGGATAGCAAAGACAGTTAAGTAGAAGATTATGCATGCCTTGATTAGAAGCCTCACTGTGAAAAATATGGAATGCCAGTCTATTAAACACAATTGAAACAAGTGGAACACAATGTCAGTGCACTTGTGTTGTCAATTATCTCTTAATGGGTTTATAATTGTAGCTGCTGTTGTCATGTGGATCCATAATAAATAATGATATTTGAATGCCCCCCTCCCCCCACACACCTCCAATCCACATTTATGTAGAAAGGTTTATAAATCATACAGTTTTGGCTGTGTGTGTGTGTGTGTGAGAGTGAGTGTGTGTGTGTGTGTGTGAGAGAGAGAGAGAGAAAGAGAAAGAGGAGAGAAAGAGGAAGAGAAAGAGAGAGACTACTTAAACAGTACTACAAAAATTAAATTCTGTAGCCCTGTGTCCTTTATGTGGTGGTCTTTGTCAATTATGAGGATCCAGAGACCTCAATCTGTGAAGAACATTTCTCTAAAGGTTTTATACTCATACAGCTTATAAAAGATATAAAATACTTTCGCACAGGGTTTGGGAATTCTTAGGGAGGTAGAGGACTAGGAAAGACGTGCAGAGAAGGGAACAACCAGGCTCTAAAGTTTCCTGTCTGGTGTAATTAGAATAGGTTGTAGTAGCCAGAGAGGAATTATGCTATAAGCTCCCACCACGGCTCCTCTACTCACTGGGAAAATGCCTGCAGTCCTCCAGGTCTCCAAGCCTTTGCTTAGAAGATCCTCATGAAGTGTTGAATCTTGAGTCACTGAAAAGAGGAAGGAGGCCACAATGATGATGGGGAAAATAATGATAGAAACCATTTCTTTCCCCCTAATTCCTGCCAACCTATATATGAGAACTTCTATTGCTCAGAAGTAAGAGGGATAAAGAGTCTCCCCCTTCTTCACTCTCTTAACAGCTTCTCCCTGTGGAGGGGAAACAATTTATCTGACTGGTGAGAATGCTCAAATACTACAGCCATTGGTCCTTATTTCTCTTTTAGGCAGGACCAATATGTTAAAGGCTAAATATGAATCTTGGAGTCTTGGCCTTTCTGTGCATAATAAGGTGTGGGTTGGCCACATTATTCTATGTTGCCAGTTGGGTAAGTGGGTGCTTTGCAGATGCAGTCTCCCCACCTGAATCTTAGACTTGGAGAGGAGAGAGATTCTATTAGGAAACCCATTCTAAGTTCATTTCCTGCTATGTTCTTAAATCAAAATAGGCAGAACTAAAGCTAGCCCCATTGTTTTAGAATTTGGAGGGAAATGCATGTGATTAACTAGCAACTTCAAACCCCCACCATACTATTTGGCACATTTATTATTCTTCATATGATTCAAAGCATGGACTCTTTGTAATAACCCTGTGAGGTCACTGAAATAGGTATTTGTTTCAAATCCCTTTTGAAAGTTTCTGGCTATGCCTTCCTTATTGTGCTCATATGTCTGTTAAAGAATCCATTGCAATTTATTCCTCCCTCTTTGCATCCGTCCACCACAGCTCCACCAAATTTGTCTGTTTTGACAACACATAGAATTACCCCAAACGTTGTTGTAATTTCTCCAACAAACTTCACTGAGCATGGTTAGCTAAGCATAAGAAGTCACAAACTGTTGGTATGAGAATACCTATATAGAGAGTGAAAGAGATTGGGGCTGTCACTTTCATTCTCTAAATCAAAGTTATTGACTTCTTACTACGTGCTAGGCACTATAGGTACAAAAGCAAAACATCAGTGTTCTCTATTCTAAGAGAGATCAGTGTAATGGATAAAGTCAACGGTACATTACCTTGACCAACCATTGGATCCTATACAAGCTCCATTTATGCTTTTCTTTCTCAGTATCTGGTGCTTCCCAAGGACGGCACATGTGGTACCATGGGAAGAAGGCTATGCTCAGAGAAGAAAGTGGACAAGCAAGAGCCATTTGGGCAACCATCATCATGGGATCTATTTTTCATTCCTATTCTTCTTGGACTCATTTTAAACAAGGAAATTTATGGGATTTTTATGAAATCTTTTTTCTTCCCCAAATCACTGAACCAGAAACCTACCCATCAGATAGAACAAAGAAGCTCATTCATCCTTATGGCAACTAATTATACAAACAGGAAAAAAAATAACATCAAGTCAGAATAGTGTAGTAGAAGTAGATGAACTTCTAAAAGCTAAAATTATCTCCATTTAGCTGTCTTAAGGAAGAATTACCCCCAAAATATGAAGCACAGAGACAAGACTGGATGTGGTCAATACCCAGAATTGTTTTCAAATCTATTGAACAGTTAGTGGAGCCATGGCCCTGAAGCATCAAAGGTTCTTTAAGATGTAGCAAGGAAATGAACATAATTTGCCCAACACTCTGCATTATTGTTATTTCAGTAATGAGGAGCAATTTTCAGAGATTGGTTCTACATTAAACATACTGGATGGCAGATGGTCATCATTATTTTAAAAACATCATGAGTTAATCTTGGCCTTGGCTCCCTTCAGACATTACAACTCACACAACTTTAAAATCTGACAATTGAAGCGCAAATTATATCTTGGATGTTTTGTTTTGTTTGTTCAAAAAATAAGCCTCAATATATTCTTCTTGAAAGAACTGATCAATCTCTCATGGTCTGTAGAGATAGCATGAAATCTGGAAGAAGTCTGGGTTTTAGGAATATTTCAAGGAACATTGCAATCTTAACTAACTTCATCATAAATAGTGCTCTGATTTTTTAAGTGAACTAGAAGATAACTGTCCATTATGTAGGCCCATAATATATTGGCATGTTAACAATATATTAGTGCAAATTTTATACTCATGGTGGTTCTTTTCATATATATTGTATTTCTACATATATGTAAAACTTTTACAATGATTCTCATGGTTTTTAAAAATCAAGTTCTGAAATCATTGATGCTTCTTCACAAAGAGTACTCAAAGGAAGGAAAATCCATTTTGAAATCCTAATCCTGCTATTTTGCAGTCAAATGACTTTGAAATGTTACTTTACTTCTCTGAATATTTCTCATCTATAAAATAAGGATCATAATAACTACCCTAAAGGTTAGCATAAAGGAATAAAGAAAATTTTCAATATTTGTTTTCACTGCTCCAAACAGCCCTCATCAACCTATTCCTAGCAGTGATACATGTATTCTTCATCTTCCCAAGTACTTTTCTCTGACGTGTATTAGCTCTTATCAAAAAAAGATAATTTTGCTGAAAGGTATTTGAACCCTGAAAAAAAAATTCTAGAAACAAAATTATTCCTGTTTCTCCACTGAGGTCAGGTTTTAGACTGGAGATGTGAGTTTTGGCATTGGCGTGGGAATGGTTAACAGTTGCCAAGAAACACTGCTAGCCTCTAAATATAGTATCGTTCACCTATGTGAATTATCTCCGATTGTTTGTTGAGAGAACAGGGCCTATCTGAAATGCTGCAGTATCATAAAATCATTCCTCAATAATACATTCCGGGTGAAGGGCAGATATATCAGTCCCACAAGATTCTCAGACTGCAAGGTTTAAGTAATCAAGTCAAGTAATCAATGGGTTTTATAGCTCATAATGGATGAATTCATATTTCACTTAAATAACCTGAGTAGCTAAAAGCTTTGGGTAATTTTCTCATTATAAAATTCAGTTGTTTAAAGACAAACTGTTTTCTAAAATTGACCGAGTGGTTTCTGTAAATCACAGTTCTGGCGCCTTAATCTTACAACCCCATATAAAGATCTGTTCTGAAGTAGATTTTGGACTCATATAATATTCATTTGTTGCCTGGACACTCCATCAAACAAAAAGAAATTCTGCATGATTAAACAGAATACATTATTCTGCCTCTTTATTTGCATAATAAATCAGACATACACTGTGGGTCATCGAGGGCTAGTTATAGCATCTAAGAAGCTATGCCTTCAACCTCAATCTCAATTTTCAAATTAAAATAATTTTAAAGAAATACAAAGTTTCCACAATTATTAAATTGCAAATGGATAGTCATGAATATGTGGCCTATTTTTTTGTTTGTTTTGTGGACTATTTTAATATGAACATTGCTACATTGAGGAAATGAGGTAATTCTACTTCATAACATGGGTAATAGAATAAATCAAAAGCAAAGCAGTGAAATATCATCTCTCCAGGTCTTAAGCATTGGAGAATGAGACATGTGGAAGTTAGTGTGAACAAATATATGGACCAGACAAAGAAGAAGATGACACAGCATATAAACAACTTTTTGATGGCCCCAGCAGAAGACTATGGAACAGAGAAGAAACAAAAACAATCCAAATGCAAATAAACATGAATTCATAAGCAAATATAGGATTCCTCCTGGAGTTTCTGATAACTATTTGGATTGAACTGCATTTTTGTAACTCCCTCCCACCTGATTTTATAGAAAGTAGGGGGAAAAAATACAAAAGGCACAGATTATAGCAAAGATCATTCACTTGTGACCATGTCAAAATCAGGAAGAATTAGAAGAAAGTGGAGTTCTTATAGCTGAACACAACCAACAACAATAACTATAATAGAATTCTATTACTCTTACTCTACTTTTCGCTGGGATAGTCTCATTAATTTCATATGTTCACATTACCATATTACAGTTTTCCTATGACTTATGACTCATTCTTTAAATAAGCCATTTCTCCTAATACCTAGCAGTCAATTTTTCCTGTCATGTCTATATTGGCAAATCTTGGCAACAGCATCCCTAGAAACATGGAGTCACAAGGCCAACGAAATATCTAGAGAGCCTCAGATGCATTTGTTCTTCTCTTAATTGAGTGTTAATGACTCTTGGCTTACTTTATTTTTCCTTGAAGTCCTTTAATACATAAGTATATCAGTCTACCTTCTCCAAAAAAAAAAAAATTAACACAATAAGACTGACCTTTGTAATATAATCTCATGTCATCAGCAGAGTGAAACAAACAGCAGTACCAAAATGATGTATACTTTAAGCCTCTCCACTCAACCCCATTTCTGTGGTTTTTAATATACTATTACCACTGGAGTTTTGTTATTTTCTCAGAAAACTGAAGCATGACAGTATAACACAGCTGAGTTGGGCGCTGTGATATATAAGACATAATTCATTTCACAATATTATAAAAGGAAGAGTTTTACTTGTTAGTCATGCTTTTCTGAATCATCTCTAAGAGCTTAGAGGGCAAGAAAAAGAACAAATTGTTTCTTTATTGTTTTTATTCTTACTCTGAAGATTTCTGGATGCACACTAATTAATATAATATATGTTAAGTTAATAAATATTAATAAAATATATACATTATTATGAATAAATACAGTGCTTACTGTGGACCCCACATAAAGAGATGATAAATGGGTAATGTTGAAAATCAAAAATATTATGAGTTGGTGGTCCTAAAACCATAGATATTTTATTAACTATAAATCTGATAAATTGTATAGCAAGCCATAATAAAATAATTCATTTTTTTCTATTAAAGCTAAAATGGGAACAAATAGGCAAAATAATATGAAGGATTTACTCAGTTTGCAAAGACTGAGGATTTCTTAATATGAGATTTGAAGAGGTTCGCCAGTGTAACCCTTCATGTAATATTGGATAGACAACCTCAGGTTTAGCCAAGGTGTTTGAAATGAAATCTGTTGTGGAAATAAGAGGGAGTACATAAACCTGGTTAAGTCTTCTCTCTTTTTATGCTGGAAGGAGAAAAATGATACTTACCAAAACTATCCTGTGATGTTGAATGTCAGTCCTCCCAACGCAGAAGTTCAGTGCAAAGGCCCCAAGCTTATATTTCCCATTTAATTATCTCCAAGGAAGACATGAAGCACCAGCCTACGGGTAAGAAGCTGAAGGCTATCTGCTTGTGAACAATGGGCTTCATTTCATGCTTCCTTCTAGTGGCAATGGGTTTGATTCAATCATTGAAGAACACTGGCTAATTTTCAGTTCTGGTCCCCAGGGCACACTTGGTATTAAATGAAAACAGTAAACTGGCAGCATTCAATAAATGGTGGATAACATCTTATCTAAACTTCAGATCAGGCCTATTGCTGTAGGCTTTATTATTCTCATTTTAAAGAAAATGAAATGGAGGCTCAGGTACATAATATAAATTTGGCCCCCAACAGACCTGGATTTGAATCATGGTTTTGCCATATTCGAATCCTGTATCCTTGAGCAAATCTGCCCTCTTCCCACTATACCGTGATATGTCTATTTTCCCTTCCAACACAGTACACTTCAGTGGAACTCGTATTTTGTGGACCTTCCTCATCCACTCCTCAGTCTTTGCTTTGTGCTGTACAGACTGGGCACAGATTAGCACTGAACCCTAGACACATTCACTCCTGTCCCAGGGTGCACACTCTTACATGGTTAGTGTCAACAAAATTTAGAAGTTATGGTTTTTGCTGATGCAAAGCTTTAACTTATGAGCTAGCACAGTGTTCCAACTTTTCATAAATGATTTGTCCTTTTGATAAAATTTTACCTGATAATTCATTAAAAAAAAAAAAAAAAAGAGGGAAAGCTATCGCTATCGGGCACCTGGGGTAGATCAGAGCCCAATATCACAGGAACTTTTCCTCAGTCTTTTCAGATAATCAAGCTAAATAATGAATCTGAAGTTTCCTGATGTCTTTCCTGCCATGAAGTTTAAATTAGATGTGGTCTCCCCTGGGTATCTTTCAAAAGAGAGTTCTAATGACAGTGTAACATATTGAAAGAAGCTAAAGGAGATTCTTTTATTTAAATATATATAAGTATAGATGTGTGAATTTCACTTCATCCAAATGAAAGGAAGAGCTAACTTCAATGTTAATATTATTCTCTAATTTCTTGACTTTACATAAGTGCCAATAATTCTGAGGTTTGGCAAGATAGATATTTATAATTATGGCAGATTTCGTAGTTAAAAAGCCAGCATTCAAGTGTAAAACTCAGATTTTAATGAACAATTCTTTGGAAGGATGTCATGAATTAATATCTGGAGGATATAATCATAACTTAAAAAAATCAAGCAGATTAAATGAGTCCAGGAAAGAACTAGATAGAATAAAGATTAAAATCACTTCAAAGACAGGACTCTCTGAACCACTTTCTCGCCCCCTAGAGAAAATGATATAGTAAGAAAGAAAATAAGAAAGAATAAGAAACATGTGCTTTAAAAAGGTAATTTGTGTTTTTTATGTGATAGAGAAAATTTGGGTTGGCCATTTTTACTGTTGTGGTTTAACACAGAAAATTAAAGGCTTTGGCAGCAAATAAATGGATTCCCAGTAACTAGTACAAAACTCACTGGCCTTGCACAGAATATTGTCCAAATTCTGCCTTGTCAGACTTCATGAATCCAGCACCACCTTAGGAGGCATTAATGACCAGGAAGGTATGACTTTTGCAATGTGGCCTGGGAAATCTGCTGCTACTGACCAAAATAATAACAAGGAATACCGTGAGGATAGCAAATGCACAGAGCACTCTCCTATGCCGTGTTGTAGTGAGCACTGTATATACATAAAACATGTTCTTTTGAAGAGATGTTTTAACAAGGAGATTTAAGAGCCAAAAAGTATGGATAACCTTGCCTCACAGCCTTAGCTTATTTCTGTTAAGTATCGTGTGTTGGACTGGAATAGCTTCACATTAGTTAGACTTGAAATTGCATTTATATTTTTTAAACTCATAAATATTCTTTCAAATAAGAAAATGGAAAAGAACCACCTCTACCTACTTAGTGGTAATCAGAAAGCATGAACATTTTATTGTAGAAGCGAACACTTATGACATTTTGAAATCACTGTGACCACCTAACAGGATTGTGTTAGCAATAGATTATTGCGAGCTTGTGTTGCTCTTGCAGTGGAGTGAGAATTGTAATTCAGCATAGATAGTGGTCCAGAAACTCTCAGCTCACATTCATGGCCATTCCTAATCCCCTTCCCTTTCTAAAGTCTCATTCTGAAATATCTTTCTCCTGTGATTTTGATTTTATAAACAAAGCAAGGAAAGTAGATTTTTTATGGCTCTGTCTTTGATTGTTCACAATTCTGGTGGGGCAGGGTGGGGGGACACTTACAGTAACTCATTTCAAAAACTGACCCTGCTGAATTGTTTGAGGTATTTTGGTCCTTCTAGAAACTTCATGTAAATTTGGTGCTGCTAGTGTATGTGTGACGATTAGGGAATGGACTCTTAATTAATTAAGACCGGGAGAAAACAGGATAGTTTAATTGGCACATCTTAGCCCTCATATTTCTTTCCACATTCTTCTTCTTCTATTCTTCCACAAATCCTAATATAGAGTAACAGGTTCTTCATTGTATTTAGTAAAATATAGTTTATTTCTGCCACAAAATCTTTGCTTCCATTGACCCCTAGTTCTTTCATCTCTGTCCACTGAAATATAACCTATTTTTCAGATATAAGTAAAAGGCAACATCTGTCAAGCCTTCTATTAACTGCTAATCAAATTCCCTCTTCTAATAACAAAAACCTTTAGAAATTTCTTTTGAAAACCCTCTATACCCTACGAAACAGCCAGTCATGCATTACCTCCCTTACCACCTTATATATCTTATCCTCATCACTGAATATACCTTATTCAGTGCTCTGCATTTTGAACATATTCAATAAACGTTGATGTATATCTAAAATAAAATTTAAGTCCTATACAATTTTTTCTTTAAGACCACATTGAATAAATGGTTTCTATAAATTGGAGGAATTCTTTACCTGAGTCTGTCAACCCCAGAGTCAAATGCAAGAACTTGGCAGACAGATTACCTAGGTTCAAATTTCTGTTCTGTTGCTAAGCAACAGAGATCTTGGGCAAGTTATTTAACTTCTATTTTCCTTGTTTTTTTCCCATCTGTAAAATGGATATGATAATAATATTGATGATTAATACCTATCTTACAGGGCCATTAATATATGTTAAGTACTTAAAAGTGTGCCCACCTAGCATATGGTATATACTAAAAAAAACTATTAACCATATTGCTGTCCATTATATAGGTAAGACATTCCAAATGGGCATTAACCCTTTGTACTCGCTTGCTTTTTTCTCAATTCCTTTATTCTACTCAGGATTTAATTTTTTAAATACCCCAGATTTTACAAAGCATGGCAGTAGAATAAAAAACTGGAGTTTCTTTTCATACAAACTTATTTATTTGGATTTTTTTATATTTCAAATTATTGATACATTCAAAGAGTAATTTTAATTTCGACATCCAAGTGCAAAAGGTTAAGAGGCTGGATCTGCCCTGGAATCATGGTCTGTTCAACCTAACACTGTTGTCAACATTTAAAGGAGAAAATTCTGCATTAAATCCAGATTTCTGTATTTTCTTAGGAAAAAAAAAAATGAAGGCTTGGTTAGCACTGAAGCCCTCATTTACTAAAGGGGAAAACTGGCAGGGAGGAAGTAGTGTCTGTTCTGTTTAGACAGGGCTTGTGTTCCCTGGTGTTCTAGATACCAGAGCTGCTTGCTGACTCTCTGACCAGAAGCATGAATGTCACATGCCTTACATCACACTTTTCTGAGACATACACCCAAGGTATCTAGCTGGCCCATGTAGGATTTAAATGACTAGGAAATTTAAAAAACAACAACTATAATTTGTGAACACATCACTGATGATCATCTTAGCAAAATGACGGGTTTGGATGTCAATGTTACTACTGCAACAACTGTGATCTTGGCTGCCTCTAAGGCAGTCAACATTTACTGAGTACATATAATTTACCAGGCACTGTAATAGACACTTTACATAAATTATCTCTACTGCTTATCAGAGACTTGCAAATAGGTATTATTAATGTACTTATTGTTCAAGAGCAGAAATGGAGACCTTATGAAATACAGCCACTTGCCCAAAGTTGTGGTAGAATCAGCAAGAAAACCCAATGCTTTCTGACCATATTGACCTATCTTTTCTTTGTCCTATCTTTTCTGGCTTCTTCACACTCTGTGGAAAATTGAAAAAGGATGAAATATTTTTATTATTTCAGAGAGAGGAAGGGAGAGGGAGAGATAGAAACATCAATGAGAGATAATCATCAATAGGTTGCCTCCTCCACTCCCTCTACTGGGGATTGAACCTGCAACCTGGGAATGTGCCTTAATGGGGAATAGAACTGTGACTTCTGTTTCAACATACAATAACTGAGCTAAAGATGGCCAGGCTGAATAAGGACGATTTTAGCTTTGTTGTATGTGAGAAGAATACACAGGCAGACCCCTAAGGAAGAAAGTGACAGAAATGAGTAAGCAGAGTCCTGGGACAAAGGCAGACTGGTTTCTCTATTCAAAATATTATGGAAATTAACTCAGAAAAAGAAACCTTCCCCTCATCTGTACTAGAGCCTCCTCCAATCGAATCCTCTGAAGTGAGACAAAAGCCTCTAAAGATAATTTTCCAATTGCTGAATCTCAGCCTTATTTTAGAAAATATAAAAACTTTGAATGCATAACAATCTTCTTCTAATGAGGCAGAGAAACAACGCATTTCCATTACCATTACAAACTGGGTATTTCAAGCAAAGGAAAACTCACTATATTGGTATAAATAGTGAATGAAGTAGCCATTATTCATTCTCATTAAGATACATAACAAACATTTTCATAATTTCACTAAGAATAATTTGTAATTGCTTGTTAATTTTTGTTTATAGTTTCATTAAACTCCTTGGAGCTCAAACTACTGTTTTTGCTGGATTATTTGTAATAGTAGTAGGAATTATACTTTATGATATCTGTTTGAGAGAGAGGACCCATTTTTGCAAATCCTGACTACCTTTCCCAATTCTCCAAGAAGCAAAGTATTCAATGCAATGAGATGCTTCAGTTTTAGAATAAATTACTTAGGATGCACTGAAATTCTATCTCCTCTCTGAAAAAAAAAATAGGAAAGCAGTCTATACAGTGTCATAATATTTGTCTGGCAGCTCTGAAATCCAGTTATCAAATTATTTTTGTTGGATTAATTAATAATATTTTTCAAGGGACAATATTAAATGTAGATGAGCTGGATAATGCTTAGGAGAAAAGAAACAAACAAACAAAAACAAAAAAAAACAACATTGAAATATTGCAGGGAAATAACCTAGAGACCAGTTCCTCCAAGCCACCAAAATAATTAAATCCAGAGAGTTCATGAGCTCTTGAGTGTCGATAGGCATTCCACTGTGGCAGGCACTGAAATTATTTACAAGCAAATGAGCTGTTGCTTCGGAAAAGGGTCAGAATATATCTCAAAATCCTTTATATGAGTCCTAATTTCCATGCTTGCTATGCTCCACACAGACATAAAATGGGTTGGGGGGAGGAAGAGAGGGGGGAGGGGGGAGGACTGTAATAACTAAGATATAAAAGAAGACTCTCTTGATTTCCATTTAAATTACAAGAGACTTGATAGTTTTAAGCAAAATACACAAATGGCCAACCCCTGTGTTATATTGGAATTCACCTTAATCTAATTCAGATATTACCAACCCATTCTATAGTAATTGAAAATGTCACATATAGAATGTTTGTCTTACTATAGTGTGAAATTAGCAACAACTGTGAATAAAGAATTTTCAAGTTCAACTGTTTTAAACAGTAAACTGTCACTATGCATTTTTAATCTATATGTACAAAATAATTTGTCATTTATATAGCACCCACTCCCTTAAATATGTCAACACATCAATCTGGTGTTCTGTCTCCTGCAAGTTCTCAATCATCTTTACAGGAGCAAACAGTTACATTCTAAGGGAAGCAAACACCCTAATATATTCATGCTATTATTGCTCCTTGGAAAAGATCCAGAGCTTCAATAAGGCAGTGATTGGAAATGCACAAAGTATTTTAATATCCTAATTATTTTGATTTAACTTCCTCTAATAGTTTAAATTGATACTGAATTTATTTAGAACCCATTAGAGGTTCTTTTTTTTTTTTTCCCTCCAACAGATCATAAACACAGACTGAACTTAATATCAAGACAAAATTAATTATTCATGCTTCAAATTGCCCATACACTTCTCCAAAACCCTGCCACCCCCTTCTACGTTCAGGCTTTTATTTTAATTCCTTTTCCATTTTAGGAAGGTAATTACTGGCAATGTATATGTCATTCTGAAGAGCACTGAGGCCTCTGCTCACTGATTTGAACACAAAACAGACACTCAGAGCTACCGGAAAGACGTTGGTTGGTTATCATCAAAATCACCATCACAACCTACCATCCCCACAAAGCTGAGCTACCAAGATGAAAAGGACAAAAGGTCACAAAAACCATCTCTCCTGCATTAATAAGGGAAACCATTAAATCAACTCTCCACCACTCTAGAAAACTCAAGGCTGTGTTTCCCAGGAACACAGTGTACTTCCTTGTAAATTAACATCTTGCTGAGTTCAAAGGATGTTTTTAAAGGAGGGGTTTTAGAATGGAAACATTACAGATTTAAATTTGTCAGTAACCACCTACGGCATTGCAAGACCTTTTGACTCTTGTTTTATCAAAGGTGAGAAGGGTTAGATAAGAATAGCTACAATTAATCAGAAACCTACTAATGCCACAAATGGTGCTAAACGCTTCACATGGATTAGTCCATTTCCATTCAATTCTCAGAGACGCTTATTAGATTAAGTTCTGTTAGTAACTTCATTTTACAAAGGAGCAAAAACAAAAGCCTAAAAATTACCAAGTTGAAGCAACTTGCTATAAATATTACAAATAGTAAATAACAAGCCAGGTCTGTTTACCTCTTAATCCTAATGTGATAACTACCAACAGGCTACCTCTCTGCTTCAGTGGCGTATGTTCACTTAGTTCATGAAATACACAAAGCAGGGCATCCTTGCACAGGGTCATGGTGTGTGCGGAGGCTGTGAGAAAAATTAAGATGGTTAAGGTCCCCTCAATATCTATCACCCTCCCCCTATCCTCCAATACACACAGAAATCCAAGACATGGTTCCAATGCACACACAAAAAATATATATAAGACAGAAATACCTGGTGTACATATAGCTTGTAAGAAATGAAAGTGACAATTTTGAAGATAAATGGAATTTTTATTTTTCCTTAAAATAAAAGCTTCCCAATTATGTAAACTGAAGAAAATTAATAGCAAAGATACACACTCCCTAGTTTGACCAGGAACGAGCTAGAAGGCCTGTAGTTCTGCTTAGTTCTGTCACTAATATCAGCATTATCTTTGCAAAATCTTTGACTCTCTGGTCCCAGATACCTCATCTATCAAGAGTAAATTAGGTTATCAGATTTTAAAAAATTAATTAAAATATATCAAAACCACCTAAAGAAAAAATAAAGCCCTTGAATCGTACATGATGATATTATCTCTAGTTTCAGCTATGAAAGGCATTTAATCTCTCTCTTTGAATGTAAAGTATAAGACTTACTGTAAATAAAAGACCCATTTTAATAGTCAAGTTTATATCATTCAGTTAAGATTTGATATTATCAAAGAGTCACATGATAGTGAGTCAGAAAATGGGGGTCAGGTGCCATGTGACACGAATCACAGCCTATTTCACAGTCATGCTCAACATAAACAAAAAGCAAATGTTAACTTATTTCTTGATTTTTGTAAAAGTTAAAAACAGATTATTTAACAGAGAGAAACATTGTACAATGATGTTCTTACAGGTTCTTGGACAGAGCAGATTATGAATCCAGGCTGATTTTTTAAAATCTTTTCTGACCTAAACAATGTGGATTCAAGTACAGAGATCTGAAATGAGTAGTTCCTATTGTTTAAAAGCTGGGACCTGAAAGTCTTTCATAGGAAATGCAGGTTGGAAATAATCTAAAATTTTCCTATAGTCATCAAGGTCCCCGCAATATCTATCACCCTCCTCCCACCCTCCAATACATACAGAGACCCAGAATCCATGTCTCTTCCAGAGGAGACAGTGCCTGTGTGGGAGAGGAGAGGAGAGGAGAGGAGAGGAGAGGAGAGGAGAGGAGAGGAGAGGAGAGGAGAGGAGAGGAGAGGAGAGGAGAGGAGAGGAGAGGAGAGGAGAGGAGAGGAGAGGAGAGGAGAGGAGAGGAGAGGATGTGGTGAGGAAGCTGTTTGCCATTTGTAATGATTTCCCAACAACCTGCAAACGTTCCAAGTTGCTTGGCAGCATGCTACATATAAAATTAAATCTGGAGTGCTAATTTGGCACAATTTTTTATACATAAATCAATTCTCGACATTAATTTTGACATGTCCTTTTTTAAAGATTTCCAACTGAAGCTGAAGAATTACTTGGCAAAAGTAGAATTTGGTGAGAAATGTAATGAAGTCCCTGCTTTGGCCCTACTTCTTCTGGGGAGGTGGGAGCTATTCCATTATTAGGCCTAGGAGTCAGCTCTTACTCCAATTCTATGCCATTGACTCTGGAGAGCTGATAAATGGCATTTATTTCCTCCTCATGACCTAGTTTGTAAGCTCATAAATCACAGCAAACACCCTGAAACCTATTTGCTGGGGCCTCCTCTTGATACACCACAGAGTGAGAGGTCAGGGGATCAGCTCAATGAGCTGGACTTCACTCCTAGAGCCCATCAGGTTTACAAGTAAGTCATTTCGATCACTACACACTGGCCAGCTGGAATGTCTACCACTGTCTGTGTGTGTGTGTGTGTGTGTGTATCTAAGGAGGAGTGTTTGATTATGCTTATAGCAGAGTGTGAGGAAGGGAGGTGCAAAAGTTGGCTATGTAATATAACACTAAAAATCAGAGTGCTTAAGTTTAGGTAATAAATCATTCTACTGTGTGCCTTAACTAGTTACCCCACTGCCCACAAAAAGCAAACATTTCCACATCATCTTTATGATTTTTGCCACATTTTATCTTCTCTGTGTATGAATTAAAATGTTAACTTACCTCTCTATTTTAGCTCAATAGCCACCTTAAGCTTTGTCTTTCAGAATATCATCCCTGAAATTATAGGATTTATCATCTGCTTATTTATTTTAATGCATTACTACAATAAATGCAGAAGACTTAAAAGGGTTTTTTTTCTTTTTTGTTTTAAATGATCTGTATAGCATTGGAAGTTATGTATTTATCATCAGGAAATTGTACACCCCACCCTGAGCAACTGCTCTAGAAGATTCACTTTCTGTGACATTCAAGGTTATTGTACTAATATAAAAAAGCCAAGTTCTGGATGAGAATGTGTTTGTCTACTGTACATCTAAGACTGAACAGAACTTAGGGATATGTGGCAGAGTCAGGCTTATAAGGAGCCTCTTGGAACTTAAAATCCAGCTGGGCAACAGCTTTAATATATGAGACAACAAAAGTACACTAGTTAACCCAAAAGAAAATGCATGATTGGAAAGAAAATATACCAACCCAGAGCAGTTGTTAGTGCATAGTTTTAGACTGTTGAGAGAACTGAGCTCACCAGGAGTCCTTTTCCCTTTGGGGAAAAGAGAGAGACCTAACGTTATCAATAGTTCTGTCAACAACTCTTGGACCAAAATTGGGTTGTGAAGAACTCTCTAAACCACACTGAATTCATTCAATTAACTTGAAAAGTCATTACTAAGATTTTTCATGGTGGCACAGACCTTTTTCAGAGATAAACACAGCAGAAAGGATTAGGCCCTTATGCTTGAGGATCAAGGCACCAGGGGAACCTGTATTCCTAAAGGACATAGAGGCCTAATTTTTTATTTCTAGATGTACCATTAGTTCTTTTATACAAGTTTCCCTTTTCTTGTGTTATGCTTTGAAAGTTTTTTCAGATCTATAAAAACTATTTTCACATCCATCTGAGCTAGTTCTATTATCTCTGTCATTCTGGATTTTTTAAAAATAAATAAATTTTTAGAAAAGCTTTAGCTTCACAGCAAAATTGAGAGGAAGATACAAAGATTTCCAACATACCTCCTGCCCCTACACATGGATAGCCTCCCATTATCAACATCTCCCACCAGAATAATACATCATAATTATCCAAAGTCCATAGTTTACATTACACTTGGTATTATACATTCTATGGGTTTGGGCATATGTAAAATAGAATGTATCTATCATTGTGGTATCATACAGAGTATTTTCATTATCCTAGAAGTCCTCTGTGCTTCAGCTATTCATCTTTCCCCATCCCCAACACCTGGCAACCACTGATCTTTTTACTGTCTCCAAAGTTTTGGCTTTTCCATAATGTCACATACTTGCAATCATACAGTATGTAGCCTTTTCAGATTGGCTCCTTTCACAAAGTAAGGTATGCATTTAAGGTTCTGCCATGTCTTTTCATGATTTGAGAGCTCATTTCTTTTATCACTAAATAAAATTTCTTTGTTTGGATATACCACTATTTGTTCATTCATCTACTGAATAACATCTTGGTTGCTTCCTGGTTTTAGCAATGATGCATCAAGCTGCTATAAACATCTACATTTTCAACACCTTTAGGTCAATAACAAGAAGTGTGATCGCATTATAAAGTGTGATATGGTAAGAGTATGTTTAATTCTGTAGGAAACTGCCAAATTGTCTTCCTTTGTGACTGTACAACTTTTGCATTCCCATCAGCAATGGACGAGAGTTCCTGTTGATCCACATCCTCTCCAGCATTCGATGTTGCCAGTGTAACAGATTTGGCCACTTCAATAGGTGCGTTGTGGTAATTTATTGTTTTCATTTTCATTTCCCTGATGACATATGATGTGGAACATCTGTTTATATGCTTGTCATCTGTGTATCTTCTTTGGTGAAGTATCTATTAAGATCCTTGATCCATTTTTTTCTAATTGGGTTGTTTTCTTATTGTTGAGCTTTAAGCATTCTTTGCATATTTCGGATAACAGTTCCTTATAGGATCTGTATTTTGCAATGTTTTTCACCATTCTATGGCTTTTGTTCTCATTCTCTTATCCTGTCGTTCATAGAGAAGTTTTTAATATTGATGAAGTCCATTGGTCATGCCTTGGGTGTTGTATCAAAAAAGTCATTGGCATACTGAGATGAGGTCATCTGAGTTTTCTCTTATAATATCTTCTAGGAGTTTTATGCTATTGTGTTTTATACTTAGGTCTGATTCATTATGAGTTCATTTTTGTTTGTTTTAATTTTTTAAGTTGATTTTAGAGATGAAAAGAGGTACAAACATCAATGATGAGAGAGAATCATTGATTGGCTACCTCCTGCACCCCACCTACCCAGGACTGAGTCAGCAACCCAGGCATGTGCCCTGACCTGGAGTTGTACTGTGACCTCCTGGTTCATAGGTCGATGCTCAACCACTGAGCCATGTAGGCTAGGTGTGAGTTCATTTTTGTAAAGGGTGTATGGCTTGTGTCTCTATTCATGTTTTTGCATGTGAATGTCCATTTGTTTCAGTACCATTTGTTGAAAAGACTGTTAGCTCCATTTTGTTCTTTGTTCCACTGTCAAAAATCAATTGACTATATTTATGAGTATTTAGCTCTCTATTCTGTTCTATTGATCTATTTGTCTATTTTTCACAAATATCACACTGTCTTGATAAATGTAACTCAACTAAGTCTTGAAGTCAGGTGACATGAGTCCTTCAATTTTGTTTTTCTCCTTCAATATTAGGTTGGATTTCTGGATCTTTTCCCTCTCCATATATACTTAAAAATAGTTGAGATGGTAAATATTATGTTATGATTTTTTTTTTACCAATTTTTTTATAAAATGGCAATGGATACATCTAATAAAGGCGGTTGAATCAGGAAGCAAAAATGAAGGTCTCTTCCAGAGCTGGTGACGATGTTTTCATTTTGTTGGCTTCAATGTTAGATCTTCTCATCAATGACTATGTCATATTAAACCTTGTTTTACAGGTCTGTTGAATAGGAGATGGAAAAAAGGAAGGAGCCACCATGGTTATGGCTCAAAAAAATGAGGCTATAATTTAACCATCAGTCTGAGGAAGCTAAGTCTGCAAAAGTAAAAATGCAAACTCTGCTGTTGCTGCTACAGTGGCCAGGGATTTGGAGGTTTTTACATTGGATTAAAATCAACACCTTGACTAAAACTTGGAAGCTGACTGAGAGCCAGTGTAAATTAAAAAGTTAATGTCCTGGGCTGGAAGTCAGCCAACTGGCTCTGGGAAAAGCTGCACACCAGACACAGGCCAAAGAAAGCTTCCATGTTATCTGCAAAGTGAGCCTACCTTGTGAAGATAATGTTACTACGATGCGCCTGGATGTCACTGAGTAGGGCCATATGATGCTACACACCATGGTTTTGTAGTTTTGTAATCCCATGAGAGGATTCTGTTGTTATGCCCATACAGTGTCCATTGCTCCCTCATCTCACTGGAGTACATGATTTTCATTTTGAGAACTCTCAATTTCATTCCATTTGGAGAATGCTGACTCACCTCAACCTAGGCTAGAAAACCAACCTGCTCCTTGTCAATTAGAAAATGTTTACTGGCCACAGACATGGATTAAAAAATTGCACATAACCCAAGCTAGGCTTATTAGACTCAGATGTTCTGGAATTACTAAGAAAGATGTCCTCCTTTGGCTGGACTGACCAAGCTGAAAGAAGATAAGGTCACTCCAGATTCACAGAGTGAAGTAAAATCAAGAGACAGGTACTTTCCAGGTAACACATTTTGAACCCCTGGATGTTGATCATTCCAAGTCCAGCAGTTAAAACTCTCCTGGTGTTTAAGTCCGTTTGAGGTGGTAGTCTGTCATTTATCACATAAGGTGATCTGAACAGAATACTATACCAAGCTAAATAATTCCACAGATCTTTCTCCTTCTTCCATATGTCTATATCTCATGTCTCACATGGTTTGGAAGTTCCCAGGGGGCCCTCAGAAATACTTGAACTCCTTTATGATTTATCATAATGTATAGCATGTCCCTGAAATATAAGAGGTATTCATTAAATAAATGATAATTGAGCTCTTTCTCCCTCAATCATCCCCCAGTCAATTGCATCATTTCTGAATTTGGGAGGCCAAGGTTCTAAGTGAGTACATACTAGTGGTAGTGTCTGAGTGTTTTATTTGTTTCTTTGGCTGTTTGTTTTGTTTTTTTTTTTTTTCTCACAAGTGAAACTCTGAGGGTGTGTTTTTAGAAAGATGCATTTTGCTTCTTTTGTAACAAAACCAACTCACCCTTCAAATACATCTCTGTATTAGACATCTCTGTATCCCAGCACCTTCTCTTTGCCAATGAGCTCACTTCCCACATTCCAGACCTTCTACTGCGTGACCCAAGCATTGCCTTCCATGTCAAAGATTCAAGCAATCCTGGCATGACTACTGCATACCAAGTTCAGTACTTACTCTTAAAAATGTGCTGGGTGGTTTAATTAAAAGCTTTGAATTTTTAAGATTACCATTCTTTGCTTTCTTATGTCTCTGGGAATAAGTAGGTGGTGTTAAATTGATAGTGTTTAAGGTCCAAAGTGGGCATGAACAGGTAGATTGCTCCAGACATAACTTCAGTTTACCTACTGACTCCAATAGGTTTTTCTCATAAATAAACAAATGCAGAAAAAAAGGCATGGCAGTTGTCTTAGGTAATGACCTAAGCAAGATCACTGTGGTGGGGTGGGGGTGGCAATTGTTTGGTTCTACTCTAGTCTGGTTATGTGATTGAGTGTTAAATTGCAGCGCTAGCCGGTTTGGCTTAGTGGATAGAATGTCAGCCTAGGGGCTGAAGGGTCCCAGGTTCGATTCCAGTCAAGGGCACATGCCTGGGTTGTGGGCTCAATCCCCAGTAGGGGGTGTGCAAGAGGCAGCCGATCAATGATTCTCTCTCATCATTGATGTTTCTATCTCTCTCCCCCTCTCCCTTCTCTCTGAAATCAATAACTCTCTCTCTCTCTCTCTCTCTCTCTGTCTCTCTCTCTCTCTCTCTCTCTCTCTGTGTGTGTGTGTGTTAAATTGCAAGCTGCTAGGTTTGAATCACCACATTTTAATAGCTGTGTAACTTTGAGTAAAGTGTATCTCCTCTCTGTGACTTTGTTTTCTCATATGTAAACTGAATTCATCATAGAATCAACCTCATTGGGTTATTTTGAGGATCAAATAATCCAGTATACATAAAACGTTTAAAACAGTGCTGGCTAGGTTGTCAAACACCTGTACATTGCAGAGGAATGGAAGAATGAGCCAAGGCTCTTTCCATCGGGAAAGAAAACCCTCAGTAAAAGACAAATAAAGCAAACCAAAAACCAAAAACTTTCTCTCATCTCCTCCCAAGTGTTTTTCCCTTCTCTCCCTCACAGGATGGAGAGAAAAACAAGGCAGCTCTGAAAATAAACAGGCAAGGAATGCGTCTCTGTGGGTGACGTCTACATACACCTTCCCTGGCTGCTCAGAAGCTCAATGCTGATGCACAGACTGTGGGATATCAACTCATGTTTATCCTGAGGTGCCATGTTTATTTTCTCTGCTGAGACCTTAAAAGAATGGTAAAAGTCACTATTGATGAAAACTGTATACATATTTCCCATTCTCAGGTAACAAAATGCTATTCATTAGGGGCTAGAGGATTCTTTTCCTTTTGTTTGAGTATCAGAAACCAGTGGGACTGGTAGGATCACGGGCAGCCCATCCAGGCAGGAGAGCTCCCGTGTCAGTCCCAGCACCACAGCTGCCCGCAGACCAGGGAAGAGCCTGCGCCATTCCGGAACTTTACCTGGCTCGCTCTCGGGCACCGATGAATAATTTATTGAAGTGGAGTTCTGCCTAGAACTCATCCTCCAACTACCACAGAAGACTGTCTTTGCCCTCTCCGGAATTGATCCCACCGCATCACTGATTTTTCTCATTTGCCCTCAAACCTGAATTTTTATCTTTGCTGTCTCACTACTTATTTTCAATGCCAGTGCCTGCATTTCCATTTCTCCATTGTTTCGTTTCCTATTTTACTGCAGGGAAACCATAAGGAAAAAAAGGTGCCAAAATAATGTAAGGTTTTTCTAGGAAAAGCTTAGTGTAGGGTAGTAATAGTCACATTTAACTTTAAAATAGACCACATTTTTTTTTGTAAAAGAGATGCAAAAAAAAAAAAAAAACCAAAAAAAACACACAACAACAAAACAAAACCCATTGCCTCCAAGTCACTAAAAATACATCTCATATCCTAGTATGAGAAACATCAATTTGGAAGGGAAGAGTTAGGGGCACAAGCATTAGCTACTTCAAAATTAGTAGCTCGGATGCTATTCAACAGGCAGCCCTGGGAGATTGAATATGCTTCCTTGAGCCTCAAGCTCCAGATCTGTCAATGAGGATGCAATAAAGGCCACCTGAGAGGATGGCTGTGGTGACCAAAGGTGTTCACATGTGCAGGGCCCATGACTGTTAGGGAAACAGCAATTGTCTTTTCCTCTCTCACACCACCTGTTTTCCCAATAGTAAAAAGATGATAATTTACCTGAGATTAATTTAATTTACTTCAGATTCTATATTCCATCCTAGGATTTTCCTGAGCCCTTACATTATTTTCTAAATATGTTTTTATTGATTTCAGAGAGGTAGAGAGAGAGAGATAGAAACATCAATGATGAGAGAGAATCATTGATTGGCTGCCTCCTGCATGTCCCCTACTGGGGATCAAGTCCACAACCTGGACATGTGCCCTTGACTAGAATCCAACCTGGGACCCTTCAGTCCTCAGGCCGACGCTCTATTTACTGAGCCAAATCAGCTCGGGGTCCTATATGATTTTTTAAACCTAAACACAGTCTGCTGGAGTATTCTCTCTAGCTCTTTTTATTCTATTCAGGCCTTCGACTGATTAGATGAGGCCCACCCACATTAGGAAGTGCTATCTGCTGACTCAAAGTTAAGCAAATGTGAATCTCCTAAAAAAACACCCACCAAGCCCTAGCTGGTTTGGCTCAGTGGACAGAGCATCAGCCTGCGGACTGAAGGGTCCCAGGTTCGATTCCGGTCAAGGGCATGTACCTTGGTTGTGGGCGCATCCCCAGTAGGGGGTGTGCAGGAGGCGACTGATCGATGTTTCTCTCTCTCATTGATGTTTCTAACTCAACTCTCTATCCCTCTCCCTTCCTCTCTGTAAAAAATCAATAAATATATATTTAAAATAAAAAAACCCATCAAATTAACACATACATTTAACCATCATAGATGTTCATATGACACATAAGGATTTTTTTATATATAAAGTGTCTTTTAACAAGAGGGACAGAAAATGTTACCAATAGTGAACTGTTGACATTTTAGAAGACCCTATTGCGATTGAAGTGGAAGGGCAAGTCTCATAGAAAACTAGGGGGAGCATATTCAAGGAATGGACCAGTGAGCACTAAGAGGACTAGTGTGGGAGTGCATTTCTGAAAGAAACAGGGAAGGGATCAGTGTGGCTGGAGCAAGCAGCAAGAGCACAGGGCAAAGGATCAGGAGCTGAGGCCAGAGAGGCATTGCAGAGTCAGGTCATAAGCCACTGAAGGCACGCTGGGCTTTCATCCGAGTGTAATAGTCAGCCATTCCATGATCTGGGCAGAGAATTAACATGAGTTCATGTTGCAATATGCTTTTATTGATATGATCTCAATTAAAATAGCCCTTACGGATAGAAAGGCAGGCACTATTTCAGACAGGTTTCAGATGTCATTTGAACTAAAGTTCAAAGCACCTAAGTGGACTTATTGAAATTCATAATGCTAACAAGTGATAGAGCCAGATCCGATTCTCTTTCCTCTCACATAATATGCTGACATCCAGGTCATTCTGCCCCTGCCTTTAACCTGTGGTCTCCAGGTTATTATTTGGTGTTTTAGAGTTTCAATTATTAGAGGCATGATTTAAAATTCTCAGAAGGAAGAGTCAGAATTATCTAAATATAAAATGATCCAACGCCTCCTTTCTTGTTGGTGAGCTCAGAACTAGGATTTGTATGCAGCAATGGAAGCCATTTCAACCTACTAATGCCCCTTTGCTTTCAAATGTCAGCTTGTTCATTTCCCCAGATTTCAATCTACTCAGTGAAATAAAGAAACATGGGCTTTTTAAAATTTCCTTTTCCTTCAGTCAAAAGGGAAATAAATATTTCCCTGGATGATGCTACGACAATATTCAACAGCAGCTCCCTGGGGAGGGAAGATAATTCAAAATCTTAAATAAGATATTCAATTTGAGATTAGCTAAGTGGTTAT
The DNA here is from genome assembly GCF_027574615.1 of Eptesicus fuscus. Taxonomy (NCBI): domain Eukaryota; kingdom Metazoa; phylum Chordata; class Mammalia; order Chiroptera; family Vespertilionidae; genus Eptesicus; species Eptesicus fuscus. Next base: position 47,302,619 of record NC_072489.1, read on the forward strand.
TTGGCTGAAAGGGATTTGACAAACAAGAAACACTTCTACATCTTCGGGTAGAGGAAATATTCCGTTGGATTTAATTAGCAGTGGGGCTTTTCCGGCACCTCTCCACGATGAACCTTCAAGCACTGAAAGGATAATTAAAATTTCTGCAGGTTAATAGTCACAATAAAGTTTCATTTAAAGAAAGTGAGGATTCCAAGCTCAAGTGCAAAATACGGGTGTGGGATTCCCACGTGTGTTTCCTCCGAGATCCTAGTTAATATACAGACTGTAGTCATGCATTTTATTAACAGTTGTGGTCTTGATCAATTTGCTTTGAAATCACACAGCTCTCAAGCCTGGTAATTTTCGGCTTGGAAGAACACACATCATGAATAAATGTTGGCACTGAGTTTCTTCAAAACTCTCCAGGAAGCGCATTATCTCCTGGCACAGAAGAGACACTAACAGGTTAGAAGAGAGCCCTTGTCTTGGTCGCGTCTTTGTTGAGATTTCTTTGGGAAGGGGTGGTGGCTCACCACCACGGATTGCTAACAAAATCACAATGAGGGTGAGAAATACGAGCATTTTGGCAGAGGGAGGTAGTGGGCACCCAGTCTCTATTATGAAGTCTCATTTTACATTTTGTAAATGTGAAAGGCCATGATTCTCCTCCCTCCTTTGTCCCTTTATTCCTGGCTGGTTTGTTTTGTTTGTTTTTGTTTTTCTAATCCTCACCTGAGGATATTTTCCCATTGGTTTTTAGAGAGAGTGGAAGAGAGAGGGAAAGACAGAAATATCGATGTGAGAGAAACACATCAATTGGTTGCCTTCTGCATGAGCCCAGACCAGGGCCCGGGCTGGAGAGGACCTGCATCTAGGTAAGTGCCCTTGACCCAAATCGAACCCGGGACCCTTTAGCCCGCAGGCCAATGCTCTATCCAATGAGCTAAATCAGCTAGGGCTTCCTCACTGTTTTTAATTCCTGGTGTGGGAGAAGGCTTGAAGCATGACAATAAAAAATCTATGAGAGATGACAGATACCAGACAGCAAGAAGTTTGCTTATTTTTTTAGGTACTTCATCCAGAAAGAAGTTGAGTATTTTAGACAAAAGATTCATACTGGAAAAATATGGCTTCTGTGAGGTCAAGTCAGCCCTAGGGGAAGAGTGATAGAAAAGAAAGAGATAAACTAAAGGGAAGTGATGCCAGGTGGCCACGGGGACTGCAGGTGCCCATGTAACTAGAAAGGGGCACAGGGAGTAGAGCTAAAAAATCATTCCTCTGTCCTCTGGATACTGTGAGGATTGCTGGGGGCTTTCTAAGAGGCTGCTATGCCTTTCCACATTTACAGAGCACAATCAAGTTCAAAAGAATGCCTTACACATACCCATTCATTCATCTTCCAGTTCTGGCAGTGATGATGTACAGCCAGCTCATACAGCTCAGGAGAACCCGCTGCTGAACCTTTTCCAGGGCACCACTGAAGTTTGCCACTCACTACTCAGCTCCGTGCCATGTGCTCTTTGCCTCACTTTTCATCCCGCTTGCAAGCCTCCCTTAGATGTCACAATCTCCAAATCCTGCAGGGACCTTCCATGTCCTTCCTGATCTCTCAGCATTTGGCAGTGTAAGCTGGTTCCATCTTCCCGGTCCTCCTGCAATACCGTTATCTCTTGGGCCTCAAGTAATTCCAAACTCTTTCCTTGATCAGTTTCAATAGGTCTGTTTCTTCCCTCCTTGCCTTCAAGGTAACTATTTCTCCTGAGTCTGAACTGAGCCTTCTTCACCCTTTCTCCCTTGGCCAACTCATTCATTGCCTGGTTTACTAGTATATTACTGCTCAGTGCAGATTCTGACTACATCCGAGACTCACAGTTCAGTTCCCCACTGCTAGCGTTTTCACATGGTGGGCCTACTGATAACACAAACTCAACCTTTCCAGAGGCAAACACACTCTCTCTCCATCGTTCCTCAGATTATCCTTTGACTTCCTTATTTTTGCCTATGATGTCATCATAAGAACAGCTCCATCCACCATATCTGATGATCATAGGTAATTTGTAAATGAGAAAAATTTGAATATTTTTCTTCCTTACTATTAATATCTAATTACCATCTTTCTAACATATTCCTTTGTAATGTATCTCTCAGATGTCACTTGTGCTATTTATCTTATTATAATACTACTTTAGCTCAGATTTGCTTGTTTGGTCCTTTTCACCAAACAAATTAGAAGTCCTTGGCACTGGACTTCAAATTTGTTTTCTTGTGCCAAATACCCGTTGAAATGGGAAGCATCACGGGTAGAAAACCCCTAGGACATTTTGATATGAAGCTATATTAGTTTTAATTTGCATCCTGAATTATTTTCTCTCTCCCTTGAGTAAAAGGTGGAGCCTAATTTCCCACCCCTTGAGTGTGCACTGGATTCAGTGACTCATTTCTAATGAATAAAATAGAGCATAAGTGACAGTATGGGACTTAAGAGACTAGGCCATTAATAGCAGCAGGCTTCCTCCTCACTCTCTTTCTCTTGGACCATTCACGCTTGGGGAAGCCAGCTGCTATGTCATGAGGACATCCAGGCAGGCCTGTAGAAAGGTCTGTGGGATGATAATCGAAAGATTCCTGTGAAATCCATGAGAATTGAACTATTTGGTGGATCCTCCATTTCACTGCAATTTGCATATGATTTTAGTCCTAGCCAATAACTTCACTCACTCCTGGACCCCTACCCCTTGGAAACTGTGAGATAATGAATATTTGTTGTTTTAAGTTTGTGGACAGCCTTAAAGAGACAACAAAAGTTCTGATTATGCCACTTCAATGCTGAAAATTTCAAAGTCCTGTCTTATTGGTCTGGTATTCAAGGACCTCTATAATATATTAACAACCCAACTCTTCTACTTTATACCCCAGAATGCCCTCTATTGCAGTGGATGTTTTAGCCAATATGGGAGTTTATCTATTCTCTGTATAACATGCTCTGATTTCTCCAATTCCTATTCCTAAACAGGAATCTAGTGGCTTTATTATAGTGATTACAGAGACTTTTAGCTCCATCATGTTTTCAAAACCTTTTCCTTAAAAAAAAAAAAAATTAAGACATTCAGGATTCTCTTAAGTGTAGCAGAATAGAACCTTAGAAGGAAGATGAGATTAGAACATACTTCAGAGCATCTGGTCTCTGTAGTAAAAAGACATTGGAATCATTCTGTTTTGATTGGTCAGGAGGGTGTCCTCTTTTCTCTGCTCTTACCCTCTGTTGCCTTTGGCTTGGGTCCAATCCCTCTATAACTGCTGCTTTCTGGAGTATTCTGTCTAAATGTCCACTGCTCAGGCTCTGCTTGCTCACAACATTTTTCCCCTATCTCCCTAATATTAGAGAACTAGAGGCCCTATGCACAAAATTCGTGCAAGAGTAGGTGTTCCTTCCCCTGGCTGCCAGCACCAGCTTCCCTCTGGCACCCAGGACCTGGACTTCCCTCACAGCCCCAGCTTCATCCAGAAGGATGTTGGAAAGAAGTCTGGTCTAATTAGCATATTACACTTTTATTATTATAGATTGCTCTATCGTAGTTTGACAGTAAGAATGACTACCTTTTGTTTCCTTCAATTAGCCATTTTCTAATTCTAGGACTCCTCCACTTAGGCTTGCAATTCAGCCTCTTGGTTTCTTAGAAAGTAAAATATATAACAACCCTCCCTCCTTCTCAGAGGGCCTCCCAGTCATCTTCAACCTGCCTGGAGGCTCATGAAACAATAGAAGGAAAAGTGGTCGGTGGCCCTCCAGATGCTCCTTACCACAGATGGAGGGATGATTTAGTGGAGTTTATGAGGTTATTTCATACATCATCTGCCTATAAAAATTTCTCTACTCCCTTTCCTTCTCTCTTCTCTTATTCCTTTTTCTTTCTTCCAACTTTTTAATCTATCTTCTCTTTACCTTCTCTCTTACTAAGTGCTATTCTTTAGACTTTTACCCAGTGGGAAATATGCTTATACAAAAATAGTTAATATTTTTTATTTAAGTGGAGAAAGATGAACCCAGTAGCCCAGCCCTCATGTACCAGCAGCTGATGCAGGGAGGGCAGACTTTTTGACCTGCTGCCTGGTGCCTTTGAGTTCATGGTGGGGACATCTTAAGTCCTGATGCACACTGTCCATTTCCAAGGGTGAGGAACCATTTTTCTGCCCAGGGCCATTTGGATATTTATATAATTCACTTAATATAAATTTATGTTGCTATGAACAAAGCTCATAAATTTAGTGGTTGACTTGGCAGGGCCAGACCAAGTGATTTCACAGGCCTTATATGGCCCTTGGGCCAGATATTCCCACCCCTGATTTAAACCATCTTAATTTATTCATATGAATGAATTAGGGCCTCCCTTTGCTCAAATCTCCCATGAGAACACAATAGTCAGGCATAAAGCAGACTATCTGATATGCTGTTAGAGTGGGCAAGGACTTGTAACCTCAAGTACCAGACTCTACTAATTTGTATCTGGAAAAGAAAAAGAAGCTATATTTGTTCTTCAGGACTATCACACATTTGTGTGGCATTTCTTACACGATGATCACCTACCAACTTTCCTACAACTTAATATAAATTTATGATGCTGTGAACACAGTTCATAAATTTATTGGTTGCCTTGGCAGGGCCAGGAAATGAAATAGAAAGAGGCTTGAGAGATCATAAAGACAATATCATTCACAGAAGAAAACAGGCTCAGCAAAACCAGTGACATAGCCAAGGACACTAAGATTTCTTCTTAATGGAATCAAATGGGACAAATAGTTACCCAGTTGCCGACCAGTGCATATTCCAGGGACTTATGCTGATGGCATGTGATGATTAAATAATTTTATGTATCAATTGGACTACGGTGCCCAGTTGTCTGGTCCAACACAGACTCTTTTTATTTTAGTGGGGAAAAATAAACCCAGTAGCCCAGCCCTGATGTACCAGCAGCTGCTGCAGGGAGGGTAGACTTTTTGACCTCTGTGGCTGTGAAGGTATTTTTCAGATGTGATTAACATTTAAATGAGTGGACTTTAAATAAAGTAAATAACTCTCCTTAATGGGTGTGGACCTTATCTAATAAGTTGAAAGCATTTATAAGAAGAAAGAATGAGTTCTGTAGAGGATGAAGGCATTGTGCCTTGTCAAGAATGTAACAAAATTCAGAATTACCAGGTTGTCTTGTGGATTTCAGACTTGGCAGCCCTTGTAATCACATGAGCCAATCCGAAACCTCTCTATGTACATGTCCTGTTGGTTGTTTCTCTGGAGACCCATGTGTAATACAAGATACTGCTATTGAAGCCATGCTTATCACCTATTAACTTAAATAACCAGAAAGAGGAACATTGGTGCTGTTGTTTGCTACTGGTACTGCTCACTACTATTAGAATTCCTGGCCGATATGTGTTGAATTCTCACTACTACAGAACTCTGCACTAAATATTTTACATAGGTTATATTTTTAAACCATACATTAGACATTTGAAGTTGCTGTATATTCATTTTATACAATTGGTTTTAGGGAGGAAAAAAAGGAAAAGAAAGGACAGGGGAGAAAAACAATAAATAAAAGAAACACCTGGACACACAATTAGTAAGAAGATCGAGGACACGGATCCAGATTGAACCCCAAAAGTCCCACTGATACCAGAACGTGATCTTAGGGGCAGGAAAATCCATTAGTAACGTGTGAACTCAGCCTCTGATATTAGTGGTTCCAAACACATTGAGAGAAAGCCAGCTCAGTAATCCTACTCACTAGCATTACTGGGGCAATTTCTAAGTAGCTGGCCTCTGGTGAGAAATGGGTTAAACCTAAACTGAAATATTAAGGATCATGAGTGCTTACACAGAGACATTCTACAAATCAAACTTCCAGGTTGGCTAGATTCTTTAGAATAATTTGAGTATAGAAGGTTCACACCCCATTGGGGCATTAGTAGTTTTACATATGTGAGGTTTTCTTATTTAAAATAGCTGAACCATATGACTTTAAATGGCAAACCAGTTTTAAATAATTGTCAATGGATTCCTCTAAAATATACTACACTGGCCACCCACGTCTCCCAAAAAGAGACTCTAAACATAATTCAAATGCATGTTTCTGACATAGGATCACCATTATGATGACATCCCTTTGTTCACAGAGACACCTCCCAGAACTAATGATGAATTTCGGATATTATTCCTGTGCTACAGTGGCCTGAATGCCTGAGATTTTATATTTTTGTCTACGTCTTATGCTGTCGGCTAGTACTGCTCACCACAGCTATAAGTATGCCTCTTGTATGCAAGTTATCTAAATCTGAAATCATTATCTTTGCCCAGGTCCTATTCAACAAATAGCCTTACTATCCTCCAGACTCCACATTTCATATTACTGTTTAGTTCCTCTTTGTCTCATGTTGTTAAACTATTGAATCTACTTTCTCCTATGAATTCTTATGGGACTTATGAACACATGTAATTCTCAAACAAGATTTATTAAAGTGTACGTGTTCTTCCACCTCCCTCTGATCCTCCTGTCTAAGAGAGATCTTTTGGAAAACAGAATCCAGTGAATGGATAAAGATCTTGCCAGAGATTGAATTTAAGCAGCAATCTACATTGATTTTCACAAGAAAGAAGCCTGAGAGGTGGGTGCCTACAGGAGTGGAGATTAAAGGAAAAGTTATGGGTCAGGGTTGTCTGTGACAGACTCCCAAGCAACCGTGAACAGGAGAAAAATTGGTACAAGTAAAAAGTGCTCTTGAAAATTTTTACTAGAACTATGAATCACATCCCAATGATATCCCTTGAAAGAGGCCAGTAAAGGTTAGAATTTTTCTTAATTACTAGTGATGCCTAGACTGCTTCTTTAAGTTACACACCTCGGGTTCGGTCTTGTAATGCAATAGTTATTCAGATTGCTTGTAATGCAATAGTTACTCAGATTGCATTTGATGAACAAATGAATGAGTAATCAAATGCCTTATTGTTCATGGATTGAGGGCCATTGCACACTCTCCAAGCCTGGGTTTTGTGCCTCTTTACTTACTTTCGCTAGTCTCTCAGAAAGTGACATGATAAAAAGCCAAATACTATAAATCAGAGCAATTGCCCATATGTTACTTACTTTTCTTTCTTTCTCCCCTCCCCCCTACTCCCCCCATCCCGCCAAGAATCTTGGCTGTGTTCTGCATAGATGAAGACAGAAGAAGGTATCACAGAGGAAAGAATAGAGATTAGATTAACAAAAGGGTATAGGAAAGAGAGTTTAATCTGGATACAGGAGTCTTTGCTACTAACTTGCTATGTGTCCATGAGAAAATCAAATGAGGTGATTGGCCAAGTCCATAGCATGATTGCCCAATCAGTAGTCAAGAAACATTTAGGGAATGATTTCTAATTTCCCTTCCCGCTCTAGAATTCTGAGTCTATGATTCTAGCAAATCAGCACTGGCAGACTAGATTCTTAATACAACTATCCCCTGGGCTCTGAAAACTTGGACGCAGGCTATTACTTTCTGCTCCCCACATGTGGATGGATGGCAGATGCATTCGTAAGGTCTCTGCAATTATGCAGAGTGGGCCACTGTAAGATGCTTACTAATCCATCCTGGCGTTGTTTTTGTTTGTTCCTAGAAACTGCCTACCGCACATTATACTCTGTGTATCTGCATATACACAGAGTCCACAGATCTGCTTGTTCACGAAAAAGTTTTCCCTGAAAAAGAGTTCAAGGTGAGTTGGTGGCCTCTGTAGTGTTATCCCCTAACACCACTGAGCTAGGACCCAGATCAGTGCTGAAAATAAAGAAAGAGGAATAGAGTGGAGAACTTGGGGGGAAGTGGGGAGAAAGTGCAGACAAAATCTATTTGAAACTAACATATGGGCAATTGCTGTGATTTATAGTATTTGGCTTTTTATCATGTCACTTTCTGAGAGATGTCAAAGAAGCTCGGAAATCACCAATCCATTCCCAGAGGGTTTGGATGAAGTGGAATCCACCTGGTCCCAGCACCAATGCTACCAGGATAGAAGAGTCTATTAGGTGTCACCAGCTCAGGTCTTCAGCCTGGAGAGGTTGGGACACTTTCAGCAGTGGGTCTGGTGTACCTGGGCCTAGCTCTGGCTGCTATATTTTACTGAATCCCAGCTACTCTTCGGTCTCCAACACACAGCTCACACCTAGCTGTTGGCCTTCATCTCAGTTTTTTGCTTAGACTCCAGACCCCTGACAGGGCACCTACATTGAAGTTGAAGTTGGTGCCCTGACTTGTATCTGCTATTCCCTGTCCTGCAGGGTCAGACCTTGCCCACCTCCCAACCCCTGGAGCCTCAGTAGACTCCTATTCCTAATAGTCAGACTGATACCGATGATTGAGGATCCCCAGGTACCACCAGGATTATGGCCACAAGCTTGACTTCCGGTTTAATCGCTGCTTGGAATCTTCAGGTAACAAGTTCCACATTTGGGATTTCGCCTCACACAATCTAAATGTTGTTATGTCCGTTTAGACACCTCACAAAATTCAAGAAGCAGCCACTTACCTGGGTCAGTCCTGCCTCACCCGTCCTTTCCAATCTTGATTTCTTCTTTCTTCCCATTTAAATAAAGCCCCATGATGCATCATGACTGAGTAGGACATGTCAAACCAGGCAGATTTTTCCCATTTTCAATACTACTGTGGACTGTCATCCATTATAAAACAAAAACAACTCTTGGTCACATGTGCTCATATACATCAGAGGCACAGAGCTTCATTTGGAGTTACTGCAAAAACACTTTCACTCCGTGGGACAAAGTGGGGACGGAAGGTCTTGTTCTGCAATTAGGCCACTGAAAGGAAACCTCGTGCAGAGGCCTGAGAACTGCAGTAAGGAATCCAGTTTCTAATTGGCTAGGCCGGGTCTGTGTCTGTGGTTTACATGCAGCACTGGTTTACAGGAGCAGCTGGGTCTCAGACTCTTAGTGTCCCTATTTGGAAAACACTTTCTCCATAACCACTTGTTTACTGAAGTTAGTAGCAACTGTCAGTTCTTTCCTCCAGGAGGGCTTAGATGGCTTATCTTCCCTCTTACCACCTCAAGTAAGGTCAAAAGAAATATGTCTTTATTTGTGCAACTCAGTAATAAGGGCTGAGATGGGATTTGGTCGATGCTTTCAAAAGAATGATACCTCTTCCTTGTGTAAACCCTTTCCCACCACCGTATTGGAGCAGGGGACCATGTGAACATGCACTTTTCTTGTTTTGAACCATCACCACCGTGCGGCTTACCTGTAGGAGTGGAGGGCAGGGTGGTAGAATGGAGACAGGAGCACACGTGTCCATTCTGACTTAGTACTTGATGAATTATGTGACCGTGGACATGGCGTCTTAAACTTCCCAGAACAAGGTTTCTGCATTATTAAATGAATATTCCTACCTTAAAGCATTTGCATGTTTAAAATCATTTATTCTTTATGACATAGGAAACGTACCACACTTAACCAACTTTTCTTCTCTCCTTTAATAGCTCATCGACCTCTACTTATATCAAACCCTTCATTTTCTGTCCCATAGTCCCAATACCCTCACAATATGTTGCATATGAAAAAGAAGAAATACTATTTATGGCACATTTGGAAATAATCTATAAATTTGGAATATAATACTAGGCAGAACAAATAACTTTCTGAATTGTTTATCTGATATATTTTTTAAAAAATCAATAGTTATCTGCTCTAGATTTCCTGGGAGCATTTTCAGCTTATTTCTATAGGAAAAATCTCATCTCATGTTAATGATTATTTTCCTTGTTCTTGCTAATCTAGCAATTCACCTAAAAAAATGTGCATGTGTGTGAGAGCAATCCATTTTACCAACTTATGTCTACCCCGCCTCATGGATGCCCAGAAATCTGATTTTATAAATCCCCAGAAACATCAATTCAACCCCAACCAGGAAAAAACTTCTGCAGAGCGAGAAGGACAAACTGAATCTTTTCTGGTATTTTTCCAGACAGAAACTTGGTCAGGCATGTCACCCAGGATGGCCCTTCTCTCTTGTTATGAGCCGTCTGAAAGGCATCACACTGAAGGATTCGGAAAACAGTCCTCATTGCATTTTTCTCTTCGCTAATCCAGCTCATGAGACAACTTGGATTTGGAATGGACCTAGTGGTGTTTCTAAGCTGCCCAAGCTTGAGGCCTGTCTAGTTTTGGAGTCTTGACTCACCACCTACTAGCCATAGAGATGAGTGTTTGTTTGTGTAGTTTTGTCAATGAGAAATACTAGGTGAACACAGAAAACTACACCTAGCTGTATTCAGCCGTGTAAAAATACATAGAAGATGGTCATAAAGGAGGAAAAGTAATAGTGAAGCTGGCCTCACAGTGCTTGTAGTCTGTGGGCTAGTTTCAAACAAGGTAAAAAGAAAAAAAAGAAAAGAAAAAAATACATAGAACACACACACCCCTCATACATCTACCAGCTACCTCCATTTGCCTTGTGTGTTTTCAGCCATACCATCCATTCAGTGGTACAACTTTCAGATTTCACCTTTTAACAATAACCACAAGCTCTGAGCACTCCATTGCCTGCCTTCACGAGCAGCAAGCCTCAGGTATTTTTCAAGGGAAGTGTTTTATTTGTGTATTTATTTCTTCACCATTTAACATGAATGAAACTGTGATACCATTTTTATTCGGTTTTGCTATGGTCTACGGTAAATGTTTATGTCCCCCACAAAATCCATATATTTAAATCTAACACCCAGCGTGAAGGTATTTCAACATGGGGTCTTTGGGAGGTGATTAGGTCATGGAGGGCAGAGCCCCTATGAATGGGGTTAGTGCCTTTATAAAACTGTATGAAGTAGACCTCATCGAGATCCCTTGCCCTTCCCACCATGTGAGGACCCAGCGAGAAGGCACCATCTCGGAACCAGAGAACAAGTCTCCTGAATCTGTAGGCACCTTGATCTTGGATTTCTAAGCCTCCAGAACTGTGAGAAACACATTTCTGACGGTTGTAAGCCACCTAGTCTCTGGCCCTATGTTATAATAGTAGACTAAGACAGACTTGTATCTTTAATGTGCCGCTGACACGTTGAGTGGACACAAGAGAAAGCTTCTGTGTTGTGTCCCAGTCCCAGTTTTTCCTAAGCCCTGTGGTTTTTACTGTGCTATTTTGCATAATGTGGCGAGTTTTAGGAACATGTATGTTACGTAATAGAATTGACTATAAATATGTGATTCCCTGGGGAAATTCCTGTGGAAGCTATTTTTGTCCTTAAACTCAGAAGCATCTCTAAATGTTGTTGAGGTCCCAAGTTGTTTGTTTTCTGGTTGAGGTTCCACAATTGACTTTGAAAAAGTTGGCACAATGTATGTGTCTTCAAATGGCTGGTTTCTTTTTAGCTTTCAGATCTCAGAGAAGCCAGGGGCCAACACCCCCTCTCCCATCCCCATCCCCGGTCACTCTGCTCCCTCCTATGTTTTATCTTTCCCTATCTATGTCTTAAAATGACCCTATATTATGATTGTATATGTTACAGTAAACAATGTTTATTTGTTCATTGTTCCTATCAGACTACATGCTACTGAAGAAGTCTGAACCACATATGGATTAATACCTGTATTCTGAAAACCAAAGATTATTTTTCATGTGTTGAAAATGAAAACTATAACAGCTTTTTCCTTGTATGTGTCCAACTGGAGTTATTTGGGGTTCCCCCACTAAAAAGCATTAGCCTAACAAGCATTTTCAAAATACTATTTAGTCCTAAGAAATAGGTAAACAGATTACATAATAATTCAGAAACGAAACAGTCTGTTTTTCACACTGCTTTCTAGCCAGTTTTTTTTTTCTTCTTTTCTAAACTGCAATTGTTTTACTAAAATTAATACCTAAGAATAGCTTCCTGACTTCAGCAGCTTGAGGGATAACTGAGAGGGAGGGTAAACATGTGTTCCTGATAAACAACTGGGGGTCAGACACCTCAGAGCTCGCTGCTAAATAAAATGGACTTGCTCACAATACCTGCAACTGAAAATTCAGGGTTTTGTCAGCAAACATTTATCTAGTGCCCTCTAATGGCAATGCCCAGTGCTAAAGACTGAAGGAGTGAAATGAAAAGGAAATCAAGATCTTCCCCTAAATGAGCACAGAACCTGGTGAGAAAGGCATAAGGTGGCACACAGAAACACAATCCCAAGTCTTAAATCCATGTTGTTTAAAGGTAAATATATGAAAGAATGTCACAGAGAAAGGAGCATTTACTATTTATAAGTGCCTTGGTGTTGGGGGAGATTTGTCGGCTTTGATGTGGACTGAACTTGAAGGTGCTGTGCCAGTTACCTGCCTGTGTTCTCTCAAGTCCACTCCCCACTGCTCCCTGCTTTGCTTTGTACTTCAGGGAACTACGTTTCCCAGGCTCCCCGGCCCCTGGCTGGTGGCTGGGAGTGCTCAGTGGGAAGCATCCACTGGAGATGCAGTCCAGAGTTTGGGAAGCATCGCTGACAATCATCCTGTAGTCCTCCGTGTCTCCTCCATGGCTCCAACAACTGCCAGACACATCCTTCACCTGGTGGTCCTAGGTCCTGGCCTCTGGGAATCCTGGTGTCCTTCCAGCCCAGGGAAGGTAAAGGCTTCCTATTGATGCTAAACTTGGAGTCGTCTCCCTTTCCCCCTTTTGGCATCTTGGCTCTTCAATTACTCAAGCAAGAAACTCCCTGCATCAAATCCCCTCTGTCTGAAATCTCTAGTGAGGATTCTGCTTGACTCCCTGGACCCTCAGGGACACAGTAGACAAACTGCTCCTGGTGGGGAAGAGCGGCATAGGCTCAGGCCTGGAAGAGAAGGAAGGTTCAGACGGCAGATTTAACCTGTGGGAAGGAAAGGTTAAAGGCCACCTGACAACAACAGGAATCCTGCATGCTGAGCCTCATGACTCTTTGGGAAGGCTAAGGAGGGTTATGTGCCTACACACATATTTCAATCAAATATAAAGACAAAACATTGCCCAAGAAGAGACGTGTTGGGCCAGCCATGAGGCCAATCCACCAAGTTTAAATCGGCTATTTGAGACTCTCGGGAATGACTCACCCACTCAGAATATCAAAGCTGGGAGGTGTCTTGGTCTTTCAAATGATATGCATGAGGGTTTTTGAATGTTGAAGTGCTTTGCTCAAGGTCACACAGCTGGCACAGCCAGAAGGGGAACGCCACTCTCTTAATTCCAGGTTCAAAGGCAATTTCACACTACCATTGGAGCCTTTACCATTCCCCAAGTTCATTTCAAGCAGGTTTGATTCTTCGGTAACTCCAAGATTATGAACAAATTTGAATGGGTTTGTTCCATAATAATCACTTCTAATTTTGAGCTAACAATAATGAGCCTGTTACGTATTTCAAAGTAACCAGTTTGGAGTAATTTTTAAAGAGAATAAAGCAGGAAACATTATATAGTCAACTGAAATGTAGACAGAATTCAGGTGGTAGAATATATTCTCCTTTGTTAGCAAAAAAACAAAAGAAAAACCAATCCATCAATCAATCATCCTTCCAGCCTGTGACGTTTACTATAATCTCATAAAATCAGCCTTTACGAAATCCTCAGGTGTGGTCCAGTACCACACTTTGAGAAACAAGGAGGTAAATCATTTCTATATCAAGACTGAATGTTAAGTTTTGGGATAAAATAAACACCTTGAAACCAAGACTTTAGAGACATTATCTGTTTAATAAATATGATTGTAAAAGCAATAAACAAGAGCAATTATACATTACACTACATAGTATTTAACAAAAAAATACATCAAAAAAGTCATTTGAAAATTAGAAGTAGTTCCAATACTATAAGAAAACTTTATTTTTTTTTTTAAATTGGCTTCCTATAAAAATAAGTTGGCAAATGAGGGATTTCAATGCTCAGTTGGAATCCTGGAAAAACACAGAACAGCTGCCAAGCACCCCATTGCTCTCAAAGTTGCTGTTTTGAACTTCTGAAAAAAAAAAAAAGCAAAGCAAACCTCTGCATTTTGGACAGTGAACCCAATTAGGAATAAGGCAAGGGAGAAAATGTGGGTTGGGGTAATTCAGGGTAGAGCATGCACAGCTTGCCTTCTGAGATTTTGGAAAACATTGTGATGGCAGATTTTCATCTTGCCCTGAATCTTAGCCTCTACATCTATCCCTCCCCACCCACTCTTCTGGCCTCAAGCCCACCAAACTCTGCCTGGTGTTTGCACCTGCTGTTAGCAAGTAGGTAGGCACTTGGGTCCCTCCCACCTAGAGACTATTATTCCTAAGTTCTCTTCGGGGACTGAGCTGGAATGGCCTAGTACAGTGGTTCTCAAACTTCAGCGTACTTCCCAATTGCCTGAGGGGCTTGTAAACACAGATTGATGGGCTCCATCCCTGGAGTTTCTGATTCAGTAGAGATGGGGTGGGGACCCAAAAACTGCCATTCTAACAAGTCCAAGGTGATGCTGATACTGCTAGTCCAGTACCACACTTTGAGAAACACGGAGCTAGATCTTAAGAACAGTGAGATTCCTACTGAGCAGTACCTTGCCTCTTGAATCTCCTACAGGTAGGAGAGGCACATGAGGACCTGGGAGATGCTGCATCTAGAGCTGGTCACTTCCCAGAATGCCAAGCATCTCATGTCTACCTCTGCTTTTAGTTAGGACTTACAAGCCCATTCTTCCCTATGTCTTCTCATGTCATCATTCATTTATTCCTTCAATAAATCATCATCTTTATAGATACTCTAGGCAAGGCACTGTGCTAGATCTGAGTGTTAGTCCCCTTTTCATCATGTTCCAATTATAATGAATAGAACTGCAACTCTGAGGACTCTCTGGGCCTCTTTTGGTTCCCAAACACTTTGTCTTCCAGATTAAATTTGGGAGGCGCCAACTGAAGAGGATCAATGAGGATGTTTCCTATGGGATAGGAAGCCTGGCAGGTCAGGGAGCAATTGCCTTCTACAAATAGATGGCCGCCTTGAGGCATAATCCATTTCCCAAATTCATAGCGGGCATCTTCAACCATAAAAACTTCTGCTTGATTAACCTCTAACGTCAGCTTGGCTAGTCTTCCTCTGCCTGGGCTACCAAAGGGCCAGGGTCCTCAGGATCTTGAGGACACCCAGAGCCCTGTTATACCCTGTTGTTGACCAAGAAGGAGGCTGTGCTCCGAGTAGTTTTTTTCAAAACTGTTTCTCCTGAATTTTAGAGTGGGCTTTGCCCAATCCAGAATATTCCAAGGGCTTCTGCTGAACATACTTTCGTTTCCTTCTTTCTCAGGGGGCCTTCTCTCCTGATTGCCCGGGGAAAACTGGGATTTCTTCATGCTTTGAGCCAATCGCTTTAGTTAGTTGGCTAACGCCTCCCCTTTATGCTATTAACGTTGCCTTTGCCAATACTATGATACTCAGAGATCTGGGAGCGCGCAAGTGAAACGGCTGGGATCATCCTATACAATCAAAATCTCATTCTCATGTAAGACAAGACCTTTGTATATGTTCAGACTTTTTGACACTCTTGAACATTGAACCCATTAACCTGCTTCTTCTTCTGGTGAAAACGGTTTTATTTTACAAATATTTTTACTCTACTGTGAGACAGGAAATACTGGATACAGCAACCATCACAGAAGGAAATTGCCCTGCCATACAGTAACATGTTCAAAACATTTCTCACAAGAATCTTCTAAAACCTGCCTGCACGAGAATTTTGTGAGGGTGTGAGGATACCACCATTCATCGGAATGCTTTCTTTGCCAATGCACACGGCCAGGTCTGAACTGCTCTGCAGACATACAACTCTTTCACACACACGGTATGTTTCCAGGTGGGAGAGGACAAGGGTATTTGGAAGAGGAGGAGACAGAGGGTACATGAAGCTGAACCCTGCAAGGCAGGATGCAGCTGGTCAGTGAGTACGGAAGCTGGCATGCTTGGGAGTGTCCAAGATTGACAGTGACAAGGAACCTGTGGGCGGTGGAGGTAGGGTTGGCAGAGGCTAGGCCAGTATTTCGGGAACGTCAGGGTTAAGGTCCAGAATCTAGCAACATGTTTGGGAAGAAAAGGCAGGAACAGGTGAAGGGTAACTCGGGGACCGGAAGGGAGAGATACAAAGACATCTACAGATCATGACCACAGGGACAGCAAACAAATGGGAAGGCAGGTCCAGGGGTAACTACGATTCTGTTTTTCATATAAATTGGAGGAGGAGTAAAGAAAGCTGTGAGGGAAGCAGTCATAACCGGAAAGGATGAACAGGAAACACAGGTCCACTCCCGACATGCTTGCCCTTGCCAGCTGTCCTTCCCTACTCTGCCTGCATACGGGGAACTTCAACTCAGAGCTTTGTCCCCATGGCCACACAGGATGCAGAAAGCAGCCTTGTGGCCACTGCGGGCCAACACAGCCACCAGATAACTTGGAAGTGGACATGGCAATAAGGAAGATGGAACAGAGAAATAGCTCCGGGTTTTGAACTTCTGTGCATGTCTTGGTGTCTTGTGAAAAGGGGCTGGGGGTGGCTCACCCACCCATCAGCTGGTAGAGCTGAAATAGCTGTTAAATCTAGAGCCAAGAAGAGTTCCAAAAATGCATGCAGATTTCCTTGGCCTGTATATGTTAGGAATTGTCTACAAACACGACGGATCAGAAAAAGAGAGAGAGAGAAGAGAGGGGGAGGGGAGTGTTTTTCCATGAAAAGAGAGCACCTGTCCACTGCCCCTCCGAGCGTGTTCTCAAGGTACCGTCCACATGCACAGGCTTAAAGCTAGCAACCCTTGTTGTCTGTGTCTGGAGAATTAAAAAGTCCCGATGCAGTGAGTGTTTGTTTGTCTGGATTTTGATTGTTTTTACTTTATTTGTTTGGTTTGTTTGTTTTTGTTTTGTTTTTACTGGCGTCCTCCATTCAAACATTTACATAGGTAGGGATTTCTTTTGTGCTTTGATTCTCAGCAACTATGGAAATACTTCCTGGCAAAATAGGAAACAGAACGACAGAGGAAAGAAAGAAAACACAGAGTTAGTGGTCATGAAGGGTGATGCGCTTGACAAGAGCGAAATTCTTTCCTGATGGGTGGCAAGCAGGTCGCCTGGAGCCTCTGGGGGTTTTCCTTAAATTGCAAAGTGTGCCCCAGCAGATCCCCGCTTTGGCGTTGCAGGTGGAGTGGCGTGTCTTGCTCTTTGCAATCGGAGAGATGAGTCACCAGGTTGAGCAGAAGGGGAGGGAGGGGAGGGTAAAGCTACTCTCCTAAGAGAAAACGTGTAACACTTACTCATTTAATGACACTGGAAATAGAAAGGTGTCAGAGACTTTGCAATGTCCTGGCGAGGGAGGGAGGGCTACTTTGATAAAGTAAAACAGCGGCTGTGCTTCAGACCCCGTGGAAATGGGATGGAAAACCAAATGACCCGCAGAAAGGCAACCTAGAAGCTCTGGCAGTGAACACACAGGGTGAACGCCTCTCTGGGCCTGAAGACAAAAAAACCTTTTTCTTTCCAACCCAAAGCAATTACGCATTTGTCGCCCTGTCTCCCCAAATAAAAGAGAGCGCGCTGTGAAAACCGGACACTCGACGTGGCTGCAGTGGTTATTATTACCTCCAGCACGAGCCAGTCATTGAATTTAAATTTCCCCTTAATACAGCCATGGGACTGTCCGCTATCCATTTAAAGACAGGGCGATGTTTTCGTTTAGGTACTCATTTTTCCCCAAGTGACAATCTTATCAGGGCCTGCTAGGTGGCTTGGCATCATCACATTAGCGTGAAGCATGAATGGTTACATAGTAATTTATCCGTCGGAGTCAGCATTGCAGGGTCTAGGTGGGAACAGTTACGGCTTCAACTCCTGTTGCCAACAGACAGGAGGAAACAAGAAGAGAAATGGATCACAATGGTGGCCTCACGCATTTGTCTAGCTTCTTGGGAAATTTTCTCTGCCATAAATACCGTATTTTCCGGCGTATAAGACGACTGGGCGTATAGAATATTTTCCTGGGTTAAAATGTCGTCTTATACGCCGGAAAAATACAGTAATAGGATCTCGCAGACACCCTGGAGACTCTATTCCTAGCTGTTGGATCTGCATGCTTACGTCACAGGCTCTGTTGATATGTAAGGAAGTCCATTTTAACACTTCCAGTAGGGGGCAGGGCAAAAGGAGAAAGAGAGCTGCCCATCTAACCGGCCAGTACCTCTCTCAGGAAAGCCCACTCTTGGGATGTTCTACAAACTCGGTGCCTCTTGTCCTTAAAATTCTCAGGTTCTATATTTTCTGGGGGACGATTTTTAGATTACTGCTAGATTTTTTTTTTTTTTTTTTTAAATCCTAGGGTGATCGGGCTGTCACTCCTCTCCTAAGCCTCCTTATGTCACTGCTCCAGTGAGGTGGATCAGTGGGGCTGGGGAAAGCAAGGCATGGTCATGAGAGGTATGGGGAGTCCCAGAAAACCTCGTGGGGTCTCAAGGTGAGGCTGCCATATCTTGTTCTGGTCGTCACGTACCCCATTCCTCATACCCTGCCCGTCCCTCCAGGCCACCAGGGCCAGCCTCTGGGGCCAGCTCTTCCCGAGTCTTGTCAGAGCTAATGTTTTTTTGCTCTTTGCCCAAGAAAGCGTATAGACCAACGTTTGAGCAAGGGGTTTTGCAAAAAGAGGAACAAAGCCATGAGGGGGAGGGGGACAACTAGACAGGAGCAGGAAGGCTTTTTCCCTCCGAGGGGAGGAAGCAGGGAAGGAGTTATCTTAGCTGCTTCTCGGAGGGATGTTAGCGCAGAAAACAGTGGTTATGTCAAGCCAGAAAGGGGTTAGAGAGAGAGTCAGCCGCCGACTACTCAGGCTGAAGGCTGACAGCTACTGGGAATCATTTACCTAGGAGCTGGGATTCCACCTTCTCATCTATCAGCTGGCCAGGCCTCCTTAGTTCAGTCTGAGAGATATGGGGCCTGTTTTCAGTGGGACTGACTCGACTGACCATCTCCCGTTCTTTCTCATTTTGCATCTGGGCATAAACATTAATCCCGGGGATCTTCCTAAAACATTAACAGACACCATCACTGCCATGCGCGGGAGACGGGCATCACTTGCGACACGTGCTTCTGAACCTGTCCCGGAGAAGGCAGAGGGTGGGGGAGCCAAGGACGGAGGCACACGTACCTTTTAAACTTGTAGATGACGAACACGGCCAGCCCCACGAACACCACGGAGAGCAGCATCAGCATGGCGGATCCACTGTGGGTCGGAGTGAGGTCGATCAGTGGGGCTGGGGAAAGCAAGGCATGGGCATGAGCAGGGACGTGGGCAGGCGGGACTCTGTGGGAGGCTCATGGTGCTCACCTAGAGGCATGGGGAGTCCCAGAAAAGCTCGTGGGACCTGCATATAAGATGAATGTCACACAGCCGACGTGTGGGTGTGTCAGAGCCTGTCCCAAGCTCTAGAATGCTCCAGTCGGCCTGTCCCAGAGGGGCAGTGAAGTCAGATTACTTGGATTCAAGGCCAGCTCCACTACGAGCAAGGTGTGGTACCCTGGGCAAGTCATTTCAGCTTAATGTGCCTCATGGGCTGAGATGAGAACAGCAGTGCGTATCTCATGGGGCTCTGGCTAGGATCGAATGAGTTAATGCATGCAAAGCACTGATAACAGTGCTAGGCACAAATTAAGTCTTCTATAAATATTAGCTTTTATCACTACTGCTGCCACTATTTTTTTCTAATCAATATTTATAATAATATACTTAGTCAATTTTCCTATAATCTGAATGCAAGCTTTTCCTTCTCAGCAATGCAGATAATCAGAAAATCTACCAAAGGAATGTGTATATGAATTATCCATTTTTTTCTCACTCCTATCCCAGTCCTTGTTATGTGAAAGGAAGAAGTGAAAAGTAGTCACAGAGCACGCTAATGTTTTTTACACACAGAAAACCGGTAGCTTAGTGAATATATCTCAAGGGCTGGGGGAGGGGTGTGCAATCGGGTGTGGTTTCTACAACCTCTGAAGCCCTAACAGCTCATGCCAGGAAGCAGCGGCCTTCTAGGCAAGTTGAATTCACCTTTCAGACTAAACAGATGCCTTTGCTACCTTAGAAGATTCTCCCTCCCAGAGTTTGCCCTTAGATTGCAGCTCCAGGGAACATCTCTCTCCACTCCCAAACCTCTTCCATCTCAGGGCCAAACCTGTTGTACTTTCAAACTTTGTTTCCAATTAAATTTTGCCCTCTTGCAAACTGACATTTTGCAAAAATAGCATAGCTCAAGCATAAAAGACAAGCAACATGTACCCCTTAGAATCCGGAGCGCTGACCTTTTAATGTCCATCAATTGAAGCAAAGCCTGATACTCAGAAATGTGGGTGACCTTTAAGCACCACTTTCTCTGGCTTTTCTCTGTTGAGAGCCAAAAGTGCAAAGTTTTGGTCACTAAAATTCAAGAGCAGGTGACTGTAATACGGATGGTCTCCGACAAAGGCTCGAGGCTGCTCTAGGCTGTCTGGTTATCCTATATAATAAAAGCTAATATGCAAATCAACTGAATGGTGGAATGACTGGTCACTATGACAAGCACTGACCACTAGGGGGCAGACACTCAATGCAGGAGCTGCCCCCTCGTGGTCAGTGCACTACCACAGGGGGCGCGCCGCTCAGCCAGAAGCCCTGAGCCAGGCTCACGGCTGGTGAGTGCAGCAGTGGTGGTAAGAGCCTCTCCCACCTCCGGGGCAGTGCTAAGGATGTCCGACTGCTGGCTTAGGCATCAGTCGGACATCCCCCGAGGGCTCCCAGACTGCGAGAGGGCACAGGCTGGGCTGAGGGAACCCTCCCTCCCCTGAGTGCACTAATTTCATGCACCGGGCCTCTAGTTGTAGGATAACAGCCCAGCCACTCAATAACCCCTATGTACTGTGAAGTATATTCCATACACCAAATCATTTGGTGAAAAACAAAGTCAAGTCCTCTTTCCCAGAAAACAGGCTCAGTTGTGTTAGTAGAATCAGCCTTTAGGAAGCACTAAGATGAGGCACCCCAGTGATTCTCTCTCCTCTGTAAGTCAAGCAGCACTTAAGCTGTGAGGTGTGAGTCTGCAGATCTGTGTGTGGAAGATGCAGGGGAACACCCATGGCACATGTGGCTTTAGCTGGAAATCATAGAATAGAGGTCTCTTTCAGGTACTTAGCACAATGCCATCAGCAAAAGAGTCCAGGAATATTTCAGAATTCTCACCCAAATCAGGGCAGAGAACACCTGTTAGTCATAGACATCAACATTGACTCACAAATGGAAGGCAGGACCTACGGTCTCCACTGCACAGATAAGAACAATGAGATTCCCATTCATTAATGTTGTTCCAAAGATGTCAGAACCAGTAAGTCGAAGAAATAAGAATTGACTCCAAGTCATTTATCACACACTCAGCAAACATGCGTGCATGAGCGCACACCCCCCCCAACCCCCCCCACACACACGTGAACACACACACACACACACACACACACACACACACACACACTTATATATACTCAACCCTGGGCTTGCATTTCAGTGAGGGATAGCAAAAATTTTAAAAGATAGTTTTCAGATAGTGGATTAAGGCAAGAACAATAGCACAATAAGCAAATGAACAAATGGTACAAGTTAAAATATTAAGTTTTAAAATCATAGATCATACACTTTGAAACTTGGATGACACGTATACACACATATATGTATATATGCGTATTATGTGTGCCTAGAGAAATGAAGTCTCATGGATCCACCACCTGTTTCCATGACCATAAATCCACAGACGGTATTATCATTTCCTTTCTACCTTCATCCATTCCCCACAACCCCCAACCACTGGATTATTTCGAAGCAAATCTCAGCTACCTTACAAATTCATATACAACTCTAAAAGATAAGGTCTCTTGCTCTCTCCACATTATCACAATTAAGGAAATGATAATAGGGAGATATTTTAAAAGCAACCTTCTAATGCAAACCTTTACTGTGACTGGGAACAAACGGAGACCCAGAGAGGACGAAGATGGTTAGGATGGTTATTTGCTAAACTTCTAATTCCTAGCTGAAGGTTCTTTTAGAATAAGCAGAATATCAGTGTTGCGGTGTAACTAGGAAGAATCTTAAGCCTGCTTTAAAGGGTTGGCATTTGAAATAAATGAAAAGCTTAAGAGAAGAAATTACTTTGACTAGCCTCTCTCTAAGACAGAAAGCCAACACACACATACTCTCTCTCTCTCTCTCTCTCTCTCTCTCTCTCTCTCTCTCTCTCTCTTCCCCTTCCCTTCCCCCATCACTAGCTTAACTCTTCCAATTCTAAACAATTCCCACTCAAACCACATTCCTAAGCAAGCGGCATTAATACTGTTTAGTAATTAGCACATTATTTTGGGAAATGAGCTTCTGTGTCCCATGTTCTAAAACGCGTACTATCTTCTCCCTCTCCCACCCCTTCTGCACTTCACAGAGGCAGGCCAGCGGCAAGCAGATGCAGCAGGCAGAGGCGGAGGGAGACCGATACCATTGCCCTCTGTGTTCTTCTTGCTGCTCTGCGCCTGCATATAAACAGGCCATTATTGCTCCACACAACAGCAGCTGCATGTCTTAGTTTTTGCCCAACACTTAGGTGCGTTTGTATGTTTTGCTGAGGAATGGAAAATTGTGATAAATGGGCTTTAGCTTGTTGTGTGGAATTAGCAAAACTTAATCCCTCTCCAATTGCAGCATAAACAAGGTGGAAGCAGAGGGGAAAGTGCTGAGCAGTTTATCTGCCATTATTCATGCACAGAGCAATAAGGACAGGACAGCACTACAAGTCACCGGACATTTCTCAGTGTGGGTGCTGGCAAACACAATTCTAAAATCCCATGAGGAACTCAGAAATGCACCAAATTTTCACCTTCTGTGCATGAAAACCTAGATTGATTATAATAATAGCCATGCTTACAGTAATAACAATAGTCTTGATATATAGTGAGGGCTAAATAAATGGTCACAGATTGCATGTGTGAGAGCAAAGTCAGAATTCCACATTTAGGGTGAATTAATTGATAGATATGGTCCCTTTTGTGGAATCAGATTCTGACTCTTCCACTTATGGGCTAAGTGGCTTAAACTGAATCTGTTTCCTCATCTACATAATGGAAATAAAACATGTTTATTTTAGAAAGTTGTGAGAATAAAGTAAGATAATATTTTTAAAGCCCTAGCATAGTGTCTTGTACATGGCCAATATATTTTTTAAAAATATTTTTTATTGATTTCAGAGAGGAAAGGAGAGAGAGAGAGAGAGAGAGAGAGAGAGAGAGAGAGAGAGAGAGAGAGAGAAACATAAATGAACACAGAAACCAAGATGGCAGCATAGGTAAACACCTGAACTTGCTGCCTTGCACAACCACTTCAAAACTACAACTAAAAGACAAAACGGATATCATCCAGAACCACAGGAAGGCTGGCTAAGTGGAAATTCTACAACTAGAAGGGAAGAGAAAAGTACACTGAGACTTAGAGGAGCTGCGGAAGTAAAGGCAGAGGTATGGAGGCGCGCGCTGAGAGGGCTGGCAACTGAGTACGTGGCTGTCTTTTTCATTCAGGAGGGAGACACAAGCTCCTGACTGCTATGAACTCCAGTTCCGGGTGAGACTCTGGGGACCCAGACTCATACGGAGAAAAACTGGACTGTCTGGCAGCAGGCAGAACTCGAGGGCAGCTTTCTCTCAGAGGTGCTTGCAGCGATTACCAAGGGACACTGAGACCCAGGGGCCTTTTAGGGCAGGGCTGAAGGGAAGCCATTGTTGTTTGCTCTGCCCTGAGACTCCGCCCCACCCCAGCTGTGCATAGAGGCTTTGCCTATGAATGGCCTGGTCCTTTGAAATCTAAACTTACCTAACTCACTGCAGCTGAGTCAGTGAGACCCAGAACATCCAAAAGAAGGCCCAAGGCCCCACAGCAGCTTGTATTGCTTCACAGCTGGGCCTCATCTGGGCACCTCCAAAACCCAAACAAAGAAGAGGAATCAGTAGATCTCTCCATAGCTCCTGCTGGGTGGCCTCAGGCAGAGGCTAAATTAGCACCTCCTTGGAGATCCAAGAGCCAGTGTACCCAAGGGTCAGAGTAGGACCATCCAGATTAGAACTCCTCAGATCCATAAGGGACACACTCAGGGGGCAGACTCAGTGAGCACCAAAGCCCCACTGAAGCAAGTCTTGCCTCATAAGGGTGTCTCCAGCACAGAAGTTCTCCCATTGTAGACACAGCTGATCCTCACAGCCAATTGGCCTGGAGGTACCAACAATAATCAAGGCTTAACTACAACAAGATACCAACAATGATACCAACAACAATCAAGGCTTAACTACAACAAGACTGTGCACACAGCCCACAAAGGGGTGCACCAAGAGTGTCCACCTCAGGTAACTGGGGAGGCTGAGCCACTGGGCCCTATAGGACACCTAGCACACAAAGCCACTCTATTAACACAGGGAAGCAGCCAAAATGCGGAGACAAAGAAACAGGTCACTAATGAAAGAAATGGAGGAAAACAAATGACTGGATATAGAATTCAAAACCACGGTTATAACGTTTTTCAAGAATTTTCTAGAAAAGGCCGATAAATTTAGTGAGACCCTAGAGGATATGAAAAAGGACCAACTAGAAATTAAGCATACACTGACTGAAATAAAGAATAATATACAGAGATCCAACAGCAGACTACAGGATCACAAGAATCAAGTCAAAGATTTGAAACACAAAGAAGCAAAAAACACCCAACCGGAAAAGCAAAAAGAAAAAGAATCCAAAAATATGAAGACAGTGTAAGAAGCCTCTGGGACAACTTCAAGTGTACCAACATCCAAATTATGGGGGTGCCAGAAGAAGAGAGAGAGCAAGATATTGAAAACATATTTGAAGATATAATGACAGAAAACTTCCCCCACATGGTGAAAGAAATAGACTTACAAGTCCAGGAAGCACAGAGAACCCCAAACAAAAGGAATCCAAAGAGGACCACACCAAGACACATCATAATTAAAATGCCAAGAGCAAAAGACAAAGAGAGAATATTAAAAGCAGCAAGAGAAAAACAGTTAGTTACCTACAAGGGAGCACCCATAGGATTGTCAGTTGATTTCTCAATAGAAACTATGCAGGCCAGATGGGAGTGGCAAGAAATATTCAAAGTGATGAATAGCAAGAACCTACAACCAAGATTACTCTACCTAGCAAAGCTATCACTCAGAATTGAAGGTCAGGTAAAGAGCTTCACAGATAAAAAAAAAAGCTAAAGGAGTTCATCACCGCTAAACTAGTATTATATGAAATGCTGAAAGGTATTCTTTAAGAAGAGGAAGAAGAAGAAAAATGTAAAGATAAAAATTATGAACAACAAATACATATCTACCAACAAGTGAATCTAAAAATCCAAGTGAATAAAAAATCTGATGAACAGAATAATCTGGTGAATATAATAGAATCAAGAGCATAGAAAGGGAGTGGACTAACAAATCCTTGGTGGGAAAGGGGTTTGGGGGGTGCGGGAAGAGACTGGACAAAAATCATACACCTATGGATGAGGATAGTGGGGGGGGCGGTAAGGGCATGGGGTGGGGTGGGAACTAGGTGGAGGGGAGCTATGGGGGGGGGGAAAGGAGGAACAACTGTAATAATCTGAACAATAAAGATTTAATAAAAAAAGAGAATCATTGATGGGGCTGCCTCCTGCATGCCCCACACTGGGGATTGAGCCTGCACCCCAGGCATGTGACCTGACCAGGAATCAAACCGTGACCTCCTGGTTCATTGGTCGAAACTTAACCACTGAGCCACGTCGGCTGGGCATGCCCAATATCTATCTATCTATCTATCTATCTATCTATCTATCTATCTATCTATCTATCTATATAAAAGGCTAATATGCAAAGTGTCCCCTCGGAAGTTCGACTGGGAGAACAGAAGTTTGATCGCTTGCTATGACGTGTGCTGATACCAGGGGGTGGCACAGAACATGGCAGGCAACCAGCAGTGGTGGCAGGTTGCTGAGGGAGTGAGGGAAGGAGGAGGCAAGGAGTTGGGGGGGGGGCGGACCATGCAGTGGTGGTGCGCTGGTAGTGAGGGAAGGAGGAGGTGGGGAGGCAGGGAGGCAGTGAGGTGGGGAACCTGATCAGCCCTGATAGCTGGCCAGGCATAGGGACCCTACCCATGCACTAATTTCACACACTGGGCCTCTAGTTTTTAATATCATCATATTATTGCTATCAGATAGCTGAAAGTGTATTCTATAGAAAACCAGCCCTGAAAGATGACAAAAGAGTCCTGTGGTCAAATACTTCTCAGAAGTGTTAGATGGGGCATTCCCCATCTTGGAGATTCATGATGCTCAAGAGTGTATTATATTAAAAGTTCACAGCAATCTTGCGTGAACAAAACTAATTTAACTTTACATAGAGTTTCACACACTCATTAGACCACGGACCCATGTGCCACACAACACACGTTAGGAAATGCCTCCTCCTGAGCACCACTTTCCCCTTTGCTGCAGCCTTGGCTCTTTGTATGGTTATTTCCAAGTAGTAAAGTCCACACTGTGATGGCATTGCTGGGAAAGCCGTGTAGAAACCCTTGTTGCTGTCTGTATTCACTCTCATTCTATCCAAGAGACTTTCTGAGAGAGCGTCTATCTGCACCATGACCCTGACACTTTGAACTGTTATTACATCCCTAATCCAGAAGTTTGTGCTATCAAAAAGTTGCAAAAGCAAGTTCGCCACAGCTTGATTTTCTTTTTTTCTCTCTTTCCTCCAAAGAGATCCAAGCTAGGCTTTTTGTGATATGCCTTGAATATCATAAAATCCATGTTGTCTGAAATATCTTTTTTAGAAATTGAGGTGGTCTTGGCATATAGAGAAAGATTATCTAGAGTGCAGAAAGGTTTACATGTTCAGAGCACACTCACTTGGCCAATAGGCCTTCTCTCTAGTTCAAATCCAATCCAGTTGGGGAGTCTTAAGGATGGCTATGCCCTACTGAATTGAAGCCAAGATCTTGGAGGCCAGATTGAGTGGGAATTCCCAGGGAAGCTCTAATGATTCATGAAGCACTGCTGCTAATCCTAAACTTTGGGTAAGTCTCTAAGACCATCTAGTCACCAGATGTTGAGGTCACTTGGCCAACTAATAACAACCATGGGTACCACAAAGACCAAGCTTATCACCATGATGAACAGACAGGAAGAGAAGGATGCCTTTGTTTTCTAGGAATGAAAGTCAAGGAAGAATCCTACTTCCTAAGTAAATAATTTCTCAAAGTATAGTTAACAGACTGTCTGAATAGAATCACGTGGAAAACTTCTTAAAAAGCAGTTTCCAAGGGTTCACTTGAGAAAACATACATCAGTTTCTGAGAGGTAGGTCCCAGAATATGTAACAAGCTCCATAGGTCATAATTATGCATCTGGGTTTGAGAGTACCACATGGAATGCCCCACCTACTGCTACTCATAAAACATCCAGTCCTTGTCTTTAGTGTGTGCTTGAACTTTATCTTCTATGGGTCACTAAAACAAAACAAAACAAAACATAACACAAAAATACATGTCTTTATTGCTAACAGTGGCTCAAGCTGGCTATGGATAAATTGCATTGCTGGGTCAATTCTCTACTTCTATCTGTGTCCAAGCCTTGGACAATTTGACTTTGAAGCTTCTCCCACCAAGAGGTGACATCTGTTCCCTCACCCCTTGAATCCGAGCTAACATTACAACGTGATTTGGCAGTGGAATGAAATGGAAGTGATGGTATGCCAATTGTGAGCTTCCAGGCCTTGAGTACTTTCTCTCTCTCTGCCCCTCCCAGAATCCTGTCACTGCCATGTGTGAACAAGCCTGGAGAAGCCTGCTGAAGGATGCGAGAGCACGTGGAGGGGAGTTTAATTATTCCAACTGACGCCATTCTAGAGCAGCTTACATCCAACTGACCCACCACTTGTGGGGCAGCCCAGCCAAGGTCAATAGAGCTCCCTACCCAACAATCCATAGCTGATTGTAGACACACAATAAACACAGACCAGAACCACCCAGCTGATTCGTAGTCTCATAAGCAATAACACATGCTTATTGTTAAGCCACTGAATACCTAGGTGTCTGATTGCGTAGCAATAGGTTATGCATATCTTCTTTCCTCAAAACTCTTCTCTTTCTACTGGTTAAATATCCAAGGAGCAATTCTCACCTTTG
This sequence comes from Eptesicus fuscus, assembly GCF_027574615.1. NCBI lineage: Eukaryota > Metazoa > Chordata > Mammalia > Chiroptera > Vespertilionidae > Eptesicus > Eptesicus fuscus. The sequence goes on from NC_072489.1 coordinate 47,330,839, forward strand.
GGTTCTACTTTATCCAATTCTTGTTCTGGCCTTCTGTCCCCACTGGTAGGGTAGCAGGGTCTAAGTACGATGACCATAAATGTTTTAAACCAGAACACTTTGAAAATGAAAGGGGGTGCTATTAAAGCTTATGCAGACACAGAAGATATAATCCAGCAGTCTTGGCCACTCTAGGTATAAGGAACTTGGTGTTTAAGAGGTAGCTTTTCCTAGGTTCTGGAATCTTCTCTATATTTTATATGTATTTCCCTGCCTTCTTTTTTCACTGCCAGTTTTTCTTGACTATCTGCCTTGCCCTCCCCTTGGGAAACAGTATCATCTAACTACCATTTATTTCTATCCTGACGCACGTTTGTGTACTGCCCATGAGTTGTTCATCTTGATCACTCCTTCCCCCTTGACCACCTCTGCCCAAGAGTTTCTAGGTACATCCTCAAGCCTGGCCAATTCAGGCCAGTTATCCCGTGCTCATTTCAGGCCCTTTGATGAGGCCAGAGAGTCAGAAAATGGTGAAGACAGACTCTGCTAGAAGCTAAGGAGCAACCTCATTGCAGGTCCCTGGCACATTTATGAAAATATCACATTCATTTAATCACACTGGGGCTGGGGATATGTTTAGATATCTTCACATCCGTTATTACTTATCCTAACATCACAACCGCTCAATAACTGGCAGAAGCCACTGCGTCTATGTGTCTGTGAAAAAGCCTAATTACTTATAGAGGGGAAAAAACTGTGTTTAGTTTTGGGGAAAATACAATTAGCATGCCTTTAGTCACAAAAGACTTGTAAATGACAACTGTGTAAATAATAAGAAAACCAGAGACTAAAGAGACAGATCAATTTATTGGCTGTGGAAGAATTTCACTAGTACTAATTGCATCCCTAAATGGAAAATGTCACTGCAACAATTTGTTTCACTTTACAGTTCAGAGCTCCACAACGCCACAATCTGGCATCTGCATCTATAACCATGTGGCTTAGATTATGTTGTATTTTCTAAAGCTTCTTGACCAATGTTAATTCTACCTTAAGTGGAAGGGGTCTCCCTCAGTGTGAAACTCTCACACCGGATTCACAACGTACCCTGACCTAGGCTGGAATTCTGACTTCCTTATCCCCTCCCACATTTACTCATAACATAGCCAGTGATAGCAGCGGCAGCCTGGAAATATTAATTCTCTAATATCTCTGCGATACTATCTTTTTTATTACACCTGAGAAAGGAATTAAACCAGTCAGCAGCAACGATGGATGGAGGCCGAGATAACAGTTTTATGAAAAACCCACACATATCCTTGACAAAGGACAGTTTTCCTAGAACAGAACGGCTTACGCAAGACAACTGCTAGACAGACGGGAGGGGGTGGGTGCAGTTACTGTGTATTTTTTTTTCTTAATTCAACCTGAGATTTGAGGCTCTTCCCTTGAGAAATAGTAACTTTTCTCTTTTTAAAAGCGTATGTCTCGCCGAAACCGGTTTGGCTCAATGGATAGAGCGTCGGTCTGCGGACTGAAAGGTCCCAGGTTCGATTCCGGTCAAGGGCATGTACATTGGCTGCGGGCACATCCCTGGTGGGGGGTGTGCAGGAGGCAGCTGGTCGATGATTCTCTCTCATCGATGTTTCTAGCTCTCTATCCCTCTCCCTTCCTCTCTGTAAAATATCAATAAAATATATTAAAAAAAAAAAAAAAAAGCGTATGTCTCAGAAACTCCAGAAGGGCAGTGACCCCACTGAAAAGCTGAGGGTTGATGAGCACCCTCATTCTCCGAGACATGCAGAAATATAGTGAGAGGCAGATGGATCATTTTCTGCTCATACTAGCACATTAACGGCATCTAGCAAACATCATTTGTTTAACTTGCATAAAACTCGTGGCTCTCCAAGCACATCTGCCACTAGGACTCCAGTGCAACTCAAATCATTTGTCAACTGCTTCATGGCCACAGCGCTTGGCTGGCCTTTGCCATTCATCTAGATTATGGATGGGGTATATCTCAGATCCGGAGACATGCTTCATTTTTCTCCCCTTACTCCCACTGTCGTCTACGCAGGCTGCCAATTAGGTTGGCACCAGATATGCCGAGAAATTAGATTTTAATGTTGATGACGAATTTCCTCCTACACTTAATATCACAGCCCCCCACTCCTTTTTTTTTTTTTTTTTAAACATGCCTCTGCTTTACTGGATGCCCTGAGTTATAAATCAGATTTATTGCTGGAGATGGATGGGCCCCTTTCCTTGTTATGCAGATGAATTTCTGTCCCCGGAATGTTGAGATTAGTGAAGGGCAGGGCGGGCTGCATGGGCATCATTCTGGGAACTTGTTAAAACTGTAGATATCTCTCCAAGATATCTACAGATATCACTCCCTGGGATCCTCATTCAGGGTGTGTGTGCGGTGAGGCCTGGGAAATCTCTGCTTTGGTGAAGATTCCTAGGTAACAGTGATGCAGTTAGGCGCAGGAACAGCATCTTCATAGCAGGGACCTACACGGGGTTATAAAGAGTTTTCCTACCACAAACAGGGTTTCATTTATCCCACATGTATCCAGGGAACCTGTGGGCTTCACCTCTTCTAGTCCCTCTATGTAGAGGTCCTGCTCCCCAAGTTTCAGATTATTTGCCCAACAAATAAATTCTGTGAAATGCAAATGACATTGCATGTTGTTTGTAATTTCGTATGAATCACTCTAGTTAGGTTTTATGTTCTCAAATAGGATGCTAGCCCATTCTTTAACATCTATTCTCATGAAGAATCTCATCTATTCTACCAGAGAAGAATCAACAAGGTTTTAAGTTTCTTCTCCCCTCCCCTCCACCCGCCCCCCATCAAATAAATTACCATCTGTTGCCACTTGACTTGAAAACTTCTTGTAAATGTGTAAATAATTTATTAAAAAAGAGAAAGGATTATTGATTGTTGCCCAAACCTATTTTTTAAATCCCTTCATCTGCCCCTTCTTCCCTTTTCCATGTTTATCATATTTTATTATCTCAAAGTTTCAGTAACAAAAGGTTTCTCACTAGCATGCGTGGATGATAAACAACAAAGTTAATAATACATAAGGCATATTTGTCTTCCCCACATTTCTTTTTCCATAAGTGCCTACAGAGATGAAATGTTCTGCATCAGATTCAGAGCCTTCCTGTGAGTCTTGCTGGAAAAAAAAAAAAAAACACCAAAAACAAACAAAAACAAAAACCCTCTCCCTAAGATGACATCATAGCTCTTAAAAAAGAATACAATTAAGTACAAAATAATATACATAAGTGAATAAATAGAAGGCCAGGGTAAACGCCTGGATGAGAGAGAACTCAAGGGAGATGTCACAAATGGCGTGAAGAAGGTGCAGCTTGTCTGATAAAGTGAGGATAGTGCACCCTAAGGTGTGTGACTTGAGCTCTGTCATGAGGTGAGGGTGCTCTCTGATACTGGAAACATTCCCCTCAGGGGCCAGAGCAGGAAAAGAATAGCCAATAAGTTACACCTGCTTTAGTCTCTTTCAGGAACAGCCCCTCAAGCCTGCCCTACTCCTGTAGTCTCTGGAATCTCTTGTTCCAGAATACAGAACTCTCATTTTCCTTCAACCTACCCATTCCCGCTATGTGCCTATAAATGATTATAATATGTAATGAAGGGGTACCTGACACAAGAAAAACACAGAGATGGGTTTTCCCTGGATGCTGATTAGATAAATGAATGCTAGGCTATTCATTTATCAATTTGGTAAGAAGCAGCATCTCATAGAACAGATTCAAAATTAAACAAACTGAATCTGCAGTTAAGTGGGAGAATGAGATTTTGAATATATCTCTTCAACTTAGAAACTGATTATACATCTAATTATTTATAAAGCAATATTTATTGAGCACCTGATATGCTGCAAGTTCTCTGTTGGGTACCATGGTGGAGACAATATTAAGATATGCTAAACTGTGTCCTTAAGAAGTTAAATAAGAGTGATGATAAGGATGATGATGGCAACAATAAAGATTTTAAAAATCCATGTGAGCTCAGACGAGGGATAGATAAAATCCAGGGAAAGGTCTCTAGAAAAGATTCATGCACATGTTGGCATTGAGTTGGGCCTTAAAATAAAAATAGACTTAGGAGATGTAGACAGATGGAGAAGGGGGAGAAATAGTCCAGTTGGGAATAGCATGAGTAAAGGTACACTTTAGTCAAAACACCAGTGTGTCCAGTCCAATACCAGTTTGATAGATGTCTACTCGCTTTTCCAACTCTCTGGGTTGTTTTGTAACATTTTAGCCTTTTTCTGCTAAACATCGATGCCAGCTACCATTAGGTTCTAAAAGCCAAAGAGAGCTACCCTGGCCATGGCCCTCCCTCAAACTTCTCGACAACACCTTCTCATTCTCTCCCCATTCTCACACATTCTCACACCTCTCCTTTTTGCAACGAGAATTTCAGAAACATATCTGTCAGGAGTGGTATGGTCTCAAGAGTAATTGCACCAAAATGGAGAAGCAGAGGAATAGCTGAGAATAAACAAGGACTGCTAAAACAAAGTTTAGCTCAGCTTAGATATCAAAGTTAATGAATTCCCCAAAAGACCATGAGAGTGGCGGTGGGAAACAAACTCAACCCAGTCTCTAATGACACCCAGGTATCTGGAAATGCTTACCTTGTGTTCCCATAAAACCTAACAGGGAGCTGGATTTGAGACACAAAATAAGGCTAGTAAATTCCTGAAAGGAGACAGTTCTTTTTCCTTGGAGACAAACCAAATTATGCATTGCCTCTTTCACCAGCAACATATTCTGGCTCAAACATTTTTAAAAGAAGGCTGCTGAACATCTGCTGAGCAATTAATGGAATGCAGCAGTGTGCTATAATGGTCCCTGGGAAGGTATTAGCAATCCTGCTTATGAGACATGAAATGTTGCAAACAGTGGCCCTTTTGCCTTTTTTGTTTTTTAAATTTGTATTTTCTTCTGCCTGCTGCAGGAGGAAAGAAGGGAAAGGCAGTTGAGGAAAAAGATCTGCATCAAATACTCTTCCTCATTGTTTTTTCTTTTCCCCAGGTTTCTTTCTACCCACAAATAGAAATGTGTTCATTTCAACTTAATGAAAGAAATTGTGGCAAGTGTCTCAATGCACTGATTCCCCCTCCCCACATGCCAAGCTTTTTATGTGCAAAGGAACTTTCTCCAGTCTCAGTAGATAGACTCTACCACCCTGTTCAAATAGTTTTTAAAAAATCATACAGTTACAGCTAACTTAGTCACAATCTCCAACGGACAACTTGGCCCACATATATTCTACTTCTTTATCACAATTACTGAAATACTAATCTTAACACAAACATTGTCTTTAGTATATAGAAGTCTGGCTGAGTGAGTTTGTACCTGTGCCTACCGCCAGTTCTAACACTATTATGACAAGCATGGCTAAACTCAATATAACAGAAGTTTCCAAGACTCAGTTATTGAGGCAGCCCTTCACATTCTTTTCCTTTACTCTTCAAACTGGAGCTAGTTATTTAAAGATAAGTCTACATCTACCCCAATCCCTGAGCCAGTCATAACAGGAAGCTCAATAAGCCAGTTGATTGGGTTTGGAATTACAACGCCAAAAGGTCCTAATATCAAATCTAATAGGGAAGAGCCTCGAACAGCCACAATGGTTGGAAGTCAAATATTTTTCTCTCTCTATCCAAATTGGCCCCATTTAAGATTGGACGTCTGCCTTGAACTGAATTGTTGCTGCTGTTGTCTCATTCTTTGGCAACCTCACATCATACCTACTGAGACTGCAGGGGGCTCTCATTCAAATCTGTGTGCTTACCCGAGCTCCCAGAAATATCCCTCTCTTTGGCGGGTCCTTCTTCCCAGAGATCTGAGTCCTGCTCCCCAAATTCCCATTATGGAATAAACTGTGAACATTAATTAGAGAAATTTTCTACGTCTTCCAAATTTTGCATTATTCCTTGCCACCTGGAGCTTAAACCAATAACAATAAACCCGTCATTGCTATGGGGAATGGGTTTTCTCTCCCACATGGATTCATGGATGACTTTGCTGTATCCCTTTCTCTGGCCAAGCCACTGGCCAAACCAGTTTCAATTAAATACCTACTTTTTTATTCTTATTTTTCATCTTGATCCCAGCTCTATACCAGATGTCATTAGAGGAAGGCATCCTTAAGAAACATTTGAGGTAAAATTTCAAATTCAGCAACATGATCTGACCATCTGACCATCTTTGGAATGTAATATGACAATGAGGTAAATAAAAACCAGGCATATAAAATGCCTGATAGATGAGAGGTTTGGGAGAGGAAACAAATGAAATGTTAGTGGCCCCTAGAATTATAGACTAGGAAAGTAGGTTAGGTCTCCATCTTGACCTGTGATGCTCCCCTTTCCAACAGAGGCCCCTGGTAAATAACAGGGGAGTGTTTCCTAAGAAATCAAGGCACCTGAAAGCAAAATATACTGCCTGAAGATAGTGCTTATTTAGAAAGTGAGCATGCTGTAAAGCGAATTTGGCTTCCCAAGGGATGAAGTAGATAAGGTTCAGTCTTCCCCCTAAACATACTGGACCATCATTTAAATTAAATAAACCAATAACCTTTTTTTTTTTTTTTGGTTATTTTTCACCCAAGGATATTTTTTCCATTGATTTTTAGAGACAATGGAAGGGAGGGAAGGAAGGGGGGCGGGGGAGAGAAAAACATTGATGTGAGAGAGACACATAGGTTGGTTACCCACATGTGCCCCTACTGGGGTTAGGGACCGAACCTACAACCCAGGTATGTGCCCTTGACCGAGAATCAAAACCATGATATCTGGTTTGCAGGCTGATGCTCTAACCATTGAGGCACACTGGTCGGTGCAGTAAACCTGTTTAAAACAATTTCAAATAGTTACTTTCTACTGATTTGACAAAATTTGTCAGTGGCTTGGCTATTACCATGATAACGTTTCTGGACATTGTTCATTCACTTTAACCAGCTATGTGTAACAGTCATGTGTCAGTCACCACTTCACCAAAGACCAACGGTCAACCTTCTGGGTAGGAAACCACCAATTTAGATCATCAAATGCCCCAAGATAAACAGGCAGACCTCTAGCTTAGGGGTTGCTACTTAATAGTTCTGCTTTCATACACTTCCTTCATTTCTTCAGGGCATTTTCATCAGCAATATCATTCAGAACATGGCATTTGTTAATTTGCTTCCTGCCCAGCTTTCCCTTGTGATGGAAGCTTCATGAGGGCAGAGACTGTTCCATTCAGAGAACACTGCTTGGCTCAGAACAGGCAGGCACTCAATAAATGTCTGTTCAATGGATGCATTAGGATAGCAAGCTGTAGAATAACAAATCAACCCGACTCAATCCTCCTTCCTCTTATGAGTCATCTTCTGCAAGTGACCCTCAGAATTGGTCATACCTCTGCTCAAAGGTCTCTTAGCCTTCCCAAAGCCCAGCAAAGGAAGTACACACTGCCAAGCCTGGTGTAGTTCCACACTCTACCTCCATATCCCAGGCTCAGGAATAGTGACTTAAAAGTTGTTTTTATTGATTTCAGAGAGGAAGAGAGAAGGAGAGAGAGAGAAACATCGATGATGAGAGAGAGAGTCATTGATTGGCTGCCTCCTGCACATTCCCTACTGGGGGTTGAGCTCACAACCTGAGCATGTGCCCTGACTAGGAATCAATCTGTTCCTGACTGGGAATCACCATGACCTCCTGGTTCATAGTTCAACTCTCAACCACTGAGCCACACCAGATGGGAAGGAATAGTGAGTTTTAAATAGTCATTCTTTTAAGGCTGTGGGACTATTTTTTAACAAAAAAAATATGAAATCATAATATAAGGAAAAGATACAATATAAGCAGAAAAGAGGCCAAGCTTCTTGGCCTTCCTATAGACCTAGGCACACCTCCAGAGTCTCCAGGAAACCAGAGACTGAAGTTGGAAACTCTTGCTCTTTACCCCCACTTATTCCATGTTCCTTCCTTGGTCTTTGGTGTTTAGAATATCTCTGGCATTTCATCCTAACCATCCATCCACCTTCTCCAAGATCCTTTCCTGTATCATTTTGACTGGGTATAATTTATTTCTGATTTACAATTCCTATACAACTTTGATAATAATATAAGGAGTAAAAAGAAAAACACATATAATAGCTTACTATCTGCCAGGCATTACTCTAAGTGCATTACTTAATTTAACATAATCCTCACACAATCCCACTGACATAGATGCTACTGCCATGTCTAAGGTCCAGAGAAATTAAGACTCTTCTCAAGTTCTATATAATGAGTCAGTGATGGGGCCAAGATGAAAACCATTGGTCTGGCTGCAAGATTGAAAACTCTAAGTGCTTAAGTATTTCCTTTTGCCACTCTACCTGAGCATATAGGCATGTTACTCACTGAGATACCCCACCACTGCCCATCCCCCTCCCGCTCCAGAGCACCACCACCACTGCTACAGCAAACTTTGCCCCATCACAACCAGATCGTATTTATTTTTGGAACAAAGATCATTTCCTACTGTACCAGCACAGTACTTTGCAAAAATAAGTACTCGATAAATATTAATTTGATTTAGTATTAATACAACCAATGACAGCTATTTCTATTTACATGGGATTACCTGCATTATCATTGAGACTTCTCTATAGCCTTAGCAAGAGGGTTTCTGCCTCTTACCTTCTGTAGGTGAAGAAAGAACTCAATGACATTAGTTAATTTGTAAGATCATGACCAACTTGGGATTCAATTCCTGGCTACAGCCCTGTACAAGTGCTAAGTCCCAGGTATCTCCCCTGACTACTAGATCTCAAAACTTTAAACAAAAATATTTGTAACATGAATCATTTGAAAATAAGGCTATGCAGGAAGACCTGGAAAAATGTTATTTGTAGAATTAACTTTATTTTTAAGATTTCTGTTCAGATGCAACTTGCTATAACTCGAGGAGTATGTATTTAGGTGAATCTTTATTGGTTTTCTCCAGGACTGAGAAAAAGCACTTTATTCTGTTGCCTTTCTGATAAGGAGAAGCACCATCTAGTTTTGTTATGATAAAAGGATAGATTGAGATTCCCCTTTACTAGAGCCACTAGGAAAGACAGGGGACATGCAAACTGACCTGCTGTTAAGTGGGCTGCGTGGACGAGGACTTGGATCCCGGGTTTCAGCTCAAAGTGCACCGAGTTCTGGTTGAGCTTGTGGATCAGTAGTTCCGATATCTGAAAGAAGGAGTGTCATAGTGAATGCCACCAAAATGGCCATACTGACTATAAACAAATGTGTTGAGAAATAAGTATTGCATTTACCAAGGCATTCCCAATAGTATGCTTGTGAATTATATAAATAAGTTTTAATAGGATGTTGAGTTTTTATTCCAGAATATGCAGAAATAATAATAATTATTTTTTAAAATATATTTTTATTGATTTCAGAGAGGAAGGGAGAGGGAGAGAGAGAGAGAGAGAGAGAGAGAAACATCAATGATGAGAGAGAATCATTGATCAGATGCCTCCTACATGCCCACATTAATCCACTGAGTTGCAGAAATGACACACTTAATTCTTTCAGCAGGTGAGCAGGGTCAGGTGGCTTTGTTTTGAAGCTGAGAGTCCCTTCTGGAAACCTCTGCTTGGTAAAAGAGCGGACTGCCCTGCGGATGAACTTCTTTGCTGGAGGACTGTCAGTGACCTGTGGCTGAGCACCTGGGATCCGTGCAAGCTCAGCCTCTCTAACGTTTCCATTTGGCTAACCATGCAGAAAAATAAGTTCATCATACAATTATATCGAAAATAGCTTTGTTCTCTATATTAGGCTATTCTTTTCCCTGGGCACTGGGTATCTTTCATTATGCTCTGGGTTTACAGGGAGAGCGGGTTTCTAACACAGACTGAAGAATGTTTTTTCTCTGGGTTCTCTATATTGTTGCAACACCCAGTTCCCACTCTACCTTGTTCTTCTCATTCAATTTGTAAGGTCTTTATAGGAATTTGACCCTGCTTTTTGAGTGGAGGTCAATTATAAATGTTTTGGTTATGAAATAAACACAGGTACACATATAGAAATGTGTAAATATATATGAAATATAGATAATCATGTATGTATAAAATATATATGTTTATCTAGATGTTATGTAGATGTGTATATGTGCACACTTATATTTATAGGAAAATGTTTTAACTCAAATAGGAAAGACTTGTTAGAAGTAATTAAGGAATTGCTTTGTGTTGTGGAGTCCATCACGTGGACAAAAGGGGATATGTATTTGCCAGAGACTTTTCTTTTTCAACCAGGTGAAGTGATATATTTCTTATCCCTGAGAATGTTTTTTTCCTCACGTGAGAAATATAAACAACTAAACAAGAAAATAGAGTTCATCAGAATATCATACTTCTAGATAATCCCTTATGAATATGACGAACTTCCCATATTTTTATTTGTTTTCATTTATAACATTGTGCTTTATCTGTGTCATTGACCAAATTAATCAGGCTATGAAAAAATCATTGGCTTTATCTGTGTCATTGACCAAATTAATCAGGCTATGAAAAAAATCATCCAACAGCAAAAGGTATGTTTCATGTATTAAACTTGTATCAAAGGACATGCAATGAAGAACGCATCATTTGCGGGAAAGAAATTATACATGGAGATAAAGCTAAATAAAATTCACCTTTCATACAAGAATCATTTCAATAAGAACCATGTACTTCTCTACTCAAATAAATGAGTGTCAAACTGTTGACAGTATTTTAAATATTTTTCCAGGCCACTTACAGAAGTGTTTGTCCTCTATTGTTTTCATCATGTCAATGGTCATGTATATGTTTTAAGTATATTATCTATGCATTGCACAATTTATATTGGTACAATTGCATATTTTTTATTGTGTTTTTTTTTAACTCTGAATCTTTCAGGTGTTAGTGCTGGTATCTGCTTGGAAAGGAACATGGACCTTACAGGATATACCTCAGTTTACCCAGTTAATATTTGAAGAGTTGAGTCTAGACTGCAATATTGTATGACTCTTAGTCCCTGGGCATTTTCATGAGAAACATTTTCTTTTAACCAGCAGAGGAAGAAAGAGAGCAAAAGGTATTTGGAACGAGGAGGAGCTGGGCAGGCTTAGGAGGTTTTACAGACATATTTCGTTAATTACTCTGCCATCTCTTATTCACCAGTGAAGCACACAGCTTGTAACTCCAGTCCTATGTCAGCTGACCAGCATGAGCTACGGGAATAAGCAGCTCCTAACCTTATCCTCAGAATGGCCACAGTCTGTTTACCAGTTAATATAATGTGCGTTTGGGAGAGTCTTCGGCTGCGAAGGGAGTAGAATAAACCGGAATCTATAGAAAAGTGTGGTGAGAAGGACAAAACCTTGCATGATAATCAAGTGAAATAATGTGTGCTTGCTGGGAGATTGGACCCGCTGAAGCAAGTTAAATTTACTTTTATTTTCTGTCCAGTGATAGTGTACTGTCTTAGCAAATCTCATTTATCATTTGTTCTGTCACCCTCCGCCCCTCTGCTGCTGACCTACACAGTCCATTTTCTGTTCTCCTTCAGCTAAATAATCATGACCAAAGAAATAACTTATTATCCTTGGCATCTGCCAAGTGGTAGAATAGGCCTGTGATTCACATATAACTCACACTTCACCCGAAGCACCACTTCAGAAGACAGTGGGGACTCAAGAAAATACTTAAAAAGCTACCTTCAAGAGGATGCAGGGGGAGGGACCTGCTGAAGGGAAAACACCAATCTTCTCCATATCTTCTTCACAAAGTATGAAATTTAAGTGTAGCAATGACAGCAAGCTAGGTGAGGCTGAAGTCACTATGTTAAAATCTCCAGGGCCTGAAGCACTGTAGGTGCCCTTCTTGCTCAAACTGCAGGTCGGCAGTGGTGCTGTACTCATTTTGATCACCCAGGGATACAGGCTGGTGTAGCAGCGCCCCTCAGTGCTGCATTCACAGCACCCTAGGAGGGCAAAGGAGTTTGCAGATGGCATTTGGATACCTCAACTTGGAAGTGACGCATCTCACTTCTGCTCCCAAGTCATTGGCCAGAATTAGTCACATGGGTCTGCCCATGGAAGAGAATTGTGGGAACAACCCTACCGTGTATCCAGAAGTCAGGGAGCTGGGAATATGTAGTCAATAATGGTGATGGTTACTGCACAAAGAACACATTCAACATCTAAACCATTTTAATAAAACAAACTGGGGGCAAATACAGACTCAGACTATTAGAATGGTAGTGTCAAACACCGAAACATGAAAAAAGAGAAGTAGAAGGACAACAAAGCAGTTGATAAATTTATAAAACATGTAATGCAAAGAAGTGGTAAATGTGAAACTATAGATTCAAAAGGGGCTTTAGCAGACTTATCAATGCCAAAGCTACATTGGGCTAAAATACTAGTGCTTATCTCTGAAGTTGGTAGAAGGAATGGAAACCTTACTAAATATAAATAGCATCCTGGTGCCATATTTAAAGAGGGATGTGCCTGGAATGACCTTGGAGCTGACCTACTCAATCAATCTTGATTCTGTCACATTATTAAGTTCCCTTCAACTAGCAATTGAAGAATCTTTCTTTTAGATTCAACAGAGGAAGATCTTCCCCAACTCATACAATTAGTGGGGAAAGCAATGCAGCCAAATACCAATTCTAGTTAATACCAGCTCATCTATTTCCATTCTTTCTAAGCCCAAAATAATCAGTGTGATGAAAGTGCCTAAGAAGTTTCCTGGGTGATATAAGGAAGAAATAGATTGGCCATACACACTTCCTCCTCTCATACTCCTCAGAACCACCTCTAAGCTCGGTCTCCTTTTTCCATGTTACTTTTGGGCCAACTCTTACCTACTCTACTTTTAGTTATAGTTTCTTGCTTTAATGATCGTCCTGTGAACTCCAGGGTATTTCTATGGTTCAACTCCCCACATTAATAAATCCAGACAAAGTAGACTCTGTGGGCATATAAAAAATTGTATGAGTTTATGAATTATATTCCAGAGTAAATGTTTACTTCCTTAAAGTGCTACCAATAAACTGTTCCATTTTCAGAGGCACCTTTCCTTTCCCTGAATCTTAGACTCTGCATCTGTGGTCAAGTGTTTATGAGAACCCAAACAACTGAGGAGCCAATACATTGTTGGTGGTTGACATTTTTCCCATAGTCGTTTTCTTCCTTTTAAGTGTTTTCATGCCCTCTACAGATTCTTCAAAAGAACCTGAAGGTTCCCTATCTCTCCAGCAAAGCACCCCAAACAACCTTGATAGAGCAGGATGCTCTTTCCTCCCTCCAGGGAAGCCAGACACAAATCAGCTTACCTCTGGAGGGGAAGGACTGCTCTACATCTGAGCAGCTGGCCTCAGGATAGCAGAATGTGCTGTCCCTGATGAGGCCAGCAAAGGGCAAGCCAGCTTCTCCTCACTCACTGGAAATCTGAAATCAAGGCGGGTGGAACCCTCCCAGACAGAGGTCACTTGATTAACCCGGCCCACGTTACTTGATAACAAGGTCAAGTACTTCTCACTGCGAGGGGATTTTCAATTTATTTCACAGAAAAGATAGCTTAGTCTAAGCCATCATCCCTCTCCCCTGGGAATGCTGTTAGAGGAAGCTAAAGGAGGAGAGGCAGGAGCCCTTTGCTGAGGCCCTGTCCTTACAGTCTCCAGGGTCCATCTGGCCGGAGTCCCACTTCTTCCCCTGCTGGGGGGTCCTATGCTGTATCTTTACAAGAAAGGGGCCAGGGCATTAAGAGGAGGGATAAGGTCAGTCCTTCCCAAGTTCCATCTGGGATTCAGAGTACAGCCTTCAAATAGGAGGCAGGGGATCCTTTTGTTTGATTTGGCTTTGAATTCATTTAAAATTTCTGTATAACTTACTGCAGAGGGAGTCAGTTGATTTGGCCTGCCCAGTGTTCCTTCCTTCTTACTATGCTTTTCCTTAAAGAACCAAGTCCTTTATTATCTTAGTCCTTGATTTAGGAGCCCCCTCCACCTACATCCCTGATCCAGGGAGGGTATAACCCATCAGAGTTGGCACACTCTATCCCTCTGACCATTGGGCGAGTTAAGAGATAGGTGTCCACTTGACCCAAGTCAGGCCAGTGGGAATTGTCAACCTGGGCTCTCATGATGCAATCAGGTGGCGCTGGATGGGATTAACAGCTGACTCAATAGCAGCTGGGAGTGCCTATGGCCACTCTTGCTTTCCTAAGTGTTAGCTTCATTCTTAGGCAGACTTCCCATGTGGCAGCAAAGAACAGGGATAGAAAAAAGAGGGAGAGGGGAAGAGGAGTAATTTGATGACACTTCTGAGTGACCCAGAATTCACCCATGCCTGAACCATAGCCTTAGATTTCTCAACTAAATAAGCTCATAACTTCACTTTTTCCCTTCAGTGTGTTTGAATTGGATAGCTGTTAATTGCATTCAGAAACACACACACAAATGCAAAACATATCTCATTCATTTCCTAGTATAGTGCATCAGCCTTGGTATTTCTGGATCCACGGAAGTAAGTGGTATCCAAATCCAAGTCTGTAGCATGGAATGTGGGGAGTAGGAGAGCACTAGACGGGAGACTCAGTTGCAGAAACAGAAATATAAGAGTTGTTTCACCTCAGGCAAGTCACACCTCCACCTTGGGGCCTGCATTCCTTCATTTTAAAGCCACTGAGTCAGAGAGAAGGGTCAAAGGACCCCTCTTTGGAGGAAAACTCCAGGTTTCTGATGGGCAGCCCATGTTTCTCAGGTGCTTGACACCTGGCCAGTTTTATATGTTGATCTCATTACTGCCCCCTTTCATCAGGATACCACTATTCTCCCCAACTAAGAAACTGATCTCATGTGCTTATTTTGGCATTTGTTTGGTTGCTGTATTTAGTTTAGTTTGAGCCCTGAATGAGGCTGAAACACTGGCAAATTTCTTAAACAGAGTTACAATCTCTGGCTTGGTACTTTGTTTTCCTTTAATGCTATAAATCTGCATGATGACTTAGATGTGTCATCCTCACTCCAGTATAGTCATTCATACATGTTCTTTCTGTTTCTTACTGACCTTGTTCTCTCGTGTAATTTCATTCATTAATCTTTTTCCCCTTACTCCCACCATCCTCTTTCTTCCAATACATGCCCTGACTGTATCAAGTAGTCTTAAATTATTTTTAAACTTGCTATATTTTCTCCTCATAAACCTAACCACCGTCCATTTAGCAATACTGGACATCCACTATAGGACAAGTACCTTGCGATATCATTTCTTTAATGATATCCCAAACACCCTCTGAGATGGATGTTTCTTTGGCTGAATTATTGAACTTTTCTGGTCCCATTTTCTTCATTTATAAAACAGAAGCAATGACTATCAGAGCTGAAATGAGAAACCTGGTTTACATTTCTCCAAACCTGTGCTCTTTCTAATAAAATAGTTGGACTCCCTATATATGTGTCAAATGCTAAGTCACACAGCCTTCAAAGACGATGGCTGCCATCAGGTTTCTGATTAATGTTTTATTAATACCTGGTCCCAGGCTACCTGGGGACCATCCCCCAGCTTTCAAGATTCCAGAGAAAACAGACAGTCAAAGCAAGATATATTCTTACACAAGTGAAAGAAGTTTCACAGAACTTACCCCTCTACTTTCTACATGTTCCCCCAAGGAAACATCTAGAATGAATTATACTTTCAGAGAAAAATGGAAAGAATGAGAAACAGAGATGCACAGATGATGTGGTGGCTATGGAATTTGCTGGCTCTACACCTGTACTATCCCATACTTGCAAAGATTATGATCTGGACTTTATGGACAGTCAGGAAGAGGAGGACCTAAAGGCCTCAGATCTCCTTTCCCGCTAGGTTCTCATTTGCAATGCTGTAATAAGAAATAATACATTATTTTTCTCCAACTAAATTGCAGGTGCAGGTAATAATTTGTAGAATGTGATGGGATGCTGAGTGGTGGTGCTGAGCAAGGTCAGATGCAAATCTGATGGGTTACCTGCTGCCCCCGCTTCCATTGCAGTTCACTATGAAGTTGGGGTCAGCAGGGCTTTCCATGACAGCTGGTTTATAACTTGCACCTGGAGAAAATGACAGAGGTGAGCCTTCTGCCAGGTGACAAGGGAAAGAAGGGTGTGTGCTAGAAAGTAGGCCATGCTGTAATTTGGGGTTGTTGTTATGGGTTCATTCTAAATAAATGGAAAAGCTCCAAGTACTAGAGGGAAAAAGCCAATATTTACCAAGTGCCCCAGAGAAATCCTATCTTTAATCTATTGGCCAGAAAGAATTAAGAAACTGAAGTCATATAGTTTCTAACAGTGTAACCAAGACTGATCATTGGGCAGAGAAAAAGAACGAGAAACATAACAGCAACATCATAATAATATCCACTACAGAGATTGGAGAGACTTGAAGTTAAAAGGAGGGGTGGGAGGAAGTAAAGGGGACAGGTAGGAGAGAAACACACAGAGATACACAGAGACACAAACACACACAGAGATACATTAATATTCCAGAGGTGGTGGACATGAGGAGGAAATGAAGCCCAAATATTCAGTGGAGGTTGCCTGGAACTGATATTACTCATTTGTTATCAGCACACATTAGGTCATCATCTTAACATAGTATGATAAAGAGGATTCATGATCTGTACAAAATTTGTACCTTTTATAAACAACTAGAGGCCTGGTGCACAAATCTGTGCATGGGTGGGGTCCAGCCAGCCTGCCCTGATGGGGGCCCATTGGGCCTGGTCAGTAGGGGGGGGGAGGGGCTGCAGGCAGTTGGCTGGCCAGCTGGGGGTGGGAGGGAGGGGGACCTAATCGGGGCCCAGATCAGGCTGGATGGCTGCCACAGTGTGCTTAACAGCTACCAGTTGTTCCAGTCGCTCTGGTTGTTCCGCCCTTCTGGTTGCTGGGTTTTTATATATATATATAGATATCATGCATATGAAGTCATTTAATTCTCACTATACTCTGGTGATGAGAATAAGTAAAGTAAGATATAAATAGGTTCAGCCTCTGCGTTTTGTTCAACCACTTGCCTTTTTCTTACTTAACATCTTGGACAGTTTGTCATGTCAATATGCATAGACTTATCTAACTCACTGTAAATGCTGTAGAGCATTCCAGTGTGGATATACTCTGAGTAACTGAGCCACGGCGTACAACAAACACTTGTGCATTGTTTTTTTGTTGTTTTTTTTTGGTGAAGCTGTAGCTAGGATCAATGGGTTATAAAAAAAAAAATGGAAGACCAGAAAGTCTAAGGCTCCACAAACAGTTGGTGCTCTCGCTCTCAAGTCCAGATCCGTGAGAGCTGCTGTGCGGATGGTTAGACACTAGGAGGAGTGTGGTGCAGGCCTCTGGGGAAAGCTGAAATGTCACCTGGGGGACTCACCTGCTCCAGATCCTCAGCTGACCTTTTGTTCTCTCCTGTTGGATCGTGATATGGCAGGACAAAGAGCTCAGCAGCCGTGGGTAAACCAGGGAGCACCGCCACCAGGATGTGGGGGCTTGGAACCCCAGTAGCCTGAGGGGGAGACACGGAGGAGAATGTAAGTCCTGCAGGAAAGATGATGAGAAGAGGCCAACCATCCAGCAGGGAGTGGGGGTGGGGTGGTAAGAAGACACAAGGGGATGTGGGTGAGGTGTGCAAGCAGGGTCCTGGGTGCACTTTGTAGGAAAGGATGTGAGAGCCAGCACTGGGCTGCAAGTGCTGGCTCAGAGTCAGACTGTGTGAGGTTTGATCTCAGCTCCATCCCTGTGAAACCTTAAACACTTTATCTCCTCTGTACCTCCATTCTCTTAAGTAAAAAGTGGGGAGACTGGCAGTACTTATGAAAGGTTGGTTTTGAGAATTAAGTAAGTTGCATGTAAAGCATCTGTAGTCATGCCTAGGGGCTCAAATATTAGCTCTTCTTCCTACAGGGCATCTCCGGTGAGTGGACCTTGCCAGGAGAAGGCCCTCACTTACTAAACGTTATCATCTGCCCCTCACACCTTAACCCATTTTAACCAAACCTCCTCCTTCCTGGTAGTACTAGAGTTACTCCTTCAAATGGACCAGTCACATCTGGTTGAATGACTCAACCTAATAATAACCCCCCCCATATCACACCCCTCAGGCACCTGCTGACTTCTCCACATCACAAGAACCTGAGGACCAGCCCATTTCATGAAGCATACTGAGCCCTCCCCTTTGCCATGCTGAATCCTGTTAAAATTATAGTTATCACTCAAGGACTTCCTCTTAGTTCATCTGAGCTATTCTGAACTTATACCCCAGAGTTTCCCCTGAGTCTACTCTCCAGATAGTCCTAGAATCGATAGCTTCAACCCCAGCCATACTCTTCCTCGGTCAGTCAGAACACCATTGTTTCACTAGGACTTCCGACAAACATGTCAAAAAAGGACCTTCTCATTTTCAGCCGCAAAATATCAATTCTACATGTGGATGACTCAGGGCGGTCCTTTCCCAGACACCCTGGCTTGAAGCCTTCCATTTGCTTCTGACATTACACTCCCCTCCCCATGTATTATCTATTCAGTCTGAGAGATCTTGACAAGTCAACCTCCACAGCAATGATCCTACTGGTCCCCTCCTGTTTAAATACCTGCTGCTAATATCCCAATTCAGCATTTATATCCTCGCTCCCCTCAAGTTTTACAATAATCTCCCCACTTCCAGGAGCTTGGCTACTACTTCCAGCTTTAGTTTCCTTCAGTCCAACTCAGACTATGTTAGCCTGCCTAAATTGTTCCGGTAATTCCCACTACCAACTGGATTGAATATACATTCAAAGTCGTCTCCAATATGGTCCTCCCCTTCCTTTCCAAATGAAATTAGCCACAACTCACAGTCATCTTATGCTCCAGCCAAATGGAATCATATACAATTTCTCAGAATTACACCCTTCTCCTGAAAATGTTTCTGTGTGTTCCAGCTTCCTGGGAATGTCTTTGCTCCACATTGGCTGCTGAAACTCTACTCTCCTTCCTGAGTTTTCTTTTTAAAGTCTGCTTGCTTCTATATATATTTCAAGATTTCCAAATTAGGTGACTTTTGTTTGTTTGTTTCTGAACTCCACCTTGACTTATACCTTTTTCAAAGTTGTAAGACATCCCACGTATTGGGTCCTTCCCATGTGTCTAGCACTGTGCTAAGCAACTTAATATTTTGTAATGCAACCTTCCACGACAACTCTTTGAGACAATTATCATTATGCCCCTCTCTGTTGGTAAAGACATATCACAGGTTGGGGTCCTCAGGAAGCTGACTTGAGTTTAGTATTTGGGGTATTTATTAAGGGTGCTCTTGGGATCAACAGCTATGGGAGTGAAGAGAAGGAAGCAAGAATGAGCAGAGCGAGAAGTTGAGCTGTGATGAAGGCCAATGGCAGCCTCGGGAGACCTTACAGGGAGTGAGGATGGTGCTTCAGGTGTGTGTGAGGGTAAGCCAGGCCCTTCTCTAACTGCATCAGTCACTGGATGTGAGCACTGACATGACCTGGAGCAAGGCAGGTGAACCCTCTACCATAGCACTCCTAGCAGTTAACACAACAGTCTTTCCCCGAATGGGGATCTGGGCAGTGCATCTCTATTTCTGTCACAGGACAGATGGCAGATGGAGGAAAGTGAAGCAATGGCTCAAGGCCACCTAGGTAGTGAGTGGTGATGATTAGTCTGGGACTTGGGTCTGACCATGAAGCCTCTGTTCGTCACCAGTGCTCTACCACCTCCCTTTTCCTGACAATGATCACAGAGCAGTTCCTATCACAGCCAATATTATACTGTTCTATGTTCCTACTAGATTTTTAACTCAAGATTGTCTAAACCATCCTTATCATATTAAAAAATGCCTAATGAAGACTTTCGGTGAAAGATCCCATGGTGAAATGTCAACAGAAAAACCCCATTTGATGAGAAAATGGTGACTGATTTTTTTAAATTAAATTCTTTATTGTTGAAAGTGTCACATATGACATTTCCCCCATTGGGCTCTCCCCGCCCACACCTGCCCCCCAGCACATGCCCTCACACCCCCTACTGTCTGTTTCCATTGGTTATGCTTATATGCATGTATACAAGTCCTTTAGTTGATCTCTTACCCCTCCCTCCTATCCTCCCCTGCCTTATTCTGTCATGTAATAAACAAGAAAAGTACAAATAAGTTGACCCCAAGTTGTACCACTTGTTGGGTTTCTTACGGTAAACTTGGCAATGTGGTACTTCGGGACTTAAGAAAATGGCCAAAGACAGGGTGGGGCACTAGGCACCAGGGGCTAGGTCAGTTGCCTCTTAGGACTGGGGAACCAGGGAATTTTCAAAATTCCCTCTATCCATCACAGCCTGTCCTGAGGGATGTTGAGCCTGTTTGTTCTGCATTGGGTTGATTATGCTATACCTCAGCCTAGAAATATTCTTGAGCAGTCATTTCTAGCCCACTGGTCAGCTGGTGGAAAGGTGGAGGCCCAGGGCATCTGCTCCCCAGACAATAAACGTGAAGAGAAATCAGCCTGAAAAACTGGTCACTGCTGAGCTAATGCCTGGTTGATAAATCATGTGGGGACATTGAACAGCTGCCTGGCAGGTCTATAGGAACATGGATCCCTAGAATGTGAAGACTGAAGGAGGCAGGCAGTGAGTTCATTGAAGGGCAGGTGTCAGTCATCTCTCTTGGACAGCAGAGAGAAACCAGTTATCACACCAGAGCCCAAAAGCTCCAAGGGCAGAAGGGCCTATTCCAGGGGAGCCTGTGGTTTAGCAGCTGCGCCCTCTGGTGGCCATAATGTTTAGCCTCCCATAATGTCATGGATGCTGAGTCCTGAAGACAAAGGTTGAGAAGGCATGTACCCAGAGGTGTTTGAAGATACCCCTTCCACACCACACTGTTCCACTTACCCCTGTTTCGCCATATATAATAAGACAAAGGATGGAAGCAGAGTGGGTGGTTATAAAACTATGAAATCAAGACTCAAACCTTGGTGGTCTGACTCCAGAACCTGAATTGTAACTGTGTCACCTTGGACAAGTTATGTCTCTGTGTTCAGTTTCCTTGCCTGTAAAAAATGGGAATAATTGTACTATCCACATCCTAAGCTAGTTTTTTAGTGATTAAACGTGTTAAAATTACAATGGCACTGAGGAGAATTTTGGAATATTGTAAGTGCTAAGTAAATATCAACAAAAATAATAGTATGAATATGGGACAGGCCTGCTGTTTGTTAAAAGGGTGGATGCAAGGTCTGTTTTCTGCGCAGGGTTATCTGCATTCCTGTAGCCCATATCTCTTTGTGGCATTTACTATCATGTAATAGGTGCAGGAGATAATGTACAAAAATGTACACCTACACTGACTTTCCTTAGGGGCTAAGAATATACCCTAGGAAAAAGTCTCTCATCTCTGATTTTCTGGATTTGTGCAATAAATCCAAGCAGCCCCATAAGCAGACACCCCTCCTCTGATCATTCATGAAAGTGGAATACGCACAGGGCAGTGTGTCTAAAAGAAGGTATCTTCTCAAAATGCCAGTGACATTACCTTAGAGAGGGATAAAGTGCATCACCTGGTTATTTTCCCAGCAACCCCAGGGAGTTGTGTTTCACAGGTAACAACCCAGTCATTGGACTCAGAGCCTTCAATTCAACGTTCTACCTTCATCACTTACTAGCTTTGAGGCATTAGGTGAGTTAACCCCTCTGAACCTCAGTTGCTCAATCTGCAAAACGAGGACAATAATACCTTTCTGTGAGGGCTGTTGCAGGCAACAAATGCCGTTAAAAGAACTGGTCATAGAAGGATGACTAACCATCATGTTCCGAGTGCTCACTGTGCTGTTATGCTCACTGTCTGTGGAGCTGGGACCCAGGGCTGCTCTTACTAATTGGATTCACACTGTGTCTCTCAGCATTAAGACATGTAAAACCAGAAGCGGATTTTATACTTACTAATGGCTCATCGTGAACTCTGCCATATGACTATATCTCAAACTCCCACGCTCTTCTCTAAGTGGAGTTAACGGCCACATGTTTGTTTACAGTTTCACCCCCGGAAGCATCTATGATGCATCTGCAATCGCGGAGCTCAGCTCTGCAGATATCAGACAGATCTCCCAGGGGCTCCAGATCTCTCCTGTCATTGCTTTGCATAAGGATTCCCTCACCGTGAAGCTCTTCAGGGACAGTCCCTTCTCAGCCTGGGCAAGAGAAGGAACCGTGTGCACTCACTTCCACCAGGGACTTTTTGAT
The DNA here is from genome assembly GCF_027574615.1 of Eptesicus fuscus. Taxonomy (NCBI): domain Eukaryota; kingdom Metazoa; phylum Chordata; class Mammalia; order Chiroptera; family Vespertilionidae; genus Eptesicus; species Eptesicus fuscus. Next base: position 47,353,116 of record NC_072489.1, read on the forward strand.
GACTCGGCTGATGTCCCTCCTCCACTCGGGGATGTCCGGGTTGTAGTCGTCCAGGTTTGGAGAAAAGGACAGGCGAAGAGATCGAAATTCCTCTGGGGACACAAGAGTCGGGTGATCACTAGAAGTCAAGTAGTTCTCTCAAGAAGTCTGTATACTTTGCATTGTATGCAAAGCCCTAATGGAGGATCCATTTCCTCCACACTCACCGGAAAGACCCTGCTAGAAGGCAAATCCAATATCCCATCCCTGTTATCTCCCAGCTCCACTTGTTCCAGACCAAAGCCCTGGTCCCTGCTCAGCTCCGAAGCCTTTGTCCATTGTGCCCCAGTTCCAGACTCTGTACTCCTGACATTAAATGACCTGGAGCGCCCTGAATGAACCTCAAGTTCATGACCCTGGGCCTTTGTGCACACTATCCCTTGCCTAGAATGCCCATGTCTCCCACCTTCCATGCAAAGTTAGAGCATTTACTAAATGAGGCCCTCTCCCATTTTGTCTTAATTTTCTTTTGTATGGCACAACTGCATTTTGCACATACTTTCATTACTGTTACATGATTGCATACTTATAATTATTATTGTAGTCATTCTGTTGCTATTTTGCATTTGCATGAAAGTTTTATGTAATGGAATTTAAAGCTCCTCAGTTCAGGGATTTTTCTTAGTTGTCTCCCTGGTCCCTGAATTAGTCCCACTCCTCCAGGAAGTAGGTGGGATTACAGAAGTGAGGATTGTATGAGAAGAGAATTGGGGAGAAAGCCAAAGGAACTTGAGCACCTCCAGACTGTGATACACACATATGACTCTTTAGTGGGAGAGGGGAGGAAGAGTGGGTGATGGCTCTGCAGTCTGTGGGAGGTTCAGAAAGACTGTAGGGGAGTCTTCCAGCCAAAGTCAGCCAGAGGAGTCCCCTGTGCCCCAGGAATGGATCTGCCCTGGTATTCCTGTCTCACTCAATCCCTGGTGGGCATCTGCCCATGGAAGGTGTGGCCTTGGCCCCAGCATGGTGCTGGGTTTCAGAGTATGGCCCAGAACCTTAACTCAGCTCATCATTTGGCACGTGGCTCCACACGCATGTGGAATACAATTTAGCAGATTCTTGCCACAGCCCCCTTATCCCACACAACCCAACAGACTTTCTCTGCTGCCTCATGGCTTGCAGGGTCCCCACTCCAGGCCCCTGTCCTTCCCTGGGTTCCTCAGTCTGCCCACATTAGCACCATGCTTTCAGGCATGAGCACTCTCAACTTCCTTGTCATTCAGTCTCCCCTGGGAGAACCCCCTCCCACCAGCACTTTGGTATCCTCCCTTTCACCAACTCAAACACCCTCCATCATATGACCCTGCTTGTCTTTCTCATATTTCTTGCTACTTAAATTATTTTGTTTTTATTGTCTGTTTCCCACTCAATGAGGAAAGGGGCATTGTATTCCTGGCTCTATGAAATAGTTTCCTGTTCATGGTGGCCTTTAAATTCCTATCTATAAGTCATTTAATGATTAAATTTTTCTGTTAAATAAATAAACGCATGAATTACAATGCAGGCTCTCTGTAATTTCTACATTTACTATTTAACAAACATTTCTTGACTTAAGCGCCTCCTTGTGGTTGGGGGTTCAGCAACAAGGGCAATGCTGCGTACACATTCAGGAAACATAAACACCCACTTGCATTTCCTAACAATGCTAAAGACTCATGGGACACAAGCTTTCATGACCCCTACATTGTAAGGTGTGCATTAGTGGAAGTCCAAAGATGTCTATTTTCAGAGCTGGTTACCAATATGAATACCCCCAATGTCGGTTCTGATGGAGAGCAGTGAAATGCAAATGCATACTAATTAGTAGCCTGGCCAATGGCAGCACTAGAAAATCACCTGCTGAGCCCTAACTTTTCACTTCAAGACATGTTTATGTCATATTCACTTCCCCAGAACCTCTTATCAAACTGTAGAAACTTCATCTAAAAGGGAAGATGTTTATCTTAATAAAAGGACACAAATGAGAAAAATGATGAAGCTCCCTCTTAAATTACTTAGCATGTTAAACAGCAGGGAAGGGGGGTGGCTGAGCAATGTTATACTTTACTTAAGTTCATTCAACAAATAGGGGATGCATGTGGGAGGACTGAGAAGGGTAAACATCAATAATACATATGCACATCCACACATATACATACACATATTAGAAGTCCGTTGCACGAAGATTCGTGCAATAGACCTTTATTCACCTGGCTGCCTGCACCAGTTTTCCACCAGCACCGGGGACCCAGGCCTTGGCTCTGGCCACTGCCTTCTGCCTTCTTTCAGGGTCGGGGCTTGGCCCCGGGTGGCAGTGCCGGGCCGGCGGGAGGTGCCGGGGCCTCCCGCCGCTCCCATCGCTCGCAGTTTCCTCAGCCACTCAGCAATCGGAGCGGCGGGAGTCCCCAGCGCCTCCCGCAGGCCCTGGTTCCCTAGGCGATGGGGGGTGGGGCAGCGCATGGGGGTCGCCATCTTTACTGGGTTAATTTGCATAGCACCCTAACTGACTGTGGGCATAGCGAAGGTACGATCAATTAGCATATTACTGTTTTATTAGGTAGGATACATACATATCTATAGTAGCTGCTGAGAGAGAGAAATTCTACATATTCACATATTCTTTGTTGTATTAAAGAAGTAAACCAGTGCCCTGAAGCACATTAAAGGAAACAATGAAAAGGAGATTTTCTTTCATCTGGTCTATTATGTGGCTTTGGGTGGATAATCTTTCCTCTGTCTACTTCCCAAATATGATGCCTCCTTCAGTGTGACCACGATGGCCTTAATGTTTCCCTCAACTTGACTGCATTCCAGATAGGTTCCTTCCTGACTATAGGTCCCTGACCTCCCTTTTCTAAGAGCATTTACTTTGAAAAACTTGCGATTGTAAATTCTTTCTCTGCCCCTTTGAGGTATAAATCTTCTATAAGCCATGAATAGCTTTCTCAAGGAACAGGGAGCCATGCCTTTGCAATGTCATCATCAAGAAAATAAGACCCCTACCACTGGGGGTGGGGCAGGAGCCTCACTTTCTAAGCACCAATTAGCAAACACTGATATCCTAATTACATTAATAATCCCCCAAAGTCCTCTAGTACTTTTCTACTAGCTCATCCAAGAGTGTAAACATTTCCCGCCTTTTGTTTAGGTTGAGTTAAATCTTGCCTAACACCTTGTGCTGCAATTTGCCTTTAATAAGTCAAAAGTGTCATTAAAATTTTCTAGCCATTCATATGCAACTCTGGACAACTCATCTGACTAAAAACAAATTAAAGAAGTGTGATGGTTCAGGGACTTAGTTAGAGGAGGGGAAACCACTTCACCTTTTTCAATGAAGATAACCCATCTGAAGGGGTGGCTCTCTTTTGGATTATGCCTTTCAAGGAGTTTTAGGAAGAGGAGCAACTAAGTCGAAAAGGGGTGGAAAGTGGTTAGAAATATTCCCTCTGAATTCAGAGTCTTAGGCTCTGTTTACTATACTTGCCTCATATTTTCTCATTTATAAAACAAGGGTAATTATAGCATATTTCTCATAAGCCTGTCTCAACTCTGTTCAATAAAATAGATTATATATATCAAGTGCTTAGAACAGATGCTGGTAATGGTTCCATCAATGTTAATTACTAGCACTACCATCATTATTGGATCTGTCACTGAACAGCAGAATAATGTTAAGTCAGTAATTTGCCATTTCTGGGCCACAATTTCCTATTTGCAAAATGACTAGTTGGACCATGTAAGCCCAAAGAATACATAGGGTAGGTTTAAAGTTCTCTCTGTAGTTCTAGTAAGAAAATATTTGATACTCTTAACCACGGGGACATCTGTGGGAAGAATGGGTCAGTGCCCCTTAGTGACACCTGTGCCATCCAGGAAGATGAGAGAGGAAAAAGAGCATCAGATGGAAAAGACACGAGGGCCAGCGCAGTAGGGTAATCTCAGAAGCACGAGTCCTTGGCATGGATGTTCTGTGTTGGAAGCCCAGTTCCACCACTTACTAGACAGGACAAGTTATTTACCCCTCTGCAAAAAAAATGAGAGTAATAATTATACTATTGTAATTAGCTAGTTCTTATTCATAGGAAGAAAGCTAAAGGGAGGTCACACATTGCCATCTGGGCAGCTTTACCAGGAAGCTGCAACTTTACACTCCCCAGAGAACCACCGGTCCATTCTTTCCAGATCACAGGGGGGAGGGACTGGACAAATAGGGAACGGATGCATGAGCAATAAAGTTGGGGTGACATAGGGAAGGTGCCTGTTGGTCTAACCTGGAAGCAAAAATAATTGGCTAGAGGAGGAGGGGCCATTGCAAGCCCGGGAAAATTGGGGGATACATAATCCCCCTGACAACAGAATACTTCACTCTCTTTTGGCTCTCTTGTTCCTCTGGCTTGGCTCCTGCTTCCTTGCATTTACTCATGTTCCCTCCATAGCCATGTGGCAATGGGCTGATGGACTGCAGCTGGGAACACAAGCTAAGCTAGCCTGGGCTATGCAAATATGGACCAGGACCTTGAGCAATGGTTTTAATCCCAGTGCTGCTAAAGACACAGCTGGACCTCTTCCTTGACTGGATGAAGGAAAATGGGACCTTGGAAACTCAACGGATGGAATATCATACAACTAAAAGCCACTCATTCTCCTGTGCGAGTCTCAGAAAATTCCTTTCTTGTGACGTGGCAAGAACCCCACATTCACCAACAATAGGTGGGGTTGCAGAGAGCTCACCACCAATAACAATAGTATCACCTATCCTATACTGGGGTTGTTATGAGGATTCAATGCATCCCAGGGCATAGAAATGGGTAGAGAAGTAAAAAGAAGTAAAAGTTTTCCTCCTGGTTGGACTCTGGCTGGACCATTGCCTCACTGATGGGACCTTGTGAGGAAAATCACAGCCCTGGTCTACTTTCACTTACTATTGGGCTTATCAATTTCTTGGCAGGGGTGGGGGTTGGAGGAAGAGGGAGGGGACATTATGAAATCTAACACCCAGCTATGCATGGAATATCCTCCTCAGACACGTTCCAAGTTGTTTACAAATTACTTTCTGAATTTGAAGGTCAAGTTGGCAAGATGAGAAATGAGAAACAGAACCTGCATCAGAATCAATTAATTCTGGAACTGGGACAATCGATATTATCTGAACCACCAGCTGGTTCATCTATCTATTTATCTATCTATCATCTATCTATCTATCATCTATCTATCTATCTATCTATCTATCTATCTATCTATCTATCTATCTATCATCTATCTATCTATCCTCTCTCCCTCCTTTCTTCCTCCCTTTTGTACACTCTCTCTCTGCACAGCATTTACTTTCCCTATCTTCTTTGAAATTCTTTTTTTAATTTTAATTTTCCATACTGCATATGTACCACTTCCATATCAACAATGAAAGTTTACATTTTTGTTATCCACTAATAACAGTGCATCCATCTGAATATCCTATGCAGAAAAAATTTTCCCAAATGAGCTCAATTTGTATAAACTGTTTTCCCAATCTCCCATTTACAATAAATAATTCCACCTTTCCAGTTCAGTACGTTTTCATTCCATTGAACACTCTGGCCATATTCAACTTCCCCAATGGATTACAAAATTACAGTGACTTGTTCAAATCAATATCCAGTCTATGATATCTGCCTGTGATGACCCTTCCATCACTTTTAAAATAGCATAATTTTTATGATACAGATTTTGTGTAAAATATTTTCAGAGTATTTAGATATTGATAGATTCCTTTTAATAACCAAGACTTTTAACGCTGAATTTTATAGGAAGCCTCAATATTAACCATTTTCTTTTATAATTGGTTTTAGCTATTCAAACACCACCAAAATGCCAAATGGAATGAAAGAGCCTTCCACATAATGAAGCTCACCCTACCTAAGGTGAGTGAGCGAATGGACACTCTATGTGCACCAGAGCCACGTTGAGAGAAAAAACAAAACGAAACAATAAACACTCTGAGGTCGTGTGACTACTATTTTGCTGGTGAACCACATCTTCCCTAAATGAGGAGACCAGACCTGACTCAGCTCTTTCTCAACCACTGTCCTCTGTGCTCTGGTTAGAGGTCATAAGCCGGATGGCCTCTGGCACTCTGGTACTAAGTAACCTCTGAGCAGGGGGGCAGCGATGAATCAATGAAGACAGAGCACTCACCATACACTGCAATGGTCTTGGTGTCTTGCAGAATGGCATTCCCAGCTGAGACCTGCACTGTGATGGTGTTCATCCCTTCAGAGGTAAACTTGAATGATATGCTGCCCTCCAAGGTGATCAAGGGCTAAAATAAACAAAAGCGTGGAGTAAGGGCAAAGCTATATATACATATTGATTTCAGAGAAGAAGGGAGGGGGAGAGAGAGATAGAAACATCAATGGTGAGAGAGAATGACTAATCTGTTGCCTCCTGCACACCGCCTTCTGGGGATCAAGGCCGCAACCAGGGAATCAAACCTTGACCTCATGTTTCATAGGTTGATGCTCAACCACTGAGCAACACTAGCCGAGCCAAAACTCTTCAGTTACAGATGAGACAGCCATCAGCAAGCATCTTATATCAGTGGAGCCTCTTTCTGGTGACATCTGACTCCATCCATACCTCCCCATCATCTCAAGTCTAGACCAGAAAGGGGCTATAGAGCCATGACCCCCAGCAGCCCTGCCCATGCCTTCTGAATTTGACACTTCTCTTCTGGCACCATACTGAGGGCTGGGAAGACTGATATGTTGTGCTTGTTGGTGGGATACATGTGTCTTTATGAATAATCTACTCATATTAAGTAGATCCTTTCATTCAAGGAAATATTCAGATCAGACCAAAACAGAGGGCTCGTATGAAGCCAGATTTAAGCAGCAGTCACTGAAAATCTACAAGCTGCCAGTTGTTTATCTCCAGGGTATACTGTCATAATAAATTGCAATGGAGCACAGCAACCGTGAACACCAAAACCACAGTAGTTAACAGGAGTGGCCTGGCATGCCTGGGCTTCCTCTGAGAGGCCTATCAGCACTTCCTGGAAGCAGCTTCCATGGAAACAAGTACTAATTGGATGGTGGTTTGAGGACTCAAACAAATAAATAAATAAAGACAATGACTTGGAGCAGTGCCTGTGCTACAATTGGATGCCGGGGTCCTGAAGGAAAAGATGATTAGCCTATGACCTCCCTCAACTCACTCCCCGCAATCGTTTCTTTCCTATCTTTTCTTAATTAATTTTAAAATCAAAATTCATTTAATTCCCTGGATGACAGAGGGAAGATGAAAGCTAGCATAAGAAGGTTGCTCAACACGATCTATTGAAAATGTGGTTTTCTGCTAAAAGGTAAATAATAGGAGACAGAGAATAACATTGTTTAGGACTTTTACCTTCCAAGACTAGCTTTAAATAACATAGATTTCTACTCTCTCACTGTGGGTCATGTACTCTCAGTTTGGGCTGAATTTACATGTGTAGTTTCAGAAGTAATAAAAAATGGGCTTCTTTTCAGCTGAGTTAATGTTAACTGTAGAGATGAGAGATTCCTTCCACTGTCAGGCTTGTAGCAGGGCTAGAGAGGGGTGTTTATCGTTGGTCTATGCAAAATTGTCTGGAGTGAAAGCCAAAGTTCAGCTCTGGAGTCGAACATTATTTGCATTAAAATAAAATGCATTGCATCAGAACAGTTAAGTCATCAAGAGACAGGGACTCTGCTGGAAGAAGATGGGGCTTCCAGTCCAGGACAGTCTGTCCAGTGCCCTGTGCTGGCGGACACTCTGGGGCCTTAGTGCTCCTGCCGAAATTTGGAAGCAAATTTTAATCTATGAGAATAGAGTGAGTTCAAAACTAAAACAGAGCATGTGGCCAGGTATAAGGAGAATAAGAATCCATGTAGGTATCAGAAGGCCTTGGATCTGAACCCTGCATGAAGCGGCTGAATGGGATTGGAGCAGGCCACTCTGTCCACCTCTTCCTCACTCTTGTTCATCTGCCATACGAAGGACTCAGAGCAAATGAGGTGAAGGTCTCTGCTGGTTTAAAAATGGCTGCTGACTTTTGATCACAGGGGATGTTTTGGGAAAACAGAAAGGGTAAAGCTGACCTAGAGAAGTTGGCATGTCTGATGCAGGGTGAGGTAGCCATCTGGGGGGCTGGGTGGTAATGGGTGTTGGGGAGCACAGGAGACTTGGTTGGAAAGTTTGTAAGGAGGACATTCTGAGAAAAAGGAAGTGTGCTGAAGGCAGCCTGCCCTGTTTATCAGAATTCCGACTTAGGGGAGTGCTGAAGGTGGAGTCCCTAATTATTCCTTGACCTTTCCAAACAAGTCTGTGTACATGCAGACCCCCGGGTGTTTACTGGAATCCTTATGCTTAATCTTTGGGTATCCTTGCTTAAAGGACACTGCAAACACATGTGCTCTCCCAAGATTACTTACCCTACTGATTGTATCTAAAAGATAAACTTTATCTCAAACTGCTGTTACAATAAAAGCCTAAGGAGGCAGGTGATTGAGGCTGCCTGGTTCCTTTAGCCAGGCAGTCCCTTAGCCCTCTCTTTCACAGCAAATGTTGTGTCAGAGTAATCATTCATCTATAGCTCAGGTTCTGCTGGTCAGCCCCGGCAAAAGGGCATCTGTTGCTTTTGTCTGACCCGTATCCATTCACCTCTTTTCCTTTTGGGGACCATTTCCTCCCTTGTCTTGGTTCATGTGGTTCTCAGGAGGCTGACTTCCACATCTCTTTCCACCCCAGCACTGTGACCAAGACCTGGCCAATCATAGTCCATTCTAGGACTTGTGTTAGAACTTTGGAGAAAGAGTTTGTTTTCTCTGCTGAGCTGTGAGGGTGTAAAGGTTGGGCTGCTACAAAGGGTCACAGCAAAGGAATGTCCAACTAGAGAAGGGCAGCCACACAGAGAAAGGCAGAGGCAAGAAGTAGGGGGTGGTGTGGTGAGAGAAACAGAGACAGGCAGAGAAACAGAGACAGAGAGACAAAGAGACATATTGATGCTTTAAGGGCCTATGGGCCCTGAGGCTAGGAACCCCCACCCCCAGACTCAAGTTCCACAAGCCATCTCATTCCCTTTCTGCTTCAGCCAGTTGGACTTGAGCTGCCACCAGCCCCCATGCGTGTTGTTTCCAGCGTGACCCACCTCCGTGTTGTTCCCATACCACCACACGTAGGTGAGGGTGCCCACTTGGCTGGGCCACAGCACGGCCGTCGCGTTGACCTCTTTGTTCTTTGTGGTGACAAAGGGCAGGGCCAGGTGCACATGCTCCAGGGGACCTGAGGCACAAGAGGAGAGAGGCGGGATGGAGAGGGAATCACTTTCTCTGCTCTACCCTCTCTGCTCTGGAGAGAATACGTATGACTCATTCTGATGCCTCCAGAACACAGCAGTCATGTCCCTGAGAAAAGTGCTCTGGAGCATTTGCTACGTTGGAGAAAAGGATATATTGTGAATAACTACATCTCAACATTTTCCATTTACCGACTTTTTTCCAGGCCTAAAATGTCTGAGTTGTTTATGTGTAAAAGTTTAAAAATTAATAAATAATATATGAAGTTTTAAATGAACAGGCATAATAGGAGGTTTCACAGGGAAACAAAGAGTCTTTGCAAGAGGTTATATCCTTGGTGATAAGCCAGGATTGTAAAGCACCTGGTTAGGTAAGCATGGAACAAACTGTGCTTGGTGTTGAGGTAAGCTTGTCCAGGACAAAGGCATGCCTGAGCTCTCTGGTTCTCAGCTTCTCAGGATGTGCTAAACTAAACAAAGGATGATGCTATTGATGGAGGCCCCTTAGACCAGAAATCTTAATCAGATGAACAAATCCACAAACATACCAATATCCTCATCCTCCTCCAGAACCACTCAGACCTTTCCTAGGAACCCTGGCCTTCCCTTTGAGTCACTGTTCCCAGGAGAAATCTGGTTTCCTCTGAGGTTGAAAATGACAGAAATCTATCACCTCCACCATTATTCCACGAGGTGGAGAAGAAGGGGGTGCCTCGGGCCTTTCCACCTGCTCATCACCGCCTCTTCTTCTGCTTGACCTTTACATGTGTTTCCTGGTATACGGTCTCTGGCCTTTTCTCCCTCCACATGCTCTTCCGCTGAGTAATATCACCCACACCCTGACCTTCAACTGCTGACCACGTGCTAGGGGCTCCCAAATCACCTTCTGGATTCCAGACTCAATTAGCAGCCAAAGGGTTCTGAGAAACGCATCATTCTTCCTCATTCTATATTCTCTATCTGTCGAATAAAACCAGTGTTTATCCAGGGGAGTAACCCAGTAGAAAGTCAATCTAGATTGCTTATTTTTACCTCCCACATCCATTTAGGCAACCATTTATTTGGTTTCAGAAATATGTCTCCACTAGAGCTCTTCTCACCCACCCCAATCCTGCCTGATTATGCACTAACCATCACCCCACACACACACACACCTGGACCATTACCACTCTCACCGACTTCCTGCCTCTAACCCATCCCTACCTGATCCACCTGCTGCCCTACATGTTTAATGCCTGCCTCCCTCAATAATACATAAAGGCACCCAATGCCAGGTGTCTCAGCACCTAGAATACAATGTATGCTCCAGGGTGAGGGTAGAGCAAGAACATGGACCTTGAGGGAGAGGTGGCTCTCCATGTTGGAGGAGTAGGAAGAAAGCCCGAACAGCTGCAATGCAGAGATGGAGGGAAGGAGTGGAAGCCAATGAGATCTAAAAGGTATTCAGGACACGTAGCATGTCAGCCTTATAGGCCTTGAACTATATGTGTGTGTTTGTGTAGCTTCATTCTTGCATGGATCTACATTACATATGCATACAGAGCATGGTGATGGTAAGGTGCCTTCTCACCCTCCAAATATTGCTCAGAGGGATTTTCCTAGAAAGCCACATGGAGTATGCTATTTACTTGCTCAAAATTAAAACCCCCATTCCCTAATTATAGTAACAATGATAGCTAACACGTATTGATGCAACGTTTGTGAGACAGGGAACACAGGCTGCCAACTTTGGGAGGATAAGAGCCCTGTGCATTTACCTTTATCGATAAGGCTCGCACAGTTTCCAAGACGTAGCAGATACTGGAACGTTCGCTGGGTAACAAATGATATAATTTCCTGTCTGCTTTTGTCCATGCTTCTCTCTCTTTACAGAATTTGAGGCTTTGTGACCAGCATACAGAATAGAATTGATTTTGTGGCTTAGAAGCCATACGATAGAAAGTCGTTGGTCATAAGTCAGAATGGTTCAATGAGGTGATCAAAGGCAGCACTATTGAGGGACAGCTGTGCACCACACATTCTGCTAATGGCTTTTTATTGCCCTTTCATCCTTACAACAACCTCACGGAGCAGGCACTACCATCATCCCCATCTAGAGCCCAACAAACAGAGAAAGGTGACCTTCCTTGATTCCAGGGTGTGAACTAAAGCGGCCCGATTTCAGAGTCCATGCTCTGCCAGCTGAAATTGCTCGATAAAACTCTCCCATTTTAACAAAAGAGCTACGAAGAGTCACTAGTTACTGATGATTTAACTATGATCCAGGCACTAGAAAAAGAACTTGACACATGCTCGCAGATTTTGCATGGCTCCTGCTAGTCCTGTTTGCTCAAGAAGGCCATGCCATGTCCCACCCCACGGCCTTAGCTTTTACACCTTTCTTATGGCACCTGCCAGATTTGCAGGCTCAGTTCCAGAGTCCCCTCTTGTGCACCAGTGTTCTGACTCCCCAGATCTGAGCTACATGAATCTGCTGGAATGCAAACACTAGACCAGCTGTTAGTTCCATTCTAAAGGGGTTCGTTTTCTTGGTCTCTGTCACATAGGAGCTCTTAACAATATTTTAAAGTCAGAACACACAGGGGGGATGATGCCTGCATATCCTGTTAGTGACAAAACTGAATCTCGTTACTAAAATATGGTCATTCTTTCATTGAAAGAGTTTTTGAGTGCTACCGCGTGTTGGGCATTGTTCTCAGTGCTGGGACACCTGGTATTAGATGGACCTTATGTGTTAATGAGGGAGACAGGCATGGGGTCGGTGAGAGAGTGCTGTCTTTGGTAGGCTGGCCAAGGAAACTATCTCAGAAGAAGAAACGGCATTGAGCAGTGACCTGAATCAAGTGCAGGAGGGCACCAGGTGTCTATTTGTGGTGATCTGGGGTGAGGAAAGAGCAAGTGCACAGACACTGGGGAGAGCGCCTGGCCTCCATGTGTGAGGAATAGCAAGAACGGGCTGCAGTGCAGATGGAGGGGACTGGAAGCCCCTGAGATGTAAGAGGCATTCAGGACGCTCAGCATGCCGGCCTTGTGCACCCGCAAGTGTGCAAGTGTGTGCTTGAATGAACTCATTGCTGCATATTTAGACGTTCCATGCTCATACGAATGTGTGCTATTTATCTTTCAAACTCCCACATCCTCTTGTATTCATTTACTTTTTATGTGTCGAATATACCGAATATACTACACCTACTTCCTGCTGCCCCAAAGCCTACTCTTTAACATCTCTTTTCTGCACATAGAGTGCAGTCTGCCCTAATGGATCTATGGAAGTGAACCTCCAGCCCGTGGAGGCCCCAGTGGGCTTGCTGCACCAAGACAGGAGCTGAACAAGCTGGCTGATGCCTCTCCATCGCACAGGTGCCTGCAATGCTCCAAAGGAACGGCAGGTGGCAGTGCGTCACTCCATATGAATCTTCCTGGCAGGGTGGCAGAGGGGACTGCAGAATTGTGTGAAGGAGGTTTCCCTGCTCTTTTCTTGTTTAGCCCTCCTGTGCTGCAGGGAACAGCTGGCATCTGAGACTGGACATCGTGTGTGTGTGTGTGTGTGTGTGTGTGTGTGTGTGTGTGTGTGTATGAAAGGGGGAGAGAGGGAGAGAGGGAGAGAGGGAGAGAGGGAGAGAGGGAGAGAGGGAGAGAGGAAGAGAGAGAGAGAGAGAGAGAGAGAATGAGAATGAGAATGTTCTGGAGACCTCCTCTGACCATCAAATTAAATATTGTGTATGCATCATGTTTCTGTTTGTCTGAAGTGTTTCAAAATCCACCAGAAGAAACAAAAGCATAAAAGTATAAAGATGAGATCCTAAAACAGAGCTCCTTGAACTTCAGCAAGCATAAGGATCATCCTAATCTGTTCAAGCAGGTTATGCTGCCACACTTGCGGGAGTTCTAATTCAGTGGGTCTGGGATGGGGCCTGGGGCACTGCATTTTTGTCATGTAATTTCTGGGCAGGTGACTCATTAAACCACACCTTACAAAATCCAAGGATGGCATTTGCTGGCCAAGATCATGATCTTGTGAAAAGCGGCAAAGCTACACAGGATCTCAGGAAACTGATCACTAAGATGGGGGCAGAGAGGCACCTGCAAAGGGCACCTTTGTAAGGAGGCAGCGGAAGAGAGAGGTGTGGGAAGGACTAGGAAATCCACTTCATTTCTTTTACCTGCCATTCTGCAAATTTGCATTTTTCTGTGATTTTTTTTTTCCTCTGCAAGACTGGCTAGCTAGGGCAGAGTTCTGAGCAGAAATGTGCATGTCCTCTAAATTCTCTGTCCCATCCAAGGCAATCCTGGCTGCACCTCAGGGGAGGGGGTCTCATTAGTTTGCAAACAAGCAGAGCACAGTGAATACTCTCCCCAAGGGGTTTAGGCATTTAAGGCTTCAACAGATTACCCAGCTCACCCCACCCCCATGCCTAGCAACTTTTCAGCAGGAACATCCATCCTTTCCCTTTCTTTCTCATGACCTTTGCTAACGCCTACTAAAAAGCCTTTGATTTGAAATCAAATCACCTTTGTGTGTGTGTGTGTGTGTGTGTGTGTGTGTGTGTGTGTGTGTGTGTGTGTTCTAGATGGGCAATGGGGGAGAGTCCCAAGTGGAGGGAGGGAGAGTCCCAGGTTGAGGGAAGGGAGTTGGGTGGGAAGGGCAGAAGGCAGGCCTGGCAAGCAGAGCTCAGAGTTGCTGCTGTGAACCCACTAAGTCCAAGTGCATATGCTCCTCTGTGATCACTGACTCTCAAGCTTTACTAGTGGACAGGGCGCAGCAGATCAGACTCCACAGAACCTTTCAGAAACAAACCGTGCTCGGAGAAAAGGAGCGAGTGGGCCAGGAGTTCAGGGGCCAGGAGTTCAGCCACTGGACCTCCCAACGCCCCACTCAGTTCATGTTCAGTTTTTGTATTTTTTTTTCTTCTAAATGCCAACCCCTACCCCACCCTGGCACTGTGACACCGAAATACCCTTCAGGTTTGAGATTTTAGGAAGTGCAAGTCAATGATGGGCTTGCCCTGACTTCCTATTAGCTTAAAAGAGTGTCAAAGTCACAGAACTTCTCCGATCCTTGTTTTCTCCACCTGAAAGGGCCCATGCTGCCTGCCAGGGTGTGAGGGTAGAGGGGTGGGATAAGGGAAGGCATCCCTGTGCATAGTAACACACGCTGTGGCTATGGTGTTTAGGAGAGAGGCGCCCAAGAACACAATGAAAATGCTCCTGACGTGAGTTTTGGATGGATGTGAATTAATGAAAGTTGTAAAATAATCCTCTTTAATACTGTTAGTACAAAAGAGTTAATTTTTGTCCCCCAGGCCAAGTTTAGAAAGGGGTTCCATTATATGAGGCATGCTAACCCAACCACTTAATCAAAAAGAGTCTAACAAAATTAAAATCAGAACACAAAACTTTCCATGACAAATCACCTTCCACCAAGGTTAAGGTCAAATCATTTAGTGGCTCAACTAGGCTAATGAGACAAAGAAAAAAAAAAATGCAAGTGAACAGAGAAGCTCATTTCGCTTAGCGACTGTGGCTTCAGCAACGTTGGATCTTTAGCAGAGGCCAGCTCTGCTCTGTGTTTCCTTGCCAGGATTTAGCAAACCTGGGAGAGGGCTGGGGCACGGAGGGACCCCTCAGCGATATGATCATTTATATGGAGAGATAGAATCCACAGGGCAACCAGGAGGGAGAGCTGTGGACGACTTTGTAAGAGACCAGGAGACACAAAGCTACTGCTGAATTTTAAATCAGTATTTACACGTGGTTGGAGTATGGTAGCTGTTTCATCCATATATGGGATGTGGAATAAAGCTACTGTGATTGCTAAGGAGAATAGCTCTCTAACAAAAATCCCCCTTACAGAACTGTGGACAATGATAGGCAGCTAGGAAGGCAACCATTCTCAGCAAATGTGTTGTCACTTGGTAGCCAGTTATCTTAACAACCAGTGCTTGTGTTGTATTTTTTTAAAATTTTATGATCATTCCTATGATATCATCACTTGAGATTATTTGTTGGTAAGAGGCAACTCCAGAAAGCCTGAGTAGACAGCTGAGGAATGGCAGTCAGCAGGAAGGGAGCCTATGAAGTGGGTCTTGAACCTACGTCATTGCCTAGCAAGCGCACTGCTTCTAACTTCAATACGCATGCTCCTGCAGGACAATCTGCAAACACGTGGAAGGGGGAGAAAGGCTGATGGAGACTTAGTTCCTCAAACCCCGAGCCACTGTTGGCAGTGACCATAACCTTAACGATCAAGAGCTGGGATTAGAGGCAGGTAGGCCTGAGTCTGAAATCTGGCTCTGCCACATGGTAGGTCTACAAATTCAGATGGATTATTTAAACTCTTGGGACCTCACTGTCCTTTGAAAGTAGGATTTCCAATAATGCCTGCTTCACAGGGTTGCTTTGAGGACTGAGCTTGTACACATAAAGAGCCTGTGTAGCACAAAGCCTGGCACACAGTAAGAATTAAACATTTTTAAGTGAAAAGAGGGAGGTGGAGTTGGCAACCTGGGAACCTTGTAAAACTTTGCTTAAACCCAAGGAAGGCAGAATGTCTCTTCAAAGGCCCTCTGTCATGAGGTTCCAGAGAGAAAGATGAAGAGTCGCTGATAGAACAGGATTCTTCAGGAGCCCAGCAATCTCCTGGGGACCCCTAAACAGTGTGACCTCCACTGGACCACAGCAGGTTAAAAACATTTCAGTCAGTACATTCTGCACTCAATTTGGTTCAATGGGCACAGGGCAGGTGAGAGGCATGGGATATTGCCTGGCTTTAAAACTCTTGGCCTAGAACTTGGAATTCACTTGAACAAGACCATTCATATAAAAGAGCTACAGTCATTTTGATGTAAACTCTTTCTCTAGGAACTTAAACAAGTCCTTTACCTCTGCGGGAAGATTGACAAACCTACTATAAAAGCCATTCATGGCACCGTTATTACTCAACACGCCTGAGGAGTTGTCATGGACTCACAAGACTTAGCGCACCCTTAGATCCCTCAATGGGAAAAAGCTTTAACATTTCTTGGAGCTGTTTCCTAGTGTAGTTTCCTTATCATTGTTTATACTCTTTCCCTCTATACCACCTTCTCCCTAACAACAAACCATCCCCAGACCAGGGAACACCTTTTTAAAAAAGGAGCAAAAAGATTAAATAAAAGAGAGAGAGAGAACTCATGGACAACAGTGTGGCAATTGTGGGGGAAGGGGTGTGGGTGGAGGTGGAGAGGGAATAGGGGGATAAATGGTGATGAAAACACAAAATAAAAACATTTAAAAGAGAGCAAAAGTCTAAAGAATATTAATAGTGAGATATAATGTAGGGAAGAATAATCAAAGGGGGAGAAATTCCTTTACTGATGCTAATTATCAATGCATTAGATTGAGCCACACATGTGGTTTGTTTTCAAACATTTCTGACCGCCCCCCCAAAAAAAAAATTCATATTCAATCAAATAGCTTAGCAAGTTGCTCAGGCCAAGCCCCCAGACATAGGGATTGTATCTCGGGTGCCCAGGTACCTCAATGAGGCCCAGTAAGTGCAATGAAAAAATCTGAAGCAAAGCAGAGTCCAAGATTATTCAGATTCCACTCCCTGATTTCCTTCTTACTTCCTCCCCACTGGACTCTCTTATTCTCCCTTCCCCTCCTGCTACAATGTAACTAACTAGTAAGCTTCTTCTAGATATGACATTTTAGATCATATTTTAAAAGGACACAATATTTAAATGATGTCATAAATCAACAACAGTAATAACATACAAGTTACATGTAAGTACAGGACGGCGCTGTCAGACCCGAGACTGTTGTCCACCCGCACGGTCACTCGGAAAATGCCCACATTGTGATAGACGTGTTTGATCCCGTCTTCCATGGAGCTGAGGTTGACATACGACACTGCGATGCCATCACCGAAGTCCACTTGGATGAATGTCCTCTGAACGTCTCCCTAAAAAACAGCCCAACATCAGAGGAAAGGGAGTCTGTACCAGGGTGCTTTGCTCGGGGGCTGGGGTTTGCTCTGGTTGCTGGTTCAGGAACAATGGCAGCCCTGCTCCCTCCCAGAGCTGGGGGGATCTATTTGTGGGTGACAGAATCCCTGTGACAATCTGCCATGGCCTAGTGGCTCAACCAAAAAAAAAAAAAAAAAAAAAAAGCAAGTGAACAGAGAAGCTCATTTCGTTTAGCACCTGTGGCTTCAGGCATTTACTAACATGGATGTTCTCCAAATCTGAAGGGCAATGACTCCACCAAAAGTTTCCAGGTTTGAAAAAAGTGTTTGAACATCAACTCCAGTTTGATAACCAATTCCTCTGAAGGCTTTGCTTATAGGCTTATCATCCATGTGAATAAAACAAGGTGTGCATAGTTTTAAATAGGCCGCCTACCAGACATGGTCACAGACCACTTCCCATGTGCTTGGACCCCTGAGTCCCCTCTTCATTTCTGGTTCCCTGACCAAGCTGGAAAAAGGATAGGGGGCACCTTGCCTTACACCTGATATGACATTAGGCTCAGCCTTATTATTATTATTATTATTATTATTCACCTGAGGCTATTTTTTCCATTGATGTTTAGAGGGAGTGGAAGGAGGAAGAGAGAGAGAAAAACATCCATGTGAGAGAGACACATCAATTGGTTGCCTCCTGAATGCGGCCCAACAAGGGCCAGGGATCGAGCCTGCAACCAGATGCAGAATCCAACCCAAAACCCTTGATGCAGAATCCAACCCAAAACCCTTTGGTCCAAGGGCCAATTTAACCCCTGAGCCACACTGGCTGGTGCAGCTCTATTATTATTTAAGATACTGATGGTTAATTCTTTTATACTTAGCATTTTTTACTATCAAAATGAACTCATTCTTCATGGAATCTTAGTCCGCAGAGAAAAGCAGGCTTTGTTCATCTAGATTACAGATGAAGAAACTTCAGTCAAGAAAGGTTTAATCACTTGCTCAAAGTTAACAACTCTAGTTAGCACCAGTCTTGGGATTTGAACCCATCTCTCTGGATTGTATTTCATTCATTATCTGTGGGTAAAGAATTGACGGCTCCTCCAGGCTTCAATCTTAGTATGGCATTCACAAGCGAGATGATTTTGTGCCTGTCATTCTACCTCCTTTGCTCTATGAGATAGGCATAATACCTTCCTGTCTTAACTCAACGCACTGTTATAATAGACGTGGGAGTAATTAGTGATCTGTAAAATTATATACTGAACCAAATAACTACAAAAACAATGCAACTGTAGAAGACCTGCAATGCCCCTTTGCTAAATTTCCTGCAGGTGGGCAGGAAAACCTAAGGTCTGATTTATAAAATCACAGACCTGTAAAAAACACACATAGAACAAAAGACAAGAACAACAACAAAAACAACCTTTGGGACAATGTTTCTTAGACCCAGCTTCCACCACACACAGCCTATACTTTAATACACTTTTATTTGTTTGTTTTGTTAGCTTTTCCCATTTTCAGGGGTAAGAGAAACCTTTTGAACTAGAAATGTATTTTCGATTAAGTGAGGTTCATATGGTATCATATTTTGAAAAGGCCAAGTTTAAAATGCTGACATTTAAAGGATTAATTCACAGGGAAAGGAAAAGCGGTTCAAATCCCATGAATCTAAGGGACCTGCTCTTCTGATCTATGCCAGGCCGAGCATTGTGAGGGGGACACACCACAGCTCTCAGTAAGGACATGGGCAAGGATTCTTCCCTAGGGTGGGAAAGAAACTCCATTCACAACTGCAGAACAAATATCTATAAGCCTAGACATTGTGCAATGACTTGGATCACTAATAAATATAAATGTCAACCATTCTTGCTGACTTGTCCTTCATTCGGACAACCAATGTGGACTGATCAATTTCTCATTCTCTTTCTGGTCAGTTTCCACTCCCATGTTTTCTGAATTTTCAACAGAGTTGCTGCCAGCCAAGCCTAGAAGAAGAGCCCACCTTTAAATCTACTCACATTATTTGGGACAAGTGTCTCAGGAAGATAGCAGGGAGAGTTAGGGTTACTATTACATGGTAATAAAACAAACAATATAGTTTCTGAGAGAGAGGGGAGGAAGGGAGGGAGGACGGTAGGGAG
This sequence comes from Eptesicus fuscus, assembly GCF_027574615.1. Taxonomy (NCBI): domain Eukaryota; kingdom Metazoa; phylum Chordata; class Mammalia; order Chiroptera; family Vespertilionidae; genus Eptesicus; species Eptesicus fuscus. The sequence goes on from NC_072489.1 coordinate 47,372,518, forward strand.
TGAGGACATGGAGGGGAGGAAGGAATGAGAGAGAGAGAGATGATTCTTTGTGGGGATAGCACTTCAGGGCATCAGCATTTGTGAGATCCAGGCCTCATGATGTGGGCACAGGCCTCTGGACTTGGTACTCCACACTAGGATGCAAGAGCCTCAAGGGGTCTAGTCTGACAGTTGATGGAAGCAGATTCATTCCTGCTGTTGTCGCTTTGCCCACTCAGGTGGAATAAACTGGGTCCTATGCCTTTGCCTTTATGGGCTTGATAAGCCCAATACCACTGTAACTCCAGGACTTTGGGCTTACCTGACATCAGCTTCTGAATTCCTTGGGTTGTAATTATCATCTGAGGCAGGGATGCCAAATCCTTTCAGAGATTAAGAAACAGGGCAAAGGGAAGATTGCCAAAGTCCTAGGTCACCATTTGATTAGGCAAGCTGGCCTGGCTTTAAATGGCTGTCTGCTCATCCATCCATCCATCTACCCATCCATCTACCCATCCATCCATCCATCCATCCATCCATCCATCCATCCATCCATCCATCTAACCACTCAACTGATAGATATATATTGAGTGTCTATCTTGTGTCTTGCCCTAAATGAGAAAAATAGATATGACCAAACAAACCAAACATATATGGGCCGGGGTTTCATGAGCAAACCAACTACTAGTGAGAAAAAATGGCCTTTAAATAAATAATCTCAAAAATAAACAAGAAGTCATTTTAGGGGATCACATGAAGGAGAGGGGCTGACGTTATAAACCTATACAATAGTGAGAGGTGGCATACTGAAGATCTGATCTGACTGAGAACATCAAGAAAGGCTTCGCAGAAGAAGTGATATTGGAGCTGAGGAAGCTTAAAGCAAACATGAACCAAACAAAGGATGTGAGTGAACGTGATGGAGGCCAAGAGTCCAGGCAATGAGGACAGAGGAAACAGACATGCAAGGGCCCCATGGCAGAAGTGGGTGGCATAGTTGAAGGAGCCTGAAGATATAGACACAATAGGACCATGTTATGAAATGAGACTGGAGGGGAGAAAGTAACATTTTAGGACTTGTGGGTCAAGTTTCTGATTTTGATCTTTTTCCTAAGAGCTGGGAAGCCATTCAAGTGCTTTAAGCAGGGGATTGGGGGATAATGGCATGATATTTTTTAATTCAAAAATATCACTCTGGCTACAATACAGAGGCTAAATTAGAAAGAGACAAGATTTCTGGGAATCCAATTAAGGGAGCTCAGGGCAGATGATGGTGCATTGAAATATGAGTTGCAACAGGAAATTATATGCACCTTCCTGGCAAAATTAACTCCCATGGTTTATTAGTTTTGAAATCAGGGAATCTCGACCTTTGATATTGGCCTCTCTTACAAAAATTAAAAGGAAAAACGCTGATGTCCGGCTACCATCCCAGACCCACCTCCTGGTACAGGACCTCTGGGGAAGATGCCTGGCCCTGCTGTGGTCTGAGAAGGTCTATAACTGATGCTGGGATGCACCACAGGTTGGGGCCCTCAGGTTCAGATTCTTGAACGTTAGCTTTTCGTGGGATGGAATTCTGAAGATGAACAGATAGTCCAGGACAAGCTGACACTGTCCTTAATTTATCTTGGTGGGATGGTAAAGTTTTCCCAGGACGTTTTAGGATGCCCAGTGCTAAGGGTGCATTAATAAAGTTAGGCAGGATGATCTGAACCCATTGTTAGCGACTGGTACATAAGCACCAACAGAAGTTCCAGGATCCATGCTCACTTGTCTAGGACAACGAGCTGCTAGGTGTGTAAACTTCTAAGGGCCAGGGTGTGCCCTTCATGACCGTATCCTCAGTACCTAATACAGGGCCCACAGAGGGGCCAACATTTCGCTCAAGAAATTTTGAATATGGTGATCTCTAATGTGTTTGCCCCCAACTGCCCTCCTCTGCTGGCCAATTTGGTTCTGATTGGTCAGTTTCTATGCCAGTCAGTGTCAAAAGCTCCACCTCCTAGGCAGCCATTGGCTCCTCACAGTTGACCCACATTTGGTTCTGATTGCTCAGTTTCTATGCCAGTCAGCGTCTCTGGGCATATCAACCTGGCCTGATCAGAAAGGCGGGGCTGATCAGCATTCCTGGTGGAGGCCTGGAGAGAAATGGAAGGCACCAAAGTGCCTTCTTACATGTTACCTCATTTGGCTGTTAGGAAGCCTGGGAGACAGCGAGGGCAGGCGTCATTCCTATTTGATATTCCAGAAGAAGTGGGTCACAGACAGGCTAAGTAAGATGCCTTAAAGCCCCTCAGCTAGAGACTTAAGAAAGGGTTTAGGATGATCTGTGTTTTAATGCTACCCATGCAGCTCAGCCCTTGTTGAACTTCTTTGATTGAACGTTACTTGAGATACCTTTCAGAGTGAGTGGAAGGTGATGGCAAAGGCAGGGCATCACTTTCTTCTTTGCTTGTTAGACTCTATTCCTGGCTCTACCTGTTTTCTCCCTGACAACACTTCCATTTACAAGTAGAAGGATGGGCTGTCAGGAGGGCTATACACCATTCTTTTTCTTTTTTGAGAATTTTTGTAAGAGTTTAACTGAGCCAAGCTGCTGACAATTGCCAGGAAGCAAGATCTCAAACCCTCCCTCCATACACCATTCTTATGCCTTCCCTCTGGTGAAGCAGTATCATGTTCAAGCCATAGAGGAGATAGAGAGCATGGGAAACAATAGGTATTCAGAATAAGTAGCTGGGAAAAATCTTGTGTAGAACTGAGAGTAGCTTCAAGCTAATAATTCACAAGTCATCATTCCTGAAACAGAACCTAGGCTGGCAAATACCTAAACTATCATATAAAATTCTTAAGCCTGAATGCTGTTCAGTCACATGCCCTAATATAGATATAGAACTGAGACTACTAGCTCAAAAGAAGCGCCAGAGAAAGGCACAAAAGCCAACGGAAATCCATATGGGGATTCTCCGAGGGCAACACTGACTCTGTGATAGAAAAACAAATCAAATGGCCTCAGTGAAGCCAAGATTAGCCTGAGGAAGGAAAGGTGTGTGAACCTATCAGCTCCTGTAACATGGCTCAGAGAAAAATGGGAAAACAAACGAGGCAGTGACTCAACAGGGACAGCTTCAGACTGGAATGAGACTCCCAGACGCTCCCAATTGTGTTAGGGACCTGGGGCAGGTAGACACACTGGGTTCATATGTCAGAGCCTGGTCCTTGCAGAACCCCAGCGTGGGCCTGACTCAGGCGTCCTTAAAGTTTAGGCAGAAATAATTACACTGTAGAGAAGTGACTATAGTAAAATCTATTTTTGTGCACCATTGTAAGTACTATAAGCCTGTGTGTGTTTGTACAGGGGAAGGTGCCAGCAGATATAACCCAGCCTGTTAACACTGGCTGAGGGGGGAGTGAGGTGAGGGGCAGGGAGAGCAGCAGGGTTAAGAGAGAGGGGGAACAAATGAGGGGAAGAAAAGATTTCACCAGATTTAATAGGGGGTGGAGTATTGTATAACACAAGAAACCGTAAAAAACAAAAAACAAAAAACACCACTATTCGGTCTCTACTATCACTGTAAAAATGTAAATATCGGTTAAGTATATGAGAACTAATTGGAAGGTATCACAGATATAGGTTAGATTGATGATAAGATACAGCCAACTTTAATATTGGATTTCAGTTATTATTTTAATGCTCTTTGGAACACAAGTGAGATTAAAAATATCATTAAGAGCATTAAATGACAGAAACAAAAATCAGATATTTCAGTCTTCTCAAGGCGAAAGATATTTAGGTGGTGGGAGCAGGTAAGAGCATGAAGTAAAAGTAGCCCACCACTGCCTTGAGCAACCCTTCTCGAGGCAGGGATAGACTCATGTTAGTAGGTGTAGACTCAGGTTAGTAGGTGTACAATCAGGTTAGCGAGGTCTTGACCAGAAGCAGGAAAGGAGACAACTAAGGTGCAATGTACCCTGGCCATCAAACAAAACATCCCATCAGCCTGTGGACATGAGCTTACGGAGAGAAGTGCTATCTAACTTGTGCTTATTCAATCCAAACTCTGCCATGTGACTTCTTTCATAAACTGTGCAAGTAAGATTGTTCTACAACATCTCCTGATGGTCATTAAGGTAGAAGAGACTGAGCCAGAAATATTAACAACTGCTGTCTATATAGTATCTCATTTAATCTTCAACCCTGAAAGAGTCAGACTTAAAAGATGGCTAAGATTTTCGTAGTGTCACAAGACAAGGTTGAACCAAGCTCTTCTTAACTCCAAGTTCATCACTCCTACTACTTGTTCACAGAGACTCTCAACTATTCTATTGTGCTCCTTCTCAGGTGGGTGCTGAAGAATGGAGACACTCACATGTGAAACCAGACAGCTTTTGTAAACTGCAGTAACTGAAACCCTTTAGAGGAATGCCAACATGCATCAAATTCTTCATTAAGTAATGATGCAAGAGGAGCCCAGTGTAATATGCCAGGTTCTACAGATGACCATGGAAGTGTAAGGTGTGCCTGCAAAGATCCCAGTTGACATATATATGAGTGAGATAAGTCTAGGCAGGAATCAAATACGGTACCCGTACTGGACCTCCTATTTTATAACAATAAACTGAGCCCTTCTGGTACAGGCACATCAGTCTATGATAAAAGGAAGTTGAACACGCATGTTCTCATTCTGGTCCTCTTTGGTGTCCCTTCCAGGAGGCACTACTCAGGCTGAAAGCTGGGGCTGCCTCACTAAATCCACTGGGAGAGAGTCTTTCCTGGATGTCTGGTTTGAATCATGTCCTATGAGCTTCTTTACCTTTTCAAAACTGAGCCCTGGAAAACAGTATCAAAATATCTAGATATCGCATAATTGCGGAATACAGAGTCAGCCTCCTCCTCCTCTTGCCTATTCAGAGATGGCTTTAGAGCACAGGTGTCTCTCCAAGTGCCCAGATCGCCCAGCTTCTCTGAAAGCAAAGGCCACTGTGAACTTGGACACCCTGACCTGGAGGGAGAACATTCACAACAGTGAGGAGGGCAGTGCACAGGGTTTTATGATCTCACCAGAGACCTCAGGTGTGACAAAGCCAGGGAGACCAGACTAAGGACCACCAAATCATGATTGGATACATGATATGTCACCTTTTCTCTGATGAAATGCAGATGGCTGGGCTCTTCTTTGAGGACTCTGATCCTTGGAACTTGCCTAACTCTCCATATCAAGAACTTCCACTGGAACATCAAAATGATTTAAGTCTGCACTTGCAAATAAGCCATAGCACCATGTGTTTGAATGCACAGCAAGCTTTGTAGGTTCCTTTTTGTGTCTTCTGTACTTGGTGTCTGGCTTAGAATGGAACAGAATGCCTACCATACGGCAGGAGGAACACTTGGCTTGTGTGAGCAGATAAATGACTATGATCCAAAGCCTCTTTACTCCATCTAGACGTTGTGGTGTAGCGAGGTCAGGACCTTGGCCCCTTGTGTTTTGGAAACAGTTTTCAGGTGATAAAGGACATTGCTATACTGATACCATTGCATGGTAACATTAGAAATCACCTCAGCAGGCTTTGGCAGAAAAACTATGACACTGCCAAATGATTTAACTCTTACAAATGCTTTTGAATGACTGTAAAAAAAATCACTCTAAAAGTAAAACAGTATGATATGTAATAGAGCAAATTTTGTAATAGAGCAAAATTTACACTGTAAACAAAAGAGCAGAAGGAAAATTTCTTTAGGAATATACCTATGTAATGAATTTTTCTTGGTAGTAAAATATATAATAGAAATATGTTAGTCTTATTAGAAATTAAAAATAAAGAGAAAAGGCATGGTGTCTCATTGAGAAAATGTAAACAATAAATAAAATGAGGGGGAAAAATTCAAATCCCCCATAATCTTACCACCCAGAGATTACATTAACAGATTAGTGGATACCATATTAGCCAATGTGAATGTACCACCACCACCACCACAGTAACACTGGGATCATTGTACTGTTTTATTTTATGCTGTCACTGAACTAAAACCCCCAGTAATGAGATAGGTTTTCTCTTTGCTTGTCAAGGCAGGCTGAAGTTCTTTGCAAACATCTAGTCCCTGAAACCCTAGAGAACAGCAATGCACCAAAGGCTGTGGACCAGTATTAAGGGGAGAGGAAAGTGGAGTCTTAGAAAGAGTTCGAACCAATCCAACCCGAACTTCAGACACTAGGCCTCTGGCTAAAGACAACCTACATTGCCTGTCTCATTTCCTTCCTTCCTTTTTTAAATGGCAGCAAGAAGAAAGAAGAAATGAAGAGGCTCAATTACCTTTCTAGAGTCAAAGAGAAGAAAGCTGAATGGAGTAAGGAATAATACATGAGAAAGCCTCTGAATCCCCATGGCTCATTGAAATCAGCTCTTGCTCCTTTGTGTGGAAGGAGAAAAGAGCTGAGGTTTCTCACTCAGATCTGGGCTGGCTTAGACACTGACACCTGCCTAGACATCACATTGCCTGCTACCTCTTTGTGCTACCTCTAACAGCCCCAATTCTTCTTCAGATGAAAAAGTAGGTCACAGTCTTTCAGGATTTCAACCAAAGAGCGTCTCACAGAAAATTTCAGCGGGAGTCATCTTCCCTACCATCGGAGGGCTGGCAGCGCCCTGCAATATTTATGAAGTGTTATTACATTATGGTCACTCCCATGCTGCCATACATCTGTCAACGTATGTGGAGCGACCGATCATTGAAATCCATCTAACGAGGACACAACCTCACGTCTTGAAGTTAAATCTCACAGAAGCAATACTCATGAATTCGCCTTATTAAGTTTCAGTCTTTGTATGTAAATGAAAGTATTAAAACAATGAGATACAGATCAAAGTCTTCGTTTTAGTCTCTCGCCTCAGATTTAATTTAAAAGTCTTAAATTATGCAGCGAATTGCATCTCTTTATTCTTATGGCTGTTTAAAATGTATTTAATTATCTTCCCTAACACGCAGAGACTACTTCTGCCTAGCAGTCCTCTCAAATGAATGCATTCCAAATCGGTTTTGCTGAGTTCTTAAGAATAATTAGGCCCTTCACCATCCATCCTGTGCCTTCAGGGTCTTGCATTGGATTTCTCTGGGAAGCCGAGTGATTGCCTTGAACGTCTATAGGCTCATTAGGTGCTCGTTAGTGGTCCGGAGGACATCCATCTTCAGCAAGTCTCCAGACAGAGTGATGCCACCCCTCACCGAATGCTTGAGTCTCAGAAAACACTTTTGATCAGCTTCCTGAAATTCAGGTGTAAATGGAAAACAGCTTCTTTGACACAATTTTATGGACTCCTCCTCTCCTCTCTAGGTTGGTCCCTTGATCAACTAACTGTTCTTTTTCCTTAAAGAACCAATGATGCATGAATGCATTGGTGGTAGTGCTGGTGGTGGTGGTGTGTGTGTGTGTGTGTGTGTGTGCTTTCCTCTTGGAGTCTCAAATGGAATAAAGGATGGCTCCTTTATCCTATAACTTCTAATGAAGGTTCTGTCATTAGAACATATTGGAGAGAAGCATAAAAGCAGCAGGAATGGGGTTCCTGACAAGGGACCTTTTTATCAATGTGGTTCTTGGAGTAATATACCAAGTGAGCCATGCTGTGGGATTTGAAGGTACTGGGTTATGGAGTCACTTTTGTCACTTAGATGTGGCGGGTGGCCTCACATGCTATTAGCAGAAAGGGGTTCTGCTTCTGGCACATGTCAAAATCTGCAAAACTCTGACGTGGGTACATCTTTTTGTACCTGGAGGTACAAGCTAGCATCTGTGTGCTTAGCCTTTGATTATCTCTGGTCAATAAGAAGTTTTCTTCTTGATTCTGGTTTTAGCAAGGTTTTCATTGATATTCTTGTTAGAATTAGGACATAGGATAGTACAGAATAAAGGAAGGGATTTAGATTTCAGAGCAAGACTTTAATAGCTTTTGGATGTTACTCAAATTGTAAGCGTTTGTTTTTTGTTTTTTCTTTAAAGTTTGGGCTTTGTGACCACTCTGGAAGCCTGTCCAAACCCACACACATTGAGTTCCTATCAATCTCTGGGGCACAGTGTGTAGAGACGCTAGAGCTGCAACCAGGAATGGCATGGCCCCTACCTTAGTAATTATTTATAATTTATTGGGGGGTGTTAAAATATCATTACAATATAATGTAGTAAATTAGTTTTTCATTTTGTTTTAAATGGACACAAAATATTTATGTTCTATTTAATTTGGTGAGTTTTTTTTTTATTTAAAACTTAATATAGCAGAGGTCTTAGTTAACCTAAAACATGATTTCCACCAACTGAACTATGTATACTCACAAATGAGAAGCACATGGTTTGAAATGAAAACTTAATGAAATATCTGTTAAAGCACAAATAAACACACACACAAGGCTAACTACTTGGTGGGACAGGTGACTCCTCAGGTCTTTAATGCTTTGGTTGGCATGTACACGAGATGGAACCTACATGGAGGGGTTTGTATGCAAGTCACTGGGGGCAAAGAAATGAGGGTGGCATCAGCCTCTAGCCCAGCCTAGCCCTATGGACAGAGACAAGCCTTGTAGGAGTAAACCGTGAGACACAGGCACAATCATTGGTGCCAAAGTGACAAAATAATATACCGACATGGAGAGGTGAGCCTTCTGCCCACTTCTGCATTAATCACACTGTAGTGTCACAGCAGAGATTAGCAGAGGCCTATTGGTCCCTCTGGCACTGGAGGACCTTCTGCTTTAGGGCATCAGAAGCATGGCATATATCCCTACTGTTATGAAGAATAGGCACGAGGTAAGAGGACATGTATAAGACATTATATTCAAAGTAAACTGGGGAGCATCAAATTCAAATGAGAAACTGACTCTTAGAAATTGTGAGGACATGGAAACTCCATGTATTGCCAGTGACATATGTCAGGGATTTGTGGTTCTTTTTTTCTTCTAGATTAAATTTTAAAAATATTATACCATGATTAAGTTTGGATGGTAAACTCCTGGAGTGCTGCCTTCATATCCCGTGCTTTCCGATATCTTTAAAATAGATCAAATGGTGCCAGATACACAGTAGCCATTCATTGAAGGCATGGTCTTGCACAGAGGGGGGAATCCAAGAGAGAATTGGCTTCTCTTTTGGCTTAGTTTTTAACAAACTGATCCCAAGCATGAACCTTCTCAGACAATCAGGGGAAATCTTGGTTTAGATATGGACTAGTGTCTAAGAATATAGGAGCAGCCATAGACCAGCCTGGCTAGGACACTGATTACTTTACCTATACTTTCTATTCCTTGATCTCTGTCACTCCCTGTCCCCAGCCAAGAGTTTCTAGGGAGCCTTACCAACCACATAAAGTTCTTTCCCAGAAAATGGTTCTTTCCACAATAGAAACACAATGGACAGGCAAGATACCATGGAGCCTGGATTTGACTCCCAGCTCTACAATGCAGTCACTTTGTGGTATTAGGCAAGTTACTTTGCCCTCTGTGCCTCAGCTGGGTCATCTATAAAATGACAGTGATGACAATCTCTACTCATACAGGGCTGCTGTGAGATTGAAATGAGACAACTGGTGAAAGCATGCACAAACCAGACCACTGTCAGTGCTCAATAAGTGTGGCCTATATGAATTGTTATGATGCCATATTTCAGTGCTATCCAGCTACTCGGGGACATCCTGCTTCTCTTTATTCTGTACAAATTATCACATGCATCGCCCATGCTTATGTATATAATCCAGAGGTGGAATCTAATGAAAACAAAAAAGCCAAAACTGATGAACAAAATAGATCCAGAGACATGGAAGCAAGGGAAAGACTGAGGGACCTCAGAGAGAAAAGTGGAGGGGGGGGGGCGGGGGCTGGGAAGAGATTAACCAAATAATTTATATCCCTATATGCATAACCCATGGACACAGACAATAGTGAGGTGAAGCCTGGGAGGGCAGCAGGAGCCAGGTGTAGAAAGTCAATTGGAAACAGGAGGACATCTGTAATATTTTCAACAATTCAACAATAAAGATAAATTTAAAAAATAATCTAGAGATCGAGAAACTGAAGTTGTTTCTGTAAGAGGAGCTGGTGAATCATTAGCACAGAATCCTATGGTCAGACGTGAGGCCCCCAGGGCCTTCTGATGTGGGCGCAGGCCTCTGGGCTTGGTATTCTGCACCAGTTGCCAAGAGCATCAAGGGGCCGAGTCTGACAGTGAAGGCAGCAGATTTCCTCCCTGCTGTTGTAGCTGTACCCACTCAACTGGAATGACCTGACTTACTTTTTTTTTTCTTTTCTTGTGCTCAGAAGGCATGCATTTGCATATCTTAGAACCAGATTCCTCAATCTGTTCCCACATCACTCAGCCAAGTTTGAGGTGCCCGATAATCTTACAAGGAAAGTTAAGCTGTACAGGTAAGAGCCTGGCCTCTGCCCCTGGAGAGTGCACTCCATTTGTACAAAGGCTGGAGCTGACCAGGAGTGAGTTCTTGTTTCAGATCTGGTTCTACTGTGTTCTTAGAAAGAAAACAGAAACCTAAGCCTGCCTTCTAATCCTTCGAGACTACTTGCTATTTTGCCCGTATCACTTACATATTGTCCAATAACCCAAGGAGGGAAAAAAGCACAGAATATCATGCTGCTTCTCTGTGCTTCCCTTCCCTCTGGAAGGTGACCTTGTCAGTCCCAGCTGCCTTGGTTGGCCCCGAAACCAACTGCAATCGTCCCATCCTTGAGTCCATAAGAGCTGTTGAGCCAACACTTTCTGTTTGGCCTTCCATGGGGAATCTGAAATCTGACCTCTTACACATTGTGGTGTATGAACTGGCAAAGTTCTTGAGGGAAATACTGCAATGAAAATCACTGCAAAATGTCTCAGAGAAGGGAAAATTATAACAACAGAAATAATAACCAAAAGCAGAATACAATATTTAAATAATAATGTTAAAATATGTAAATAAAACCCAAAAAGATGTATATAAACTAAACCACAATTTCTTGGGGGAAAAATCACTGGCTCTGGAAGGCAGAGGGGAGATGGGGATCGGTCCTACCTCTTCCAATTGCACCATGAGAGTGACATTGTGCCCTTGCTCTGCTGTCAACTTTCCATCCGCCGTGACGATCCGGAGACCCCGTGGGGCCTTCCCTGGACACTTCTGTGGTTTGGCCGTGTACTGTTCTCTCACACCATCTGTGCAGTTATTGGAAACCACCTTCCTATACCTACATGGAGAAGAGCTCAAGTCATAATCCAGCTCATTATAATTCAGATCACACTCCCAATGTTTTAAACTGAACCTGCTGCCTAGCCCTGAGGGCTATCACTAACTACATTTCATGTTGCTCTGAGGATTATAAAGCTCCCAACAGGAAGACAGATGATCATAGCAGCACATTGGACCTATTACTAGCACTTCCATATGCTTCTTTCATTCATTTAGTCAATCAATAAATCATTTCACTTCGGAGCTGTGGGAAATGCGTAGCAGTAGAAGACATGGTTCTTGCCCTCACTAAGTTTATAATCTAGTTGAAGAGATATGTGGATAATCTAGGAGCTACTCCAAAGGTTATATAATTAAGGGTTAGAATGAGTAATATGTATCACAAGGGAATTTTCAATTCGGAGAAAGAATAGATTGTTATGGATGACATGGTTTAACATTAGATCTCACAGAGCATGCTATAGTAATGGCATAGTTCAGAAAGTTGGCTAAATTTGCTCATTTCTACTCAATATTTCATGTGGGGTTATACTGGCTAAATCATTGAAACTTCATATTAAGGAGACTTCACTCTGCAGATTGAGTCAATCCTTCCTACACTTTTGCTTATTTCTTATTGTTTTTGCTTTAATACAATAATAAATTATCCTATAAGTTTACCCTATACAATTGATCAGAGTCATAATAAATTAAATCTAGCTCTGAAAACAATAGCCTGCAAGCCAAATCCAGCACACGGCCAGTTTTTATAAATAAAGGTGTAATGTAGTTTTAGGATAATTAACCTTTAAGGCTTTGTAGGTTCAGTGTTACCTATTCATCATCTTTTTTGTGTGGTGGTCCACAGTAACCATTTTATGTATTCATGTACAGGATGACCCCCCCACACACAAATGTATACACATACATTTTTTTGATAGCTCAATTGATGCTTCTTTCTGTTCAGATGTAACCCATTGGAATTAATAATTATTCAAAGTGTGTATACATTTTGGGGAACACCCTGTATTTGATTACCAAAGACTAGTGTCTATAATTAGTGGTAGAGTTCAAACTGGAAGCAAAGCCCCAGATCTTCCACTCTTCAAGACCAGGTATGAAGGGCCAGCTAATAAATGCTTTAGCTTTGCAGGCTATATGGTCTTTGTGACAAGCGTTCAACTCTTTGGTTGTAGCATGAAAGTGAACAAGGAATGAATGCAGCTGGGTTAAAACACACACACACACACACAAAAACACCTTTATTTATAAAAACTGGCCGTGTGCTGGATTTGGCTTGCAGGCTATTGTTTTCAGAGCTAGCCAAAGTCTTTTCCTTGATTTCCCAGTCTCAGAATTGACTACCTAAGCCCATAGTTGAGAAAGTCAAATTAAATACTGTCTGAGGAAGTGCTCTGACCACTATGGATCACTACAAGGTCAATTATTAATCTTTAACTTACCTTGTAAGGTAGTTGTATGGATTAAATGGATTAATGTACACAGAGTACTTAAAACCACCCTGACAATTAGCAAGTGCTGGTGAAATGTTAATAATAATGTTACCAATTACTTTTATTTATTATTATTATTATTATTATTATTATTATTTGACGTGTTAACCACCCTCAGGTCTTCCAAATGTCGTTAGGATAAGTCACAAATGTCATAAACTTCTGCCAGAAGCCCTCCACAAGCTAACTTCATTCTAATTTTCTGGACACTTTCTCCCCCACAGCTCATTCTGCTCCAGCCACACCTCTCCTTTTAATCAAATTGAAAGTATTTATTTTATTTTGCTCTTTCTGCTTCTATGCCCTCCTGTATGCTCCATCACTATCATGCTTTCAGTCACAGCTTATCATCTGTCTTTTCCTGACTATGACAGTAAAATAGTAAGATGTAAGAAGTTCATATTTCTTAAAAACATATATTTTTATTGACTTCAGAGAGAATGGGAAAGGGAGGTAGAGATAGAAACATCAATGATGAGAGAGAATCACTGATTGGCTGCCTCCTGCATGCCTCACATTGGGGATCTAGCCTGCAACGTGGGCATGTGCCCCGAGCGGGAATTGATCTGTGACCTCCTAGTTCATAGGTCGATTCTCAACTAATAAGCCATGCTGTCCAGTGAGAAGTTCATTAAAAAAATGATTTTTAGAAACAGAGGAAGGGAGAGGGAGTGCGTGAGAAAAATATCAATATGAGAGCAGAACATTGGTCAGCTGCCTCCTGCATATCCCCTACTGGGGATGGAGTCCGCAACCTGGGCATGTGCCCTACCTGGGAATCAAACCGGCAAGCTTTCAGTGCATGGGACAAAACCCAACAAATTGAGCCACACTGGCCAGCGCCAAGTTCATATTTAGAAAGTTCTTATTGCATTGTAGTTTAGTCATAGGGCTAAATTCTTCACAAGACTTTTCTTACTCATCTTCAAAATATCCCTAATAAGGAAGGTATTCTTACTCCTGATATATGGATGAAGAAGTTAAGATTCAAAGAAGTTAACTCGTTTTCTCAAGATGACACAGCCAGGACAGGACCCCAGACAACTTTTCTCTGGAACACATCTGCTTTTTTCTGCTGTGCTGTACTGATTCATTAAATGGGGCAAGGTCATCCCTTCTCTAAACCCTTTAAGGAATCCTTCTGATTGACTTGATAGGAATCATGTATGCCTTGTAGGACTGTCTTCCTGTGTATGACTGTGAACTTTAAGCTCCTTGAGGGCATCATTGTGCCCTGGACATGCAAGCCTGATCATCAGGAAGTCCACACTGGGATGTGGTTCCATTTTAAATATTGAAAAATAGCCCTTCAGGCACCTCACCCACCAACCCAGCTGTGCGGATCCCTCTCTTTAGAATCCCTGCTTCTCCTTACAATTCAGCAACTGAAGGGTTCACACCTAGCCCAAGTGGCAGCCTCAAACCCCTGCTACTTCACCGAGATCTCTACTCCTTGGATACTGGAGCATAGTGGCATTCTGGTACCAGCAACGGTAGCAAAACGTAACTGTCAAAGTCACAGAGTGATTATGGCATCCTACTGAATTTAACTGTGCGTCGGAAACTCGCTGTGTTTCTGAGGTGAGGCACTACTGGGCAAATAAAAGGCAGATTACAATTTTTAATCACTTAGCATCCAAGCACACCTGCGACTGTCTTGGCGAGTAGCTATAGAGGCATGGGCTCACCATCGCCACTGTCATCATCATCTAGGGAACATTCCTTTTGTTTGTCTCGGCTCTGCCCCATCGTTGCCTCAGGCTTTCCTAAATCCTGTAACAACAGGAGTTCTGCTTAAATCCAAAGCACGGATCCTTCCCCCCCTGGGATTCTGCCACAGAGAAGACTTGGTAATTTTTTTAAACGCTCATTAAAAACCATTCTGAAACTATTTCATTTCCTGGATGAAAATGGAATCGCATTAGCCCTCCCAGACCTGTCCTGGAAATTTAGAAGAAAATTGTGCATAAATACACAGTTAATTTACTCAAGTAAGCACACACCTGCTTTTTGCAATACAGAATGCTCCTATTTTCATACCAGCAGCTGTCCCTGGGTCTGAGTTACATAAATGAATAATGCATTTAATATGTTATTAAATGGGGCTGCTGCCTCCACAATAACAAGGCAACTTATGATTATGTTGGACCTAAGCTCTGAATATTGCTGGGATGCATTTAGTGAATAAAGCACTCTTCAATCTACCAAGAAGAAAAGCGATCTCTAATGGCAGGGGAGTCTGTACAATCACTGGAAAGGAAACATTCTGCAAGCGTGCCTTTGATATTACCGACCACTCATCAGTAGATAGTGTCTTATTACTTCAACAACCCCGATTCAACTATTCTCTTCTTATCTTGATACTCCTGTCACCTTTTCCTTTTTACCTCTACCTTCTTTGATTTTGCTTCTGTTATTCCTGTCAGTTTTTAAAAAAGATGAAGGCCATAGTTTCTCTTTGTGAGAATAAAACTGTTATTTTAGTATTTAGCAGGCTTTTTTAATCTTCTGATTTGGGGCGGAATACAGATGTTTATGACTATTCAGTCTATGCTGAGGTGACAAGATAGTCAAGCTCAGCCCATAGAAATCCTGTCCTCTATTTAGGATCACTGGAAGGAACTTTTAAAATAAAATGAATGATGCCCTGGCTGGTGTGGCTTAGTTGGCTGAGCATCATCCCATGCACCGAAAGCTCACAAGTTCCCACATGCCTGGGATGCAGGTCAATCCCCAGTGGGGGCATGCAGAAGGCAGATCATTGTTTCTCTCCTCCCTTTCTCTCTCTAAAACCAATAAAAACATATTTTTAAAAAATAATAAAATAAAAGAATGTCAAGAGAATTCCTCCAGGAATTATGATTTAATTGAGAATTCTGGGCATCTATATGTTTTATTTTTGTTTTAAGTCCCCCTCATGATTCTAGTGTGCATACAGATTACAAACCACACTACCCAGGTGGTTAAAATGTAGGACCAAATTGCCTGAGTTTAAATTCAGGCTCTTACATACCATATGAACTCGGGCAATTTATACAACCACTCTCTAATATAAAATAAGGGAAAATTACAGGATTTTTTTTATGAAGCTCCTGGGAGGATTAAGTGAGATTATGACTTCAATAGGGCTGAGGATAGAGTCTGGCACATTGTAAGAACTTAACAAATATTAAAATATCAAAAGTTAGTAAAGATAACTAGTATTTATAGAATTAAACATGAACTTGTTATTATCCAGCAAATTCCCTAAAAACGGAAACTATACTTAAAATAGAAGCTATGTTATTATTGCCAAGATTATCTCAAGATCAAATCTGTCCATGTCAATTCTTTTCTTAAAATCATTCACAACTTACTGTGGGCTTATTCATGAAGGGTACAGGTCAGGTCTCAACTAGAGGCCCATGATCTGGCCCCAAGTTAATTTTCTAGCTTAAGCCCTTCCACTGTCCAACACACTTCCCCAGCTCTGGCAAGCTGATGTCTACAAGCCTTCTTTTGCCTGTTCTGTTCATTCTGCCTGGAATGCTCTTTCCTCCTGTCAAGCTCCAATTCATTCTATAAAAATCACCTTAGAAGTCACGCTTTTCTGTAGAATTGTCTCTTCCCTTTTCCACAGTAGTTACCCCATGCAGTGACCAGTGCAGAGCTAGAACTCTAGGTCTTCTTATAGCCGAGGCTGGTCTTATTGACACTGAACTGGGGAGTTCTCATTTGTGCTCATGAGAAAGATTTAGTTTACTTCTTTTTGGATTGTATGTATTATATGCCTTTGTTTTCAAGGGAAAACTGTGTTGTTATAATGACACTCGATTTAATGCAACAATACTGATAAATAGAACAAGCCTTGAGGAGATAGACGGGAGCTAGTTCTGGGTACAGTGTAGGGATAAGACTTAAAATCTTCTTCAATGCAATGTTCCCATATTTAAGAATGATCTTGTGCAGTAGTCAGAACATCAATGTTTAGAAAGAGTTGGGTTCCATGGCTAAGCAGTTTGTTCCCCTTAAACTGAGTAAGTGGACCCTGGAATTAAGGGACTGTCATAAGGCAGTCCTAGAGAAATGGAGGAAAACTTTCCTTGCAAGAAGCAGGATGGAAGTACATGTCATTTCATTTCAGCAATTAATGGAAAGCGACTTTGTTTTAAATGCCAACTTGGTGAAATGGGACATATGGTAATACTAAACGAGATGACTTAAAATTGAGAATCATGAGAATGACACATGGAATCCACTAACTAAGTCAACTAGTTGTACAACCAGTTTATATAAAGAACTTTTCCCTTCCTTTGAGCATCTGCAATCCAAGGAATCCTGATAATCATTTCAAATTGCCCATGGACATGACAGAGCCATAAGGGATCTCAGGCCATCAAACACAACCTCTTCATTTTGCACAAAAGGGAAAGCAGGTACAGTTTAGAGAGGTTCCCAAGGTCACACGGGGGACTAGTAGCAGTTCTGGGCCTCTGGCTGGAGTCCGGTGTTCTCTTGCCACTATGCCCTACCACCTGGTTGAGAATTGGTAATGCCAACACCATTGAATGGACAACAAGAGCTATGTGAGAAACAAGCTCTCCGCATACAGTGACATTCACCTTTTTCATTTCCCAACCCCAATACTATCCATGAACACAACATCTAAGAAAGGCACTCTGAAGCATCAACTTGGTAGCAACAATGACCAAGTCTCTGCTGGGAGAATGCACCGTGCTTTGCTGGAAACCAGCTCCATGAGCCCCTGTAGTGTCGAGTCTGTAAATAATGCAAGTGATGTCCTTTCTGTGGACTTCAAACACATGCACCACTTTGAGGACCAGTTATTCTCCATGATACACACTGATTAATCTCACTGAGGAGATCAAACTGAACATGAAATCCCCACCAAGCACATAAATGTGGTCACCAGGGTAAAAGCCACAGTCCCCAAAGACCCTGGGAATAGCAACTCCAGGGCTATGGCAGGGTAGCCAGGGTCTAAATATTTCCATGGCTGATGTAGAGAGAAAAAAGTTTATAGAAAGCACTTACCAGTAAAAGTATTCCAAATGTAAATTGATAGTATGAAGATTACTATTTTGCTAGAATTTATGTATGTGTATATATTTTTTTCTGGACCCACTAAATTAATGCTACTTTCAAATCATTTTTTAAGCTTCCTGAGTAAATATCCCTATTGTATATTGAGAAACTAATCCTCAGGAACAATAAAAGCTTTCATTTTATATTCATCCAGGAGGAATTCATAGCTCATCTAAAGAAACTCCACAAGCAGAAATGTCTATGCACACCTTTTCATTTTTTTTAACACATCTAGAAATATCTCTTAGATAGCAAGAACATAATCTTAATAGCAAGAACATAATCTCTCCCTTGAGAAGATTATCTTGGTTTCTTAGAATAAACCAGCCCAACACCCACTTTATATTTACAGATTTTTTTATGGTTGGCATGAAACAAGCAATGTCCTAGTTAATTTAGCAGGTTAAATTTGCAGCACATTCCCTGGATCCCACACAGTAGAAACAAGATATAATCACATATGAGTAGAACTAAATGAGCTTGTGTTTGTGTATGTGCAGACTGAGATATATACAGACTCTGATAGAGAAACAGAGAGAAATGATTTGGGGGTTATTTCATGTAAGAAAATATACAAATGAATACTGGTTTCATGTTTTACAGATAAGACAGGGGAGGCTTAGATTAAACATGTCTTAGATCTCAGTATTGTAGTAACTATTAAGTATTAAATAAATGTCTAGACTATATATACACAATAAAAACAATTCCCTCCTCTTTTTTCCTTTACTGCAGAGGAGCCCTTACCTGATGGCTATTGGTGATGGTATCTGCATGTTGTAAAGTGACTACTGTCTGCTAAACATTTTGCTATATATTCATAATATCTCTCTATATAAAAGCCTAATATGCAAAGTGTCCCCTCAGGAGTTCGACCAGCAGGGAGTTCGATCACTCGCTATGATGTCACTGACTACCATTGGGCGGCGCGGAACAAAGGAAGGCCCCGGTTGGTAGCCGGCAGCTACTAGGGACCCTACCCATGCACGAATTTTGTGCACTGGGCCTTCTGTAGTATTATATTTATCCCAACAGCAAATGGAAACATTTTATAGACTAGAAAACTAAACTCAAAGAAAGGAAGACATATGCTAAGAATGATAAATGGCAGAGCTTGTACTAAAATCCTTTTTTTGGCCCAGTCAGTGTTGCTCAGTGGTTGAATGTCGACCAATGAACCAGGAAGTCACAGTTCCATTCCAGGTCAGGGCACATGCCCAGGTTGTGGGCTTGATCCCCAGTGTAGGGTGTGCAGGAGGCAGCAGATAAATAATTTTCTCTCATCATTAATGTTTTTCCTCTCTCCCTCTCCCTTCCTCTCTGAAATAAATAAAAATATATTTTTAAAATAACACTTGTTAAATGCTAATATAACTGTTTTTCACCAAACAAAACATCCCCCATTATATTTCATTCTTCATACATAACAAGCTTAAGCTCCAGTACCAGCCTCTTTGCTTTCCATGGAATGGCTAATGGAAGGTGTGAGGGTAAAGGGTAAATGAACAGAGGCAGGGAGCTTACAGTGGAGAACATAGCTGGACTCTGCTCACACACTTTTCCATGGACCAAGGACTAAGGACTGGTGGCCACAGCCAACTGGAGGGACATTCTGCACCCATTTCAGCTCTTATTCCAACTATCTCTTCTCAGTCCTAGCCAAGAACTAAAACAAAACCTGCACAATTATTCTGCACAGTGAAGCTGATAAATATTTTGGCATCTCCTCAAGATAGCATTTCTATGGAGCATGATATTAGCCGATGCTAGAATGTTTCCATCACGGTGAAGTGAGTGAACCTGAGAACACTGCTATATATACACAGGGTAATAAGCTGACTGTGAAAGTGAACAAAACCATTTATAAAGTGAGGCATTTAAAAAATAATAAAAGGAAAAGGAAGGTTTACCTGCATGCTTTCGGCTAAACTGTAAGATAGGTGATGTTGGGAGGTTTGCTTGTTTAGCTTGACTGACAAGAAATGATTGTTTACTAGACCCATTCAATTCAAACTCTGACTGCATGACCACAGGTGTGCTCTGTGTAGGGGATAGGGTGAGAGAGTGAGGTGTCTGGGGGAGCAACATTTATGGAAGGACCACTCTCAGGCTGACCTTGCACCTGTGATGCCCCTGTGCTTATCTCTGCCCAAAGCTAAATCAGCTTCTGTACTGACGGAGCAGTCGATGCCCACAGATGGGTTAAAACTGGCACTGGAGAGACTTGGGGTACATGATGGCTCCTTAATTCTATAGGCACAGTGGCCCTTTCACCAGGTGATCTCTTGGTTTTTATTGTCTGAAATGACCTTCCTCACCTTGTTAATGTGGGAAATGCTCCTCACCCTTCCTCTCAGTTTTGCCTTACAGAATCTATGGGCATTTATATTTTAAAGGAGAATTATAGTTAGTACAAATGATTCTCTACTGTGTGGGACTCGAAGGAGGTTTGCAAGCAGGAAGCTAGTATTTTAGCCCATACGGGGCAGATATCTGGAAAAGCCTGAATACAAAGGTCCAAGATAGAACCAGGGAGCTGGGTGGAATTTGCTTTACAAATCAGCAGAAACACCTCCAATTGCCAAAAGAGACTAATTATTGTTGTATGCTTTTAACAACAATTATGATGGTATGAGGATGTTAATTGCAGCATTGTTTAGAGTAGAAGAAAATAGGAAATGAGCAAAATGTCCAAAAAGAGGATGCCTTAGAATCCCAGGTGCTTTAATACCATGGAATTAAATGTAATTAGAGAAGGCAACCTTATATAATCCAACATGAAAAGATGTTGAAGGTATGTTTTTGAATGAAAAGTGGGGGAAAATAAACAATATATTTAGTAGGACATTACATATAAAAACAACCTCCCCAATTAATTTTGTATATTTTTTTCTTGGCATAATAAGCCACTGGCAAATAAAAAGTGTTTGATAACACACATGGCAATCAGATCACAGTTGTGTGGAAAAGAGGGCAGGATTGGGGTGATGATCTAAATGGACTTTTTAAACATAGAACCTGTGTATACATTTCTTCTGTAATTAAATATTGTTAATGAAAAGCTAAGTGCTTAATGACAGCACTGTAGTGGCTATAACATTCAATACTGAACCTGTGTTTAGATGCCAATGAATCAACACACAGCCAAGTGACATCTGGGGTGAGGGGCTGGAGTGACAGTAAGAAAGGCAGAAAGTTCCTTTTCAATTTCATCTACATTTTACCTCTTGCAAAATACAGTGTGTTTAGACAACACACTGACCAGTAGGTTCCTATTGTCACACACACGCACACATCCTCCCTCATCCCAGCCAGACACACACGCACGTGCACGCACACACACACTCACACATACATTAGCGCATTGGGCCCTCTGTAGGTGGTCACTCCACCTGTGAGCATCTTACTCTTAAGAGCAGGAATTTCATCAGACCTGCTAATGGCTGGTATTTATCACATGCTCTCTTTACATAAGCTCACTCACTGAGGCTGGTGCACAACCTTTTTGCACAACCTTTGCCTGGAATAGATGAAGGCAGTAGATATAACTTAAAAATCCTTTAGGATCAGATGCTATCATGTAAACCCATCGACATGAACCATCCTCTGAGAGTGAAGGCCGAACCCTGGGGAGTAATGCTTGTCATTCTGTGATGAATAAACATAACTGCACTGACAAACACTAATACACCTGGACGCTGATCACTGAATCACACTTTTAAGTTTAATTTTAATTTTATAGGGAATAGATGAAAAATGCCATTGAATAATTTATGCATCTGTGACATTTCATTTTATGTAAGTCAGGATTTATTCAGATTTCAAATACTGATTTGCCTAAGGATTGGTGAAACCTATTTAGAGGTAGCTTTAAAAATGTTTGTGTGTGTGTGTGTGTTTTCATTCTGCCTATTGAGTAGCATCTGGAACAATTTAGAATCCTCTATACTTCAGCGTCTTCTCATCAATACCAGAAGAGAGAGAGTAATATAACTTCCTTGACTGATAGAGGTAGTGAAATAAAATCAATTCTGATATTAGCTTTAGGGGTTTCTGATGCCCTTTACAAGCTCTAAACATGCTGGTACATACAAGCAATAAAAGTTTAAGTTATGTGTTTAATGTTATAAACTTAGTTATAACATTAAGGTTATCTATTCCATCAGCCCTTTTCAATTGTTTCCCAAGGTATTAGATGCTGACAACCTCACTGACCCATTGCTGTGAAAATGTTATTTGTATTTATCTTAGATTTTGTGTCATGGATCAAAGAAACCACAACTTATTCCTTCATTCAAAGGTTCTAGGAATCCATGACAGCAGAGAAAATTATATTTGTTTTTTCCCTTCCTGTTGAAGAGCTGTATATATTATTTTGGAAATCTTTTTTTAATTAAAAATAAAAAATGTTAAAATTTTCAACTAAGGGTAAGTGCATAAGAGAAAACCCGGAAGTCACACTCCAGTCCTGTAGCTGGCATGAGAAGTAAGGAGTTGTCAAGTAGAACTGGCCTGCTGGTGAGATGCCTATATCTTACTCTCTCCTCCCTCCCGCTTCCTCTCCCTCTCTTCTTCCCTTTCCCTCTTTTTAATTTTTAATGTCAAATTTTAAAATATGCACAAATGAGAGAATATAGTATAGTAAATCCCCATGTCTCTATTAGCATCCTCAAATATTACCAATATCTTTTCCTTTTTTAACATTTTATAGGAAATCTCACACATTATATATATGTAAAAGATAAGGTAGGTAGGTTTATTTATTTAGTTAGTTAGTTAGTTATTTTGGCCTAACAAAAATATGATTATCCTACCTAAATATATAACTATAACATATTTTGTTAATATAATATCATAAATACAAATATTTAGATTTAGATATAACCTGTGACGGTTAATTTCATTTGTCAACTTGAATAGGCCACGGGGGTGCCCAAATATTTGGTCAATCATTATTCTAGGTGTTTCTGCCAGGGTGGTTTTGAGTGAGATCCACATGTAAATCAGTATATTGCCTAAAGCAGACTGCCTTCTCCAATGTGTGTGGGCCTCATCCAATCTGTTGACGGTCTGAAGGGAACAAAAAAGCTGACCCTCCCCTAAATAAGAGAGAATTCTTCCTTTCTGATGGCCTTCCCCTGAGCATCAGTGTTTTTCCTGCCTTCACACTCAGACGAAAGCAGCCGTCTTCCTGGGTTTCAAGCCTGCTGGCCTTCAGGTAGAAAGTACACAGTCAGCTTTCCTGGTTCTCTTGCTTTCAGGCTAGGACTGCAAGCATACATCAGTTATCTAGCGTGCCATGCACCCTGCAAATTTTGGGATTTGGATTGGCCCACCTCCGTAAATATGTGATCCAATTCCTCATAAAAATAAATTATCTATCGATCCATTTAGCTAGCTAGCTATCTGATATAAAAACATACCCCTGGAAAACCCTGACTAATACATCTCCTAATCACCAGTCCATATTTAAATTTCCCCAAATAGCTAAAATATGTCTTTAGCATCCAAATATGTCACATGCACTATTTTTAAGTCTATAAATATCAGTTACATTTATGGAAAAGTCATGGATTATTTTCTCTTTTATGATATTTCTTAAAATAATACTGGATAAATTCCACAACACAGAACATCAAACCCAAAACTTAGAATCTGATTCCAGATTTATAAGGATCCGAACGCATGCCTTCAATGTGCCAAGAACGGACATGGAAAAACCCTTTCCTGCTAATATACTCTTGAAAAGTCAATGAGCTTCTTCTCTGACTCTAGGTCTCACATTTACAATGCAGGAAATGCAGATATGAAATAGTTATTTGGCCTTCCTCACAGGGATGCAGGGACGGTAAAATGTAGTCTTTATTGAGGAGTTCTGAAATAAAGTATTAAAAAATGAAGCAATTTATATATTATCACCATCATCTTTGAACCTGTTTTACTTCTTTATTTATAACTGGGGTTTTATTCTCAGATGAAATGTGTGGCATTAGTGCAAATCTGTGCTCCATCACTAAAATGAATGAAAGCAAATAAATTGTGCTGTAATGAAATAGGCCTGGTTTTGATCAGAAGTAATTCTGTATGTTTAACACATGCTGAAAAGCAGCAAAGGTTGACCTCTCAAGGTCACTGCTTCAGATACTCACCCAGTACTGTTGAGATAACTCTGTCCCAGGCTGCAATCCTTGGACAGAGAAGATGGATTGAACCAAAACGCTGGCAGGCACTGACCATTGCTGTGTCGCTCATAGCCGTAGTCACTGTTGGGGAAAGAGCCAAGAGAAACCTTTCAGTAGGTGGCAAAATTTCTGAGAACCATTTCATGTTAGTCCACAGGCAACTTCAACTCCAGTCATTTAGTCAAAAAAGAGGTATTCACTAAATGCCAAAAACTGAATTTTTTCCCCGGGAATATCTATGTTACCCATGAAAATATCCTACAGAAGCCATTTTCAGAAATGCTGACTTGGAGGCAAGAGGGATGTCTGTGTAGAGATGAAGGCTCAATGACCAATAATTCTTTCTAATATATATATATATATATATATATATATATATATATATATATATATATATATGCTAGAGGCCCGTTGCACGAATTTGTGGACCAGTGGGATCCCTTGGCCTGGCCTGCAGGAACGGACCTAAACTGGCTCTCCGACATCCCTCGAGGGGTCCTGGATTGCAAAAGGGTGCAGGCCAGGCTGAGGGACCTCACAGGTGCACAATCAGGGCCAGGGAGGGACGCGGGAGGTTGGCCAACAGGAGAAGGACCATGGGAGGGCTCCACGGCGTCTGGCCCATCTCACTCAGTCCCGATCAGCCAGACCCCAGCAGCAAGCTAACCTACCAGTTGGAGCATCTGTCTCCTGGTGGTCATTGCTTGTCATAGCGACTGGTTGACTGGTTGACTGTCTGCCCCCTGGAGGTCAGTGCATGTCATAGCGAGCAGTTGAGCAGCCTTAGCATATCATTATCATATTACGTTTTGATTGATTGAATGGCCAACTGGACGACTGGACACTTAGCTTATTAAGTTTTTATTATATAGGATATATATATATATATATATATATATATATATATATATGTGTGTATATATATATATATATATATATATATATATACATACATATATATATATATATACACACACACACACATACTAGGAGCCCGTTGCACGAAGTTTCGTGCAATAGACTTTTCCTACACCTGGCTGCTGGCACCAGTTATCCGCCAGCAGCAGTTTTCCTCTGGCCACTCGCCGATCAGAGCGCCTCCCGCCAGCACGATCGGCCACCCCCCACCCCGAGAGGAGCTCCGAGGAGCTCCGATCGGGAGGCGTTCCCGATCGGGCGGGTGGCCAGAGGAAAACTGCTGCTGGTGGAAAACTGGTGCCAGCAGCCACGCAATCGGCCACCCCGAGTTCCGCCACCAGCATCTTATGCAGCGCCAGCCATTTCGGGGACTCACGAGTCCCCGCCCCCTGCTCCTACCGCCAGCCAATCGGCCACCCTGAGTCCCGCCCCCCGCGCCTCCAGCCGGCCCAATCGAGGGTGTAGCGGAGTGATGGTAATTTGCATATTATCATTTTATTAGGTATGATATTATATACATGTTTTATATATATATATATATATAAAATTGATATTTAATTGATTTTAGAGAGGGAGGAAGGGAGAATGATAAGGAGATAGAAACATCTATGAGAGAAAAACATAGATAGGCTGCCTCCTGCACGTTCCATACTGGGAATCGAGCCCACAATCCAGGCATGTCCTTGACCAGGAATCAAACTGGTGACCACTTGATGCATGGATCGATGCTCAACCACTGAGCCACACTGACTGGACTCAATGCCCAATAATTCTAAGTAAACACCTTGAAGCTGAGAGACCAGATACAATATTCATTAGGAGGATACACATAGAGGTTGGTCTAGAGAAAGCTATAATTAGTGAACAGGCAATGGAGGAATTTCCACCCTCAGCGTAAAGTTTCACTGAAGAGTTTAACACAGCAACATGTGGCATGGTGCTCATTCATGTTGATGTCTTTGGGGTGCTCTTCCAAGACATCTGGATCTACCAAGTGGAGGAGCCAGGTCTGTCTGTGCATAAGCCATATGCTTCAAAGTCACAGCAGGAAAGGAAGTGTCCTTCAGGAGTGTCCTGAGAATTTCCCCAAGGAAAAGTTTTGTCCTGGTCCCAACTGGCAGTACTAAGAGGATTTAAAAATCCTCTCTCTAGTTGGAAATCATCAAAGCCTTTTCTCTGGGCCTCCTCTCATTCTTGCCTCCAGGGGCCTCTGAGTGGCCTGACATCCTTGGGTTCTGAAAGGTGAACCCAGGCAGAGGTTGATGACAAAAATGCACCTCCACATGCACATACAAATTGCAGGCAGCAACCAGCAAGCACTCGTATGAACTGGCCCATCTGTGTGATGGAGGTGAGATGCTGGCACACAAGAGGCGGGAAGAGAGAATAGGCTCAGCTTAAAAGGCCTGTCACCAGGCAGCTGGCACTTAAAATTCTGCACATACCAGCTGGACTTGGTGCTGGTTCAACACAGCATGGGTAGGAAGCCTTCAGAATTGATGCCTACAGGACACCCAGTGTTCATTTCAGATAATTAGTTTACAACTGCTGGAGAATGACAGGCAAGGTCACCAGGGGGACTGTCCAGGGGAGAGCCAAGGCAAGAGGGAGCATTCAATGACAACCACCTTTCATTATGCTACAGTCAAGTGGGATCAATAACGCTCTAGGTACTGGTAGCAACTCCAAAAGGTCATGGTAAGCCTTCCAAAATACTTTCAGAAATTATGCCATTACAAAAATCCCCTTTGGACAGAAAACAACACAATGGCCTTATTCACAATTCATTTCCCACTTCTCAGAATACATATCAGTTAGTGCTAAGAGAAACAGATTCCAATCTCAAATGAATATAAGAATTGGGCCAAGACTGCGGGGTATGAGGGGTGGGGGAGGGAAGAAACCTGATTACTTGCCTTAATCCTGTGTTTCTTTTACTCTAGACTAGCTTAAATTTGAAAAATAAAAACAAAAATGACCCTGACAACAAAAGTCTAGCTTATTTTGGCACCTCGTGAAAAAGATTCCCAAAGGAAGACACATTTCCAGGAGAAATCAGGGAGCTGGAACATCTCACGTCACTTCTTCCCTGTGGTTCTTATGAGAGGATACATTTGCTCTCTGCGCAAGAATGGCTGTTTGATAAGGCTAACGTTCAATTGCAAAGGTGAAATGCTCACTTCCTTCACAAATCCCCTTTGAATACAGTGGATGAAGGAGAAGCATACTGGCTTCAGAAAGAGGGCTGGAATGAATGACTTAGAATTCCCAGGGACATTTTCCCTGTCAAGGTATTTCAGGGTGTCAACCCTGAAAGGTAGGAAAGGGATAAAGTATTTTTGTCATTAGAATCATGTTGCAATGACTAAAACAGTCATGGCTGGGGAGGCCCCTGTAGAATTCATTGTGAGCTCCACTGTAATAAGCTCTCTGCCCTCTGGCTGAGCCCAGAATAGAGCTCTTGCCTTACCTATCTACCCACAAGTGAGGAACAGCCTTTGGTGATAGGTCTGAGTGCTGGCGGCCAATTTTGCCAGGCCTGCCCAGTGCTACTTATTCAGACATTTCCAGAGGTCTCCCATGAGAGCAGACTTACTTTTTCTAAGATATGGGATGTGTGTGTACATAATACCTCTCAGATATTTTGATGATCAGAGATGTGACCAGTGATTGCTACACAGCTTGAAATAAATTCTTAAAGAAATGACTTTGGTTCTCAAGCAGGTCAAGTTTCAGTCATCTAATACTGACTTACATATTTAGCAGTTGCATTCTCTAAACTCAAAACATAGAAATATCAAAGAAAAAGAAAAAATAGGGGGGTGGGGTGGGAGGAGCAGACAATGAAATGGATATAATGGAGTTCCCACCCACTCATTCTCAGTAATTTTTCAACCTCACCTAAATGCTAAACACTGACCTAGACCAAAGCCAGGGAACTCCTGGCCCCGTGAGCCAGATTTCTGCTTCCCAAATGGTCCAGGAGACTCACACTGGCATGCTGAGTTTACTTAACATCTAATCCTCTCAGGACTTTTCCAGTTTAAACTAACCTACTGCCTGTAAAGGGAGACTGCTCCTTTAGTGCTAGGATCACCAAGCTGTAGACTGGCAATGCCATCAAATTCAGAAAAGCCTTCCATGCTCACATAAGCAAGAATCAGCTGACCACCGAAAACTTCCAGGGATAGAAAATTTACTGCCTTCTAAGGCCATTGTTTCACTCCCAGGATCCCTAGATTCTAGAAAGCTTAGTCTTGAGCACACATATGTTTGCTCTCTGAAAAGACACTTCTTGTTTTCATTGTTGCCATCTGAAGCAACTCAGGGTGGTTTGTCCTGAGATCTATCACACAGAGGAAAATAATTACCAGCCATCTTCGGAATCCTCTTAAGTCTACAGAAATGCCTGGTTTTTCCATATGCACATGTACAAGTACGCCATGATGTCTCCAAAGGTAATTTCATAAAAATAGGAGGCTCTATGTAGGTCACTATTATTTCAAATCTCAGCTTTCATTAAGGGCCCCGTAAAAAAGCACGGGATGAGCATTCTGGCTTAGAGAACCCCAATTCCTACACTTGAATGACCAGCTTGCCCCCAATAAACCCCATGCCTTTTGCTCAGCATCCACTCCACAGAGTTCATAAAGATAACCGTAATGACAACACCAACAGTTATAACAACATCTAGGATTTGATACACTGAGGGACTCCTTGGGATAAAGGCACCAGCTCACCAGTCGAAATCGGCCTCTGTGCAGACACAGGGTTCAGATTCCATGGCTCCCGCATACTTTCCTTGCATACATTTCCGCTCTGATTTCCGCTTCTTATATATCCTTTTGGCTCCCATGATGCATGCTTCCCCCTGGAAGGAGACGGGATCTCAGGTACTTGAGCACAACACTGGGACCTTCCCTGCGCCACACTGGGCAGTCCGGGGAGATGTTCTCAAACCTCAGTGTGATCTGGACTGAGGTGGTCTGCTCTGTGCTGACGGCTTTTTTGTTTTGTTTTGATTTTGTTTTTTTGTTAATCCTCACCTGAGGATATTTTCCCATTGATTTTTAAAGAGAGTGGAAGGGAGAGGGAGAGACAGAGAGAAACATCGATATGAAAGAGGCATATCAATTGGTTGCCTCCTGCATGCACCCTGACCAGGGCCAGGGAACCTGTAACCAAGGTACGTGCTCTTGACCGGAATCGAACCCAGGACTTTTCAGTCCGCAGGCCGACACTCTATCCCCTGAGCCAAACGGCTAGGGCTGTCAGCTTTTTCTTGTCAGTGTCGGCAGCCCCGGTATAGAATGTGACTAATAAAGTCAGTTTGAAGAAGCAGATATCATGAAGGCTCAGTCCCATAAGTGTATTGCAACAAATCTGGGATAATTAAGTTCAATTCTCCTATTAGAAAAGATGTATACCCTTGCTCACTCATGAGCATATGCAATAGAGCATTGCCTAAGAAATATAAAGATCCCTTTTGCCCCAATGTATGCTGCTTCTGCCCACGCAGCTTTTTACACTGATTTTATATCCATCTATCAGACAAGCAAGAAAACTGAATTCAGTGTTTCTCTACAAAATAAAAGCTTTGAACACACAACGCTCCTGCCTCCCCAAGGAGAAAATATCAGCCGTGTAAACGAGTGATAATTTTACTGTTGCATCTCTGAATGGAGTGGGCGAGTCAGTGGATGCATCGGGCACTGCCAAACAGCTCCCTCTGCACGTCTGAAGGACCAGAGCACAGCTCAGTCTGAGCTACTACAACCTGTCTCTCTTGAGCAAACTCACTTTACCTGGCTCCATTCCGCCCCTACATGTAAATATATCACAGTCTAGGCTGGGGGTAAAAGATGTGTTATTGCCTGAATACGGCGATGGCTTTGCAATGGACCATCCTTTCAGGGCCCTGGATAACGTCTGACTTGGGAACTCAAAGGAGAGAGGCTTTCAGACAAGCATTCTGATATGAGCTAAATAGCCGAGGGGCCAGGACAAAGGAACGTTTCCTATTAATAATTCTGCATTCTTGTACCACGAGTACCCTGGGAGAGGCGAGAATCAGTACCTGATCCCAGGGAGTCACAAGAGTGGGGAGGAAGGACACGCCTGGCATCGCTCACAGAGCATAAGCTTGTTATTTCATGTCTCTGTTTGCTTTGCTAGATCAAATTCAAGACCCTTTGCTCACCCCTGCCTCCACCCTGCATCCATATGACATGCTCAGATAAATTAGGTTTGTATGCCCGTGCTGAGTTGGTATTTCATTTCGAGTTGTAAGTCTAAGCCAAGCGCATTTGAATTTTATCTCATTATATCCTAGTACAATAAAAACAGAAATTACTTCACAACAAGCTATAAAATGTAGAGTTTGTTCACTGCTACAGAACACAAAACACGTAAGAAAGCACAAGAGGAGCATTCTGGCTTAGAGAACCCCAATTCCTACCCTTGAATGACTAGCTTGCCCCCAATACTCCCCATGCCTTTTGCTCAGCATCTACCCTCTGCTCTCTCCCTCCTACCTGGCTGTGCAGCTGCCAAGGTCTGTAGTCCTCCTCGGCACACCGTCTATCGAAAATGGACTTGTAGTCCACTTTGACCAGCTGCCATTCCGAGCGGTGGCTGAAGTGTCCAAACACTCTACAGAGTTCATAAAGATGAAGATAATTGCAATAATAAAAATGTCAATAGTTATAACAACAGCTAGCATTTGTCCAGTGTACTAATAAGTACATTACATTGATCGTATCACTTAATCCTCAAAACGCATTTATAAAGAGGGCGACTATTATTGGCTCCACTTCACCTATGGGTAACGTGAGGCTCAAAGAGTTTTGTTCATTTGTAAAAACCAATGTCAAATCACTAAAGAACTAGTAGGATCAGGACATAGAGTGTTTAGCGTAAAAGATCACTTCTATATATCATACCAGAGAATAGTTAACAAAAAAAATAAAAATAAAATAAAAAATCAATAAATCAATCAACCAACCAATAATGGAGAAAACAATCACAAATACTGCTTTCTACATGGTCTGAGATTGTACTTCTAGGCGGTCTTGCTAATGTACCTGATTTTCATGCTATTTAATTCCCTACCAGTCGCTAGGGAAAGTGGGTGGCAAGGCCAAGTGCTTACAACTGCTTCCTACACTGTGCATTCTACTCTGCTTATTGAAAAGACACAGGTATTTAATGAGGTGATCGGATCACTAATTGTAGATAAGGAATAAAAACCACAAAGCAGCCTTTTCGGTCAGCATTTTTTATCTGTTTTGCAAATATAAAACTTAAATGAAGACAAATTACGGAAGAAATTGCTAATATAGCTATGTTTACCATGGCCAAAAGTGTAGCTATTAGGCATATTAAATGTGTATTGATTTTTTTTTCTATTATTAAAAAAGAAAAAGAAGGGGGGACAGAAAAGTTAGAAAATATACCAACTCGTTGCTTTGATTTTTACATTGCCATTTCCGGATTTTTACATTGCCATTTTCAGATTTTTACATTGCCATTTCTGACAGGATCAACTACTTTAAAACCTTCCCTCTGTTTCCTATGTCCAATTTTCTAGGGGAAGGAAAAGGCACAGTTTCATATTTTAAATTCAAAGCCAATGTTTTGAACCCCACAGGCAGGCAAGTCATTAATCAAGTCTTTCACAAATTAATGATCATCTCTTTCCAGACAAGAATGAGTGCAAATGCAATTTCCCAAGAACAGATTGTTCTCAGGGTTTCCCTAATATGCCTCACAATTGGGTTAGGTAAAGAGCCAGGGAAAAAGAAAAGCCTGCGTGGGGTTTTGCTCAAGCTCTGAGTTCTGCCTTAAAGTGAAACCATTCTTTATATTCCCATAACTTTCTATGTAGTGAATGTGTTTATTATGAAAGTTCTAAATGCATAGCTTTATTTTCTATTGCAATGATCTCTTCTAATTTCCCTCAGCACATTCAGGAGGCGGCAGAAATGAGCTAGTTTGCCACCCACCCTCAGTGTGGGACTCCCCATAATTAGTAAAAGCCAGGGAACTGGCACCCGTACTTTTCTTTCCTCTTTACTGGGGAATCATGAAATCAGATGTACGGACTTTGCCGGCAACTCCAAACCTAACAGCAGCAAAGCGAACAAACAGCTAAAAAACACGTTTCTGGATGAATATTAAGACGTGTTCCACTTACGTCATGATTAGAGTCTCTTCCCCAGGCTCACCCAGAACCCCGTCCACAAAAAGGGGAATAGATGTGAAACTGTATTTGCTCCAAGATCTCCCTTCATCAAAACTCAACCTAATGACAGAAAAGAAAAAATTACAGTCCTCAGATCTCCAAAGGAAAAATAAAAATCCCTTCAAAAGAACGATACTACCAACCAGGAGAGAATCCATTTGAAAAGTGCGGAAGGCATTGTCAAAGTGAGCCGTGAATAAGTGTCCTTAATTACATGAGAAGGTAGAAATACAGTTAGCCCAGCGATTTGGGACCCCGGTGTGTTATTACATTAACAAGGGGAGAGCTGCATGAAATGAGAATAATAATGAGTCTTTGATAGAATTCGTTTTTAAATTTGGATATTTTATTAGATCTTAGATCTCAATGTGACTCTCTCCAAAACCTCAGGGCACTCGTAGCCAGCCTTTCAGGTGATTCTGAAGAGCAATGGCCAGAGGGGACCTATTCAGATGGACTGGAGCCAGCCACCTCCAAGTGATCAGAGCCTAACAGAGTCTCTCTTACATCGTTATCAATCCTGGTTGACTCACTGAGTGAATGAATGGGTACAGAATGACAGACTCTTGATAGCAAGAGGAGAGAAGTCTGCAACTCTGAGGGTCACGCAAGATGTTTCTTTTGCTCCGTCCTTCCCTATGGATGCCTTCCACCAGGCTAAGCCTCTGTTTCTCTTATTTCCGCAGCTTTCCCTTAGGTCACCAGAGTAACTACCAGAGGAGGGGAAATCAGGCTTTTGACTTTGAACAAGCTCGCACGTGCAGAGAGTCACTTTCAAAAACACACATGTAGGAGTCTGTTGGAAACCCCTCTGGAAGTTAGGACCTGCAAGTCCATCTGCAGGAGACCTACAGGTAGAGTTGCAGAATGTCAGCCCCAAATGGGAAACTAAGGAAGTACAATCAGCAACAGGATCCTGATCTCTGTGCAGAACACACATACTGGTAATGAGGAGGTATTATTTGGGAAAGGAGTTAAGCTACTCAGAGATTATACCTGGCGCAGCATTTTACCCACAACTGTGCTGAAAGGATAAGGCACTGGGGAGGGCATTGTCACATTTAAAAACTAGAATGTAATTCCTCTCTCACGGGCAGAGCTTACCCTCCCTCCCTCCCTCCCTCCCTCACTCCCTCCCTCCCTTCCCTCCCTCCCTCCCTACTTTCCTTCCCCTATAGGCCACAATCTTATTTTAAAAGAGCAAAGGTGTAAATTATGTTCTAGTAGACCTTGGCATTTTACAACAAACATGATCACAGTCCGATAGCCCGCCTCCTAGCCGTAACAGTGAGGAACCACAGGAGTATGACTCATGGGCAGCAGGTGCCTTTACCAGAGATGTCGAATTGGAAGAGACGTGTGCTTCATAGCAACTAGGACTCCACCTTGATCCAGATACAGAACACTGTGCTCTTCTTCGAAGATCTGGAAGAGGAAACCACATCCACATGGACACACATCCATGTCCACACACATCCAGAGTTCAGATAATTAGTCTTCATATGAGGAGAATAATCCCTCTCCTGATTGAACAAGGTTCCCCCAAATCTTTGGGAAGACACATTAATGAACAACGCTTCAGAAGATGCGCTACATGTACCCCTGGAGTTACGTAAAATTGTGTTCGGCGCACCACAAACAAATGTAAAGAATAGTTATCTATTTATGTTTATATTCCGATCTTATTCTGTGGCATGTTCTATTGATTCCCATTTATAATGATGTCAGAATACTGGACAGCTCATATTGGGTAACATTTTAAGGTAGAAGAAACCTTAGAGATACTTTAATCTCACATTCTCATGCTTACACTGAGGCCACGAAGGTTGAGAGAGATGTCGAGACTTGCGTAAGAGCATGTGTGTAGTGATTGATGCAGCTGGAGCTTGCAGCATTTCAGTGACCTCCCAGATACATTGCTTTCAAACTTTCCAAGTATTCTAGAAAAAAGGTGTTCTTGTTCAATTAAGAGGTTCTCTACCAAGTCCTAAAGTAGCTCTGATGAAAATGGGACATCATATTTGGGCACATGTGCCATTGGATCTTTCTCTAAATGCGGAGAAACCAACGTGAAGTCAAATGGAAATAGGGTGAAAGAATTTCTAAGTCCTCTCAATATAAGATGCATGCTGGCTTCTCACAGTCACACTGTTAGTATAGCTTTGTCTGTGATTACACTATAGACATAATATTCTTCCCCTTTATTTACCTCTTTTTTGGAAAATTTAAAATGTTTATCATATTTATTGGGGTGACACTGGTTAATAAAATTATACAGGTTTCAAGTGTACAATTCCATAATAGATCATCTGTATATTGTATTGTGTGTTCACCACCTCAAGTCAAGTCTCCTTTATTTACTTCTTACACCCATTTGAAGGTATATCCTAACCAAGGATTATAGAAGTAGAGACTTATTTTGCTTTGTTTGGGGTGTTGAAAGGAAAAAAGGGGGATCCTGGCTCTCTAACTATTCTCCAGAGGAAAATTAACAGTCCTCATTAACTCAAAGATCAAGAGCCCTAAGGTTTTTAGGCAAATTTCTTTCTTGTTCTGTCCTTCTCATAACATGTGAATCCCACTGAGGACTTATTAGGGGTCTGGAATTAGGAAATAGCAATTGGACCATAGCATGGAGATCTCTGACTAAAATATAAAGCAGAGTTGTTCTCATTGCTCTGTGATTACCTGTGCATTAAATTTCAATTTACAGTGCTAGTTATTGTATGATAATTAAATGTCAGTGGGTTATTAAAACATATTTATTGAAGGGTAACAACCATGCATTAGGCACATATCTTGTTATGATTGCTAAAGCTCATTAAATGCCTGTTTTATAAGCTATGGGTATCTAATTTTCATTCAGAATAAAGAGAGGAAGCATTTAAGCTAAACACATTGGTTTAAAGTGATTCCATTTCTACTTTCCCTAGCATATGCACGGTGATGGTTATTACTCTGTCTTTTGCACATGAAATTTAAACATCTCAGAACACCACCTGGGTAATTGCTATTTCTATATCACTGCATTGCTCTCTATTCTGACTTCAAGGCAAGGGGAATTTATGGAGATAACCCAGCATTAGGTATATAATCTACCTTCTAGGCTCCATATTTCCTATATGATAAACTTTAGGATTCTAGTTTTCTTTTATGGGAAAAATTCAGTCAGATCTAATTTGGTTTCACTGTCACTTATAAACTTTCTTCTATAAAGGCTCTGCATATGGGTCATTTTTATTGAATGGCTAGAAAAAAATCAAATTGCAAAAAGATTCACTAACCTCAAAGACTTAAGACTAAATAAATGCATTGGCAATCTTTAGGATTTATATGTAGTTGAATAAGTTATTATGTGTAGTGGAATAAGTTCCCAGAATTGAATTGAGTTGGGCAAATTTAATGTCACTTAAACTTCAGCAACTTGACCCAGCATGCTTTCTTACCTGCCTCCAAGTGTTCCCTGCATCTGAAGAGACAAACATGCTGATGTCGCTGTCTGACAATTCAGAGCCTATGTTACCTAGAAAGAGCAGAGAGCCATGAGTGGATGGAACTTTCCACACAAGCTAACCATGAGCCACATGGGCAGTCCGCATCGCCTGAGATGGACAGAGATTACAAACATATCTGAGCAGCGTTTTTCAGCATACTTGATTCAGGGTCAATAGCTTAGGTTCAATTCATAAATATATTTAGCTTGCTCATTAAGCTCCAAGCAGAGATATCTAGCTTCTTAAAATAAACACAATTTACAGCAGCAAGCAAACAAGGTTAGCTTCTTACCTGAAGCCACTATGATGCTGGGAGCGGTCTCTCGGCTGGCAATGATCCCTGATGTGTAGGGATTCTCAGAGACCTTAAGGTGAAGGTGTAGTGAGCAATAAGGCTGAGAAGAGGAAAAATGAGTGTCATGAAAGCACACAATCTAAATAGTCATTTCAATCTCATGTTCAGAGCATCGATCCAATCATCTAACCATCCCGTCTATGCATCCATTCATGTACCCTTCCATTCACCTGTCTTCATTCCACAAATATCTAGTGTCCACTAAGCATCACATAGCTGCCAAGCTGGTGAAGGAAGGCCTCTTCATTTTAAATGGAATTGACTGCCTTCATTGCCATTTGGGCATTTACCAAAACATTTGACCATTTTATCTGTAAAATAAAGGTGTAGCTTATGAAAGAGTTGCATTGACTCAAATTTGGTCTTGAATATCATGGAGTGTATAATTTAAGATCTTTTGATTAACATAAATAAAAAGAATATTTTAATACCATAAGATCAGTACAGATAAAATATGAGATTCTACGGGGTGACAAAATGATGTCCAACTTTTGATCAGGAATACTCCAAGGAGAAAATGGTGCCTTGGGCAAAGATGGGTAGGTTATGAACCTAGGTAAGATGTTCAGGAGGATAAAGGACATTTCAGCCCTGAGTAACACCAACCACAAAGAAAAACACACAGAAGATTTGAGTTACAATACAGTATATAGTCATACTAAAGAGGAGAAATAGGAAAAAAAGGTTTGGAGTGGCTGGGAGAGCTTTAAGAAGTCAGCCTGCATCTCTTAGCCACTCTCCATGTGAGACCTTGGTCTCAGTTGTACAGAAGAAACTGTATGATGTGTGAGACTGTCCTAACGTCCAACAGAAATCAACAGGGTATTATCAGAATCAGTATTATTCAATAGAAAAGTCATCCTTGTAGGCAAAATGTACCAATAACAGCAATTTCAATGAAAATTTAAGAGACTTGTTTATTTGTGTGTGAAAATCTCGATCAAATTTTCTGATTAATATATCACCAGTTTTGAGAATAAATCTTATACAAGTTTCATTTGAAATACTTCTTGTCCTGAGTTGTCAAAAACTAAGAATTTGTGTCTGAACCCACACTTCTTTTCATCGCTGAGGAAGATTACTTTCTAATCTTATCGACTCGAGTTTTTGGAATCACCAATGTATCTCTGTTATTACTTTGATTCTGCTCTGTAAGTCGCTACCAGCAGATACTCAGAGAGGCAGTGATTAAATTTATATCAGATAGAGTAAAATGACACACTAAAAATGAAATTCAGGAATAAAAGCAACCAAAATACTGGTGAACTAAAACAGTGGACCACAATAGGGTCTTTTCCTTACCACCAACAGAGAGAGTAAACTCTCAAAGAATGACAATAGTAATATATTATTAGTTTACATGAAAAATTCATGTAAAGCTTTAAAAAAAGGGAATTTTTACTTTATAATGTTCCAAAGGAGTAAAGAAGATCTCCCTCTATAAGAAGAAATAATCAGACCCAAACACTTGGCTTCCTTTAATCCAAGAGGAAGACCCGAATGGGTATAGTTATGTGGCCGAGGTCCCAGGAACACACTGCACAGCTCTTGGTTGCTAAGACAGGATAAAGCAGAGGTGTCAGACTCTTTTTCCATGGAAGTTGTGCTGACAACGGCAGCCTATCAGGGTCTCCCTTCTCTGGTCTACAACACTTCATTTTACTATGCACCATCCTGTACCTCACGAACCTCACATGTGGTTCTATCCCCCCAAGAGATACACACTCTGCAAATAAAGAGAAAATGTCAAGTACTACATTGCATCATCTGTGAAACCTAGCCTAGAATCAAAAATGCAAGTTTGAAATGACAAGCAATGCCTTTATGTTAGGAAGTGAACGATATCACTATTTTACTCAGAGCAATGCCAGAGGTACACAGGCTTATCTGTAAAGCACATCATCAGAGTAGCATGAGCATCTCCGTGGCATTAGAATCGTTAGCACTCCTTGGGAAATGCGTAGGTATGTGGGTGGAAGGGAGCACCTCTGAACCACCCAACAAGGCGGAACATCCCTGGACAAGGGAGCACCCAGCTTGCAATCTTGAGCGGCCACTTGCCACAAACTTCATCACTCAACAGTCTGGAAGATTGTGAAGCTCAGTTGCCACGGGACCCAAGGTGGCTTTGCTACGGGGACTTGCCATTGCAAAGGAAAGAGTGCATTTCCAAATGACCATATCAGCACAGCTCGTGGCTATGGCTTTCAGAGCCCATGATAAGTTATTTTGAGAAGAAAAGACAGCAGTTCATGCAGTAGCAGCAACATTAGAAATGAGCTCTCTGTTGCACTTTTTCTCCGTGTTCACATTTGTAGTACTGGATTGCCCCCAGCTGGTATGAGGAGAACATTCCGTGGCTTTATTTTATTTCTCCCATTTTTTTCAAGGAAGTTAGATAGTCTACATCAATGTTCGATGAAAAACAATGGTAAGTGATTCATCTTCACATGATTAACTTAAACGTTTATACCTGGCCAGTTTTGGACATTTGTCAAAGTTAAGTCACTAAAGCTTAAAACCCTTTGCACTCGCTTGCTTTTTTCTCGATTCCTTTATTCTAATGCTAACCATGTCGAGTCACACTTGACATCTGAGTGCAAAAGGTTAATGGAGAGGTTTATTTTAATGGCTATCGAGCCACTGTAGACTCCTGAACGACAGAACACAAAGTTCTCTAATCTTCTGTACTTTTGCCCAGATAGGGGACACTCTGTCCACATCTCTTGTCTTTCCTTTCTGCCTTCCTGCCTTCTTTTCCCCCATTAGCAAACATGTGCCACATACATAGCTCTCCAGAGTTATCTCTAATTCAGTGGCGTCAAAACACAGCTTGTCCCAAAGGCACTTCTCTCTTTTTCGTATTCTTCCACAATAGGACAATATAGAACTGTGCACTAAAAGCACCATGACCTAGCACCTGACTTACAGGGAGTGGAGGGACCAGCATACATGTGTGGATGCTGCCCTTTGATATGTCTCTTCATGGAATAGTCACAGAATATCACGGAATATCATCAATCAATTCTAGAAGCAGCTGGATCCTTAATCTGTAATCTTTGCAGGGTCAGATACAGAGTTTGAGAGCCTTATGCCAATGAAGGACTCTTTCCCAAGAAAAAGTGCACAAGGGCAAGGGCACACAGAATTTTGTATTCGATTTCAGAGAGTGCACAAACTCCTGAAGTCCATGGTGGACTTCTAGGTCCCAATTATCTTTCTTTCGTCTTATTCTCTTATGTCTTATTTTAACAAATAAAACTCCTTTGGTGATTGCAAGCATTCAGTAAATATCTGTTGCATTTAACTGATCTGTCTTCCTAGCACTGTGAATGGCCAATGCAGAATTACTAAATGATAGAAGATATTTCCCCACTATGCAATAAATCAACTCAAAAAAATGGTTAGATTACTTGAGGGTCAACCAACTTCCCATTCTACTTCCTGTTTCCCTGAAACATCTGTATTAATAACCTTTAGGTCTCATCTTCATGGTACCATTATCCCTGGGGATCCTAATCCGAGTATTGTCCTGAAAACCCAGATCAGAGGTTTCATAAATAATAAGGCAGCAAGTAAATTCCCAAATAATAGCCTCCAAATCCACCACCCCACACACTTATTGTTTCTGACTTTGAAACTGGGAATCCATTAGATCTTCAGTAAAGAGGGTTAATTT
This sequence comes from Eptesicus fuscus, assembly GCF_027574615.1. Lineage (NCBI taxonomy): Eukaryota > Metazoa > Chordata > Mammalia > Chiroptera > Vespertilionidae > Eptesicus > Eptesicus fuscus. Next base: position 47,412,166 of record NC_072489.1, read on the forward strand.
CAAAGAAGAGGGAGGCCCCTGGACCAACTGGCTAGGTATGGGGCATTTAGCCGCACTCCAACACACACAACACACACAGTCAAGTGTGCAATAGAGTGGAAAGCAGAGTTGAGAATCTCTAGAGTAGCTGAGATTTAGCTGCAACCGAAATTGGCCAACTGAATCCATAGAGAAATCATAGTCTCTCTCCATGAAACACTAGGCTTCCCCTAGGGGCTCAAGGATTTGTCACAGGCTCGACTCACATCTTGCCTCCCAGGAGCCAAATCCTGAGGCTTTGGAGGCAGGTAGACCGTGACCTGTAATACCCCATCTAATTGTGCTACCCAGTCTTCAGAGGAAAGAAATCCCAGCTGAGCCCTCCAGGCAATCAGTCTAAAAGTCCTAAAAATACAGCCACAAATTACCCTGGATGTCTTATTTCTATAGAATACATTTTAGCAGGGACATTCCTTTTGGGGCTGTAATTCTGAACTTGTTCCACATTTCTATCAGTCCTGCTGGAAAATCTCTTTTCTAATCACCAGGCTGTGCTTTTGGTGACACTGTCACTTTCCAAGTACTCGCAATTCAAAATCACTTTTTATCTCCACCAGCTCCCCAGCCGAAAGAAGATTTTTAACAGTCTGGGTCTCCCATAGCTCAAAGATTTTCTTTCCAATTTTGTGCCGTTAGCAGGTTTTTATAAAATGGTTTTGGTCTGTCCTCCCCACCCCCTTTGTCATTTCCCCTCCTCACTCTGCTGCCTGCTTTCTAAAACTCAGATTAAAACGACATTAAACAACAGGGTTAATGAGGGAGGGAGGCCACAAGACTCCTGGGCACTGTCCATCCCTATCCTACTAGTTCAACTTTACTCTGTCTTAATGAGCCTGCTGATTTTGTCACCTTTGGGGTCAATGTGAGCCCAGGAGCTTCCGAAGGTGGCAATTATTATAAATCCTTCCCTGTGACTATCAGTGGAAAGGGAAGGCAGCCACTAAAGTCCAATTGTAAACCTCAACAACACAGTCAATGGAGCATCTGCTTCAAACAAACACAACGCCTTCAACAACACCTGTGCTGAGCACCCACATTATGGCAGGTCTGATTCTTGAGCTGATTCTTGGCATGGCCAAAAGAGAGCAACAAGCAGTTCCTCGGCTTAGGAAGCTGACATGTTAGCAGATGAACATGGGCAATCACACGTACTGATTTCAAAGAGTGAGAAGGCTCACACATGAAAAGGAGCTGGGACAAATACAACTTTAGAAAAAGTTAAAGTGTGCTCTCTGAACAAAGGTAGTCAATCAAGGATCTGAATTTTAAGAGAAAGCCAGGCCCTAGCCGGTTTGGCTCAGTGGATAGAGCGCCAGCCTACGAACTGAAGGGTCCCAGGTTCTAGTCTGGTGAAGGGCACAATGCCCCAGTTGCGTGCTTGATCCCCAGTGGGGAGCATGCAGGAGGCAGCCAATCGATAATTCTCTCTCATCATTGATGTTTCTGTCTCTCTTTCCCTCTTTCTTCCTCTCTAAAATCAATAAAATATATTTTAAAAAAGAAAAAGCCAGACTAGGAAAAGGGCATTTTGAGAAAACTAATGATAAATGCACAGAGTCTGAGACATGAATGAGCACTGTAAGTTAATGGTAGGGGACCAGGTAAGTTCCTCCCCACCATGGTTCCTGTGTAAGGAAGGAAGGGGAGAGAGGCCTAGGACCAGGCAGGAGAAGTAGACAGAGGCCAGACCATATGGGACCTTGCAGGAATACTTGCTAAGGGAAAGTATTTGCATTTCATTTGACCTGAATTAGTCATAGAAGGTTTAAGTAAAAGACAGACACGATCTGAATTTTTCAAGCTCAAGTTGATCCCATTTACATAAAATTTTAGGAAAGAAAACCCTATCATAAAGGAGAGCAGTTAGTGGTTGTCTAGAGCCAGAAGTGTGGATAGTGATTGCAAAGTGGAACAAATGAATTTGGGGAGGTTATGAAAATGTTCTATCTTGATGTGGTAATGGTTACGTGGGCATATAATTTGTCAAGATTCATCAAAGTACACTCTTAAAATGGGTAATTTTATGTATGTATGTTTTAACTCAATAAAGTTGGATTAAACACTCTCTCTCTCTCTCTCTCTCTCAGAAGACTGCCAAGTAGAGACAGTAGAAGCAGTTAGGAGCCTGTCACTGTAGAGGGAGTAGAAATCATGATGGCTTGTCTGAGGATGGTCTCAGCACTTAGATTTTGGGAGCAGAGCAATAAGAATTCCTACCACTGGGATAGTGGTGAGCAGGGAACATCTTGCCAAGTGCTTTGTGGAAGAGGCGTTTCTAATGGTTCATTTATGACACCAGAAGACCCAGGAAAGCCTCTTCATATGATATGGCTAATTCTCTCATGGACATTTAATCTCCAATATGCACGGAAGGAGAGAGGACCACATTAAGGCGATGGAGCAGGCCACGCACCTTGGGCAAAATATCACGATGCTCCAACTTGCCATAGTTAAACTAGCAAGGTGGCCGTGTTTTTCAAAATGCTGCTGAACTATGCCTTGCAGAGAGAAGGTATTCAGTAATAACTGTCCCTTTTACTTACTCTGTCACTGGCTTTGTGCACTCTCTATCACAACTGGCTCCCCACTCCCTCCGCAAGTTGCCAGTTCTGAGGATCGGAGCTGAGTGGGAGGCTGAATTGCAGCCCGCTTTCCTGATGCACAGTGACAACTGTGATATCCTCTGCAACTAATAAGGTCACGCTATGGCTGCTGGCATCTTCTAGAGTAGGAGGCGACCTGCCTACAGCCACATGAGATGAACCTGCAAAGTGACTGTTCCGACTTCATGGGACACAAAGAATCAAGCTGAGTGTGGATAATGCTGAAGTCAGAATTGTATGATGACTGTGAATACTGAGACACACACACACACACACACACACACACACACACACACTCCAAGCTCTTACTAAAACTAAGAGGTCTTTCCTCCAGCTTAACATACTGGTCTTTTTTCGTGTGTGTGTGAATATAAATACAACTTCTGGATTGTTTTAAAGATGTTAGCATTTGATTATACTTTGTTTTGCAAATAATCTCTTCCTCGCCTTCTTCTTCATTCACTCAGTACCCATTCCTGGGTGAAGTATGTGGCAGGCACCAGAACCACTGAGGAGAGTGAAATGTAACCCTATAATCTCATTTATTAGTCTAGTGACTTTCAAGTAGACCTCACACTCTGTGGAGGCAACACCCATTTTTGATCCCTCTCTCAGACCCCAACATATAATCAAATTATAAATAAGTCCATGCTGATCTACTTATTCCCCAAATGTTATATAATTAAGAGATAGCCATACTTCAAAGCGGGGGTCAGCAAACATTCTTTAAATATTTTTAAAATAATAAATATATTAGGCTTGGTGGACCATACAGTCCTGATATGACTACTCAATTCACCCATGGTAGCACACAGGCAATATATACATGGATAAGAATAAAACTTTATTTAAAAAAAAACAAGTGGTGGACCATATTTGCCCCACAGTCCATTGTTTGCCAAAACCAACTTTATATAATGCAACATAAATGAATGGCACATATCATAAAGAGTTCCAATTAAAGTTCACATCAGTAGTTCTTACCCTTGTTTGAAGCATCAACTGCTCTGAAAATATGAATAAGCATCTCCTCTAGAAAATACGACTACAAAACTTTGCATTCAGTTCATCAATTCTACAGACAAATGTATGTGTCATTTGATCTGTAACAAATTATTCATAGGAAATTAAAGGTGTATCTCCCCACCACGGTGAAAAACTATCATATTCTCTGTTAAACTACAATGTGAGGTCCTCCTCAGAATTCAGGCCACAATTGAACATCCTTGGAAGTAAGAAACGTTCTGCTATTCTCTGATCTCTTCGTTCCATCTCGAAAGGCAGTCCAGTGACTCTTCTACATGCTGCCTTCAAGCCTGTCCCTGTCTCCTTTGGTTCTGCAACTAAGCAAGGAACCCTGGAATCACCGCCATCTGTTTGTTAACACCCATTTCTAGCCTCCCACGGACTGGAACATTCTGCCCTGATGTGAAGACTCACCAGTAAGCAGTGCACAGGGTCCCCCCTTAAATCCGTGTCCGGCGCCTGCAGCAAATGCCAGTCTCTGCCTTTGTTGTAGGTGATGAACGTCTTCACTTGGTTGTCAATCTTCTTGTTAGCCAAGAACATCCCCTTTATCCCTGCTACCTGGGAAAAATGGACATGGCTGAAAAATACATCGATTTTTAAAAATATATATTTTATTGATTTTTTACAGAGAGGAAGAGAGAGGGATAGAGAGTTAGAAACATCGATGAGAGAGAAACATCAATCAGCTGCCTCTTGCACACCCCCCTACTGGAGATGTGCCCGCAACCAAGGTACATGCCCTTGACCGGAATCGAACCTGGGACCCTTGAGTCCGCAGGCCGACGCTCTATCCACTGAGCCAAACCGGTTTCGGCAAAATACATCGATTTGAGAAGGGATGTATTTGTTTACTTAAAAGAACAGAGGCAGGCTGTTTAATTCAGCAGTGAGCACTTGTCTTGGAGGAAAGAGGGGGTAAGGATGGTAGATGGAGGGGGTGATGATTGAGTATAATGACTCCCTGGACAGTGGGGCAGAAAGCAACAGACCTGAGCCCCTTTGGTACGGGGAGCCTAATGCAAATGTGATAGAGAATTTTTATTGCCCCTAAGGTAGGTTGATAGTAGCTTGCCGTTGCTTAGAGATAAACTCGGGTGTTTTCAGTTTTGCTATTCAACAAGTGATAAATAAATAGAGGCTATTTTTATTTTATGTTACCTCCAGCACCCAGAGTCTTAGATACGTTATTTCATTTAAATCTTATAACAGTTCTCTTGGGTATCACTTATTCTATGTTACACATGGGGAAACTGAGGCTCATCCAGGTTAAGTGACTTGCCCAAGGTCACACAGCCAAAGGAAACACTGGGTACAAAGGATAGTAAGTGGCTGGGATTTCAACCCACAACTCTGTATCTTCACAGCCCATGCTCTTACGAACTATCTAAATCATGGTGCTCTCTAGAGCCGTGGGCGATTCAAAGAGGTCAGTGAAAGCTAATGATCCAATTACTTTTTCTTTTTCCTGTAAGAGATTGCTCTACTAAGCCACCAAAATGCATTGAGCAAAAGATAACTGCTCTTAAACTTAAAGAGGTAATAATCTCCCTACATTGTTGACTATTCCCTCCTCCATGCCCATAATACTATTGTTCCCATTATAAACAGCCCTTATTAATTATTTGGCTCTGAAAATATGACTGCCTTCTCTGTTCTATAAGTTACGAAAGAGGTAACAATTGGTAAGTTGTCCAAACTGCTCTAGCAAATCATTAAGGATGCATTATATCTTTGGGTGTTTTTGTGTTAATTAAACACTTTCATGCATATTTTACTCTGCTTGGAATTATGACCACCCAGGAAAACTGGAGGGCAGTGAGGAAAGGGTCTGAGATATGTTAAAGTGTGCATTCCAACGCTATGCATAGGTGACCTCACTTAACTCTCACAGTAAGCACGAGATAGTTATCATTACTCACATTTTGAGGATGAGGAAACAAACTTAGATTAACTGGCTTTCTGTAGCACAGCCAGGGATGAAGTGAATACGCTCATGGGTATATCTGAGCCCATTTCGTTTAACTCAGGCCCTTTCTATTATCTTATAAAAGTTTAGGCAGACAAGTACAGCAGCAAAGATCCTTGCCATGCACCAAGAAGTATGCTCAGTACTTTATATAAAAAAACCTTCGATATTCACTGCAAACCTGCAACCACAGCTATTATACCCATTCTATGGATGGGGAAACTGAGGTGTAAACAAAAATCAATTGTTTAAGATAACAGAGCTAGGGTTTACTCCCATCCGAATTTTCTGACTTCCACTGTTCTTCCAACAACTACAGCTCTGAATTTGTCTGTTCAAAGTGGCTGGGTTTCAATCAATAGAGGATCCAGGGTTCGCCTTTGCTTTTGACACATTCAAACCTCATTAGTTTGTACCTGCTGATCTGGCATCTGGGGTAATGTAGAGTTGGGCCAACTTCATACACTTTTGGAAGACAAGTGTGTTAAGCAAGTAAATAACAGAAATGAGTGCCTGGTAGGAATGCTTTGAACTACTTAGGGAAACAAGCCTCACTGGGGGCAATCAGCAGCAGCCAGAGCAGTTTCTTGATCCTCCACAGTGTGGGAGGCCTGCACCCCAGGAGCACTGACCTCCCAACAATGGCATGTGAATTACAAATAGCATTTAGTTATTCACTCACTACACCAGCTCCTGAAGGGTGACTCACCAGGGAAACCCACATTGGTTTTGCATATGTTCCAGAGGCTGCTACATAATTCAATACAGCTAAACTGCCAGTTCTTTAAAAATTAAATTTCATTTATCAGAATCTTCACAAAGTCGCACTGGTCTTCCCTCCTCAGTGTACCCCTATAGGAGAAACGCGCTGTCTTACCCATCAGACACGCTAGGAGGTTACAATAGGTACAGAGGGGATAGAAATATTGCCTCTGCCAGGAGTTCCATTGCCCGTTCCCCTTCCTGCGCTGCTCCCCCTCTTCTGGTCAGATCAGGGCTCTGTACATTTAGCCACTGGTTCATTTGCTTTGCAAAGTGGTGACTTTATTGGCCCCCAACTGCTTGGCATTATCAAAGGCCACCTGAGCTGAGAGCTGCGCTTTGTAACTCATCTCTGGCAGCCTGGCCTTCAGGTTTATCTTGAGGAATAAAAACTTGGCAAAGCCCAGGGAGTGTGTGACAAGAGGGGATAGAGCTGGAGAGGGTCTGCTTATCTCCCTCCTGCGGCCGAGGTACTTGCTCCATGGAAGTCCCATTTGAGGTGTGTTTTTATTGTTTGCCTCTTTGGACGTGTCTGCAAGTCCTGGTTTTGTTTTGAATGGAACAGGTAATAACAATTCTGCATTGGAAGCTATAACCACAATAACAGCACCCCAGATTTAATAGGTACTTAGGAAATGTTAGGCATTACATGAAAGGCTTTGCAAGCATGAGCGTCAATCTGCCCATGCATTCTAAGTGGTAGAGTCAATGTTATCCTCACTTTACAGAGGAGAAAAACAACGTTCAAATGTGGCCAATCACTTGGCTAAAGTCATTCCCTAGAGAACCTTAGAACTGGACTCCAAGTCAGTCTGTCTGTCTAACGCTAGAAGCTATACACTTACCTGTACTATTTCTTCCAACTTCTCTCTCAACCCAGAGCATTCAGAGAGAAATACCACCTATGGATATCAGGAAGCTGCCTTTTATTCATTCAGTAGTACATTTACTCAATAGTTGCTCAGTAAATATTTTTGAGCTTCTATTTATCATGCATTCTTATAAGTACTGGGGACATAGCACCTGGGGTGTCTAAACCATTATATATTCATTCAAGAGACCTTTTTTGAGAGTTAGAATATGCAAGGCTTGAGTTTCTTCTGTGTTTTAACAGAAGAACCCAATTTTCTCCTTTTACTTTTCGTAGTTACCACCATAGGGTCCTTTCCGGTCCCAATCTTTCATATGCTGCATGTGGAGGCTAAGTTGGGAAGATTCTTGCACAAAAGCTTTTGCTCTTTTCTGCCTCTGATGCTGATTGGGAGATACTTCCTCCCACACTCTCTGACTCCGACTGAAATTACAAATCCAAAGGGTCAACATGTGAAGAAAATGAAAAAGATGAATCAAAACCTGTGAGAAGAAAAAGAACATATTCATGACCTTGATCTTTTGGTCTTTGAGGATAGGCTATGTTTCCGTTCTGAAGAGAGGATCCAGGAGAGACATAGTCAGCAGGAACAGGAATGCCTCTGCCACCAGAGAACCCATTGCCAAAAAAATCTACTGTATTTTCTGGCATATAAGACGACTTTTTAACCCAGGAAAATCTTCTATACGCCCAGTCGTCTTATACGCCGGAAAATACGGTAAATGTTCTTTCCGCCCCCAGGTGCCTTGATCAGACAGCACTCCCCTCCCAGGGAGACAATCACCTTCAATAATTAGATGGCACGTTCCATATTCTGTAATAAATATGTCCTGGATGGGATAGCCTTTTTCTTTCCCACCTCCTATGCTGGATTGTATGAGGCAGTCTTTCCCTAAGAAATCAAGGTATTAGCTCCACCCCCATAACTGTGGAGCTTTCTCTTTGAAAGAGAGGACACCCATAACGTGGAGAAGACCCTATGTGCTTAACGGAACAAGAACCGTGTCTGTCATGGCACCCCGTGTGGCTCACTCATGTGCACACACATTCTGGGCATTCTGAATTTGCTGGCCAGGTGGCTTGACTGCCAACACAAACCTTTCCACTTGGCTGGGTGGACTGTCATTGTCCATTAAGCCAAAGTGCTCTTCATCATCATTAATTAATATTCCCTTCCCTGAGGAGGAAGGATCTTGTCTAAAGCTGTCAGACTCCCTGTCATCATCCATACCAGATGAACCCACTAGGAACCACACGTCGCAGACACGCTCGTCACAGCTCTCTTGCTCTGGCCACCATCAGGCATGTTGTCTTCTGTTAGCTGCCTCACATGGTGCCACGGGAGCGCCGTGCTCTTCATGAATGACAGGATTTTAAGACACTTGTTTCTAGGCTTCTTTTACACAAACACATCATTAGACAACACTGGGGCCACATTATAACACTGTGAATTTAGCTACTGTTGCAGGCTCCAGACTTGGTTCAGAAGGTAGTGAGCAGGTCTGGAGCAATCATCTGCTCATTCTGTTTATGTTGGCTTTCCCCCAAACCATTTCCTTTTTCCAGTCTAATTTCTTCTACTGCTAAGTCCAATACTAGTCATCCTGCCCTTCAATGTCCTTCTATCTTACAGCTTTTACTTGGTCCCAATCAAATACAATCTCAAATACTGACGTTTCCGGAGATACAAAATAGTTTGTAGTTAAGAGTTTGCATACTGTAGACTTCAGATCCTAAATCCAACACTCACTAACTTTGCAATCTTGCAAAAATGATTGTACTCTCTCTGCCTGCATTTACTTATGTGTGAAATTGGAGTAATTATAGTCCCTAATATATGCATTGAATGAAATATTCACTGATGGTTTTTTACATAGTGCTTGGCACATAATGACATCCAAAATATTAGCTATTATTATTATTATGCTCTTTCATTAACAAAAATCAGTTTCTAGTACTCTTGCTCTGTAGCCAATGGCTCATGTCTATTGATTCTCTTGAATGGGGTCCATGTTCAGTGAATAACCCAAACTGAGGGGAATGTCTGGTGTTTCCATAACTAAACCAGATAATCTGCCCCCGCAACACTTTGTTCCCGACATTTCCCTATCTCCTAACTCGTCACATACACATGTTCTAGTGTAGAGAGAACTACATTTGTCACAAGGGTCCGATGTGTATGGGAATAGAATGATTAATTTTAATTAGAACTGTGCTTCCTTATGCATTTCCCACAAAGACTCATCAACAATACATATCCTTGATACACCTACACATTATAGTTTTCCTCTGCTAAACTAGCTTACAGAGCATACAAATACAGGACTAGCAGGTAATTGGCAGGCATACAAAGAACACGTACCAAAAGTCACCACAGTTACCCCCGGTGGTGAGCAGACATGTACTAGTATTCTCTATCACCCATCACCTCCTATGATGCTCATCTCTGCTTCTTGTTAAATCAGCTACGGATTTTCTTACTTTTCATTTATCTCTAAGTGCTCATCATTCACTGTAATTCTACTGGTGAATTCATGCTGGTTGGTCCTCAGCTTCCTGCTAGCCAGAACAATCACATTGAAGGAACACTGGTGCCAGGTTCTGTGTCAGCCAATATTCCTTCTATCTAGGTAATCAGAAGATCTGGCACTGCCATTCTGATCACATCAATTTCGATTCAAGTTGCAGTGAACGAGGCTAATAAAAGAAAGACTCTTCTTCCCAGCCCCAGGATGCAGAATACCTTTACATAATGCAGTCACACCACTGCTCACAGTGACATTAATAAGAGCCAGCAGATCCTCTACAGATAGTCAACCGAGAGAGACACAAGGGGAAATACAAGGAATTACCAAAGAATGGTTGCCATGGCTAGAGGTCACCCAGTTTCTTCTTCTCATTTTGTACCTGTATTAGTGATGTTTACATTCAGAAAACCACTTGAGAAAACAGTTTAAATAACAGGACATTGCAAAGTCATTCCTGTCCAATCCTGTCATCTTTTCTATCATCAAGGGACCAATTAAAATGGTCTCTATTTCGGCAGAAAACGAAATTTGTCCAGAGAAATTTTTCCACGTTGACTTGAGAAGAGGGGAGGAGATAATGAGAAAGGGAAGAATTCATCCCTTGGTCACAATCAAATACAATCCCAAATACTGATGTTTCATAAAATGTTTTTTGGGGGACGGGGGCGGGGGGGGGGAACCTCAGGAAAGAGACAAGATCAGGGAATCAAGCTGCTTTGACTTCAGACCAGCAGATACCACACATGGAGAAAGATCATTCCATTGCAAGTGCTGGATCAAAGCAAGACAACACATGGCATTTCAATGCAACACCCTTAAAGTTTAAATGTTTATAAGACATTTACAAATGAGGAAAGAAATGTAGCAATTTACACTTGTTTATAAGGAGAAAACTAGTTGGTGTTAAAGAATGTCATATGGCCATGCTAATTGCAATATGGGAAGAAGTAGAGATCTGAAATAGTGGAAATGTGTTAGACATTTAAACAATGTGGGCAGATTTTAAAAATAGGACATCATACTGGGGCTCAAACTCATTGGAACATAATATTAATTATGCTATCTGTAATTTGTTGAGTATTTTAGGCACTGATCACGGTACTTCAAGAAGATTAATTTGTTTAATCCTCAGAGAAACCCTGTCAAGTAGGCACCCTGTTTATCTCCATATTTTCAGTAAGGAAACTGAGTATCAGAAGTTACTGGATATGTGTCAAGAATACATATCTGTGGTATAGCTAGGATTTAAACCCAGAAAACCTGACTCCAACTTTCAGACTCTAAGTCACAATTTTATCCAACAGTAATTTGAAACTAAATCACCAGAAAATGTAAATGTTTTCCCAAATACATGTTTAGTTTGAGGCTGAGATTTATGATACTATATTTATCTGGAACATGAGCAGAAAAGGAAGTGGAAGAAACTTGTGAATATATAAAAAAAAAGTTTGCAGAGTGTTTTTCTAAAGATATACACACACTACACTCAATGCTAGTCTACCACAATTTCCATGACAAATACCTGGGCTCTGAATTGGGCATATAGTGTGTTATCATGCCTTTGTACATACAGAGAAGTTTAACTACTGGAAGAAAATCCCTAAGAACTCCTAGAGGAGAAAGAGTATAGATAGCATTCAGAAAATTAAAATGATAAATTTAAATTTCTTCAGAGATATTGGTTTATATCTTTGACATACTGGATACGCATTTCTCCTTATACAACCCCTTGACCTTCAAAACTTACACTCAGCCAAACAATAGCATCATTATGACTGCACATATTTGAATCAGTTTTAGAATATTTTTCACATAGAATATAGGCATATGATTAAACATCCCACATTCTAAATGTGTTTTTAAATGGGTCATTATAAGCCATTATAAATCATTCATAGCACAAGATAAGACTGACAAATGGCTAAAATCCATCCCCACATAGCAGCTTTCTTTCTACCTAACTGTGCCTTAAATGGCAATTAGAGCATTGGTGTTTGCCATAAAAGCTAACTGATCCAACATATAGGTTTTTATTTTCAATCTTGGTCATTTTGACAAACAAAGGGCCAAAGTTCCTTTGAGGAAGACTGGGAAACTCTGCTCTGTCCCCTCCATCCATCATTTAGGAAAGAAAGACTTATTAATCTTATCTCACTCCTTCCTCTGAGAGGCAGGCAGTTAGCCAGTGGAGGTTATCTAGTTAGAAAAGTGTTCAAGTCCAAGGGAGTGTCTTCTGATGCAATGCAAAGGTGTCTCCTCCCTTCCTTTCCTCAGACAGAGATAAGGGACCACTGTCCCCTTTGCTCTACATCCTGACACCCTGCTGGCCTCTCAAGACTATTTTCAAATTATATTTTATTGATTTTTTACAGATAGGAAGGGAGAGGGATAGAGAGTTAGAAACATCGATGAGAGAGAAATATCGATCAGCTGCCTCCTGCACACTCCCTAGTGGGTATGTGCCCGCAACCAAGGTACATGCCCTTGACCTGAATCGAACCTGGAACCCTTGAGTCCCCAGGTCGACGCTCTATCCACTGAGCCAAACCAGTTAGGGCAAGACTATTTTCAAATTGCATACTCTGTGAATCTTGTTCAAACCCTTCTTTTTAAATATATATGTATATTTTTTTTTTTATTGATTTCAGAGAGGGAGAGAAAGAAACATCAATGATGAGAGAGAATCATTGATCAACTGCCTCCTGCATGCCCCCTACTGGGGAATGAGCCCACAACCCAGGCATATGCCCTGACCAGGAATCGAACTGTGACCTCCTGGTTCATAAGGTAACATACAACCACTGACATACAACACCATCCAGGCTCTTGTTCAAACCCTTTAATTGCTTCACTGCTTCCGCTGATGCTCGCCAAGTCCTCTGGGGCTTCCTGGCCTGTGGACTTGGTGAACAAAAGATCCTTCCCAGAGCTGTTCTGTGGATTGCATTACAAATGTTCTGCAACTCACTCCCTCTCCCAAATGGAATGAGGCCACTTAATTTGCTCATATCAAAAATGATGGAGGAAAGAGACAGTGTTGGGCCTTCATCAGCCAGTCCAGGCACTGGAGTGGCTCAGGACTACACGTGCCTTGTGACATACCTCATAAAGGTCGATCATGACATTGCCCTCAGGGCCTCTGCTGCTCTGGACATTCTCCAAGGCCAAGGTGAAGTAGACACCCCTGGTGTCTGAGATGTAGAGGTTGTAGGTATCGTTTTGGTTCCATTCTTGGACCGCTGCAAACACTTGATTTTCATCTGTGCTGATGACGTGCATGTCCTAAATAAAACACAGGGAAGTGAAGAAGAAGAATTTTATAAATGAACCTGAACCTGACATGCATCCAAACAGCGTAGAATATAATGAGGAATACCGAAATAGGCACTTAGGCAACCATAAGGGAATGTAGAGATTTTCCTTTCACGTATTTGTGATGTAATAATTAATTAGTTAAGTGTTATTCATGTACTTCCTTCCTCTTGTATGGGGTTAGGCAGCAGGGTCATGAGAAAACAGGAGAGAGAGATGCTTGGTAGCTCAGTTATACTTTAAGTGTCTCATTAGATAATTGAAGAATACTTTCTCAAATATGTATGACTTTGGAGAATCAGTCATGATGATATACTTGCCAAGCACAACATGGTGCATGCTCAGAAGGATTATATGGGGTACGTTCCTTCACAAAAATCTGGAGGAACAGAGAGAAACCTGGCAAGCTCTGCATATCCCAGTGTGGTCCATGGACCAGTACGGGCATCACCTGCAAGTGTGTTAGACACACAGAACTTCAAGTTTCACCTACTGAATCAAAATCTGCATTTTAATAAGATACATGGGTGATTAATATGCACAATAAAAATTGAGAAGCACTGCCCAAAGGTTCAGCAACCCCCAGAAGCCCTTGAGGAATAATGTTCACCCGAGAAAGCAAAGCACTAATCTTCATGTTAATGTGTGTTCAAGGACTTAGCTCCTTATCTAAACCTTTACTCTGAGTTCAGCAGGAAAACTTAAGTAAAAGAGGGAAAAGAGAAAGAGAGAGACTGCATAATTGATGATGTTTTCATACCCTGGTAGGCCTGGAAGATAAAAAGAAGGCAAAGGTAATGTGGGGGCAGTGAGCAGATATACCTGGGGTGGGAATTTCAATTCCTTCTTCCCCTATTCAGAACTCCAGAGAAGTGGATATTCAGAGAAAAGCAGACATAGACCAAGGCTTGCTGTCTCCCTTAGGAGATGTCTGTCCATGTGCTGTTTGCCCAAGGTGGTAGACATTGATATAACTTTCAAAAGCCAAAAATCAAAGCAAAACAACAAATTATACATAAGCACAAAGACATAACAACAAGGAAAGATTCTTGGCCTTTGGGTAGCTTGGTTCTCAAGCTTTCCCAGATGAACCTTCCTCTACCCTTGAAAAGCTTCAGGAGATCTGTCAATCTTCCTTGGTCAAAATTCCAGTACAGCAAAATTCTACCTACCTTCTAACCTGATTTTCTCCTTGTTAATATATGTCTCTGTTCTCTCAGTCAATCAACCAATCATTCAATCCATCAGCAATTCAGCTCTGACTGTGCTTTAGACATAGAGGAACAAGTAACTTCCTCTTTCTCAGCCTTGATCAAAGTGAACTCAAATGATCCCAGAAGGAAGAAGTCTTTATCTATAGGGCTTTGTATTCCTCAGGCCTAGAGTTTGGTAAAGCTTTTGTAGAATTAATCCAGAGTGGGAAGGCCAAAATAAATCCTTCCCATTGAATCAATGTAATCAACAACACAAACTAAATTTTGGAATAAAAGTGGGCCATTGCATGTATCTGTCCAATGTCTACTTACATTTCTTCTGATAACTGTATCTCAATCTACTTTGAAAAATATCCTCATCCCTCTCAGACAAATTCCTCCTTAACCCAGTCTCTGTTATTTTCTTTCACTCTCAGCACCAGAAGTGGGTTTGTAGGCCCAGCATTCAGAATATCTAATTTCCCCGATGATAGCAATTGGATCAGTGTTGAATATATGACCTAAGCAAAATCAATAACATGAATCTGGAATTACTAGAGTGGTGGAAAAGCATCTCTTACTATTGGTTTGTAAAGAGTAAGAATTTTCTAAAGTCTAGATCTGATGACACATATTTTGAGGTAGAAGATGAAGTCAATCCTGAAGAAAATAGTCTAGAAAGGTAGAGAAGAGAGGCCAAATTCTGTGACATTCTTTGTCTTTGAATGTGGACAACTTAAAAGCCTGCCCCACCTGTTAAGTTTTTGGTTCAAGAGGACAATAGAGCAAAATGCTTTAAAAAAAATGGACTCTGAAATAAACTGCTTGAGTCCAAATCTGGGCTCTGTAACTTAACCGTGAATTGCACTCTGTGCCTCAGGAGTTCTCATGGGCCTTCCATAGACCTGGGGGGTGGGGGAGGGAGGATTATATCAGCTAGGGAGTTCAAAGCACTGAACATCTGCTCCACTCGCTAGCGATTTTCAGTTAAGCAAACCCTTATATCCCCTTTGTTGATTAAGCAAGGTCCATGTGGCCTTCCTGTTCACAGCCAATGCTAGGGTGCTAACTAACATACTCTACAAAAATTGGTTCACCCAAGGGTTTTGTTCCTCTCCAATGAAGGGGATTAGCTGTGGAAATTATACAAGGGCCAGTCAACCATGGAGAGCAAAACCTTCTATGGCTCCCCATTTCCTATAGGATAAAGATCAGAAGGCTTACCCTGGCATTTAGAATCCTCAATAACTACTTCTAATCCAGGTTTCTTTCCTTGTCAGTGGGATACAGTGTCATCTCTCCATTAAGTTAAGGTACTTCGGCAATAATCTGGCCCCTACAAAACTCATTCCTGTGCCTTTGGAGTCAAGGTGTGCATTGGTGAACCTCTGAAGTCTGGGTCACAAGAGAAATCTCATTAAATAATCCCAGGGACTACAGTACATCCTCTATACTATGCCACACACTTGAACCTTCAGTTTTTGGATGTAGACACATAAAGTGTTTATGTCACTCAGAGTACTAGTCATATAATCACAGCAGATAATAACAGCACATTAAAGTGGCTACCTCTGGATAAGGACCAAGATGAGATGTCTTTCTCTCCATATAATCTAATTACATACATTGGACAATTTAAGAAATATATGTTTTTATTGATTTGAGAGAGAGAGGAAGGGAAAGGAAGAGAGATATAGAGAAACATCAGTGTGAGAGAGAAACACTGACTTGATTGCCTTGTGTACACACCCTGACTTGGAGAACGAACCCACAATCTAGGTTTATGCCCTGACCAGGATTCGAACAGGTGACCTTTCAGTGCATGGGGTGAAGCTTAACCTACTGAGCCGCACCAGCCAGGGCCTTTGAAAACTTTTTAAAATGATGTTGGTCTTAAATATTTTAATTGGAAGATTTGACAAATTTAAATGACGTCTTTATTATTTCTTCTTGCCTACATCCACCTCCTCTATCAGGAAAACGTGCTCTTTTGATCTTTATACCAGGTAGCACATTATGTTGAATGCTTTTGCTGGGCCACAGAATTACAGACCTAGAAATGATCCTTGAGATCTTCTACTACAGTCTTTCGCAAAGTCTGTCCCACAGGAAAGTACTGGTTGCATTGTTAGATTTTTAATATATTAAAAAAAGGGTCCTTTGGTAAAATGGTTTAATTAATGCTGAATTATATAGGTTTCTAGTTCACAAGACATCCTAGACCTAGAGCCTTCAACATACCAGCTAGCTACTGTTACTCTCTAGTCAAGGAACAATGAATATATTTTATTTCTTTTTTTAAATGTATTTGGTCATAGAATCTAATTTTCATGAATCATCTCGAAGGACATTTTATTCTGAGTATCACATGTGAGAACATACGGTCGTGAGTCCAAACTCCTTATTTTAAAAATATAAGAAAGAACACAAACAAAAACAGGGCAAGAGAAATTGCTAAACCAGCCCAGGTTACAAAGCAGGGTTGTGGCAGAGGTAGGTCTGGAATTCTGTTCTCCTGCTGTGAATTGAACAGCCTTTGCACAACCCATACCCCAGTTCACATCGATCTTCTACCACACAGACAACTAGATCCATACTAATAATAATATTACCTTACTTTTATAGAGTATCTGTCCTTCCAAATGCTCAGAGCACTTTCATATGTATTGCCTCATTTATCTCACTTGAGTAGCTCAGAATGAGCTCCAAGTAAGTTAAGGGAAGGAAACTGTCAGTGTCTCACCCTGTCTGGTGAGACTCATGCTCTAATGGTGACAGTGATATTAGACTCTCCCCTCCCCCCACTCTGGTCATCTCTACCATTATATTCAATCTGCATGTGCGTGTTTTTGACACAGCTCTATGTAACCATGGTGTTTCAAGAGCTGATGCAATGGCAGTGGATGATTAAAGAAAATTTGAGCACGAAAGTGCTGGTTTGTCTCAATTGCTTTGGGGGACACAAAGCTTTGTTCATTTCCAGCCACAGCAGCCATGGCTTTGATAGGGGGCCTTAAAATATTCGCACCTTCACTGTGGATCACTCCACCAACTGGGCTCTTTGTGTTTTTTTGTTTGTTTGTTTGTTTTTTTTTGTTTTTTTTTAAGATATATTTTATTGATTTTTTATAGAGAGGAAGGAAGAGGGATAGAGAGTTAGAAATATCGATGAGAGAGAAACATCGATCAGCTGCTTCCTACACACTCCCCACTGGGGATGTGCCCGCAACCAAGGTACATGCCCTTGACCGGACTCGAACCTGGACCTTTCAGTCCGCAGGCCAACGCTCTATCCACTGAGCCAAACCAGTTAGGGCCCAAGTGGGCTCTTTGAAGGGGTAATGGGACTGTAATGAGGCATCTCATTGCCTTAAATAGTACATACCCACTTGGACCAAAGAATACATTCATTTGCTATATGTGCTATATGAAGACGAGCTAAATTAATCACTGCCTTCTACCCTCAGAGCTCAGAGGAGCCTGAGTAATGGGACAGGTGCATGTGGGAGAACAGGGGGTGGAGACAGACAGCGATTCAGGTGTAAAGTCAAACTTGTCCTTCTAGATTGGCTCCATGCCATCAGGGGCAACTGTCATAGTGATCTGCGTGATGGCTCTGAACGAGAAATGCAAGGCGTGTGTTTCCTCACATCTCCAATAGGTGCAAGGATGTTTCTTTGACTTTAAACTACCATTTCTGGGGTTCCTCAGGTCAATGGGAGTATTTTCCTTGGTGTCCTCAGCTTATCAAAATTTGGGGGGATACGACTATCTTCCAATAATAGAATATATTGACTTATCCCAAGAAAAGAAAGGTATAATACAAAGAACGCTAGTTTGGGAGTCTGGAGACTTAAGCGCTAGCCTCAATGCTGCTTCAAATAGAATTTAGTTTGGCTGAGACTTATTCCACTTAAAAAATGTATTTCTAAAACTGAGCATGAGATGAGTGACTTGAATCTGCTATTTACTAATTTTGTCTCAATTCCCTCATGCATTTTGAACAAGAGTATTTCATTGCATTGAGTATCATTCTCCTCTTTAAAGGTGTCAAAATCTTGTAAGCCAACTGCTTTATTTGCTGGTCAATCAAAGAAAAAGCAATTTATTTCCATGTTCAAGAGACAGAAAAACCAGGTCTGTTGGACATAGTGAGGTACCATGTTCACCTCCCCCAAGGACCTTTCTAAGAGATTATCAAAGGACATTTTAACAACACTCAGTTTCCCTTTACATACTGACTTTACCCAATTCTCATCTAGGCACACCCCAAAGCTGTAAGCTCTTGTCTCTTTGGTAACAATTTTAAGCCAAATCAAGAGCAAGGAGGATTTAAATGTACACAGGTAGAGACATATAGTTAGTTCTGGGCAATTACCGCTGTCATGAATCTCTTAGCAGCTGAACATAATAACTACTAACATGAATATAGTTCTTTGCAGTTAATAGCGCAATTTAATGTGTATTATTATCTCTAATGGGCTGAGGTTTACAGCTCACCTTTCACGATGCTAGGGGTAAGGACAGAGTGATGGCCAGAAGGGAGAATTCTGCCTGGAGAAGCCAGAGCAACTAGCTACCATTGGGTCTCCTACAAGAGGACCTCTTGTGTTATATCTGTCACCTGATTTCCTGGGCAGCGCGCTGGTGTTAGGTCCAGACAAGCATACTACAAAGTTATGGGTGAAAAATACAAGAGTCATAACAACTCCATCAAAACAAAGTGCTTTATGTACTTTGTTCAACCCAAAGGTTTCAAAGCTGAGCTGTAACTATGTTTACACAGCCTCTGTCTTCCAGCCACACACATCTCTGTTGCTCTAAAACCAAGGTCCAATGCATTAACAATTTACGGCCACTCTTAGTACACACAATGGCAGCAAGACCGCAGATCCGAAGCTTTGAGCTCCCAAGTCAGCTTGACCTCCACTAGGTGGTGCTCCATATTAACGCAGTTCCTCAGAGTGTGTGGAAAGAGCCAGGGACTTCCACAGTTGCGGGTCTCTAACTCTTACCAGTCACTGTTTAGAAAGGCGTATATCTTTGGGGCAGTCTGAAAAATTAGCTGTGACTCAGAACTCTAAAGGCAACCTGTCTCAAGTTCCATTGAAAGAGAAAGCAAGGTTGGATACCATATAGGTGTGTCACCTCTCAATAATTAATAAGAAAAAATTTGAGATAGAAACATAGCATACCCATTGCACTGAAACACTGTGTATCCCAAGTGTATTTTCTGTCTTGCTAGAAAACCTACTGCTGGAAAATCTTTACTATTGAAAAGCAAATAAGTTATCAATTTATTTATTCAGATGCTCCTATAGGAAGAATGCGAGAGAGAGAGAGAGAGAGAGAGAGAGAGAGTGAGAGAGAGAGAGGGGGGAGAGAGAGAGAATGCTGAGAAAGGAGAGTGATAAGATTGGCAAAAAAAAAAAAAAAGAGTGAGGCCAAGTGAACTTGAGAAACAGAGATGGTAGATGAAAATAAATACATGACGAGATGCTTGGGAAAGAGGGTGGAAACAGGACTATGTGAATCAGAGGAAACACTAAAATGAAGAACGATTCAGGTCATACCTTGGGCAGAGCGTACTTGGGCAGCTTCATCTGGGCAAATGCATTCCTTCGGTAGGACACGTAGTAATGCGGCCGTCCTCCGGAAGTCAGCTGGACCGGAAACACACAGTTGTAAGAGGAGCTACTGTAACAGTTACGCACCCTGGAAGAACAGCCACTGAACGAGAAGAGGTCACTGCCAACACATCAGTGTGAATGACTACCGTGGACAAGTGTAAGGAATTGGCTTTCAGTTCAAAAACAGCTTGAACAGTGCATGTGAGTTGGTCAGAGGCCCAGATGGAACCCACTGGACAAAAATACAATTCTTCAATTTGCACTGTGGCTCAGAAGCCAGGAAACATTTTCAGCGATTATGAACTTTTCAAGATACAAGCCTCGAGGGATATTGGATCAATGTCCATCAGCAGCCCAGCTATCTAGCCCCAAGACTATGGCCATGCAGACAGGTCCCCAGTCATATCAGAAGGAAGCGGTCCAGGTCCCACATCTCTGGGCACTGATTCCAGTATGTGGCTGTGACATTGATGGCTGGGAGCATGTCCAACACGCAGCAGGGCTGACACGTTAGATGGTTCAGAGATCTCTATCTCTGAGAACTGATTCTGAGCGACCTTCCCCAAGTTTGTCCAGCACATAGAGTCCAATGAACCCCATGGGTGTGAGGGAGGGTGAGTAGGGTGTGGTGTCTACCTCAGCATGAGCACCAATAGGTGCAGAGTATTAAGGGTGCCACTGCCAATCTCTCTCTCCATTGTCACTCCTTTTCCCCTGGCTTTATTGAGATATTATTGACATATACCATCAATTTTCAACTGATATATCCCCAAAATTTTAAAAATATGCAATACCTGACTATTTAGTCAGGGGCACTTACATCTTTTCCCTTAAATTTTCAAATAAAAATATGACAACAGCCAACACAACAGTAACGGTCTGACGTGAATGAGTCATAAGTTTACCTAATTTTTATCAGGTCCGCAAGAAATATTTTTTTGTGTGTGTCATGAAATTGCAGTTTATGTGTGCCACGAGATGAAAAAGGTTGAAAATCGCTGATATATATGAGTGATGTGTAAAATGTGATGAATTGGTACATATATATTGTACAGAATAATTACCACAAATAAGGTTAACACCTTCATGCCTTCACTTAATTAAGATTATTGTATGTGTGTGTGGATACCATTTAAGCTCTTAACAACTTCTCAGTGTGTAATACAGTGTTGTTATGTATAGCCACCATGCTCTCTATTAGATCCCAGGACTTAGTCATCGTATATTTGTAAGTTTGTATCCTTGACCAACATCTCCCCATTTCCCTACTTCCTAGACCTTGGAAATCACTAATCTACTCTATTTTTGAGTTCCTGTAGCCACTCTTAACCCATATAAGTTTCTGGAGTTTGAATGTCAGCTGGAGTTTGCATACTCAGAATGCCAACATATACTTTGGGTGACTGCTCACCAGACATATAAAAACATGACTAAACTATTCATCAATATGTGGCCAGATCACCTCCTAGTCCCAGTGATGAGTTGCAGGATCGTTCACGGTGGCATGGGTAGAAAAAGATGAAAAACTCTAAATGCAGAACTGATTCTCATATGTAAGTCATATATGTAGATTATAAATGGTTATTAGGAAGCAACACTGAGAGAGAAATAAATTAGAGAGAGAACCAATGTGTGTAACCATTTCAATGTCACCTGATAATTGATGCTGAAGTTATCAGAGTACTCATTACTCATTTCCCTGAAGAAAAAGAAAATGTGTGTGTGTGTGTGTGTGTGTGTGTGTGTGTGTGTGTGTAATCATTTGTGAAACATTTTTAAAGTGCATAGGCTGCTGTTAGGCATTTTGAGCATTTATTTGCTTCCTCAAATCATTGGATTAAATATTCTAAATTATGGTTTCTTTCTAAAATATAATAGTGTGGTTCAAGCTTAATGAAATCATAAGTATTTGTGTGTGTAGGTATAAATCTATGCGTATATAGAGTATATCTAGAGAGAGTATACATACACACACACTAGTTAGCAATTATATCTTTACAATTTTTAACATGGAAAGAAATAATTGCATTTTTAGCAGCATTGTCCAAATAAGCCTCAGATGTTCCTTAAAAGCTGATCAGAAGTAAAGCACACTCACTTCCTGTCTCTTCTAAACATTCATGAAACCTCAGCCACTCAAGCTGTTTCCCACTCTCTGAGGAGGTGCCAAGCCTGTCTGAATACATCTCATCTAAATTCTCTTCATCCTAATCAGTCAGGGCACGACAATAATGCCTGATTACCACCACCTTTCCTCTGCTCCCACCACCTCCAGCCACCGCACTGCTTCCTCTTCCTAGCGGCCTCTCTATTTTTAAACTGGATATTGCAGAGGAGGCTGATGGGCTGGCCATTCTCCTGGTAGGAAGAGATGGACATTTCTGCTCAGCCCCGCTGCTGGCTGCTGGGAGCTCCTCAGAATGCAGATGAGGGGGATGAACAGCACTCTGCGCTGTGCCTCCCTGACCTCCGACCCAGGCTGATAAGGTCCTCCACACACTGCCCAAAGGAACTCATTAATATTCTGTTAGTAGAGGAGATCTGATGCTTGGTAATGTTCCTTTTGTTGAAAAGATAATGCTTTTTGTTCTTTTTTCCTTTCCTCGAAAGGGAGAGGAAGCAGGCAAGTGGGGTTGCATGAGGGACAGAAAGAGGAAAAGGTCTTTGAGATAATCAGTAGAAGTGGGTCTTTCCCACCTGAACAAACACGTAATCATCCTGCACAATCAAGGAGTCCGGGTCAATGTAGCCCGGGAAAGGTCTATTTCTGTTGGCCTCCGTGCAGTTCTGCATGCGGCAAGTCAGGTATTGCGAATCTGGAAAAAAAACAGGGGAGGGTGATATGCACACAGAGAATTAGAGTCTGAGTGTATATTTTCTATTTCCCTTGCTACCTCCAAGTATTTAAATAAACCTCACATTCTCTGTTAACCACATTATTGTTGTCATCATCGTTATCATTATTGTCATTATGATTTTACTCACTTGCTATCTCCCAGCGCCTCTGCCATCCTAAACACTAAATTCTCCTTAATTCATTTCTTTCCCATTTAAACCAAATGAAAGTATTTTCAAAAACTGGCAATAATACTTAAGCTTTCTTTTTATTTTATTTTACTGATTTCAGAGAGAGGAAGGGAGAGGATGAGAGAGATAGAAACATCAATGAAAGAGAGAGAATCACTGATTGGCTGCCTCCTACAAGCCCCCTACAACAAGGGATCGAAGCCCACCAACCCAGCGTGTGCCCGGACCAGAATCAAATGGCAACCTTCCAGTTCAAGGGTCAATGCACAACCACTGAACAACACTGGCCGAGCAATACTTGTGCTTTCATAGTATATTTTCTCACTAGGCTTCACTGCCCACTTTGACCTTTGATTAACAAACAGAAAAATGCACACCTATATATGCAATCATCAATCACCTCACGCTAGAAGTGCTGCTGTCATAAATAAGAAGGCTCAATGTCAAGATAAAGGTTTTCCTTCTACTACTAATTGGAAGTGAAACAGAATACAGAAGGGATTCCTGAGTCAAAAACATTGTTCTCATCTTGTAGATGAATAAATTAAGACCTCAACTCCCATCTAAGACTCTAAGCCAGATGATAAACATATAATAACTCATAATTTTGATCTTTTTGGACATATATCGTATCAGGAAGGCTGTCCTTGCTTTCAACCTCAACTATTCTGTTCTCTCTACTATTCAGATGTCACTTTGTTAATTAAAACTCCTTTTGCCTCCTTGGCATTAGAATAAATTCAAACCCTCCACTGTCTACCAGTCCAACCTCCCCTCATGCTAATCCCTTCTTCCCTCCCCCTGTGATTCTTCTAATCTGTCCTACTTTATGTTCAGAAAGTGGGCCAAACTTCCTACCACTTTAAAGACTTTTCATATATATTTCCTCTACTTAAAATGTTCCTCCTGCCTTGACCTGTGTTCACAGTGGTTAGAGTGTTGGCCTGCGCACCCTAGGTCTCGGGTTTGATTCCAGGTCAAAGGCACATATCTGGGTTGCAATACATTACTGGAAAATAGTAGGCAATAAATATTCATTGAAACATGCCTCTTTATTGGAATGTATCTTTTTGAATGAAAAAGAAAGTTATTTTACTGTTTTGATCCTTAATGAATCTGATTTTAACACATCAGTGATGTATTCAAAAATCCTTTCTTTTAAATAAAATAAATCAATATATATTTATTTACATGAAATGGGGGTAGCAATATATACAGTTGGATATAAGGGTTGACTAATTTCCTTTAATTAAAGTTCCAGGACCACATTTACTAAAGGAACCTGGGTATCCCTGAATTCTACCAGGAGAGTCACTAGGGGCGGCCAGCACATGTGCTCCATCTGAACAATGACTGATGGAGGAAAGCTTTACCCTCCACCTTCCTCCATCTGGCTGCCACATGTATAAATGACAAATGGGGATAGCTCTCAAGTCCTTTAATCCATCTAGTTCTGCTGAAATCACTTCCAACGATAAACTAATGAGCCTTCTACTGATCTTTTCCTATCCTCTTGTACAGACATTATAATAGTTCCATTTTAGGGCATAACTCAAGGTCTTTGTCCTTGAAGACAATTTCTGGGACTTAACCCTTCCAAGAGTGGTCCTCCCCATAGCACACAAAAATCTCTACCTCACAATTTCACACTCCACCAGATTCTTTTACAATGTTTAGTTGACTTCTGTTTTTCAAAGGTAGCTTGGGGTCATAAAAACAATGGAAATTGGTGGCTATGAGACTTGGGCTTGAGTTCTGTCTGGTGTGGTCACTTATTAGCTGCATAGTTCAAAGGAAATCACTTGGTCTTCCTGAATCTTGCCACCTTCATTCATAATGGAGATGCCAATGTCAACTATCTTGTAACGTGGCTGTAAGAATTAACTGAAATAAATAAAATATATGCTAAATGTTTTGAAACTCAAACTTTTACAAAGGCCAGTTGTTATTAATATTGATAAAATTCCTGTTTTCTCTTTTGCTCTCTTTCACAAATATTATATCAGTCTTGGGCACATAGTAGGTCCTTTAAAAGATGGGTTGAACTGAATTTGAGTACTCTATCTATATCTCTGTATCAGGTACTGTTGATGACCTGTCCAATACCCATCCCTCCCTGTTTCTTTGCTGGAAAGGCCAAAATGGATTTTTTGGTTCATCCTTTCTCCAGGTGATTGAGAAGTTCCCATAATCCTCTTGGGTCTATTCCCATTCAAGGTCTACCTATTTTCTCACCACTGGCTGGTTTAGGAAGGGACATTTAAATCCAGGTCTAGTAAACAAAAAGTGAGGGAGTTCTTTTAAGGAGCTGCTATTAAAATCTTGCTTCTAAAGAGTATATAAGGTTTTACAGAAATGCTTAATATAGTTATATTATAAACAGAGGTTACTAATTAATAATGTTTTATCGATGTTCATTTTTTAGTTTTGAAAAATAGACCATGGTTGTATAAGATGTTAACTTAGGGGAAGCTGGGTAAAGCTGTACTGTCTTGGGAACTTTTCTATTTATTTAAATTTATTCCAAAATAAAAGTTTCTTAAAAGTAGGTTACCAAAATATGTGCATATGGACCCGATTTTGTGCCAGGTGTATATATAGATATCTATAGAAGTATGTTTGCACAGGAAAAAATGAATAAAAGATATATATGAAATGTCAACAATAGTATAGAGGCAGCGACGTAAGAGAGGCAGGCAACCTGCATGCAAGTCTCTGGTCAGCACCCCTCACTTGGGTCGGGTAGGGGGGTATGGGGGGCTTGCTGCAATGAGCCCATCCTTGGGCTGACTGTACAAAATGTACAACTGGGTGATGCAACAAAAGCCCCAGGAAGAGGTCTGGAGAGCATTTCTTGCTCAGAGTAAAATTTCAAGCCCAAGGGCAAGGCTCAGTGTCGCGCTGCCTGCCCTTGGTCAAGTGCTCCTGGTTCCCTCCCTTTCCCCTCCTAATGGCAATGGAAAGAAGCTGGCTGCGCTTCCTAACCAGGGACCAATCGCTCTCACTCCCCTCCCCTCAGGCTGGCGGTGATAGCATTAAGTATGATGAACTCTTTTCATATTCAATTCCAGGGAGTGCATGATGTGATTCCATAGGAAGTATCTTGTAATTTGGCATTAATTAACGTCAATTAATGTATGCAACTGCTCGACTTTAGAATTAATTTCATTACTTTCCCCACACAGATGTTTTCCTTGCCGTAGGTAATTAGGACACAGCGCGGCTCTTTTCAAGCATTCTCGCTCTGCAACAGCTGCTGTTTGGAATAATGGAATCCCCATCCTCCCAAATGCGTGAGGATCTAAAGGAAGCGGCCTTTCACGGGCCAGGCTTGGAGCAGAGGAGCAGGGGTTTAGCTGCAACCTCAGAGCCTGATCTGTGAAGTGGGGATAAAGAAGAGCCATCATGCTTGGGGCTGTGACAGCCTATCTAATAAAATGGTAATATGCAAATTAACCATCACTCCATCACAAAGATGGTGGCGCCCATAGCCACAAGATGGTGGCGCCCAGTCCTCTCAGCTGCACTGGAGTCCCCCAGTCTCTGGGGGGCAGCCACTGAGAGTGGGCAGCGTGAGCAGCCTGGCGAAATGCTTGCTTTGTCTCTGCAGCAACGAGGAACGTGTTCCGCAGCCAGGCCCCGCAGAGAGCTACTGGTGCATGGATTCATGCACAGGGCTACTAGTTTGTAATAAGTGTGTTCAGTCCAGTGCTTGGCTGGACTGTGCTTAAACAGGCGCCTGTAGTTGTTGAAGTCCTCCCTCCTTGATTACCAGGACTGCTCACTGTGTCTCAAGGGAACCAACTGTAAAGTATACTACAGACATTTCTACCAGAGTCAATGTTTGGTTTAGGTTCAAGTTTTCTTAAGTAACTTTTCAAAAAGCCATGAAAATATTCTCCTTGAATAATAGGTAGCAACTAAGCTGGGCAGGAAGTTTAAGGTGGTGGCCAGGGCAGAACTGGACTTGATCTTGGTACCCAGTGCACGGGCCAGCCTGCCTGCGGCTGTGTTGTCCTGCATGCTCTCCCTCCTGCTGCAGTGACGTTCTAGATCCCACCTCCATCTCCAACAAACTGCGTGACTCTGCGGTCACTGTCTAAGCGATACAATGAAGGTTATTAGAGTTTTAGAACTAAAAAAGGATGTAAAAAAAAAACACAGATTATTACTTTATGCCCTGACAGGTCTTTATTATGCTTTATCCCTTAAAACCTGGTTCCTCCCATTCCTGCCCAGAAAAAGCACCCTGATTCTGGCAAGTCTGTGACTTCAGGCCTTCTGCTATGTCTAAACAGCGTGTCCACTCCAGGAGGAGACCCTATGTTCATTCACAGAGTTCCCCCGGTTTGACCTGTCTTTTCTGGTTCCGTTGCCCTGTCCATATCCTTCCTGGGCCTTCTTTTGTGGAGTTTCTCCTGAAGCTCAGGCAGACCTCTCCCTGCCCAGCCTGTCTCCATTGATGGCATCTGCAGTAGCATTAACCTCCGGAATAACCAAAGGACCTCTCCTCTGGGTCAGGAACTATTCTAAATAGAGCACTTGATTTTCCTTTTGTAACTTCGCCAAAAATTGAGAAAGAGGTACTTTTTGCAGGTGAAGCACTTCAGACATAGGGATGAGATTTGTAGAAGCCCATATGCTAGTAAATGACAGAGCAGAAACTATACCTCACAGATCTCCACGACTCTATCCATTGATTCGCTCAGTCAACAAATCTTTAGTTAGCACCAAGTCTTTTCATATCTTTAACCTTTTGCACTCGGTTGTCGAGTGTGACTCGACACGGTTAGCATCAGTAGCAGCTCGTATGTCGAATTGTATTGAATGTATCAATAATTTGAAATATAAAAAAATCCCACTAAATACGTTTGTATGAAAAGAAACTCCAGTTTTTTATTCTACTGCCGTGCTTTGTAAAATCTGGGGTATTTAAAAAAATTAAATCCCGAGTAGAATAAAGGAATTGAGAAAAAAGCAAGCGAGTGCAAAGGGTTAATATTCTAAAAGGTTAATTTCAAACAAAACCATAAACTGTGTAGGCAAGCATGAATACTGTGAAGATCCCTCCATCCCCCCATTAATTTTTAACTTTAAGGAGAACATACCTCAGCAGGTAAGTCTTCTTTTTGTTCATTCTGTGGTTCTATTATTTGTTTTAGAACATTCTTATTAAATGTTCCCACCCAACACACACAGGTGTGCATGCATGTGGGCACACATGTGTCGACATGCTTGTGCTCATTCCCATCAAAGCTCTAGAGCCTTCTCTGGCATGTGCCAGTTAGAAATTGAGATCCTCAAAAGCGAAGCTCGAGACTTGGCCCCTGGGAGAGTATGCAGAGGGGAAGACATTTCTATGAAAATTACACACTTAGACCAAATGGTTTCCCTTGGTGAGGAGCTTGTGGCAGTGGTTTCTTCTAGGAAGTCTCTTGATTTTGGTCCAGTGTGACTTTCTAAACCTTGCCTTTGATTGTTAACCTTTGGACATTCAGGAGGCCACAACTGACTACTACAGAGAAAGTTTTGGGATCATATTCTTTCACCAAGCACAGGGCTAGAAATTGGGAACATGAGAGGGAAGACAGGGGCATGCCAATTCCCATGCAGGTGTCCTCAACACTGAATATCATACTTACACTGTGGTAGTAGTTTGGCAAAGATCAATAGGGTACAATGCCTGCCTTCCACACCACTGTCACTTAAATAAACAAAGACATATGACACATTTTGCTGCCCTCTCTCTATTCTAGCCACCTGGCTTGCCTGCTATCCCTCACCATGCCAAGCGTGCCCATACCCCATATCCTTCACATGTTCTATTCCATCTGTTTCTTCCACCAGGCAGACACATAGCCCTCTCCCTTACTTCCATAGGAACTGGCTAAAATATCAAATGTCACCTTACCAGAGATTCCTCTGCTTTGCTTTTCTTTCTAGAACTTATCACACCACCCAGCGTTATCCATTTGTTTATAATCTGTCCCCCTAAGTAAAAGGTAAACTCTATGAGAGCAGGGCCTTTACAATGGCCCCTACTATCCATCATGCATGCCTAGAAGAGCTCCTACCCGAGCATACATGTCCAACAATATTTATTGAATGAATGAATAATAGGTCTGGAGTGAGCCAGACCTGGCTTCAAATTCTAGCCCTGAAGCAACGGCAAAAACATTTAATCATTGCAGGCCACGTTTTCCTCCGAGTTAAAATGAGGAAAATAACAACAGGGCCTACTTCCAAGAGTTGGTGTAAGTAGTGCAGATGAGAAGTATCTCTTGCAGTATCCCAGGCAAATGATAGGAATACAAGGCATGGGACTAGCATCAATGTTGCCTGAGAACTTGTAGGGAAAGGAGGAGATGTCTGAGAAAGTGCCCCAGTCTTTATGATGCCCCTTTTTTTTCTTTAAAGCAGGAGTTGGAAGCATTAGGAATTTTCCAAACACTTGGACATTGCCACACACACGTTATGTGAACTGGTGTTACTGTGCGCTAGGGTTCCTGAAAGCCCGACAGAAACCCAGACCTTTGTGCTGGAGTTGAGGCCGGGGGAATGACAAGTGTCTCTTCTGCACTTCCGTCCTCTCATCCTCAGGATGGACTGCAAGGGCACAGGTCTCTGCACAGATGGGTGGACAGGCAGGAGGCAGGGGAAACAGCACAAACTGGGTATGAAGAACCGGATGTGAGAGCTGCTCAGCTGAGCCTGTGATTGCACATCCCCACTCAGGTTTTCCATGGCTGTGTGTGGAAGCTCATGTTACCTTATTTCATGCTTTCCTGGTTAGTTTTCAAGGTTGCCTCTAGGCTACTAAATCAGAGAAGCCAAGTTGAAATCAGGAGTAACTGAGACCTAGAGACTTTTACAGAATGAAAAACGGGATCAACATGACATTGCTAGAGAGAAAAGCAGTGTCAGGTGCCTCTGTACTAGTGAGTCCTGATGCTCGACATGAGGATAGGAGGACAAGGCGCCTGTTTGGTGTGGGCAAGTGGTGGGAGCTATCAGTCTGAGGCTGAGCAGAAATGCAAACTTCTAACCTCTTCCCTTAAAGCTATGAATAAATTAACTGATTGAAAAAGAAGGTAAATGAAGGCTCTGAAATGTGGGGCCCAACAGGGTCATTTTGCGAGATAGTGATGGGACTTTGGCAGGAGGGGGGGGGGGTAGTAATGTTGATATTTTTCGATTTTTATATAAATGCCAAAGTGTCCATCTTACCTAGACCATGAACGAGATTTTATATCTTTTGAAGGTTCACTGGAGAGGAGATACAAATAGCCAAGAAAAAAAAAAATTCTTACCCTCACTCCTAATTCAGTGAATGCAATTTAAAACAATACCGATAATGCCATGCATTCTACTCAGTAGATGGATTCTGTTTAAAAAATCGTTCATAGTGTCCTGGGTGATTGAGGGCTTGCAAACACAGACATTCTCATCTTGAGAGAGTGTACACTGATGCAACAATTTCAGAGGGCGATGTGACAACATCTACAGCAATTTAATATATATATATATATATACCCTCAAATCCAGGATGCCAGTAACTTCTCTTTCAGCAGTGCTTGCTACTTACGTAAGTTTGCATGCTCACTAACTACATAAGTAATATGTGTGTATGTGTGTCAGCACTGTTTGAAATAGCCAAACATGTATGTATCTATTAACAAGATAGTGACTTACTAAATTATAGTAAACTGTATAAGGAAGATCTATGTATTGATTCCTCATGAAGTGGCTAAATTTGTATGTGCTAATAGGAAAAGAGTTTGAACTTGCTATTGTATCCACTAGCACTGCACTGGAGTAAGAGTTTTGCAACATGAACATATGTGAGTGTGTGCGATGTATGTGTGTGCACACACGCATTGATCTATATCAGCCCTGGATACACTTGAGTACTGCTTACCTTTTTTTATATTTTGTCATTGCTACCCTTGTTGGTATAAAGGTAATCTATGATTATAGTAAAAGCTCAAAACACCCCATCACTAATCTCTTGAGGACTGGTGAGAACTGAGGTCTCTATCACGTGCCCACAGTATTTATTTCAGTAGTGTTCGCCCTTTGCAGGTTTTGATACATAGGCTGCTCCATGTAGAAATTAGACTGGAGGGCTGGAAATAGGAAGTAGAAATGAGGTGTCCAGTTCTCACCAAAGACCAGAATTGGTGGGATGGTGGTTATATAAAGTTGTGAGTTTCCTATTATTTCAGCTTGTGAAATTCTCCTTTGTGGTTCATTTCAGGAAGAATTTTTGAGCAGTCATTTTCACAGCTGCTTAAAGGGCCACGGTTGTTTTTCCCTAGTGAAAGAGATTAGTCCTAGGGCAAGTTGTTGCAAGGTTACTTACTCATGCAAATAGACCCTGAGGCCAGTGATGGTCCTAGCCCCTATCTGTGCTAGATCTGGTCACCACTAGTATGGAAATCTCCAAGTCGCCAGTTCAGCCTTTCATTCGGGAAGTGAGAAAGGTCAAATGTGGTATTACATGTTCTTTTACAAGATGATGTTTACAGATGAGCAAAAAGTATAGAATTATGCATACATGTGAAATTGCCATGTGAAGAATCCTGATACAAGCCATATCCTCTTTCTCCAAAGTCACATATATGTATAATATGTAGCACAAAATTGCAGGGAGTCAGTGAATTTTTTATGCTCACCCATTAGCCCCAGAGGGCTCCAGAGATCCTATGGTTAAAAGCCCCAAATCATGCCTATGCCATGACATACACATACATTTATTAAGTCAACAAACTATAAATGTGTCAAGCTCTGAGCTATGGTTCCCACACAAGCAAACTTAAATAAGACAGGAGTTTTTACAAAGTTTTCAACCCAACAGTTTGGCCCCCATTGTCTCTGTAACTATGTACATGACATACACATACCCAAATGTGCCTATATTGGTAAGTCAATAGAATGTAGGTTTCCTTCTTACTATTTTGATGTATGGGTAGCAGGTTTAATGTACTGTGTGCGTACAATGCATGGGTGGGTGTATACACATTCGCACACACACATACACACAAAGAAACACACACACACAAACACACACATGTGATTTGTAAACATTAACATGTTTGTTTCCTGGATGAGGACTTGTCATTGTGTCCTCAGTTGAATGTGGGGACCAATAACAAATGCCACATTCAAGAAATATGTTCAAAAGTTTCCCACAATGCCTCCTGTGATTGATTGTAATTGAGGTTGTAATTCAGCTTGTCTACTAAGACAGAGGTGATACAAGAAATAATAACATCCTTGACGTGACGGTAAACTACAACACATCCAGGTTTCACAGCACAATGGGCACGGCATGTCTGTGCCAGCCATAGTCCCTTGTAAGCCAATGCTTCCCAGAGCTCACCTCCCTCAAATACAGAGACTTCCAATGAAACAGATAGTAATTTCAAAATGTCATCGAGGGAGATTTGAAATGAGACTAACACTAACCTTTGCGTAACAAACCCAGATAAGCATTTGCAACCCATCCCATGGGGATGAGCCAAATAAGCAAGTGAAAGATGTTTTCCTGTGTCACATGTCTCAGTGCCTTGGCCACAAAAAATCCCTAAACCCATTACCATCAGAGAAAACAAACAAATAAACATAACAACAAAAAACCTGTTCAAATTAAAAAGCATGATCTTATTTTTGCACATTCCCTACAAGACCCATAACCTAGAATATAAACAATGAGCTCCATATGCTTAAATTATATACTAAATAATGAAGAAATAGAGAATCAAGAGAGATTTCAAACAGGAAATGGGAAAGAGATTTCTAACAGGAAATGGGAAACATATAGATACTGGAATTCTTGGAGCAAATGACTCCCAGCTACATTTTCTAACACCTTGCTACTGACTTTGAGCTGTCTGAGCTCTTTCCTTCCTCTTCCTCCTCTCTGTTTCTTTTACTTGGTGCCAGGGTTACTGTGTTGGAGAAAGAGATACCAAGAAGAAAGAGAGAGAAGAAAGGAGGGGCAGGGAGAGGGAGGACATGATACCGAGAAAATCTCATTTTTTACATTCGGTCAGGTCAGGCTTAGATCCTTTTCTTCAATTGGTAGGTAATTTTTTTTTTCTGCTTTGTTTTGACAGGGATAACTTTTCAAATTAAATCCCTTTATTGAATTTTCACTCTTGGATAGTTTCTGAAGATGCTGCCTTTGCAAAAAAAGTAAAATAAAATAAATAAAATTAGAACTGATATATTTCATGCCTCGCACAAGCTGAGCCTGAGATGACAGTTTGACATTATCAACCTCCATGCCTGCAGGGAACACAGGAATAATGTCGGGTGGGGAAAAAAAGTGCAGATCAGGGAAAGTGATGGCCTTGTCGTTTTCAGGATATGGGGTTATGGGCATTAAATGCCACAAGCCAGAAAGCAGCCATGTCCCCAAAAGCTCAGAAAGGAAAGCAATCTAGTATTCCACCCAGGGCTTTCTAAACAAGGGTGTAGTCATGGGAGACAGACCCTGAAGCTCTTTCATTAGTTTTTATTATGGGACTTTCTGACCCTAAGCATGTTCCACCACCAGCATCATCAGCTTCACCAGGGAGCTTGTTAGGAATGCAGACTGTTGGGCCCCTCCTACATCAGAATTTACATTCTAACAAGGTCCCTAGGTGGGATCTGGAAAGTGAGGTTAGGTAGCCAGCTGGTTACCCTGACACTTGGTCAAATATGCATTCATTCATTGAATAAATATTTATTAAGCTCTATCTACATGTAGACACTGTGGCATGTGCTGGAGACAGACTATTGAACAAAGGCATACATGGCCCCTGCACCCATAGCACTTACTGGTGGAGAGAAAACACTGTGATCAAATAATCACGTAAATGGAATGTGCAATTAAAAACTGAGATGAGCACAATAAAAAAAAATATTAGAGTTGGATGAAAGCAAACAAATTGAGAAACTGGTTTAGACTGGGAGTTCTGGGATTTTGGTATAGTTCTGTGGTTTTATTGGATGCTATCTTTAGGGGAAGCTGGTTGAAAAGTACAGGGGAATGTGACTATTCTTTACAACTTTTATGTGAGTCCAAATTTATTTCAAAGTGAAAAGTTAAAAAAATAGAAATGGATGCTTAACTTGAGATCTGAACCACTCATAGTGATTAATTACACTGAATTCATCAGGGAAGAGGGGAGGGCATTCCAGGCAGAGGAAACAGCAGGCATCTGGGCCTTAAACTAAGACCTAGAAACCTGTGTGGTCCAATCTTGAAAGCAAATTCAAGGGTTTGTAGGCAAGAAGTGAGGACAGGGTTAGAGTGAGGTGCAGCTGAGAAAATGGGCAGGCACCAGCTTATGCTGCAGCTAAAGGTCAAGGTGAGAACTTGGCTCTTGATCGCCAGAGCAGTGGGAAGTCAATCAAAACTCGAAACAGATGACAGGATTGCTTTTACCTTAGGAAAAGGCTGCTCTGGCTATTGGGTAGTAAGAAGTGAACCCTGGGATCCAAGAAAACATAATCAGCTGCAGGCGTCTCCACCCCACAGAACTCATTCTGTGCCAGGCACAGGGTGGGGCAGATGCCATGATATACCGCTACCCTGCCTAAATTTAAAAAGGAGGAAGGTGCTGGTCCCTGACCTATCCTCCCATTGATTCTGCCAGAGAATATATTCATTCTCCGAAAGGGAAGCAAAACCTCTGGAGACGCAGAATCTCATGGTGTGTACAGAGTTGCAGAGAACATGTGATTTCTGAGGAGTCTGGGATGCAGGGGTGACCGGTGACTTCTGCGTTGTCAGCTGGTAAAGTGCAGGTATCGCTGCTGTCTTTGTGTTCAGAGAGCTGAGGGCAAGTAGACAGGCACAGGTGCCAGTGATGGTGATGCTTTTAAATTGTGAGGGATACTTTTGAGATAGGAAATGTCTCCATAACTAAATTATCACTCTCTTGCTCAGTGTTGGACAGCCTCTAACAGCCTCATTGCTCGGTGGTAACTGTGGATAGTCCATTCTCTTTCTCTCCTCTACATTTGGGACCTCTTTCTTCCCCTCTTTTCTTTCCTCATCCCTTTCTTCTATGCATGCTCCCTTTCCCTTCGTCCTTTTCACCTTTAGTGCCCAATCTTAGATCTAGTGGTATCCCTGGCAACCCTCAGACCTTCAGGAGAACCTCAGGACCAGAGAAGAAGGAAAGGTACACTGTTGTTGTTTGTTAAACTTTCTATGACTTGATTTCCTCATCTGCAAAACAGGAACGATGACCTACAAATCGTGAGGATTCCTTGTGCTAAAGGAGATAAAGTGTTAAATATGATTCTTGGTCCAGGGAAAGTGCTCTGTAAATGTTAGCTATTATAGGATACATTATTGTTAACTTATTTAATTTACAGCGAGGAAGCTAAGGCATAAAGAGTCTAAGTAGATTTTTCAAGGTCACACAATTAGTGAGCAGACTTGATTTTTTCAGACAAGGGTTTAAATTCTGTATTTGCACCTTCCTTTCCTCTCTGTCATGTACCTATAGCTACAGTCTTCACATCGCGTGTAGTCCTTCACTGTGGATGGCCTAGCTAGGGCTGCTCTGAGCACCTGAGGTGCAGACTTTGCCCTCCTGCTGCTTATCATGGGGACACACATGATGATTCTTCTCTCCCCTGTGCCCTCTAAATGCTTTGTGTGTCTCCAAACAAGACAGGGAGGCATTGCCTGAATGACATCCGATAAAATAAGGAAACAGGAAAAACCAATCAAAACAAAGCAGCAGCAATCACAATAATAAAACATGGTAGAAATTAGGAATTTTGAATTTTCACATTACTAGGAAAGCAAGACGGCCTGATTGAGTGAGAGCTGTCAACAATGATTAAGACAATTCGGAATTACTAAAAGCTGGAAGAGTCCTTGTGTCCCAATGACTTGGATTATTGCCAACGATTTTCCTGAACACAGACGTGGTTCGTGGTGGATTGATAAAACTAATTATCTCTGTGAACACCTTGGAAAACTTGATTTACTTACGACCATCCACAGTTCTGGCCTCAAGATGCACAAGATCTGGTTCCTTGTTTGAACCCATCACAGACCTAAAAAAATGAAGAAACATGAAAAGGAACATCAACCTTAGCAACTTCACACATGCCTTAGAGAAGCTCAGCTGAGCCTGCGGACTACTGATGTCCAAAGGATTCTAAAACCACCATCCTTGGGGTACATCTACCTGTTTACTTGTAAAGTCTGACAGCAAAATTTCCACTTCACATAAAAACAATAATGAAACCTTTCTTCAGTGGAGTCCAGGCTTGACTCTGGCAGAGGTACTGTGTGTTATTAGCTCAGGCTTTTCAATAAGTCCTATGCATGGCACGTGGTCTCCGGCAAAAATCTCTCTGACAGTGTATTAAACTTTCAAGACTTATCAGGCAATGCCAGGCAGGTGGTTTTAGCTGCCTGACTTGAACAGTGATTGCATAGCAAAGTGATCTAATTAATTCTCTCATTTGAAATTTGCAAAACTACCTACTGCTATTCTATGAACTATGAAAACAAAACAAAACACATGACCCAACCAATGTGAAGGCAATATAGCAAAAGAATAACCATTCTCTTTACTGTTGGACCAATGTTAGGGGGAAATACAGATGTATCACTATGGTATATGCCCGAAACTGTATGTGTAAATGAAATAAAGGCCTATTTAAAATGCCTCAGAGACACATATTATGTAGTGTAATCTTGAAGCGAGCCATATTAAGTAGAAAACAATTATTTTGTTACATAAGTAATATGGGTGATCATACTGTCTCTCTCTCAGACTTCTATACAGGAAGATGAATTAAATGTGGGACCATCTATAATTTGCTCTCATTAGGATCTGCAGAACTTCCATTTAATTTGTTTCATTTCTACATGGAAATAGTCACATGGCTCAAAAGTGCACCTCTGCCTGCTCTGAGCCATGCAGCCCAGCCGTCACATCCATGAGAGAACATACAAATGTTACTCATGGACGCAGACAATAGGTGGTGGAGGCCTGGGGGAAGAGGGGGCAGGATGTAAGGGCTCAATGGGAGAAAAAAAGGGAATATATATAATACTTTCAACAATAAATATTTAAAAAAATACTCCTCAGAGTTAGGACGCAGGGGGGCCCTACCTGATGGGTCCCATCTCGCTTCTGGTGCCCCATCTCTGGGCACTGCCCCATCTCCAGGCACACTGAAAGATTTCCAAACCCCCCAAAGTTCCCACTAGCTTCTCAGCCCTCTGTAAGCCTCAGGAATTTTGTCTTCAACTTGAAATGCTTTTCTCCAGTTTCACCTAATTTTCTTTGAGTCTTATTTGAAGACACAACTGAAAGTCATTTCCTCCATTGAATATTTCCCAGTTACACAAGGAAAATCATTCTCCCCCTACCAACAAATATTTCGATATAAATTCTGTAATAGTTTGTTATCATGATTTTTGTGTCCTCCCCCAGATCAAAGCAGCCCTTTCTCCAACTTGCACACCCCACCCCACCCCCACCCCCAACCCCACCCCCAACCCTAACTGAGAGTTAGTGGAGATTTTTTTCTGTATATAGGCTTGAGCTATACTAGTTAAATGTTGAAGGAAAGAAGGAGGGAATAAATGAATGAAGGGATAAAGGAAGGAAGAAAAGAAGGAGAGAAGAAAGGAGGGAGGGAGATTGTATAATGGTCTGTGAGCTCTTCAAAAATAAGTAAATTAATCATTGTCCTAAGGACATTCCCAGAACTCTTCTTACTTGAACCCATTTTTCCCAGCTCAACGACTCTGAAACCTAGGTGTCTTAGTCTCTCTTCATCTTAAGATAAAATAAAGTAAGTCTCTTTAAGGCCCTATTATCACTGTCAGTAAGTTTTCTGATTGATAGACAGCCTGAAATTCAGTCTATACTCAAAACTTTAAGTCCTGCTTTCGTCCTCCAGAAAGCAGAAATGTCCTAATAAGGGTTTATAATTTACCCCAGAGACATGGGCACACACTTGTGAATTTCATCACTGGAATCTGAATACAGGCAGATGGTGACACTTTCACCCCCATTTCAGTGAAGTTTTGCTGGGACTGCTTCTGCAGGAACAGTGGCCCTCCACGTCCATACTGAAGCATTGACTGGATCCAGAGGTGACCTCTTCTGACAAGGCCATGGTCATCAGCATCAAAAAGCAAACAAGCTCCCTGACCACCTTTAAACCAGAAAGCCCAGTGGTTAACTGGGTTTTGCAAATTACAGCTGGGTAGTTACCCATTGTTCACCTCCCATGTTGCCTGCTCAGAGTTCCTTCCTTGAAATGAGTAGCACCAGTTACTCCCAGAAGACTGGCATCCCGGAAACATGGTGTTGAAACTAGCCCACGAACCTATCCGCTTGGCTTATGGTTAGTGTCCATGGGAGGCAAAATGATAACTCTGCGCCCACTTGCATTGTTTCAAGTGCTCATGGCCCCAAATCAATAAAAGCAGCGGTTTCTTAAGATCTTTTGAAGTATGTAAAGGCAGCAGCTGTTGTTTCAAGGGGCTGTCCCCCTTAATTAAGGAAATGAGGCAGGGGCAGTACAGAGGCCTTTGTTTCTCCAGGGTCTGCTGTGCCTAACCGGCTTCCGTACCCTGCTTGAATATTTGTCCATCTGTAATAAAACAACTGCAACAACGAAATAAAACTTTCAAGCCAAACCACCGAGTTTCCAACTATTTTTATTTGCTAATGTGCTCAACCATTTTCCTGCAGTCTAGGAGTACCTCCAGGTTATAAAGAATTATTGCTGTTTTTATGTGGAGCACTGGTGAATTCTCAAAAGTGGACGCCAAGCCATACTAAATGTCTGCGGAGGTGCTGGTTGTAATGGTCCTGCCATTGACCAGACACCTTACAGAAGCCCATGGGTATACTGAAGAACGTATCATTCTCTAGCCCATTTATACATGTTGGTAGGAACTACAGTTTGGTGGTTTTATGTACATTTTAAGACCAAATATTGTACTTGATGATGATGATAGATGGTTGCTAGGGGCTGGGGAAAGGGGGAGATGGAGAGAGGATGGTAAGTAAAAGGGTACAAACTTTCTATTTTAAGATGAATAAGGTCTGAGTATCTAATGTATAATAACATGGTCACTACAGTTGATAATACTGTGTTTATAGTTGTAGTTTGCTAAGAGTAGAAATTATGGATTCACACTCACACAGAAAAAAGTTAAACATGTGAGGTGATGGATATAATAACTCAATGTACCCTTTTACAATGTACACATTATACACTTTAAATTTAATTCTATTTGCCAATTTTACCTAAATAATACTAAAAATGATGATAAACCAAAGAAAAACAGCATAAACATACAATTCAATCCAAAATGTTCTCTTCACCTTATTTTCAGAGTGAGATGTCAAGAATGGCTTCAAGCCCTAGCCAGTTTGGCTTAATGGCTAGAGCATCAGCCTGTGGACTGAAGAATCCCAGCTTCAATTCCGGTCAAGGGCACGTACCTTGGTTGCAGGCGCATGCAGGAGGCAACCAATTGATGTGTCTCTCTCACATCGATATTTCTCTCTCTGTGTCACTTCCCCACCCTTCCACTCTCTCTAAAAATCAATGGAAAAATATCCTTGGGTGAGGATTAAAAAAAAAAAAAAAAGAATGGCTTAAAGTATGTCTAGCTAGTAAGTCTAGCTAGTAATAAGTACAGAGTGTG
Source organism: Eptesicus fuscus (assembly GCF_027574615.1). Lineage (NCBI taxonomy): Eukaryota > Metazoa > Chordata > Mammalia > Chiroptera > Vespertilionidae > Eptesicus > Eptesicus fuscus. Next base: position 47,451,825 of record NC_072489.1, read on the forward strand.
GGTCACCTTTGCCTGATGCTTGATGCTTCTAGCCTGCCCTGTGCACATGTCCCAGTCATGCTTCATCATGGTTGGCTGGACCTCTTTACATAAATGCTTCTCTGATTTCTCTGGGCTCCAGAAAGGCAGTTGCTAATTTTTTTTTTATCAGTAAATTGTCTATGCTTACCAGACCATAGAGAAAAAAAAGTTTCCTCGATAAATACAAAGGTAACACTTTTACACTGGTCAGTATTTCCTATATATCTGATACATCTGGTGGGCCCTTTATGGAAAGGTCCTTCTCTTCTTTCCCTTTCCCTTTGGTCAGAAAGAACCTCTCCATAAATACGAGAAGAAAAATGTGGTCCTTTCATGATATGAAAAGGCAGCAGGGTGGCTTTATCTTTATATCTTCATATTGCCTTTAGGACTACTTGAGAGAATAAATTCCCTTCTTGAACTGAATTTCACAGAAGTGAAGTCTTCAGGCCTTTGCATGTACTTGTATCTGTGTCTAGAAAGCCTTCTGACCTTCTTCTGCCTTGTTAACACTTACAGTCATGGCTGAGCTACAGATGCGTGAAGTTGAAAATAAGCTTCCTAGCAGGGGTGCCACTTAAGCTAAGTTGGTTCACTTTTGACACTTCCAGAACCATAGGCGTACATTTGCACAGCATTAATGAGGCCATGTTTCAACTGGTGACTCATCTGTCTATCCCTCTTATTCACAGACAAGCTCAAACCTTTCCGAATTTCCATGTAGGCACCAAGCATGCCATGCATAGATATTCAATACATGTTTACTGAATGTTTTTGGATACAGAAGAAGTGCACAACCAGCCATATCAGCATTTATCACTTTATCTGTGTGTGTGACATTTGGCAAGTCACTTAACGTCTCTGTACTTCGATATTTTTTAACGCATAAAATGAGGCTAAAATACGTTTTCCTAGAATATACATCTTAAAGCACTTAGCAGATTCCTGGCACATAGCAAGGGCTCAGAAATGCATCTGATTTCTTCTCTTCTTTCCCTTTCTTATTCAGGAGACAGATGGAGAATATTAATACTCATCTCAAAATTAAAATTAATGTTGGTAATAAAAGCTTCTTGAGAGATCACGGGTACCCTATTAGCAGAAGTGATTAATCATCATAAATCAATAGACCAAAAAAAAAAAAAGTCAACAGCCCAGAGATGAAGTACACGAATAAATAAAAACACTTATGCATTCAGTGAAACTTCTCCATGCCCTACTATGTGACAAGAACAAGAGCTACAGATTCTCTGCCCACAGAGGCCTCAGAACTATGGAAGAGACAATAACCCAATGAGACGGGGCTCTAATATACAAGGTTCTCTTAAAGACATAGGATTGCTGTCCTTTCACTTGCAGAGAGAGACCTGGGGGAGAAGGAAGGAACAGGAAGGCTTTAGAGTAAATGGATTGAATCTTAAAGGAGATGCAATATAGAGGGGGTGGAAGAGCATTGTATTTAGAGATAAATAGAAGGTCAAAAGGTCCTAGGTCAGAGAGAGGATGACCCAGATAGGCATCCACTAGTAAGTCAATAGCGTGAATCTAATGTTTTCAGAGGAGAGTAGTAGAAGATACAATAAAAAGCGAGACAGGGGCCCTGTGTGCAACACGTTTAAGGTTTTGTATTTGATGCAAAAGGCCATGGATGCCACTGAAGAAAGTTACGTGCTCAAGTTTATAAACAGCTGAAAAGAACCGTGTCCCCATCTATCTATGTATAGTCCTACCTGTCAAAGCAAAGTGTAAGGGGAAGGCCCTCAGGCCATCCTAGATCCAGCTCTGTTGATGAAAACAAGACAAAGCCAGCCTCCTGTATCTACACTCACAGCATCTTCAGCTGGCATCACACGTAGGAGCCATTTATGAATAAAATCTGAGAATTACCAATGTCAAGAATGCAAATAAAACAGCCCCTCCCTGATCCAGTCCACGGTGATGTCAGCAACGCGATGTCAGCTTTCTGAAATACAATCGCCAAATGCAGCCTTTGTCAACATTTTCTACAGAGAGGGTGAGAAATGTCACTGGTTTATCATTCTCCTGGCATTTTGTCCGAGTTTATACCGGTTTACTGTAGTGCTCAATAAATGCTGCAGAGCCAAAAATGTCCTAGGAGATAACCGCAGAGCAAGTCTTAAAAATAAACACGGTGATGGGCCAGCACCTGTTTATTGGGGTTGAGGTCTGCAGTAAATGGCATAGGAAGGAGTGAGGAGGAATCTGCAGAGGAACAAAGCGGGGGAGGTGGAGACATGTCTTCCTCTGTCTTGTTTTAGATGGAGCACTCCTGGTCCCACAGGCCCTCTCCATAAACAATGCCCATCGGTCCAGCCTGCTACAGAGAGAAGAAACAAAGTGCCCACAGGTATTAGCCACTGGACACCCTGACTTCCTCTTCTGTAGTGAAGGGTTTCCCCTTCACTGGCCACTTCAGTTCGGCTCTCAAGACAGATCTCATCAGGAGAGTCCAGGCTAACGTGGAAACTTTTATTCTTGAGAAAAGCAGCTTAGTCTGAGGTCTCATCTCCTGCCCATTTAAGGGAAATGGGTTCGAAAAAAATACAACACAACCTGAAGGGGACATTTTAACCTTGACCTTAAGCCTAAGAAGCATCATGCTTTCTTTAACCTGGTCTCCATACTGTCACACTGGTTACCCAGAAAGAAAGGTAGTTATTATAGACAGACAGACAAATAAAAAGATGCTTAAGTTATTTTAATGCATAAGGTGGTTAATGAAAATCAGCATGGCCCACAACTTTAAACTCACTGAATTCTGTATTTTGTTATCCTTACTCCCAGAACCAGAAGCCTCACTGTTAATTATGTGAGGTCTGCAACAAAGTGCATCAGGGAGAGACAGACAGACAGACAGACAGACAGACAGACAGACAGAAAGAAAAGGAAGGAAGGAAGGAAGGAAGGAAGGAAGGAAGGAAGGAAGGAAGGAAGAAAGAAAGAAAGAAAGAAAGAAAGAAAGAAAGAAAGAAAGAAAGAAAGAAAGAAAGAGAAAAAAAGAAAGGAAGGAAGGAAGGAAGGAAGGGGAGAGAGAGAGAGAGAGGAGGAAGAGAGAGAGAGGACGAGAGAGAGAGGGGAGAGAGGGAAAGAGGGAGAGAGGGAGAGACGGAAGGAGAGAGGGAGAGAGGGAGAGAGGGAGAGGGAGAGAAAGGGAGAGGGGGAGAGAGAGAAACCAGGAATGGGGTGTCTGACCCAGAATGAAGGAATATATAATGCTTAGGAAGATTGTGGGAGATAAGGATATTTGCTGCCCAAAATGCTTGATAGAAATAAAGTTGAAAGTTGGATGAGCCATACGTAGAAATAGGAAACATGCCTCCCGAGATGTCAAAATGACCAGGTCTAAATTGGTCAAGACAAACCATTCTGTGGCCATGCTCACCCCCCTCCCCACTCTCCCTTGTCTGCATTTCCTGTTTCCTTCTTATTTCCCTACTTTTATGGCTCCTCCCCTTGTTTGTCTGTTTTTTTCCTGAATACAGATGAGGGGTATCTAGAGAGACACCAGAGAGGATGACAAGACCACCCTCCTGACCCCTGTTTGGAAATAATAGTGTGGACAAGATGCAGAAAAATACATTTAAAATAATCAAAGAGTTTGGGGGTTTGGGGTGGAGGGAAAGAGTAACTCACAATATTTTAAAATAAGGTTTCTTATTATCTTTTTAAACTTCAGTGATATCATACCCTATGTATTTTTAGCAACTTGTTAATTTTAGTCAATAATTTATCTTGGAGACTGTGCCATGCCAGAACATAAAATTAATTAGATAGATCTGTAACTACTTTCTTGCAATCTATTAAATGAAAATACTCAATTTATCTAAATACTGTCTATTGATAAACCCAAAGAAAAAAAAAATGCATACCCATGGAAAAAGAGTTACTGGAGATACACATTCAAAATTCCTAATGGTAGCCACCTTTGGGAGACTTTAGAATTGGGGGTGATAGTCAAAAGGATCATTATCTTCATCAGTAATTTAAAAACCTTTTACAAGGAAGATGTAGTTATGGATTACTGTTAATATTAGTAAATCTGTATTGTTAATAAAAACAAGACTATTTCTTCAGTCTGGGAAACAAAGTTCAAGAGGAGATGTAATCAATGTGTGCAAATCACAACAGGAAAAAGAGAAGAGTAAATTTATATGAAGAGATGATCTGGAATTTTCTCAAATCTCAGAATACTTAAAACCCTGACACCATCCTACTAAGACTGCTAGGAAAGCTAAGCAGTTGAAGAGTGTGGCCGTGGAAGACAATGCTAAGGACACCAGCAAGTGCGTGTTCCTGTTGAGCTTAAATTCAGACAGAGAGGAAGAAGCTATGGTGGTTTTGTTTGGGACCAGAGGGGGCATATTAACAGAGGCAAGGAGCCAAGAGAACCTTTCCACCTCCCTTTTCTTTCCATTTCTGTTAAGGACAATGAACTGCAGAATAGAGGGGAGAGCAAATATGAGTGTAAATTAATAGAAACCTGAGCATTTGAATGTTGGAAACTATCTGACCCAGAGAAATTAAATTCCATAAAAGAATTCCAAGAATGACACTCTCCAATTTTTTGTTTTTGTTTGAACATATCAAGCAAGGGGAAAAAATTAGCAGATGCCCAATACAGGGTGTTAGTTGTAAGCTGTAGAAATATACTAGAGTACGTACATATTAACTTTAGAAAATATTCAGAAAATAAAAACTAAAATAGAAGCAAATAAATCAGAAATTGTAAAATGTCCTTCCCGCATTTCAATAAATCATCTTGTGCACCTCCTAGGGTGCTTTTGCAGGTAGGTAACTTGCCATGGAGACAATTGCTCTAGACCCGTGGTTGGCAAACTGTGGCTCGCAAGCCACATGTGGCTCTTTGGCCCCTTGAGTGTGGCTCTTCCACAAAATACTATGGCCTGGGCGAGTCTATTTTGAAGAAGTGGCGCTAGAAGAAGTGTAAGTTTAAAAATTTGGCTCTCAAAAGAAATTTCAATCGTTATACTGTTGATATTTGGCTCTGTTGACTAATGAGTTTGCCGACCACTGCTCTAGACTAAAGATGCCTGGGACAACCTTGACACTGCACAGCAGCCGGGGAGACAGTGAAACCTCAATGGAATTTGTTAATGAGTGCATGGTATTGACTCAATGCTGACAATGTGCCAGTGACTTTTCTAGGTGCTGAGGGTTTAGCAGTGAATAAAACAGAGCAAGGTCCCGCCCCTCATGTGGCTTATATTTCAATAGAGAAGATAGAGTGTGTATAAATATAAATAATATAAATAGCATAAATATAAATTATATCAGATGGGGGCAATATCTCTTGAAAGTTGCATAGTAAAAAATGTTAATGTATATGAGCTATAAGGGGGCTTTAACTACATTAAAAATATATATATTGTGTTTTTCATATGGTGCTGACCTGTGGCTGGTCTATATATTTTAAGTGTGGGACTGATATAATATAGGCCCTGTGAGGCTGTGACCTTGTTGGTGACCTGTTCAGCAATAATCAACAGCTTCGATAAGGATATTGTGTGCCTAGAAAATTCACACGTGACACAAATTCAGGGAAAAAACAATGGTGAGATATAAGAAAAGCAGCATTATCTCTGAAACCAATTTACCTGCTCAAGGGCACACAATTAATAATGATACAATCAGGTTGGAACCTATACTTTCTAACTTTTCTACAGCTCTATGTACCATCTGTAAAACAGGATAATGACAATAAAACTTAATAATAAAATTTGTAAAGAGTATTGGCGAACAATATGAGTTAAGGGTCCTCTCGAGATGAAAAGTCTGCTAGAGATTAACCAGCCCTAAACCCCTCATGTCACGATTAAGGAAACCAAATCTTCAGGAGAGCAAATGCCTTGTCCAAGGTCACGCCACTCACAGTGTCAAAGATGGAAACACTAATCCAGGTTCCTGACTCACTCCAGTGATCCTTCTCATGGGAAAATCAAAAAACCAAGAATCCCTTTTCTTTTGACCTCTTTGTATCTCAGGGAAATCATGTTAACTCAGAAATCAATGTGTGTGTCTCACACTAACAAATATGGGATAAATAAATGGGGCAACTTCAGTTATGTTGACTTCCTGCAAGGATTATGTGTTGCCATGGTGTGAGTGTTTGTGTCTCTCCAAAATTCAAATGTTGAAATCTAACTTCCAAGGTAATGGTATTAGGAGGTGGGGGCGCCTTTGGGAGGTGATTAGGTTATGAGGGTAAAACCCTGATGAATGGGATTAGTGCTCTTATAAGAGAGGCCAGAGTGATCCCTCACCCCTTCTACCAGGAGAGGACAAAAGGAGAGAACAGCTGACTGAAACCCAGAAAAGGCCTTCATCAGAACCCTACCGCGCTGGCACCCCGATCTCAGACTCCCCGTTTCCAGAACAGTGACAGATAAATTTCTGTCCTTTAAATACCATCCAGGCCAGCCAGCATGGCTCAGTGGCTGAGTGTCAACCTATGAACCAGGAAGTCACAGTTTGATTCCTGGTCAGAGCACATGCCTGGGTTGCAGGCTCGATCCCCAGTATGGGGCATGCAGGAGGCAGCGGATCAATGAATTCTCTCTTCATTGATGTTTCTATCTCTCTCTCCCCCTCTCTCTTTTTCTCAAATAAATAAAAAATAGATTAAAAAAAAGTCATCCAGCCTGTGGTACTTTCTTACAGCAGCCAGAACAGACAGGTGTGTTGGCAATTAGGGTAGCATAGGCCTAGGAACATTAGAGAGTTCCATGTCCTAGTGCTTGGAAACAGGCTGGACATTAAGTTTAGTTTATACCCAAAAATATCTGGGCTTCTAAGCTGGAAGTTGGTTTCTCTATAACTACTTGTAAAATGACTAACAGATTCTGACCCTCCTGAGACACACAGTGTTAGTTTCCACATGGGACTGCCAGGTCCCTGGCCCTGGTTTAACCATCCTTGAATAGCTGCTCTATATTTTTTCAGCCTAGTGTAACACAAACATATGATTTATTCCTGGGTATTGGTACTTCTGAAAAAAATACCCTGAGAGGCTATTGCCTACAAACTCTTCAATGGAGAAGGGAAAGTGATCCAGTCAGTAAAGTTTGGAGGGCAGCAAGGACAGAATTGGGTTAGGTGCACAAGGGAGTTAAATCCATCTTCACAGCAGAGACAGAAATCCCTGGGCTTTCAAAAGGCAGCTAGTCTCCTTGGTACTTGGCTTATTTACAGAGCACTTGTCGAGTTCTGAGTCCAGGTTTAAAGGGATTTGCAATGGGCAAACAAAGAGGTGAGATCCTGTGAAAATACTCTGAAGGCTGTGCCAGTTTGCCTTTGAACTCTTGACTGCTTGACCAAGAAAACCAATGTGATGATGAAAAGTACACCTTTTAATGTATCTTTTTAAAAATATATTTTTATTGATTTCAGAGAAGAAGGGAGAGGGAGAGAGAAATAGAAACATCAATGATGAGAGATAATCATTGATCGACCACTTCTTGCACACCCCACACTGGGGATCAAGCCCAAAACTCGGACATGTGCCCTGGCAGGGAATCAAACTGTGACCTCCTGGTTCATGGGTCAATGCTCAACCACTGAGCAACACCAGCCAGGCTTAATTGACCTTTTTAAGAGAAATTAATACTGTACTATGGGTGTACATTCCTGAAGTTAGAGTTGAAAACCTATCAGAATGATAGAAATGTAAGAGGAGAGGTGGGAGAAGAGGGGGGTTTAAAAAGGAGGGTAAACAGGGGAGGAGAGAGGACAGGGCGGGTGGAGGAAAGAGTGAAAGAGAAGATGAGGAAGAAAATATAGAAGAAAAAGAGACGTAGATGAAAGGGTTGGAGACATGATGAGGATGACCAAGGGGAGAGGAGGAGAAGAAGAAGGAGGAAGAGGAGGAGGAGGAGAGAAGAAATTCCATTTCCTGTGGCTATTCTTCAGTGGCCTCAGTGCCTTCCTGTTTGTTGTTTTCCATAATCCACCTCATTGGGAAATATGCTTGACTGCTTTATTAATATAATTGGCATAATTGATATAAATCACACTTTTTATTTTTTTATTTTTTATTTATTGATTTCAGAGAGAAAGGGCAAGGGAGAGATAGATAGAAATATCAATGATTAGAGTGAATCATTGACTGACTGCCTCCTGCATGCCCCACATTGGGGATCTAGCCTGCAACCTGGGCATGTGTCCTGACTGGGAATCGAACTATGACCACCTAGTTCATAGGTTGACACTCAACCGCTGAGCCATGCTGACTGGGCCCACACTGTTTTTTAAAACTCTAATACTAAAAGCAATATGTCAAACATAATGGAAAGTGTACCAAAGTTTATAAAAAACAACAACATTAAAAACATTCACACAATCCTTCCATCTAGAAATAACCACCTTTAATGTTTTGTTGTTGATCCTTTAGTACTTTTTCTCTGTGTAGGCATTCCTTTTTTTAAAAAAAAAAAATTTTTGCATCATACTAATAACATAGCACAGCATAATATACTATGGAAATGCACTGTTTTGCCAGCTGCACAATATTCTATAATTTACTTAAGTCACATTCTGACCATGGGGATTGGTATTGTCTATACATGGCACTGTGCTAATTATCTTTGTAGGTAAATATTAGCATGTCTCACTGAACTCTCAGTTTTTCAATTGGAAGAATTATTAAAAGAGGGAATTTCACTGGCTTGAAGAGAATGGATATTTGTTTAAGACTCCTCATATATTGTCCAACTGTCTCCCGGAAAGTTTATACAAATTACCCTCCTAGAAAAGTATATAAAACTGTCCATTTCCCAAGTTCTCACCAAGGCTAAGCATTATCTTCTCAAAATTTTAATCCATTTGATAGACTAATAAAAGCCATGCCATTTTTGCTCCAATTTTTATTTTCTACATGTGAGGTTAAATATTTTTATTTAATTGCCACTTTATTATTTTATAAACTGCCTATCCATGTTGTGGATCCTTATCTCTATAGAGATGGTATCATTCAAGGTTTTCATTTATAAGAATGCTTATCTGTTTAGGATAGTTATCCATTTTCTGTACCATATTTTTCATATATTCGACAATTGGTCAGTTAGAAACCTGGATTCTTTGTTTAGGGAATTAAAATCACTGTGAAACAACAGAGGTCAGCACCTTCAATTGGTTTGTTTTGTTTTGAGGGAGCAGCAATACTTGCATTTTTCCTTGGCTAGGACAGAGAAACAGGGAAAGGGAGAAGTGTGTGTGTGTGTGTGTGTGTGTGTGTGTGTGTAGAAGAGAGAGAGACACAGAGAGAGAGAGAGAGAGAGAGAGAGAGAGAGAGAGAACCTGCACATCACCCCCCTTATGGTGAAGATGCTGTGAGATGCCCAACTAAACAAAGAGGGGGAGGATGCAGAACCACTGGAGGAATCCCCACCTCCGAGACCACTAAAGGGAATGCATCACTGGGAAAATGCATTTACTTCCGAGGTCTTCATCCCAGGTCAGACCCTAAAATATTCCTTTCAAAAGAACTTTATTAGGCAGAGAGTTTTTGCCCTTATTTAACAGGTGACAACTTAACGACGCATTAGTATCTACCAGGAATTATCTAGGTACCAGCTCCAAACAAGGGCAGAGAGATACCTGAGACAAAAAAGAAACAAAACATAATCCAGCATTGGGCTTATTCACCATCTTTTCCAGTCACCTTGTTGATTGAGCAACTACACAATAGTATTAGTAAGTAAGCATCCAAGAGGGGGCAATTATTCCTTAGAGAAGGATCCTATATAATAAAGAGCTAATATGCTAATTAGACCAAACAGCAGAATGACCATCCAGAAGACCTTCCGGACCAAGTTGGGGCTGTGAGGGCCGAGGCAGCCAGGGCTGCAAGGGCCGAGGCCCTTGCAGGAATTTCATGCATCAGGCCTCTAGTTCTAATATATAAGAAGTGATCAAAATAGAAAATGTCCATGAGAATGCCACAGTAATAATTGCTACAAGCAAGATCAACTGAAAAATACTAAAATTAGTGGGTAAAATTCATAGCATTAAAGTATCTCCCAAAATATTTACTAATTATTGTGGCATTCTTAACATATGTCCACACAATTTTTGATACTCCTCCTGCCAGGATTTAGAGCTTAATTTTCCTTCCCTTGAGTATGAACTTCGAAAAAATAGAGCATGAAACAAAGAAAACAGTAACTGCAGTGGAGAAACCTGGCAGATACCACTTAGGCAAGTGGTCAAGGTGAACATCATTAGCAATGAGACATACTGATGTTTGTACTTCTTGATCCGATGTCATAAGAAGCGTACATCATTTCTGTGATATACTTCCTGACAATCTACAACCCTGTAATCATGAAAAAATACTAGCCTAACCCAATTTGAATGACACTCAACAAAACAACTGACTAGTCAATAATTTTGTAACAACTGTGTATGGTGTCGGGTGGTACTGGAAATATTGGGGACACACTTTGTAAAGTATATGATTGTCTAACCACTATGCTCTACACCTGAAACTAATACAAAATAAAATTGAATGTAAGCTGTTATTGACAAAAAATAAATAATTAGTGAGCTCCAAAATTAACCAGGTCATCAAAGGTAAGGAAATACTGAAGAACTGCCACAGATTTGAGGATATATGAGACCTGAGGAGATATGATAAATAAATACAATGTAGGATTCTGGATTGAATCTTGGATTGGAAAATAGGACATTAGTAGAAAACATATGGAAACCCCAGTAAGATTTCCACTTTAGCTGACAGAATATGCTAATGCTATTTTCTTAGTTGTGAATATTGCACCATGATTATATGAGGTGTTAATATTAGGGAAAGTTGAGTGAAGAGATACGGAAACTGTCTTATCTTTGCAATTCTTCTGTAATTCTAAAATTATTTAAAAATAAAAAGTTAAGGGGGAAAAAAACTATGCCAAATCTTGTAAGAATATACTTAATTATAGCAAAGCTACTATAAATACTCAAGTGACCTGTTTTTACTAAATCAGATCACTGTGATGAACTGATGATGTCATTTCATCATGTAAAGCAGATAAACTACTGTAGCATTTCAGGCTGTCATAAGTTCATGATTCATACACTTCAGCGATCACAAAAATAAATTTATATTATTTCTTTTAAATGATGACTGGAAAATGGCTCATTGCTGAAATGTTCTTAGTGTCTTTTTATTCAGAAGTAGAAAACCATATGGACATGCAGACTTTTTATTTATTCTAGGGCTTCCCTGGTTATTATAGGAAGAGCCTGATGTAGGCTGACAATATAAATATGGTGGGTAGAGGAACTGTTGAATGTGAGGTCAAGTGTGAGGTTTGTGCTGATGTGGCTCTATGCTATTTCTATTTTGGATTCTACCTCTTGGCTACTGGGTTACTCAGGAAGGCTAACTGCTCATGAGAGACACATGGAAGAAATGGTGTGTTCTCTGGGTTGGTGATGCAGAAGGGATCCCAGGCACATAAATATTCTAACAAGTTTCCTCTTGTCACAATAGAGTCATAAAGTTGCTCTGTTCAGCACATGATAATGGCTTTGTAATTCAATTATGGGTAATATTTGTCCTCTGGGATTTATTTGCCTTAAACTTCAGCCTTCATGTAAATCCCTTTACCATAAATCTCATAAATGCCGTAGCAGGTTCTGTCCCCCATCCCAGGGCACATCTCGCCATGCCTGTGAAAACCCTGACAGCTTTCTCTCCGTGATGGAATTGCTGTGTTTGAGGGGTTGCTGTTTTAAGTGCCAGAGCCAACCATAAAAAACAGTGGGACAGGTCCATTTCCTCGGTTACTTTCTTTATAGACATATAAATCCTGATGGACAGATAGACAAAGTTCCAGTTCATCCAGAAGGCTGTTTTCAGCCATTTATCTAGAATCTGGTAGAAGGGATTCCTGCAAGTCTTAGGAGGTCGGATGCAATGGTTTCTATGTTCTGTAACAATCATGAGATTCTGATGCACAAACACATCAGGGCCAGTCATCTACCAGTGCATAGATTCACTCATCTGATAGGTTTTTGGTGTGTTTTTTTTTTAATCTTTCTAAACCTGCTCTGCCTTTCATTCCTGCCCAGTCAAATGAGCCAGTCTTCTGGGTCTTCTCTACCCTCCTGTCTAGAATTTACAGCCCCACATCTTATTAGTTATCTACTAAGACAATCCTCTCTAACCTAACCCTTGATTTGAAAAATAAATGTCTTTGGTTGCCTCACCCTCAATATCCATTCTTCATTTTTCACTCATCATGCAAATATTTATTGTGTACCTATTCCATCAATTCCAAAATGCTCACATTTTTTTTTTCATTTTAACATCTTTTAAATCATTAGGTATCTTACAATCATTAAAATGATAAAGTTTGCCAGAAAATTTTTGACAGATACATAATAAAATGGTGCACCTTCATTCAATGAAAATTTAAAGTTCATGATATATGGCCTGTGCCAGCCACTGTTCTAAGCACTTACCTATCTTAGCTCTTTGGTAAATTTCTTCTTATCTTTGGCCCATCAAAGGACAAATCCTTTTCCTTAGGAAACATTCCCTAGAGACTTCCCACCACATTATAGATTAATATGAATATATATATTTGTGTGTGTGTGTGTGTGTGTGTGTGTGTGTGTGTACAGCATTTCTCTTCCTTTTCATATCCCCCACTCTTCTTCTGTATTTCAACGTAAGATGTGCTAGTAGTGGTTGACCTTACATATCAGTATTTTTGTTATAGAATTCAGGGGGGAGCAAAGGCATGTTTATAATTGTTTGTTTGGAAAATGACAAGTAATACAAATAAATAGTACAATAATTAATAAATAATAAGACAAGAATAAACCCTGTTTCATGTACTCACAACTGTAAGCCTACTTTTGCCCACCCCTGTACAGAAGGCAGAAGCATGACTCAGTTAGAAGAGAAATGTCATCCAAACATAGATAATGTGGCATTTGCAATTTGTCCTCATTTTGGGAGGAAGATATGTGTCGTTTTAAGTTGTATAGAGAAAATCCTATCAGGCGAGGTAGAAGCATAATTTTGTTTTTGTTTTCATTTGAAAGTTATATGTGGTTGAAAAAGATGTGCACAGGTGCCAAGTTTTCAAGGGGTAGACTGTGATGCTTCCATGCTGGATCAACTTGGCCGACCTACAACTATATTCCCCAGAGTCTTTGCATGGTTGCAGGTTAGGAGGGGTCAGAAGGAAATGTGTGTAGGATTTAGTAGATTGGAGAGAAGCAGCAGCCATTTCACTCTGAAGGTCATTTTGGTTAGAGGTGGTGAGAGGCAGTGCAGAAGTAATGATAGCTTTGAACTTGTCCTTGCTCTTCCCTTCCCAATTCAATTTCCCTCTTGGTGACCCCAGGTCTTGGCTACAAACTCACAGAGGGGCAACTATGCAGGGGCAAGATCCTTCGCATATACTTCTGTAGGGGCTCCCTGGAAGTTCCATCTCAAGCTACAAGGCCCTCAAGAGCAAGTTCCCTTTATCTTCATGGCCAAGAGTTAGCTCTGGAAATTATGCAACGGATGCAAATTAAATGAGTTGGGTAACAAAAGTTTTCAAATAATTGAGAAGGTATAAAATACAACAGTAAGCTGATTTTCTATCCATTATTCCTGATTCTGGGGCAACAAAGAAAAATAGACATGTACACATTAAAAATTCTCATTGAAAAGAAATTATCAAGTTGAATAACAAAATGAGGCTGCCACATTTCAGAAAGTCATGAATACATGACTCTTCTCTATTTCTCTTTTAACTAATAGTTAATATTTATTCATCATGTATTACACATGTTTAGAGTTTAACCTGAATTCTCACTTTAATCCTGACAGGTCTATGAGGAAGACACTAGTATGATGACTAATATGCATTCCATCACCATAGCCTAATAACATGTAACATTAGGCAAAATTATTTGACCTCTCTGGGATTTTGTTTCTATATTTATCTTAATTATTTCTCATCCTAAAAAGAAAATGACAACACTTCCCACTAATGGATACTTCTTGTTGATATCTTCCCATGAACATTCCTCCAGCCTTTCCTGGGGTTTCACCATTCCTTACTTTCTATCCATGTGGTTAATTGGAATTGACTGTACCCCCTGGTCTATATGTAAGCATGTTAATTAATCAAGGCCTATAAGTATTACTCCCAGGAATTTCCTGGAGCAACAAGAAAAGGGTGTTTTCTTTTCCATTGCAGTGAATCTGGGAAGATGTGAGGTGCAGAGTCCGCCAGAAGGAGAGAGTCTGGCTGAGAGTGAAGCTAACACAGCAGACAGTAGAGCTGAGTGGTGGGGAGAGATGAAGCCCTGACGACTTTAATGAGCCTCTGCATCTAGTACGGCCTAGTTAGACCTTCTGACCTTCCAGACACATGAGCCAATATCTCCTGTTTATTTTTTTCCCTAAAAATAGGTTGCATTTTTCTATCACATCTTGAGAATGAGTTTTGATTAGTAAATTACTTCACATTATTAATTTGAGGAGTGCTTGAAAATATATATGCAAAGAGGTTGGCACACAGCTTGGCACACAAGCAATTAGTAAATGTGACTTGTTGCCAAAGATGTGGCATGGGAATCCATTCGCATAAATGACATTGGACCATGCGGAAGAATGAGGGTGAATATACATGTTCAAACATATTAAGGATGGAGTTATCTCTCTGCTATGTAATACCACTGTCATATGTCCTTTGAGGGACATCATTGGAACAAGGCTGATGTTCTAGAATAACAGAGGTTCATTGTTGAGCCAACTCTGAATTTTCCATGTGTGAATTAGTCACAGAAAATATCTAATCACCAGTTATCTGCCCCTATTTCCAGTCAGCCCCCTATATGTAAGAGAAACATAATCAATAAGGTAAGTCTGAACCTACTTTTAATTAAGTGAAGCAGCCCTAAGATTGCCTTGTCTTTTGCATAGATGATAGATTGCTGAGTGGGTTATAATTGAAACTGTCTTCTATTGCACTGACCTAAACTTGAATTCGATCCAAACAAAACACATTCATCAAGTTCTAATAGCCAATTTGGCTTTTGGTCGGGGCTTTACTTATTCACGGCATTTGAGTACTGCTGATCCTACAATACCATGTTCCTCTTCAGTGTCAAATTCAACACTTGAGGTCCTTAACTACTGGATTGTTATACTCACAGGTATTACTGGAGGATGTGGGTTGGAAATAGGTCTTGAATTTGTGGCTGATCTTTGCTACTGTAAACAAGAGCCATGAACCCAGACAGACCAAGTTCCAAAACTTGACTGTATTACATATTGTGTGTTATGTTGGATAAATTACATAACTTTTCATTTTATCAAAAAGGGGGTAAGAATTCCTACCTCACAATCTTATTTTGAGAATAAAGTAGTATGGGTTATCAAGTGCCTGAACCACTGTATTTACTTAACAAATATGAATACCTATTATGAAACTTTATCTTGGGCACAATCAGTCCTCCCATCTGTATTTTTCCCCAATGAGAATCTATCTTCCCATTTTATGTTAACCAAATAGATTGTTTCCTTTTTAGGAATCATCTAAATCATGGTCCCTCATCTTTGAACCATGCAGTTTGACTGGGTCTCAACCCCATCTCCTTTTTTAGTTCCTAGAGTAGATATGTGTCTGATCTAAACAAGTAATGCATCACCTTATAAACCCTGATCCAAGCCAGGCCACTCAGATTCAATCCTAGGACACAGAGGGGAAGAGGCAGACAGGGTTGATGGGGAGTCAAAGCTGATGATGTCCTCCATTGCCACAAATTGGGGAAAGCCAAATTAAGAAGGCAGCTAATAAAAATGATAAATGTAGAATCAGCCACTCTTAATAATATTATTACTATGAGTCAGTGGGCACTCAAGACAATTCTTAGGTGCCAAACATATAACCATTTTACAAGAAACATCTAGTTTAATAAAGTAGGTATTGCCCCCACTTCACAGAGAACAAAACTGAGGCACGCAGAGGTTAAGGAACTTCCCCAGGATCCCTCACTTAGCAAATGGCAAAGCTGGAACTCACACTTCCCATCTCTGAGCCCCCTAACCTCCGGTCTGTACTGCCTCCCAATATAATTGATTTCTGAAGGGTGATATTGTGGTAAGATGTGTTTTATAATATGCCCTATACATATAACTTGGTTTTGGAAGCAATTTGTACTTCTTAGAGGAATACTTACATTTATGTTAGCTATGGTAGTACTAACAGCAACCACTGAGATAGTATAAGAATAAGCTTTTATATTCTATAATTATTTTACAATTGCCAATGACTATTTTCAGACAATAGTAATGCCACCCAAAATAAAGATATATCTCAAGTGTACTAGTTGATGAGGAAAATATATCAACTGGTCTTCATTTTTCTCTATGGGAAATGCTATGTTACTACTCAGGGTGATAACTCAATTTAGCACTAGAAAGTTTCCTTGAGTCCCTTCCACACCCCCACAACCAGGCTCCAGGCTGAAATCATTAAAGGGGCTTCTTTGCATTACACCTTCTGAATAATCCTAGACATCCTCAAAGTTCCTATGTAATTTGAATTAACTCGTTTCCAGTAGTAAGTCTAATACATATTGCTTTGATTGACACCTTGTCCGCCAGTCCAGAAAGTTGAACAGAGTCAGAAAATACAGACCAGGTGGACAGAGACCAAGAGATTTTCATTAATAGTCTTGTGCACTGTGCAATTCACAAGGTTTCATGCCCTCTCTGGAAAAAAACAACAAAAAAACAACTCAGCTTAAAGAATCCCCGGGGTCCATTTGCCAAGACCAGCCAGAGAGATACACATACAGGCATGGTGGCCAAAAGAGCCTTGGGTTCTCTCTACTCATCTTGCCTGAATGGGCCGGATTTCTAGGGCTCACTGCCCCAGGCCAGAAGAGAAAGCCAAGAGGCAGAGGCTACAGAGTGCATTGAATTGGTAGAGCATCGATATTAGAGCCAGACCAGCTGTATTTGAATCCTGGCTGTGCCACTTTCTGTCTGTGTGACCTTGGCTAAATTACTTAACCTCTTCATGCCACAGGTTCCCCATCTGTTAATGATGATAATGCAAAGCTTACTTCATAAAACTCTTATGAAGATTAAATAGCACTGCATAAAAAGCTGATCACACTGTCAGAACTTCAATGGGGAAGATGCACCTTGCTGTTTCCCAAGGCAGATGGAGGGGTGCTGTTTATTTTACTTAGCAGACAGATTGAGTAGAATTCCTACACAACCATGTGTAAAGTTTTTATAAAGACGGTCCAGTTATGACATTTGGTTACAAGGGCTTCCATAGATAACCAGACTTTCAGATAGAAGACCCTCATTCAAAGAATAGGAAAGAATGGATTGCAATTAGCACCCGCTGAAGCAATGATG
This sequence comes from Eptesicus fuscus, assembly GCF_027574615.1. Classification (NCBI taxonomy): domain Eukaryota; kingdom Metazoa; phylum Chordata; class Mammalia; order Chiroptera; family Vespertilionidae; genus Eptesicus; species Eptesicus fuscus. The sequence goes on from NC_072489.1 coordinate 47,469,268, forward strand.
GGGCCCATTCACCTCATGATGCTGTGTGTAAACCCGACCTTCAGTGAGCCATGGAATATTGTGTACCATGTGCCACCTACATGGGCAATATTCTCATCTCTGTCCTTTTGCCTTGTCCAGTTTTTTTAGTCAATGCTTTTCTTTGTCCCTCTGGGTAGGAGTACACTTTCATTCAGCGCTCTATGAATTGTAACTTACTGCCTTCTAGTGCTAGGTTCAAGTGGAGATATTTTCAGTACTTTGGAAGAGAGACCTGAGAAAAGATTTGTCCCTCATACCTTCTCATTGGCAAAGCATCAACTCCATTTTGAGGTTAAAGTAGGACCACAGTAATGTAGGCCTTCACTTATTTATTTTCCAAGGCCATTCTGTGCACATATAACACCAAGTGAAAGAAAGACTAAACAAACAAAAAGACATGGACCCTCTTTCCCAAAATGACTTTATAATTTCCAAGCAAAACACACAGAGGTGCAGTGTCTCATGAATAAGGGACACAAAAAGCAAAAGACAAAGAGAAGTGAGGATCCGAGGAGGGAGACTCAGGGATGGCTAGAGCTGAGCTCCTGGAGAAGGGAGAAGCCCATGTGGACTCCAAAACAACTCTCATGCCATTCTTGAGCAAGAAGAGGTGAATGGCTTCTATGCACAAAAACCTCCTTCAGTTAAAAATGCTTTCTTATGTATATATTTTACTAGAGGCTCAGTGCATGAAATTCATGCATGGGTAGGGTCCATAGTGGCTTCCAGCTGCTGGCTGGGGCCTCCCTTTCCTGGCTGTCAGTTGCCAGTCGGGCCTTCCTTTGTTCCACGCCACCCCCATCGTAATCAGCGCACATCATAGCAAGCGATCAAACTCCCAAGGGGACACTTTGCATATGAGGCTTTTATATATATAGATTGATTTCAGAGAGGAAGGGAGAAGAGAGAGATAGATACATCAATGATGAGAGATAATCATTGACTGGCTGCCTACTGCACACCCCACATGGGTTTGAGCCCACAACCCTGGCATGGGCCCTAACCAGGAATCGAACCATGACTTCCTGGTTCATAAGTTGATGCTGAACCACAGTTAGAGCAATGCCAGATGGGCTACAACTGTATTTTTATGATGGGAAAAATAAGATATTCCACATAGAAGTCTCTATGTGTTATCTTTGACCAGTTTATTTGTAAGTGGCTTGTCTTTCACTTTTTCAGGCAGTTTCACACGCATTTTAAGAGATTTCTCTAATGCATGTGTCTGGCTTTCAACTCCCACGGGGGTTTTAGGGCAGTGTTTGAAAATGAGAAATATAAAAATGCATTCCTCCTCAAAATGCATGCAAGTCCAAGGGCTGATGGGAGGCAGTGTGATCGCAGGAGGCGTGAAGGGAGACATCTTTCACTGCCCTATTCGCAGGAAGCTCCTTGGCTCGAGAAAGGCCATTGCCTCTGTGATTATGAATGACGTAACAAGGCATACTGACACTCTGCTCTGAGCTAGTGCTTTATAGCCCTGTTAATAGCAGCAAATGTCTGAAAACAGCCTCAGTGGCTTTGCCATGGGCAGATTAGATACATCCGGGTAAGGAGTCACATCTTTTGGCAGGGTTAGGACGTAAATTCCAAAGGGTTTGTCATGTAATGTCAAATTACACTAGAATGTTGCATACTTTGTTCTTACTTTGTGTTTCTAGGCCATAGAAACACAAAAGCCGAAGGAGCTTGTGCTATTTCCCTTCTTGTCATCTGTAGTCACCATGCCCATGGAGGGAGGCCATCTCTAGTGTGATCAGGAAGATGGGCTCAGGTGGTTTAACAATACATATATTACTTTCTCTGCCTCTTTTTCTTTTGCTGTCTGTCTCTCCCCTCCTCTCTCCTCCGTTCCCCTTATCTACACCCACTCTCACACATATTTCTCTTTCCCCTTGCACTCATCCGCCAACATACACAGTCTATTGTTGTACATTAAATAAGCCTAGAATTCACATCTGATCTATATCCTTGGAGGAAAATGATACTTAACTATTAAAAAAAAATGATGACATGTATTGTTAACTGCATCCCCTCACACAAAGAAAAAAAGGCACAGAACAGGGTATGTAAGCTAACATTTATGTAAATGCAAATGTATGGGCTAAATGTTTTTGCCCCCCTCAAATTCATATGTAGAAGCCCAGATCCCCAAAAGTAATAGTACCAGGAGATGAGGTCTTTAGGGGGTAAACAGGTTAAGATGAGATCATGAGTGTGAAATCCCTTGATGGGATTAGTGCTCTTATAAAGAGAGGAAGAGAGACCACAGCGCTCCCTCTCTTTCTTTCCATCCCGTGAGGACACAGAACCAAGGCACGCTCTTCAGTATCCTGCCATATTTTCTGAATCAATCCGGACTTCACCAGGAAGAAAATATGCCGGCACTTTGATCTTGAACTTCCCAGCCTTTAGGACTCTGAGAAATAAATGTGTTGTTTAAGCTACCCAGTTTATGTCTTTTTGTGAACGCAGTTTGAGCTAAGAATATATTTGATAATTCATGGAACATTCTGGAAGGGTAAGTAATTAAGTATATTGGTTGCTTCCCATATGATAAGAAGAAGGTCTAGGAACCTTGGAATCAGGAGTGGGAGGAAGATCCGCTCTTAGACTAAACAAGACCTACTTATTTACAATGAAAAGCTTTATTTGAATATGTAAAATAATGCATGCATAATGGTTTCAGTAATAAATGTCACTATTAAAATGTTAAGTGTCTGTCTCACAAGTCTCATCAGAATAGAACAAAACAGCAGTTCCAAAGCCCCTGCTGCTCACTAATCTCAGTCATCTATTTGGGGTTTATTAAGTAATCTGTGATACATCTTTAATATCCCCTTAAAATGTTTACTACACCAGTGCCAGGTCCTGCCCTAGGGGGCTGTGGGCGTATCCCAACCAGAACAGACCTCATGTGAGAGCTCTGGGTGAGAAAAAGAATTCAGTGCTTGTTTACAAGGTGACATCTTAATACGGTCCAAAATAAAGTGAGACTCACCAGTAGAACCTGTTGGGTACAACCCCTTCCTGGATAAGCTGCCACCTTCTCCCAAACTCCGAGGAGCTGTATAACTGCAGAGAAAAGAAATTACTTAGCAACACTGAATACACAAACAGCAGTTCATCAGAACAGTAATAGTAATAAGAGCACCTACCATTTATTGAGCACCTGCCACATACCAGGTGAATGCTCCACATATCACCTCTACTCCTCCCATACATTCTGTAAGGCATATATTAATACCCCCATTTTACAGGAGAGGAAACTGAGGATCAGGAAGATTAAGTGATTTGCTTGAAATCGGATGCCCTCTAAATAGTAGAATGGACTGGGATTCATACCCATTCTGCCTGGAGAAAAAGTCAGCTGAACCACCGGACCTAGCATATGCAGATCACTGACTGTGTGGGATACACAGAAGTGCAAAATCTAGTCCTGGCTCTCAAAGAGCAGATGGCGCAACCTGAATCTGACTACAATAGAGATGCATGAGGCAGCTGGTGATAACAGGATGCAGAGGAAGGAGGCTTAGTAGCCAATCAGGGACACTTCTCAGACCTTGTGGAGATTCAGTTAGGATCAGAAGGAATGACTGCATTCAAACTGACAGCGATAGGACAAGCATTATTCACAAAGGGAACAACATAGGACACAGAGGTGAGATATGCAGGGACAAGATATTAATAAGCCTGGCTTATCTAGATATGTTTGGATGAAAACATTGAGGGCAACTTGGAAAAGGCTTTGAATGGTATGTTAGGGAGACTAGACCATATCCTGCAGACAAGAGGGGCCAGTGTTAGTCTTTGTAACAGTAACCAGAAGAACTTCAGTCTACAATAGCAGCCCACATTGACTAAGTTCTTACTTAGTCATCCAAATGCTTCTCGTGTACTATATCATTTAGTCCATACCCCATCCCTGTGATATATGAAGTTATTTTGACCATTTTACAGATGGTTATATAGCTGGTAACGGTTCAAGTCCATGTGCAAGCACTCTCCAAGGGCAACTGCATAGAAACACTGCTCATGAGACAGGGTCTAACCCTCCACTGCTCCATCCCTCCTGATGTCTTTCTTCTCCTACCTCCTGTTCTTCCTTGCTCACATGACACCCCTGCTCCTCTCCAATATTCTTTGCAGCACCATGGAACCCTTCTGTGCCTCTGGAAGTGTCCTCTGATGGTAGCCCAGAGATTCTTAATGCTGTAGGCATCCTGGTTTCCATTGGTCTCTTGGCTACTGTCTTGAAAAATATCATTTGGAACATCGTCTTTCTGCTATATGCCTGGTCTGTAACCCACTCACAAACCCCAAACTCCCACCATTGCATTTGCCAAATCCCAGAGTGAATGAATGGTGAGTCACTGTACCCAGGACCTTGCTTGCCCAGCCTTGTCCTTCTTCCCCAGCCCCAGCACTCAACAAAGAGTCAAATGACTCACCAAGTGACGCACCAGGGCTGCAGATGCACCCGGCACGTCCAAGGAACAAGGCAGCCCTAGTGAGTAAGCACTGACCCTTGAAAAAGCTTCCTACACCATTGTGTCCATTGGATCAAAACACATCCTACAGCCAAAAAAAAGCGGAGATATCTGGCTACTAAAGCAAGCAGTTCCATTGGCTCCAACTCCACTGCATTTGGGCACCCAGCCAAGGAGAATCTGTGGCTTCTTTCTTTCAAGTCTTATTATTCTTTTCTGCCCCATTATGTCTGGAGAAGAAAGTTTTCCTGGGTACATTTCATGCCTGATTCATTTTAAGAGTGCGAAGGAGAGAGGCAGGCACAGCTCCCCTCACAGAGATAACAGAGGAGGGCACAGCTCCCTCTTAATTCAAACCCAAGCAGCCAGAGGACCCAGGTCCTGCGCTGTAATCCCAGCAAGTCCTGAACACCTTGCACTTTCACATGCGGATTGCTAGATCAACAGCAAGCACCTGATCTGGGACTTCTGCGGCTCCCTCTCCCCTCACTCTTACCTTTTTTGAAACCCAGAACTGCTTTGCATGAGTTTAAAGAGAACAAGGGTTCACACCATTGTGTATGCCTCTGTCTATATATAAATATATATTAATATTTATATTTATATTTATATTTATTTACAAAGATTTATGCCAGTGTCACAGCATCAGTGTGATTTAAAATAATAATTCCGTGTGAAGGCTGATTCACATATATGCCGAAAACCACATATAAACTCTGAGAGATCAGATGGCTACACCAAGTGATTGCTATCCATGCTCCCACGTGGAATTCATTTCCATGAGGTATTGCCGGATGCCAGCATCTGTATGTGTGTATTTCTTTCCCTTCTATGTCTTTTTAAATTGATCCCCCAGGCTTGGATTCAAACCCAGGGACCAGTCAGGTATGTCCCATAAAATTTGTTTTTATCTTCTTCAAGGGGCTGCTGTGTTATTTGTGAGCATCCAGAGGCCCCTCAAGCAGTGGATATACCGAGTAACCCAATAAGCCAAGCCTCTCTTAGGCAGCTCAGTGACATCCTTTTCAGGTTCTTCTCTCACAAGATACCCTTTGCCTTGTCTCCTTCCCATCCACACCTGAGCATATCCCCCTGCCATGCCTCCATTCATGCTACCCACTCTGGCAGGGGTGGCTTTAGGATATGCCTACCTCAGTGACTGCCAGTGGTCGGTTTAGGCCCAGATCAAGGTCACCTTCTCCGTGAAGCCTCTCTTACACACTGAAACTCATATTGGCCTCATGTCCAAAGAACTATGGTACAGTAACCAATGCTATAAAACTACAGGGCACATGTTTATATTTAACTTTCTTAGTAGCCTTTCAAGAGAGTCTTCTATGAATGCAAGGCAGAAATTCCTATCTAAAAATCACCCCTAAACTATCTGAGACCACTCCTACGTCTTTGATGGGAGGTCACAAAGCTTTTATATGTCAGGAATCCCATCCCTCTCTATCTGCACAGTGCCTAGTACATAGTAGATGATCACGGGGCAAAAGTCTCAATTATGCACCATGTAAATTTCTTAGTGATGATTCTACCAAGAAAAGTACCCAGATTTCCCAATAAATGGACAAACATAATTTATCAGATGACTATTTTTTGCTTCCATGGATCCATAGTTAGAGGGCTATACTCACACAAGTAAACAAACAAAACTATAAATATCAGAACCTTTGAAACTCCCAAGGATTTGCAGCAAGCAGCTCTTGTATATTCATTCATCCCCCACACAAAGCTGCTCTGTGTCCTCCACATACCACTTCACAGATTTGCCCCCTGAGAAGTTAATAGTCCAGCCTGGTGTTCTACCAAGAAAAGGGGAAAAAAGACTCAAGCCATTCAAAAGTTAATGTGTTAATTAAACCTGCAGAGTCTGACAGCAAAGTTCTCCACAGAGAAGGGAATGAAATCAAAGACTTTTACCAATGACTCTCTGGGCAGTAGTAGAAGGCTCTGGTTAGAACGACTCAATGTCCTTCAATAAAATTAATGGAGTCACCCTAGCCCGTTTGGCTCAGTGGATAGAGCATCAGCCCACAGACTGAAGGGTCCTGGGTTTGATTCTGGTCAAAGGGCATGTACCTTGGTTCAGGCTCAATTCCTGGCCCACGATGGGACTTGTGTAGGATGCAACCAATTATGTGTCTCTCTCACATTGACGTCTTTCTCTTCCTCTCTCCTCACTTCCACTCTCTCTAAAAATCAATGGGAAAATATCCTGGGGTGAGGATTAACAACAACAACAAAATTCATGGAGTCATCAGCACCTTTATAAGATTTACATCCCTCCCTGTTTGTGTCAGGCTCCACAGCTCTGAGGACTGTCAGAACACAGAACTGAGAACTACCATCAGGACTACCATCAATGTCTGTTGCATCAACAGCAGCAGCAACTGCATTCTCCAGCAACACTGAGCCTACAGAGGACCTTGGAGAGGACAACAGGACATCTGAACCATTTTAGGAGAACAGTGTTCACCTACAAACCTGTGGTCACAAACAGCAGAATGGGATTAGTGAAGGGGTTGGCATTGTTTTGTTTTGCTAATAACCCTGGTACAAAATATTGAGGAAAAGTTTGAAGGAGTAGACATCGTATAAAGGGAGACATCATATAAAGAAAATCCTTCCTGCCTAAAATCATTCCAAACTATCTGAGGCCACTTCCTGGCCTTAGTACATAGAACTCGTGAGCTCACACCGGAGGCTCAGCTCTGCTCAAGATCCAGCAGCAGACTCAGGGCCTAACCCTCCACTCTGTCCTTATGCTGGTCTGGGGTGGTCAGCTCTTCTTCCTGCTATGCTCTTCTCCTAATGAGGTTTTTCCTTTCTTTCTTTCTTTTTTTTTTTTTTTTTTTTTTTTTTTTTACATTTCTCACATTGGTTTGTTTTCTTGCCACCTGCCTTTTTCTGCTATAAGAAGAGTATAGATAAAGAAAAAAATACAGTTGATTGCAGAAGATGCTATTGCAAAGATTTGTTTTTTGTATGTTTTTTCCAATATTCTCCCCAGGATATGTTTATTGATTTTTTTTAGAGGGAGGAAGGAAGAGGGAGAGAGAACGAGAGAGAGAGAACGAGAGAGAGAGAGAGAGAGAAAGAGAGAGAGAGAGAGAGAGAGAGAGATCATTAATGTGACAACGAAGTATCAATTGCCTCCCAGACACATTCCTAACTGGGATGGAACCCGCAAACATTTGGTGTATGGGACTACACTCCAACTAACTCAGTCACCTGCCAGGGCAAGGTTCATTTTGAGCTTTTACTCAATTGTTCAGTCATCTCAGGGGCCACACTCAGGAGGCCTGTAGAGCTGCAAGTTGGATGCGGGCCACAGGCCCCAAGGGAGCAAAAAGAGGGATGCCACAGGGGACACACAGCATACTTGGGGGCAGGGAAAGAGTAAGACTCGTTGGCTTTGCTCAGGATCTCTAACCCACAGCAGCTTAAGATGGGGTGAGAGGAGGGGACATGGCAGTTTCCAACTTGGATTTTCCATCCTCTTACCATCTTTCTTTGAAGAGAAACTCAACTTCCTTATGTTGATATAAAAGCCTGTGGTTGCCACAATCCCTGGAAAGTCTTCTCAATATCCCTAAGTTGCATCAATACAGCCCCTCCTTTCAGACTGCTAGGAACTCATTAGACGCTTTCTTTTGCAGCTAGGAAAGTGGTCCAAGGACACAGCTGCATAGGACGGAAGAATGGTAACGTCTTTGGTTGATGGGATTGGAAGTGGTTCCCCAGAAACTTCCCCAGGGCGCCTTCCCCAGGCAGGAGGCAGGTCGCTGGGTCTCCTCCACAGGCTCAAGACGCTCCACATCCACATCGGTGGAACACTTCCTGCTGTCGGCTCCTTTTAAGGTTTCCTGCTCCTTCCTCTTTGCTTCTCTGCCCTTCACATTTTAGAGGCAGGAGGCCTGCAAATTGCACTTCTTGAAAAGGCTGACAGAAACCCCTGCCAGTTCTATTTTATTTGCCTCATCCTAACGCTGCCCTGGGGAGGGTCTGGGTACAGAGCTCTCATCCAGCTCATGATTCTCCACTTCTCACTGAAAGTTACTGCTTTCTTTTTAGCAAGAAAGAGATGGTACCTTCAGGACTTCAAATGAATTCCTAATGCCGGGGCCGGAGGCATGGCAAATACCAAGCTCTTTCCTCCCCCCGCCTCCACAGAGGGAAAGAGAAGGCCACATATCACTCTGAGGGGAAGCTGCATTCTCTGGTTCCTGAAAGAATTTCATGAAACTTCACTAAATGCTGACATGAGCCTTTCCATTGGCAGGTGGGTACAGGGATGGATAGAGAGAAAAACCATGGTAACCATTCCAGACCATCACCCCTTCCGGCACCAGATGGAAGTTCCTCAAAGAAAAAGCTAGCACGTCAGGATCTATCACAGCCATAGTGATGTGAAGTGTTTGGTTCAGAGTGCTATGGTGGTGGATGTTGGAGAGGAAAATGTGGGAATCTGCCAAAGCTTTCCAGGTGGGCCTGGGGGTATAGTTAAAATTCTCAGTATGGCCCCGCCGGTGTGGCTCAGTTGGTTGAGCGTTGTCCCATGCACCAGGAGGTCGCTGTGCCTGAGCACATGCCCAATTGTGGGCTCAATCTCCAGTAGGGGGTGTGCAAGAAGCAGGCAATCAATGATGTTTCTCTCTCATCCATGTTTCTATCTCTCCCTCTCCCTTCCTCTCTCTCTCTAAAAAAAAAAATCAATAAAAACTCGCCCCCCCTCCCCAATTTCTCAATATGAAGACGTAGAGGAACACTGTTCCAGGGTGAGCAGGTCAGTCTGAGCAAATTAACAAAGCAGCAAAGCTCAGAGTGGAACAGAGAGACATATCAGTTAGAAGGTGACTGCAACCAGATGGGGAAGAGATGAGTGTCTGGATTAGCCAGGGCCCCTGGATACGAGAAGAATAAAAGGGACCACTATTTAAAAAATAAACAAACAAACAAAAAAACAAACAAAATTAAACTGTAAAAATAAATCTGACCAGATGGAGAGCAGAAGAGAGGTCACTTCTGAAAGCCCCTTCACTTTGCCTGAGCAGGGGGAGAAAGTACATGCAGACCCCTGGGACTAAAGCCGGGACAAGGTTGGAGGCACAGATGCACAGGGGTCAAAGTGCTGTCTCTCTCAAGGTGTCAGAAGCTGGTCTGATGAATCACAAGGGGCTGCTGGGTGCCAGGCAGCCAGCCAGGGCCATTTCCTCTGGCCACAGGTCCCTCTCTCTCCCTTTTTCTCCTGCCTTGACCAGGATCATCACACAACAGCCCTCCCTCTGCTGTGAAACTCAGCTCTTAGAATGGGCACCTCATGGTAGATTGGACAGGAAGGCTCCTGACTTTGGGTTTCTCTTCCTCTTAGCAGCTTTGAGATCCTGGCTGTGGCGCTGAGTCTCTTAGAACACTGAGTGTGCCGTGTGTAACCCACACTTACAATATCCTATCACAATGAAGGTAGAAGGTTGGCAAGATAACATTTTTAATTAAAAGAAAAAAAGTGAAAACAGCCTGGCCTGTGTGGCTCAGTGGTTGAGCATCGACCTATGAACCAGGATGTCCAGGTTAGATTCTCTGCCTGGGTTGTGGGCTTGGTCCCCAGTGAGGGGCGTGCAGGAAGCAGCCAATCCATGATTCTTTCTCATCATTGATGTTTCTGTCTCTCCCTCTCCATTCCTCTCTCTGATATCAATAAAAATATATTTTTTAAAAAGAAGGTGAAAACAATAGAGACATAAATTCACAAAATGTGTCTATTCTTCCTTCTCACAAAACCACTTCCCTCCATGGCAACATCCTTGGCTGTGACCACTCTTGTTAAGAAACCCTGCACATTGCTAGATTTCTAAAGGGCCAGCCTTAGAGATAGGCATTTTTTTGGGTATCCCTTGAACTCATTTAAGAAAGGGATCCGTGTTCTGTTATGAGGCCAAATGTCCTTCAAACTATCCCACTAGTACCTGGATTAAGGAGGCATCTTAATCCATTCAGACAAATGGTGGTGGATAAACCAAACCTACAGAGTTGGCTAAAAGATGCACAAGCCAAAATGTAAATCTATTTCAGAGCTTCAATAACTACTAAAGAGCATCGTTGTGCCTGTCCAAGCCTGAATACCAATTACTCCTCTTCAAATGTCCATTAGTCCTTGTTCTTGCAGCCCATTTCTCTCAAACCATTAGGAATAGGTAGATCCAACTGTTCAAGGTAGCAATTGAAAAATAATGACACAAACTGGTTAAACAAGGATTCTAAGGTGAACACAAGCCTTCCTTGTTTGCATATGATGGCATTTCAGCTCGAAAATTTGTTTTATAAACAAGCATTGGGGTTGACATTTAGCAAGCTCCCTGATTTCCACTCTAATCGCCAGTTTTGTATTTGGATACTTAAATTATGTATATATGCATGCGATTAGAAATCAGCTCTGACATTGGGAAATTTCAAGCACATGGAAATCCTGCCAACCCGGCATGGTAAAGGATGCTCAACGTATTCCTTATAAATAACTGAGTGCCTTGTTACTTAACGCAGGGCCTTGGGGAAACGTGATGGCATTAGGCAGATACCAGGTTCCTAAGGGTTTGTGCTTGTGCAGGAATCATCTGAATATCCCCAGGGGGTGTGAATTTCAAGGATCCACTTATCTTTTATTTCAATTAGCCCTTTGACATTAAGGGGCTGCTAGGTGTCTTCCAAAACCAATGACGTTACTGTGAAGACAAATACTGTAATATTTAACGGTTTACTGTTATTATAATCAATAATATTCCCTGAGCACTGCATATCTCCCATGCTCCCTTCTTTCTGATTCCATGGTACCTTTTAGTGACTAAGAAGGCATTCCACGTTGACTAAAGTGCCTCTAACTCCAGGTGCTGAGAAGACACTGAACTACCGCGAAGGCAGCCTTGTGTCTAAATCCAGCAACGCCATGCCATGCCGGGTTGGCTATCTCTCAGGTCTTTGAATAATACAATGGGTAGCATCTACTAGTATGCCTGCTACCTTCCAGGCTCAGTGGTAAGTGTTTTATGTATGTTATCTCAGCATCCTCAGACAGTCCTGGGAGAGGCAGGTGCTGTTATTATTACTTCCACTTTCCAGTTGCAGGAAGTTTACAATTAAGTGACTGCTGAGGACCACAGGGCCATTAGTAGGGCTTGAGAGAGTAGAGAGCTGATGCTCTCACCTAGTTTGCCATTTTGTCTATCAGTGGTGAGAAACCAGAATGACTGATTTTGGAAAATATTGGCATCTATTCCCTTATCAAGTAGTCATTACTTCCCAGGCAATGCCTAGCATTCCAAAAAGCCATAATAAGCAATACCCTTCTCTTAGGATCCAGGCAGAAAAGGAAAGATTAAGCCTGACCAGTGTGGCTCAGTGGTTGAGTATTCACCCATGAACCAAGAGGTCACGGCTTCAATTCCTGTTCACTGTTTTGATTCCTGGTCAGCGCACATGCCCAGGTTGCCGGCTCCAACCCCACTAGGGGTGTGCAGGAGGCAGACAATCAATGTTTCTCTCTCACTGATGTTTCTATCCCTCTTCATTCCTCTCTCTCTAAAATAAATAAAACAGATTTTTAAAAAAGAATGCTGACTGTTAATATTTAGTGTTTCAATTATGGGTGCCAGGAATCTCCAAATCAAAACATGCTTCCCCCTTTAAAACCATGTTCTGGTTTTATGTGTATCTTAGCCATATATACCGAAATATTGAAGGTGAGGCCCACATGCAATTTTAAGATTTATTTCTTCATAACCTGTTTCTTTGGAACATAGAGGAGATCAGGGATCATGCAGGTGCAGGGGTGGTATTACTGCTGACTCCCAGAGCTCCCAAAGAAGTGAGAATATAAACTTGTGAATTTTCCAGAACTGCCCCAGAATGAAGGAGGCCCACCAAACTGTCTTACGAGTTTTATACTCCCTCCACAGAACTGATAGCTCATTTGGATGTATTGTTTTTTAATCGCAAAATGATTTCACATCTCCTGAAATAAAGGAGACAGAACATGAACAGGAGAAAAATAAAGATGATGGGAAAGACAGAAGGAAAAGAAAAAAGAGATTTGGGGACTAATACAAGGTAGCAGATGAGCTTTCCTTGTCCTGTACTATTTAAATTTTGTAAACACTGAAAAAATAAGAGAGTACCACATTTCAAACAAAGCAGGATCACTTTTCTCAAACAAACAAACAAACAAACAAACAAACAAAAACGTGAAGGACCAATGACATTGGAGGAGCCATCCACATGCAGCTCTTTGGCCCCTTGAGTGTGGCTCTTCCAGAAAATACCACGGCCTGGGCGAGTCTATTTTGAAGAAGTGGCGTTAGAAGAAGTTTAAGTTTAAAAAATTTGGCTCTCAAAAGAAATTTCAATCGTTGTGCTGTTGATATTTGGCTCTGTTGACTAATGAGTTTGCCGACCACTGGCCTAGATGGACCGCCACGTCTGTAAGCATGGGGAGAAGCAGCACGCTGCACGGGACAGAGAAAAGCGGTCCTTCCTGCTTCTGGTCAGCGGCACAGGTCCTTCTGCAGAGCCTCCCAAGGGCACTTGCCAGCCTGAACCAGCAGGTCACTGGGCCTCTCCTCCCAAGCTCCCCACCTGCCTGCCTCCTGGGAGTGTCCATGTTGGTTTTACAACATTGCAGGACCCCGCCCCCCCTTCCTTTACAAATCACTCCTCTAGTACAACGAACCCCAACAGAGCAGCCAGGAGCCCCGTGCGCCAGGATGGCCGGCAAAGCTCAAGCACACATACATCCTTGTACTTTTCTCCTATTTTTTTTCTCTCAGTCACATCTGTGCTTTGTTTTCTCTCATTTCAAATGTTTCCCAACACATCATGTTTAGTGAGGTGTTTAAGACAGACTGAGAGATGCTGTTGGAGGCAGTGTTTTATAGCACAGTTTGTACACTACTTTATTGCCAAATTAAAATAAAGATGTAATCTGGCAGGCTCAGCCTGCTGCTAAGCCTGCCTTGGGTGGTTTTCTGTATTGAGGCAAGAAGATGAGGGGGGGCGGGGGGGGGGCACGGGCAATGAGGTGAAGAACTCTATCTCCGTCCTCCCACTCGCTTCGTTCTCCTAATGCAAAGAAACACCCCCACTGCCCCCCAAAATGAGCAGAATGTTTGTTCTGTCTACGGCTTAAATGCAAAGATAAGAAAAGTACAGAAATAAATGAAGGAAAGCAAGATTTCGGCACTCCTATAATAAATGCCATAAAATTCTTCATAGTGTCCACAGTGATACTTTTTCTTTGGAAGACCTATAAGGGGTGGGACCTTCCGTGACCACTATCCCTCTTCCCATTGGGTATAAAATGTCCGTAATGCCTGTCATGTTGATTTGCTTGAGATTCTAGGGCTTTCCAAAGGTACCTCCTCACACAGACCCTTCAGAGGCCAAGGAACTCAGCTCCTATTTCTAATACTAAGTCCCCAGCCGGGATTCCCATTTGGTCAGCCTACTGCTTTAATTTAATTTTACTTAATTATTTATAGATTTTTAGAGGGGGAAGGAGGAAGGGATGGAGGGATGGAGGGAGGAGGAGGAAGGAAGGGAGGGAGGGAGAAAGGGAGAGGGAGGGAGAGAGAGAGCGAGAGCAAGAGGGAGGGAGAGGGGGAGAGGGGGAGAGGGAGAGGGGAGAGAGAGAGAGAAAGAGAGAGAGAGAGAGAGAGAGAGAGAGAGAGAGAGAGAGAGAGAGAGATTTGTTGCTCCACTTATTTATTCATTGATTGGTTGCTTCTTGTATGTGCCCTGATAGGGGATTGAACCTGCAATCTTGGCGTATCAGCACGATGCTCTAACCAACTCAGCAACCCACCAGGGCCCCGGCTACTTTTCTTGGAACTTCAAATGGAAAAAGGCTCTGAACCTTTCCCTCCCAGCCATCCCAGTGTGGCCTGGAGAGCCACATGCCAATTCAAGAAAATGTTTACCTCTGGGCAACCTCCCAGACCCTGACTACCACAGAGAGATGTCTCTCTCTGAGAGAAAAGACTACAGCATCACAATATCCAGGTTTTATGGATTCTAAGGGCATTTCGCCATACACATTTCTCCCTGATTAAATCTTAAAAAAAAGAATACACATACACGCCCAGGGTTCAGGCCTTCAAGGTGAAATGCAGTGGGGCAGGACAGCGCAGCCCACATGGGCTCCATCCTGGGAGCCAGCGATCCAGGCTCCCTCCCCATCCTCAGAGCCTTGCAGGTCTCATCCATCGAAGGGAAGAAACACATCGGCAGGGAAGTAAGGAGGAAACGAAGGTGGTATGCATCCAAAAGCGGAAGTGTATGCCTGCAAGGACTCGGAGGGGCACGGAAGGAAAGCAGAGAGAAGGATTCTGCTCAGGGATGAGTTCTGAAGGAGCTGCCACCTACACAGGATACTTTCTAAGAGACAGTGCCTTTTGCCTGACAATCCTGTCCACCTTACGTGGGCGTAAAACAGCATCCAGCAGAGACAACTAGCACTGAGGCTCAGTTCAGAGCTGGGAGGTTTATGGCAGCAACAATAGCAGCTGTCACAGAAAAAACTGATGAGCAGTCCGTGAAAGAATAAATGTTCCTTTTCCCAGGCAGACATCGTCATTGGTCTGCCAACACCAGCATGGGGCCCTCCTTGGTGCTCAGAGCTGCATCTCATTACTGTTAAAAGCTCCCTGATTCATGGGTAATCGCCAGCTATTATTTCCATATCACTGACCCACCTGAGTGGCCACAGACCCTCTCCCCTTGACTTCCAGCCAACCCCATTAGCTAATGGCTCCTCCGATGACTACAGCCCCACTCCTCATTCTGTGACTCAAGCTCTGAGATGTGAAGTTCTTCTCCAATCCCTCCTTGCACCAGCAGGTTACCCCTCTTTCGTCCAGCATGATTTCACCTTCATTCTCTCCTGGAGAAACAGAAATCTGCCCATCTCAAGATAACACCCTTAAACATGAGAATTTTACCAAGTGCTACTACATAAGGCTTTATGTCATTCACTGAACTTGAACATGTGATAGCAAAGTGTGGGTTTTCTCTGTGGGAAGATTTGTTAGCTTCTACAGAGCAGAGATTGTTAATGTTTCTTCCAGCTCCGAAATGACAGAATTAAGATACTTTTTGGTCCAGTCCATAATGGCTATGCTATCATCCTAACTGGTCTTCTTGCTTTTGACCATGTATTACCACAATTCACTATTATATTTCTACCAAATTAACTTTTGTAATCTGTAGCTCTGAACCCATCATTCCACAGACCATCATTTTCAAAAGATGCCTAATTAGAAGAACAAAAATCACTTTGCCTAACAACCAAATAGCCAATACAATAAAAAATAATCAAGCTTCTGTTCTGGGAGTATATAATGAACTTTAACAAATTTCCGTTTCAGCCAATAGTCAAATTCACAATCCCGTAAACAGGGGTTTTCTAACTTTGTATCAGTGTTTCTGACATTCCTCTTATGTAAATGTGCCCCTCCCCCCTGGCAAGAAATATGACATATTCATTAATGTCTAGGTAAAATAATTTTATAAGATCATCACTCCTGCACTTTGGGCTGCCCATTTCAGATAATCCATCCAGCTATCTTGATTGGGCACCTATTAAATGTGGATGAGGCCATGCTCTTTTGGCCTCTCTTAAACTATTGGTGAACTCATGTGTATTTAATCTTCTCTCCCCAGATGGATTATGCTCCTTGCTATAGTGATTTTATAGCAACACTGAAGTATACAGAACACCTAACATGACTGTGGACTTTAATATTCATGTTTTTTCCCCCAACCTTTTTGAAAGTGTCCCTGCAATTATAATTATCGGTATGAACACATTTTACAGATAAGCCCAGCCTTTGACACAAGACTAACAAAAAAGGAAGCCAACACTAAATAGCGCTCACTGTAAGTGGCTGACCTGGGGCCACAGCCCAGAGGTCCTACCTCTTCCAGCGCTACCCACTCTACCACCGCGACCCAGGAGGAACTGTTTAAAGTGTTGGGACCTGAAGGGTTACATCCTGGGGCATCTCCTCCACAGGATCGCAGTGATGCGCAGTGTTCCCTTGGCCAGGTAAATCTGGCCTTCGCTGTGCCTCTAGCATCGCAGGGAAAATTAACCAACTGTCAGGTAAAACGCAATAACGCAGCAGATTAAATGACTAATATTCTGTGTCTTGAGCTTCTCAGCCTCGCCCATGGCCACTGCGCCATCATGGGCCAGATGCACTGTGGCCTGACTCTGGGAGTGAAACTGTGCATTCTGCTGAAAGGGCAGCCAGGCTGCTCAAGAGGAAATGAATCCTAATTGTAAATCTTTTCTATTTTTAGACTTAATGTGCATTTTATTTGGCAGGAAGGGCAGCATGAATAAAACTGCAATACCGAGAATTTTAATTTGCTTCCTACAAAATGCTCTGTCAGTAGAGACCTGGGGAAGGTGCTTCCAGCCTTCTGCCCCTCCAGGAAGAACCCCACGCATGGCTACCCTCTCCAGATAAAACCCGAGAGCATCCCCCTCGCTCACGGAAGCCCGACATGTATAATTTCTAACACATGAGCCCTCTAAGGAGAATTCTAAGAATGACTTCACCGAACCATGCATTTCACAGACAATATTCCAATATCTCCCTATGTTCCTTTGTGGCTTCTATGGCTAGAGTCTCTCCCATTTGCCAATGTGTATGTTGTTTCTTTTTCATTTTAATTTAATTGCATTTTATGTTGGTAGCCTTATATTCTAGCTGGGAATGTAAGGTCCTGAAAAGCAGGGGCTATATGTATTTTATAGTGTATCTGTAGTATAGGGTACATGATATATTTTATAGTATGCATTCCATAGCATATATACACATACATCACACACACACACACACACACACACACACACACACACACACACACAGATACATCGAACAGCAAAACCTCATTCAATGCTTTCTTTAAAAAGTGGAACTCTCCTTCAATCCAACCACCAAGAAATGAAAAGTCCTGAGACAACCTGTCTCTGAATGATGCTCTCTGTGGATGTTACTATTTTTCCTCTGGCCATTTCTCTCACTGTTTTAGAAAGTTCTTAGTGTTCTTAGCCTTTGGGAGGGGGTCATCCTTCCTTGAAGGGTCTTATAAAAGCTATCCTGGGTCTTTATCTAGAAAAATGATCACCTCTTGACACACACAAAACACATTCTCCTATTCCATGATGGTCTGGGGCTCCTAATGGTCTGAAACATCTACATTAAAACCTGCTTCTTGCCCTCGCTAGTTTGGCTCAGTGGATACAGTGCTGAAGGGTTTGGCTCAGTTGGCCTGCAGACTGAAGGGTTCCGGGTTCAATTCCGGTTGCAGGTTGGATCCCCATTAGGGGGTGTGCAGGAGGCAGCCAATCAATGATTCTCTCATCACTGATGTTTCTCACTCTCTCTCTACCTCTCCCTTCCTCTCTGAAATCAATAAAAATATACTTACAAAAACAAAAACAAACTATCTCTCCACATTGAGTTCCTTAGTGTCTGGCCTTTTCCCTTGTGTGCTGGGTCAGATGTTTACAAGCTCAAGCCAGTGACCTGAGACCCTCTTTGCTGCCTCTCGTCCCACAGGCACCTGGTTCAGGCGACTGCACAGAACAAAACTGGTCACGGGGAAGAAGCGTGGAGATGATCAACTAGGGGCTTCTCCCGGGAGAACCATGCACTGTTGTCTCAAACAAGGTTCTGTGCTCACCTTCTGGTCTTGGCTGTACGCCAGAATCCAGTCCTCCTGCTTGGGGTGGAAGAGCAAGCTCTGGATGTAGAAGCTCAGCCGGTACTTTTGATAGGTCGCTCCTTCATCTGAGCTGATCAGTAAACTGCTCTCAATCTCCGGGTCCGTGAGTAACATAATCTGCAGCAAAGAATTGTTGGGGAAAGATAATAACAGAAAGTTAAATTTTCGAATTTCTAAAACTTAACAATGAGCTAAAATTTTGACAAGGGAGGGAAAAGGGACAGGCAAGGAACACCTGGGGACTCTGTCAGGGTGGAACTCCTACCTTGACCCAATGACAGAAAATGAGATTCACTAAGGAAGGAAGGAGGCAGGACAAGTTGGAAGGAAGAGAGAGGAAACGGAAGACTGCATTTTCTTCGCTTCCATAGGGCTCCTGGATGTTCTCTTTTCCCCAAAGTTATTTCCTTCATCTGAACTATTTCCCACTGCTCCCCTGACCTCAACCGCCTACCTATTTGGCCTTGTTTACTTTAATTTGGAGGGGAGGGGAGATTAAAGAGCAAGACTTGTAACATCTGTTGTTGGAGAGGTGGAAAAAAATGGAAAGAGATGGGAGTTCACAGGATGTTCTTGCTTGCACAGACTTCTTGTTCATGTCAACAATATCCCATGTCATCCTACATTTAGCCTGACTTTTTTGTTAGTCTTGTGTCAAAGGCTGGGCTTTCTACAGCCCTCTCTGTGAATTGTACAAAGGCCACTTTATCCTATTATATAATTTACTTATTTATTTTGTTTACTGTTCACATACCCTCTACTAGAACCTAAATTCCATGAGAATAGAAGTAGTTGATATTTCTCTATTTTTCTCCCCCACAGGTGTGTTCCCAGCAGCTACAGTAAGACCTAGATTATATTATACCAGAGGCCTGGTGCACGACATTCATGCACTGAGGGGGTGGGGAGGTAATCCCTCAGCCCAGGCTTGAACCCTCTCGCAGTCTGGAACCCCTAGGTGGGCATCCCCCAAGGGGTCCTTAGCACTGCCTCAGAGGCAGGAGAGGCTCCCACCACTGCCACTGCGCTTGCCAGCCATGAGCCCGGCTTCTGGCTGAGCAGCACTCCCCCTGTGGTAGCGCACTGACCACCAGGGGGCAGCTCCTGCATTGAGTGTCTGCCTCCTGGTGGTCAGTGCATATCATAGAGACCAGTCATTCCACTGTTCAGTCGATTTGCATATTAGGCTTTTATTATATAGGATACTCAGTAAATATTTGTCAAATGAATGGGAAGAGTTTACAGAGTAGTCACATGGACCTAGAAAGATGCCCAGCACAGTGTGAGCTCATATGAATGGAGGTCCCTGAGAAGAGTAGCTGGATCTCCCCATCAGTCGTCTTCCTGTCTACAAGAGAATATGCTCTGACTGTTGGAAACTTAATAGTGTCAGCTGCTTTGCACTCTCGCTGAGGTGGTTCATCTTGGTCAGAGCAGTAATGAACAATCCACAAAAGGAACACGATGGAGAAGCTGCCCCGAACACTGATTTTTATTCTCTCACGCTATGCCTCTAGGAATGTGTGATGAAGTACCTCATTCCCCACTCTCTGCAGGTCTCCTTTCACTCAGTCAAAGTGCACATCTAATGCCTCCTGACAGGTGGCCTTAATGCTACCTGCTGACTTCCTCCCCATCAACGTATTAATTGACACTTTCTGAGTTTGGTTCGGAGAAGCATGAAAGATGTGCTTAATGTGTGGCTGTATGAAGAGAAATCACTGTAGCCCAGGGTTTTTAAAGATTACCAGCTGAGGAGGCAGCAGTTCTAGGACAGAAAGAGTGAGAGAGAAAGGAAAAATAAAACAGAGCCATGTCATAGAAGAGTAGAGTGCCAAGCAAACACACTGAGATTTCTCAAGCATTTGGAGGCAATCATATTAAAACCTTGGGATAGTGCCCTAGCTGGTTTGGCTCAATAAACAGGGAGAGCATTGGACTGGGAACTAAAGGGTCATGGTTCAATTCTGGTCAGGGACACATGCCCGGGTTGTGTGCTTGATCTCCAGTGTTGGGTGGGGAGGCATGCAGGAGATCAATGATTCTCTCTCATTATTGATGTTTCTATCTCTCTTTCCCTCTCCCTTCCTTTCTGAAATCAATAAAAACATATTTTAAAGAAAAAAAAAACATTTGGGGGGATAGTTAGTATCATCTTCAAAAGTGGTGTCCTGTGACGTCACTGCAAATGTCACATGAGGATTGCACCCCAGACACACTCAGCCTGCACTGTGTTTATGTCCTGTGGGGAGAATTGAAGGCGCCCTGCTGTTTTTACAATCTCTGTTATTTTTTCTTTGCTTTTTTTTTAATTTTTAAAATTGATTTTCAGAGAGAGAGGGAGGGAGATGGAGAGGGAGAAAGAGACATTGATATGAGAGCAAAACATCTCAAAACATGGATTGGCTGCCTTCTGCATGCTCCCTGTTGGGGATCGAGCCCGCAACCTGTGCATGTGCCATTACCAGGAATTGAACTGGCAACTTTTTGGTGCATGGGACCACACTCAACCTCCCTTCTGGGAGAGGAGAAAAGGGATGTGGGGCAGGGAGTGCAACATCGTGGCTGCTCGTGCCTTCAGACACGATGGAAAGCACACACAAAATTGGAGACTAATTGCCTCTCAATCCATGTTCCAGTCAAGCCACTGTTCCCCACCATAAATTCTGACAAAGCTATCATTTTTCTTGTTTCGAATTTACCACAAAGATAGGGTTCCCTCTTTGGATGGCTGGCATGGAGCTATCATCTAAGTGCTAAGTACAAACTCACATACATGGCTTCATTAAAATCTCTTGTATGCATTAAACAGGGATGTTCATATGGCACCTACATTCACAAGAATACTTCCAGGTAATTTCATATTTACTAGCACAAACAGGTGTTTTCCAAACAACAAATAAGTCATCAAATGATTATACTGCTTTGAGTCTCCAACCACAATTAACAATGATATATAGCATGCTTTCTGCACTACTGTCCAAAGTAATTTCCATAATAATATGAAAAGGCTCAATTTCATAGGGCATCTATTGTCTCGGCAAGGTGATTTCCCCCCTCCTCTGATATTCTATTTCCCTGTTAAGCAGAATATGTTTTCCTCTCTTCCCACGAGTGCAGACCCCACCACCTGCTTCTCCTGGCAGACCACTTCAGAAAAATAAAAAACTGGGCCCTAGCTGGTTTGGTTCAGTGGATAGAGTGTCGGCCTGCAGACCAAAGGGTCCCATGCTGGATTTGGGTCAAGGGCACATACCTTGATTGCAGGCTCCTCCTAAGCCTGGGCTTTGGTTAGGGCTCATGCAGGAGGCAACCGATTGATGTGTTTCTCTCACATTGATGTTTCTCTCTGTCTTTCCCTCTCTCTTCCACTCTCTCTAAAAATCAATGGAAAAATATCCTCAGGTGAGGATTAACAAAAAATACAAATAAAATAAGAAAATAAAAAAAAACTGGGCCTACAGAATATCCCCAAATCAAGCTGATTTTTATTTATCATTTATTTAAAATATCTTTGATAGTTATTTATGCTCCAAGTCATGAGACTATGTAAGATATTTCTGCATCCAGGTGCTATTAAATAAGGGAGGGCAGAGGTAGAATAATGCAAATATCTCTCAAACACGTGGCTACTTAAAAGCGAGTAAATGAAACTCCTGGCTTCCGTGGCAGCTTTTTCTGGGTACTAAAAATATGTAGACTAAAATCTCACCTTCTCTAAATGGCCCTCACCTCCTCTATTTTGGAATTTGACATTTTAGAAATGATGGAAGATGCTAGGAAATACCCCCTATAAGATTTATAAGTGCCTGTATTACACAAACCTTCCAGTGGTTCGTCTTTCAAACCTCTGCTCAAATCCACTCAAAACAAACAGGTCAACTGGGATCTATTTCTACTTAGCCTTTTTTATTGCACAAACACCTCTGTAAGACCTCCAGTAGACGAATTGAAAATAAAAGAAAAATCAACTGCTCATGACCCTATCCTTTCAACAAGTTAAACAATGTTTATGCTTCCTTCTACTTTATCCACATCTACATATCATATCATAGATTTTTTTTATTCTGATTTTCAACTTAATATTTTAATTTCATATTATTGCCTATATTCAAATCCAACTGAATGCAAAACACACAAATGCATTCACACACAATTATACACACCACTGTGAACAATGTGTTACCTAATCACAACCTTCAACTTCATTCATTTACAACCAGTGCAGTGGTTGAACCATAGAAAGTATTTAATAAATTATTGTTAACTAAATAAGTGAACTCGTATTATTTCAGTCTTTAAAAATGTTAATGGTTTTATTTCAAGTGGGTTGAGGTTTGTTTGGGCATTTTGTAGGTTAATACGTAAATTAATAAGTAAATAAAGTCTTTAAGCAAAATATACATAGAAAATGTTTAACCTATTTGAAAAAAAAGAAACAATGTGAATAATACATGTGATCCCATCTTTAGAGAGGAATGATGTCATTTATAAATAAGTATGTTCTATCCCAGAAGGTATTATACTGGGAAATATCAAAATGGCAACTTCAAATTCGTGAACACTCCTCAAAAATGTGTAGGTTACACCCCTTAAACATGCCCAATAATCACTGTCTGCTGGTTTACTTCTGACTCATTGTGTGACTTTAAGTAAATGGTGCTTTGTTTGTTTAATCCTCTGCATTCTCGAATATGATCTGAATGACAGGAATTTGGAGGACTTTGTAAAAGGCATGAACCCAAACTTGGCACAATTCCTGAAGTGAGCTCTCTAAAAAGAGAGGCCATTATTTATTTGCCCGACATAGAGCTTGGTCTCTAGTAGAAGTCTATACATCTCTGTAAGTGAATGAACAAGTGAATGAGCGCATAGGTGAATCCTCTTCATTCCTGAGACCCTGGGAGTCTGCGTCCTCTTAAGTAAATCCCTGCTGTTCTACTTGGAGGCAAGGAGGGTAAAAACAAGGGGAAGTGTCTGTCTTTAACAGGAAAGTAATTATTTTCTCTGTTCAGATCAGCCCCCAGGTATTAGAGCCAGTTTACTTATGCCTTGCAGGGTGTGCAGATGCTGTGTTGACTGCATCTGCAGATGAATTGTTTTCTATAGAAAGTCAATAATGGCTACACAGGCTCCGACCGCCCAACTCCAAGCTATCATTCATCATCCACTTCTGGAGAGGGAAAAAATTTTATTTGCTTTTCCTAGAGGTGACAAATGAATATGAAATGCAATCTAGAGATTTCAACTATGTCACTTCTCACTTTTATTTGAGTACTAGTCCTTCAGACATGTTAATGTCATCAAAAATTAAATGCATCTTCACTTTCTTTGACTTGCTCCAGATTCAACATATGGCTACATGATGTAACTCTACAAAAGGTTGGCTGGGAGCTTTTCTTATCCTGCTAGGTTGTGTACTAGGGACATTGCTCCTACAGAAATGTCACTACTATTTAGTTTTTCAGACTCTTTTCCTAGGTGTGTTGTTCTTGGAATTCCATAATTTAGATGGGGTGGAGTTAATAAAGAGCAGCTTCAATACCTATAAGCATATACTTCATTTCTTCAGTCCTAAAGCAAAGAATATGTATTTTATGTTTTGTTCATTATTTCCTGTCATCTGTCTGCTCCTTGTCATCTGTGGATTGGAATCAAGAGGAGATAATGTACTGACAATATATCTCTTGATTTGCTTGAGGCTTAAATCCAATTCAGATGACCATATCACAGGTGCATAATAAATACTTTTCATAATGATGATAATGAAAAATCGCAATAGCAGTAATTGGCCACTCCAGTTATCTACCCACTTTATCCAAACAAAATTCTACCTAGAAACAGTATAACAGGCTATTTGCAGGCCTCTGGCTTCAGTATTAAAAACAAATTAAGCAAAGTGTAATCAGAGCAATTGAGTAGTTTGCAGACCACTGTGGGTGATAAACTACCTACTCCCAATGTGAGCTGAATGTTTATCTTTCCCAGATGAATTGAAAGTGAAAGCAATGCATGCTTATCTGTTGACAACTGTTGGGCAGGCAGTAGTGGGAGAAGTCACACAGGATCTCAGAATGACCCAGGTAAAGGAAATCACTGAAGTACAAACAATAGTGAGAAAAGGAGACAAAAGTGAGTAAATGGAAAATGTTCAAATAAGTGTATGCTGAGAAAAAAAATCTGTAGAAAGATGGACCCAGTGTGCAATCACTCGTTCTAAATGCTACTCCCAACCCCCCAAACTCTGTGAAGCTCACCTAATACACCATCCATGGTCATTAACGCAAAGTAGACTCATTTGATACTAAGAGACCAAAAAAAATGTTTGGGCAATAGACCATCTACCTGTGACCTGAATATTAATTCAGAGAAATTGCTAGGAAAACTTGGCATTGCATTCTAAAGAGTTTGTTCTGTGAGTTTACTTTAAAAACTTTTTGTAATGAGGGCCCGATGAGTTTTATTTCTTAGGGGGAAAATTAGTTTTTAAGAAGTGTATAATAATATTTCAGTTCTTCATGTCTCTTACTAGCCTTGTCAGAAGACCCTACTTATTGATTATTATGTAACATTTATGATAATTCACTCAATACTCCTTTTGCCCAACTGTATAGAGTACACAGGAGAAGAGTAAGGTTCACCAGGAATGACCATATATGGGTTACACTCCTTGGAAGACAATTTAAGAAAAAAAGTTTATATAAGATTTCTTCTCATTTCTCTGGGGATTACTGAACACAACCCTTTCCTGAGTCAATCTTAAAGGGAAAAAAAAAAAACACTGCTTCATCGTGAGACTCTGCTTCCATGACTGTGGATGGCACTGACCCCCTACAAGGAAACACAGGCCCACGTGTTTGGGCGAGTTGATCTGAAGGGCTACCCACAGAGTCTGGGAACCACAGACCTGTTTTCCATAAGAAGAGCCCTAACCAAATCTTAAACCTGATCCTAGTCAATGTTGCAGTGGGTGTGTGCACGTCCTCAGAAAAGAGAGTGTGTTTAGTGACAATCATTCAGACCATTAGAAGAAGAAGGAAAAACAAGCCATACGTAGATATTACAATCACAGAAAATGTGGGGCTTGACTTCCAAGACGGATTTGAGTGTCATCTCTGCCACTCTGGAGAGCTCATAGCTCACTTAACTTCTCATGAGCCTCCGTTTTCTCATCGAGGGTAATGCTACTATAAAGAAGTGTACATTTATTGAGCATCTGTTGGGTTCCAGGCACGCCACTAAACCTTTACAATATGTCACTTCATTAAATTGTTAAAAACCAGTTCAGATAGATATTATTATGTCCATTTGACAGTTGGGGAAATGAGGTCATTTTCTCAAGGCCATGCAGTTAGTCAGTGGTAACGCTATCATGGCCCATGCTGCATAAGTCTGTGTAAAGATCAGATCATCAGTGTGAAAGCAATGCTGAACTTTGAGCAAATGTTATTATTATGACTTCACAAAGGATGGCACATTTAGCACTATATGTTCTGCTAAAATGTGATAGTTGAGTTCAGAGAGAGAGAGAGAGAGAGAGAGAGAGAGAGAGAGAGAGAGAGAAACCTTATAAGTATCTCATAAAATATTGCCTAGCTGGGAAAAGGGGAGGGGTGGGGGAGTTTGCAATGGAAGCTAGGAGCTACACTAAGGAGACTCTCAATAACAAGATAATTGGTAAGATAGTCTTGAAGAAATAAAGATTTTTTTTTTGCTTTAAATATAAATTTATGGAATCAAAATACTCAGTCCTGTTTCACATTCAGATTTTCACAATAGCCCTGGCTTCCTTTTTCTTATCCTTCTATCATTGCTTCTCCAAAAAATTGTTTTCCTGTGCTTTATCATAAGGATGGGTGAGGGAGGACTGGGCAAAAAGCTCTGACTTAAAGATAGTATAGGGAGGGAAACAAACGTTCCCTGTAAGCTAGTTCTCAAGGAATTTTATGTTAAAATTAATCAGAATAAAAACAATGTAACCCTTCTCCTAATAAACAGATCCTATGTTTAATTAGCAGCAAAATATTAATTCATTTTGCTGGAGAAGTAGCTGTCATCATATTAAGGGGACATTAGAAAACACAAGGTATTCATTAATGCTTAGCATGGTATCATCTTGTTTTTAAAAATGGCATTTTAGAGGAAAAGAATGATGGACAAATTTGAGAGACATTTTTATTACTGCAGTTACTATGGAGACTGATCAAATACCTTGAGAATATTTGAGCCATGTTAAATATCCCCACATTATTCTGTGGCCTCTGCTCAAACTCAATCAGAACACACTTTCATGGTCATTACAAGTCCCAAACTAAATTCTCTCCTAAATCCCCAAAGATCTATAAATGCCAAGAGGCTACATTATTTTAAAATGTTAGCTGCTATCAGAAGGAGCTGAGATACCGTGAGAAATGGGCATTCATCTTCTTTGCTGATGGGAAACTTTACGAGAAATGATGTTCATTTCATGATAAGAAATCTCTTTATTCCTCCAGAAATGATAAAGGAGAAGAGGTGGGGAGAAAGAGAGAGCAAGAAAGGGAAGCTTTCAGTACATTTTAACCTCAATTTAGGTGAGGGACATAGCATTTTTGGTAGAATCTCTAAGTTGTGCATTTGATTGGAGAGTCTGAATAAATGTCAAGTTGAAAGTCAGGAAAATGAAAAGAAGGGCCCACAGGAATGAGTTCCTTCTAAAAATTAGTGAACAGAATGTACTCACATTCTTCATTCCTTGCTGTACTTGAATCATCACCCTGACAAGTATATTTTAGCTTTACTTAAATTAGTGCTTCATGGTGAACGGGCAAATACAGGCAAGGTGTATGGGGAAGGATTAACAAAGTCTCAGCCACATGAGACCTTGCTAATATATTTGGCTATTAGCTCTCCTGAGAAGACCTTTGGGATACTGGGGATTTCTCTCAAACGGGATGGGCAGGTTAGTGAAGCAAAAATTGAGAATGGCCTGGGCCCCTCTGCTGTAGAGCTCTCAGGAAGATGGGACTGGAGTGGATTCATCAGGAAGAAGTGCCTCCTGTTAGCAAGGAGATCTATTTCATGCAAATTTTTCCTTCATTCTTCAAGTATTTAATGATAGACATTGATCATCTCAAGTTGTTTTAGAGAGGCAGAAAAGGGTGAATATGCTTAATAGACATGCCCCTGAGTATAATTACATTAGCAGCTGCTGTTCCTCTCTCCTTCTTTTCCCTCAGTCAGAGCAGGAGATATAAATGTAGCGTTTTAAGATGTTTTCTCATTATTTTATTTTCTAGGCAGTTCTGTATCTTAGCTAATTGCAGCTCAGAATGCATGTTTCAGAAGCAGCCGAAGTGGCACATTTTATTGAAGAGGAAAGGACCTCTGTTGCACTAATGAAGAGCTGTGTGACAAACTACCTCACAACAGTGGCTTAAGGCAACCTTCGATTTTGCTCCTGGTTCTGTGGGTCAGAAATCTGGGAAGAGCTAAGCTGGGTGCACAGTTCCAGGTCCCTATGGCATCACTGTGGTGGCTGCAGCTGGAGTTTCCACCTCTAAGATGGCTTCTTCACGCAGGCATTTGGCCTTAGCTTCTCTCTTTCTCTCCACGGGGCATTCCATCCTGCAGGCCCTCTCTCCTTGTGGCTTGAACTTCGCATCTCAGTTTCACAGTAGCTGGCTTTCTTGATCGCTGGCTGGCTTGCTACAGTGTGAGTGTCCCAAGAGAAGCATGTCAAAGGGACTCAAGTGGAAGCTGCCAGGCTTCCTCTGACCTGTCCCCAGAAGTCCCAGGATATCCATTTGGCAGCATTTCTATTGGTGAAATAAGTCATCACTTTTTGGCTAGACTGAAAGGGAGGAGAAAAATAATTCCATCTCTGAAGGACACACACACACACACACACACACACACACACACACGGGATGGCAAGTATGATGGCAGCCACCATTGGGCTCTATGACCACAACAAGTTCCTATACAATTTGTCACTTATAATTAACCTTTTGCACTCGGATGTCGAGTGTGACTCGACACGGTTAGCATTAGAATAAAGGAATCGAGAAAAAAGCAAGCGAGTGTAAAGGGTTTTAAAAGAAGGGGAAAATGAGAAAAAATTATTAGTTTATCTGCAATATGAATAACAAGGTCTTCTCATAATCATATCTGAGATACAGATAACCTGAGGTTGGGTTTTGGCCGTGAAGTAACTCTGTTATATGTTTGAAAGCTATTAATTCCTAATCTGGCAACAATTCAAGATGAATGTGTATTGAAGACTAAATGAATTATGTTGTTAGTCTCAGAAATATTAAGAGACCCAAGGTCAAGGAAGGCCAGCCTGTGGATTTTCAGGATACATCAATTACCCAGGTTAAATTATATGAGGACAGATCTGTTAAATGTCTATTAAAATGTACATAACTAACTATTTAATAAGAAAGTCCATATCTAGGCATCACAATCCCATCAAGTAAATTAGGATATGACATCATTAAAAGTGGATTTCTTAAGATCAAAATATTCTTTGCCCCTTTATGTTCCCAACAAAAGCACCAATCTCTATTTCAACATAACCTAGCAAAACAGAATACTTATTGTTCTCATGGATCTTAACATAAACCGATTGATTTTTCTATAGTCTTGGACCAACAAAAACAACAAAAGGTCATTTGGCTCTGAGGGTGAACAGATGAATGGGAAATATGTCCCAGAAAAATATAGCAAGTTTGATTTTTATCATGCAGAGGCCTGTGTAAAACCATCCAACATTTTTATTTTGTGTTTCTTACTCTATATGCATCCTGCTACTATGCCAACCCTATAAAACACTCATCTGCTCCAAGTTACTACCAACAGGGAATCCACACTTTAAGAAAATAACCACAAAATCATATCTCTTGAGTTTAGTGATATTTCTAAGCATCCTGATTCCAAAGGAATATAAGGGTTCCCCCAAAAAAAGCCTTCAAAACAAAAATTTTACCATCATAGAACATTTGCAAATTACATGATCTTTCATTTATTCAGGTTAATATCTTTTGTGTGTCTAGTCACAGTTGCTCAGAAGTTAGCATCCTCACCAATCAGAATGATTCCTAATCAACAGGCTACCGTGCAAACCAGTTATAAAATTGTCATTCTATCTTGAGACTGTACAAAGGCATTTTGAGACCCAGATGCATATTCATGATGGGTTCAACATGCCCACAAAGATGTTATCACTTACGAAGACACTACCACTTCCAAAGTGGGCTGATCTTGATTTAGAAGATACTTTGACCCTATGAGAGACTGTTCACAGACATTTTGGTTTTCTTGGAATGGATCACAGGCAGGGTGAACATGTGTCATAATTTGTCCTGGAAAGTCCTAATTTACTCCTTCTGCACCATCATAAATATTATTACTGATGTACTTGTATGTATGGCTTGGATGATAAATTATATGCTCATCTTAGTGAATCTTGTGTAGTGATATTTGAGTGATTTTTCTCTTATT
This sequence comes from Eptesicus fuscus, assembly GCF_027574615.1. Taxonomy (NCBI): domain Eukaryota; kingdom Metazoa; phylum Chordata; class Mammalia; order Chiroptera; family Vespertilionidae; genus Eptesicus; species Eptesicus fuscus. Next base: position 47,499,051 of record NC_072489.1, read on the forward strand.
TTTCAGAATATCTCTCAAAAATGAACTTTCCAGGTAATTGAACCAATTTTTAAAAAATACTGACCATACTTAGTGACAAAGAAATCTTCAAACTGATGGACAAACTGACACTTTCCTTAACAAGATATATCAGAATCAGTTAGCTTTCCCTGAAACTAAGGGTCATGAAAATATCTCTCAATTAATCCATTTTACTGTAGGATAGCAATGCTTTCTGGAAATACTGAAATGTGCTGAGCTCTCTCCTGAAAATTAAATAGTTTTCATACTTCCAATCATTCTTCTTATCTCCTCACCCCATCCCTTTCCACTGTCAGAGAGTCTCCTATTAATATAATTGAATCCTTTCTTCCACATTTCAATCTAAAAAATGTCTTCTGACATATTTTATTAAATTAAGACATTTCCAAAGTAACCCTAGCCCAAAACAAATATATTCTAGAAAAATATATTGATGACCAAATGAAGTCACACCAGTAAAACACTGAGTGGCTTCCCAGCCTGAGACATTTTAGACTTCCACTTGTGAGGACCAGCCTATAATGCTGGCAGGTTCTGCTTTAGAGCCCCTGTCGGCCATGACCTTGTTCTCTGAAGGCCATGCTTTGCGTCAGGCCACAGCTTAGGTCTTGCCACTGGGGAGCCCCTCAAACCTGGTCCCTCCTCAGTTCACAAACAACTGGTATTGAACCTGAATCCTTCAATTTGGAATAAAAGGATGAAGCTACCTTGGGGTGCAGGGTTTTAAGCTACTTGGCAGGTGTCTAGTTGTTGGAATGTCTGTGCCAATGATACAATAATTTTGTTTCTTTTAAATTATTCATCTCATTTGTGATAAAAATTAGTATTTTTTTCTCAAACATGAGTAGGAATTAACATGCATTCATTACAGAAAAATGTAGAAAATGTCCTCCAGAAAGTAGTAGGAAAAATAAGAGAAAAATCACTCAAATATCACTACACAGAGATCATTATCACTAACATTTTGAAGTTTGCTTTCTCAATCTCTGTTTCTATGTATATATGGGTACACATATATACATAACTTTGTGTATATATATAAAGAGAGATAGAAAGAGAGAGAGAGAGAGAGAGAGAGAGAGAGAGAGAAGACACTACCACATGATATTTTCTGCTTTTTAACCTGCTTTCCCCAGTTTAAAACTATACTGCAAACATTTTCCAGGCTATTAAATATTCTTCTGTGTTATCATTTTTTATTGGCTACATTAACTTTAATTATATGGCTAAGCCACTACGTAATTAATCTCTTATTAGAAGGTTTCCAAATTTCACTAATATAATCTTATGACCTAATGTAGATTAAAATTTTCTGTACATCAATTATTATTACTTCAAGTAATCTCCTCGAAGCAGAATTTATGGGTCAAAGCATATCAATGTATAACCCCTTTTGATACATATTACCAAATGCCTTTCAAAAAAAGAGAGGACTAATTCAGAGTTCCTTGTCTGGAACGTGCCCATTACCAACACTAGGACTTTTTCTCCCCATCCCCGCCCTCCCAACCTCTCCGCTTTCATTTTTACAACATTTTCTAAGCTGACTGGGGAACAAGGTACATTTTATTTTGTGTCGATACACATTACTAATAAGAGTGAATTTTGCTTTCCTCCATCCCTTGCTTCCTTTTGTCATTTGTGTTTAGTCATTTAAATTGCCTTATTTAGTAGACTGCTTGTTCATACTTTTCCTTCATTTTAAATTAGGATTGTTTCTCTTTACTTACTGATTTTTATAAATAGCCATTCCTACATCATGTTCTATTTACAATATTCTGCTTAAGTACATTTTATATCTTCATCTAAAAAAAAGAAATAAAGTATCATTCTGTACATACTACCTACACATACGCATAGGTGATCCCAGGTGAGTATTTCAAGCTTAATGACAGTAGAGAAATCAGAAACTTTAAACTTTATAAAACTTCAATAACTGTGTTCCCTGAATAAATAAACTGCAGGGGAAAAAAACACATTTTTTCCCATTTTTGACTGTTATCAATCCATAGACAGAACTTTCATATCACCCATTTATCATAAATTGTAAGCTATTAAAAAAATAGCCCACTGTACAAAGAAGCTGAAATTTGTTAAACTACTCGTCAAGAAGATGGCATACATACATGACGTTTCATGTAAGAACTACAGAGCACTTACAAATGTGAATTAGGACATTCCAACTGGACACTGAAGAAACCTCGAGGGAGTAACATTAGACAGGGAGGGGCATGATGATTTCTCCACGGTAATTCAAGAACACTTTTGGTATTTCTATGTCTCACTCCCAGGAACCTGGTTCCCAGATCTGCATTTTAAACATTTGACAGCATAATAACACAGATCTTTTAATCAGTGAAGCAAGGCCGTGGAGTGGTTATTGAACAACACGTTAAAATTTGTCTAAAGAGAAAATGTAACTGAGTGGAATTTTCTCCTCTTTGATACAATTATACTAAATGCAGTCTTATAATCTGACTTATCTATAGGATATTTCAATAAAATTATAGAAATATCCTCAAAATTAACATTTTCAGAATCCTTTTTATAGTCATTCTAAGAATAAATAGAAAAACAAGATTTGGGAAATAAAAAGGTGGGTTTATTTTTTTAAAGCAATTGTTCACTCCCTGTGGATTGGCCAGATGTTTACCATTCAATAATTCATCTCTACTTTCCCCCCTCTAATTTATTTAACTAGTTTTAGGCACTAAGAGGTAGCTACTGTGCTTAAGACTGAAGATTAAATTATGAACGAGGCACTGAATGCCCTATTACCTTGTGAGTTCTTCTACAGTCAGCCCCAAGACAGAAGAGAGAAAATTCAGTGGGAAAAGTACATGTGTATAGGTCCTGACACAACGTATTGTGAGAACGGCATTCCTGTTGTTGGAATGAGGTAAGACAGCGAAGAACATGGGACATTTAAGTGGGTTTTGAAGGATGTTGAGGTGTTGACAGGGGCGGGAGGGTTTCATGGCGGAGGGGTTAACATAGGCAAGAAGAGAGAAGTGCGAATATACAAGGCATGTTCAGGTAACAGCAAGTTCCTCAGGATGGCAGAAGGCAGATCATCTAGTCTACAGCCAAGTTGAAAGAGTTGGACTCTTCATGCAAAGGGGGTTTCAGTGAAGTAGCAAGAGAACCTGTTTATTCTGAGCCATACCTACAGAGTCATGATTTTAAAGTAGAAAATAGAAAGACTGTAGCTCCCTTCAGTGATCACTTGGGAGGTAATACAGAATGTGGAATAAAGAGAAGAGAACATGGAGCTGGGAGCTTCTGAAGACATCACTGCCGTGGTTCAGCTAAGAGAAGTGTGCCAGGAACACAATCTTAGACCTAATACAATATCCCAAAGCTGGGCAGTGAAGTGTTACCGGAAGACTTCCAATCCACTGGGATTCCAATCATACTTCAGAGTTATTTCCAGGCAAATCTATAAGCACTGGAAATTCTGGCAAAGATTTTTCAGAAGCACACAACTTGGGAAATCACAGCGGAGTCTGACAATCAACACTCTTCAAGGATCCAACAGGAGGGGAGAACAAAGAAAACATATGTCTCCCCACTTTAACACTTGCCAATGTAAATGAGCATATGTGCCTTTTCAATGTTCAACAGATTCCTCAAGCCCCAGAATGTGGAGCTGCCATGAAGGAAACCATCAGGCGAAAAAGAATCATTTCAGGGAGAGACTTTTTTCCTTGGCCAACAGCACAGTAATGTGCTTTGGTTAAAACCCCAGGGTCTATAGGCTGACTTCGACTGGCACCCGAGTTATGTTGAAAGTAGATAATATTGTTCCAATGAGCACTGTGTACCAGCCAATTTTCCAATCATGTCCAGATTTCCTGGGACCATATTACCATAGTCATACTGCTATCCCCTCTAGGGAGGTCCTATGTTTTCCAGGTGACCATAATCCACACATCCTCTGGTGTCTTCTCAACTGAAAGCTGGCTTATGTTGGCACTTGTCATTAATATAAGAAAAAAAAAAAAGCAGCAAAAATGCAGAGCTAAAGTAAAAGATAAGTAAGAACTTTATCTTTGTGGCTGTTCAAAATGGGATAACACACAACAGATTGAGAGGACGGAGAACATATTAGACATTGGAGTTATTCCTCTTTCCTCCAATTCATATGCTATCTCTCTTTTTTAAAATAAAGTACCTGTGCCCCAAGAATCTCTAGTCACAGCTATAATCACCCGTGTGAGCCAACAGGTATTGGAATTGAGGTTCAAACAGGAGCTAAGAACACAGATTCCACTTTGAGTCCTAGTTCAGCTTATTACCTTGAGAAATCACTTACTATGCTGTCTTTTATTTCCATGGTTATGAAGTGGGGCTTAAAATGCCCACTTCCCAGAGTACGTATTTTTTACTATTAATGGAACCAAAGCACTGAACACAATATTTTCTAAGTGAAATTAATAATTATAACATTATAAAGATTCAATAGTCAAAGAAGTTTCAAAAATACTAAAAAAAAAAAAAAAAAAAAAGCCCAGCTGGTGTGGCGGTGGTTGAGCATCTACCTATGAATCAGGTGGTCACGGTTGGATTCCAGGTCAGGGCACATGCCTGGGTTGCGGGCTCAATCCCCAGTGTGGCAGCCGATCAATGATTCTCATCATTTATGTTATCTCTCTCTCCCTCTCCCTTCTTCTCTGATACAAAAATAAATAAATATAAAAATAATAAAAATAAAGAATACTAGAAAAATATTTTAAGTTTCTGTTCATTTGCTAAAGTCTCTGAAAAGCACATTCGGAAGCAAAAGAGGGAGATACATGTGTAATAACATTTGCCATGAATTCAAAGACAAAATCTGTTTTTGTTCTTGGAACTTCAAAAGAACTAGGGCTCTGAGGAACATAGTTTGGGAACTACCAATTGACTATCTACATTGCTGGCTCATAGGAGGCATGTAACATTTGTTAGTTCATTCTTGTAATACATGCATCTCCCTCTTTTTTGCTTCAGAATATGCTTTTCTGAGACTTTAGCAAATGAACAGAACTGGCTTTAGACTTTTTGTGGCCTTAGGTCTATCTCATTACTTTCAAATTTATATGTGAGAATCAGGTACAAAATAATAAGAATGGGAAGCTCAGGGACAGATCAGGTGATGCTGACACTGGCTACATGTGTGGTAAGAACTCTGTCTCTGATTGACCCTTCATGTTTGAAGAGGTGACCAAGTCGGCATCTATTCTGAACCCTTTTCTGTTATCTTTGGCATTTATGGAAAACAAGATGTTTGCTACATGTACTCAAGTTACCCAACATGATCAAGCTAAAAAATGTGCTACAAGTATAGGCTGAGAAATAGGTCCAGTATTCTAAATGTGACTGTTCCCAGGAGGTGGGTGAACTGCTTGAGGAACACAGGGGGAAGCCAGTGTGCAGTGGAGTGGGACTGGGGTCCTTGTCTGCCACTGTCCAATTTGGGGACCTTGGGAAAGTCACATAACCTCTCTGAGCCTGAATTTCAACATGTTGAGTTGGAAATAAAAGGTAATTTCTAGTGACTCTTGCAGTTAAAATATTACATATATTTTTTGGGGGGAGGTGGGTAAAATATACATTACAGGCAGATCAAATGTTAGTGAATCAAATCCTATGTACCTATACATGATATTACCTTTCCCCCAAACACCATGCTTCATCTTTAATTAATCTTGACACTCAATTCCGGCACTTGAGTCTTAAGTGTTACCCTAATTCAGCAGAATGTACAAGGACCTATGTAAAAGAAGTCTGTGCTGTTTCCTTTTGTCAAGTGAAGTATTTCTTAATTCACATGTTGGCAGTTCATAGTTTCTGAAATCAAGGTAAACCTATGATAACAAGGACAGCAGAAAGAACGTTTGTGCTAAATGGAAGCTTTAAATTGTAGAAATGTCAACATGCTTCTAAATCTAAGGTGGCACGTTTTCAAGAAGATGTAAATCGTCTTGGCAAACCACATTTTTCAACAGTCCCTTTATAGAATTTGTTTTATCCCTGAAGGTAAGGTCTTCTAGTACTGCATCATAGCCGTGCACTCCATCCCACCAAGGCTCAGCTGCCAATGATACGATACTGGTAAGATTGTATTTCCTTCTCTGAGCTAAAGTGTAAAGGTCACTTTGTTTATTAAAGCTCAGCCTTGAGGCTAAATATCTTTCTTCATTTTTCCTGGAGAAAAGGGAAGAGAGGGAAAGAGAAAGACAGAGAGAGAGGGAGAGGGAGGAAGAGAGAATGGAAGCGTAGGACAGAAGGAGGGAGAGAGAGGGGGGGGGGCTTGGGAAATTGACACTTTCACTGATGAATTCATCTGAAATTGAGTTCCCTGGATCCTAACAAAATTTAAATGGACTCATCTATAGCTAAACCAGAGTTTTCACTTGGAACCAAGATTACATCCTACATAGAAGAGATAGCATGCCTTTCTCTGATCAAATAACAACCGTTTTTCTCACGGATCTATCATCTTTACTGTAAGAGATTCACTAAGATTATCGACTGGGAAAAACAGTGTCATTTTGCTCTGGCTCCTTCTGTCTGCATGTAGCTCTTCACACACCTCTGAGCATTTTGGAATTCAGAGGCAATAGAATCCCACCCACACTCCCATTTTTCAAATACATCACTTGGCTGAAGGATGTTGTGCTCTAAGACTGATTGAAAAGTAAACCGCACGATACTGCCAACTCTTGGGAATCTTGACCTGAAAAACACCCCATGTTTTCCATTCACAGCACCTATACTTAGGCGATTTTCATGAAAACGGCACGCATTTTCTTCTAAGCTCTGAATACAACCCTTTTCCAATTTAGTCTCTTGCTGAGGAGTCTTTGGGCTGTGCCAGAATAGATGAGAAACAAAAGATAGAAACAAACAGCCAGGTGCACCATGAATTTTTAAAGCGGTTCTGCTGAAAAACACGCAAAACAAAACCCCTCTAGCCACCCTTGGGGTAAAACATCAATCTGAATATTATCCAGGATCATCTCTATTATGTGTCTCCACCAGCCCCAGACAGATGTCCAATTTGCTTTTACCACATTCCAGTCCATGAAGCCAGGCGCTCCCAGTTGATGGCTTCAGCAGGCTGGGGCTCTGTCAGGCCACCCAGGGAATGGTTCATCGCTAGAGTGGCACTGGGATGTAGAAAGTAAAGACAAGCACAGAATCCTCCAAATAGAAGTATTTTAAGAAAAAGGCACAGTAGGCACAGATTGGTCACAAAAGTAAAGCTATCTGAAACAAAAAATGATCTGGACCTTTCTTTGAAATAGGAGGTACCATTTCTTAAGGATCCTAAAAGGGGAATTGCCTTGTGTCATTGTATTCTTCTGTTTCCTGCAAAGAAGCCTTGGATTCTTACATTCGGGCAAAGATCGGTAGGCAGAATGATTGCATCACTTCCACACACATGGCATTGGGCTAAAGGGATGGAGCAGGGCCTGTCACAGGGATTCAGAACTGTCTACCTGTCCTATTTGCTGCAACTCAGACAAAGCTTCTGATTGGATGCAGCATCGCAAATGTCTCATCTGTAATCAACCTACAGTGAGTGGTGTCCTCTAACACTTTTACCCTAAGCCAAGGTTTCAACCACTCAGGCAAGAAATGGAGGTCTGTTAGTGAAGAATTAAATGCACACATAGGTCTCACCCGCTATATTAGGCCAATGCTCCCTTCCATGAGTCATTTTGGGAAAAAAATGAATAAGTATTCCCTAAACAATACTTACATAAAGCCAACATATATACAAGACTTCCTAGAGGTTGATGTCTATCTTCCAGAACATTTCTAGAATTGTACACAAAACTATATACAAGGGGTTACTTGTCCACATGTGTAGGTCACCAATGAATCACCAACATCACAGACAGAGGAACCAAAAAGTAACTAGGCTTTAGTTACTTTTTAGGTCAGTCTTGAAAAGAAATAGGTAGACTTGCATGCCCTCAACAGGCTGGGCTTCAAAAGGGCACTGGGTGTAATGTTGTCCCGAAATGACTCAGTGTTGCTGCTGTTTATGTGTCTCCTCTACCGGGCTGTGGTGACAATACCAGACACTGAATCTTTCATCTTCCTCTAGTACCTGCTACCTAGTAAGTCGTTATTTGGTTGTAGAATGGATAGGGAGAGGGGTTGATATTACACACACACACACACACACACACACACACACACACACACATATCTTAGGATTTTTTATTCAGAAACTAATTAGGTACTTAGATGAGCACTCAATATTCACATGTTACTATATAATAAATGTGCCATTGTTCATCATTTTAAGGAGAGCAGCTAGAAAGAAAGGGAAAGAGGAAAATAAGGAAGTAGAATAGGGACAAAGGGAAAGGTAAGAAAGGAAAGAGAGCGAATGAAGGAGAAAGTCTCCAAATAATATTGCTGGGGGCATTAAACTAAATCCCGGTATGTGCTTTATATATTAACCATAGTCTATAATTTTGATGTGTTACTAATTCATATTAATAGTGAGCATTCAATAGCACTTACTATATGCTAGGACCTGTTCTAAGGGTTTTACATATATTAACTCATGTACCCCTATAATTCTATCAGTCAGGTACTCTTCGTATTATCACTTTATAAATGAACTAGAGGCCCGGTGCACAAAATTTGTGCATGGGTAAGGTCCCTAGGCCTGGCCAGAGATCAAGGCCAATCACGGTCTTTTGGCTGCCAGCCAGGATCTTCCTTCCCTGGCTGCTGGCTGTGGGGTGCCATCTGCCAGCTGGCCGGGGGCTTCCTTTGTTCTGCACCGCCTCCTGGTGGTCAGGCCACATCATAGCGAGCGATCAAATGCTGGTCTTCTGATTGAACTCCCGAGGGGACACTTTACATATTACCCTCTTATATACACTGAGTGGCCAGATTCTTATGACCATCCGACATCTGTAGGCAAATTAGCCAAACACTGCATCATATGGGATATGGAAGCCGAAGGCCTGTTCGAACACCTTTGCTGTCTGCAGTTACCAAGATAAAATGTCCCAAATTCGCACAGGAACACAAGGATTGGACAGTCAGGCATTGGAAAAAAGTCATGTGGTCCGATGAATCATGTTTCCAGTTGCATCATGCAGATGGCAGAGTGAGATTTTGGCAGAAACAGCATGAAAGCATGCACCCCACATGCATGAATACAACCCTTCATGCTGGTGGGGGCAGTGTTATGGTTTGGGGCATGTTTTCCTGGCATGATTTGGGCCCTTTAATTTGTGTGGAACAACGTCTGAATAGTACAACATACCTAAGTATCGTTGCTGATCAAGTTCATCCTATCATGTTGATGGCGTATCCCAATGGAGATGGCTTCTTCCAACAAGACATTGCATCATGCCATGGTGCTCATATTGTGCAGGAGTGGTTTCAAGAACATGAGGGAGACTTTACCTTGCTTAGGTGGCCCCTACAATCACCAGATCTCAATCCAATTGAGCATTTGTGGGACGAAGTTAAGAGCCATCAGGCAGCTGGTTCCATAACCATCAAATCTCACAGAACTGGACAGTGCTATTCATCAGGCATGGTGTCAGATTCCTCGCATCACCTTTCAACATCTCGTGGTGTCAATGCCAAGAAGAATCGTTGCAGTATTGAAGGCAAAAGGTGGCCCAACAAAGCACTGATGGGGTGGTTATAATAATCTGGCCACTCAGAGTATATAGATACATTGAGAAACAAAGATGTTGAGTGACCACCCCATGATCACACAGCTGCTATTAGTATTACTATTTTACAAATTAATACACCGAGGCACATCTAGATTAAGTGACCAGCCCAAGATCACACAGCTTATAAACAGTTTAGCTGCAGAGTCAGAGTGTTACCCATTATGCTATAGAGCCTCATCTTGGATTTGTAAGCATGTATTGAGCACACATTCAAAGTCCAGGTCACTTGGTCAGGTGCATGAGAAGTGCACATGTCTTGGCCACTGCCTTATAATGTCAGTCCCTTTACACGTCATTCCTTCTAAAATAGAAAGTGAGTGTCTTGAGAGTAAAGACAAAGTCCCATCCAGGGTGTAAGTCAGGCGCCCTCAAACTACGGCCCGCGGGCCACATACAGGTGTTTTTGCCGTTTTGTTTTTTTACTTCAAAATAAGATATGTGCAGTGTGCATAGGAATTTGTTCATAGGTTTTTTTTTAAACTATAGTCCGGCCCTCCAACGATCTGAGGGACAGTGAACTGGCCCCCTGTTTAAAATGTTTGAGGACCCCTGGTGTAAGTAGTGCAGAAGTAGAGAGTTAGAAGACATGTTTAAAAATTTGGTAGTTACAGAAGAATTGTGAGGGCCATACTGTAAGCCTGACTTCAGGGAGGATTTGCCTGAGGAGGAAAACATGTACAATGGAATAGATGCTTAGCAAAACTGACTTTATACAATTGTTTTAAATGCAAGAAAATCCTGGTTTTGTTTGTTTACAGATAGGAACCATTTTATTTAATTACATTTTGGTGGAGAATTTGTGTGGTTTTTTTTCCAATATTGTTGAGAAACAGTTGACATCCATCACTGTATAAGTTTAAGGCATACAGCATAGTTTGAGAGTGAGGGTAGGATTCTTGAAGAAACAGATTTATGACAACACAATCATCCCTGTAATTAAACATGCCTTTACAAAGATGTATAGTTTATGTTATAAAAGGAGCACATGATTATTTGGAAATGATTGAATAGTGGAGAAATATGCAAAATCGGGGCACCTAACTGCACTTATGACTATATATATATATTAGGAGCTATAATCATTCGCCTATGCATGCACATACAGAAACACACACAATCTTGATTCTTGACAGGGCCTCTCCCTCTCATAATGTTCTGCACTTTGGAACGATTAGATTCTGTCCCCTTGATAGTGTGGCTGAAGGTGGTGAGAATCCAAGCTGGTCTGAGTACTGGAAACGCTTCAGGACCTCTTCTCTAGCATCTATCAGCTCTTTAGGCCTCGTCATCTCAATGATACATCTTGGCATCTCTCCAGCTAGTATATTGTTTATTGATTGATGTGAATAAGGTAGAGAGAGTAGAAGATTCTCTGAAAGTTATAAAAAACTGATAAAACTGAATGTAGTATCTGTCCTAGTAGTAACTGCCAAGGGATTCCACGAGATAGATTATCTTCCCCTCAGCTCCCAATCTCGGCTCCTTGGCAAAGAACTGCTGAAGAAGGTTTCCTATTACAGTTGATTTCTACAGGGACATTTTTCATACCAAAATCTCTGAACCTCTACTGTACAGATGATTCCTGTGAGTGAAACTGACATGCAACCATTTAACAGTCAGCCTATCATATAGGTTAAATTTGAGGAGGACATGGGGCCAATATGTGGGGATAGCATCAAAGAAGGTGGGCATTTAGAAGTCTGGCATTTCATCAGAAAGACAAAGTCAGTTGGGCAAGGCACAGGTAATTCAAACAAACTGATGGGAGAGAAAATGAATAAGTACTTGTCATAATTGTTCCATCAAAAAAAAAATCTCTTCTTATTCATAAAAGAAGACAGTGTGCCCGGGGACTATTTCGGCAAGTTTCCTTATCAGCTGCAGTTTGGAAATATAATTAAGAACTGGGTGTATCGCAATAATTAATCTCATCCTCTGGGAGAAAAGGTACAGTGAAATGTTGTTTCAGGGAGGCAATGAAGGATGATACTTTGGAATTTGAACAGCTGGAAACAATGCTCAAGAAGGAGAAACTCCTAGGTCAGTGATGTCGTGGATTCAGATTGTATGATTCTTGAATGTCATCTGGGACAAGAGATGAAGAAAGGTATGCTGGCTGCATACACACCCCAAAATCCTACAATAGCTCTGCTATGGGAAAGCAAAGCATCTACAGATGTCCCTGAGATCCTCTGAAATCACAAGTCAGGTAATTTTTCTCATATTCAGAGGGCTTTGTGTTTAGATCACCAAAGCAAAATCCTCCCTCAGAAATCTCTGAGTAAACATTAGATATAAGGTCTACCGCCCAGTGGGAAAAGGTATTTTCATCTCAAAATCTACAAAGGGAAAGGTATGAATGGGAGAATTCTTGAAACTCTTCAAGAGGCAGATATCTACCTTCCCCTTGGCCTTTTATATCAGGACCAAATATTTATAACATATCATGGTAATTTTTATTCCTGGTCGTCCCAAATCACAAGTTTTCAGATCTCCATATGCTTGGACTTAAACTCTTTGATCCGCTCCCTGGTTCAAGTGCATTACAGGTTCCTCCTCCTGTCTCATCCTTGGTGGATAATATAGACCTGATGCTACTGCCAGGTAGTGGGATAGATTTGCTCACTAATTTCTCTCAGTCAGTTCCTGGGGGATAGGAATGCATCTTCTCTTTCAGAGGTTGCTGCCCCAGGCTCCTAACTCCTGACACTGCCTCCACTCCTGCCCCTCTCTGACTCTCCAAAGGAAATGTCTGATCATGTCCATTTTTCTAACTAAAATTTCCAATGCATGTCTCTCTCTTTCAGCATGATAGTTAAACTCCTCATTACGATAAACAAAACCTTTTATGGTCTGTCTCCTGCCTCCTTCTTCAGCCTCATATAACGCTCTTTCCCCCATCCACAGTTCTAACTCTTAGGAATTGCCTGTTGCCTATAAATGCTTTCTCAGTGCAGCAGACATACTTTCTTATCCTCCACACAAAGAGAAACTAATTCTTCTTTATTGCCTTAATTCCCCTGAGACATTGCTTCCCTTGGAAAGCATTCCCTAACCCTCTGCCTTCCTTAAATCTGGGTGAAGTGCTCCTCTCGTGGGCTTTTCCTGCCTTCTGTGTGGCATAACAATTAGAAATTAAGTATTCACTATGTAATAAGCATTTTTCACTAGATCACAGACTATGGAGAAGATGTATCCTGCCCATCACATTGCATACTTAGACTAGTGCCTCACATAGTCTAGATGTTCAGTAAGTGTTGGCTGAGTCATAAAGAGTATGGCCTTGTTCATGACAGGGCCGGGAACTTGGCTCAGGACCATAAAAGGTCTATAAATAGAATTGAGGGGCTTGAAAGCAATTGAAAATCATGTGATAGGATTTGACTCTGTCTTCCTTCTTCAAATATAGTTCATACTAGAGGCCCGGTGCCTGAAATTCGTGCATGGGGGGGAGGGTGTCCCTCAGCCGAGCCTGCACCCTCTCCAATCTGGGACCCATTGAGATGTCCGGCCTAAACGGGCAGTCGGACATCCCTCTCACAATCCAGGACTGCTGGCTCCCAACTGCTCGCCTGCCTGCCTTCCTGATTGCCCCTAACTGCTTCTGCTTGCCAGCCTGATCACACCCTAACCACTCCCCTGCCAGCCTGATTGATGCCTAACTGCTCCCCTGCCAGACTGTTTGCCCCTAACTGCCTTCCTCTGCAAGCCTGGTCACCCCTAACTGCCCTCCCCTGCAGGCCTGGTCCCCTCCCAACTGCTCTCCCCTGCAGGCCTGGTCCCTTCCCAACTGCCCTTCCTGCAGGCCTAGTCGCCCCCAACTTCCCTCCTCTGCTGGCCTGATCACTCCCAACTGCCCTCCCTTGCAGGCATGGTCCCTCCCAACTGCCCTCCCATGTTAGCCATCTTGTGGCAGCCATCTTGTATCTACATGGGGGAAGCCATCTTGTGTGTTGGAGTGATGGTCAATCTGCATATTACTCTTTTATTAGCTAGGATAGAGGCCTGGTGCACGGGTGGAGGCTGGCTGGTTTGCCCTGTAGGATGTCCCGGATCAGGGTGGGGGTTCCCTTGGGGCGTGGGGTGGCCTGGGCAAGGGGCCTGTGGTGGTTTGCAGGCCGGCCATTCCCCCCTGGGGACCCAAGCAGAGACCCTGGTATCTGGGGTTTATTTATCTTCTACAATTGAAACTTTGTAGCCTGGAGTGGAGGCCTGGACCGGCCAGGGTGTGCAGAAAGCTTGGCTTTCTCCATCACCGGGGGCAACTCCAGCCTCCTGCTCTTTCCAGCTCCGTGGCTGCCGCCATTTCTGTTTGGATATATGTATCTTCTATCATTGAAACTTTGTAGCCTTGAGTGGAGGCCTAGGCTGGCAAGGGCAGGCGGAAAGCTTGGCTTCCTCCATTGCCAGGGAAACCCAAGCCTCCCTCCTGCTCTCTGTGGCTATAGCCATCTTGGTTGGGTTTATTTGCATATTCGCTCCTGATTGGCTTGTGGGCGTGGTTTGTGGGTGTAGTGGAGTGATGGTTAATTTGCATATTACTATTTTATTAGATAGGATTGCCCTTTCAAGACCATCATTAACATTTCTACCCCAGAGAAAGAACCGAGGTAAGTCATCAAGGCCACTAGTGGAGGGACATGTGGTGACTATGGGCCATGTTCCATCTTTAAGAGATGGCTCTTACCCAACCCAGGAATGCCACTGATCCATGGACTATTTCTGTGGGTTCTGTCATCCATTTCAGAGGTGGAAAAGAAGATGGAAGTAGGTGTGGAAGGATGGTTCCTCTTATTTTCTTTGTTTTTCATTCAGAAGGTACCCATTTCTTCTCTGCTTCATGGAATGCTGGATAACTCTACCCTGAAGATCCAATATGGAACTTCAGGTATAAATGTCACTCAAGCAAAGCTATATCCTAGAAGTTTGGTTGAATAAAAGTAGAATTCCATTGGTGATGCATTAATGATAAGCAAATACCACCATCTGAAAGTGTTTTGAGATGGGAGTGGAAAGCCAAGCAGGAAAAATTGAAGACATTTAAAAAGAATGAGATCCTTGTTAGAGAGATGCACAGGTTAGCAAGGGAGCTACTAGTTAAGAAGTCCACAGAAGTCCTTCACTTTCATAAGAGACTAATCAAAATGTAATTGTTTCAAATTAAGTCTTTATAAAACTTTCAATTTCTTTCTCATTTCAGATTTGAAAAGTCCTTTTTAAGAACATAAAAACCTTAACAATCTATATACATAAAAGCCTAAACAATCGTTACAAGCAGATGACCGGCTGGTAGCTATGATGTGCACTGACCACCAGGGGGCAGACGCTCAATGCAGGAGCTGCCTCTGGTGATCAGTGTGCTCCCACAGCCAACCTCCAGAGGCCGGCCAACCTCCCGTGTTCCCTCCCCTCGGCTGGCCATGGTCCCTCCCCCCAGTCAGCCAGCCTCCATCGGCTCCAACAGCCCCAATCGATGGCCAGGCTGAGGGACCCCACTTGTGCACGAATTCATGCACTGGGCCTCTAGTGTAGCTATAAGAAAGTATTTATCCAAGCATGCATTTTTCCATATGGTAAACAGAAGTTATAAAAGCAGCTTAGCCACACCAACAATATTTTATACAAAACTATTATTCAATCAATAAAGAAAATACTTATCACTTATATACTACAATTATTACAAAGAATAGTAATGCATTTAAAGTTCATTTAATGAAGAAAATAACAAATACAGAATGCTTTGTTTAATAAGGAACTTGGGATTATAATGTAATTTTGAATACTTTTTAAGTAAAATAAAAGGAAGAAAGGTTCTATGAGCTTCTAAAGATAAGATTTAGTTATCTAGAAACTCCACTTAAATAAAACACTGAAATCTCCTAGCAGGGTGCACCCTCAAGCAATATTGAAATATGTGCATCTCTTAATGAACATATCATAATAAAGAAACCTCCACCACCACCACCCCATGCACACATAGAATTAAATCTGAGGTTCTGAGAAATAATCTCATTGTTACTAAAGATAGGTAACCCATTATGGGATAAAAGTGAAAGAGAAAAGGGTATTCATCTATATTTACTTTTGCAAAACAGCTCCTGGCCACTCAATATTTCTAGAATGACCTTTCATTGATGCCCTAAGATTTTATGCAAACTATAAATATGAAAAATTTAATTTCAAAACCATTTGTATCAACCTCAGGGTCCAATTGTCATAACCTTTTAAGCCCTCCTGAGCAGGGCAGATGGATGACTCCCCAGCCCTTCCAAAGGACTTGAAAAGGTATTTTATTTCAATATACAGCATTTGAGTTCATTCCCTATAATCACTTGCTAATGGACATAATAGCTGCAAATCAGACTAAAAAGACATTTGGAGATAACAAACCAATTGATTAGATTAAAGGCTATTATCAAAAGAGTATCAGAAAGCCTGATAAAGATGGTGTGGAACTACCCACAGAGATTTGAAAGGATTAACTTCATCCTTGATGAAGTATGTGCCTCAGTCTTGGAAGGTTTGAAATCTATTACCTTCAGGGCCCCCATGAAGAAAGCCAGCAGCTGCAGATTTTGACTTAGTTTGACAAAGTACAGGTCAAGTAAAGAGAGCAGATTGCAGTAGACATCAAAGAGCTAGAAAATATTAAGTAGAAAGGACCCCTGTAGCATTTATATGAGATCGGAAGGTTACTATCCATTGAACTCATTGAAAAACATAATCCTCTGATGCTAAGTGTTTTATTCCCACCTGCCAGGAAGATTAGAGAAGTTGCCCAAGGCCACTCGGCCTGCCTGTTGACTGATTTGTCATTCAGAATTCCCAATAAGGAACTAATTTATATGCTCACATGGCATCTGGGGATGGCATTTATTCATTTTTTTGTGTGTATTTTCTCTGGACACACACACACACACACACACACACACACACACACACAGAAGGAAGTTATATGTATTTCACGTTTCACAATAATCAAAAGAAAATAGTGCTTCTTGAAGCAACCTCGACACTTGGGTATTCAGAACAATACAGAAACTACAAATTATACAGCGAGCAAAGTCCCGTGGGACTAGAGCCCATTTGATGGGAGAGGAAGCCTTTTAAGTAAAGAAGAAAACTCCACCTTTCCTACTACCCATGACAAATGCATAATTGCTTGGCTCTTTTCAACATCCTGTCCCCCTCACTTACTATCATGCTGTAAGTGGAGCTGAGACTCTGTATTTTAATTTTCATAGTCCTGAACAGAATAGCAATAAAGGCATGGGAGAAAAGCCCATATGTTTACCATCCTACTTCTCTTGGAAATTCAGCACATTGAGATTAACTCAGGGGAACCCAACTCCTTTTCCTTTTCTTTCCTCCTCTTCCTTTAGATTACTTCTGTAGCGGCTGGGCTTGTTCTGTAATGTAGGTCAACGACACTATCAAAAGGTTTTCTGCTAACATGACGATCTGCTTTGGAGAAAGAAGAAAGGAAAGAAGCCAGGGAGTAAGGGATTCCATCAGTGACAAAGCAGGGCTGGATAAAAAAAAAAAAAAAAAAAAAAAGTCTCCTAATGTTCGTGTCCGAATAGAGACCAAATACTCACACAAAGGAATGAGTATTTCCCTTCTGAAAATGTAAACTTCTCTTCTGTTTAAATGGCACTTAAGACATGACATAATGCTAGTAAACTGTCCCATTAACTAAGCATTGGGACTCTGGTTTCTATCTCTCCCCCAGGAGCCTGAAGGCCCTCTGGCCCGCCCCTCCGCATTGGGCTCAGATGTTGAGTTTGCAGATCTATGCAAGAATAGTGAAGTCTCTTGGCTGCTGCCAGATTTTTGGCTGTGGTTCCGCAGGCTTTTCACTGAGATGTAAAACAGAGGTCCTGACCACTCAGAGTCATCACTGCTCCCTGGAAACTTTCTGCAAGAGAAGTGATATTAACAGCAACTGCCCTGGCCAGACTCCATTCCAAGTAATTGCGTTTCACCAGGCAGTTTGAAACCAAAGCCTCTGCGCAGGCTGTCTTCTTGGGCTCCTCTGCCAATTATATACCAGCTGCTGAGCTCCAACTACTTTTGGGTTGAAACCGTTTCTGGAGCTCAGCCATTTGGGGAATATGCACAGTGAGCCTCCTTTGTCATCTGCAGTGATTCCCCCATTGGCTCGCCATGGCAAAGCATTCTGTAAGTCTTTCCCCTTTTCCAAGTCCAGCTTAAAACTTTTCTCTTCCACAGGGTCCTTCAAAGTCCTGTCCTGTAGGGATGAATCACACCGTCTGCCAGCTTCCTCCCCGAAATGCTGTGTTAAAATACTGAGTTCAGCTCAATAAATATGCCCTCTTTGTCATGTGACTTCCTGGTCCCCACCCCCACACAATGAGCTAACAAGATACCTGTTATTATCCCTCCTCAGAGATGAAGAAATAGTGACGGCCAAAACTGTGCAGCTTTGCATGTACTCAGAAAAGAGTATGTTTAAGGCAAAGTGATGAATGATGATGTTTTGATGACTTTTGTTCAATGGAATGGTAATTAAATCAGAAGACTCTGTTGCCTTCATCCCAGTTAGGGATCTTTGCTTCTTCTGAAATTCCTCTGTTCTATAGGTTGCACTTTGCACATTTTGCAAAAACCAAGCATATATATGTAACTGCAAGGTTTCAGGCATCTTCTTCCTACTCCCCCCCTCCCCCCATATACATGTTTCTCCATATCTCAACTAATGTGTCCTCCATATAAAGCATACCCTCTCTCCCCATGGTGACATTTTCCCAAAAAGTTGTCTTGGAAATAACTACAAAAACAAAACAAAACAATAAAAACACATTGATCTTGTACATATGAAACTTATTTTTCAAGTATTAACATATCTGTTCATATATGATTGCAGTTTGCTCTTAAAGTATTATTGAGAGGCAGGAGGATGAGTAGTTTACCCACTTCCCAGAAGTTTAAGAGTCTAACTGGTTCTGAAATGAAACAAACTCCTGACTCAGAATAAATGGTTCGTATCCCTCTGGGCTTCAATTTCTCCAAGGTGGATCCTTTAGTTTAGGCCCTTTGCCCTGAAATAGCAGGTGTAGACTACCTTCATGGAGGGGGTAGGGGAGGATAAAAAAAATCCCTCCTTCTTTGCCATTGGACTTTGAGGGTTTTTTTTCCTATATAAAAAGCACTTAAGAATGAAATGTCCTATGGATTTTGAGTTCACAAAGGACAAACAAACCTCAAATCTTGGGAGGAAATCTGTATCGAGTACATGTTCAGTACTCAAAGGTACTGGCCACATGCTTTGTGTGTCATTTCATTTAATGTTCACCACCCACTCATCCATGTCATCATCCCTTTGCACTAGAAGTACATCCTCAGGCACACCGCCCCCCGCCCCCACACACATCACTGTGGCTAAGATTGGGGTGGACACTGGCTGCCTCTAGGAGCCCCTCTCTTAACCATTTTTTTGCATCACCTACATGTAGGCAGGATGTCCCCTGATTCATCTGCCCCATCCCATTGCCACCTACAGTAGTCACGCTGCTTCTTTTTGTTACCCTACAAGACTTTAGAGCTAAATCATGATAGGAAAAGGAAATAAAAAGGATATTAAACATGCTCAGAAAAAAGCAGAAAGGGTTTCAAAGCAGTTGTTCCTTTAACTGCCAGTTATAAAGAAAACAAGATATGGGCTTTGAGCCAAGTAATCAGACGCTGATTCAGTCTTTGCATATTTTTTTCTAGCCAAGGCACGTTTTCTCCCCTTCTTCCCTTCTTATTTCCCTCCTTCCTTCCTTCCTTCCTTCCTTCCTTCCTTCCTTCCTTCCTTCCTTCCTTCCTCCCTCCCTCCCTGCCTCCCTTCCTTCCTTCTTTCCTTCCTTCCTTCCTTCCTTCCTTCCTTCCTTCCTTCCTTCCTTCCTTCCTTCCTTCCTTCATTCCTTCTTTCCTTCCTTTTTCTTTCTGTCTCTTTTGGTGAGAGAGGAGGGGCTATGTAAGTACCATTTTATTTTTTTTTAAAGCCTCCCAGACTAAAAATCTCCTCCAAGTTCCTGGATATCGGAAATGAAACTTGACTTTAGGTTGGCACAGGGACGGAAAGTGCTGGGGTTGGAGAAACTCACTCTTCTCTTGGCTGAGATGCCCTGCAGCCAGGATGCCCTTTGGAGAAGGCAGCAGGGTCCGACCTGCTGGTCTCCCAGGAAGGTCCTCTCTCGTGCCGGGGTCCCCCTGCTAGCCCTGTTCAGTTCCACTTGTCACTGCAGGCACTTGAAAGGCATGACAGCCAAACTGCAGAATGGAGATGAGTGACAGCCAGACTTTGGTGATGCTGGGGCAGAGGAAGGCTGAGCTGCTGAGTACAAAGGAAGGGCCTGGAAAAGGCACATCGGATGGTGTCCAAACCATTTATTCTTCCCTTTTTTTCCCCAGCCTTTACAGACTCTCCTTCACTCTGATCAAAACTTCCAGAATCTGTTTGGTAGGCTGACATGGCACCTCCTCTGCTAAAGTGAGAGAACCCTCTCTGCGCATCCATGATTTTCTCTTTTCAAACAGGAGTCCTTTCTTGCTTTGTTTTTTCTTTCACTCATCTAATGTTTATGGGTGAGGGAAAAGAGGCATCTTTCTTTCTTTTGAGAGGTGGAGAAGGGTTCAAGTTCAGTGATAAGGGGAGAGCTCACCTGTCCATGCCTTCCTAAAACTATCCTTTAATTGGCCTAAACTCAAAGCAATGATACCCCTCCCCCCGTCATTCATCTTGCAGACCAAATGACACATGTTAAAATGTATCCCCAAATCTGTTCTTCAAAAAATATCTGCATTTGTCCCAAGTTTCTCTCTCACAGAGTCTTTGAATAGCACTCTGTATCTAATAAGCCTGTGTGGGCTGCCCGCGTTTCATACCAAGACAGAGGCACTTGCTGTGAAAAGAAATGAAGTTAGAACCCTGGAATAATGGAGTGGAACTCTCACAAAAAGTTTTTATTTCAAGAAGCACCCCTCCCTGAGCTTAACAAACGTATTTGGAAGCCTCCCACCACTCTGCAAAGTTAAATTGCTAGTAAGCACCTCTTCGCCATGAAGTAATTGGGACTTATTTATCCCAACCCCTACGTATTTGATTCCTGGGTGGAAGAGCAGAAGGGGGGCATGCTGCCTGCACCCTGAGCTTCCCTGATTCACTCTTCAAGGCAGTGGCTAACCCATGTCCTCAAACCTCAAACCCCAAAGATAACCTGAGTACATACAGTATATGTGCCCTTGACCTTTATCCCACCCAACAGTCAAACACATCATACAGTTGTCTTTCTGTGAGAGGAATAATGAACCCTGTTTTAATATTAGTCCAAGAGACAAATGGAAAAATTTCTGTCAAAGTTCCCGTTGTCCCGTAGGGGGCAGCTGGTTTCCAAACACACAACAATATTTTATACTTTCGTCACCAACACCAAAAGATTGACTTATTTTACTTTTATAAAGAAAAATGAAACCAAGAAGTTCATTGGGGGGGAGGATAGATGGGAAGAGATCAACCAAAGAACTTGTATACATATATGCATCACCTATGGACACAGACAATAGGGTGGTGATGGAAGGCCTGGCACGGGGTTAGGGGCGGGCTAGAAGGGGTCAATGGGGGAATAAAGTGGACAGATGTAATACTTTCAACAATAAATATTTAATTTAAAAAATAAATAAAAACAAAACCGATATCTACTGTGAGTACAGTCCCCCTCTGTTCAGTAAAGTGCAGTCCTAGGTCTATATGTAGCAGAAGTATGGGGAGATGGAGAGGTGGTACCTGCTTGTCAAAATACAATTCTCAGAGCTTCTGACCCAGCGTTTCTGAGAAACAGACCCTCAGAATTTACATGCCAACAAGCACGTTAGATTATTCTTTTTAAAAAATAATTTATTATTGATTTCAGAAAGGAAGGGAGAGGGAGAGAGAGAAACATCAATGATGAGAGAGAAACATCAATGATGAGAGAGAATCGGCTGCCTCCTACACATCCCACACTGGGGATTGAGCCCACAACCAGGACATGTGCCCTGACCAGGAATCGAACCATGACCTCCTGGTTCGTAGGTCGATGCTCAACCACTGAGCTACACTAGCCATGAAGTTTAGGAACCTCAGCACTAATTTGGCCACTTCATCCCACCAATCCCTGAAAGGCAGGTGGACATATCTTCCAGAGGGAAATCCAAAGATATCAAATATTCGAGCCATGGCACTCTTCCATAAAGGGCTAACAGACAGAAATACCATTACTGCTCACTTCAGTGAGTGGACGCTATTCTCTCTCATGTACCCTTAGGGGAAACAACTATGGCCCTAGGGAGATTATACTCTTTAGTTAATGCATCAGGATGGTGACTGTTAACCAAGAAGCTTGGGGAAAGCCCCTGTTGTCAAGTCCTTGTGCGGTTACCACCTAAACGACCTGGACCATTACAATGGGGTTAATGTACTCACACTGCTCATTTCAGAGTTTTGTTTAGTTTGGTTTCTACATCAACTATCATCATACGTGGGACTCTTCTCAGTACATTTCACATATGCATATCTTACAGCTCCCATGTTTTTTATAATCACTGACTTGAGAAGCAGGAAGCATTGTTGTTCTATTTCTTTTTTGAAAAGTGTGAGTCTGGAATACTTCAAGCACTGCTTAGTTCAAAGCGATTACTAGTTCTGATTTAGATCCAGTTTATACAATTTCCTTTCTAACGCTTCTCTTTACATCTCTCCCTCTAATAGTTTTAGTAGTTTCCTTTATGCATTTGGGGTAGAAAAAAAATAAATAAGGAAGGGAAAGAGGGCCCACATGTCCAATCTTAAAGGATAAATGCAATTTCCTTTATTTTTCACTTTATTTTTAGTTTTTTGGCCACTGATGCCACAGAGAAGAGGATCTGCTTCCTAAGAAACTGCAAGGGAGTAGTAATTCCTACAGAGAAAGCCGGTGCCTAGAGATTTCCCGGTGGTTGCTTCAGAGTAAAAGGCATGGCGGAGTCACAGATATAGTCAGAGCCCATGAATAAAGCTAGTCCAGGGGAAGAATAAGGTCTGCCCAGCGTGGACAGGCCTTGATGGAAGAACCACTGCTCAGCTGTGATTCCTCCAAGGAGCATCATCAGGACAATGGGATCTACAATGGCCAAGCTTTCTTGCACATGTCACTGACCACCGGTGTGATGAGCAGGCTAGATGCAGTTCTGATATGCACTCCCTATCTTGGAAAATAACAAGCCAGAGTACACGAATACATATTGTGAGTAAGCAGAGGCAGCCTAATAGGCCACCAGGAGAGCTCAGAGTCAGGACAAGGGGTAATGCCAGTTATAGGAATGACATGGCAGAGTTCAAAAGTACTATGAGGGTCATTTTATCCATCCTCCTGCCTTAGAAAACCTGTCCCGATTATTGTTGGCAACTCTCATCTTGAAATATTGAGGAAGAAAAATATTCTCAAGCTTTCTGTTATTCATTCATTCACTCATTCATTCATGAACAAGTATCTGTTGAGTTCTCACTGGGAGCCAGGACTGCGGTTAAAAGGAGGTTTCCTTCTGACCCTCTATGTGGAATCCTTTTCAGATTTGTAAGAGCATCAGGCTTATCCTGCGAAGCTGCCAAGGCCTTATCACAAAATGATAAGCAGGAGGCTGAATGGTTTTGTAAAAGCTGACTGAAAATATGACATACGGTTTGCCTTCACATTTTCTCTGTGCTTTGCATTTTATCTGAGATTATGTAATTCATATTTAAAACATGAACTTTATTAAAGGTCTATAGAGAAATCAGTCCTGGGCCTCAAGAACACTCATAAAAAGTAACCCTCCCAGACAAAAACACTGGAGCCATGTTTGGAAAATGGTAAACTATGTTAGAAGAAACATAGGCCAGAATGCAAAGACTTGGGTTCTAGTTAAAGACTACTTTAATCACTAATTAGTTCTCAGGTATCAGATACCATAAGCTCTCCTACCCACCTCACAGTATTTTTATAAAGATGAGATAATTACACTTAGACATGCAAACACACACGTACACACTTCTGTAAGCATTTTGAGAACATATTCCATTTTAAATATATAACAAGGTGATCTTGGTACTCCCTCTTTCATATGTGAGCTTTGGGAGGGAGAGAAAGAAGGAATGAAGAAAATAAAGAAGGAAGGATGAAGGGAGGGAAGAAGGAAGGGAGGGAAGGAGGAAATAAGAAAATGAAAGAAGAAACAAACTAAGTAGTTGTAGACAGGTAATATTCAATTTCAACACCATTCTCTCCCACATATCTATTTCTTTGTTATTCCCCGGAGTCGGGTTTATATGGGAGGAACATAATGAAACATAGGTGAAACTTGGTCTTTATGATAAATGGAGCCAAATGGCTTGGGTTTGATAATCTTCTGGGCTTCATCATATGAGCTTAGCCAGTTTGCACTGGCTGCTGGGTAATGGAATGCTGACATGGATCTCCTGGGAGCCAGACGACTTCCCACTCTCAGCATTACATTCCCAGGCTGAATCAAGACGGGTGGGTGGCAAATGCGAATGTTGTGGCTCTTGGGAAATTTGAAGCCCTCCTACAAGTATTACCTTCAGAAGTCTATAAAATTTCAAATAGGAAAGAGAGGTAAAGGGGGGAGGATAATATAACTGCAGGAACCCTTTTCTCTGCAGACCAAAGAATGAGCTGTATTCTCTTAGCCAGGTTATGTTCAGGGGGAGGGTGGGAGGAAGAACAGTTCAGGGGGAGGGGGAGAGAGGAAGAGGCTTTCTCTACAAGAGGACCGTACTTTCCATCAAGCTTTAACTTGCTTAGAACAGAAATTGTACACTAAACAGGGAAAGAAAGGCAAATTTCAAGCTCCATTTCCTCTTAGCAAATCGGGACTTCTCTCATTCTGAGTACAGCAGGCTTATTCTTGGGTCATTGTGTTTACACTACGTCATTGCTACTAAAAGTACAGGGTCAGTATTAAAATGTCAGCATTATCATACCCCTAGCTCAACAGAAGATGTGGGAAACAGAAGTAAAGAGTAGAAAGAGTTGCAAAGGAGATGATACACCTCGAATACACTGCCACGAATGTTTCCCTAAATTAGCAGATTTTAAGAATACTGCTCTGCCAAAAAGTAGCAATCATTGTATGATGAACATCTGTGATCATGGACAAATAAACAGGAATTTTGGGGGGTGAAAAAGACAGATTTTAGGACATTTTAGAAATTTTGGAAATTAAGGGGACCATGGAGGAAGCACAGGGCTGCAGAGCAGCAGAAGGTATATTTCCACAGAATAGGGAAGCTGAAAAGCTGCAACAGGTACATTTCCATAGAATGAAGGAGCTGGGAACAGCAAAAGGTCTATATTTACAGAATAAAGAGAAGGAAGCCCTTCATCCAGAAGGAGAAGAAGAAAGCCCAAAGGGAATAGGAAAACAATAAGGAAAGAGATGGGAGTTACTATAGTAACCAGTCTAAGGGAATAGTGACCAATCAGAGGGGATATCAAGGCACCAGGATCTGCAGCCTTTATAAGCCATAGGGAAAAGGAACTCAGTGGGACCCTTTTTCCCCTCCCCACGTGGGAGTCCATTCTGTGGGACTCTTTCCCTCTCCCCATGTGGGAGTCTGTACTTGTTCTTCAATAAATCTCCACCTTTGCTATACCACTTTCTGTCCGTGGATTCATTCTTCGATTCCAGCAGACAAAGAATCCGGGTTCCAGTCTAAAAATTCCGTTTCAAAACTACTTCCAGCTCTAAAAGCCCTAATCTCAAATTCCATTATAAAGAGAGATGCTAGTGCCCTGGCCAGGTTGCTCAGTTGAGTGGAACATTGTCTCAATACACCAGGGTTGCAGGTTCAATCCCTGGTCAGGAAACATACAGGAGTCAACCAACGGATGCATAGATGGGTGGAACAACAATTCTCTCTCTCTCTCTCTCTCTCTCTCTCTCTCTCTCTCTCTCTCTCTCTTCTTCTGTCTCTAAGAAATCAATAAATATATTTACAAAGAAAAATAGAAAGTAAAAGAAACTCAAGTTTACCTAAAAGGCTACCATTCTAGCACTGTACTAGTAATTCATATAATTTGAACATGGAGGGCCGGGTGCCTGACTCCCACTGTTTGGGACTTTGGTCTCTCTATCAGCTTGCCGAGGAGCAGGCCAGCTATGCATAGGGCAGAATGGCCTGCAGTTAGCAACAAATCCCCATCATGTTATAATTGGAGTGCTTTCCTGACAAGTGAATCTGGGATAAACTTGCAATGTCCCAAATTTTGCGTAATTCTTTTATTTATGTACATAGGGTCCTTATTTTGTGTTGATATAAGAGGTGATTTAACTAAAAACTGTTGTTAACTCTGGTCGTCTGCTCCTTTTTCTTCTACAGAACGCATGCATTTCCATTTACACTCTCTTCTTGTTTTAAAAGGAAAAATAAGCAGCTTAGGACAAAGAGGAATGCAGCCCACCAGTTAGACTGGGCTTTGAGCCAGAATTACAGCAAGCACTGCAGGAGTAAAAAGCCATAGATTTTAATTGGTGCCTAGGGGTGAAGGTCAGCTCTCTTGGAACAATGGGTGTCTATGGTGGTAATTAACTGAGTCCTCCTAGGGAGTTTGTAAATGTCAGTGATGTACTTCCAAATGGAAGCACAGAGGTCTTGGGCCCAAGAAACAAAGACAGCATTAGCCAGTCAAGAAAATATGTAAATCCGCTGGTTAAATAATGCATTAATAAAACATAAGGGGTGGACACGCACAAACACACCACATAGTGTACATTCAAAGGAAAGTAGACGTTCCAGTATCAGACAAGGGCCTTCCTAAGATCCAACATCTTTTTCCTAGCACCAGTTGGCTCTCTTACTGGACATGCTCTGGAATTTAAACGCTGTAATTCTTTGAGTCAAGCCAGATGGGTGGTTTTGCTCCTAAAGCTACAATCAACCCAGTAAAATTTGGGTTTGTTGAAAGAGAAATCATCAGCGTTTAATAAGTTCTAGCTATTCTATCTTTCAACAGAATCTGGACCACTTTCAGAAAGTGGTGGGGAAAAAAGATGAGCTGCTAGCCCCTCCCCTCCTGATCCCCCACACGTTTGACAGTTTCTTATATTGCCATGTTTCACTCCGCGCTTCTCACTTCTCCATGATCCCTAATAGTTACTTACTTCCTTGATCTGGGCACTCTCCTAAGTATTCAATACTAGAGGCCTGGTGCATGCCATCGTGCACTTGAGGGGGGGTCCCCTCAGCCTGGTCTGCGCCCTTTAGCAGTCCAGGAGCCCTCAGAGGAGTGGGACTAAGCCATCAGTCAGACATCCTTAGCGCTGCCCCGGAGGTGGGAGAGGCTCCTGCCACTGCCACTACGCTCACCAGCCATGAGCCCGGCTTCTGGCTGAGCGGTGCTCCCTCTCAGTGGGAGTGCACTGACCACCAGGGGCAGCTCCTGCCTTGAGTGTCTTCCCACTGGTGGTCAGTGCGCCTCATAGCATCATAGCAACTGGTCGTTCTGCCATTTGGTCAATTTGCATATTACCCTTTTATTATATAGGATATTTAATGGGACTATGCAGGGTACCTCCCCAAAAATGTATACACACTTATAGGTCAATTTTGAAAATGAAATATATTGTAATAAACACTTCCTTTATAAATATCCAAAGTATGTGTATACATTTTGGGGACACTCTATGTTTTCTAAATCAAAATTTAGAATGAACTATCTTCCAAAGGAGCACTTTTAGGATGCCAACAAGTAGGGCATGAAATATTTATTACTGAATTATTGATAGTTCAGAAAATGAAAGGTATAGTACCTGGGCCAATGTGAACACTATGCTCATTTCTACCTACTCACCTCTCCCATCATCTGCCTGTCTTTGCAGACAGGACCCTATTTTATACATGTTTGTATCTACTGCCTAGCACTCAATAAATATTGGTTCACTAAATCATATTTTTCTGTTGTGAACATCATACCAGTCTGTTTCATTGGTCAACTGAAGCCCTCCCATGCTGCTTTCCTGAATATTCCAGGCTACAGTAGTCGCTAAACCCTGGTCATCTGATGATGCTGTGTCAATATCAAAAGACAGTTTATGAGAGGAGCCAAAACAGACCAAGAACAGTGCCTGACTCATTGCAAGCATTGGAAAATGTGAGTCTCATTGCTATCATTATTATCTGTTTCAGATGGTATGGTCATGCCTTATTGACCCAAGAGCAGCCAGTCTCTTCTGTCTTACACTATTCTTTAATTGCATCCCTGCACTGGGATGGGAGACTACATAAGGACAAGGCAAGGGTCATGCTTTTTTAAAATATTCACCAATGTGCTCGCAAAAAACTCGGCACAGATAATGTGTTCCATGAAATATGTATCAGTTGAGCTCAGAAATTTCACCCCAAATCTTACCGTTAGTTCTAACTGACAAAAGTTATTTAAGATAAATGATGAATATTGCAAATCCATAAGGTAAATTTTAGTTTTATTAACTTAATATTAAGAATGTTACCACTGCCCATTTATTGATTTTATAGGCAACACAGAAAAAAAGTTTATAACTATTGAAAAGAAATTGTGCTATTATGTTAGAATTATAGTATAATTGGATCATGGAGACTGAAATATTTTGGGGTTTAATTAGTCAGTTATGTCAGATATGAGTGGAAATTAGCATGTTTTAAGAGTCAAAACAGGCACATGATTATTCATTTAATATTTGCAAATCAATCACAGCTATGTTATGCACTGCAGTCTGTGAACACTGGTTTTTCACAACACATACACTGAGAAATAGTTTTCATTTGTTTCTCCTTCTCAAGTTGACAAATACCTGCTTCTCTGTGAGGCCTTCCTTGAGTCCCCAAAGATAGAGTTCTGTGTACACAGCTATTATGATACATACGTTCTGTCCTGTAGTTGACTGTTTACACATTCATCTCCTCTCCCAGCCTGCACATCCTTAAAAGCAAAGACAATGCCTTATATTTCCATCCCACTTCCAAGATTTGCGACAATATATGACAATATACGCAGTTAATAATTTTGGTTGAGTTGACAAATGACAGCATAAGGCATGACCATATAATTTGAAAGAGATAATAACAATGATAATGAGACTAACATTTTTGAATGCTTGCTAAGAGTCAGACACTGTTCTTGGCTTGTTTTGAGTCCTCTCATAGCTACCTTTTGATAATGATGCAATCATTATATTTTATAGATGAGGAAACTATCATGGAGAGGTTAATAACAAACTAACCTACAAAGAAAACTTGTTTAAAGGCACACAGCTGGCATGTGGCTTAGCTGGAATTTAAAGCCAGGAAGGCGGCTCTAGAATTCACTCTCTTAACCATGACACCACAGCTTGTGACTCTATCTGGCAAAAATTCACAATGACCATCTTCAATGACAAAATGCTGCCTGGCCTGTGTGGCTCAGTGGTTGAGCGCTGACCTATGAAGCAGGAGGTCAAGGTTTGATTCCAGGTCAGGGCACATGCCTGGGTTGTGGGCTCAATCCCCAATGGGGGGCGTGCAGAAGGAAGCTGATCAATGATTTGCTCTCATCACTAATGTTTCTATCACTCTCTCCCTCTCCCTTCCTCTCTGAAAACAATGAAAATATTATTTTTAAAGTGTAGCTCCATACTGACTGTAAATAGGTGCTGAGTTGGTACACATACTACACATGAATAGAAGAGGGCATTCCATAGAGGAGTGGGGAGAGAGAGCAGTGAAAGGCACAAGTTCATTAACTGCAGACAGTGACACTTGAGTCTGCCCTTGGGGAGCTAGGGGACCCAGATCTAGGCCTGCCACTCCCCCATACTTGAGTCATAATTGTGCTTTCCTTCCTGGCAAAACCACTTTCAGCTACAGCGATCAACATCCTTTACCCCTTTGAAAGCACTCAGGAAGAACAGCGAGATAAGGGCAAACTGTACTCCCTCAGAAAGTCTTAATATGTTCCTGGGAAATTGGCCCTCCTCTCTCTCTCTGAGAAATCTCAGGAGATTCTAAATCTCCTGCTGAAAATATTTATGATTTCATTATTTCTTTTTCTTCTGCTGATGTCTTCATCATGCTCTTCGTATTAGCTTTCTCTCATCACTATTTTGTTACTTTCAATGCTCTGTAGCAATCTCTGCCATCTTCCCTCTTGGCTTAACAACTGTGCCTTTCCTCCTACACCTCTCTTATCTGTAAGAGGTTGTGTATTCAGGGTGTTTTACTAGTATTTTCCCTGTTCTTTACTTTTTTTGGATTCCCCCTCATGGTCCTTTTCTCCTCTATAGGCATGCTCATTTCCTGGTGGCAGATGCTGTCAATCATGGCAATACTTAGTATTCTATTCCCCAAACACACACAGCCCCAAGCAGTCAAGGAAGAAGAAATCGTTTTTCATTCATCAAACTGCATATCCTACACCGCAGGCCTTTTTACCCACAAATATCTAAGCCCATCCTATTGCCAACAAGCTATAGTATTCTGTTATGCAAAAGTTATTTTAAGTCATTGACTTGGAGGGTCCTGGGATGAGAAGGGTGTTAGAGTCAGGGATCCAATCAAATGGGAGGTAGATGTCTAGAGGAGCAGAGGGACAAAAACCATCATCAAAAGAAGATTTGGTCAAGAGAAAGGGCAGGTCAGAAAAAGGAATGTTTACATGGAAATAATTTAGCCCCTGAGGCTGGTGGTACTCTTCTAATTTCTCTAGGGAAGGAAAAAACAGTAGTTTTATTAAAGATTCATCAATATCAACTTTGTTTCCCATGACAGCACTAAGAGGAAGCTTGGGCAGATCTGATCTATTGCAGTGAAATGTCCCCACCCTAGTAAATATGGCAAATTTCTGGGAGCTGCTGGCATTCATCTCCATCCATCATGAGAGCAGCACGGGCTATCCACTAGAAACAAATGTTCTAGATACAGTATGTCAAACACCAGATGATGGAAACCTCTGAGAAACCACAGGGAGCATGCTGGAAGCAAACAGACCAGAATGTTGAAAAGACCTCTGACCATTTTTCCACGGCAGAATGTAACTTGGAATCAACCTGAAATAATGCATTTGACCTTCACAAAAGGGTAATGGATGGACAGTTAACATTAGGCCAGCCAGGCTTCAGAGAATACCGGCTCCAACAAAGACAGATGATAAGGCAAACATAAATAAATATGTAGGTAGAGATATAACTGAATTTATAAGTCTGCTCAACACCGAAGGTTAAGCAGATAGTCTATTATGCACATTTGAAGAATGATCAGCCCCTTTGCAGGCTTCCATTCATTGCTGAGAACTTCTGCTCACGTGGCCACAGAGCAACCTGCCTTATGAGACCCAGTCAGTGGTATAAGAAATATGCAATGTCCAGATCAGTCTTACTTCATAACAGTCTGGAGACTCATACAGCCTATCTCTCTCCTATGAACTTCACTTGTTAAAAAGGAATAAAACCAAAAGACAAAGTTTTATTTTTCTTTTCCCTTTTGATAAAGAAATAACTTTGTGAAGCCAACAAGAAGTCATTATCTAAATGTATAAAACGTTGATGTGTGGATCTATCTATCACCTTTCTACCTATTTATCTAGCCACTACCTGTATTTTTTAATAAAAACAGTAAAACTCTGCATCATAAGATCAACATCATATAAACTTGATCGTCATACAAAAGATAATTTTTTAGATCAGAAATCCATGATTAACAATAAAGTACTAGATGCATATTATATGGAACGTACTAGACACAACATCTTAAAAATAAATGAGGGATAACAAATATGTAATATTATGCAAGAAAACTTCTTTCCAACAAAAACGTACTTAGTACTACTTAATGGTACATGAAATAAAACAGTAAACGACTAGTTAAGGTGATCGGTTCTGAGAAACCAGGCATATTATGAGCTGCTTTTTTGTTGTTGTTTTTTAAACAGTAGTGTTAGACACAAATATGATTCAAAAAAGGTACTCAATATGTAGCATACTGTGCTGAAATAAGAAGACTGTGGTTTTATTAGCTTTTTAATTTATGAATGTTATCATAGGTGCTTTGGTTCTATAAAATAGTTCAAGGTACATGGCTGTTTCTAGTGTTGTTCAGTATATAGAGGAGGAATGACCTAGGATCAGTGTGTGTTTTTTTTCCCCTAACTGTGTTCTGTGGAGCCTAGGAGTTCCAGGGAGCTCCCCGGGGCCACATTAACGCAAGGAGGGAGCTCACTAGTGGGCATAGCTCTTGGCACTCTGCCTCTATTTCGAAGAGAACACTTTGTACTTATTATTCTACTAGTGGCCTGGTGCACAAAATTTGTCCATGGGGGAAGGGGTCCCTCAGCCCAGCCTGCACCCTCTCCCAATCGGGGACACCTTGGGGGATGTCCGACCACCGGTTTAGGCCAGATCCCAGCGTTGGGACATCCCTCTCATAATCTGAGACCACTGGCTCCTAACCGCTCACCTGCCTGCCTGCCTGATCGCCCCTAACTGCCTCTGCCTGCCTGCCTGATTGCCCCTAACCCCTCTGCCTGCCTACCTGATTGCCCCTAACCTCTCTGCCTGCCTACCTGATTGCCTCTAACTGCCTCTGCCTGCCTGCCTGATCGCCCCTAACTGCCCTCCTCTGTTGGCCTGACCTCACCACCAACTGCCCTCCCCTGCCAGCCTGATCGCCTCTAATGGCCTCTGCCTTGGCCCCCACCACCATGGCTTTGTCCAGAAGGAAGTTGGACGTCCAGAAGATGGCTGGTCGACCTGGACTAATTAGCATATTACCCTTTTAGTAGTATAGATTATATAGGATAGGATTGCTTAAATGGGGGGAGGGGAGCCTTTTTCATCAGGAGGAGATGTTCTTGGCAGACAAAAATACATAATCCCTATATCTGAACTGATAGCCAGCCATATGCACTATACTGCCAAACCGGTCATTAAAAAATTGAATTGTTTCTTACACCTTGCACCAAACAGCTGTTGCCCTTAAACCCCCACCTCAGGTTCTGCCTTCACAGTTCACCCAGATTAGGTACTGATTGGTTGGTTTCTATGCCAGTCAGCATCAAAAGCTCCACCTTCTAGGCAGCCATTGGCTCTTCACACTTCACCCAGATTTGGTTCTGATTGGTCGGTTTCTATGCCAATCAGCATCCCCAGGCCTATCAATGGGCCTGGTCAGAGAGGTGCAGCTGATCAGCACCCCAGCAGAGGCCAGAGAGAAAGAGAGGTGCGGCTGCTGGCCAGGCCTGGAGCGAAAGAGAGAGGCAAGTGCTGATCAACAGCTGCCATGGAGGCTACAGATCAGACTCTGCTTCTCTCTCCCCAGGCCTCTCTCCGGGCCTGATCTGCAACCCCCTCGGCAGTCAGTGCTGGGTCCGGGCTCCCGCAGCCAAGGCAGTCAGTGCTGGGTTGCCAACTTCTGGTTGGTTGAGCCTCTGGTGGTTGTGGATGTTACAGACCCTGGGTTTTTATATATTAGGATAACTTGTTACAGGGGCTTGGATGACTATTGGAAAATCACCCAAAGAAAAAACAGAGATGTGGCATGCTTTATTGGGTTTCAATTTCTTTTGGGATGCTGGAGAATGGAACAACGCCTAATGGACTGAAACAGTATAAACACTCAGCTGTACCTAGGAAGGATCTGTTCCTGTGGCCATCACTGCCCAGGTTAAGTGTAGGGGGTCGTAAGCATTTGTTCACTAGCAAAGTCACTTGCACTGGAGTCTGGAAAATGCCATGTCCACTACTTCTGAGTCTATGCATTGCACTTTATGAATGAAACATACATTACTTTTAAAAGATTAGAGGCAAAGGCATGATCTTGTGTACAAAGAGGCAGATAAAAGAGTTGGGGTAGAATGAGCAAGTGTTGAATGTCCCCACAGGAAATGTCAGGCACCCTCTTTGATGTATTATACAATACGCTGATTCCCCTTGGCCTCACCAGATAATGTCGGTTGAGTGCTCTGCAAAGTCTAGGCATTTTAAATATTAATCATGTTCTTTTTGGCTAGAAAAGATAAAAATATACCTCCTGGCCTAGACATGACTGAAACCTATAGGGATTTTTTTTTTACTATCTTTGTTTATTCACTTGAAAGAATTTTATAATTAGACAAAATAAATGAGTCAAAGCTGGTTTCACGATGTACTTTCCTTTTCAAGGTCCAGCCTAGGAGTCCAAAATCCAGCCACAGTTCAATTCAAATCCTCAGCCATAAGCTAAACACCCACTCTATACCAACACCCACACTTGGCATGTTAGGGGCTGCAAAACTGATCAAGGCACTTTACCCCATCTAGGACTTTGCATCCCAAAGGACAGAGGTCAGATATAGTCAAAAACGACTATAATCAGAAGTGAGAGAAAAGTGCTAGAATAGAAAAGAAAATGCCTTGGAGATAAAAGTGGGAAAATCTCACTAGTGGAATTGGTTAGATTTTATAGAACAGGTGGCATGTGAGGTTTGCTTTAAAGGTCTAATGCTTTTAGTTTTTCATTCAGCAGCTACATGCAACCTCACACAGGCAAGTCACTCAACTTGCCCTGACTTGGTTTCCATGCCTGTGAAGTGAAAAGGCAGAATCTGATTCAGTGACTCCATAATTTTCCCTAAGAGACACTAGCAGACTCTATCAACCACTTCTTCCCTGTCCCCAACAGGCACATACATGATACAGACCACCCAAGCAAATGATAAGGGGAATTAAGAAAGTCCAGGATATAAAGAGAAGAAGGCAAGGAGTCAATAATTAAATGCTTATTTAGAAAGTGCCACATAGGGTACAGTAATGAAAACCCAAACATCTGGAGAAAAGTGTTTCATGTTGGCATGTACCAAGAGACCCAAAAGAATGATTGATGTGTTCTGGGGAGCTAGGGCCCTATTTATAGGATGAAAGTCTTGAGAGGCTCTCTCAGTAGGAATTACATTCATTAAGTGGCGATAACACAGAAAGCAGAAGGAACAGGAATGTGAAGGGGGCACAGCAAATATAAAGAACAAATATGCTCTGGATTTTTTTCCTTGCTGGGAACATAGGGTGCAGAGAATACAAGGATTTAACAACAAAATGATTGACTGTTGCACACGCTTAAAGAAAAACACTATTTGTTTCTTTTGTCTTCCAATGAATTCTACTTGGGATCGTGTATTCTTTAATCCTTGGAGATGTTAACATCTCATGAAGGGAGAATGGCTAAGTTGGTTGGGGCTAATGGGAAAGTATTGCTGACAGATACACACAGAGTATAAAGAAAGTTTTCTTTTTAGGCAGAATACCAATAAACTCGGGGAGAATTTAAAAAGGAGGCTGAGATTTCAGCATTGATTTTTTTCTTTCTTTGCTACATTTGAATTGTTCTTCTCATTTACCCTCTATATCCCAGCTGTTTATTTCGGGCATCGGTTAAATCATCTTTTCTCATAGAAGATTATATGTATGTACCCAACAAACCACTGCTGACACCAACAAGCACTGGGATTGACCATGAAGTGGGGGTGCAGGAATGCTCTCCCTTGGAGATACAGGACAGACAGCTAAGCCTGCCTATCCTCTGCCACTAGGATCCACCCCATTCTTGTTCCTTTGGACCTATCTTATACATCAGAGGTCAGGCTCAGGATTCCTGCTCAAAGACAGTATAAGCTAATCCTGGGGGGAATTGGAAGGAACTTAAGTGCCCTTGTCCTGCATAATGAATAGAGCTTGATTTTTTCCTTTCCCCCCCCTCTTTCTCCTCCCCCTCCCCTTTTTCAAAACATATTTTATTGATTTCAGAGAGGGAGAGACAGAAACATCAATGATGAGAGAGAATTATTGATCGGCTGCCTCCTGCAGGCTCCCATACTGGGGGATCTAGCCTGCAACCCAGGCATGTGCCCTGACCGTGACGGGAATTGAACTGTGACCTCCGGGAAAATAGGTTGACACTCAACCACTGAGCCATGCAGGCTGGGCACTCCCTCCCTCCCTTTTTTTAAAAAAATATAAATTCTCACTGATTGGGGAAATATATTCACACTTTAAAATGTTGTGCAGGGACTTTCTCTGGTCCAAGTATGTCCCTTTTGGGGGGAAATACATATTTCACGGTGATGAATTCACTTTATCAGTAGAAAAACTGTACACAAATATACTGCTAGGATAATACCTGGCAGCAGCCTTTCTATGTCTCTGAATCAAGATTTCCTATCCTGACCTATGACGAGATTACAGTTTTCACAGTAACAGACCCATCCAGGGAAAGCTGCTGTAATTTACAGCAGGCTTGCAGCGAAACCAACAGTGGACAATCATCAATTTAAACTGTAAATAAGGGCCTGCTTTGTTCTGGACTCTGATCCCAGGAATGCCCCTAACAAGCTGCCTGCAAAGCCAGGGCAGGCCTGCTGCCCAAGACTGGGTGATTGAAGAACCCCACTGGTCCTCAGGAGCAGCTACAAATAGCAATGAGAACAGGAAGGCAAAACAGGTCTCTGGGACCGCAAGGCAGTGACCCTGATGTCAGTTTTATTCCAGTTGCGCCCACAGATATGAAAAGCAAATAGAAATATCTGGTACAAAAGATGTTCCCTGGGTTTGGAGCTCCCTAGAGAACTCAAAGAACTAACACAACCCTTTAAAGGAGCCTGCCTCTTCCCTGGAGGGTGCAGAAGTCCTGGGGGAATGGGAAGGAACTTAATTAAGTGCCTTCGTCCTGCATAATTAATACAGCTTGATCTGTTCCTTTTCTTTTCCTCTTTCTCCTCCCCCCTCTTGTTTAATCTAAATTCTCACTGATTGGGGAAATAGACTCACACTTTAAAATGTTATGCAGGTACTATCTCTGGTCCAAGTATGTCCCTTTGGGGGAAGAAATACATATTTCACGGTGATGAATTCACTTCATAAGTAGAAAAACTGTACACAAATATACTGCTCTGTCAACTTTATCGATTTCTGAACCACTGGAAAGACCTTCATGGTCCTCCCATATTTCTTAAATCTATCAACATCACGGAAAGTGACCCTGAAGGCCTTGGTTATCTATAGAGGAAGAGAGGCAAAGCTCCCTTCTCTTAGGTTCTCCCATAAATTATGTGATTGAAACAGCTCGGGCCTGGCTCTGCTTCAGGAAGGGAGCTGTCCCAGAGGAAACCATTGTCTCACAGTCAAGGGTAATCCCTTCTCTTTCTCTGGATTTAGGGTTGGCCAAGTCTTGCTTTCAGCAAAACGCCCGTGGCCCAACGCCCTCTCTAAAGTCCTCCAGATAGCTCTAGATTCAACTGCAGCCAGAGTGAGACCGGGGGACTGACATGAGTGGACTCCATGCTCCATGGCAGGGCACCTTGCTGTATGCTGTCTAAGCTTTCCTTTCCGTCTCAGGAGCTAGCCACACCTCAGGACTTCAGAATCTCACTCCTGCTCCTGCAAACAATCTTGGAATCTCTAGGTCATCACCTATTCTGATGCTAATAAAAAGACAATGCTTACTTATGATATTTGATATCTTATATGTTTTTAAATATATTTTTATTGATTTCAGAGCGGAAGGGAGAAAGAGAGAGAGATAGAAACATCAATGATGACAGAGAATCATTGATTGGCTGACTCCTGCACGCTCCACAACTGGGGATTGAGCCAGCAACCCGGGCATGTGCCCAGACCAGGAATTGAACCATGACTTCCTGGTTCCTGGGTGGATGCTTAACCACTGAGCCACGCTGGCTGGGCAACATCTTATAATTTTAAATCATGTTCTCTTCTAATGGCCATCATTAGATTAGAACAATTCTCAGGCCTCTTCTAGTAAATTTCTTTGTTTTGCCTATATCACTTTACAAAGGGGAAATGTAAATGACTCACCCACAGTCACCTGCAAGGTGGAAATACTCTCAAGGAAACTTTCAATGACAAAAATGTCATGTTCCATTTATTACGAAAATAAAGGGCCTCTGAGGGTGGAATGCTGGCTTATTTCTCTTTGCAGCCTATGGTGCTTACAGTTTGTTGATTGTTAAACAAAATTTACTAAAAATGTGAACTAGAGGAAAAATCAATAGGGATTACAAGAATTGATTCAAAGCGAAAAAAAAACCAACAACAAAGCTCATCATAAAAATAAAGGATAGCCCAGACGGTGTAGCTCAATGGTTGAGTGTCGACCTATGAACTAGGAGGTCACGGTTTGATTACCGGTCAGGGCACATGCCAGGATTGTGGGCTGGATCCCCAGTGTGGGTCATGCAGGAGGCAGCCAATCAATGATTCTCTCTCATCATTGATATTTCTATCTTTCTCTCCCTTTCCTTTCCTCTCTGAAATTTATAAAAATATTTTTAGAGAATATAAGTTCAGCTCCTCAATTCAGCTCTATCTACAGGAGATCAAAATTGTTTATATCTAATTATTGATGATGGACCAATAATCAGCCAGTAAGGGAGTGATAGGAATGTTCAGGATCTATCTCTCAATATTGAGGATGACATTATTGAACTGTGCTGTGTAATACTGTGGCCATCAGCCACTTGTGGGTATTTGCATTTAAATTAATTAACATTACATAAAATGTAAAACCCAGTTCCTTGGCCACACTAGCATATTTCAAAATATTCAGAACCCCAAGTGGTTCCTGTCTGAAGTAGTGGACAGCTTAGAGAAACATTCCTATCACTGTAGAAAGTTCTAGTGAACACTGCTATTTATAGAGGATAATCACTACTGTGACCTCGAATAATTATATGAAGGAGGAGGAAAAAGAAGGTGAGAAAAAGAGAACAAAGGGAAGAGAAAACATTGATTAAGCTTAACTAGTCTGTGCTAAACACTGGAAATGACTTATTTCATATAATATTCACAATTCTCCTCCTGAGGTATGTACTATAATTATCCCCTATTTTACATTTGATGACACTGTGCTTGGAGGGAGTAAGAACATCACCATAGTTGTACACTTGCTAATTGGCTTAGCTGGGTTTTTACCCCAGCCATCGGACCAGAGTCTATGGACACCTGGCAAGTTCTGCTGCTCCTATTGAAGAACTTGACATGTTTAGAGCCACAGGGAACATTATACTTTGCATAAGTAGTTCTTCATCCTAGACACACACCAGAAGCATCTAGGGAGTTTGCTCAAGGTACAGGTACCTGAGCCCTAATCCAGAGCAACAGGATGGGACCGGAGCTTGGCCATTTGGGGACTGCTTAGTGCTTTGAATGTGCAGCCAGTGTTGAAGATAACTGTTTAGAGTTGTTCTCACCTACCTTCCACAGTCTGGGTGACAAAATGAAGACCCTACCCAAGGCCATTAGCAGTCACTATTGACATATCTGAAATTTTCTTCTTTAAAAGCAAATATTTTATTCCTAAGAAAATAACATCTCTGTTGGAAGAGTAATAGGAGCAGTATATTGTACTATGACTGTCAACCAAGAGACCTGAATTCTAGTCCCAACTGTGCCCATAATTCTGCCACGGGAGCAAACCACTTCCTTTCTTTAAACCTTAGTTTTCTTATCTGTAAAATTAGGGTGTGCTATATGATGATCTACCAGGTTCATTCCAGCAGTAACTCCATCCTGGCATTTGTATGCAGGTTGCATAAACTTTAGAAATAAAACTTCAAATCTGCTATAGGACAATGTACTCACTTCTATTCTAGTTCATCTATTTACTCCATGTTAAAGGAAAACAGGGGGACATCAGATGAAAATCCCATCTTTTTGTCAAGGCTCATTCTGATTCTCATCACTGATTGGTCAGAGTTCTTATGAGAGAGTCAGCAGCCTCCATCTAATAAGACTCATTGCCTGTAGTTGCTTTTTGAAAATGGTAATGATATACCTACACCTTGCCCTCCAACAGTCACAGCTGCTGATCTGAAAATTACAATGTCAGACATTTTACCACCTTAACATTCATCAGCTCATCTATACATCTCTTAAAGCTTAACTGTAATGGATTTTTAGGTGGCTAGAGAGGTTAGTCAAGCAAAACAGAAATCATATCAAGACTAAGTGGCATGCTGAATATACATTTCTTACCTTACGCTTGTTGGTAGGACACACGTAGAGATAACTTAAAATTGTTTTCAACCCAACTTTATCATTCAGCTTCTCATAGGTTGTCCCATAATCGGTTGACCTATAATTCAAAAGGAGCATTAATGAGGACAGAAGGATATGTTATTTGGCTGTTTGTCAGTATAATGTATGTTTTCCATAGTAGAACAGCTCTAGGGAGGTTGCTAAATGATTCATGGAGTATATAATGATGCTTAATTATGTACACAGTGGCATCATGTGATGATTAACATTTGCATTTAAATTGAATTGGTAAAAATTATGACTCCATCTCTCTGTTGCTCCTTAACCCTTGATGCATGCACATTGCATAAAGGATGTGGTTAATTTTAAAAGATTAAGAGATGAGCATGCCCCTTGTATTGAACAAAGGATAAAGAGATTTTTACTTAGATTTGACATTTCCAAACTTATGCTTTTTATCTTTGGCACAATGGAAAAGAAGGTTCTCCTGATTTACCTACAAGTTGTGTTTTCTTCCATGAGTCATAGAATATATGGTGGGTCAGTCCTTTCAGAGGCCATTCGGTCTTTTCCTGTTATTGCAGAGCAAGAAAATGTCTTCAAATGTGAAATTTCACCATCTTACTCAGTGGCCTTTTCCAAGGTTAAGCAACCTGGAGTTGAGAGGACATTGCTTCTTGGCATGACCCTACCTCTGTGGAGATTCTTTCATCTTTATCCAGCCATTGGTCAACAACCTATTTAGACTGAATAAATAGGCCTTAACCACCTTCTCCAGGAAAAGCTATTTTATATTTCAGAATTGTAATTGTATTAGACCATCATTACCACTGTGCGCAGTAGAGAATATTTTCTGTATTTGAAGAAACTGGTTGAATGAACTTAAGTGACCTATTCAAAGCAAAGAGCTGATAGGTGGTCAGCTAGAATTTGAATCTAGGGATTCTGGCCCCCAGTCCTGTGTTACCAATATTATGCCATAGCTTTATTTTTTTTTAGTTAATAAAAAAACAGGTATAAATAAAAGTTCCTTTCAGCCTACTTTTTACATATAGGAGAGTCCTGATACCATTCATTGATTCATTTATATATGTTTATAGAGCCCCTAAAAATGTACCAGGACACGACACATTGGTCTTACTCTCAAGAATCCAACAGCTTTACATGAGAGGCAGACACATATCAAGTTAAGATGTGTTAAGTGCAATGATACAGATAAGAATTAACAAGCTTAGAAAATAAAATTGGTTTAATTAGAAAAATATAAAAATGTAATCACTTTAATTCATTTCTAATATTAATAAAAGTTACAAATTCCTACAGGTCAGAAAGGCTAAACAGAAGAAATTTGTACTAATAATCTCATCACCATGAATTCAGGGACTACTCCAGATCAGGCACAGCAGCATGAAAGCTGTGGAACATGTGAGTCCGGAATTAAGGAAATAAGAATTTATTCTGGTTGAGGATCCAGGGTATTTACACCCTCAAATTTATATATATATATATATATATATATATATATATATATATATATATATATATTATAGATAATATTGCATTCTTGCAATTATATACTGTAATACAATATGTAATATATTTGTATATGTTACAAATAGTAATTATTCATAGAATTTAGATGATACTTCAAATCACCAAAGATTGGGATATTATGCAAAGACTTTTGGAAGACTTATGGAACTTGAAAATGGAAAATGGGTAGGAATTTTAAAAAGAGAACTGGTAAGAGCACTATAAACTAGAAGGCACCTTGTATAACCCAAGGTTATAACCTGCTTTCCTCAGGACCATTTGAAGAAAATCCAAAACTCTTTCATAGGAGGATCTTACCTCTGGATCATATTCTCCCCAAACTCATGCTGATGTGAAATTTCTTCCTATCTCCGAGAAATTTCTGAGACTGATTTTCTAACTTAGTGCAATCTCAGCATTTGTTTGTTTTTTCCAATTCTTACCCTGGCCTTACTGGGGTACATGAGAAAAGTTTGAAAGGTAAGTGAGAAGAGAACTTTCCCTTCTTATAAAGACATATTTGTCTCAAAAAATTTACTAGCCTTTCTCTGGCTCCTTTTCTTGGATAGCTTTTTGTATTCATTATCCTGAACAATACTTAAAAAGTCAAGAACAAACAAATAGATGCAAAATCTACATCAAGGGTGGTGATGTGAGGAAAATGTAATGCACAAATACTGTTACATTAGTAAATTTTGCTATTGATAGGGGGAAATCAGTAGAACTAGGTTGGAAAGGAGAAAATGGTTCACGTTTCCTAGAGGGTGTAAAAGGAAAGGAGGCTATAGAAGTGGGGACCAGCCCACAGAGAGGTGATTAGTTTTTATAATTTCTGTCAATTTGACCCCTGAGCTACTCAAGGACAAATAAAGATAGTCCAATAAGGATTTTATATAAAATCATCCTCATTTGCATGTGTTTGTGTGTATTTAACTGAAATCCCAGTGTGATAAGATGATAATGAAGGAACTAGCTCAGATTTACATTAGCATCTTATTTTTTTTCAAAGAGCTTATACTATGTTATTGGATACCTCCCTCTTATTATAACACTAGGGGCAGGTGCACAAATTCGTGCACCTTGAAAGGAACTGTGGGCCACAATGCTGCGGTGGGCATAGGGGCAGGTCTTGGCCCATCCTCTGCACCCCCGCCCGGCCCCTCCCGCCATGGTCCCCAGTCCCATGTCTTCCACCAGCCCCACTCCCACTCCTGCCACCATTGCTGACAGCGCTGGCCCTGCTTGCATGATTGGGGCCGCACCATCAGCCGGTGCAAGTGCCGGCTGCTGCCCTGATCGCCCCTCAGGAGCAGGGGGAGATGGAAAAGCCCTCAGGGGCGATCGGGTCTTGATGGCGCCGAGCGATCGGGACTGGCACTGGGCACTGGCAATGGGTGCCAGCAGCGGATCCAGCACTGGCAGTGGGTGTGAGCGGGGCTGTCCCGGTCAGCGGGTGCAAGAGGCGGCTGCCAACCCTGATCACCCCTTGGGAGAAGGAGGAGGTGGAGAAGCCCTGAGAGGCAATCAGGTCCAGCAACCGCTGCTCATACCTGCTGACGGTGCTGAGCAATCGGAGCCGGCACTGGGCACCGGCAGCGGGTGCAAGCAGGGCTTACACCAGCAGCAGGTGTGAGTGCCAGGCAGGACCATGGTGTGCAGGAGCAAAGAATTTTCAGTAACCACCAGAGGCTGGCCCTAATGACAGCGACTCGCATCTTGCCTTCATATGGCACCCCTGCTCACCTGCTCCACCATCCCGCCACAGCTGACACCTGGCATGTTCAGCACTCTGCCACTTGCTGCCAATGCCCACCATATTCCGCACACACCCACTGGTGGTCAGCGCACGTCATAGCAATCGGTTGTTTGGTTGTTCTGCTGTTCCGTCTATTTGCGTATTAGCCTTTTATTATATAGAATCACCAATCTAAATCCTCTGAGGTATCTGCCATGACTTTTTGTACTGTCTCTTGCCCCTTGATTTTTCAAACCTCAAAAAGTAAAATAAAATGTTTGAATTCTCAATTCCAGCAAAGCTACATGTTTAAACATTATTCTACTGTAATTATTAATAGACAGGGAGAAAAAAATGATGCATTTTCACAAACCCAAAATGGCATAGACTAGCAGTTGCTCAAGGTTGTCCCATAGAACTAGAATTAGAGTGTTGACATGTGTCATGGATAAAGCTAACTATCAGTTGGGTTACATTGGTATGATGGTACAGAAATGAAACCATTCCAACATTTGCAAACCAGCCGGCAAATATTTATGATACCAAGTTCTCTGGGTAGCACTTGTGCCAACCTCACCACATGGTTTCTCCCCTGGATGCCTCCTAGATCTCTTTACAGTCAAGCAATCAAAAGACTGTGGGCTGGCAACACAGAGGTCCTCAAGGAACTTGCTCCAACACTAAGAGGAGCCCATGTTCTCATTGGTCAATTCTTCAGCCAATTCCAGTGAAGGCGACAGTGCCCTTGGGGGGCACTGCACCCTGGAAGGCAATTCCTAGTGCCCATCTGCGAACCCCATTCACAGCTAACAGACGCTTCCAGTTATCTTCCCATGGTTAAACGTGGGAACAGTGTCTCCTTGGGATGTGGGCTCTGAAAGAGCAGAGGAGAGACAGACAGTTGAGCAGCAGGCTGCCTGGTGAGCCAAAGTACTGGCTGTTAAAAAGTTTAAGTATCATCCCTAGGGATGGGACAGAGCAGTATTATCCAAGATTTTTTTTTAAAGTTAGGAAATGCTTGATTAAACAAAATTTAATGTTCCTTTACTTCAGAACTTATAAGTTTCATTATTCATATATATATATATATATATATATATATATATATATATACATAAATTTTATTATTCTAATAAATACTGTGAAACTCTTAAGTGCATATGTCATATAGCATTTTCCAAATACATTTGATTATAAGATCCATTCTTGAGGTGAATGTAATGAGATCAGTGTTCTGAACCACATACTTTGGAGGACACAATATCAGTTTAAAAAAAGGAAAAGAAAGATTGTGGATCTTGGCTTTACAAGAAAAGGGGAACAATAAAAATATTTAAAACCAAATTTGCAAACAGAAAGGCCAGCCTATGTGAACCA
The DNA here is from genome assembly GCF_027574615.1 of Eptesicus fuscus. Taxonomy (NCBI): domain Eukaryota; kingdom Metazoa; phylum Chordata; class Mammalia; order Chiroptera; family Vespertilionidae; genus Eptesicus; species Eptesicus fuscus. Next base: position 47,543,475 of record NC_072489.1, read on the forward strand.
TATGATGTTACTATTGTTGTAAAGGCAAAACACCACCACCAACAAAACCCGAGGAAAATATATTTAAAAATTATGCATCATACAAAGACACAGACATATTTAAGATGCAATATAAATAGCCTTGAAGTCTCAATTTGTACCATTTTTTAAAACATTCCAAAATAGATTTTTTTTTTTAGGTTTTGTTTACAGGTTGACTTATCTACAGATGAAAAACAGAACTCCTGTCAGCACCTATGCTGTAGTAGAAAATGTGAAAAGCTTCAAAAAGTAAGCACTCCAGGAAAATACATATGCAAGTGATTAAATCAAAGCTGGAATGTGTTTGCTTTTGAGCTTTAATCCCTACTTTACCCTCTTTACAAACACATCTGAAATAGTGACTTTTAGAACATTTGAAAGCGTGTGTCTTTATTCACTTACCATATGCACAGAGCTAAAATGAGTTGCTTCAAGGGGTGGGAGAACCACAGTAAAGGCATGGCACCTGCCTTCCAAGAACTTATGATCACTTCCAGATAGCAGAGCGTCCCATCTGCTTGAAGGGATCAATACAGGACGTGACTAGATTCCACAAAAAGCAGCAGAAGTAAAATGTGGGATTGGATTTCCTCTACTATAATCTTATACCATCAAATGAGATAATAAATCAGCAAAAAAAAAATTGTCTGTAAACTAAATTAGGCCATAAAAAGTGCCCAGCACAATGGCTGGCATATAAGAAGCAATCTATAAGTTATAGCTTCTGTTATTCATGTTATCACTCGTTTGTTTTTTTCTTGATTTTTTTTGTATTCTTGGCCTAACACATTAAAATCCATAACATGAACCCTCAAGGTAAATCTCAACCTCTGAAAATGACTGAGATTTAGTTTTCTGAGAACAGAAGCTATTCGTAATTTGGAGTATCTTATTTATTTATTTATTTATGTTTTTATTTATTTAGAGAGAGGGGGGGAGAGAGAGAGAGAGGGAGAGAGAGAGAGAGAGAGAGAGAGAGAGAGAGAGAGAAAGAGAGGGCTGCTTCCTGCATGCCCCTACTGGGGACTGAACCCACAACCCTGGGCATGTGCCCTGATTGAGAATCAAACTGGTGACCTCTTGGTGCATGGGGCGACGCTCAACCAATGGAACCACAATGGCTGGGCCATACTGTCATATTTTAAAAGGCATGCATTAGTTTTATGTGGGACTTGGATTGGTGAAGTAAGGATAAGAACTGAAATTTACAAGTTAAAGATTTACACTGCTTCTATATAATAAATGCGCCAGAATTCCACTGCTTAATAAACTATTATGTTTCACAAACCTAGCAGATAATAAAATTGAACATGACCTAAGCACCTCATGTGCAGATTCTTATGAAATGAACATTGATATTAATCACATGTTACAGATAAGGAGGATCCAGAAGTATATCCAGCCTAGCCAAGGACACACAACTTGGAGCTTGCTCCACTTCACCCCATGGGGCACTGCCACTCTCAAAAGTTATAAGAGGTGAAGAGAATATATTTACAAAATCTAGTCCTTCATTTCTTAGTAAAAGAAATATGAACTGAAACTGTTCAAATTCCTACATGGTGTAGATCAAAACTTGGACTTTCTTCACATCCGGTAAAAGGGCAGAGGGAGAATCAATTTTAAGAAAAGTATAAGCAGAAACTCACCCAACGATCAAAGAGGAAAAGGAAACATGTCCTTTATCTGGTCCACCCTGGCTTCTGGGAAGACTAGAGATACAGGCTATGTGAGAGGGCCCGCCTCTGAATGATCTCATGCAGGTCACCAAGATGTCCCGATGCAGAGCACTTGGCATCAAACAGAATCGGACGCAGAGCCTGTGTAACTGAGTAACCATTCAGCCCCCTGGTTCCCTCAACAAATAAACGCCAGATCTGCTATTTCCACATTTACTTTTTTACCTGAAGGTTTGCAAAGTAATAATCATGGGATGCCCAACCCTTAATCCTTCTCTTTTTTTCTGCCTGACCCCTACCCCTGCCCACCCTAGTCTTGCTAATCCCTATACTTCGAAAGCTCATTCCTCAGATACTTTGACAAATGGCCTCTCGCTTCTTTCTGGACAACAACCACCATGCTGTATGACACAGCAATCCCTCCCCTTCCCCCAGCACCCGGATTCCCCTTAGCCTCTTTCATTTCTCTTCGTGCTATTTACCCCCGTCTGATAGATCAATTTGTTTTTTGTTATCTATCTTCCCCCACCAGGTGTAAGCTCCATGAGAGCAGGAAAGATGTCCGTTCTGTTCACTGCTGGCTTCAGAAGAGTACCCCAGATGCTCACAGTGTGGTTCTGAATGAATCCTGACTTGATGGATGCTTGCTTTTCTTGCGTGGCCCACTGGATTTCTACGAAGTCAGTAAGAAGCTCACACAGCCTGGCAAGGACCACTGCTCCCTGCTCTCAGCAGACACAATCAGCTATGTGGGCTGAAGTGGGATGAGTGGGCATGTTCCACGCTCCTCTACCTTTTCATCAAGAAACCTCTGCCTGACATCCATGTCCTGACCAAGACACTGACCTCAAAGGCAGTGACCATCTTTGTTCACCTTCTCCCCCCAAATCTCCCTCTCCAGGACAGTGTGGGCACAGAGCAGATGCCCTCTGCACATGGAGGGTAAATGAATGCATGATGATTAATGGACACGCTCTTTGAACCAAGGATGACCCAGGCTACCTCTTCAAAAGGTTCTAGAAAGTACCCAAATGCCCTGAGCTCCTCCTTCTTCGCCTTCAGATCCCAGAAAGGGAAAATGTTCTACCCCACGCACATCAAGCCACATGGCCAAGGTCACAAAACAAGCTACAGGGGAAACTCTGAGACAGGAAGCACCAGGGCGTTACTCAAATCAGCACCAAGGAGATGCCCTGAAATCAGAGCAGCGTTCGCCTCTTAATCGCAGCGGTGGCGTCTGTGTTTTGCTTCTTTCCTAAAATCATGAAGAGCGGCCTCTTTCATCGTGCCTAGTGCATTTGGCAGCGCAAAAGGAGCTTCCAAAGCCAAAGGCACCTGGGCTGCATCGCAGACTCTACTCTTTGATAACATAGGATGCATGAGGTTAAAGCCGTGGGAATAATTTAGGGCTCAGAAAATGTGTGTGAGTCGACATTTAAATAACTTCATTATCATTCATTGGCAGATTTTTTTAACCTGTCAGCCCAACTAATAATCTCTGCCCATGTTGTAACAAACGCCTGTGTATTTTAAATACAGTCACCAGATTCCAGTAGTCTGCCCACTGTCAAGCAAAGATCTCCAAATGCATTTTTCATAATACCTCGAGAATATATAAGGCAATCTACGTCAAACGATGGACGATGGCGAGGAGCTGAAGGCGACCGTCTCCTGCTTTTTGAATGATTCTGCCCTGAAATTCGTTTTCCTGGCAGCCTAGCCATAGAAGTTAAACGTGCTGATGAGACATTATGGTGCAGCCGAGTTGAATAAGCTTCCCTCTGCTTCTCAGATTCCCTGAACTTTTCAGGTTAACTTGCAGAATTAGAGGGAGGGAGGTTAAACCGTGGGGTCGGGGGGCAGGCTGTGTCAGTGGGATGCAAAGGAATGTCCACGCTGCCATATATCGCAGAATTTGGAATTTTCTTTTTCATTGTAAGACATGGGTGGGTACCCACGTGTTCACAAGTTGTGAAAAGTTCTCTCTCATCTTCCTGGGCTTTCTGGGCCATCGTCCTTCTTTGGTGTTAATGTTTCCAGTCACACGGGGCAGTTGAGATAAGAAACTGAATGTTATTTGCTTGTGACTGGATGCATAGCGCTCCACAGAAAAGGAGGCGATGTAGTATACAGCACATTGCCATATACATGCCCTATATTTCTGCTGTAGATAAAATTGGAGACCTATAATAATGGTAACAATAAATATAGGGGTTACCTTTACCTCTGAAATACCTTCCAGTTCATTGTTGAGTATAGAAGTAACCCACACTGGCTGGCGCTGATAACTGGATTTCTGACTATTTTGCTTAAGAAAAGGAAGGCAAAGCCCTGGCTGGTTTGGCTCAGTGGACAGAGTGTCAGCCTATGGACTGGGTCCTGGGTTCTATTCCAGTCAAGGGCACATGCACAGGTTACAGGCTCAATCCCCAGGAGGGGGCATGTAGGAAGCAGCTGATCAATGATTTTCTCATCATGGATGTTTCTATTTCTCTCTCAATAAAAATATATTTTAAAAAAAAAAGAAAGGGAAGGCAAATTAGAGGCCTTCTGTTCAGCTTATTCAGGAACAGGTATAGGAAGAGATTTCTCCTTAACTACACGTACACACGGGCGCACGTGCGTGAACACACACACACGCAGGACTGTCTGCCTCCAGTGTCTCTCTCTCATTTGAACCTTCCACTTCAGTTCAAGTTCCAGGCCCCTGCCAACTCTGGGTGTCTGGGACTCACCTGTGTACAGTAGCACAGGGAAAACTACTGCTTGTTCTCTCTCACAGATGCAGCCTCTTTCATGCTTCCGTGTCTTTGCAGTGCAATACCCCCTGCTAAACAGACACACGCTGGTGCTGGGGGCCAGGGCACATATTCTTTCTCATCTTTAGCGATTCTGCTCCACAGCCACCTTCTCGGGATGCCTGACAATGCCATCGCCAGTAGTCTTTCTTCTTTCTTCTTTCTTCTACGACATCCCAGACCCCTCTACATTGAAACTGTGGATGTTCAGAGTTTCCTGTGCTAATAGACTATGTTCTCTAAAGGCAGGATAAGCTCACATTTATCCTTTCACCCTTCCTCCTCCCCATCAAAATCCATTTGTCTACTTCAAGGCTGCACGTATGTATCCCTTCTTCCACTGAGCTTCCTCACATCACTCTGCTAAGTGGAACGACTCCTTTATAGCCCATGTAACACACCTGAACCTCTCCCATAGGCTTTTTATACTTGGCAGGTATTACCTCATACGGATCTGATGTTCCCTACCTGCTGGCCATCTACTAGAGAGCAAGATGCATTTCTGCCCAATCTCTTATCCCTCTCTCCACCATTGTAGCTTTTGCTATCATCCAAAAGTGCTCAAACAATGTTACTGCTTGAACACACTGCTCTGAAATGCTCTCCTCTATTATCAAAAGATATAATTTGAGAAATTCCACATCTGGTCTTTGCATTTCCTTTTAGAGGGTGAGGAAGCAAAAAAATAAAAAATAAAAAAATTCAGGGCTCCTCGCTGAGTTTTTGTATCAGATGGTTAATCATGACACAAATACAAGAGAAATCAGGTTTTTACTTAGGAAGAACTCATACTAATGTTTTTGTAAAATGTACTATGCATTAATTTATTAAAATATTACATATAAACATAGCAATGGAACACATAATATGTATTTATCATTTACATGGGTGAAGATACATTTAGAGAAGGTGGGAATGTCTGTTCAACTATTTAAAGAATTCTCTCTTTTGATATGACCCTAATCCCCAGACATTTCTGGTCCAACACTTCCATCTTCATGCTGAGGTCATCCATGAATAAACTACATTACCCTACATCATAACCAACTGTGTCAAACGGTTTATAAATAATAACAGTGAACATCTATCTACCAAATGCTCAAAACATACCTTACTCTGGGATAACAAGAGCTTTACAAGGATTGTCTCATTTAATTACCATAATACCCTATAGTTCTGATATGACCCCCAAGTTACAGATGTAGAGATGGAGACTTAAAGAGGTTGACCAACTCGTCCAGTGCCACACAACCATCATAGTAAGACCTGGATTCAAACCCAGGCAGCTGATTTTTGAAGCCAGCATGCTTAATGCAGAGACAAGACAGCTCAGCCGTTTATGTGTTGTGCTCTTTGTGGAATGATAGAATCATTTGTCTGGAAAGAAATGAACATTTCCAATGGAGCTCCCCTTAAATCACCTGCCTCCCAACAAGGAACCACTGCTGTTCGTAACATCTTCCAGTTATCATCCTAAAGTCCATTTTCTTTTTGAAAGAGAATCATTAGCCGAAACCGGTTTGGCTCAGTGGATAGAGTGTTGGCCTGGGGACTGAAAGGTCCCAAGTTCGATTCCGGGCAAGGGCATGTACCTTGGTTGCAGGCACATCCCCAGTGGGGGGTGTGCAGGAGGCAGCTGATCGATGTTTCTCTCTCATCGATATTTCTAACTCTATCTCTCTCCCTTCCTCTCTGTAAAAAATCAATAAAATATATTTAAAAATAATAATAATAATAATAATAATAATAATGAGTATTATAGAAAAGTGAAAGAAAGAGAATCATTAGCCAAACATCTAATAAGCCAATATAAGGGACTAATTCTTCAAAACCAGCACAGTGTGTATTCTCTATGAAGCTCATTCATTCAAGGATTCTGTATGTTGTTTCTCCCAAGTTCCAGACCCCCAGCTGAAATGGCATACGTATACATCTTCCTTGCTTTAGAATCCTTGTCAGAAAATGAATTTGAGCTGGGACTGCTCATTGTCCTGGGCTGTTTCTCCTCTTACATGGCATTTTGGTAGGCTAAAGGAGCACTGAGAATGCCTTGCTGGGGAATAAGCAAAAATAAGTAAAACATTTATCAGATGAAGCCAATGTTACTTGGTCCTCCTAGCCCTTTGATCAGAACATACAAATGAAAATTATATAAAATGTATTCCCGGAAGTATAATCAACTAAATATTTAGTGGTGCCTATGGGCTTTACTTGATTCCCTGATATTAAAATGACCCAATTATCCTAAAATGTAAAAGTTGTTTTCTGAGTGTCATGTCACCTTGCTACATTTTATCCCAGAGATGGTGGGAGCCTGAGTTTCACATGATAGTATATAAGTGAGCACTTGGTGCCTTCAGTTTACTAAGTTAATTTATGTGGGAAATGAGAAAATCGCTTCCTCATATGTAATGGGAGAGGACTGGACTAGCTGATTTCCAGCCTTGACTGGAACATTCAATAATTCCCGTAGCAGAAAAATTCTACATTGACAGGCCTACAACAGACCTCTGAGATGTTGGGCTTAGAGAAAAATCTCATTGTATCATTGCAGGAGACACGGGGGGGGGGGGGAGGGTGGTTGGAGTGTGAGAATGGAGGTACATACTCTCATCTGTTACATCCTCTCTGTTTTCTACTTAACTTTTTTAAGGGTGAAATGATTGAGCCTGGTTAGAAAACCCGGTGTGTTCATTATTGCACATCATTACGTCACCTTAAAATATCCGTTTTTTATTTAGTTAGTTATTTTTTAATCTATTGGGGTGGCATTGGCTAATAGGATCTGATAGGTTTCATGTGTACATTCCTGTGATGCAAGACCCATAACTTGCAGCTTTAAAAAAAATTTTTTTTTTTAGTCCCTACCTATTACTTTGAAGAAAGCTAAAATTTCTAGAATGATAGAGCTTCAATAAGGTCTAGGATGATTTCACCTCAGTTCGATTAAAAGAAAAAAAGCAGTGGGAGAGTTTAAGCCCTCGTCTAATTATATATTAAACAGATATGGATTTATCCTCATTGAAACACCTGTCCTCCACCCCAACCCTCCCCTCCCGCATCCTTGTTTCCCCCTTTAGTAACTCTTTAACACTTTCACACGACCTCTTGGGATCAATAGAGCACAGTTTCCACAGAACAGAATAAGTGCAACCATGAGATTCTACTGATAAAGGGGCTCAAACTCAGAGTAAGCGAGTCACGCATTAGTTGGTGCCCAAGGGAAAAGAGAACCCAGGGTTTCTGATTCCTGTGCAATGACATTTCTCAAAATTACAAGTTATCAAATATGAACGGGACCTTCATCTTATCAAAGAAATTTAATAAATCCTAGCCATCTTGTCATCAATATTCTAAAAAAGGAATGCAATACTATATATGAAAAAGGTCCTTCTCCTCCAATACAAAAAACAACCAAACCAAAAACTACAGCTTAGATGTGTTAGAAACAGCATACAACTGCACGTTAGAATTACATCAACCAAACTGAAAATTATGGTCACATTTGGCAATGGGTTGAGGACTAGGGATGATTGTCAGGCAAAGAGAATATTAACAATTAAGTAAATACATATAATGCTTACAGAGAATGTATCCCAGCATCCCTCATGGAATAGAGGGACACATTAGTCATAAAATCTGGGCGGTACAGCAGACTGGGGATGGAGTTCTAACGCACACTATTACTCCAGACCACTTGACATTTGTCCCCAAGTACCCAGGAGAACTGCCAGGTCCCAGTACCCTCAGCTTCTCTAATTTTATTTAAAAAGCGAAGTAATCCAGGAAACACTGGCAGTCCCATTCACAATTGTACCCTAGTCCCTTCTCTGAATTCTTAAGTGCTTCATGATGAACACAGTATGAACTAAAACACTCCAGATCCTTCCTGGCTTTCATCTTCCTGTGGCATCAGCTGCACCTGAATACTTGGTAATAGGTGCTACAAAATGTTCTCCAAACATCCAAGACTGATTCTTCAAAACCAGACATAACATGTAGTTTCCATTAAGCCAATTTAGTTGTTAGAAATACAGTGTAGCAACATAGTGTGATGTTCATTCATTCCACAATTATTTATGCTGCACTTCCCATGTTCCAGGCCTTGTTCTGGGCACTGGCAATAAAACACAGAAAGGAGAAAAACAATACAAAATTGCTGTTCTTGTGAAGCTCAAATTCTAGTGGAAAGAGGCAGATTGCAAACACATTAACATACAGTTCTTCAGGTGATGGTGAATACCACGAAGGAAAAGGAAAGAGTGAGGAGGACCTACAGTGAAGATGGCATGTGCCACTTCATACAGTGTAGTCAGAGAAGGCCTCTTGGACATGGAATTTGACAGTAGATCTGAATGACAGAAGTGGGAGGTGCCTATGTCCAGAAAAAGTGCCACAGGCAGAGGGGACAGCAAGTACAAGGACACGACTTCAGGCCCGAGCTCAGGGTGCCTGACTTATAGCAAGGAGGGGAGTATGCGGGGAACAAAGGCTATAACCAAAGAGGAACTTGTTTATCGAAGTTGGTCACTCACCCACATAACAGCACCTAAACCACATGGAGTTTGACTGCCCTGTTAGGTCTTTGGATGATCCTGAGAAGGGGAAGATCTCACTAAGGTTTTGTAGAGCGAAGGTTCTGGGTTTACACCTGGGAGCTTAGTTTCCCTGTCTGTAAAATGGGGATCACAATGGTAATGGTCTCATGGGATTGCTGGAAGGGTTACATGAGATGCTTCCTCAAAAGTTCTTGGCATGTAGCAAGTATTTGTCAGTATAAGTAGTTATTACTGAGGTTGATGGTTAGTTCAAGAGAATTTGCTTCCAAGGAACAGAATCAGGGGATCTAAACTGAAGATCCAAAGGCCCAAAATTATCTGGGACTTGATAGATCACTGACTTAGAACTACTTATAATAAATCCTAAAGGAAGAAAAAACACAGACAAAAATATGAATGTCAAGTGGGATGCAGCAAGATTTCTTAAAACTGAGATTGCTTTCCTTGATATATATTCCTAGAGGAGCCTTAGCAAGACATGTTGGTAAAAGTGAGCCTGGGTAATATGTACACTGGGCTTCAAGGATTGTAATAATACATATTTGAAAATCAGATCTCATCCTCCCAAAACATCAGAAAACCCTGCTTAATGGAGGTGAGTTGGTAGCATATTGTTTTGGAGAACTCAACTTATTTCTAACTAGAACTTATTTCTGATACCATGACCCAGATTTGTTCTAAAATATTTTTGCCCTATAGCTTATTATTTCTCATTCTCCCACAGCACTCAAATTTATTTCCTACATACTTCCTGCATTTTACAATCTTATTTTTCAAACTCCATTTCTCTCATTCTCTCAAAAATAACACGTCCTCCAAATCGCTTCCATTAGGCAGCACTTTCAATTGTCAATAGCTGGCTCCAGTTTCTAATTGCAACACTAACGCCTTCAACTCAAGGCCTCCCCACTTCTCTCCCTCCAGAACACTTAGTGTTTATATGCCTACCTTACAAGAAAAGTGATTAGGGGCTCACCCTTTCAAGAGGCGTCAACACCAGCCCTTGTCCCAGTAATGGGCTCTGAAGGTGCCAATGCAGGCTTTGCCAATGAATGACCTGCTGAGTGACCTTGGGCAAGTTGCCCAACCTCTCTGAGCTGTTCTTTAATAATGCTGATTGACCTTACAAGGTTGCTGGGAGGAATCATTAATCAATCTGATTGTGAAACATTTTGTCAATATAGAGTGCTTTATAAATATTTACTAATACACAATGAGCTCACTGCGTCTGAGATCTGCATAATCACAGAGAACTCTGTCTGGACCCCAGAATCACAGTCAATGTTATGCCTAAACCAGTTCTTTTCTCTTAACATTTATAAATACCTTCATTCTGAGATGGGCTAGGCTTCTTCTCCTAAGTGAGGGGAATGAGTCAGATCAGTGAAGGTTTAGTTATCGACTACAGCCTGTATTTAACATGAAAGATAATCAATCCCACCCATAAGACTATCTGATATTTTCAGATGAAAACAAAGGAGAATATTGTTGTAAAAAGTGACAGTGTGGTGGCTACTTTGGATGGAACGGCCTTAGAAGGTCTCTCTGAGCCAATGACACAGGCTGAGGAGGGGGTGGGTGTGCAGAAGACGCAGAGGACAGTACACGTAAAAAGGCCATAAGGTGTATTTGAGGAGCCACAAGAAAGGCCCGTGCTTACAGCTTAGAGGGTGATGAATAGAGAGACACAGGCAGGGACCAGATCACATAGGCTTCCTCCCGAGTACAGGGTAAGAAGCTTGGATTTTCTCGAGTGTGAGATGGAGAAGGCATGGGAGGGATTTGATCAAAGGTGTGTCAAAAACTGACACCCTTTTTAAAGATAACTTTGGCTGCTGAGTGGGGGATACACTAAAGAATGGCAGAAGTGGAAAAAGCAGTGAGACTGGTTAGGTCCGTGGTCGGCAAACTGCGGCTCGCGAGCCACATGCAGCTCTTTGGCCCCTTGAGTGTGGCTCTTCCACAAAATACCACGGCCTGGGCGAGTCTATTTTGAAGAAGTGGCATTAGAAGAAGTTTTAAAAAATTTGGCTCTCAAAAGAAATTTCAATCGTTGTACTGTTGATATTTGGCTCTGTTGACTAATGAGTTTGCCGACCACTGGGTTAGGTGGTAAGTTTGGCTTGGACTAGGGACGTGGGCTGGGAGTCATTCATTCCTGGGCGAGGTTGGTCAGTGAGGAATACTTGGAGGTTACCATGGCATTATCATTTGCACCAAAGTATAGTATTCTGGAATTATATCTATTAACAACATAATAATTTCTATTTATAAAACTTCTTATTTTAATTTATAGTAATTTCTTCAATGTAGGCTCTTCTTTAGCATAATTGTTCCTTAAATATCCCTCTATTTATTTTCTTTTATATTTTATTTACAGTTTACTTTCACTATTATTTTGTATTACTTCCAGGTGTATAGTACAGTGATTAGACAATAATATACTTTACAAAGTGATCCCCCCGATATTTCCAGTACCCATCTGGCCCCATACATAGTTATTACAATATTATTGACTATATTCCCTATGCTGTACTTTACATCCCCAGGACTATTTTGTAACTACCAGTTTATACTTCTTAGCATAACCTTGATTCCATGCCTGATCCTCCTGTTCCCTTAGGACAGGGCAATTCCTAAGACACTATGGTTACTTATACACTGTAAGGAGTGGTTTTTATAATCAACATAAATAATTCAGCCGTGTATTAGCTGTGCTTTATTGTTATCGTTTACTTCAACTTGAACTATAGTTTGGGAGTTATGGACATTTTTTTTTTAATTAACAGAAGCTCATCCATCACCTGGCATCCCCGGGATCTACCAGGTTAGAAAACTTGCTATTCATAGCAACAATCGTGATTCAAAATGAGAATCAATACTTTGTTCCCCTGACATCGAACTTTAGGTCAAGCACAGGATCTACAGATGGATTTTTACAGGAAGTGATCTTAAAGCACGTCCCTGGAGATTCATGCCAGTGCGAGGGCTCAAGGCGATGCACTCTCTGTCTGCTGTCCGGAAGGAAGAGATCGGTAGTGTGGGTTGTGTGTGGAAGCCGCACAGAGGGGTGGCAGAGAAAAGACGGATAGATTGCCCAGATGTTTCCACACCAAGGTGCACGAGCCTAAATCTCTCAAAATGAAGTAGGATCTCCCCGAACCCTTGAATACCAACTGAATCAGTCTTTCCATCCTGGTACCCAAAGATGTGGCATATGCATGTCATGAAGAAGTTTTTCTAGAACAAACTCTGGTGGAAAGAGACCAGCCCTGTACAGTCTCCTTGGTATAGTGCCTAGCATACGGTCTTAAGTAATCAGGCATTTACCAAATGTTTCTGATAATACTGTGGCTAATGAGACTCAATTGCTATTTTCATATCTCCAAAAGTATTTCAGTCCTCTTTGCTTAAATTATTTCTGAAAATCTTGAGGCAGACCTTTTCTTTTTGCCACAGCTGGGTTTTTATACAAATTATGAATAATAACCAATCGTCCTTAAAATTCAGGAAACAAATCTCAGGCTGCTTAATGGGCTTTAAGAGAAAATTCAAGCATCAATGTGTTTTTGAAAAAGGAGAACTTGGTTCCAAAAACGGGCACAGCCCTCAGCAAAAAAACACGGGCAAAGTTTGGTGACCAGTGAAAAATAAAGATTTGATGTACTCAGCATGACAAAATTCCAGGACCTGTTGGTAGTATTCTGGAGAGTGACCTGGTGGTAATTTTCAGATTCGGGAAGAGTACAGTCCATCTAGGAACCCAATCTCATTGTGGAGAGTCAACAAACACCTCCCCGCTAAAGATGAGTCCCCTGCAGTATGCAGAACCCCACTCTGGTGCCGGGGTGCAGAGAAGAGAAGCCATGGGAGAGGGCATGCCTGAAAAATGCAGAGGATTATTCTACAGCACCTGGCAAGGGATCCTTATACTAGTAGATATTCTTCCCTATTTTACAGATGGTGAAAACAAGGCTCCTAGAACGGAGGGAACTTGTCCATGCTCACATAACTGATAATAGGCAGAACTTGGTGTCAAAGGTCAGTCTGTCTGAGCCCAAAGTCTGTATCTGAAACCTCTATTATATACTGTCTCCCAAACATACTACCTAGGAATGAAATGAATACTGCAGTTATTTCCAACCCTCACTCCCTACCGATCCATGTCCCCCTGGAATAAATGATCAGCTCATATGTGACCTAGGGAATTTGTTTTTGGCAACTTATTAAACCTTTATGAGCAGGCCAAGAACAGACAGGGCTCCGTTTAAAGATCCAGATAGAACCAACCTATATTTCCAAGCTGGAAATTTTCCCTAAAGTGTCTCATACTTCAGGCCGCATTGTAGTTAAAATGTATTGACTAGAGTAGCTTTGGGACTAAAGAACTAGAAAATATCTCTTTATGTTTAAAAAAATGAAAAAATCTAAAAACATAATTTGGAAAACATTTCTAAGTTGAAGAGTTCCTAAATCTTAGGTCATCAAACTATATCAAAGGGACAGCTCTCTATAGGAAAGTCTCCCTGACATTTATGATGGGGTGAGGGTTGTAGAGAGGAAGAAAGCTTGTTATAAATTCAGATTCCTGGGTCTCTGCCTCAGAGCTTCTAATCCAACAGGTTCATGAAGTGCTCAGGAATCTACAACGCCCAGATTTAGAACAATCCATTTTGAGAAAAGGTTTAGTGTCTGAAACCCTATAGGACGAACAAGGAATAGGCTAACAAATGAGTAGAAGAAAGAAAAGGGTCTGTTACTTTTTTTGTGTGTGTTAGAAAAAAGACAGTGGAACAAAAATAGAATTCCGCTCTGTACGAGTGGGCAGAATCAGGTGCTACCCTAAGAATCAAGCATTACCCTCCTTTCAGTAGCATAGTGACTCTCTTTAAAGAGGACAAAAAAGAACAATGACTTTCCAACAGAAAGGCTACAATGGTTCAGTGGGAAGACCTTGACTTTGGAGACAGATCTTCATTCGGGCCCTATTTGGTTCATTCACAAGGTGACTACAACTAATTTCTGCATCTTCTCTAAGTTTTAGTGTCTTTTTTTCAAAATGAGAACAACAGTACCTAACACTTAGAGTTGTGGTGAAAATTAAAATAACTACTATGATTTTGGCTTGTTTAATAAATATCTATTCTTCTGTGTGCTCCACGTTTGAAACAGAAGTTCCAAGGGTAACAAATATATTCTAAGTTGACTAATCCCGCCACTGGTCTTTAACCTTTTCAGAGAGATGAGCTTGCATCCCATTATATTTTAAAGGCCAGAAAAGGAAATTCATTAACATCTCTTAGTCATTTGTTCCAGTAACATCATTTATATCAGGAATGCCTTCTTCAAATTCCACTTAATAAAACTCAAGCCTATTATCGATCTACAACATGTACTTACAGAGAAGAGAAAAAATGAAAATGAGACATTAAGGTGGTTAAAGACCAATGGGCTTAACAGCAAGAGACAAGAAGCTGAAAATTTGCTGCCATCCTAATTCACTATCCTTGGAATAGACTTCTTACTGGTATCCTCTCAATCGCCAGAAGATTGCAATAATTATGGTGCCAGTCATCCTTTAGTAGTCTTGTATTTATTCAGGCAACATGTATTTACCATGTTTTATTGTATGCCACAGGCCCTGTAAATACCTTGGACACTGAATGAATATGAATTGATCCATTTCCCACTGGCGCCTCTGAGGACAAGCTCACCTGAAGTGAAATCTGAGTTACTATCTCTTTCAGATTCCCAATGGAGACTAGTAAATTCCTAAATTCCCTGCCTCTGGATTTACCGTGGCTGCTCTTGGGTTGTCTATGCATCATCCTCATCTTCACCAAGATACCTGCAGAATGACATGCAATTCACCTGGTTCTACCAACCTGATACTGGGCATTCATACTGTTGGTAATATGATCTTGATTAGGCTTTCAGAAACATTTCTATAAATGGCCAGATGCTAAATATTCACATCTGTCATGCAATTATTTAACTCTGCCACTGTAGCAGGAAAGCAGTCAGAGACAATATGTAAACAGATGGGCATGGCTGTGTTCCAATAAAACTTTATTTATCAAAACAGGTGGTAGGCAGATTTTGACTATAGCTTGCTGACTCTGTTCTAGATTCTAGATTCTTTAGACCAGAATTCCTAGTTGCTGGCCTTACCTTCTTATCCTGAGATTACTTAAGCGAAAGTGTGTGCATGCACACAATCTAGGGCAGGGTATGGGGGACAAGAAAAGCTGAGGTTCTTCAGATAGAGGACTTTCCTAAAGACTAGGGCAAAAAACAATTACATTGTCTAGAGATATAGCCTGGGCCTAGATTTGAAGCTCTGTGCTAAATTATCCCCAAAACGAATAAACAAAAAATCCAGCAAAACCTTCATAGATTCAAGTTCCATTCTCATTATACTAAACAACTATCACCACTTACACATTAGAATTTATATCACTCTCTCCACCAAAACCAGGTGATACGTAGAAATAATTGTTGAAAGACCCCAAGGAGTTTGGCAAAAGTTGTCCCAGGCATGCGAAGGAGATATCCACTTAGTCTGCTCTCCTTGCCATTTGTAGAAAATCACTGAAATTTCAGAGCAAGCATATGTCTTTCAATTTGATTTGATTTTAGAAGAGCCACTTGCCACAAACCAGAGAGATGTGTCTGATCTGCATAAGCATGTTATGAGCCCCAAGAGTACCTCTGAATGAGGGGTGAAATTCATAAGTTTAGAATATATTATCAGAAATGTGAATAATACTTTCACATTTCCCTGCTTTGAAAGTGTTTCATTTCTTTTTCATCTTATAGATTCTATGCCTTGTTCAAAGATTGAATGGGAAACATACGAGCTAATGTACAGTCATAAAAAAAAAAATTAGCAAATCTGTTAACTGAAAGTCCAGGTTGTATCTCTGTTGCTCTCTCCTCATTTCTTTGACTTACACTTTTCTGACTCACCAGGGTAAAGAAGAAAAGAAAATAATAATGCTGTGTCTGACCTTGAACAGGTAAGCTGACCTTTCACAGAGTCTGGTTTGTTCAGTTTTTATATGTTGGCATCTCTAATCAAGATAGAAAGTCATGCTCAAACTTGATAATACACCCATAGCTAGAGCTCTGAGCCAATCAATTATTATTTTTTCTGCTGAGAACATCAGTTAGTTCTCAGGTCACATCTCTATAACATCATTTCCTCCTTTTTAATTCTGTGAGCTAGGAAAGTTGTCAAAACGTATTCTTCTGTCCCTTGATCCTTTTCTTCCTCTCTCCTTCCTTCTTTCTTTCTCTCATTCTAAACCACACTTATGGCATTCCCACCATGTGTTATGGGATGTGGGGCGTTTGGAATCCAGCAATATGAAAAACATAACATTCTGTGCCTTTGTAGATTCTGAATAATGTAGCCACAGCCTGCTGTGGAATGAACACTTTCTTTCCCTCAAATAGAGTTCTGAGATTCTGAGATAAGATTATCCACTTGGAGGATGAGGCACCTTAACCTTCACATCCTTTTTTTCCCTCTTTCCCTTTTAAATTTATGACACAATTTAGGGAGATTTCAATTCCCATTAATAATATGTGCAATTGATCTACATTTAAGAGAATTTAATCATGTCTTGGTGACAAATTTAGCTTAAAGCAGAGCTTCACTTAGGACTTCCAAGTAAATTTCTGTTGAAAAGGTCAATCTCTAACATTTGTCAGTTAAAGCCCATACCAGACAAATTAAATTTCCCTCCACTTGTCTGGAGCACAAAGACTGTCAATGCCACATACTACCCGCGGTTGTCAATTAGGAAACCCACCCAAAACAACAGAAACCCAAAACATTTTTTAAGAAAAGACCTGAATATGTATTTATTCAAGAGTTACATTTTTTGTCCATACTGAAAAGCTAAAATGGTAATGGAAAAAACAAAACATGATCTTACTGGATAATTACAATCATGTCAATGCCACAAGCATCTGAACATCTATTGTTGAGGAAGGAACTGGGGGAGGCTTTAAGCCCTCACTGAAGCAAATGCCATCTCTCAGGGAAACAAAAGCACCTGAACCATGGAACTTAACATGCAATCATCATCAAGGACAAAGCTTGAAAAAAATCATGGTGCCCATGTGGTGCTGAAGGCAGGTTGTGTTGTGGAGAGGTGAAAGTCCAGGTTGTTTTGAATTTCTGGAAAAAAGGTTCATGGAACAGAAAGGATATAAATAGTCAATATAGACAGACAGTGCTATAGAGATCTGATGATAGGTGTTGTGTTGTGTTTTTTTCTTTTTCATCTCTGTTTTTTTCATTTTCTACATGGATTATTATACTAAAAAGATAATTTAAAATATTTGAAGAGAGAGCTTGGACAAAAGAGAAAATAAAAGGATTATTCTACAATTTCCACAGGTCAGTCTCAGATCAAACAAGTCTCAGATCTGGTTTCTCCGCCGCTTGGCCCACAATTAGTAAATCGCTCATCATTTACTCGGAAGAAAAGGACTCATGGCCAAATATCTACAGATGATTTTTTCCTTTGGCGTGAGCAGCAAAGGACTGAGATTTGGCAGATCTTACAAAAAAAGACTGCATTCATTGTTCCAGCAAATCAGCAGCAAATCAGGCTATCTCTGACCACCATGGTGTGAAGGCGGGGGGGGGGGGTGGGAACGCGGGGAGGGAGTAAAGAACACCTTCAGGAGAGGGAAAGCTGGGATGGGGTGCCCACTGCTTTATTTACATGGCTATCTTCTTTTTTAAAATATATTTTTACTGATTTCAGTGAGGAAGGGAGAGGGAGAGAGAGAGAGAGAAAAACATCAAAGATGAGAACCATTGATTGGCTGCCTCCTGCATGCCCTACACTGGGGATCGAGCCTGCATATGCCTTGACTGAGAATCAAACCATGACCTCCTGGTTTATAGGTCAATGCTCAACCACTGAGCCATGCAGTACATGCCTATTTTCTAATAACTAGGAAGACCTGGTGTGTTGTTGTTTTTTAAATCCTTAATTTCATATATCACACACACAAACACACACCTCCTCATCTTGGGTTGAGTGACAACCCTAACTAAGCTGTCCCGAGATTACAGAGGAGGCAGTCTTTTCCAAGCACCCTGTGATTACTATCGATCTGTTCAGCTCGTTGAAACTCAACATTATCAGGCTGGTCATGAAAGAAGGATGGATGTTATTAAAGATCCTGAGTAGCTGCTCTGCAGGTATCATTTATTAGAAGTAAACTAAATATACCGACTTTCAAGCATACAGAAGGATTATGTAGCAGATTCACTGCCTTTCCAGAATCTTGAACCTCAACTGTCCAAGAGTACAGACAGGATTAAGTGGTAAGCACCTACTCTCTCCAAGTGTGATATGGAAGCTCAACTTTATTAGACAATACAAATAACTGAGCAAAGCTAAGACTGGAGTAGTTGGACTCAATAACCAGCAGTTATTTATTAAGCTATCATATATCCAGGACTACGCCAGCCACTAACCAGAGAACATTCAGAAAGAGAAGACCAGCAACATAGGAGAGGCCTATGACTTTGAAACATAGTGGTCTTTGTAGACCAAGAGTCAAAGTCTTCTGAAATATCAGTTCCAACAGATTCACAAACACTAATGAAGTACCAATGGGCACATGTCAGTAACATAAAAGAATATTAATTCATTAATTATAATTAATATTAAGATCAATTAATAATTGCTTATGATTACAATATTTCAACAAATCCAGTACAATTCAGTAAGTTGTTAAGCCTATGTAAAAGTTGACATGGTAAAATAAAATTTAAAAATGTGTTAATTGAGAGGGCAATGGGGGAAAAGGAGGACATATGTAATACTTTCAACAATAAATTTTTTTTAAATGTGTTAATTTATACTATTTTGAGATAACATCACCATTTGATCTCATCAATAATTCATACAATCTTCCTTATAGTATTTTTGGTTAAAAAGAATAGATTAAGATGGCAAAATTGCACCTGACATTCAATAACCTTGGATTAAAGGGTTATTGGAAAATGAAAAATGTTATTACTGTGTCACAGAGTTAAAACACTAAATTTAAATGTAAACTCCCAATAAAAAAGGAGATAGATAGTGCATGGCACATAGTAGGCTTCTAAACAGTGGTAACTTTCATTAGTAGGACAAATAATTAGCTTACAAAAAAACTTGACAAGTGACACAGAATCACCTTAAATAAGAAATCCAGTGCTGAGCACGTCAGAGATTTCCTTTTATAAGCTACAGTCTCTAATGCTTAAATGACTATAATTTTCATTACAAATGCATTGTTTCCTAAAGTGTTGGCAATTTACTGAATACCCTGTATTTTTGTTTTCTTTCTCGCCCATACAGAGACACTATATTTGAAGATGAAGTATCTATGTAGAAAAAGTCACAAAACTGTGTGCTCACCAGGTTAAGTTTCTACTTTTTCCTCTGTCACCAACTTACGGGGTGATATGAAGCAAATCCCCAACCTTTTGGACCTTGGTTTTAGCAACTATAAAAGGGGACAGGTCTGGTTTTCCTCTGCCTTCCATGGTTTCATGGAAGATTCTACATGGTAAAGAGAATCTGATAATGTTCTTTGAATTCTTAGAAAAAAAAACATGGAACATAAACCCTTTTCCATTCTTCAAAAGCTAAAGCATGATATATTTTATAGACTGAATGAAAATAATAAAATATTAGGGGTCTAATAAAGAGATCAAGTCTCCAGCTTTCTAACGTTATAGCCTCTTGAGTAAGTTCAGGGTGACCCAGGCCTGCTCAAAATTATAAGGTATTTGAGGCTATCCTGTTCATTAAAGTGATTAGAGCCTTTTCTTTTCTTTCTTCTTCTTCTTTTTAAATGCTAGAAAAAGCATTGAAAGTAAGTCAAAAGATGAAGCTGTGAGCAGTATAGGGGAAGTCATCAAGACTGTAGAATCTCAGAGGGAAGGTGGGGTGGGTAGGTGGTTGGGTGGGAAAAGATTAACCAAATAACATATATGCTTATTTGCATAACCTATGGACACAGACAAAAGTGTGGTGAAGGACTGGGAGGGGGGCAGGGGACCTAGAAGGGGTCAATGGGGAATAAGGGGGACACCTGTAATACTCTCAACAATAAAGATTTAAAAAAAAAAAAAAGACTGCCTTCTTTACCAAGGATGTGGTGTTAGGGTTTTTCTAAGTACCCAGAAATGGTAGATAACCAACAAATATTCCTTGAATGCGAGTTTTCTATCCTACTTTTACTCTTGAGAAATCAATGAGCCTTGGTTACATGACATAAAATGAGGGTAGCACTATTTTGCTTTGTTGGCCTCAGAAGTTTCTATCCCATGTCCAATTCAAGTGTCACTTCAGTGGCCTTATCAGATAAAAATAACCTACTCTCCACTGGACTGAATATCCTATTTACATACAAAAAAAAATACAGCCAATCATACAATATATGAAACCATGTCTTATTTCCTTAATTAGGTGGTAAGTTCTTATGATTTTATAGAAGAACCCAAGTCCTAGCCCTCACCACAGCGTTGTGTCAGACACTGGAGGGATGGAACGAAAGTCATGTTCAATAAATTAATTAACCACACATGTGAAAGACTCTGGAAGATTTGAAAGCATTTCAAATTGCAAGGTGCTGTTTTAAGGGAGAGGCCTATGTGGCACAGGACCTGCTGGAGAAAAATTATTCACAAAACATGGAGGTCATTCCAATCAATCCTTTCTTTCAATGGGTGGTTGATTAAAAAGAACAGAATGCCTGTCTTGGGTTATGTATTCATAAAATAGATACAATTCGTCTATAGCTTCAGAGAATGATGGAAAGAGTCAAGATGTTACTTTCTGAGACCGCTGGCTGAGGCATCTTGGGACTCATCCCCATTCTCTGGTTCTCCAGGCAGCCCAGACATTGGCCAAAGCCAGACCTCTTGTCTTATGACTTTTACTAGTAGTAGCTCTAGTGGGCAGACAATCCGACCACTGCTCCTGCCAACTTTCCTGCATGCAAAGCACTGGAGAACCAAGATTCCAGGGCCTTGCCACCCCAAGAACATTCCACTGCCAAAAGAAGTGGCACCATCACCTGTGAGCTTGTTAGAGCACAGTGTCACACCACACACACAGGTAACGACATAGAGCCCCAGGTAAGTGGTGCACACAGTAAAGCATAAGACACAGTGCCCTAGGCCCGTGGTCGGCAAACGGCGGCTCGCGAGCCACATGCGGCTCTTTGGCTCCTTGAGTGTGGCTCTTCCACAAAATACCACGGCCTGGGCGAGTCTATTTTGAAGAAGTGGCGTTAGAAGATGTTTAAGTTTAAAAAATTTGGCTCTCAAAAGAAATTTCAATCGTTGTACAATTGGTATTTGGCTCTGTTGACTAATGAGTTTGCCAACCACTGCCCTAGGCTAAGGTGATCCAGTAGGTCCTCGGGTTACTTCGGAGACCCGTTCCTACAGGGGACGTAAGTGGTTTTCGCTGTAAGTTGGAACCCACCTACATAAGCACCTATGTCACTCACATGGAGCACATCACAGCAGTTATGAAGTGAAACAGTAAAAAAAAATTAACAGAAAGATAACAATTCCTGACCTTTACTTGTGGTAAATAAATAATAAAAAACATAAAGCACATATGTACATACGTCGAAATGACAGAACTTTTTTTTTAATAAATAAATGGGAGATGGCGATGTAATCACGACACGACATACGTTGAGTACAACATAACCTGAGGACCATCTGTATTAGGAACCCCTGTTATTGCCATTATCTTTACACCGATGTTTCTCAAAGTGCATTGTATCAAGGACCAGTGTCTGGGGTGAATCCTCTGGGGTGTTTGTAAAAATACAGATTTCTGAGCTCTATCACATATCTACTGAGTTGACTGGTGTGGGGAGAAGCAATCTGAATTTTTAAATAATCAGTCCAGGTGATTCTGATACACACAGCCTTATTCTTGGAAGGAGGCTGACTCTGAAGACCTTGGGTCCATTTCTCTCTCACCCTTCTCCCTCTGGCATTCAGAACTCTGACATTTCAGGTTGACTTTCTATTTCCCTCTATTTACACAGATTGAACCTTTTCCCTATCTCTAAACCATCTGAGGACTGTTTTCCTTTAATAAAATGGCTACACTCCTGACTAAGGAATGTGATAAACCTACTGCCAATTACCTAATTGATCTGACAATCTGATTAGACTCAGAAAGGGGAAGGTTTCCTCAGTGCGGCCTCATAGGAAAGGAGAAAGCCAAACAAAGGCACATGTAATTAAAATGTGATCGCTGGTGAGGGGTATGTAAGATCCGCCCTGAGAGGCATCAGTGATGGGAACACTTTTCTAAATGACATCTGAGGGAAGACAAAGGAACACAAGACGGTCAAATAATCAGAGCACTACTAGGGGAGAACGCTCAACAGAAACATAGGGCACTTGGCTCCATTGCAGCTCACCAGGAACTTTGAAATTAACAAAACATGCTCATGATTTTTGGTGGGGAGAACTTAGTTACTGGCCCCATCTGCTGGGACACTGTAAACAGCCACCCCCCCCCACCCCCGCCCATAGAAACCACTTATTGGCATCAATTGTGATTATACAAATTATATTTTCTGTACAACTATGCTGAAAGGAAAATCTTGGGTATATATTTCAACAGGAATTGAACACACTGTCATATGGAGCAGAGTTCAGAGCATTGATGCCATCTTGTCATCCTAGTAACCATGCTTGTTCCAGCAACAAAGTCAGCACTCAGCATGTGCTCTGGTTTCAAGGATTATTCCTTTACTATTAATTCATGATCTGTTTTCTTCTCTGACTCCCTTTCAGTAGAGCACATCTTCTGAACTTGGGTAGCCCCCAGGCCTTCAAGAACAGAAAGGCAACATGGCAACTGTGTTATTTTACACAAGCAAAATATCTAGGTCCCAAGAGTACGCTGAGGAATAGAATATTATTAGCTAATTAAGATAAACTGTCACACTGGAGTGTTTGATTAAATTAATTAATCAAACTGATGATGGGTCTGGAGGGAGTAGGAAGCTGTTTTTATAGTGCACCTGGTAAAGTGTGCTATTAGACAGCGGCCCCTTAGAAATTTAAAGAAAAATTATTTTTAGATGAGAGATAAATATGTTAGCATATAGTAGACAGAGTGAGCGGAATGAATGACAATGCCTATGTAGAGTAGATACCAAATACACGAATGAGTGGACAGGTTTGACTCTAGAGTTCCCTTGACCCATATCAATACACTAAAGTAATCAGAAGTGTCCATTCAGATCCTCTTTAAATTGAATGCAGTGATTTCCCCTTTGACAATTATACAAGACTAGAGGCCTGATGCACAAAATTCATGCAAGAGTAGGCCTTCCTTGTGCTGGCTGCCAGCACTGGCTCCCCTCTGGCACCCGGGACCTGGGCTTCCCTCCAGCCGCCAGCAGGCACCCGGGACCCGGGCTTCCCTTGCAGTCCTGGCTTCCTCTGGGAGGTCATCCAGAAGGACATCTGGTCTAATTAGCATATTATGCTTTTATTATTATAGATAACAAATTGAAACAGACCAAAAAAGAATCAACATTACAGACTTTCATTTTAATTTAAGACTCAATGAACCAATTCATCCCTCCATTCTTTTTAAAATACATCAAGGAGAATTTAAAGACCTCTAGCTTAATTTGACAATCTACTCCCATGCATAACTCACTGCAAGGATTATATAGTTCTTTCATTTCCTTCTGGGTAGGGGATAGACCATTCCTTCCACTATAGCTTTCTCAATTTGGTAAGCTTCAACAGTGCCGTAATTCCAGCCTACCATTCTATGCCAGACTACATATACATGTGACCCTGACTATGCATGACACATAGCCTTCTCCATATCTGTGAGCCAAGTCACCAGGCATTGTATACCCTATATGAATTTGCTTCTAGGTTAATCTGCAGATGTGAAATTAAATGGAACAGAACAAGATTTTCCCAATAGTCAAATTGACTGGGCTACCTATCAACAGGTCACCAACACTCCTTGGTGACCCTAGAATCAAGCAACTTTTCAAATAGGATTGCAAATGCATTCTATTCCTCTGGTTCAAAAATAAACTTTTAGTCTAAATCCCCTAGAATTTGAGTTATTTTAAACAGATGTGGCTGTTTACCCATTTCAAGTAGTCCCTAGACAATGCCCTCAATCAGAGCAGAGTGTCAGTTGGGAAAGCTCAGTGACTGTCATTCTTATGCTCTATAGAACACCTAATATGTTTCAATATTCCGTGCGAATATTTACCAAAGTATTCTTACAGTTCAAAGCCTTTAAACTTGAATAACAAATGTTGTAGGCACATATGTTGGGACCTAATCAAAGGCCCAGAATTTATTTATTCATTTACTCACTCATCCATTCCAAGAATAGTCCACAATATTTCAAGGAGTCTCCTTCAGACAAGATGTAAATATATAAGTATTGTTCCTACTCATTTATAGTTCACAGTGTGTACTAAAGGGATTTACATAAATTAAACCTCATATATGATCTACAGAATTCCATGTTTCAAAGGAAAAAATAGTATGGTCTTTTTTATAGTTTCTAAAACCCCCTCAATAAATCACAGGTGGGGGGGAAGACCCATTTGAAAATATTATCAACTGTCCCCTACTCTCACCCAAGGATTGAATTATTGTTACCACATGCTTTGTCTAGTCTAGTTTAAAACAAGTAGAAAATTACTACAGATAATTTTAAGGGTCCAGGAAAGGTAATCTCCTTTGTGGTTTTTGTTTGTTTGTTTTTATTTTTAGAAGATGCACAGGGAAAAAATGTGAGTAAAAAGAAATAGGAGAAGAAGAGTAAAGGAAGAATTCAGCTCAAACGCCAAAATAAACATTTTTATTCAATACTTCATGGTCTTCAAAAATAGATAATTACGTGCCCAGCTTTTCAGGCCAGCGGCATGAGGCTGAATACATCATCAGTTCTGCTATCAAACATGAGTTTGCAAGTAAACAGGAAGTTTGTCTTAGAAAATGAAGCTTTTTGTTTTCATAGAAGTTCTTTATTAATAACAGAGATGGACTTGCAACTACTTACTACAGCTGTGGCTCTCTCCCTGACATATGGAGCTCCTTAAAGGAGGAAAACAAAATACAAGTCTGGGATCTCTTAGCAAATTCAATTCCGTTTATTTTCCGGAGGGGTGGGAGTGAAGCAGCAGGTGGCAAATTCATTTTTATCGAATAATGTTTGATCATGTGACATATTGTCTTTCTAGTTACTAGTAATATAGCTCAATGAAAAGCAAATTGAGAAAACTTGTCAGCATGTGAGGAGTGTGTGTGTGTGTGTGTGTGTGTGTGTGTGTGGTGTAAACAGGAAGGTGTTTACGGTAAAGGTGAGGGAAGAACTTGGTCTAGTCTGTTACATGCCCCACATAGGAAAACTTTTAAGTCACTAGTTCCAATCCAGGTGGAGAGCAGTTTAAGGCAATTATGTAGGCTGTGGAGAACATCTTTATTAAATGAGACCTGGTGATCTCAGGCCAGGTCCTTAGAAAAATGAACTTACAAAAATAACCCCAAGACTGACGGTAGCAATGCTGGGGACCTCCAAAGTGGGGTGACAAAGGCTGTGTGGAATAAACCTGTGTAGCCTATGAAGGAAGAAAAGAAATTGTGGGGCCTTAACTGGTTTGGCTCAGTGGACAGAGCATTGGCCTGCGGACTCAAGGGTCCCAGCTTCGATTCTGGTCAAGGGCATGTACCTTGGTTGCGGGCACATCCCCAGTAGGGGGTGTGCAGGAGGCATCTGATTGATGTTTCTCTCTCATCGATGTTTCTAACTCCCTCTCCCTTCCTCTCTGTAAAAAAATCAATAAAATATATTTTGGGGGGAAAAAAAAGAAAGAAAGAAAGAAAGAAAGAAAAAAAGAAAGAAAGAAAGAAAGAAAGAAAGAAAGAAAGAAAGAAAGAAAGAAAGAAAGAAAGAAAGAAAGAAAAGGAATTGAGGGAGCCAGCTGTCAGCCCACCAGGAAAAGTAGTTGCTCAAGAGTGTCAAAGTTATACCTAGTTTTCGATGCATGGAATACCAGGAAAACAAAGCTTTTAAACAGGTAAAACAAAAAGTGACTTGTTATTTTTCTGATATGATTGACATTACGAAGGATCCCAAACTCTGGAAGAAGAGCCAGGGATGTACCTTTTCTATCAATTCGACCTTGGTCTGAAATATTAGTATTTGACGATCCCACTATAAAAAAGCAATTTTTGTAATTAGACTTTTCTACCACCTCCATATTGCTTCCACAGTGAAAACTTGCCTGGCTGCATGTCTGTATGTGTGTGACTCAAAATATATTCTTCCTTTCCAACATCCAAATTCCTTATAGGGAATTCCCTCAACACCACTGATAAGGGTCATGGGTGGAATGGTCAAAAACAAGCGCCTACTTCTCATTGTGGAATTCTAAGGGGTGGGAATCCTCTTCCCTTTACTTTTAGGGTCACAGAATGATCCTATAACCAAAGCTTAGCCAACGGGGCCCACTAGCCCAGGATTTTGAACTTTAAGTGAGAATATAAGCATGGAAAAAACATTGGGGGGTTGGACATTTGCTATCAGCATCCTGGCCTGATGGTTACTGAAGTCCCTGTTTTCTAGTTCTTGTTCGGGCTTGGCCACCACCTATTCCTAAGCTGGGACTTCACCCCAATTGATTGTCTAAGCAAGCACCAATTCTCCTGCAAGTGAACTTTCCTTAAATTAAATTAGCTACACCTAGTCCCTGATGCTTGCAAACAGAAAACACTGCCTGACAATGTTTATTTGCACAGGTAACTTCAAAAAAACCATGCCGTGGCCAACATTTCAACAAGCTCCTAGGACATCATGAACACCTCTCACCCTCTTGGTTCTTTTATAAAAAGGTTTTTAAATGTCTCCATGTTTCTACTTCCAGCCTTGTCATTTGCTCTTCGTATTTCTTTAAATCCGTGCTGATCAGCTGCAACTCTCCCCAATGATGTCCCAAACACTATTAAAATAAATCCACCTACAGCTCTGAGCCTGCTAATGATCCTCCCACCCAATTAGATGTCTGACAGCCAACTTCTTCAGCAGGATTTCTGTCCTTCTGTTGGGCTTTCTATGCAGGAGTTTTATAGGTAGATTAGGCACTACTTAACCACCCACATCCATAATCTTTGTCCTCTGTTTATTCATTAAAGAACAACCATTCCCAAATCTACATGGTACAGGGAGCCACAATCCCAGGATCCAACAAATGGCCACAATCCCTAGGTCCAACAAATGGCCACAAAAATGCAAGGATCAGAAGATGCATTTTTGCATGGAGTGCCAGAAGTTGGTTCTCAGGGTGCAGATCTAGGTTACACTGCTAAGGAGATGTAGGTGGTATGGCTGACAGAGTCAGAGCCAGCCTTGTGGGGGAGTGAAAGACAAGTGGGACTGCTAGCCTGATTATATCATTCTCCTTTTCTCTCTCTCTCTCTTTTTTTAATCCTTCCTTACTTTTTTCCCAAGGAAATGGCTCCTGGTTTTATTTATCACTCTGATGGTTTCCTCCTCTGTTCTAAGCCATTGATTTCTGCCTTTACCTTTATGATTGCCTTTTCCCATAAACCTTAAAAGACAAGTATTTATACTCTGTCCCCAGTTCTGCTTAAGGGACCTACTGACTTCTCTTATGAGATTAGTGCTGGCATTTCTTCCTTTCTTTCCCTTAATTTATGAATTAGTTATTTTTCTATTTATATGTTTCTTAAGTGTTTACCCAGCAGATTTTTACTCCTATGTCATTCATTTCTCAAAACAATCTTTCCCAGTGGTGAAGGACACAACCCAATGTTTTACTAGTAGGTAATGGTACTGTTGGGATGAGACACCAGCACAAAATCATGATTTTTTGTTTGTCTTTTGCTTTTCTCCCCTGTAGTAGTTAAAAACCAACCCATTTGTTCTTCCTTTTGGTCTACACATGAACCCAGGTGGCAGCCCCCACTGAGCCCTAGGGACTTAACAATAGGGTTTGGCAAGAAAAGTGAAATATGTTCTATTGGGACTGAGAATTCAACTAGGCACTAATGGGGAAAGAAGAAAGGAAGGGATGAGAGATACCAAAGAAAAATAAGTAAGCATCACCCTGCCCTATTACATCGTCCAGCCCTCCTGCCGCTAAATTGTCAATCTCTCTTTATAGTAGCCACACCACGAGTGGTATAACCATGCAGTCAGTTGCCTAGTCTATAATCCTAAAAGTCATCCAAGGCTATTCCATCTCACTACTCTAACTCCCCAGCCCTCATGGTCTACCTCACATCCTTTTGATTCTATCTCTTTACTATTACTTAAATCCATTCTGCCACCAGGGATTACTACCTTTTGCTAACATCTATAGTTGCTCCAGAACTGGTGTCCTTGCTTCCAGGATCGCATTTCCACAAATTATTTTCCTAACAGCATATTCAAAGAGCTCTCTATGCAGTCTTTTGATGACTCCCAAGGCTTTCAGGAGATCCTCCACAATGTCCACATGACACCAGCATGGCTCTCTAAATTCAACAATTACCACTTGACCAAATAAACCCTCCCTGCTAGATATATGGAAATACTTTTCAATACCAGGCTACCTCTTTTTATTTCACCAGCACATGCTTTTTGTTCATTATATCGCATATTTTTTTCTCATTGGGATGTCACTTCCTTCTTTGAAAGGCATCACCTACTCATACTATCTAATAAAAGGGGAATATGCAAATTAACCGTCACTCCATCACAAAGATGGTGGGGCACTCAGCCACAATATGGTGGCATCCAGTTCTCTCAGCCCCGCTGGAGTCCCCCAGTCCTGGGGGGGCTGCTGCTGAGAGCGGGCAGCATGCATGGCCTAGTGGAATGCTTGCTTCCTTGCCGCAGCGATGAGGCAAGCGTTCCGCACCCGGCCGTGGATGAACCTCTGGGCTGCGGAGAGCCTCTGATTCGTGCGCAGGGCTACTAGTACCTTATAAGGTCCCCTCTATTGGAACACCGCCCCCCCCCCAAATTGTGGCTTCCCATCCTGAGTTCTCATGGTTGTCTCTCTTATGAGTTTCCATTGCACTTTGTTTTTGAATCTGAAACTGTTTTTGAATCTTAATTGTGAAACTGCGTACTTTTAACACACTGTTTGTTGACTTACTCCTCTTTTGTAACAAGATTGTGAGTTACTTGAGTTCAGAAACCATGTTTTAGTCAATATATCCCCAATGGCTTTCACAGTTTCTAACAACAATGTCTGTTGAGTAGAATTGAAATCAGAAGTCATATTGCTTATTTGAGGTAAGGCATGACAGTCATAGCCATGTTCAGATATGGTCTGTCTGGGATCTGTAGTGTCTCTACTATTGGAATAGTAGCTAAGCTGTCAGTCCTTTCCCCAGGTCTCCTTGGCCTCACCACTATATTGTACTTAAACCTACTCCCAACTGCCTGTGGCTTTTCTCTAGTTGCAGGGCCTCCTCTTCTCCTCCAGTGCCTGCAGAGACAGGCAGGAGGTGCCAGAGAATTATCCCCTGCAGCAGTCCTCAACCAATGACAGATAAGAGTTGGAGTATAAATAATCAAAATCTATCAACTTTAATATCAGCTAAGAAAGGAGTGTAAGTTCTACACTCACCGACTTTCCCAGTGAGATTAAGCTCCAATCATCCACAGTATTGACTAGCTGGAAAATGTGCCCTGTATTAGCTGGCTTCCTATGCCTGCCTCACTTCCCCACTCTCCAAATGTTGTTTCCAGGGATCATGTCATGAATAAATAACTTGCTCCAGAATCCTACTCTCAGAGTCTTTTTCTAGGGAACTCAACTAAGACAGTACACAATACTATTTTTTAAGTTAAAAACAGTTATGTAACTCTATGAAGTAGGAACTAATATTACCTTAGTTGTACATATGAAGAAACTGAGGTACAGAAAGGTTAAACTTCCATTAAGTTGAGGCTATGTAATTGAAGGACAATCAACCACAAGTAGGGCTGTATGGGGTTTTTTCTCCACCAGCTTTGATCTTCCACTGGTCCTTTTCCCATCTTTAATTAAAACGTTCACATGCCAGTTGTTAATGGTGTCCTCCATTCAAAAGGCTGCCCTCTGGATAAGGTTTATAGCCTAGCACCTAACATAGGTGAGCTTGGCAACTCAGTTAAGATGCAAGTGAAACTCCATCCCTAAGAAAACTAGAGATCACTCCAGAGTCTTGGAAATAGTATCACCATCATGATGGTCACCCAGGATCTGAGGGATTCATTAACAAGAACTACAAAACAGACCAACATAATGCACGAAGCAAAAATACATATCTATAGTTTTTTAAATGAAAACCAGACAAGTTATAATGATATGCAAGAGACAAATGTATCTACAACATGAGAGACAAGAAGAACACATTAAAATGCTCAACTTCTTAAGCAATCGTAGTATTCAACTTTGAAAAATGAGATTTTCACTATTATATTACAAAATTAACAAAGATTCATTTGAAATAATGTATAAATCTTGTGTAACTTTAAAAAATAGGGACTTGGTATATTGTCAGTGGGAGTATAATTTGGTGGAAAATAATTAAAAATTAATTTGAGCCTCAGCAGGGCGACCCAGTTGGTTGAAGCATTATCCCATACACCAAGAAGTTTGCAGGTTTAAATCCCTAGGTTGTGGGTTTGATTCCTGGTCAGAGCACATACTGGAGACAAACAATCGATGTTTCTCTCCCTCTACCTCTCTCTGCCCTTCCCCTCTTTCTAAAAATAAATTTGAAATTTTATAATAGAAAGCTTACTTAATATAGACCTTACAATCTGATCCAGTGATTTTTAAAATGATTGCTAAACTTTAATCCAGTATTTTTTTCTATATATTTGCCTTAAGAATATAATCCACACCTACATATATGTACATATAAAAATTATTTAAGGAAAATCACCACAATATTTTTATTAGAGCCAATTTAAAGAAATCACCTAAATGCCAACCATGAGAAAAAAGTTATTCAACCATATTTTAAAATACTTAAATGTTAAAATTTTAGCTTTTGAAAGCTACAAATGGCATGGAAAATAATACATAAAGCTTTAAAAGATGTATTGTTTGTATTTTTATATAAGATACAAAGTTACTTTTTTTTAATGTTCATAAACCCAGAAAAGAAGACAGGAAAAAATGCTTCAAGTGAGTAAGACTTATCCTGTATAATAAAAGGCTAATATGCAAATCAACTGAATGGTGGAACAACCAGTCGCTATGATGCACACTGACCACCAGGGGGCAGATACTCAACATAGGAGCTGCCCCCTGGTGATCAGTGAGCTCCCACGGGGGAATCACCGCTCAGCCAGAAGCTGGGCTCACAGCTGCCTAGCGCAGTGGTGGTGGCAGGAGCCTCTCTCACCTCCACAGCAGCGCTAAGCTGTCAGTCGGACATCCCCTGAGGGCTCTCAGACTGTGAGAGGGTGCAGGCCGGGCTGAGGGACCCCCCTCCCAACGCACAAATTTCATGCACCAGACCTCTAGTAATTGATAATGGGATTATGGGTGACTTGTTTTCTTATTTACATTCATGACACTTCCAAACTTTCTGCAACACACACATAATTTTTACATGCAGGTGAAGTGATTTTAAAATATGTATTGACTATGCCTGGGAAGTGAATCTATGGGTGGTTATTCCTGCATAACGGGATACCAGGCATTGAATCAAGAATAAACACCAGCAGGTGAAATAAACAAAATAATGTATGTAGTGTTTCCTTTGCCTGATGCATCCTCCAAATCTAGATGGTGCATGCCTCCTTGCCCATTCCATTTTAATGTTTTCAGTCATAACACCCACTACTGGAGAGTCTTGTGGTGGTTAATGGGTATATGTTAATTTTAAGGGCTCATGGACCTTATGAAGGCATTTGTTTCTACATTTTCAATTAGGGTGGCAATTGACAAGCATAAAAAGCAGCAAAGCCAAGGCTATGCATCTGGTAATGAACTATTTTCTGAATTGAGATAAATGAGGTTGACTGTGCGTGCCAGTTGCTTCTTGTCATCTCCAAGATTTCCAGCAGAATAACTTTTAAAAAATAAAAAAAATGCAATCCAAGACACTCCTGTTTTGTGTTGGCCCTGTGTTGATTTACCACACCACTGTTTCTTCATTTTCTCTAATTTTGTAAATTAATGAACTTTGTTTATTTTGGAAGCTCAAACTGACTCAGCAGGGCTTTCTCAGAGACCAGAAAGAGTGAAGATTTCAAAAGGAAAGCAACAACTAAACCAAATGTATTTTTAATTACCTTTAAATTACATCAATAACAACATTCTCAGCGGGACAAAGAAATCAAATCCTACTTACCATGAGACATCTCATTAGCTTGGGTAAAGGTTTCCCTTCCTCATTTGCTTGGTTTTGTTTTCGGGACCTGACTGCAGATATTTGCAAATTTCATTAATGATGTCCACGGTTGTATGCATAGGACTACATCATTGACTTAGTTTTTGGTTTGTGCCTATTTATTGTGTTCTCTCTGAGGCAAGCGATGGGCTTGCA
The DNA here is from genome assembly GCF_027574615.1 of Eptesicus fuscus. Taxonomy (NCBI): domain Eukaryota; kingdom Metazoa; phylum Chordata; class Mammalia; order Chiroptera; family Vespertilionidae; genus Eptesicus; species Eptesicus fuscus. Next base: position 47,576,143 of record NC_072489.1, read on the forward strand.
TCATTGCCATCGTTTGCCATGTAATAACATAAAAATCATCTTTCTTCTCCCAGCCCTGGGGGAGACAAAACTAAATCAGGACTCTTAGCTCAAGGAAAACATGGATTCTTCTTGCTTACAGATGAAGCAGAGAGAAGTTAGTTGACATTGCCTAAGTTCACCTATTTGCTACTGGAATCATGGATACCATCCAGCTCCTTTAAATTTCTCCCCAGCACATTTTCAATGTCAACACCAAGGAAATTGTCTATATAGTAAAGATAGAGCTTTGCATATTCCCACCAATCTCATAGGCAGACATGATATCTGCTATATCACACAGATTTACATCAAGTTTCAAATTTAAACTTGATCTCAACATTTATTTGAAAAAGAAAAAAAAAACTTTCTTTAGTGCTTATGTGCATGGTATATGCTCAGGGATATATCAAATGATATAAGAACCCAGAATGGTCTTCTAGGAGCTTCCCTTCTAAAGGAAAGGAGGAGATCCATATGTCAATGCCTCAGGCCCAGGAAGAAGAAAAGCACAAAGTGCCATAGAAAAGAATGCATGTGAGGATCAAAGAGACAAAGAAATCACACCCCTGGGCTAGATGGAAGACAAGTACCCTGGATGCTTACACCACGCCTTCAAATAGACCATCAGCTGTTTTTGATAGAACTTCAGGGTTTTAATGGCATCCAGAGGCTCCCTCCTGTCTCTTGGACAAACCCAGGAAACCACAGAAAGATGTTCAGCAAGAGGTGATAAAGTAAGATTACAGCTAAATTATGCCAAGTTTGGAAAAATCCTACCTAGTTATTCCACAGATGGTGCCAAGGGATAGACTCCTGTTGGCCAACTTATATTTAGACATCTGGTCTAGAAGAAGGGGGGAAGTTGGGAGCCATGACTCTGTGGTGAGCCACATAATTTGCTAACTGCAAGAAGTAAACAGCCTTAGCTGGTTTGGCTCAGTGGATAGAGCATTGACCTGCGAAGTGAAGGGTCCCAGGTTCGATTCCAGTCAAGGGCACAAGCCTGGGTTGCGGGCTCAATCCCCAGCAGGGTGTGTGCAAGAGGCAGCTGATCAATGATTCCCTCTCATCATTGATGTTTCTCTCCCTTTCCCTCTCCCTTCCTCTCCGAAATCAATAAAAATATATTTAAAAATTAAAAATAAAAGAAGTAAACATAGATTAAGTAATTTTTAGATAAAAGTGGCATTATACTAAGAAATCAAAAACAATCTCCAAAAAGAAGTATTGAGTGAAAGGAGAAATAGAAACTATAATTACAGACTAATTAGAAAGTAATGAAAATACAAACACTATCAAAACAAGGAGTCTACTACAACTCCACCAAGCAGATAAAATAAATGTTTAAACTCAAATGTTTTAATAATTCAACAGTGAAAATGAAAGTAAAAAAGGCAAAAATTAAATTTAAGAAGCTACAACAAGTAATCACAATCCTTACAAAATCAGGAGAAAGAAATTAATACAAATAAAGACAGAAAAGGATGACAAGAGAGGAGAAAAAAAAAAGAAAAACATTAAAATTGCTTAATAAATCTAGATGTTGCTTCCCAGGGAAGCAAACTTAGTATATTAATAGTAAGCATTTACATGAATCTGGTGAATATAATAAAGGAAAATAAATAAATAAGTTGGAGAAGGAAAATATAAGCATATTGTGTTTAAACAATATATAAATTTCTCTATTTAACTTGATGTTAATATATTTGAAAAATCTAGATGAAATATATACATTTCTAAGAAAACAGATATTATCAAAATATAATAAAGAAAAACTTTCTTGAAAAACTTTCCAGAATTATGGGGAAAGGTTATTAAAAATTAAACTATTAGTCCTTCTTCCCTACCTCTCCTTTTACCCCAAAAAAGCTCTAGTGTAAGGCTATTTTGGCAGTAATTTAAACACAAACATAGGTACATGTGTATGTGTGTGTGTGTGTGTGTGTGCGTGTATTTTTGCATGTGTCACGAAAGTGAATTATAGTAAATGTTGGCCAACTCTACTGTGAACCATGGAAACACTGAAGTTTAACCTTAGGAAGCTCTAGGATGCTTTAAAACAGTCTCACAATTTATTGCCAGTCTCTCCTACAATCTATTGAGAACTCTGTACTATTTCTGATGTTATAACTAAGTCAGTTTCTATCCTCTTTTAACCCCAATCTCATCTATCTCAAGCCAACACTTTTCTCTCATTTGGGGAAGCATTTAAGTTCAACAATTATCCTATATACTAGTAATGAAAAGCTAATATGCAAATTGTCCCCTCGACCAGGAGTTTGACTGGGAGTTTGAACTGAGAGTTCGACCAGGGGGCAGGGCCGGCCCTATAACCACCCACAGCCCCGGCCCCCAGCCAGCCCCCCCACCCCGATCTGGGATGGGGCCAGCTGGCCAACCTTCTGTATCCCCTTCACCCAGCCATCCAGGCCCAGCCCAATCAGCGATCAGGGTGGGCCAGCTGGACCCCACCCGTGCACTAATTCATGCACCGGGCCTCTAGTAAGTTATAATAACAGGTGAGTCTGGTTTAAGTCCATACTTGTTCTGCAAGCAACTCTAGTCATTAGAGTGTGGAAGGTTCAGTTGTAACACCCTGGGGAAGGAGCTGAGTGTGCGATTGAGGCTTGTGCCAAGTGACCGATTTGCCATAATATAAAAGAATCAGCCTCCAGACACAAAGGTCATATGGACCCAGAAATGCTATTTCACCATGCCTCCTTTCCAAGCCAGCAGATGGACACAGACTGGAAAAGAATGATGATACCCACTTCTGCCAAGTGTGTATGAAAGCAGGCGCTTGAATAACTTTGCCAGTAGGAGTATATTCAGTGCAACTATTCGAGAGAACAATTCACTACAGTTTGTGTGAACTTTTGCAATTCCTCATTAGGAATTACTAGGTCAGAGGACTATATCCCAGTATTACATACAACAGTAACACATCTGAAAGGACTTAATGTCCAATACTGGGGGCACTGAAAACATTAAATAAATATTGTCACATATTAAACCAGTAATGTACACTGCTATTTACTGACATGGAATTGTGATTAGTACACACTGATATTAGAAAAAAATAAAGTATACAGATCAAATGTATTATGATTAAACTAGCTATCTATTTGTGTCTATACATACAGAAATAAAGATGCAACACACACACATTATCTTAGGGTGCGGGGATCATGGTGCACAATACATGTGCAGGTATTGCTTTGATGTGGTGGCTGGTTTGGAGGAAGAATGAGGTCTCCAGAGCTCGGCACAGTGGGGAGGAATCCATGTTATATGGCACAACAAGAAAATGACTTTCAAGTTCTCTAGCAATTTTCAGTCCTTCTTGGCATTTTTTTTCTCCCCTATCCATGCCATTCCTTTTTAACGAAGCAAAACCACTTGTCTACATGCATTATTGGAACAACTCTGCTCTCCATGGCCCCTATGTCTGAACTTAGATGTATTCAGCCCCACTTTGCATGTGCAGAAATTCTTTTCTATGGCTGAAGTGGAGGGCAGTGGTTGAAAACTGGGCTCTGGATATCAGGAGGCTGATTTTCTACTAGGGCAGTGGTCAGCAAACTCGCGGCTCTTTGGCCCCTTGAGTGTGGCTTTCCACAAAATACCAAGGCCTGGGCGAGTCTATTTTGAAGAAGTGGCATTAGAAGAAGTTTAAGTTTAAAAAATTTGGCTCTCAAAAGAAATTTGTTGTACTGTTGATATTTGGCTCTGTTGACTAATGAGTTTGCCGACCACTGTACTAGGGTAACTTTTGGGATAAGCTACGTCACAATTCTGTGCCTCTGTTTCTTTATACATAAAATGTGGCTAAGGACAATACTGACTCATGGGTTTCATGAGATGACACAGGAAAGGTGTTCACCAGATCCCTGGCACAGAGGAAACTCTAGGTGCTCCCCAGAAGCAGAAGGTCACACACAAGTTCCCATCCCATCTCTCTCCCCGATCCGCCACTGCAAGAAGTGTACCGTGTGTGGATTTATTATTACCAGTGATAGTAATTGATCCAAGTGTCTCCCGTGAGAGACAAATGAAGCTCTAGGGAGTTGTTTTGATACTGCCCAGATTTTCTCCACTCGACCTAGCCAATGATCATTATCTATTGAGCATCTACACACATACTATGATGGTAATACCCCAGTTTTGGTCACTTGTGTGCCACCTCCCCGGGTTCCACCTGATCCCTGGACCACCCCACGTGCTGTTATTCATGTCACTTGATCTAATATAATAACCATGACTTCATAGGGCTGATGTGCTGTTAATCATCACTAAATGTGCACAAAATAAGTGGTAAAACCTAACATTGTAAATATATCCATTCATGTTTCAACTATGAAAATTACCTGCATTTAAAGCAGAATCATAAGACTTGAATTATTGTTCCAGAGTATTGGCTAATATACTTTTTTTATTTTTTAATTACAGTTGACATTTGATATGATTTTATATTAGTTTCAGGTGTACAGTACAGACAATGACATAATTTACAAAGTTATTTACAATTATATAATTTCAGGTTAGACAATTATATAATTTACTAGCGTTCCTGTTGCAGGAAAAATCCTGCAATAGGATTTCCTGCTGCACTCTACCCCGCCTCCGCTCCTCCCTTGTCACCCGCCTCGCCTTCTCCGCCAGCCCGCCTGCTTTTCCCTTCGCCCCCGGCCCTGACTTCGCTCCTCCCTTCTCCTCCCCTCTCCCCCCCCCCAGCTTGCTTGCTTCTTCGAAGCTTTACTCCCTTATGCAGCTCTTGGCTTCTTTCGACACTGTCTTGATATGCAAATTAGCCGCCATCTTTGTTGGGGTGATTTGCATACTCATCCTGATTGGCTGGTGGGCGTGGCTTGGCTGGTTGACGTGGTTTGGGTGTAGCGAAGGTGCGGTCAATTTGCATATTTGTCTATTATTAGATAGGATGAAGTGTTTGTCTGATAATTCCAGTACCACCTGGCACCATACATAGTTATTACAATATTATTGACTATATTCCCTATGCTGTACTTTACATCCCCATGACTGCTTTGTAACGACCAATTTGTACGTCTTAATCCCTTTACATTTTCACCAAGCCTCCCAACCCCCGCCCCCCTTGCCCAGTCTTTGGCCAATACATTGTTGAGGTTTGCCCTTGGATAAGTCACTTAAATTCTAGACCCCCTTCACCTCATTTGGTCCAGTTCACAGGTGTCTTGTAAAAGTCTGGGGAGAAAATATGCATGAAAGTGTTTTGTAAACTGTAAAGCATTGCACAAGTAGACGGTGTTAATTTTCAGTAGATGTCCAAGAACAATCTGCTGCTGCTTATATGTACAGATCTAGCCTCAACAACCAAGAAGCTGGCTTTTCAAAGAGAAAAGAGCTTCCTTCATCCCTCAGCTCCCTGGCAGATGAGTCACTCAGGACTCCAGCAGGGCGTGCACCCCCAGCCAGGGGCACACTGGGGTCCCCTACTGTTGCAGCACAAATTGTCAACATCTCCCACAGAGTCCAGGAAAGTGAACAGAACCTGCAAATGCCATTTTATTATTTCTCTTGACATTTTTTCCCCAGTCACACAGCCTCAGTTCTATTTTCTCTGCAGATTATCTTTATGCCATCAGCATCAGGAAGACAGGATCCCGAACTCAGTATTGAGCAGTGAGGTCCCCAGGGACAGGAGACCTGACCCCACTCATCACTGTCAGTACCTGCAGCCACAGCACAACCCCTTGTATGCCTCTGCCAATCCCAGGATTCCTGTGGCTGTTCATGTTTCTCTAGGCCAGTGGTTCTCAATCCTGGTTGCACATGACAGTCACATGGGGAAATGTTTAAAAATACTGACCTGGACCCCAGCCCAAAGCAATTTAATTAGGATCTCTTGGTGGGAGTGGGGGCTCAGGCAGCAGTTTATATTAAAGGCTTCTCAAATACGAACATTGCTTGGGAATCACTGCTCTAGGTTAACTGTGGCCAGATGGTAAGGCTGCACCTACTGAGCATGGAGAGAAGTAGGAATACAATTTAATTAATAAGCTTCAGTTGGCTAAATCCCATAAGGCAGAATAACCAAGTCAGAAATGAAACGAAACAAGAAAAACATGATAGCAAGTTGTTATCTTGCTATCTGACAGTCTGCCCGCACCACTTTTTCTCATGAGATGATCTTTTCATTTCTTGCACAATAAGATTTTGTTAAATTGTAGAAACCTGGTCTATAGGAATCCAAATCTATAAAAATCAATCTATAGGAACCAATCTATAGGAACCAATAGATTCCCCAAATCTATAGTAACCAATCTCTGGGGACCAGAAAACCTGCAATTTACGGACTCCCCAGAGCAGCTAAATCCACAGAACTTTAGGGCCACTGCTCTGTATGCAAGTACATTAATTAGAGACTGCAATCCTGTTGACAGTGGAATCCTTTTGGTTGTGCGAGAAGGACTGAGCTATTGGAGCTTTAGAATATAAGCACCCAGACGCTTCCGTAGGTGGCCAGGTGTGGGACCCACATTGCTAATTTTTTTAAAACTTCCTAAAGAACTGCAATTGAGGACGAAGAGGGGGCCGCATACGAAACCTAACAAGCTCATGGGAGGCCTGCATGACAGGCCTTACAAACTCACAGACCTAAAGTAACCAATTGGATGGTCTGAAATGAAAACTTCCTAACTAAAGGTGAGCCATGGATGGTAGGCAGTCCTAGGTGGGTATCTTCTTTGAGAAAGGTCAACCTTTACCTTAACTGAGCCTGTCTATTGCCTTTTTGCATCTACAATTATATACCTTTGGAATGTCAGAGTAATCCCTTTACTCCAGACCCCTCATGGCACAATCACAGCACAGAGACCACAGAACCCCTCACTGTACCTTGTTCCCCACATACCATCTCTATGTGCTGAAATGTTCATTGTTAGCTATTCTACACCCACCAATGTAAAAGAAGTGTCTATTTGTTTTTTTTGTGTGTGTTTTGTGGTGTTTTTTTTTGTTGTTTTTTTTTTTAAATATATTTTATTGATTTTTTACAGAGAGGAAGGTAGAGGGGATAGAGAGTTAGAAACATCGATGAGAGAGAAACATCAATCAGCTGCCTCTTGCACACCCCCTACTGGGGATGTGCCCGCAACCAAGGTACATGCCCTTGACCAGAATCGAACCTGGGACCCTTGAGTCCGCAGGCCGACGCTCTATCCACTGAGCCAAACCGGTTTCGGCAGAAGTGTCATTTGTATACCTTTTTATCCAACTTCAGAGATTTCCCCTTTCCTTTGTCCTGCTCCCTCATCTATGTAATGCCCTTGCATCTTCCCTTTGATTCTGATGTATAAAATAAGCGGTAAAGCTGCCATTTTCTAGAGCATTTTCTCAATCTGTTGAGATTTTGCTTCCCAACAGTTGTCATCAATTTGGCTCAAATAAACTCATCAAAATTCTTACAGGTTTGGACATTTCTTATGTCAAAACAATAGACAGAGGGATGGTGAGCCTCTATTATGATGGCAGTGCCACTGGGCCTTACAAGGAAAAAGAAATGCAGGGACCACATTGCTCCAGTATCTTCTCTTTGGCCAGGCAAGATGGCTCCTTTTGGATGTCCCAAATACACCTCAAAATCAACTTCTCTGAAACTGAATTTAGGATCTTCTCCCCCAAAATGGCTCCTGCTCTAGAGTGTCCTCTCCTCTGTGTCATTCTCTTCAGACTAAGAAATAGAAGGTCTCCTTTTCCAGGAACTTGCCTTTTGCACAGAAGGGAACACACATTTAGAAAGTGTTTAAAGCAGTGGGTACTAGAATGTTCATTATTCAGTGCTGGAACCCAAGGCTCCCAGGCATTAGTAAACAAATTGATGAACACTGTGGATGGATTTAAAAGAACGAGAAATGCCGCTGGAACTGAAATATACCGATTCTTCATCTAAAAGTCTTATAAGTAAAGACCCAGGAAGGGATTTCATGCATTTTCATGTAAAGGTGATGGTGTTTACATCTCTGAAGCCCAGGTCTCAGTAATGCTGGCCAATGGGGATTCAGAGAATGACCACAGGATGAAATGCAACTTAATTCTGTCTGTTAAGGAGAGAGGAGCTCACCCTGCTGGGTGCTGTGAGTACTGAGGCAGCTACTGTGGCCTGAACAAATGGAAACCCAAGCCAATCACTGCTTCAACTGCCTGGTTTGCTTTTCAGTGGGGCTTTGAGGCATACAGACAGATGGCGAGCTGGTTCTGGTCTGAGTTCATGGCTTAACACAGAAAAATAAGTTTTTCTGTAAGTCTTAAAGGCAGGACAGGACGAAGCCCCCAGACCAGGTCATCTATTTCCACTCTGCATGGGGCTACTGGAACTGAGCACTTGGGGGACAGAACCATAAGAAGTTCCCTGTGTCCAGACCACATTCTTTTAGGTGACAAGGGGAAAAACAAGAGTCACCTGCCACTCACGGAGAAAAGGCAATCAGATCTCATCCCTGCTTTGCTCTTAAGTTCCCTCAAACCAGACAACCAACACGTACACCCAGGCAGAGGGGAGACCACAGTGAATCCCCATCTCCCCCAACTCTGTGATTGGCTTCAAAACACTGTCCTCAGTTATCTCAATAAGCACTTAGAAAGTAACTCAGAGCCTATTAAAACACCTTTGATGGAGCTTGCTCCCTCAAGCAAACCATAAACTCCCAGAATTTACAAGATTTGCTGGGGGAAGGAGGAAGATGCTGGGTTTTAAAATCAAAGTTATTAACTTGCTATTAATACTGTTTTCCCCTGTTCTCCCATTGGAATAGTGATAAACTAAAAATTCCAGAAACTGTAACAACCTGCTACATTTTAAGGTTCATATCATTAGATGAACTCTCCTGGACTTTTATGGGGTGACTTGTAAGTGTGTTCTAACAAAAAGCCACAGGACATTTTCCCCTAAAGGCCTCGGGCTGTGTGATCAACATTTATAACCACAGTGCAGAGCAGTGAGATAATACTGTATGTCACTCTCTTCACAATCAAAATTCTGGGGGATAGACCAAGTAGGTCAGTGAGATAGATGGGGACCAATGGCAGCCACACCATCATTAATAAGTAGAGGAAACTTGGATAAGACCAGTCTCCTCTCCAGACCTCAATTTCATCAACAACTCTAAGAGGCATGGGTTGATCTAGACAACTTTGAGGATCCCTTTCTAAAATACAATCCTATCATCCTATTAGCTCATTAGCCAGGAGAGCATCAATCAGCTACTTCTAGGCTTATGTGACTGGCTAATGTGAGACACAATTCTCTTCTCTGCAAGTTACATGGGACGGAAGTGTGCCCCTCTTGGGCTTGACCCAATGTCTGACCCTTCACCTTCCTTCTCCCCTCAATACAAGCTCATCATTGACTTTAAACTCTCTTTGGCTCTTTGCTTAGTTTCAGATTAGTGGTGCTGTGCGCTGGCAGGGGTGGGCTGCACCATTTCCAAGCCCGCAGATGAACGGAGATGGAACTATGAGGAGATGGGACTATGACGGGGGCAAGGAGCCAGTCTCTGCAGAGGAAAGTGTCAGCTTTTAATTAAGCAGGAGCCCAGTGGCTGCTTATCTGCGGCCCAGACCTGCATTTGGAAACTCCTGGATATCTCAAACACAGCTCAAACTCATCCTTTCTAAGACTGAACTTGTAATCTTCTCCCAAATTGGGTCCCCTGCCAGTTTCCTCTCTCAGGGAATGGTTCTGTTATCTGTCCTGTTAGGCACTCCAGACACCTAGCCTTCACCCTTGACACCCCCATTTCCTTTATCTGGTTGATCCCCAAGTCTTATCTTTTACCCCTTGAGCATTTCTTAAATAGGAATAAATCAATGCATTTCACTCCAATAGGACCTTAACCTATGCAGGTCTTTCTCTCCTGATTTTCTGCAGTATTTTCCTACATGATTTGGCAGCATTCCATCTTGGACCTTTAGAAATGCATGTCTGTCCATTTCTCTCCCTCCCCATGGGACTCCACTCCCATCTGTCCTCCCTTTCCTCCTACTCGCCCCACCATTTCACACCCTTCCCCATTCCAGTCCCCCAAGAGGTCCCTGTTCTCTCTTCTTGTCATGACTCTCCCCTCCACAGGCCAATACCTCTGCTGGAAGCCCCGCACCCTCCCTCCCCACCCCATCCCACTTCCCGGGTCAACTTCTACATACCTCTTCTTCATTCCTTTCTCAAAAAAGTCCTTCCTGTCCCTCTTGTCTAGCTTGAATCCTCTAAGCATACATTTTTAAATATATTTTTATTGATTTCAGAGAGGAAGGGAGAGGGAGAAATAGAAACATCAATGATGAGAGAGAATCATTGATCAGCTGCCTCCTGCACATCCCACACTGGGGATCGAACCCACAACCTGGGCATGTGACCTGACTGGGAATTGAACTATGATCTCCTGGTTCATAGGTCGATGCTCAATCACTGAGCCACACCCAGCCAGGCTCTAATCATACATTTTTATAAGTATAAATATCCATACAGCTCAGTGTTTAACTATGAATACCTATTTATTTTTAATTTTAGTGGAGTCTGTCCTGAACTTCATGTGACCAAAAATTATTTTTTATTTTGCTCTCCCAAATGTTCCCAGGGTCTGGTACATCTATCTAACACACTCTAACGTATTTACTAAGGGAATGAAGCATATAGATGCTGATAACAATAGGTTTTACTACTCCCCATCACACCATCAGTCATCCCAGGTCCAAGTCCTTGCTTTTAATCTTATGATTTTCTCTGCTAGAGACTTCTTCCACACAAAGTTTCCTGTACCCACCCCTTTACTAAGAAGTGTCTACTTTTCCAAAATGTTCATTTTTTTGTTCCATCACTACATACAGTGTCACCAAAGCAAGGGCCCAGTTTCTTTGGTGAACACTGACATTTCTTTCTCTCAGGTTCTGCTTTAACCCAGGAAGCCAAGATTCTGCCCTTCCCCTGTCTAAACCAGATGTGCTTATTTCTCTCTCTGCACTGTCGCCTGTGCATTCCCACCTCACCCCCCAAGTCCCTATTTCTTCCCCTAGATTTCCCTTTGAGCCTTATCTCTATTTATTTCTCCTTTCTCTGAATTCTTACTAGTTTTATTGGCTTGACTATCCCCTACCTATATACACTTCATATCCACCCAATTATACAAACCACATACTTTTCCCGGCCTCGGAGCCTGGAGCCACATGGCTACCTCTGCTCGCCTTGGTCTCCCTTCACTTCTCACCTGGCCAACTTTTCTCAGCTTACAGGTCTCCCCTGACCAGTCAACCCAAAGAAAGCCTTCCTGCTCTGCCCACTCCGGACAGCACTGGTTTTCCCTTCCATATAGGATCTAGCCCAGCATGCAGTGAACTTTGTGTTTTCCTTTTTAACATGTGTCCTCCTCAGTAAATTCTAAGCCTCTTGTGGACAGGTATCGCCACCGCTACAAACAGTACTAAAACCTTGCAGAGTCCCTGGCACATAGTAAGTGCTCAGGAAATATTGCGGGATGTGGAATTATTTCAAGTAATGAATGAGTGTTTTGGACTGGTCGCTGAGTTATAGCTCTAAATCTCTTGAGGGCAGAGGTCATATTTCTTGTTGTTTTGTGTTCTCCAAGGTGTTAAATCCGCAGTTAGGTTAGGCCAGGGTTTGTGAATTCTGACACCATTTACTTCTGGGTACACTAATTATTTGTTGTGTGGAGCTGCCCTGGGCACTGGTGATCTTCAGCAGCCTCCCTGGCCTCCACCCACTAGATGCCAGCAGCACCCCCAACTTCAGTCAAAATAACCAAAAACGTCTTCAGACATTGCCAAACATCTCCGGTGGGCAAACCCACCCTCAGTCCCCCACTAAGAACAGTGCCTCAAGTGCTGAATTCCATCCGTGTTGATCAATGAATTGCAAACTGACTCGGCAATCTCTGGGTCCTAGAGGCCCTCAAACTCTACCAGGAGTTGTTCCACTGCAGTCAAGGAAGAGAACGAATATTTTAAAATACCTGACAGCTCCTGTGAGTGGCGCTCACTTCAAGTGTTAGAAACAGAAGCCAAATTGGCTGGGAGCCTATGCTACCTTCTTCCTCAGCAACTGTTTTCTCAATAGCTGCAGCTCGTTTGGAACATCTTTGGAACGCTAGACGAATTTATATCTTATGTACTATTCCCTGAACTCACCAATTAAGTTTTCATCGCTGTGACTTTTTTTTTTAGCTTCCTGTCCATTCCATCCTCCTGTGGGGGGAGCATCTGCACCTGTTTTATTTTATTGCAGGGCCTTCTGCCAGACACAAGAGTACCTGAGCAAGGTGTCTTCCTAATAACACATATTTGGTTGGACTCTTCCATTGAGGGGAGAGGGGAGAAGGGAGAGGGGAGAGGGGAGAGGGGAGAGGGGAGAGGGAAGAGGGGAGAGGGGAGAGGGGAGAGGGGAGAGGGGAGGAGAAGGGAGAAGGGAGAGGGGAGAGGGGAGAGGGGAGAGGGAGAGAGATGGAGAGAGAGAGAGGGAGAGGGAGAGAGGGGGAGAGAGAGAGAGAGAGAGAGAGAGAGAGAGAGAGAGAGAGAGAGAGAGAGAGACTATGAACAGTGTATCAGTGTGTTCTGGCCAAGAGTAAAAAAAAAACAACAAGTAATTATCTCCTTACCAGAAGTTTCTACATCTGGACTCAGATGCAGAGAGAAAAAACCCAGGCTGAAAAAGTTTGCTACTCAATTTTAATAGTAAATAAACGTTATATTGTGATCACTGTGTATAGTGTCAGATGGGTACTAGACTTACCAGGTGATCACTTGATAAGGTATATAAACATCTAATCACTATGTTGTACACCTGAAACTGATGGAAAAATTAGTGTGTGTGTGTGTGTGTGTGTGTGTGTGTGTGTGTGTGTGTTTTAAAAAGAATAGGAGCTTTCATAATGACTGCCTTGGGCATTGTGTAAACTAGAATGAACATTAATGTTCTCTGTAATACCGACCTCTTAAACACCTATTTGTGCGGAGGGCATGGTCTGATAGCAATGTCCTTTTCACTCGGAGGAGTTAAATATTTGATAAATCTTACAAAGTGCTGGAGTGATGGACTCCAATCCAGGTCTCCTGCTTTTAAATCTTATATACTTCCCACCCTGGTCCCACCAGCTCTTACAAGGAGCAAACCTAAGTGGGACTCCCCATCTCCTGTGCTAACAGTAGCGGTCATTTTTTCTCTCTTACTCCTGAACGTGGTCTGCCTTGGGGAAGAGTATGTGCTGGGACCTCTAACCAGAAGCCTGTGAGGGTCCCGGGGAAATACACTGCTTCCTAATAAGATACCTCGGTTCAAGTGCTTGGCTGGCTTCTGATAAGCGAGTGTGTGAGCCACAGTGCCATCAAGCATGAAGTGAATAAACAGTAAATTCCCAGAGCCACTTGGTTCAGGGGATGTGTAATAGTGTTGCACAGTGAATGGCATGAAGCTGCACAAAAGCAGGGGATGATTTTATCTCTCGCTTCCAGCAAATAAAATAAAATAAAATAATTCTATCGAGTAGAGGCAGCGGAATGTGAGTGGAATGCTCATATCTGTCCTGGTTGGCTCAGGACAACCCCAGAGTATTCCTGTTATCTCAACCTGATTAGTCTCAGTGCCCCCTCTCCTCTCTAAGGAGTCCCAATTTGAAAGCTAAATCATATAGTCACTCTAAACAGGGCTCCAGTTTCGCCATGGATGTGATTGGTTTAGTGTATTAAGTTTCATGTATAATCCCATTTACGATGGTCATAGGTTCCCTCCCATAGACTGCACATGCTTTCAGATAGGTTTGAGGGAGTGGGTGACAAATCCTCCACCTTCTTCAGAGGCTACAATATTAAATCCCCCCCAAAATGAGTTTTACACTCACATCACTGGTACCCCATCACCACAGTTGGCCAGAACACAGGGACCAGGGCAAGGAGAAGCAAGCGCAGAGCAGGAGCTGCAGGACAGAGCCCCTGTCCCCTCAACGGACAGATGCAGGGCCCACATCCGCATTCCCTCCTGTATCTGTAACCAGGTGCTTAACAAACCTGACTAGTGACTTAAGACACGTTTGTTTCTATCTTCCCTTAAGTATTAGCCTTTTGGAGAAATCTTGACTTACTCCTAGATCAAATCTGTGGGAGGTCCCTGGGCTTTGTGTTTAATTTGTTTATTTATTGTTTTCAGAGAGAGAGGGAGGGAGAATAAGAGATTAACCAGTTGCCTGCAGTATGTGCCCCGACTGGGGATTGAACCCATAAACTTTTGGTCTAAGGCAGCGTTCGCCAACCAGTGGTCCACAGACCACTGGTGGTCCGTGAGGTCCAAAAGGTTGGCGACCGCTGGTCTAAGGGACGACACTCCAACCAACTGAACCACCTGATCAGGGACCTTTTGCTTATTTCAATGTAATAGCTATCTCCAAAGTCACTTTAAAACACTTGTACTATCTTAATCCCATACATAAAATGTCCAGTGGAAGACAGAAATAAAAAAGCTGTATTTGTATTCAATCCTCCCCCTTCTCCTTCCCTCTTTCGTACCCTCCTACCCTGAACCCTCCTCCCCGTTTCAGGCAGGAAAGGGCTGTGGACTGCTGCTCTCTAAGTCAATCTACTCTCTTCAGGAGAGCAGGACAGGGAAGAGGGGGAAGGAGTAAGGACCATTCTAATGGCTGCTTGTTTTCCAGCAGGGACGCTGCGTCTGGCAGATGGTGACAGAGACCCTTTTCTTTGGTGAAGTCTTCAGAGCCCCTGGCTCAGCTCCCTCCCTCGTGTTCATGACCTGAATGGTTGCATCTCTTGTCCAAGTACCAACCAGAGGCCCTTTCCCCAGGGGATAGTCACCTGGCAGCCAAACTTCACGTTTGGCCTCCTGCTGAGAAAGACCTGAGAGGACCCCAGCGACACTCTCTTCTGCTTGGTCCTCACCAAACACTCTGGCTTCTCCAGGCCCAATGCACCAAAGCACAGCATCCTCTCTGACCCAGCATCCCACAGTGGCCAACTCCTGCCTCTCCCTCTAGACTTCCTAGGCAGAGGTCAGACCCCACTCCACAAACCACTGTGTCTCCGTCTCAGATACCACTGTTTGTATCACAGAATTTGGGGGGTACAGGTGAAACTGTCCTGAAGCCCATTCCTTCACCACAGGAACAGGAAATAGTCCAGCACTCTGACAACTCATTCTCAAGAAACCCCCCTTCACCCAGCTCCTCACATGCAATCCTACTGACTGCCTCCACCTCCCAGGTCCTTACCAGGCTCAACTGACGTGACCAATCTCCTGAAATAAGGAAGATAAGGTTCAGTATAACTTTTTCTTGGGTCTCTCTCTTAAAGGATGCCAACCTACAAAATTCTCTCATCCTCCTGACCTCTTTTGTATATCCTCTATCCGACTCCTCTGTTTGATTGAAGGCTGTCAGCGTCCTGACAGGTTACAGAAATCATCTGCCTTACAAATCAGTACACTGGAGGCCTGGGCTGAGGACGAAGGTAAGCCTCCATCTCACACTTGACCTGAGAATCATAACATGTTTAGCACTGGTACCTCAGTAGAAACTACACAGACTCACAAACTATAAACCCTCTGTGAGTATTAGCATAAAGGGTCTGGTGCTAGGAAGACCAAACCAGGTAAGCACGCTGGCATCCCTCCCCTGCCCATTACAAATGCAGTCTGAACAATGCTTATTTCTTTCCCCTGTTGGCTGGGTTTCCAGGAAAACTAAACTCTCTCAAGGGTCCTACCTCATACAATCCAAGCACCTTACTCCCTCAAGGGAAATCTAAGAAATTGCCTTCTTGTGTGTTGTATTGTATACAGAGTTGAGAAATCCCCTCTGATCTGCTGAACTTTGGAAGTTCCAGACGTTAAAACCACCATGAAATACATAAAAAGGTCAAGAATCTGAAAATGCCACTTGTAAGTGGACAGTCTTATTGAGTAGACAGGTCTCCTCAGGTGGTGAGCAGGAGAGCTTAAGAAAGAATGAAAGGGATAAGTTATTTTGGGCTCTTTAATTCTGAGCCAAGGACAAATTTTGATTTCCTTGGAGCATTTTCCACATGTCATGTGTTCAACATACAGCCACCACTGAGCACAAATGAAGAACCTCAACAGAGTAAGAGATTATAGGGTTGCCTTGCTAGTGATATGGTGGGCGTGAGACTACCTAAACTTCAGCTCAACAGGAAGACTGCAGCAGGCTAGGTTACCTGGACAAATCCCCAGTTCCCCTTTGAGGGACTTATAAGGGTAAACAAACAATACATACAGGTAAAACTGCTGATCAGACAGTCAAAGCACAGATATCATAAAAAGTAGAATTATTCAAAGACTTTTTTGTGTGTTCTTTTTTATAGGCTTTATTTCTTAGAGCAGTTTTAGATTCATAGCAATACTAAATGGAAATTATAGAGTTCCCACATTCCCCTGGCCTCCAAACACACACAGTCTTCCCCACTACCAACATTTGCACCCGTATAAACTTGTTATAATGGATGCGCCTACACTGGCCCAACAATCATCACTCAAAGTCCATAGTTTACATTAGAGCTCATTCTTGGTGTTGTACATCCTGTAGATTTTGACAAATATACATATAATGTCATGTATCCAGTATTAGAGTATCTTACATATCATCCTGTAGATTTTGACAAATATACATATAATGTCATGTATCCAGTATTAGAGTATCTTACATATAGTTTCACTGCCCTAAATACCCCTCCCTCCCTCCCCCCGTATTTTGTTTTGTTCTACCTATTCATTATCCCTCACCCCCCACCCAAACCCTGGCAACCACTGATTCCGTTTTAGTCTTCACATTTTACCTTTTCCCGAATATCATAGAGTTGGAATCATGTAGCCTTTTCAGATTGGCTTATTTCATTTAGTAATATGTATTTGAGGTTCTTCCCTGTCTTTCTATGGCTTGATACCTCATTTCAGTGCTAAATAATATTTCATTGTCTGGATGTACCACAGTTTATGTACCTATTCACCCACTAAAGCACAATTTGGTTGAATACACACTTTTGCAATTATAAATGAAGACACTATAAACATCATATACAGGATTTTTGTATGGACATGTTTTCAAGTTATTTGAGCAAATACCAAGGAGTAAGACTGCCGGATCATAAGGTAAGATTATGTTTAGTTTTGTAAGAATCTGCCAAAGTGTCTTCCAAATGGCTGTACCATTTTGCATTCTCAACAGCAATGAATGAGAGTTCCAATTACTCCATATTCTCCCTAGCATTTTGTTTTGGATTTTAGAAATTCTAAAAAGTTTGTAGTATAAGACTATTGTTTTAATTTGCATTTCCCTTATATGATGTTGAATATCATTCCATATTCTTATTTTCCACCTGCATTATCTTCTTTGGTGAGGTATTTGTTCATGCCTTTTGCCTGCATTTTTGTTGTTGTTGTTGTTGTTGTTTTTTTGTTTTTTTTTTGTTTGTTTTTTAGTGAGTTATTTCCTTACTGTTGGGTTTTTATTTTGGATCACAATCCTCTATTAAATATGTCTTTTGTCAATATTTTCTCAGTCTGTGTTTTGTCTTCTCACTCTTTTGAAAAAGGCTCTTTAAATTATTTACTTTTTCATTTTAAACACCTTGTTCTAGTGAGAAATGTATGAGGACAAGGGTGTATGATAAATTGCTCAATGATTGAAAGAAATATTTTAACCAAATGGATATGATACAACTACCCATTCTGGTAAAAAAAAAAAAAAGGTAAAGCAAATCAACAATAAAAGCTCCAATATTTGCTAATATTATAAAAATTATATAAATTTCACTATATTACAGCTACATAAATATAGGCATATATTCAGAAGCTATTTTAAAGTGTATACAAAAGGAAAAAAAAAGAGAAAGGGAAGTGTAAGAACTAGAGGATTTGGTGGTATGGAAGGATTTTGTTAAAGAGTTGCCCCCATCATCCTCTCTATCTCTGCAGATGTTCATGACCCTGGTGACATCAGAAGCGGCAGATGAGTAGGAACCCCTGCTCAGTTAAGGTAACATGATTGTAATGTGAATTCATTTTCTCTACAAGAACAGTCACCAAAATGCATTCCTTGTGTAATTTTCGTCAGGGCTTTATAAGTGTCTGTTCTGCTTTCAACAAACATCAGATATTCTGATCTATGCAAAATAATTATTTTGCTCATTCAGGACATACATGTGTACTACAGAAATATATGCGTACTTTCTAAAACATAGCTACTTCAAAAATTACTAACATTATATTCTAATTCTTTGAACCTACATTATATATTATACAGCAAAATGGTGGGGGGGCAAACGTAGATTTACAGTTGTAAGTATACAGAGTTTATTTTAGTATCATTACTTATTAATTATTATATTATTTTCCATGTGAACAACTGTAATCCTACTTTTGCCCCACCCTGTATGCACTAAAATATATCCATTTGTAATCACTGAGTCCTCACAAATTAAAAATATCAAGACTCTGGCAGTAGTGCTCATGGGAAGCAGGCAAAGCCTCAAGATTCTGGATACTTACTTGTCTTTTATAGGTTTTCTGTTGAGTAGCCCAAAGGTCCCTGCCCCTATGTCTTCCTCTGCAACCAAGGAGCTTCAAATTCCCCCAGGGACCCTTGCAGCCAGCCAGGTCACACTGCCCCCTCTGCATGATTAGCTTTCCACAAGGCAGACTGTACACACTCTGCCTTGTACTCCTGGGTGGGCCCACCACCACACTCAACTGGCAGTCCCTACAGCAGCAACTTCTCACCCAAATTACATTGGCTCCCTGCTTAGCATGAAATTGACTTGAAATACCCTGCTAATTGACAGCCCCTCTAGATAGCCTCAAGCTCCCTACTGATGGGTAACCCATTGAGACCCCAGGATAACAGCCTGAGTTTCTCCAATCCTGAATAGCAATTTCCGCCCTCACCTTGTTGCCTCCATTTGACAATTGCTTGAAAGAAGTAAGAATGCTTCAGGTTAGACAACCAGGTTTTCCTTTCATGTCTAGATAACCTGAAAATTGTTCATGCAGCTTTTCACACATAATTGCTTTGAGTCTATTTCTGTTGTGTTTTTTTTTATGGTAAAATTGTTCCTTCCCAGCAAAACAACACAATAGAAAACCACTGTCCTGTATCTGAGGGGGTAACACTAGAGTCCAAGGGGCAGTAGGTTCCAGGGAGGAGTGAAGGCAATGTTTTTGTTAAGCTTTTCTTGATGAAAAAAGGAGCTGCAGTTACAAGTGTAGCAGGCTCTCTACAATATCTGGGTTCCTGGAAATTTGGGCACAAACTAAATGTTTTATATAAACACACTACCAGGGTTCTGCCATTAAATAGATTCTAAAATAAAACACTTTGAAAGTGAAAAGTGACTTTTTTAAAAAAAGATAACTTCCTTGTTGGCAAATCTGGAGGCTCATATTAGATACTGCCCATCTTTGGATAACACGGGAGGAGATCAGGAGACAGCAAATTCATTTATACCCAGCTAAAACATACAGGTTATTAAGTAAACTAAGAGTGGAGTACATCACGGCATTCATTGTAGCAATGAGAGAGTAAAATCAATGTAAATTTTAATCAGGGGATTTAATATTTTTAAGATAAAAAAATACTAAAGTAAGATCAGTTCAATAAGCCATTAGGAATAGCGATTTTTACCAATGGACACAGACAATGGGATGGTGGGGGCTTGCCTGAGGTAGGAATGGCTGGGGCAGGGGAGTCAATCAGGAAAAAGGAGACATATGTAAAGCTTCAGACAATTAAAAAAAAAAGAATTATATTATCAAAAACAGGAAACTCATACAAAAAAAAAGAATAGCTCTTTTTAAAATAATATGTGTCCCTTGAACTGAAAGCTCCAAAGTCAAAGAGAACAGACTTTATTAATATAGCTTCCTCCTTAGCCTTTTAATATAAGTCACTTTCCCTTTCTGAGCCTCAAGTGTTTCATCTGTAAAGTGGGGATTAAAAAAAGGTAATTACTGGAGTCGATACTATGAGAATTAAATGAGATGGTCTGTGTGACATGCTGAACAAATGATAAAGTTTTAATATGTATCACTATCTATTATTATTAGATTGAACCATTTTGTAGTTCAAAAATGGTCAAAAATTATAATCTCATATGATTAAAATTAATATAACAAAACATTAGGAAAGAAGACAGGATACACAAATAGACTGTCAAATCTAACAGTTAACCCTGAAGAAAGAGAATCAGTAAATAATTCTAATAGTAGTAAGATATTAGATCAACAATAACCATTCTTCCAAAAATGTCTATGGGGAGAGGTATTCCAATCTCCTGGGAGGAGGCAAAAAAGAGGTAGGAAAATGAAGGCTGCCCCAAACACACGGGAGGCGAGTTCACGGTCTTGTCCTACCCACCCCTCATGTTTACCTTTTCTTACTTTTTTTCCTTAGCAAATAAACTTTCTATATCTGTCACATGCTTTTCTCCAGTGAGAATGTTTGTATACACATGTAATTTTATAGGAAAAGTTAAGAGTATGTTTTTTTTTACTTGCAGGTACATGCAACTAAAGAATGCTATTAACGTATGTATGCTGATGACTAGACACATTAAAACATCCACAGGAAAGGTGCAGACCCTCACAGGTGAGAAATCAGAGCTCTTCATGTTCAAGGGTAGCCTTCCTGACACCAGGGACTTGAAAGGGGGTTATATGGAAGACCAGAAGAGAATGAATTTTTTCCAGAACAAAGGATTTCTAAAATCTCAGCTGTTCATCCTTTTTCCATCTGCTTTTCACTATACATTATATAGAGGTCTCCCTGTCGGCATTACCAGAAAATTTCAATAAAGAACGAAGAAAAAGGCCTGGGATAGCAGACTAGAAAAAGAGGTGAACTGGCCCATTTGGGAAAAGTGAGGTCCACATAGTAGGGCTTGTGTTTCCTTTTCCTCCTGAGGAAGGGGGCCTTATCGTAAAAGGAACAGCACTGTCTCTTTCCATGCTTTCCTGTCTCCAATAGTGAAGCCTCACTGAGACACACCAGCGCCCTAATCAGCGTCTGAAAAAAGCAGATCACCCAGGAAAGGCTGTATTGCAGGCTCTCTGGCTCATTTTCCTTCCCTTGCTTTAATATCCTGAATACACGGAAAATCAAACTTTGTCACTGAAGCTTCTGTTCTTGACTACATTTTAAGAACCGTCAGCAAGGTTTTATAACACACACACTTGTGAGAGTCTATACATCCACATAAGCACACTCACACACAGAATCATCAGAACACTCCATTGTTGAGATCCCAACCAGAGAAATGAAAATAAATGATGCACAGTCATTGAAATTCCCGAACTAATAATTTTTGAGTATGGTGTCAAATGAGCAATTGCACAGAGAGAAGGAATAGGAAGGCCCCCTTTTGCTTAAGCAAACGAATTAATTAATGGGTTAAGACCTATTGGCTAGAAAATTGCCAGAAAAGGTCACTCCTTAGCAGAGTCATTCTGCTGCGAGTCAACAGTCATCAGCTTACCCTGCAAAGCAGTGGCAGGGCTGCCGTATATCAGAATACAAATTGTTTGCAGAACCCTCCGCTGGCCTTGCCTCTTGTTGCCACTGGGAATATGCAGAAGCTGGCGTGTGTAGGTTTATGCATTAAGTGTGCATTAGTGCATCTCATTATAAATGACTGTCCTTGTATTAAAGAAAACAGCAGCTCACAGGCATGACACCCACGCAGGAGAGCGCTGTCTGTGTTGCACGTGCTTGAATCAGCTACATCTTGTTTTATGCTTTTCCCTTTTTAATCCTCATCCAAGGATATGTTTGTTTTTCTTTCTTACTTTTTTTTTTTCCCTTTGAAAGCGACAGAAACATAAATGGGAGAAATATCCATCAGTTGCCTCTTGTACGTGCACTGACCTGGAATCTAACCCACAACCTTTTTGATGTACTGGACGACACTCCTACCAACCAACTCACTCGGCCAGGGCTGTTTTGTTTTTTCTTAATAGAATCTGGGAAGACATAGTGGTTCTTAGGAGTCACATTGTGTGTGTGTGTGCCTGTGTGTGTGTGTGTGTGTGTGTGTGTGTGTGTGTGTGTGTTTTAAAGTTAAATTTATTGGGGTGACATTGGTTAATAAAATTCTATACGTTTCAAGTGTACAAGTCTATGATACATGGTGTCTATATTGCACCCAAGGTCTAGTCTCCTTCTGTTGCCATCCATTTGACCCTCTTTACCCTTTACTACCCCACATCCTCCTTCCCTTTGGTAGCCACCAGGCTGTTCTGTGTCTGTGAGTTTTGTGTATCTTGTTTGTTCGTTTGTTGCTTTCAGTTTTTATCTCACATAGGAGTGGAATCATATGGTTCTTGTCTTTTGTGGGTGTTATCTGTTTAAGTCACACTGTCAGGTAAGGTTCCTAAGTGCAATTTCTGTCAAAAGTCTAGGAAGCCTCCAACGACCTCCTCCACAAACCACACCTGCTCAAAAGCTGTAGTAACCAACAACATTCTGTAGGAAATCTGCCTTCCAAAGAAAGGATAACCTGAGCCAATTTCAAAGGAGCTTTGCCATCAGAATGTCCTAGAGCTGAACTGTGACACCTATGAGGCATATGAATGCAGATACTGTGACCTTAGGATCTCCACAAATTATAGGTGGAAGTCCTCGCCCTGCCCTTCCTCTCCTGGCAGACCCTGAGGGTTCAATAACATTTGGGAGGAGGTTTGACTTAGATACTACATAGAGAATCCCAGAAATACCCTTTTGGATCTTTATTCATTTGGTCCTTCATTTAATTAATTTTAATAAGCCTACCTAATGTGCCAGGCACTTCAGTGGGTGAGGGACATACAAAGAAACCTGTCCTACCATCAAAGGGTTGACAGCAGAGGCAAGAGAGAAAAGTAATGAAGTACATTCAACGTGATGGAGCTAATGGCCACTACTAGAGCAAGGTCCCAGAACTCAACGGGGAGAGCATGGAAAGGGGCAGGGGAAAGATTCAGTGATAAGAGCAGAAAACTCTGCTTCTCCTGCTGGACTCCAGTGTAAAGTTCTTTCTCTGAAAGTTGGCAATTTCCCCAAATGCGCAAATACAGATGTTTGCTTGTTTCTGACTCCAAAACTGGAGACCCACCAGCTCAGAGGCATCATCACAGGACAGCCTCCTGTAGTTTGCATGGCTCACGCCTTATGAATAATGGAAACGTTCGAGAATGATTTTGGTTTAAGATCAGGGATAATTCCTTCTTGCAGGGCTGTGTATGCCAGCACTCTGCCCTGGTAAATTATCTGCAGACGGCACAGTCTATCACAATGAGCACACCACTGTTCATTCTATCCTGCCCGCCAGGCTGTTTATGAACTGCTATCCATTATTTTAAAAACACTTCTGGAATCAAAGGGAAGAACAAAAAGAGAAACAAAAGGGTGGTCGAAGATAAATGCACCACAAATCCGGGGGGCATTTGACAGTGAGATGGGAAAAATGTCTGGTGCAGGGGGCGAGGGGGGGTCAGATTCTTCCAGAGCAGCAGGAATAGTCACAGACATGCATGGTCCCAGGAGGCTTGGGGACACTGACAGTTGTGCTCTGGGGGTGTCCTTATGGGGAATGGTGCATCAAGCAGATCAGCTGTCCACCTGATGATTCCTCATTCTGTAGCAGTGACATGATGCGAATTTTCACCACCTCCATGCTCAACATATACTATGGTATTCATATGCTCTACAAGTATATTATTCTTTTGGAGAATTGTATGACATTTTTGAAATACCTGGAGATACCCCAAAACAGTAGAAATCACTGCCTTGAGTGGAAATAGCTTCACATTTGGCTGCTGATAGCTCCCTGGATACCATTCATTTGGCATCTAATCACCTTTCCTTGAAGCATCTCATAGCCTCCTGTCACCTGTGTTATACCGGGACCTTGAGTTGTTATTTCACAGTGTCACTGGGTCACTGGGTGACAAAGCAGAGGTACATGTTGCCGCCTTAGAGTGATAGTGATCTTTCCCCTTAGCCCGCGCCACACGTGTGCATGCCTGTCTACAGTTCGACTGATGTTTGCGCCTTGCACAAAATCACACTTTCATGGGACTCAGGAACTAAAGAAGAATGAAAATGTTAACCATCTTAAAAAAAAAAAAAAAGGGGCAACAATTCCAAAGAATCCAGACACGTTTTGTTCTGAAGACATCCTCAACAAACACGCAAAGTGAGCCCTTCTGATCTTCCCTCTTTATAATCAGAAGCACCTTCAAGGTGGCAATTTTTAGCTTGTTTGTGCCAACAGAGTTGCAAACCAAACAAATAGGAATTAGCCTCCAATTCACACCACCTTGCAGGCACTGCCTCCTCATTTCACATTGTCATAAAGTAATTACCAGTAGTTGTGATTCTGAAACCAGTCTGAGACCCAGGCCTCAGCAATTTACAACATACCAGGTCCATCCTGATTTACATGTTTTCTTTCACGTGACAAAGGGGTCTACGTTTATAATTTACATGGACATCATGACTGTGTTTCTTCAGGACCAGATGCAGAAGAGAATACACTGTTAATGTGGATGATGACTTTGCATCCTTGACGATGTAGAAGACTTAAGCTATGACAAATGGCACGATGCGAGAGCGTGTTCCCTGAAAGCTGGACACCCAGAAGTAATTGGCAACATTAGCCAGCAGCCCAGTCAAGCAAACCCCAGGAAAACAATGGATCAAGAGTTCATTGATTCTATGTCCCTCGCACATGAAAGTCACTTGGGTAGCTTTTAAACTACATATTTCTGGGCTCAGTCACAGAGATTCTGATTCTATCAGTTTTCAGTGGGGCCACACGCATAATATTTTTAAAATCTCCCCAAGAGATTCTAATGTGCCCAGGATTAAGAGCCCCTGAGTATAAAATATACTTAATATACTGCCAGGCATATGATCAATAGAACATAAACTAAAATAAAATCAGTGACTTATTAATTCACTATTTCATTAAAGAGATAGGTATTGAGAACTCGTGATGTGGCAGAAACTGTTCTCTGCTCCCATGCTACAAGGCAAACATTTGCAAACTAAACACTTTCAAGGAGTCCTTTATCCGGTGAGCTACAATGCCTGGACAGCTGCATCCAGCATGTCCCCCACCTTGGTGGAGGAAAGCAAAGGTCAAGTTATTCCCATTTCCACTCCCAACTAAAGATAACTAACACCCACAGGGAACTTTACAACCTACAGAGCACATGGACCATCTTGCTATCTGGTTAACAGACAGTTGTAGCAACCTTAAGTAAAGAAAGAATTTTTGGAGTACCATTTTACAAATGAGGAAACTGAGGCTCACAGAGGCTTTTCAGTAAACAATAGCAACTCTTTTCCCTTTGCAACCAGAAGGCATTAGTTTCAGTTAAGTTTCTATCTCTTATAACTTCAAATGTGCCAGACAAGTTCTTAAAATTTTTATTTATTCTTTATAGTAACTTGATTGATGGACTTATTATTATCCCCAATATATGAGATGGAAATCAAGGTTCAAAGACAGAAGGTAACTTAGTCAATGTAATTCTCCAGTTTCTATTATTTCAACCTGCGGCATGGGTTCTCTGTGTCAGTGGCCATGAAAACCAGGCTTTCTAACCTACAAAACCACAGTGTGTTACCTGCCTCTGTCCACCTCTGATCATCTACTAAAGAGTTTTGCTGTGTACATTTGAAGAAAAAACATCCTAGGGGGAATAGGGGTACTAATGTTTTCCTATTACAATTCTAAAATGTATGAGGACATCTGCTTCAAGCAAGGCAAATATTGGGGGCAACATTCTTAGAAATATGGAATGTAAAAGCTAGGTTGAAAATCAGAGCCCCTCTAGTACACACTTGCCTTCCTATAAATGAGGAGCCCAAGACTCTATGAAATAAAACAGTTTGTCTAAGATCCCACAATTAGCAGCAGTGCTCAGACTGCTACAAGACTGGCTCACACCAACTCTCAGATATTCACAGGACATACTGTTCACTTTGCATAAAACTCAACAATGCAACGATCTCTCCAGTGGATGTAATATTTTAATCATATTTGCAAGAGTTTGAGGAAAATTCAAGTTGATGAACCATTCAATTTTCATTTAGAATTTCTAACATTTCTAGAAAGTACTTAGAAATTTCAGAATTAAATTTGAAGGACTGGCAGCCTGTAAGCTTCATTCTTTTGAATACAAACCCCCTATCACCCTCTGATTAGGGCACATTTGAATGCTAACTATTCTTTAGTACCTCCTGAAAATATGCAGAAGTGATCTTTGCAGCAAGTGAAGGAAGCTAACTATTCTTAAATACTGATTAGCTGATGAACATCTCAGTTCCCCTTTTTTCTAACTTTCAACTTGGCCCCAAGCCATCAGTTGTGACATAAGGACTCACAAGGACGTCCCAAGTCTTTTCCTTCCTATTTCTACTTGACTTATAAGTGATATCTTGTGAGTACTAGTTGCATGATTTCCTTAGGCAAAACTACAGGATGGTTATTAACCCGCTTGCTCAGATCTTACACCCAGCAAACAGCACAAAACTGAGATGAAATGTAGTGAAGAGACACTCAAGTACAAGATAGGAGCTTAGATTTCTGATAGCCGACCTAAGAGCAGGCTTTCTCTTACCCCCAGTACATCTTTGGTGGATCAATACCAGCCCCTTCAGGCACAAATAAAGGAAGAATATATGGAAAATGCTATGAATAGAGGAAACTTATATTTAATGAGACCCACTGCCAGAAGCCAATTCCAGCATGTCATAATTGCAAGAGTTTCATCAAAAGGTTGATGGAACTTGGGGACTCAACAAGGGCTGAGTCACATATGTTATCACCTGTTGGAATGGCTAAAGGCATTTCCCCCAAACCTGAATAGGATGATTGTTTGCTGCCAGACAGCTCAGGGCTTCTTAATCTACATGTTATTGCCTCCTGTTGGCCAAACACCTGAACAGCCATAGGCTATTCCCCAATCTGACAATGCTTATGTACAAAAACCTGGTCTTTGAAATGTATATCTCCACCTTGTCTTAGGACAATTTGTGTTAATAAAAAGCAATGGGTCCTGAGATAAGGAGAACTAGAACTTAGTACCTTCAGCTAGGCTCCTCTGACCCCTAATGCCTTTCAAAATTATCTTTCGTCTCTGGACTCCTACTTAATCTATACACAGCCTTTCTTGAATAGAGAAAGGTTGCTGAACCCTTCTTAATGCTGGAACAAGAACCCTGGAATTAACCCACTATGTATCTGAGGCTTCACATACATTTCTCCTGAACATAAATCTGTATGAGATATACTTATGGGCAATTAGGTTTTCATGGATACTGGAAAGCTGAAAGCGAAGATATTGTTCAAGGATCCACTGATTTATTCCACAGGTCAAATGTGGTCTTGATGATGATAAGTTTCTCCCTACCCCCAGAGGAAAATTATATCTCCATTCCCTTAATAGGAAATATTAACTGAAAAAAATGTTCTTGAATATAATGCAAGCCTCAGCTATAATAGCAATGTGGAAAATCAAAATAGTAGACTTCTCAGATATGGCAGAGCACTACCCTACCCTGACAAAACACTAGTAGTTCTTTGGGACCACCTTGTTTTTTTATTAGTTTCTGCCCTTAGTTAATACAATGGACCCTAAATCTAATCTTGAATTAGCATATGTGTGCTCCCTTGAATCTGAAATGCTGAGGTATTATTGGTCCAATTTACCAGATGAAGAAAATGGGATCAGAGAGAATAACATTAACTAAGCTTTGAATAGATTAAGTAACCAACTCAACAATATTTATTCCATAAAGATAAATAATCCACAAGAAAAGGAAGGCCAGTTTTATTTCCAGTGGGTGGGTATAAGGGACTACTGATGATCAAAAGTGTCATATATCAATGAAGAAAACAGGCCTAGGAAGTGGAGGGAAGAGGACCCAAAATCCACAATCTTGGTCTGCTCCCTCCTTCTACAAGGCCTATTTCAAGGGTTTAACACACCACACACCCATCATCTTGATGTTTGCCATTATAACTGCACCTTGATCTTTGCCCTGCTACAATGGGTCTTTGGAATAAAAACTGGCCCTAAATTTCAGTTTGAATATATCCTGCAGAGTTATAACTGGGGAAGATGAGATGATGGGAAAAAGGAGACATTTTGGTGGGAAGGGGGGTGGGGGGGGGCTAGCAATCTGAATCTGTTCCAGTAACCTAATGTACATTCTTAATAGCCTATAATTAAGTCACTGGCCCTTTCTCCACAATCTGGTCTTACAAGATCAGTTTACCTAAGTACTCCCATTTTACAGAGACCATAAGCCATGAACAACGCCCAGACGGGGTTATCAGTACTGGCACCAGGCCAGGCCTTTAGGTGTGGTCTCACGGTCCCCATCCCAACACCTGGGGCTTTTTGCAAAGCCCATGAAAGGTCTGGAAGTCCCATCACATATTTGCAGGACAAAGAAACCAAAGGGTATAAACAGAAAGCTTCCTCCATATTGGCTTGCTCAGGATTTGGAGAGAAACAGTCTCCCCTGAGTCACTATACAGGTACATGTGAAACATCTGAAAATAAATGGGTTTTTCCTGTATGCCTGCGTATTTTTTTGGCTGCATAGTAAATTCTGTAACAGAGGAACATGAATAAATTCAGACCTAAGAGCAAAGGTGGCAATTTGATGTAGCTCAGGATGTCATAGTGGCTAGTGAACTTGAGCTAATCAGGGCTGCATGGAAGCAGCCACCTCAGCTGTTCCCTGCTGCCTGGAGCACTGATAGTAGCTGACTCCATTGCCCACCTTCCTCATCCTATATGCTTCCTGGTGATTGAAGGAGCAATTGTATCATGTGCTTTGACTGCCCAATGAATAAGTAAGCATTGTCCTTTTGCGCAAGAGTCTTACAGTGTTTGGATTTTTTAAAAATATATTTTTATTGATTTTAGGAAGGAAGGGAGAGGGAGAGACAGAAACATGAATGAGGAAAGAGAATATTGATTGGCTGCCTCCTGCATGCCCCCTACTGGGGATCAATCCTGCAACCCGGGCATATGCCCTGAAGGGGAATCATAGGTCAATGCTCAACCTCCTGGTTCATAGGTCAATGCTCAACCACTGAGCCACGTTGGCCAGGCAAGAGTCTTATAGTTTTATAGATACCAAAAAACTGACCAAATTTAAAAAGTGGTGGGTACAGGCAGAGTGCACAGATTCATATGTCATCTCAGCATCTGAGCATTGGCCTCTGACTTCTGCAGAGTTGCCAAGAAGGGGAACTCCAAGGCCAGACTTCTATCAAGAGTGCAGCAGGCATTAGAAGCACTTGGTGTCAGCAAAAGTCTGACTGCCAAGGCTATTACAGGCTGGGACTCACTGGAGCCTAGGAAAAGGACAGTCTCCGCGTTATAACATTTGTTTGTTAATTTTTTAAAAGACAGTCATTGGGATTGCTTTCTGTAACCCAGAAAGAGGAACTTGCCCATGCAATGTAGAAGGAAGAGTGGAGTTTAAATTCCGACACTCATTTTTTTTATGTTTATTGATTTCAGAGAGGAAGGGAGAGAAATAGAGAGATAAAAACATCAATGAGGAGAGAAAATCCACACTGGGGAATGAGTTCACAACCTGGGCATATGCTTCGACTGACCTGGAATCAAACTGTGACCTCCTGGTTCATACTCCTTAGAGGTTAGAAGTGATAGATTCTCAACAAGGAGAATGACAATAACAAATGGAGAAAGGCTGACCCAGAAAGTTGGGAAATGATGGCAATGTAAGAAAAAACAAACAAACAAATAAAAACACAAAAAATAATCCTGATATCCCAATAAATAGTAATCAAGGGTTAAGGGTTTTCAGACCAAAAATATCCTTGCCCCTCCACAAAGAGAACTTATTTGTCAAACTGTAGGCATGGCTAATCCAAGTCCCCAATAGCATCAAAAGGTACGTGTTTTGCACACTGCAATGAGTACGCATTTTCCAATTAATGTGGGTCTGAGTTGGGGATGGGAAAAGACAGACTTTTGTGAAGTCATCTTATTTCTTTCAAACTCACGGAGTCAAAGCTAAGTTCACACTGGCCTGACTCAGTGTTCTTATTTGAAAGGCGTGATAAAGCAGGACATTCAAAGATCAATTCTTTTCAAATGCTTTTTTAAGTCTTAGTCCCCAGAAATGCTGGCAGAAAAAATATATACATTTTTTAAAAAGAAAAATAAAATAAGTCCTGTGCCTTTCATGAATTGATTGCATTCCTGGCTTCTGGCTTCTGCAAGCTTAGCTAAGAAGTCATAATCCTCCACAATCACAGATTGTTTGAAACCAATAAAGCAAAGGTGATGACCTTGCTAATACATCCCAGCAGGAGAAAGAAATAAAGCTGTGCTGAGGAATAACTCTCCAGCACACCATTTCCCTTTGGAAAGAGGAGAACAGAGCTGAATGTGCCCTGGCTTGATTCATGGATGAACAGTGTCTCGGAAACTTCACCTGAAAGAAGGAACGGGGTTTTCTAAAATTCTCTGCTAATGCTACTTGCATTCCCCTTGTCCTATAATACAAAGGGCAAAGCCCCTCCCTGGATGCCAGCTTTGGTGACATGCATGACTCCCTGGTCACTGATCACAGCTGAGCCTGGTCTCAACAGTGTCCCCTATCCCCCTGCCTGAAGTTAATTCTCTGGTGACAGCACAGTGTGCCGTGCTCAGGATTGATTCCAACGGGCTCCACATGACATTCGTTTTTAAGCAACACTCTAATGTGAACAGAAGGAAAACAAACGAAGGGATACTAACAGAAATTAACTCATCTCCACTTTACCGTCATACCAGTTTCCAACACTCACGGGACCCTCATTGCAGACATGCAACACAACATGTTGCTCGACATGCTGAAGTCAAATTAATATTTGTCACCTCCTTGATGGGCGATGACAATAAATTAGAGCAAGACCTGACATCGGAGTAAACTAGCTTCCGTTAACCTTGGATTGCCTGTGAGATATAGCATGGAACAAGCTTTGCATCAATTAATTAAGTCCACAGATGACACGGAGAATTTTTTTTAAATCTTCTTTCCCCAATATATGTGTCTTGGTGCTCCTTTTCAGGGAACACGTATGGGCAAAGAATTGGTCTTGCTCCTGAGGATGCAAAGGTGAATAAGATAACAAGCAACCTTTAAAATAGTCCCAGTAAGGGTAATAAAAATACAGAAAGTGCTTACAATTCAAAATGATACATTTGAAAAGGAGAAGATGGCAAAAGTAACAGCACACGTGCGGTAATGTATTCCGTGTGGAAGAGGGCGGTCAGGACAGGGATCACACAGGAGATGGTCTGTGTGGGTTTCAAAGCCTGGGCTCTGGAGACAGACTGCTCAGCTTTCTTGTGACCAGGTGTACAGGTTTCCTCATCTATGAAATGGGTATAAAGATGGTACCAAACTCACAGGGTTATTGTGAGGATTAATTTAGTTGATACATATAAAGTGCTTAGAGGTGTGCCTTGCACATTAGGAAATCACCAAAATTAATGTCTATCATTACTTATTAGGTAAACCAAATCAAAGGGAAAATGTATTTCAAGCAAAGATTAGAAAAATACAAGATCCAAGGTTTTTGTTTTGTATTACCGATGCATATTTAACTCAAGTGTCACCATAATCCCAAGAGATAAATACTATTACAGCTGGTTTTTCTGATGAGGAAATGAAGCAGAGAACTAAAGGAACCTCCCCACCATCTCAGAGTAAGTGGACAGAGCCTAGATTCACCCCCAGGAAGTCCAACGCCCAAGCCCCAATGCTGACCTGCGGATGGAACAGCCTTCCAAGAGCACATGCTGTTTGGCCGATCCTACAAGTGGCTCACCGTCCCTGGGAGCATATAATGATCTTTTTTTATTGAGAATTCTAGTAAGTGGGGTGGTCAAAGCCAAGAAATATGAATACCCAATAGAAGAGGAATAGGAGAAGCCAAAGGCACGGTCAATTAAGTGTCCACAAAATTAAACTAAAACAAACCAAAAAAAAAGGATGTTTAAATATAAATGGAGCACATTTTGAGCAAGGGCTCCAGAGCAAATTGTATTTAGAAAAAAATAAAATACTAATTTAAAAAAAAAAACAACGGTGACCAGAAAGGAAATTAACATCACACCCATGTGATATCCGGGTGCTCCCCCCCCCCCCCCGCCCCACCCCCCCTCCCCCTGCTCGATGACTGTGGGATGTGGTTAATATGCAGGTCTTAGGTCTTGAGTTAGGAGCTGCCTGGAGAAAATCTACCATAACAAGAAAAGAGAAGGCTGTTTAGTGTTCCTTGAAGGTACAGGGGTGAGCTATCACATGTATCTCTGAAAGTGGGGGGCCTGATAGCAGATCTAGCTGCCCCCAACACATACAGAAACACAGCAGTGCCTTCTCCTATGGAACTCAGTGGATTTCTAACCAGAAGCTTTTAATAAAATGCTCTTCTGATTACCACCACCTGCCATGACCAGTTCCCTTTCCTAGAGTCCCCTGGGGGCTACATATGTTGTAAGTTTAATGTGAAAAGTCACACTTCTCTGCATACTATTCTTAAGTGTTTCTTAGGCTTTAAAACATGATCCAATTGAGGGTCCTGCTATTTCACTGTTTGCCTGACCCCAAACGCCAGTTTCACCTTTTTTTCTCTTTTTAGCCCAGACCCCATCATCCACCATTCCCACCCACTCCATCCTTTTGCCCTCTTGTGCTTTCTTAGTGCCTCTCCCAAACTCCATAGCCAGCTGCCTCCTTGATTATTACTCAAGGCCCGTGGGAGGGAAGCACAACCCTCCACTGGGACCCAAGCGTTGCCTGCACAGCACTGTGTGTCCCTGAGCTGTTAGTCCCTCTCCATGTCCACTCAGGAGCTCTCCCAGTTTGCCAAGCCTCTTCTGAAGTCCATTCGCCATTGACCTGACACCCAAGGGCAGGAGCTCCCTCAGCTCTGGATTTCTCAGAAAACTTGCTCTATGTGAGAGCCCCCTCTGGCCTCCCTGATTGGTGAGAGGGATGCTCCCCCTCTGCCCAGCCCCCTCTCCACCCTGATCTACCATGGCTGGATAATTCCCCTGTGTGATTTCCAAATTCATGTCCTCTCTGCCACCTGATTCTCTACCAACTTTATCGCCCCCTAAGTTTTCCTACATTTTCACCCTCTTCCCACTGATTTCTCGTCCTACAAACTATGGTCAGGGTTGTCCTCATTTAAAGGAAGTCCCTTTAGTCTATGACCTCTGTTATGCAACAGCATGTTTCTTCATTTATTTCCCTTTACAGCTTCTTCTATCGAAGAATTGTTTTACAGACAATAGTGCAGTGAAGGCTGGGAAGAGAGCAAAAGTTGGGGCGGGGGGCGGGGATTGAGTCAGTGTGGGTAAAAGGGAGACATCTGTGATACTTTCAATAATAAAGATAAGTTTTAAAAAATAAAAATAATAAAAGTAAAAACTCTATAAGAAGATTAAAAATAAAAAAAAGTTGTCTCCATACCCTTTTCTCACTCACTAGTTGTAGGTGCTCAGTAGACCATGTCAGTAGAGCAGATGTGTGCATTACATACCTCACTGTCAACTCTACTCTCCAAGATAAAGGCAGGAAGCCATTGAGATATGTCTCCCTCTCACCTTCCCATTCATCCAATTGCCCTGTTCATTTTTACTTTATAAGATCAATTGGAATGTCTGCTGCCCCCATATTCCATTCTACAGTCTTCATGCCCACAAAGTCAGCTCCCTTTCATCTCTTACTTCTTACCTCAATGGCCACTGTCCTCATGATCAGCAGTTTTGCTCTTTTCTAAGTGAATTCTCAACAAGAGACCAAGGTCATTTCCCCCTTCAATTCACCTTTAATCAAGTGTTCCCTTGCCCCAAATCTTTCTATGGTGCATTACTTCCTCTGGAAACACACAGTACAGAAAACTGTGCATTTCTATGTAAAACCAGCCCTTTCTATTCTTCCAAAATCATCTCCAAGTACTCTGCACACACGAAGACTGTACGGAAATCTTGGGCAGTTTCCTCAATATGCCATGCTATCAGCACCTAAAGGTGCCTAGAATACAGTGCAAACGCAACCAAATATCTATCTGATAAGCACTGTAAGACAAAGTTACATGATACACTACAGGATTACTGAGGAAGGAACAACTACCTTTGCTTGCGGTATAGGGAAGGAGGTCAACCTTGCCACACACCAGTGAACATATGTTCAGTATCACGAATAGTCAGGGAAACACCCCTTAAAACACACAGATCAGGCCACCATTTTCACCCCAAAACTAGTAAAATTTTAAGTATTGAAAATACCCAGTGCTGGTGAAATCATTGGGAGATATATAATCTGTCATTGCTCATGGGTATGTAAACTGCTCCAACCTTCTCAGGAAGTAATCGCAGGTACCTACCAACATTATAAATGCATGTATGTTGCTACAGCAATATCACCTTTGGCACTCTAGAGTACTCCACAGACAGAAAATTACCAAAACGCAAGAACCTGCTTACAAATATGTTTATTGAACCACTCTAAGTAATAGCAAATATTGTGGGAAATTAGCTAAAGACTCATTTAGAAGGTAATGGAGAGGCAGTGTAGCACAGGCATTAAGAGAACACGCCTGGGAAGCAGCTCTGCCAACTTACTGCCCTGTGACCATGGGGCACATTCCTTACTTTCTCTAAGCCTCATTTCTCTGATATGTAAACCTGGGCTACTGGTACTGCCCGGCCTATAGGGTTGTTATGAGGATAAAAAAGCCCTGAGAACACCTGAAGCGCTGCAGAAGTTAATCAGGTGTGCAATCGTTTAGTTCAGTACACAACATCCACACTATTTGATGCTCATAGACCTGACCCATTTTTTTAATGTATTCCTCTGGGCAGGCACCCGTGACTCATTAAGTGAAATAAGCAGGTCGTCAGAGTCCTATGAATAGTTACTCCTATTTTCTCACACACAAATGTGACCCTGATATCAGTATATATCTGCTGGCATTTTCGAGTCGGGTCATAAGGATATGAACAGACTCACCCAAAACTCGAAGCATCACTCCCCTTGGGGAAGTCGGATCTGAGTGGGAATTAAGATTCTATTCACTTTTTTGTTGTTGCTGTTGTTGTCTCTTCCTTGTTTGGCTCATCATAATAGGCCTACATTCTATTTTATTTTCTAAAAATAGCAATAAGGTTTAATAAAGTAAATGTGTAATTCCAGGAACTACAAGGTGCTCCGTGTGACACAGTTATGCAGATGGGAGAGAGAGTTATAACGCTTGACAGAATCCAAAGGACCAGATCCAAAGCACCTCCTCATCCTGCTGGGGATGTGGGTCTCCGGGGGCCAATGGGGCTGCAGAAAACATTTGGAAGCACGGGATGAATAACAGGCTGTGTAACACGAACAATTCTCCTGCAGGGAAATGACCCTACTCTAGCTTTATTCTCTTCCTTTTTCAGGGCGGGTATTTCTGTTCTACCCTCGTTTTCTGAGTTGACAGAAAGCTGGGTTTCGTAGCAAAATTTCCTTTAAGGCAGGGATTAACAATCTGTCCCTAGGTGCCCTTTGTTTTTCCCTGGATGAGGAATAGGGAGGGAAAATAGATCACTAGCTAATGGGAAGCACCACGGGGCTGGCAGAGTGACCGACTTCAGGTCAGCTTCTGTCAGCCTGAACCCTGGGTACTCTCCAGAGAACACTGGCCAAAGCCACGCCATTCTCTCCACAAACACTCCACTGGGACACGTCTCAATAATCACTGTGTGTTACACCCAGAATGGGACAAAGTGGCTCCTGGGATAAGGACACAGGTCGGGCTCCCTGTGTAGAATCAAACAGACAACCTAACCCACTCTCTCTACATGAACTCTATGTTCCTTTGTCCCACCTAGAGCAAGAACTGCTGTTTGACTAATGCATAATGTTGGAGATCTGTTCAAGAGATTGTGTGTGTTTCATGTGGATCTGAAAATAAGACACCACTGAAATTGAAAAGAAGTCAGCTGTGTCAGGCAGGCTCTGTCACAGAGAGGCACTGGCGGTTATGCGCCCCTTTAAGACAGCACTCTTTGGTCCTTCCAGAATTGCCTAGGGCTTTTTCACCAGCTAAGCCTCTGTCAGCACCTCGCTGATTACCCTGGCACCAGACTGGAAAAGGATGAATATATTTCTACTCAGAAATACTGTATCCAGATTTTGATGTTTTATTTATCTCAGCCCTAAAGCTGATCTTGCTTCAATGTGGTTAAACCACCAGCTCTACCAAATCTCAAAGCTTAATCCACTGTCAGGTGGAGAAGATCCTGAAGGGTAGTTCACTGTTCTGTGTTGGCTCATACTCCTTCCTCCTCAGGTTGGCTCCCCCGAGTGAACCACAGCACAACACAAAACCAAATCAACAACATGCTCCAGGATTAAGGTGTAATCAATGACAAGTCCAACAGGGAGTGAAAGCTCATTCATTCAGTACAGCGGCCTCTCACTCTGCCATCCGGGGCTCATTAACCCAGTGAGGTCAAAAGACCTAGGACTCTCACCACAAGGTCAGCCACCTCTTGGTCTCTCTCCTATTCTCACACCCCAGAGGCATTTGCCACTTGCCCCCTGCTAATGATTCAGCTGGTCAAAGTTGGGAAGAATAAGGGCTCAATTGAAAAGTTCATGTATCTATTTGTTGAACAAGAAGCTATTTCCCATGGCCCGGTATTTTTCAAGAATAGGGCAAATGCTGCTCAGAATGTCACAGTTCTTTGAAAAACAGATACATGTAAGATTAAAATTTTATTTGCGCGGCCCTGGCCAGGTAGCTCAGTTGGTTAGAGCATTGTCCCTATACTCCAAGATTGCAGGTTGGATCCCATTCAGGGCACATGCAAGAATCAATCAATGAATGCATAAATAAGTGGAACAACCAATCGATGTTTCTCTCTCTCTAACATCAGTTTTTAAAAAGTTCAACATTTAATTTGCTTACTTGCTTAGGTATTGAATGATCAACCATAAGGCAGATAGGAATCCAGATGACAGATAAGCAGTGAAATGATTAAAATTTATTAACTAGCATCCTTGTAACTGTGTGGGCTATTATTTACTAACTGTGTGACATTGAATACACTGTAAAAGTAAATTGAGAGGATGCATATCTAGCGCTCAGCATCATGCCTGAGACATAATGATTATTCAATAAGAGCTAGTTTCTATCATTGTTGTCATTATTAGTGGCTTCGTTGCTATTATCCTTAAACCAGCAAAGTGCTGTGTTTAAGGGCTTAAAGTCTAGCTGAGAAGAGAAAATATACACATGAGCAAAGTAAAGAAGCAACACTTACATTTTTGTCACAACACATATGGTTGTATGACAGTTTTTAGTTTTTATATTAGATTTGTCTCCTGGGATCTGGCAGTTCTGGGTGGCTGCTTAAGTACCTTCCCCATACAATGACATATGGCAAGGTACTTGCAAGTTCACGGACCTCTCTCGCTTTAACTGTCCATAGACCTTGGCCCTAAACAATGAACACCTGGAGGACAAAGCCTATATGCCATTATCAAAAGGGGGAA
This sequence comes from Eptesicus fuscus, assembly GCF_027574615.1. Classification (NCBI taxonomy): domain Eukaryota; kingdom Metazoa; phylum Chordata; class Mammalia; order Chiroptera; family Vespertilionidae; genus Eptesicus; species Eptesicus fuscus. The sequence continues at coordinate 47,613,789 of NC_072489.1, forward strand.
CCCACCCAGGTTCCCTCTCCTGGATAGAACCTTAAGACTAAAGGAGTTCAACAATTCATCTATGTTGAATAAATGAATGAGAAACAAAATTACATATTGATGACCATGCAGAAGAGAGAGAATTGTAGTGTTCACTGGTCTGTTCAAAAACAAATACTTAGTAAGCATCATCTATGTGCTAAGTCCTGCACTCAGTGCTGGGGTGCCATGTGCCTCTACCAAGCCCCCCCGATTTGGGGCATAGGCAGGTATTCTGAGAAGAAAGTACAGCTGGTGTGGGAGAAAAATGAGTCAGTACTACCAGTCCGCTGTCCTTCAAGGACGGCTGCACTAGGTGACTAGAAACGCGAGGAGCTCTAGTCCCGATTCCCATCCTTGACCCACCCAGGCCTGTCCCACGTCTCCTCTGTATGAGCACCCCCAAAGTGATGCCCCAAAGACCAGATGGGCATCATGAGCTGCCTGAAAATGCAAGCTCTACTGAAGCACTTGTATTATAAATATTATTCCTTCTTCCCTTTTTTCTTTTCTGAACTATATTTTCATTGAGGCTTGTGCTCATCTATCAAAGCATTATAATAAGTAGTTCTAATAATGGAGAATACCCACAGTAGTCATTTGCCACATATGACATGTATAACATATGACATATATGGCAAATGACTATTGTGGGTATGTTAGAAAAATAAAAACACGTGGGTGTAGTATGTGTGTCTGTACATATGGGTGTATGTATATATATATCCTTTAGTGAAATTGATTCTAAGATTGAAAAGTCAGTGGGTCATTCTTGCCACACTCACCCAATCTTAAAACCCTGGGGTTGCTCCCTCAGAAGGAAGGCCTAATATTACTGAAGTATTATGTCATTTTTATATCCTCCTCCCTTAAGATCAGAAAAGTACATTCTTCCCTGACTGGGGCATGGGTAACAATGCGCCCTGAGAGAGAAAGGAGCCCTTGAACATGAGCTTCCATTGTCTAAGACAAACTGCTCCTCATGTCCCTCCGGCATGTCCTTCCCACTGCTCAGGTGGAGAGTTATAGCTGCTAAAAGCCTGTCCCACGGAGACAGAATTGCACACCTTTTAATTTTCTAATATGCCGACTACACTTTATGTGGCAGGTGCACTGCAGTATAAAAGAAGCCGGCTTTTACTTTCATATATTTAAATACATTAGAGAAATCTATCAACGAAGCGTAAGCTTACTCAGAGTCGCTGAGATTCTGATGAACGGGGACTGAATTTAAACAATACAGCAGGTGTCAGGCTCTTAATGCTTTAAATAACGCTACTTTTTGAGGCTCTACCAAACTTCCCACATTTTAATTCCGTTACAAAATGTCCTGGTGGTATAAACACTGCATAATTGACCTCCTTAGTTGGGGGAGGAGTTCAATGACCTTAATGCCTGACAACAAGTAAAAGAACAGAATCTAGCCTTCTCCTTGGTCTGCCGGAGTCCTCCTGAGGTGAGAACAATTGACTAGGGCTGCCTGGATATACTGTCAAGCCTAAAGGAAGTAGATATCAGGTAAAAATGAACTTTCATGAACAATCCCCTGGCAGGGTATGGTAGATTCCTTTGGGGTGTCTATCCAATCCATGATCCTCCTCTTGTATGACAGATGCAGGCTCTGTAATCAAATCACTACCATGTAAATCAATCTTCCCTTCCCAGTTACTGTGGACTAGACCAGGGTTGGAACCTGACACAGATGCCGGGGTGGGGGGGTGGGGAGGAGCGTCTTTCCCTCTGGACCCTAGCTCTGAGATTGAGAGCAGGTAACCATTCTTCCCGGTCATAGGAAAGGTAACAGAATGCCCATTGATCTTAAGCAGTGAACACTCACTAGTTTTGTCCGCTCAAAGATGTGGATGAAAAGGGGCCACATGCTAACCTGACAAGCTCAGAGAATGGCCTGCATGGAGGCCTTGCAAATGCAGAGACCTAAAATAACCACAAAGGATGGTCTGAAATTAATAATTTAACTAAAAGCAGTTTATAATCGGTAGTTATGTCCTACAGCAGTATCTTCCCTGACAAAGATTAACTTTGATCTTAACAGAGCCTATTGTCTTTTTGCATCTAAGACTACACAAGTTTGGACTGTCAGGGTAACTTCCCATTTTCCAGACCTCTCAGGGCCCAACCAATGCACCAGAGTGGAGACCATAAATTCCCTCATTGTTATTGTCATCATGTTAATTTTTGGCTGTTAACTATCCTGTACACACCTCCATGTAAAAGAAGCATGTGACTATCATTTTACTTTTTATCTAATCTCAGAGGTTTCCCAGTTTTGCTTTCCCCCGCCTCCCTAATCTATCACCAATGGATTTCATGGAACCCACTTACTTCTCCTTTGATTGTAAGGTATAAAACCAGGTAAAAAACTGCCATTTTCTTGAGAGCATTATCTCAGTTCTTTGAGATTCTGCTTCCCAGCTCAAATAAACTCACACACAAAAATTCTTCACATGTTTGAATGTTTCTTATATTAACAAAGACCATTTTCTTAGTATAACCACTCCCATTTAGTGTGTGTGTGTGTGTGTGTGTGTGTGTGTGTGTGTGTTTTGGGGATGGGTGATCAAAAGTGATATCAGAAGTTAACCATTGTTATGATAAGGGCACTGACAAATCAGAATAATATAAGAGAGTGCATGAGAACTATATAAATTAACTGAAGTCAAACAAAGTTAAGCCAGGGGCTCGTTACCTGCTGCCTGACATGGAACTGGGCTGACCTGAGATGCGAGCAGATGGCAAGGTGCCTCTAGAACAAAGAAACTTCCAGCCAAGATCGATTAATAGCTCCTCACCCATACCTTATGGTTTACCCATACCGTAAAGGGAAAACTGTTCACAAAATAAATATACCTTGTAAAGGAAAGCTTAACCCCAACTTTTCCATGCTCTATTTCCTTAAGCCAGTGATCCGGCATATTATCTCTGGGGTAGTTTTTATCCTCTCCCAGGTTCAGAGTTTATCATATGACCCAGGACTGACCAATCAGAGGCAGTGCTCTACTGGCCTTCAGAGATTGGTTCAGGTTTGGGCCCATGACACAGACTGCTCCATTACGCTCACAGGTCAGTGAGAACTGTGGGGACCAAAACTCCTAAGGACAACCTAATGAACAGTTTAGCACAAAGATCTCACTGTGACCAAAGGGAGGATTGTATAAAGAAGTAAGGATCTGGCCTGCTGCAGATAAACCCCAACCATGGCCTAGGGAACAGAGAGCAGAGGAAGAAAGGGTAAAATAACTAGAGATCTTCTCACCTTCTCACCTGGGAAAAAGGGGGTGGGGAGAGCAGTGGTGGGCATGATTAAATAACACAGCAATCATTAGCTTCTCACCTGGGAAAAAGGGGGTGGGGAGAGCAGTGGTGGGCATGATTAAATAACACAGCAATCATTAGCTTCGTTTATCTACTTACCTCCAAAGTGAGCTCTCAGTGATGCTCCCCAGGTTATAGTCGTAGAGCTTTGTCAAAATGAGAATCACCTGAAGGCAAAAGAAGACATCATGGTTAGTCTCAAACAATTACAATCTCACAGAAGCGAAATGGCCCAAGGGAGGGTTTAGGATTCCTTTAATGGGCGCTTAACATAATTGAATGAATTGTTACTGCATTCCCTTATGCTGACTGGGAAAGGATTTGCCAGTGCCTTCCATGAAACTGCTCAAGCCTGATCCCTTCCCCAACTTTCTCCCACTCTCACAGCAAGTTACCTGAACATCCTAGACCTTTCTTACCCTGGTGGGCTTAACACTTTCTGGGAAGACTTGCAAAGCTCTGAAATATGCATCCTGCAAGGTAGCCACTGAGTTGATGGTTTGGAGAGTGGAAGGTCCTAGAAGCTGTACCACATGGAAACGTTACTTAGCTTCTGTGAATCTCACTGTGCTATCCCCCAGAAAGGGTTGCTGTGAAGAGTTCAATTAGGTAAGAAATGCAAGTTATCCTGGTTTAGCATGAGGTTCTTAAATGTTAGTTCCTTCCCTTTCTTCTCTGCAGGCCTGGCTCTATCAGTTTCTTCTCATCTCCCAATATTGGGGAAAGCCACTGGATGGAAGAAGACCCATGGGCTAAGCCACAGCATTTGAACAGGCTCCACTCTATGTTTTACGGGGTCCTGAAGCCTATGGAATTTGGGGAGCCCTCCATAAGAAGCAGGATATAAGATTATGATTCCAAACTTAAGGGCAGGTCCTGGAAAGGGACCCATCCAATGAGGGGCACTGAAATGCAAGCTTCATTAATGTCACAGAGAGTCTTCCTCTGATTCTAACATATTGCTCGCTCAGAGAAGCCCAAACATTGCAGTTCATTCTTTCAGAATTCAACAAACACTTACTACCCATTTATTAGGAGCCTGGAATGTTGCCTAATGCCAGAGGAAAATACAAATACAGATGAGACCCGGGGGTCTGTAGCCCATTTAGGACAGGCACGAACCCGGGCTGGTGTGTCTCAGTGGTTGAACATCAACCTATGAACCAGGAGGTCACTTTATGATTCCCTGTCAGGACACATGCCTGAGTTGTGGGCTCAATTCTCTCTCATCATTGGTGTTTCTCTCTATCCATCTCCATGAAATAAAAATATATGTATTTTTTTTAAAAAAACCACAAAGTTGTTAGAGAGCTGGTATACCTTTTCTCAGCCCCACTGAAACTCAGCCCTAGCGTGGCTGCCTGTTTGGGCACCTGCAGCAATGACCAGCGTCCACCTGGTGATGGGAAGTCCATGAGCACCAGGGAGCTTGGGGAGACTGAACAGAGCAGTGTGTTCCTAAGCACTGATATCCTCACCCCTTCTTCTTACATAAGGAAAAGACCCAAATGGGGCTGCTCCGTTTTCTGTTGAGGTTCATATTCCTCGCCTGATAAACTATAACCTAGAACAGTGGTCGGCAAACTCATTAAGTCAACAGAGCCAAATATCAATAGTACAACGATTGAAATTTCTTTTGAGAGCCAAATTTTTTAAACTTAAACTTCTTCTAACGCCACTTCTTCAAAATAGACTCGCCCAGGCCGTGGTATTTTGTGGAAGAGCCACACTCAAGGGGCCAAAGAGCCGCATGTGGCTCGCGAGCCGCAGTTTGACGACCATGGACCTAGAACATCTGGCCCAGGACTGCTGTTTCCAGCTCAGGAGAAAAGTGGTGACACTGATTTCCAGGATTTTGTCTGCAGGCCAAGGGATCACTTCTAGCCTCAGTGAGCAGGGAACATTCTAACCTTGATTTTCAAGGCAGCACGCTGCCAGGAGTGCTGAACCCTTCCAAGCTGCACTCCGCTAGCACTGGCCTTCATTTACTTAAGCATCAGGGAGAGATTCTGAAGGCTTCTTTCTCAACAAGCGAACTGGAACTCCAGGACTTAGGTTTGTTCCAAGTTCAAGGGAATGCTGAGGATCTGGGGACCTGGGCTCTAGGGCCTCCCTTCTCCTACACCACCTCACAGGCTTCCTTCAAGGAGCTGTTCAAAACTTGCTTCTTTAGCAAAATGGGAGCATGTGTGAGGTGCGAGGCACCCTGTGGGCACATCAGATGGCATGCCTACGGTTGGGGCATATGTTTAACAGATCCGGGTGCCAACTAAATTGCTCTAAGTGCTAAATTTCAATCACTGCCATCCCAGGAACACTGATCAGTGGCAGCGGGGCGGCCGTTGGTTTGAAGACACAGAGTGATGTTGCTGCTCCACCTCGAATAGGCCTATAAATCCCCCGCGGAGGAAATGGGAGCAGTGAGGGCATAAAGCATCTCCAGGTAGTTGCTCTCTTGATACAATACAGCAGCGAACAAAATAATGATGTTCAGCTGGTCACAGGCTGGGTCTCCCATCCATCTGACAAGGGAATTCAGAGGAATCCCAGAGAAGGAACCCTTTAACCCAGCATGCAATGGTGTGGGGCACCCCACCCACATGAACAGCAATCAGTAAAGCAATTCACAGGCAGGAGGGCAGGAGGTACCAGTGTCTCTTCTTACTGGGCTAGGAAAACGAAAACGCCAGTGATATACTCAGGCAGTTCATCAATACTGCACCAGAGAGGTGTCCTTCATGGCATTTCAAAGTTTATCCGCTCAAGTCAACCTGATCTCTGTTTTCAGAATGATTACAGCAAGAAAGAACTTTTCCTTATGTTTTCAGTCGATTCCTTGAAATATCTCCCCCCTCTTTTGTCCCTTTACTGTCCATGTGTGTTAGTTAGAGTGTTATTGCCCATGTGTGTTATTTAGCGCATTACTGTCCATGTGTATTATTTAGTGCATTACTCCTGGATGGTGATGCGCCATTATATGAGTTCTACTTTGCTGTTGTTTGCTTGTTTTTCTGTTCTGGTTTATTAGTAATACTACTGAACAGATCTAGCACCACCATTAGATGAGAAAATGGGGGAAATGCAATTGCCTACTTATTCTGGTCCTACTGTCTACCATGTTTTGTGTACTTTCCAAGCTTAAAAAAAAAAAAATCAATGGAACTCTTTAAGCAAGTAAAATGTTATATGTACTGAAATGACATATAAATGGTAATTTATTTTTATTCAGTCAGCAACAAGTTTCATGTAGTACAGAGTTAGTTCAATGTATCCAAGTCCAAATGCATAATAATTAATTATAAACCTAATCAGTGAGAGCAAGGCTGTTTAGATAAACACATTCACACAAAATGGAATCTCCATCAGCATCTCGTTTCTCTATACCTTGTTTACACTCTTTAGTACCAAAATTTCCCTGATTCAAAACAATAAGTGGTGAGCCATATGGTCACAGCTTTTTTGGGGTTCTTCTCTAAATCATAGGACATTTTAAATAGCTATAATCCAAATATCTATGGCTTGACAATGTCTACCTACATGTTACCAGACTTCAGTGCCCAGGAATGTCTAGGATCTTTCACAATTACATCTCCAGGTAACCCCCAGGCAGTCTAGAAGCCGCTGTCACCACAAGACATCTGTGCTGTTCTTTTGCTGTGGCTCCATATTCATCGCTTACAAAGCCTCCGGGGAAAACTTCCCTTTGTCCATACTTGTCAGAAACATGAGCACCCAACCAAGCTGCTATGCAAGGCACCCATTCCTGAAAGAGTGGGAGGGAGCCGGAAGCAGTGCCAGGCTCTGTGCAGGGACCAGTGAGGGTCTTCAAGGGAGTGAGCCTGGGCATCCTCCCCGGCACTGAGTCCAACTGTCACCACCTGTGCTCACCAGACTATTATCCCAGGTCTTCCAAAGCTCCTACTGAATCCCTACCAACGCCAGCCTCTCCCCCCTCACTGTACATAGGTGTGAATGAACCATCACATCAAGAAAGTGCTCATTATGTTTCAGACCCAATGGCATATTATTCAGCCATTAAAAGAAGGAAATTTTGCCATTAGCAACAAGATAGGTAAAGCTTATTTCTAAGTGAAATAAACCAGATGAAGACAAATACTGTATAGTTCCTCTTAAATGTGGAATCTTAACAAAAGACAAATAACAAGCAAACATTGATTTTATAGAAACAGAACAGAATGGTGGCTGCGAGGGGCTGGCAGAAGGACAAATGGGGAGATGTAGGCCAAAGGGTGCAAACTTTCACTTATAAAAAGAATACGTTCTGAGGAGCTAAGGTACAGCATGGTGACTAAAGTTAATAATATAATACTGTGTATTTGAAAGGTACTGAGAGTAGATCTTAAACATTTTCAGTTAAAAAAAAACAAAAACAAACCCTCACAGCACTGGCTGAGTAGCTCGGTTGGTTAGAGCAGTGGTCGGCAAACTCATTAGTCACCAGAGCCAAATATCAACAGTACAACGATTGAAATTTCTTTTGAGAGCCAAATTTTTTAAATTTAAACTTCTTCTAACGCCACTTCTTCAAAATAGACTCGCCCAGGCTGTGGTATTTTGTGGAAGAGCCACATTCAAGGGGCCAAAGAGCCGCATGTGGCTTGCGAGCCGCAGTTTGCCGACCATGGGGTTAGAGCATTGTCTCCATGTGCCAATGCTGCAGGTTTGATGCCTACTCAGGGTACATACAAGGTCAACCAATAACTGTATCAGTGGAAAAACAAATCCATGTCTCTCTTTCTTGCTGTCTTTATTTCTCCCTCAAAACAATAAAAAAAGACAGAGTTAACAATGTGAGGTGATAGATGTGTTAATATCTTGAACATGACTCTCATCCCACAATGTATATGTAGAGCAAATCATCACATTGTACACTTTAAATATATATCATTTTATTTGTCAATTATTCCTTAATAAAGTTCTCAAAGAAAAAAAGACCATCACAGAGAACCCTGGGGGTGGAGGGTGGAAAGGGAAATGTCAATCCTCTCCTTCCCTCTTCTACCCCAAACTTTTATCTGTGCTCTGTGCCCGAAAAAAGCATTCACAAAGATAAAGATACCAGTATGTAGAAGACTAATAAGAGTGTTCTAGTATAAAACAGCAAAAGCCAGTGAAAAAAATGTTCTCTGGTATCGAACGGCAGGCAAGCCCCATTTTCAGCGATGCACTAGAATGAATCAACAGGACAGCAGACCAAGGTCCTACCTTGCACTCCCCATTCTGCCAAGTATTTAGACATGTGACAGCTTTGAATGCAACAGTAGGGCTTTATTTTTAATGAACATAAGCCTATAATTTAGAAAAAAAAATCCATACATTTAAGGGAACCCCTGAAACACCTTTCCGGTAATCTGATTCTACACAGTATACTTCTGAAAACATCTGCATTAATCAGTAGGTTGTAAGAACCAAAATTGATTCCACGCTTCAAAAGTAACAGCATTGGAATCCTCCCTTTATTTTCTCAAGGAAAAAGCAGAGTGTCTTGACTCTTTCCTTTGAGAACTTAAAAGGATGCACCTCGGAGGTGGGGGGCCTATGGAGGGTTGAGGGGAGAATCAATGTATTTCCCATTCCCTTCATCCCCTAAGAAGGAATGCACATATCCCCCTATGAATGTTCTCTCCTAATTCTCTTGCTTAGGAGTAGCTATATGGTTGGAAACAGAGGGTTAATGAGAATTTTTCATGAAGGAGGACTTGACTAGCAAGCTGACTATTCTTCCAAGCTATGGATTTAGGGTAGCTCTAGGAGAACTACTGGACATTGGAGGAGATTTGAGTTTCTCCAGGACACTTGGCCTGGCCATTGCCCTTTACCTCATCTCACCTCCATCGAAGGGAAATCTTGGAAAAGTAGGACACGTCTTCTCATTTTTCAATTGTTAATGATTTGCAGTCATTTCTGTTCCCTCTCTGCATCCAACTGAGGAAGTGGAATCTAATCGCAGGGGAAACAAAAGAGTGACCTTGGGCTTCTTGGCAATGCAGGCTTCGGGGACAGGATCCCAGAGTCTCTTTCATTCCTGACTGTCTGTACTTCCAAACCCCAAATAATGAAGAGGGTGAAAGGAGGCTTAGTCTATAAAACAAGACATGTTCTTTTGTATTACTCTCAGACACTAGTGATTCAGGAATGGCTTGGCAGGGGTTTCTGTCATTGTCACACATGGGGGCTCCACAGCTCAACCAGGCTATCCTTCATAATTCCGCTGCCTGGGTGGGCCACAGTCTGGCAGAAAATGCCAGCAGGCTGGGAAAGGGGCTGAAGCTGGCCACCTCCATCCTCCCCCCACCACTTCCAGCAGGTGGGGTGTCCTCATCCCCCAGTCTCCAATGTCAGCCTCTCTGCTTCCAGAGTCCATTCCGGTGGACATGTTTACAGATGTGCATGGAAGTGAATACGGGGATGGAGATTTAGAAGGAGTCTGAAGAGATCTGTGACGATCTTTCAGGGGAATTGAAGAGTTGGATAAAAGATAAGGGGGCGTGTCCAACAGCCAGAAATGTGGTTTGTTTTTTTATTGTTTTCTTTGCACTCCAGTTTTAGGGAAAAAAAGCAAACCCACACAGCGGTTTTCCAAAAAATAGTCTTGTTCCATATTGTGTCTATAGCGCAGTAAGCATTTATTCAACTTTCCGACTTAAACGGAGGTTCTCCTTAAGAGAAGCCGCATATTCTTTAACAATCCGATCAAATATATGCTATGCACATAAAACAATGAGTATAGCTTTAATGATATTACTGATCTCCTGAATCCTAGGGGGGTCATGAATCCAAGATTAAGAAGCTTCTATAATTCCCAGAAAATGAGAGCTTTGTTCAGAAGAAAGATTTTTCAGCTCTAAAATTCTGCACATTTAATTCAATAAACATGCATTAAGCCTTCTTAAGAGGGAGGAATAAAAAATATGTGCTGCGAGGACACAAAGGGAGCATGAGACTCAGCACCAGTCCCTGGAAGCTCACGGTCAAAACGAAGAGGCACACGTGCACACAGATGGTTACAAAAGGAGGGGGAAAGGTATGCAGCAAGAGGAAACGTGTTTCATCTTCTCGAGAGCAAGGAAGAAGAGCATAATCAGGAATAGGTTCTTATAAAGGACGCATTGAAGACAAGTCCCAGAGGACGTGTGTGATTCTGGTGGAGAAGAGAGTATATAGAGATGGTAGTATTTTTTAAAAATGCATTTTTATTGATGTCAGAGAGAGCAAGAGATAGGGACAGAAAGACAGAAACATCAATGATGACAAAGAATCATTGATTGCCTGCCTCCTGCACTCCCCCTACTGGGGATTGAGCCTACAACCCGGGCATGTGCCCTGAACTGTGACCTCCCCGTTCATGGGTTGATGATCAATCACTGAGCCACACTGTCTGGGCTATAGAGATGGTATCCTAAAGGAAAGAATCATGAGAATAGATATCCATACTGTGAAAGTTTCCGGAACAGTCAGAAGAGAGTATGTCCTCAGGTTTAGCTACACCTTAGAGTTCCAAGCATGTCAAACTCGCGGCTGGCAGGAGGCATGCGGCCCGAAGGCCACGAGTCTGACATGCTTGCCTGGGCTTAGACTAAGAGTGGGGACACACAGAATATCAGACTAGAGAGATATCTGGCACTCTGGTGGAGGTCCTTAATATTAGGATGGCAGGGTGCTCTGTAGAGAAGAATAAAGTCTTTGAAATCAGGAGACCAGATTTTGAGTTGTGGTTTAGCCACCATATCTGTGAGAATGCCTTTTGCAGCAAGAAACAGAATAGGAAAAGTAACACACAATTTAAGAGATGTATTATCTTTTAGAGCAAGAGGCCCAGACTTTACATAGTTCCAGGCTAGTTTAGCCAAGCGATGCCAATCAGACCCACACCACAGAGTCCACATTGGCGCTGCGTGTCCTCATGTTCGCAAGGCGGTCCTAACACTTCTCTGCAGCACAAGCAGACATAGCTCCACCCAGCTAAGGAAACAAGCGCCTCTAGAGTAGGCCTGCTTTTGTTTTATTTTGCTTTTAAACGAGAAAAGAAACCTCTTTTCCAAGAGCCCTCCAGCGGACTCTGTGGTCTCAATGACCAGGAATCAGCCACATGCCTACCCTGCGGCCGCAATGAAAGCAGGGAAAAGGAGGCGCTGGTATTTTCACTTGGCATTTTCTATGGTAAGAGGTGGGCTCTGCCAACAACACCTTTGGAGTGCCTGGTAGGTAACCATGAGTAGTGTCTGCAATGCTGGGAGCTTGAGTAAGTCAAATACTGAACAAATTTCTCTTATGTTAAAAAATAAATAAAAAAGATCATCTATCTCTTGCTTTAGTCTTCTAGAACTGTGGAAAAGAAACCAAATAGGAAGTGGAAGAACTCTGAGTAAATGTTAAACGACTAAGCGAATGCAAGGAGTTGCTATTATTAACAATATTCATTGGATGCCTACTCTGTGTGCCAGCCAAATTTCATTATTAAAGATATTTCAAGTAATGAACATTTTTTTTTTTCTAATGAGAAAATTGAGTCCCACAGAGACTAACAAATTACTCAGTTTTTGAGTGGTGGACAAATTGAACTTACATTATCTACAGGCTCTTAATCACGGTGCTTCACTATCCCCAACCTATAATGCCTGTGTCCGCCTATAACTACAGGCTAGGCAGAACCCCTGAGGATCCACACTTCCTGTTCAATTCCAAAGTGCTGGACCTCTGTCATCCATCACCTGCGGTGCTGGCCTCAGCCTCCTTCTCTCTCCCTCCGCCTTCATCCAGACAGTCCTGGAATATTATTTCCTTATAACAGACAAACTTCATTTTTAGCTCATTACTGACCTCATGTCAACGCCATCTAGATTGGTCATTTCTTCACTCATGTTTAAAATTTTTGAACTTTGGTGAAATCCTTTTTTTAGGAATTGATCCTTCCACTTAATTCACTACAGAAAGTGGCTGTCCCCAGATCGAGGATTCTTGATTTCCACAGAAGGGTTTACAGTGTCATCATTTTCGGAAGATTTAAGTGAATGTATAATAGCGCTCCATCTGAGTCATCAAAGGGAAGAGAAATCAATAATTACTAAACTGGATTAATAAATCCCAGAGGGGAGATGAAAGGTTGGTATGATGGCAAGTGCACACACAACCACACGCATGCACTTGAAGTTGTAAGACCAAAAATCCAGGAAATGCAAACATAAGTTGAAATAGAAAACCAGTACACAGAATGGGGTGGAGCCAGCCAGAAAGCAGTTAGATTTCTCCAAAGACCTTCTCCCTCCTCCTTTTGTAGGAGCCCACACATAATTTAATGTCATGTTTATTTATGTAAAATCCTCTGCATGACACTGAGATGGTGTGAGTTAAACAGCCACTGTGCCTCCCTGGAGAACTTACTAGTGTACAAGACCAGGCAGCCAACAGTGATGATGCAGACAGAAACAGAGGCATATAGATAACCTAATCAACGCTGGGCACAGAGCAAATTGTAGCGCAGGAAAGAGCCTTTGTGGAAAGCGGAACATTTTTTAGTAAAATTTGCTGTCCTTCTTCCGAATCTGTTTGCCTGTAGAGGTCATTTGCTGCTGAGATGCAAAACCATGAGCAGCAAGACCAGCACCCAACCTCCGGAGCACTGTCCCAGGAGCTCCCAGGTGAAAAAACTCAGCTCTCACTCTATCTCTTCCCCTCTGTCTGCTGAAAGTCAAGTCCTTTCCTGTTAGTAACGAGCAAGGAAATGCTTATAATAAAAGGCAATCACTAGTATACTCTAATCCTGGAGCCAGGTCACTGTACTTAGCAAACAAACCCAAGATCATCAAGTCCAGGAGACCTAGGTTGCTTTTTCATGCAAATCTTGAAAGTAGAACTTGCTTTCCTCTTCCCCAAGAAGAGGGACACTATTAACTAAAAAAAAATTATATTAATTTCACAATGCCAAACCAAGCAGACTAATGAAAATGCATTCCTCTGTATCTTTCTTCTTTTTCCTCCTCCTCCCCTTTTTTTGAATGATTAAAAAGAGGATAATGGTCAAAACATATATCCATATCTACTGGGTAATGTTGACCAGTTCATAGCCTTCTGCTTTTATGTAAATTACTCAGCCATAAATTATACTCTATTTTAAGCTTCTGCCTTACACCAGGGGAAGTAGATAGATCCTAAATTAAATGTTGTTGGGTTTTTTTCTAGAAAAGAGCCAGATATCAGCACCAAGGTAATCCGAAAAGAGCACCAAGATAAAATGATTGTATAAAATATGAGGAAAATGCATAGACAAGACTTATCTGTGTAAGGATAATAAAATGGAAGATTAAACAGACCTGGAGACTTAACAGCCAAAGCTTCAAGACAGGAAAGCAGCTGAGGCTAGGAAGTGGGGGACAGAAGCAGGAGACCCAAAGGGTTGTCTGGAAAGAGCGCTGCAGTTCAAGGAAACCGAGTAGAATATCTATGCAAGTCCATTGTTTCACAGCTAAATAAACAGCTACCCACCATGTTTCCCGTATTCCCCTTCACAGTGCTCAGAAGGGGTTGGAAATAACACGCAACCTTCCAGCTTCAGATCAGTTCCTATTCAAATTAGGTCACGTGGTACTTAGAATCACAGAGGATGCAGAGAACTGTTAGTTCAGAGTTACAAAACAATAAGAAAGTGTTTCTTGCATTATCCTCCCTCTCTAGAAATCTAGAAAACAAAGAGAGGAAACCTGCTATATGCTTAAGTACCAGGGGTACAACCTAAGTTTGGAAGGAGAGAGAGAGGGTGTGAGGAAGGGGGAGATTCCTTTTCAACTTCCTTGATGCTCTGGTCAAAGAAAGCGAGATGCCCAAGCTCCAAAATGACTATCTGTCTGAATTATAGACATTATCTCAATATGAAGACTCTTCCTCTGTGAGAACCCGCACACAAAGTGAACACCCCATTAAGCAGCAAACTGCCCGATAAGGATGAGGGACCCTTCTGCTCATATGCTTCCTTATAATAAACTGAAGTGCAAAGAAATGAACCAAGACTTTCCCTTTTCTACTTCTTCATCGTGGTTTTATTCATGGGTCTGAAGAGGTTAACTCAATTTTTAAAACGTTATTTTTCAAGGTTAACACACCATACTTAGAGGAAGCTAATAAAGAAAGATATGCATAGTATGGTGAGCCACGTGTCAGAACTTGAACCTCCATAAGGCACTGGAATAGAAAATGAAAAGAATGTGAGCTTTTATATACAATATTTTTTTTTCATTTTCTCTTCTCATTTACCATACAGTGCAACTAACAAAAGCAACAAGAATAAAACACCAGAGATAGTCAGGTGCTAAGTTCAAAGATTTTCCTTTACTCTGAGAAAGTCTTAAAGTAGGTCAGGGAGGAAGAGAAACATCTTATTCTCTTAAAAAAGAAATAAACAATAACTGACTCCTCTATTAGCACATCTTTTGTTCCCATTTGTGTAAGTGCTAAAGTTTGATGGAACACAATTTGCCTAAAAGAAAATTCAAAGCTTAAAAAAGAGCTGGCTTGAAAGTGAAATTTACTTGAAATCCCATCATATATATATATATATATATATATATATATATATATATACCTAATATGCTAATTGTCCCTCCAACCATTTGACCAGTCACTATGACACGTACTGACCACCAGGGGGCAGATGCTCTGACCAGTAGGTTAGCTTGCTGCTGCGATCTGGTCAATTGGAACTGGGCGAGAAGGGCTGGACACACCCTTGAGCCCTCCTGTGGTCCCTCCCTGGCCCCAATCATTCACCAGTGGGGTCCCTCAGCATGGCCTGTGGCCTCTCGCAATCCAGGACCCCTCGGGGGATGTTGGAGAGCCAGTTTTGGCCCGATCCCCATAGGCCATGCCAAGGGACCCCACCAGTGCACGAATCCATGCACTGGGCCTCTGGTTAATAAATAATAATGGTTTCTGTCAGAGGGGGAAAAAAACTATCCCGGTTAAGTGATTCTTATATATCTCTTGTCATTTAATCACAGAACCAAAATGCTTCTACATGATTCCAATACTAATCCTTTACAATGGCATCTAGAAGGCTGGTGCATGGCTATAAAAAAGCATTTGGCCACTCTTTTAAAAGAAACTTAAGGCAAAATTGGAAAGTACTTGAAAGACCATCTAACTCCAACCACCTCCTTTGATACAAGGTATATGTAGGTTATTCTTTTAGAAGAATCAGTTCTTGAATAAGAAGCTTCGGAGAGTAAAGAATCATCTTAGCATACCATATGCCATTTTGGTGCATGAAGCAGGAATTCCTGTGTGCAGAAGGGAGGACTGGATGGCGCCGGTTCTGCGATGGGATTTGGAAGAGGTAGACTGAGGGACTGCACCAGAAGGATCAGACATAGATCCAGGTTTAGAGAGAATGAGAGTCATACAATTTGGGAGCTTCTCTTTAAGAAAAAAATGATGCAAAAATGCAAAACAATTAGACTTCAAAGTGAATATTTATTAGACTGGGAAATTAGAGCACAATACATTGCCAGTGCCAGAAATGCATGTATATGTTTCTTCTGAGATATCTTCAGGAAGATTGGCAGGAATGAAGACATAGAAATGTTTTCTGATCGCAACCTGGCTTCCTCTCTCTGCCAGGAACAATCTATACCTTCTCCAAACTCCCAAGAGTCACAGAAGCTCATGCCTATAAAGGCTCTGAATCTTTTTTAAAAATTATATTTTTATTGATTTCAGAGAGGAAGAGAGAGGGGGAGATAGAAACATCAATGATGAGAGAGAAACATTGATCGACAGCCTCCTGCACAGCCCCACTGGGGATCAAGTCTGCAATCTGGGCATGTGCCCTGACTGGGAATCAAACCAGAACCTCCTGGTTCATAGTTCTATGCTCAACCACTGGGCCAGGCCAGCTGGGCAAAAGGCTCTGAATCTTAAGCTTCAATGTAACTCCTCCTTCAAGTGGGATTCCACTTTAAAAGCTCATCAAACCTTTTATTTTTTATATTTATTGTTGAAAGTATTACATATGTACCCTTTCCCCCCAATGACTCCTTCTAGCCCACCCCAGGCCCCTGCCCCTGCCCTTCACCCCCCATTGGCTGTGTCCATGGGTTATGCATATATGCATACAAATTCTTTAGTTGATCTCTACCCACCCCCTCCTTCCCTCTGAGATTCAACAGTCTGTTCCATGCTTCTATGTCTCTGGATCTATTTTGTTCATCAGTTTATTTTGTTTATTAAACCTCTTAAGTGGAGGAATCCATTTCTGCAGACGTGGGCTATGAGTCAGAAGACATGAACTTGAGCCTGGGCTCCGATGCTAACACACCGAGACCCTGAGGAAGCCAATACACCTCTTTGGGCTCAGTCTTCTCTGCGGTTACTTACATTACCTGTTTGTAGGTCTCTTGCCATTAAAATACCACTCAATGATGATTACCTCGACTACTCAATCTTCAGTGTTGCCAGGCTTAGTGAATACTATTTATATCCCTAAAGCTAGAGCTCTGAGTCTTCCTTGCAACTATCCTCTTTTTTTTTTTTTCTCCCCAAATCTAATCAGTCACTAAGTCCTACATACCTCTCCCCTCTAACCTCACCTCACCCTGGTCTGGCTCACACCAACTCTCACCTAGAAGAATGCAATGCCTCCAACTATGGTCAGCATCTCCTGTTACTTCCCCTAAAGTCACCCTCTACACTGCCACCCCTATAATCTTATACTAAATAGCAATCATGTCATTTTCTCCACTCTTTAAACACTTCCATGGCCTCCTATTGATCTTAAGATAAAATTTAAATTTCATAATATGACCTACAAGGTCAAGTATGATATGGCTCCTATACTCATAGTCAAATCAACGTCATATCAACGCCCCCGTTACTCTCACAATTCCGTGTCAACTTAGACATAATGTGCTCCTGCTGACCTAGAGAATGTCAGTATCTGCTGATGGTCTGACTCAGTATGGTGATATTGGAGATGCACTTTGCTAGGCATAAATAACATGTTCCGTTACATGAGCAATTATTGTAGAATGCCTCTAGAGTATAGTGGGATCACAATAGTCTGAGTATGTTCAACACAGGAGCCTTGTCATGTCATCAAATTCCAGTTTTAGGAATGATCTTTTAAACACTTCCCATTTCCTCCTGAAAGTTTAGGCTAATGACAGGATTAAATGCTACAGAAAATTCAATGCTGTATCTCCTTGGGGAGGGCTGGGTAGATGTAAAACATGTCTATGAGCCAATGCAAAGGTTTATTGATTTCTCTGTCCTTTCATTCAAAGGTGCTTGCTTTCATGCACAGACGTGTGAGGCACCTGAAGGTTGGCCAGGATACTGCAGAGACCCACTGCCCCTTCTGTGAGTTTCCAGAAATGGACAGCCCTGGAAAAATGCAAGTGCATCAGGGTACAGATCTGAAATCAAAGTCTGAATTCAAGGTCTATCACCCATTTCTAAGGAGACCCTCAAAATCACTTCCACTCTACAGTGGGGGCAAAGCCAAATAGAGGCTGTGTGGGCATCAGAGTCGGGGCCTAAAGCTCAAAGTTGAGAGTCCTGGATCTGGTACAGAACCCATTTTAATTCCTTATATGGCCTTAGTCAGTTTGTTTGATATTTTTTTCATTTCCCTATTATATGGGATAAAATTAGAATTCCCTTTTCTAACTGATTATCACCAATTTACTTAATTGAGCACTTTTAAAATTTCTGTCACTTGGCTAAGCATTTTGCATAACCATTTATATATATATATATATATATATATATATATATATATATATTCTTAACAATCCTATAAAGCTAATGCTTATTTTCTTTCATCCTTCACTCCTTCCTTCCTTCCTCCCTCCCTACCCTTATTTTCTTTTTTTTCCCCCCCCACCATTTTCCAGATGGCGGATTGGACAGTTTAAAGAATTTGCCCAAGATCAGCTAGTGCTTAAGTAGAAAAGCTGCTGTTTGACCTGAAATAAACTGAACCCAGAGCTGAGGTATTTAGCCACCATGCTGCATGGCCTTTAAGGAGAGGGAAAGATAAGAGCTTCAAAGAATTTCGAAGTTTATACTTCTTGCTTTCTATTAGCTGGATGCTAGGCTCTGTCTGCCCATCTGTTCTCTATCTATCTATCTATCTATCTATCTATCTATCTATCTATCTATCTATCTATCTATCTACCTACCTACCTACCTTTCATCTATCCAACTGACCTCAGTGTACATTTTTTTTCCTGTGTGCCATCCAGGATGCAAAAAGAGAAAACAGACACTTCACTACACATTATAGCTGGGGAGAACTTCATTGAGCTGAGAGGTTAGAAGGGAACGCTTTAGAAAGGAATGCTGTGGGAATCAGGAGCAAGCCCCTGTTACATGTAAATAGGACCTCTTGAAGCTCTTACAACCAGCCGGATGCTTTACACACAGCACACTATTTAATTCACTTCATAATCCTGGTTAGAGGGTCCCTGTTCTTCTCACTAAGGAGGTGGGCTGGGCTGGATGCAGTTCACACATAGTTAAACCTAGAACGTCTTGGCTGCTGGGCTGGAGTTGGGGCCTTGAGGATGGGCTGAGTTAGCTCTTCCACCATCCTTGGCTGATGGGTCATGTTTACTGCTCCCTCGCTGAGACCTCTGTGGATTCTGAGCCAGAGAGCCACACCTCTCTTTGCCCTCCAGCAGGTGTAAAGCATGGAGGGGTCAAGTTCAGAACAGAGGAGAGAAATGTACCACGAATCTACAAGACCATCTATCTGCTCTTCTGCTAATAAAGGGCTCATACACTGAAAGTCACTCAAATGCCGCCACCTCAAAACAGGAAGTGGGGCTCCAGTTAAGGAAGGATCAACAGGCTGGAAAAGAATGCTATCTCTATTCCATGTGGGAAATCAGTTAGAAAATGGATATATGTGTGGCACTGCTGCCTTCTCTCACTTTTTAATCCTTTAAATTCTAAATCCAGACACCAGTGAAATTTAGAAACCCAGCACCCTGCATGCCCAAGGAAATGCAAATCTCCCAGGAAAGAAATGAATTCCTGGCACTGTGACAGGAACTGGCCATCAGGAGTCTCTCTCTCTGCAGAGAAAGGGAGCCACACATTCCCAATGCTGAACAGGGGTGTGTAGAGGTCCCTGGGCCCACTCAGGGGGCTTCTGTAAGTAACAGGGAACAGCTGGGGGGCGGGGAAGCCGGAACTCTCTCCAGGGATGCTGCAGGAGGCAGTAGGGAAAAAAGAAATCTGTTTTCCTGAAAATGGAACCTCTTCTTTAGATTTCCTCCTTTTTTCCCCCTCTCTTTAAACTGTCCAAGATTAATGTGGCAAAAATAAAATGCCCACAGGCTGCTTATTTTGACGCTTACTAAAGCACATAAAAGTGAAGAATTAGCATGGAATGAATAATTTATTTAGAGCTGTACTGTTGTTTTAAACAAATCACTTCCATGAAAGCAATGTGTATTCAAGCAATAAATCATTGTTTAGCACTCTGTCTCCAGGAAAAGATACCACTCCGCAGAATTATTGAATGGCAGTGCCTGGCAGGGGAGGCAGGCAAACTAAAGATAAAGGTGATGTCCTTGAATAAGGGGCTTTCCATTGGATCTGGAGGAGGCTAGGTTTGAGTGAGATTCAGTACTGAGACCCTTCCCTTCACTGACAAGGTTTAAATGAGCACCTACTTGTGCTGATGCATCAGATATTATCTAGCACAGTACAACTTATTGAAGTAGAGGGCCGCCTGGGAAGGCACATGGGCAATTTTCTTAAATTATCGTCAGCTGAACTCAGGGCATAGGCAGAGCCATGCCCTGGGAACATGCTTCCCCAATGAGACTGGACATGTTAATCAGTTCTGACTTCATAGCAGCCCAGGTGTCGGCAGGGGCGGGACTAGATATGTAAATCTAGGCCTATAAATAAATGCGCTGCGTGGCTCAGGTGGTCCTCGTTGCAGCCTCTCCATCAGAGAGGAAGGATAGCGTCCCACCCAGCTCCCAGCTTTAAATCTATTTCTGCGTCTTCTTTCTTTCTTTCTATTATTTCTCAATCCCTGGCCGCCTCCACTGAGAACCGGTTTGTTCATCTCTCTTTCCGTGCTGGACGCGGAAAAGGGAGATCCCTGCCATGTTTGGCCCCCGCCGCATCAGGACCCCCATTCATTAGGTCATAGTTATTTTTATTATTTATTACAATGACTATGGGCCAAGCACAGAGCCCAAATGTTTGGGATACACCAACGGAAACAAAACAATGATTCCGGGAGTTGATCACTATCCCGGGGACTTCACGCCACTTTATACAATATGACAAGTATTATGACGATGGTGCATGCAAAGTGCTAGGAGGACTTGACTGGCAGCGGGAGGGGAATCTGGAAAGATTTCACAGAGGTGGTGTCATTGTATCCCAACCTTGGTTTAGTCAAGGAGCTAGAGAAAGGGGAAGAACATTCACCGCAGACGCCTTTGTGGGAGCAGATGAATGCAAGAATGAAGCCCATGTGACGTTTGGGTGGAGAGGGTGTGCTGATGTGGCACAACTCAGTGAGGGGAGAGAAGGCAGTGAGCGATGGGAGACAGGAGCAGAGGTGTAAAGGGGAACCAGCAGCCCAGCCAGCGTGGCTCAGTGGTTGAGCGTTGATCTATGAACCAGGAGATCACGGTTTGATTCCCAGTCAGGGCATATACCCAGGTTGCAGGCTCAATCCCCAGTGTGGGGCATGTAGGAGGCAGCCAATCAATGATTCTCTCTCATCCTTGATGTTTCTCTCTTTCTCTCAATCTCCCTCTCCCTTCCTCTCTGAAATCAATAAAAATATATTTAAAATAAATAAAATAAAATAAATAAATAAAATAAAATAAAATAAAATAAAATAAAATGGAACCAGCAGAGGCAGGATGACCTTTGAAGGCCCTACACACACTGCCTCCTGTATAAAACGGCCCTGGAAACCAGAAACCCCAACCAGCTTCTGTCTGCAAGGCAAAGCTGCTGATTCTCTTGTTTCCCAGCCTTGCTATTTACCAAATCCATGTGCATCAGAACTACAGCAAGGGAAAGTGTTTCAGGTCAAAAGGCAGAATGACCCTGGCCCTCTTCTTACAGTCCAATTGGACATGTTACTCTGCTATTGCCAAGTTCTCAGAATGAAATCATAATCCTAGTTGTTGTTGTTTTTTTAAGTATTTTTTTAATTGACTTCAGAGAGGAAAGGAGAGGAAGAGAGAGACTGAAACATCAATGATGAGAGAGAATCATTGATTGGCTGCCTCCTGCTCGCCCCCTACAGGGGATCGAGCTGGAAACCTGGGCATGTGCTCTTGGCCAGAATCGAACCCGGGACGCTTCAGTCCACAGGCCAATGCTCTATCTGCAGAGCCAAACTGGCGAGGGCCATAATCCTAGTTTTTACTGGGGGAAGAAACAAAGCAGTTCCCACAGGGCTACACTCTCTCAGGTTACAAATTTCAAAGTGTCTTGCAGACCTAGCCTGAAGTGTGGCACTCTAAGCTGTGAGGCCTCCCTGAAACTCCCTGAAACTGGTGACAATGAGAGCAGGCTGGTCATCCCTGTCACCTACAGCAGGCTGAGCGCTTGGTGTCCAACATCTGGAGGAAGAGAAAAACCTTCCTATCCTATCGTCTGCATCAAAGGTTCCTGAATTATCTCATTCCCCTCTGGCTTACATACTACTAAATAAAAGCATGGCACCCGTGAAGAGTATAGAGGACCAGTACTTCCCAACTCTATTGTAAGTGGTTTAAGGAAGAAGGAACTTCCAGCCCCTCCTAGATAGTTTCAACTTTGCCAAAATTACGCTGAAAGCTGAAAACACTTCTGGTGACAAGAGTGAAGGTGACAGGCACTGAGAAATGTCATGAATCTGATGCTTCTCATCACCTTCATGATATTTGCTGCCTTAAAAAAAAACAACAAAAAACCCTATCTTGGTGTCAGCATTTTATCAAGCTCAGAGAAAACTCAAATGTTGCTGGCTTCCAGCCAGCCCGAAATGTTTCACCCTCAGGAAGAAATTAATCAATGAACAACTCTCTATTCAATGTTCACTATGTTCAAGGCAGAGCTGGCAGACCCCGTGGGACACAAACATACACACAATGCAATTCCTGCCACCCAGGAATTCACAATCTAGGTAGAATCTGATTGTCACTCACTTGTTTAGAAACAGGTTTCCCTTGCCTTGATAGGATCAACTCCCTGTTCTTCAATAAGACTATAAACCCAAGGTTTATTCTCTATAGCAGTGGTCGCCAAGCTCTCAGACCTCACGGACCACCAGTAGTCCATGGACCAACGGTTGGCGACCGCTGCTCCAAAGGTTTCCTTAAACCAGCGGTCACTAACCTTTTGGACCTCACGGATCACCCGTGATCCGTGGACCACCGGTTGGCGACTGCTGCTCTATAGCATGCTTCTCCTTTCTAGTTGTAAATGTTGCTGCTTCTTGCAATCTTCCATTCCTGACCTCCTTGCTATTCTTTGAACCGCCATGAATTTTCAGGCCTCTGGGGCTCTCTCAATTTCTAATACCCAGCTCAACTGTCATCTCTTCCATGAAGCCATCCTAACCTCGGGGCAGAGTTTCTTGCTTCATCTTTGCTTCTTTCGAATTTTGTTTCTAAGCACATCATTTTTATTATGTTTTTACCTATATTTTCCATTAGATTGTGATGAAATTGTTGCATTATTTTTATGTAATTTCTTTCAAGCCGGACATGAAAGAAGCTCCAGTATATGGTCAATGAATAGAAAAGCATGTTTAAAAATGTAAGTCCATATGGGACAAATGAAATTATATGTGCAAGACTACTGCCATTCTTGATACGTAGTCAGTTCTTAGTAAGTAGCTTGATTAGAATCATAAATGTCCATTAAACATCATTCTTCAGAGAAGGATGGGCTGCAAATCTACTGCATATTGGTGCTAGCACATTATCAGAAGTTCAGATTTAGGGTGAGCATGGAGTGTTTGTGATTCATCATGTAAGCCACCCTTGTCAGAGATCACAGTGACATTAAGCATGCATAGCTGGAAAAATAGATGAGGGTCATTTTTGGATGGAGCCTGATGCCAGGCTGAGCACTCTCTACAAGTCAGTGTATGTGGTGAGCAATTAAAGGTTTTTGAGCTCAGAGCTGATCATACAATATTGGAAATGCAACGTGAAATCTCACAGCTATGTAAGAAATGAATAGCAGGTATCATCCAACTTATTCCTAAAGGACAAGAGAGTAAATATTTTAGGCTTGCGGAACATACAATGCATGTCACAACTACTCAGTTCCACAGCTGTATCATGAGAGCAGCCACAGACACTATGCCTACAAATGGGTGAGCTGCGTTCCATGACACCTGTATTTACAGAAACAGGGGATGGGCCATATTTGGCCCTCAGGTTGTAGTGGGCCAACTCCTGCATTAGAGCAATAAGTGGCCGAAAGTTAAGAAGACATTTAAGAGTCTAATTAAATGCGCTGTTGTAAAAATGTGGAGGTTTATACCAGTGAGGTGGGGTTAATTACAGGATTAAACAATTACAGAATTAAAAAGAGGGTGTATTAGATACTGTAGGAAAAAATGAGAGAGAATCAAAGATAATATTTTAAGGTTTTGAAAAGACTAGGATAATAGAGGAAGAGTCAGCATAACAGGGTTTTAAATACCTGGGGGAAATTCTTAAAAAAGTTTGAAAGAAAGCAATTTGAAAAGGTGCACACATGGAAACCAGAAACTTGAGAGGATCAAAGAATTATAGAGAATTTGGGTGCTGGGGGAACTGAGAGAGTTTAATCCAAATTTGTCTTTTTTTTTTTTTTTCTTTAATGTAGCAGGGTGGGTTGTGTTTAAATCTGATCAGTAAGCAGATGACTGTCACACCACAGGGTTCCCAAATCGTATTTTGTCTGTCTAA
The DNA here is from genome assembly GCF_027574615.1 of Eptesicus fuscus. Classification (NCBI taxonomy): domain Eukaryota; kingdom Metazoa; phylum Chordata; class Mammalia; order Chiroptera; family Vespertilionidae; genus Eptesicus; species Eptesicus fuscus. The sequence goes on from NC_072489.1 coordinate 47,638,085, forward strand.
CACAATATTGGCTCTCAACGTGTTTAAAAACAAAGTGGATCAGTTGCCAGCATTTAAAATTAAGAAATTTAGCCCCGCTAGCAGGGCTTAGTGTTTGAGATTCGACCTATGAACCAGGAGGTCAGGGTTCGATTCCTGGTCAGGGCATATGCCCAGGTTGCAGGCTCGATCCCCAGTATGAGGCATGCACGAGGCAGCCCATCAATAATTCTCTCTCATCCTTGATGTTTCTATCTCTAGTTTGCTCAGTTTGTTCATTAAATTCCATGTATAAGTGAAATCATATGGTACTTGTCTTTCTCTGACTGGCTTATTTCACTTCTGTCTGTTTCAAAAGCGGATGAGAAAAAGTGCTAAGTCAACCAACTTTGGCTAATTAGTTTTTTCTACTTGGTGACTGTAAATCAATGACAAGCAAACTTCTAATACTTTCACTCTGGCGGAGGAGTTTGCTGCCACTCGCCATCCATCACTTCTGCCTGTGAGTGGCCTTGCTGAGCTCCGTCTAAATGGCATCGTGTTCTCCTGTTACATGCAATCCCTCTGTTCTGCAGCCTATGGGAAAACAGCTTTTTGTAAAAAGCTGAATGCTGGATGAGACCAATTGTAACGCGTAGGTTATATTTTCTAACCTGTTTATAGATTGCAATTTGTAAGGTTGTAATGTCATATGCTGTCAATAATTCAAGATGGAGACTTACAACTGTTAATGGATAAATTCGTCATTCTTCGTCAACACTCATTCCCTTAAGAGATGTAATTTATTTTATTGAAGTGTCGATTCCCTGAACTTTGAACTAAAGGTTTCATTTATTTATGGGGGATGGGGAGGGAGGACATGGGGTGGAACACTAGTTTCTTCACAAGTTCCAAGGGATTTGAACCAATCAAAAGACCACAGTTCAGATAAGAAAGATTTTTAAAAGTCTATTTTCAAGTGATCTGAAAAGTGTGTTTGTGTTGTCAGTATACAAGAGGCTTGGGACAATTCCCCTGACTCCCTCCACCAAAAAAAGTAAATAAATAAAACGGGAGGCAAATGTTCCTGGAATGCACCAAATACTGGAAACTAACTGGATTTCAACATGTTTGTACGAATGCGTTTGCTACAATTGTGCCCTGCCAGGAATCTGTCCACATGCTTTTTTTTTTTTTTTGGGAGAATAGTTAAATCTGCAATCCAGCGAAACTGTGATTGCTGAGCTTGTACCTGGGTTTTTAGGAGGTTATAAACTTCTTTGAGTACTTGATGGCAGCTATGGACACTACACACACCACTTCTAATAAACAGTGGCTCTCTACAGCATTCTGGGGCAACCTTCTGAAGCTCATGTATTTAACTCTGGGTAATGAACTCTGGTAATAGAAAGGCAGGTGATCTTTCTCATTCTACCAATGTGCTTTTTTTTTTCTTTTTCTCAAAATAGAGGATAGAGACAGACAATATAACCGCTTCTTTTGGGTGCTTTCTAATCTCAGAGGATTCAAAAGAATAAATGATTTTTCATCTTTGAGAATTATTTCCCTGTCTCCAACTTTAGACTCAGGCATATAAAAATGGCAGTGCTCAGGGAAATAATGTTATCCAAAGAGAAGGCAAGTAGGACAGGGCCCCTCATCTCAGTACCAGGGGGCATTACGAGGCTGATTGGCTGGTTGGTTGTTCTTCCTGTCACCTTCTTCCCTGTAAATTCACTCCCAACTACTTGATTCTTCTATGTCCATTAGTTTTGCAACTCTCATGGAACTCATGTGAAAAGCTCAGAAAATGTGATCGGCACCAAATATTCTGAAGGCAAGACCCATTCAAACTCACTAGTTTCCACTATTTTTCCAAATCCCAGGTCACCATAAATCAGACTCCAATACATTAACCAAAACATGGCAATTATTTATGTAAAGATTTTGGTACCTGGAGGTAATCAGGAATAATTAAGAGAGCTACAACATAGTCTTGGATTAGATTGTCTATAAGAAGCTGAATTGCAGTCTTTAACCATAAGAAAGGCCATCACTGAAATCTGATCAAAGGAAATACAATCTTAGGCCCAACCATGACTTAATGCCTATAATTCTCACTGTGCTGACTTATAAGGATAATATTAATATCCTATCTAATAAAAGAGTAATATGCAAATTAGCCATCACTCCACTACACCCACAAGCCATGCCCACAAGCCACGCCCAGCAGCCAATCAGGAGCAAATATGCAAATAAACCCAAACAAGATGGCTATGGCCACAGAGAGCAGGAGGGAGGTTTGGGCTTTCCCAGCAATGGAGGAAGCCAAGCTTTCTGCACACCCTGGCCAGCCCAGGCCTCCGCTTAAGGCTACAAAGTTTCAATTATAGAAGATACATAAATCCCAACAGAAATGGCTGCTGCCATGGAGCGAGCAGAAGGCTTGGCTCTGCTCCAGGCTACAAAGTTTCAATTGTAGAACATAAATAAACCCTAGATACCAGGGCCTCTACTTGGGTGGCCAAGGGGTATGGCCAGCCTGCTAACCACCACAGGCCCCTCGCCCAGGCCACCCCATGCCCCAAGGGAACCCCCACCCTGATCTAGGACATCCTTCAGGGCAAACCAGCCAGCCCCCCTCCATGCACCAGGCCTCTATCCTATCTAATAAAAGAGTAATATGCAGATTGACCATCACTCCAACACACAAGATGGCTGCCCCCATGTGGTCAAAGATCCTGCCCCAATGTGGACACAAGATGGCCACCACAAGATGGCCAGCAGGGGAGAGCAGTTGAGAGGGACCAGGCCTGCAGGGGAGAGCAGTTGTGGGCGATCAGGCCAGCAGGGGAGGGCAGTTGGAAGGGACCAAGCCTGAAAGGTAGGGCAGTTGGGGGTGATCAAGCCTGCAGGGGAGGGCAGTTAGGGGCAAACAGGCTGGCAGGGGAGCAGTTAGGCATCAATCAGGCTGGCAGGGGAGTGGTTAGGGGGTGATCAGGCTGGCAGGCTGAAGCAGTTAGGGGCAATCAGGAAGGCAGGCAGGTGAGCAGTTGGGAGCCAGCAGTCCTGGATTGTGAGAGGGATGTCCAACTGCCCATTTATGGGCCTAAATGGACAGTCGGACATCCCTCGAGGAGTCCCAGATTGGAGAGGGTGCTGGCTGGGCTGAGGGACACCCCCCGCCCGTGCACGAATTTCGTGCACCAGGCCTCTAGTATATTCATAAATGTTAATATATAAAAACATAGTATATTAACCTTTTGCACTCGGATGTCGAGTGTGACTCGACACGGTTAGCATAGGTAGCAGCTCAAGAAAAAAGCGAGTGCAAAGGGTTAATATGCATATATATGTTTGGGGGTATCCTATAAAATAAAACCCTAATATGCAAATTGACCGAACTGCAGAATGACTGGTCACTATGACGCACACTGACCACCAGGGGCAGACACTCAATGCAGGAGCTGTCCCCTGGTGGTCAGTGCACTCCCACAGGGGGAGCACCGCTCAGCCAGAAGCTGGCCTCGCTGCTCCTTAGCGAAAGGCTCCCGCCAACTCAGCTGCGCTTGCCAGCCGGGAGCCTCTCCCATCTTTGCTGCAGGAGGGCGGTAAGGAGCAAGGTCTTCGGGACTGTGAGAGCCCTGGACTGTAAGACGGATGTCTGACTGCCAGCTTAGGCCTGATCCCCAGGGGAATTGGCCCTGAGCTGGCAGGCGGACATCCCCTGAGGGGTCCCGGACTGTGAGAGGGCACAGGCTGGGCTGAGGGATGTCGCCCCCCCCCCCAGGCTGAATGAATTTTGTGCATTGGGCCTCTAGGAGGTATATAACTAGAACTAAATAAATCCTACCTTATAATAGACAAATATGCAAATTGACTGCACCTTCACTATGTCCAAGCCATGCCCACCAACCAAGCCACACCCACCAACCAATCAGGACGAGTATGCAAATTACCCAACAAAGATGGCGGCTAATTTGCATATCAAGACAGCGTAGAAAGAAGCCAAGAGATGCTGAAGGGAGCAAAGCTGTGGATAAGCAAGCAAGCCAGGGGGAGGAGAAGGGCGGAGCGGAGGTGGGGCCAGGGGAGAAGAAAGGAGAGCGGGGTGGGCTGGCGGAGAAGGCGGGCCGGGGGACAAGTGAGGAGCGGAGGCGAGGCTGGGGGACAAGGGAGGAGCGGAGGCGGGGCGGGCTGGTGGAGAAGGCAGGCCGGGGGACAAGGGAGGAGCGGAGGCGGGGCGGGGTAGAGTGCAGCAGGAAACCCTATTGCAGGATTTTTCCTGCAACGGGAACGCTAGTACTGATATAAAAGACTTGCTAACAAAATTATGCTCTACCTGCCAAGGTAAGGATCATGCTTCTTCAACATACTGTGCGTTAGCTAAGACATCTAAGGTTACGATTTCACAGTGCTATATTATTATCATTTCCAGAAATCTATCTGAACTCTACAGTTAAGAAAATATATTTTCAAGCAATCAATTGGTAAGAGAAACTCTCTGCTGTCTGTTGCCTTTTCTTTCTTTTTTCTTTTTGTTAATCCTCACCCCAGGATATTTTTTCCATTGATTTTTTTTTTTTTTTGAAAGAGAGAGAGTGGAAGGGAAGGAAGGGGAAGGTAGAGAAAGAGAGAGAGAGAGAGAGAGAGAGAGAGAGAGAGAGAGAGAGAGAAACATTGATGTGAGAGAGACACATCAATCTGTTGCCTCCCACAGGAGCCCCAAACAGGCCAGGGATCAAACCTGCAATCTAGGTACGTGCCCTGGACCAGGAATCGAACCCACAATCCTTAGGTGCATGGGCCTGTGCTCTAGCCACTGAGCAAGACCAGTCAGGGCACCTTCTCTTTCTCTATGGGTTTGATTTTGCTCTCAGTTCCTTAAAGGGATCAGAGTCACTGGTGAAAGCTGCAACCAGGACAATTAAACATCCTAGAAAAGACCAAGCTCTGGCTAGCTGATCCCGGCTTACTAGGACTGCATTTAATATTATTGAAATATTATCAGAGTTTGGGTAAAATTCACCCATTCATACGTTCTTCTCCCTGGTGTTATTTTTTTTTAAGGATAGGAAATAACCAAATAAAGAACATTTGATTAGTTCTGAAAGCATTTTGATATCAGAGACCTTATGATATTTGTCTTATATCATGTGTCCCTAACTTCCTGGCACAGGGGTATTCTAACTGGCTGTCTCATTAATGAAATACCAAAGCTTCTCAAAAAAGGACATTCAAACTAGCGCGAACTTTCAAATATTCATTTTGGCAACAACATTCAGTTTACTGCCTCACTAACTCAGAATACTTATGCATACCGTTGCACTGTGATATTATTTTCTTATGGAATCTAAGTTATAGACCGTGGACAATCCAATGTATACAAGTCTAAGAACAAAGTGTGGTTCTCCTCTTTCAGGAGAGGATGGGGACCCCACCAAAACCAGCACTGTTTTTTTCCGTAATGTCATTCAAGTAAAAAGTAATTCCTGCTTCCCAAGGATTTATCTGCCTTTTGTCACTACTAGAGTTCCCATAAGCAACACACCCCAGGGTCTTTGAAACCAGATTGTGCTCACATTCATAGCCATTCTTATGAATAGTAATCGCTGGTAAACCATCATTAAAATTCAGAGAGCGCATCGCCCTCTTGGTGTTGGATTTGACCACGAAATTTCAAATCGAAGAACTCAGTACAGAACAGCAAGAGCAAAACAGACGCCTAATCACCCAACAGAAATCGGGAGGAATTTTCCAGCAGGGGAACCAAGGGCATAATTCTGGTTGTCCATCCTGTAAAGGTCACATCGAACTTGGTATGCCTAAGTAGAGTGATAATTAATAAGAAAGATGACAACACTTATTTTTTTTTAAAAGGCAAGTTAAGAAATTTTAAATGTAAGAGCAAATGACTTTCACCAATTTCTGGGTTAATGGAAATTACCAATGCACTTAGTCTAACAGAGGAACTGGAGTGTTCATATGTTAATAAGGGATGACATACTTAAACAGGCTGATACATTTTAATCAGTTATAAAAGAGAATCATAAAACTTCTTTCAGTGGGAAAAAGAGTCCCATGGAAGCATTATTTTTATAATCAAATGCTGAGATTTCAAGAGGGTAGAAAGATAATTAATAGGGGAGAGTTGTCAGTTGATCTCTTTTACCAATTTAGAAATATTTCCAGTGACACATGCTTACTTACTAACATGTAAATGGCCTAACCAGTGTCTCAAGTATTTCTCAAGTTGCCCTGAAAAGCTTTCGGCACAGTGAAGTCAATTTAATTTTTCACAAATGAAATAATGCTCACCATCCTTAATTTTATGAATTACCCTTCTCACCACCATTCATGTGGTACTACAAGGCATGGCAGTGAATTTTCTCTCTGAGCACACACTTACCAACACATTTCAAAGATGCTTTCATCCTGAAACCTCACGGACACACGAATACCATGAAAACGTTAGCAAACATGAACTGTTACTAAGTTGCTTAAAAACACAGATGAGCACGTTTTCCGAGTTCTGTGTTTCCCAGGCAGGTCCTCCAAAGCCTTGCTAGTGGAAACAATATACGAACTCGTTTAAAAATCAAGTTAAAATTACCAGGGGCCTTTGACTTAGAATTAGAAAGTGGATTTTTCTCTCTCATAAAACATACCTCATGTCTTCTATCACAGAATCACCAGAATCATTTATATTCAAAGGCGTTCTAAAGGCCCGGAAAGAAGAAAGGGAAGGAGGAAGGAAGTGAGCATAATGCCTCCTATGTGGCATTACATTAAGTCTGTGCATGTACCCTTATCTCATTCAGCCTTCACAACAGCCCCATGGGGTACCTATGGTTACTGGCAATCTTACAGACGACGAAATGTGACACAGAGCGCCCCTTTCTCCAAAGGCTCAGTCATTAAGCATCAGAGCAAGAATTCAAACCCTGGTCTGTTTGTTCATAGATCTAGCATGTTCCTTCTATATCCTTGGATTCTATTACTGATTGTGATGTAACAATTAATGTGTGTGCTGTGTGGGTTTTTTTTTTTGTGTGTGTGTGTGTATGTTTTAGAATCGACTCCATATTAGACCACAGCCTTGTCTAAAATGAATTTTGAAGCACAATGTTGTTTTTTTAGCAGCTTGACTATGATATGCAAAGTGTGGTTTTCTTTGCATCTATTTTACTTGGGGTATGCTGAGCTTCTTAGCTAAAAATTTAAAATAATACTTCAGAATGTTGAGGATAGATCTGTTTTTACCCCATATCTCTCTTCTCTCTTTCTGGTTCTCTATGTACACAGATTTTAAATTGCTTGAGATTTTCTCACAAGTCACTACATAGCTATGTTATGTTATTTTACTTTATGTTATGAAGGGAGAGATATTTTTCTCTGTATTCTTCAGATTGGGTAATTTTCATTGACCTATCTTCAAGTTTATTACTCTGTCCAGTCTCCTCATCTAATAGATATTTTCATTTCAGAGAGTATTTTTTTCACTTCTAGAATTTGCATTTCACTTTTTCTTTGATAGTTCCCATTTCTCTTATGAGATCCCCAACTAGTCTCTCAATATAATCACCTTTTCCTATAAGTCCTTGAACACGTTTGTAACCAATACCTTATAGTCTTTATTATCAATGCTAACATCTAGGCCATTCCCAGGTTGGTCTCTCTCGGCCACGTTTTCCCATGACCACAGGTGAGTTAAATCCCCTTTGGTTTTTGCCTGTTGTTGATCCCTCTCCAATGTCTTCAAGGAGTTTTTGTGGGTCTTTTTCCCCTTCTGAGTGAAAAATATTTTTCACTTTCCTTGTATTACTAGTAATCTTTTATTGCTCATTGAACATTTTGGATATGTTGCAGAGAATGGGATTTTGTTAGCTTTTCATTTAGATTTTTTCCCCCCTCTTAATAGGCTGTTAAAGAAATTGTGTCACCACCTAGACCTCATGGAGCTTTATCTTCACACCTTATCTGGGTGACAGTTTGGGTTTTCACCTAGGGAAAATTCCTTAGTTCTTGTACATACTCTTTATTCCTATGGTGTGTCCCTTCTGTGTTTCAATGGAAGGCTGAAGGTCTTTACTAAGTCTTTCTTTTTTCTTTTTAATATATTCTTATTGATTTCAGAGAGAAAAGGAGAGGGAGGTGGGAGGGGGAGAGGGAGGGAGGAAGAGAGAGAGAGAAACATCAATGATGAGAGAGAATCATTGATAGTTTGCCTCCTGCATGCCCTACACTGGGGATCAAGCCCACAACCAGGGCCTATGACCTGACCAGGAACCATGACCTTCTTGGTTCCTAGGTCAACACTCAACCATTGAGCCAAGCCGGTCGGCCACTAAGACTTTCTTGTTTGGGCAGAATTAAAACTCTAAACTCTGTTCTCCTTGCAGTAAGAAGCAGCTAAAACCCTGCTCAGCCCTTTTAGTTTCAAAGCTGTTTCTGTCTGCTGGCTCCTCAGAATTTTGGGATTAGCAAGTATTTGATACAGATTTTGACCCTCCCTCTCTGTGGCTTCTTCATTTCTGAAAATACCTCCAAAACCACTAGCTTCTTTGGACACCCCAGTTTCCACCCACTCACAGCTTAAACATAGCAGCCCCCCAGAGGTCCACCACCCTGTGCACAGGGATGGGAGGGTGCCGCAGGGGAAAACCGGTATAAACATCCATCTCACCCACTCAGCTCCTTTCGTTCATGAGTTAAATCCCCTCATGTCTGCCTGTTTTTGATCCCTCTCCTATGTCTTCAAGTAGTTTTTTTCCCCCTTCTGAGTTTATAATTATTATCTACAGAAGGGCTAGTCCAATACCAGCTAGTCCTCTAACACCCTAGAGCTTTTTCTTTAAAAAAAGCTGCCTTTCACACATGCTGTGTACTTTTTCAACTGTATTTTTTTGTGTTGTTAATCCTCACCCAACAACATTTTTTCATTAATTTTTAGAGAGAGTGGAAGAGAGAGGGAAGACAGAGAGGAACATCGATGTGAGAGAAACACATTGATTGGTTGCCTCCTGCACATGCCCTGACCAGGGCCCAGGACAGGGAGCAGCCTGCAACCAAGGTAGGTGCTCTTGACTGGACTCGAACCCTGGACCCGTTGGTCCACAGACCAATGCTCTGTCCACTGAGCCAAACCGGCTAGGGCAAGCATGTCAAACTTGTCGCCCACAGGCCACATGCCTTATTTATTTGGCCCGTGTTAGCCTTTGAGTGTGACATGCTTGGGCTAGGACTTAAACTCTATTTTAAACAATCTTTGGAAGGTGATTATTAGTACAAAATCACTTTGCCTACCTATATTCTATAATGCTTTTAATTGTTTTCTGATTTTGTTCAAGGTTGATTCCTTCAGGGCCAACTTCAACAAAAAGAGATAAAAAGGGAAATATACTGACACCTTTAGAGTGAGGCCATTTCACCAGACTCATCCTCCTTTTCTCTCGCCATATTACAGAAGAATATGGGAAACTATCAGTCTGCCATTTCTTTCCATGCCTGGTGAGTATCCTGTATCATGTACAATTAAGTCATCAAAAGAACTAATAAAAGTAGAGTGGACCTCTCTCTCACATGTCAACATTGTAAGACACCTTTATTCTATAAAACAAGGGTCTCACCATACCCACATGAACACAAGAGAAAGGGATTCATCTAGCCCGGCTGATATGGCTCAGTGGTTCAGCATCAACCTATGAAGCAGGAGGTCACGGTTCTATTCTCAGTCAGGACACATGCCCAAGTTGTGGGCTCAGTCCCCAGTATGAAGCATGCAGGAGGCAGCCAATTGATGATTCTCTTTCATCATTGATGTTTCAATCTCTCCTCACCCTTCCTCGCTCTGAAAACAAAAAAAAAAAACATATTTTTAATATATATTTTTATTTATTTCAGAAAGGAAGAGAGAGGGAGAGAGAGATAGAAATATCAATGATGAGAGAGAATTACTGATTGGCTGCCTCCTGCACACTCCCCACTGGGGATCAAATCTGCAACCCAGGCAGGTGCCCTGACCAGGAATTGAACCATGGACCCTTTAGTCCACAGGCCGATGCTCTATCCACTGAGCCAAACTGACTAGGGAAAAAAACAAAACAAAACAAAAAAAACCCACACGTATTTTTTTTTTAAAGAAAGGGATCCATCTACATACTCCCAAGATCTAAAAATCTGGTTGTTTAATTTTTTTTTTTCAGAGAGGTGCCAGAGGGCAATCATTTCCAATATCTCAGATGACAAGGAGGGTGGTGGATAAAAAATATATTATCTCTGCTTACCACTGACTAAAGTAAGGCTGCTTAGTATAGCTTAGAGCTAGAGGGTTGAGAATTATGCCAATCCCTCCACTGGACTTCTCAGTATCCAAAAAAATATCTGTCTACTTCTTGAAAGAAACCCATTTCTAGGGAACCACTGTGTTGAAAAGTGGGTAATCATCTTAATTTTTTTAGACTTCTCTGCAAGAGGGAAGCCTTTTAAGAGTAAAGTAGGGCAGCTCCTAGGCAGCTTTTGCCTGCTTTTCCAGAATTATGCACTCGCATGATGCCTGGGAATCAGCAGAGTAGGAAAAAAAAACGCATTAATATTTAACACCCATATTGCAGTTTAAACGCTTGCAATGCCCTACAATAAATAAATTCAGGTCTTGAAATGCGCCTTTTTAACACAATTGTAGCACAGAAATATCTTTAGACTTTGTAATAACTTCCCAGGGGAAACAGCCAGAAGTCCCATCAAGTAAAACTATAGTATACGGAGCAAAGTGGAGGAGGCAGTTCTATAAAACACGATCTTGTACTGATGAGACAAGGATCAAATGTCCCTAGGAGGGGCTCTTTCCTCTAATTGAAATGATGTTAGAATCCCGCCAGTGCCTTCCCTAAAACTCCCCTTCAGGCTGTCCATCTCCCTTGGCAGTACCCTCATTCTGTCAAATTCACTAATAGTGAGCAGTAACCTGGATGTATGGGGAGCAAACGCTCTTGCACTCCTCCTCTCTACCATCCATCTTCAAGCCTGGTCTATTTCTTGTCCCCATTCAGCAGGACATTGCTGATAACTTAAAGCTCATAATTCAGTTTCCCAGCAGAGCCTTTTCCCATAATCCCCCATCACTGTTCTCTCTCCCTTATTGCATGAACTTCCAAGTTGAAGCAATTGGTCCTGGGTATGCCTTCATTGATACAATCCATCCTAAAGCATGGCTTCTCTTTATGTGCACCTACTTCCTTAATTCAGCTCCATCCATGTTGCTGTTAATAGTAAAGGTCATGTATTGAATAGACACAAAAAAGGGTCACTTTGTTAAAAATTCTCTTCCCATGAAGATACCCCTGAAATAGCATGTAGCTTCCTTTCTAACATTATCTACTCAGAAGCAAGTAGTAGAGGAGATAGTCTCTGTAGGTCCCTTCAAACCTAACACATCTTACCTGGTCAAGCAAGCTTTCATCCTACTCTGAAAACTCAAATCTTTCACACACGACGCAGCTCTGGAAGTATACTTCACATTTCCAGCTGCTCTTTCTTCAGAATGAATGTTGCTACTGATATCATGGTGTATGTCGTGGTGTATGATAGTACAAAGCACACAGGCAAATGGGCACCAAATGATTGCAATGAAGAATAATAGAATTTAAGGAGAATGGAGAGAGCCTGAGGCTTCATTTGCCATTTCTACCTCTATCCTATTCATTTTTCATGCACACATACAGTTAATACAATATGCCTACATTTAAAAGACTGTAAGTAAATCAGATGCTAACATAAAGTAGGCAAACAAATACAACCAATTAAAATACAAAAATGATTATAAGTCCATTAAAAGACTATATAATTTAAAGATATTCATAGACACTTCTCTTAATTGAGGTGAATTACCCTTTTGCAAAGTGAATAATGACCTTTTAATTTATGCTTTTCATAGTTAAAAGTGTTGACAAAATAAGCTTTCTTAAATGGAGTCTCATCCATAGCCACTGATTACTGAGGCCAGTTATTCTCCATCATGTGGAAGAAAGCAGTTACCTCGTCACCTGTTCAGCATTCCATGAGCCCAACTAATCTGCCTTATGCTTATGTTCAGCCATTTGTCAAACACCAACCACAGCACAGAACTTTATGTCCCATTGCCTTTGACTTACATTTTATATTTGACATGTAAGGCCCTTGGGATACAAGAGAGCTTTCCACCCAAACCAATGCCGACTCAGCATGTGTTCTAGAAGCCAGAGTGTTATTTTAGCTTTCTTGTTTCCTGCTTGCAGAAGTCAAATGGCTCAATAATTCTCATTTGACAGGCTGGATGGGGAGATGACACACTCATCCTGGCCTTTTCGCTCCTCGAATATATGAAACCCAAACCTGAAACGATGAGAACACACGTCCAGCTGGATTTAACTGGTGAGTTGAGCTGAAAGGTTTGAAAGGGCACAGATCTTAATTGGAGTGGGTAATTCCAACTTGAAAATTGATTTTCTCCGAACAGATCTTCTCTGTGTGAATTCTCAACGTATGCCTGCCAGTGTCACTGACAAAAGTAGTTATGCCTTGTCAATAGATCCAGAGAAAGGTGAATCCATGAATTTCATCCTTGCACATCACTAATAATTATCTGTCTTTGATTAAAAAATCATAACCCCAGGGGCAGAGCTGGATTTGAAGTTCCTCATATGTTACAGAAAACACTAAAAGGGGTAAGGGGAAAAATACACAAGGAGAAAGAGAACAGACAAAGAGAAAGAGAGAGAGGGAGGGAGGGAGGGAGGGAGGGAGGGAGAGAGGGAGAGAGGGAGGAGAGGAGGGAGGGAGGGAGGGAGGGAGGGAGGGAGGGAGAACAGGAAAAGAAAGCATGAAGTTGAGGTTGCATAAAGTCATTTTTGCATTTTCTTCTGCAGTTTCATTTCAAAGCTATGCAAACGTCTCATTAATTTCTACATTTGGAATCTGATTCTGATGGTAAAAGTAAATTACTCTTTTGGGCCTTTTTATCTCCACTTGTACCAGTGACAGATCTGAAAGAGATGAAATATTTTTTATGCAATTAAATGTCGTAAGTGACAGTGCGAATACTGTCTCAATAACTTAAGAGGAGAGTACAGGAAATAAAAAGGTAAAGACTGGGCGATCCACACAGGATCACAATGCACAGGCTGTTGGAAGCTTGTTAGTAATTTGCTTCTTGGTACATCCATGAAGAACAAGAGCCTGCATGGGCTCAAAAGCACAGGCATTGACAAAGGAGCCCCTGGCTTCCGTCTATGCTTCATAACACTCATGGGGCTCAGACTTCCTTCCTAGTCATGATAATGAGGAACTGGAGTGGTCGTGTGTATGGGCTCAAGCCAGGAAAATAGAGGCCGATTTTAGACATAGTAGAAATGGATTACAATGGAGTGGAAAATAAAGATTTACCATAACTTCTTCCAAGTTGAGAAAACTATAGAAGTTTCTAATGATGTGCATTGCAGGCCCCTGGGCCAAACTTCCTTGTCAAGTCTATAATGGTTAATTTCTTACAGGCCTTTCATGTCAGGTCTCGATACTACATTTTGGGCCAAGGTTCTGCGCACCCCCGTTTCCCAACTGGGGCTGAACACTCTTCCCAACTGTCTCTTTTCAGAAGGCCTTCACGCATGGGCTCTGGCAGTAGACTGCTCGCTCACTTGCTTTGGTTGGTGAAACCAACTTTACATGGAGGTCCACTGGTCATTTTGATTATGGTTGAGTGCAAACTACACTCCCAGTTTAAGCCTCAAAGCAAACCTTTTACTATGTACCATTGCCTTTTCAAGGTTAGAAAATTGAGGTTCAAATAAATAAAGGTTTAACTATCAAAGATGTAAAGCAAGTGACGAGAACTAAACTTTGAATTAAAATCTGTGGCAACTAGAGGAGTGCATTTTTAAAAAAATGTTCTTAAAGCTAAAAAATAAAAAAAAATAAAAATTTTATTTATTCTGAAACAAATATAAGTACCAATTCGGCATGGTATCATGTCCCAATGTTCATAGTTGAAACTATCAGCACTTTATTCAAATGTATATATGAGAAAAAAGTACTCTTTAGGAAGTTAATAATCGACAAAGTAAATTTTATTCACCCATGGATGTGATATGAAAAGAGAAATAATACATATAAAATAGAAAATTAGAAACAAAAATATTTTAATTCATAATCCTGATAAGAAAAATAAACCCAATTTGCTATTCATATAAACCTATTAGAACTCTAATGAAACCTAGTCCCAAGGAATTTCAGATAACCTGTGTGATACTGAAATTCTCCTACCTAGAGAACTGATTTTTTTGAAGTCAGCTCCTTATGACCACAGCAAGACAAAAATCCTTAGGAAACATGCTGAATGTCTTAAAAAATAGGCACCAGAGAAAAAATAATATAATCAGGTATTTGTTTCTCTATCAGTATGTTATTGAAAGTCACCAGGGGATAAAAATAGGATTATATCATATAAATAGCCAATAAAGATTACAGAGATACAATTATAGTAATTTAGTCATATTTAAGCTAGCTGACACTTTGGGAAAAGATTCTGAAACTATTTTTCTTGAAAATGCTACCAATTGAAGTGGTGGTTTTGATTTTAGCAATGGATTAAAACTATGTTGGACAGAACTATATGCCGACTGAGCAGTTTTTGCCCTGAAGTAAAAGTAATAGTTTCGATTCAATTTAAATGTTCCTGGCAAATATGCTATTTAACATTCCCTGAATATGAAAATGCTGGTGATGGTTGAACAAGTCAGGATATCACAATCAGATATGGTGCTGACTATTTTTGAGGACAAGGGTGAGATGAAGATGCAATAGCTCAGTGACAGCAACCTGGCTAAGAGTTGACAGATACCCTAGAGGCAGACACCAAGATGTGATCTGCCTCCTCTCCACCCTTTGTGCACAGAAAGCAAAGTGAACCTACCAGTCTACCTCATGAAATTAAATGGAAATACAATAGAATGATTATTAATTATCACAGAAAGGATGATTCAATACATGTGGGAGGGTGGATAAGAGGAGTTAAAAAGTGAAATCAGCCCTGGCCGGTGTGGCTCAGTGTGGGTAGAGCATCACCCACACACCAAAGGGTCTCAGGTTTGATTCTTGGTTAAGGGCACATACCTGGGTTGCAGGTAAGATCCCTGGCCCTGGTCTGGGTGCCTGTAGGGGGTGGGGGCGGGTAGAGGGATGGGTAAAGCCTCCCTTCCACTTTACCACTCTACCTAAAAATCCATGGAAAAAAGTACCCTTGGGTGAGGATTAACAAGATCTTGGAGTCACACATGTGCCTTGGTGGGCAGAAAAGTGAATGGGATTCATTCATTATGTTGCATTGTTTCTATGTTCTGGGGAGGATTCCCACAGAGGAAGCTATGCCAGGTTACCCTGTAGGTTGGGAAGGGGTAGGGGGCAAAAGTTGGTGCAGGCTTCGAGTTTCCTCTTCGCTTCGCCAGGTGAAGCATGTGAATTCGAGTTACCTGAAGTGTTGCTTTTCTGGAGCATTATATTACTCTTCCTAAGCTAGGGCTACCGGGGCATTGGGCACTAATATTGTCCCCCAAACATCACTCATGGTCCAAACAATAGGAGGAGCATCAATAGTAGTCACAACGGCATCAAGGATGATAATGATACAGCACTGAAAGGTAATTTTCAAAAACCAGTAAAATCATGGCTCATACAGATATAAAAACAGCACAGGTTAATGATTTTTTTTTTTCACTTCACAATGCGGAAACCTGGCAGATGTCGTAAGTGGTCAAAGGAGAAGTCCAAAACAAAACCAATTTGTCTGGATTAAAAGAATGCTGAAATGAGTGTGCAGATGGAGACAAAACTACCTTCAGAGGATCGGGGGAGTCCATGGACCCTCTACAGGTGGGGACAGGATTTGCTTGTCTGTAGACACAAATTGTTTCTCACTGCTATCATTTACCTGCCACTTAAGGAATTGTAAAATAGCTCGCATGAACTCAGACTCAGATGACTACCAGAAGGGTGTGCTGTAGACAATGTTTAGTTTGTCATTGAGGCTCAGTTATTTTTTCCTAGAACAGTAAAGTATTTGCGTGAAAACTGGAAATCCAGGATCCCTAGAAATCAGAATTCCACATCCAATCTCATGCCTAACTTCCTCACAGGCATTACCCCAACCACCGCCCACCTTTCTTAGCACTAACAAACCGGAAGCATATTGATTTCAGGGTTACAACTTTCCCATCAGCAAATGAGGGGTCCCAATGCTGTAACAGCAAAGAAGCAATGAGGGGATCATCCCTGTGACGTGAACAGGGCCTGTCACCTATATTAATATGATTGATTAGTGCGGCGAGTCTCTGGAAATGATAAAGGCAGATTTGTAAGGAACTTACACTCAGTATCTCTAACACTCAGGGAACCTTGCCCAGTGGCCATATGGCAGTTATAAAGGAATGTCCATGATGTTTTCTAAAAATGAAAGGAAACATGTTTAACATTATAAGAGAAGCATATGGGACTCCATTTCCATGGCTATTTTTTCCTTGGATTTTCTTTTCATTTAAGAAAAAGGAAAGCGTAGGAGGATTGCATGACCATGTTTTTACGTCCCTTCTTTCTTTATAAAACGGCACCAGAATAGCCCAGTATCTTCAAATTGCTGGGGATAGTGTAGCCACCACAGAGCTGGAACCACAAAGAGTCTGATATTCTTTGCCCCATCGTTCTAACTACCCTGAGGGCAAGAGCTCTGCATTAAATATCTTTATCTCTGTGTGCCTGGCACACAGTAGGCGTGTGATACATGGTTGTTCAACTCAGCCTTCACCTTGTTCTCAGTCTTCATCCGGAGCTGCTCACTGTGTGCCCACCCCCTGGTCCCGGTCCTGCTCCTGCTGTCGATGCTGCTGGGCTCTGACCCATGGTCCATGCCCGCAGCTGTGCCAGGCTCCTAGCACCTCACTGCTGGCACTGACCCCCTCAATCTGACCCACAGTCTTTCTCTTGGACTGTGGCTGGACTGCGCTATGATGAATATGCTGCTGCAAAACAATCCCCCAACTCAGCCCCCAGCAAAATAACAGTCCTGACTCATCACATTCCCCAGCACTTTACACTCATACAAGCAGAGGGCGTGTTCCAAGTCGCCGGAAGAAAAATGATAACCAAGACAGAAACCTCACAAAGGACATCAGATGTCAGACAAATTCTAGTAAATGTTATTGTACTATGAAGGTTCCTCCCAAATGTCTACATATACTAGTACACTGTGGTTTAAAGTGTGAGAATATGACTTTGCCATTTCTGCAGTAAAAAAAGAAAAACTATACATAAATCCCAAGCTGTCCTTCCCTCCACCGCTTAAGAGCACTCATTCTCCACAGCCTCCCATGATGCCCCCCTTCACAGCTGCAGAGTGGGGAGAGGAAAGAGAGAGAACTTGGCATCGGCAACCAGTCATTCTGGTCACTTCTCCGAGATTCGGCTGAACTTTCATTACTGTTTTTAATCTAGGAGGAGCTATCACTTAAATGCAACAGATGAACAGCCTCACAAATAAAAGAAGAGAAGCCTAAGGTATAAAACCTTCTTATACCAATGATGTTATAAGAACTACAGTGCTGAGGCCGGGTAGCTCAGTTGGTTAGAGCATTGTCCGGATATGCCAAAGTTGCGTGTTAGATCCCCAGTCAGGGCACATACAAGAATCAATCAATGAATGCAAAATGGGTTGAACAACAAATCTCTCTCTCTCTCTCTCTCTCTCTCTCACACACACACACACACACATCATCTCTCCCTCACTCCCTTTCTCCCTCACTCCCTCCTTCTCGCTCTCTTCCTTCCTCTCTAAAAAAAAATCATTAAAAAAAGAACTCCAATGTCATAATCACACCCTAACACACACATTCATACCCATCGCCTTTCCATGACTTGCTAGCCTTTTTATTAACATACTAGAGGCCGAGTGCACAAGATTCGTGCACTCAGATTGGCGAGGGAGCGGTCCCTCAGCCTGGCCTGTGCCCTCTCGCAGTGGGGAGCGGGCCTAAGCCGTTAGTCGTGACATCCTTAGCTGCGGAGGCAGGAGAGGCTCCTGCTACCACCACTGCACTCGCCAGCTGTGAGCCCGGCTTCTGGCTGAGCAGTGCTCCCCTTGTGGGAGCACACTGACCACGAGGGGGCAGCTTCTGCATTGAGCGTCTGCCCCCGGGGGTCAGTGTGTGTCATAGCAACCGGTCGTTCTGCCGTTCGGTCGATTTGCATATTAGCCTTTTGTTATATAGGATGCCTGAATCCAGGGGTGTAAACTTTTCTGTGCAAAATCTCAGCTATGAGAAGCAGCTCAGCTTCTGAAAGCCCACACCTGCGCTGGGTCAACACGACAGCACTAATAAGGCCGGCTTGGTTACCTAAACTACTGGGGTCACTCAAGCCACCCTTTCTTGTCATCAGGATTCCCAACCTCTGGCTGCTTTCACGTCTTTAATGATCAATTAAGAAACACATTTTGTTTTTTGCAAGGGGACCTGGGTAGGAGTGGGGTGAAGGAGCAATTGAGCACAATTTCATCTCAGACTCCTTTTTATGTTTAAAAGTGCAC
Source organism: Eptesicus fuscus (assembly GCF_027574615.1). NCBI lineage: Eukaryota > Metazoa > Chordata > Mammalia > Chiroptera > Vespertilionidae > Eptesicus > Eptesicus fuscus. Next base: position 47,656,650 of record NC_072489.1, read on the forward strand.
TTTAATATGACAGCCAATCTTAAACTACTTTTAAAGGCTGATGAATTGACCTGGAATAAAAATACGCTGTATTAGATCCTCTCAGATACACCGTTAAAGCGAAACGGCCATTATCTTTTTTACATTAAGGGAAGGGCAGCCCGCCATCGCCTTTCATTTCTCCAGTAGATCAAATTGAATTATTCATTAGCGCTAAATGCTTCCAAACTCCCTCCCCCACACACATACCATTACCTCATTTTAACAATGAGCCGTTTCATCTCTTCCAAAAATAACCTCTCTGATACATGGAACTCCTGAAGTTTTGGACTTCACAGAAATTAATTCCTGCGATTCGCAAAGCAACAGGCTCCAGAGTGGAATCAGACAGTAGAGACAATAAACGAGCAATTAAAAAGCAGCTCCCTGTCTTGTTTCTCGGGCCTCCCATTTGTCACTGACTCCTGAACCTCCGTGCTGAATAATCACCGGATCTGAGCCGGGCAGGGAGTGACTAAGTAAAACCCTAAGCAATAACTGGTCACAGGACCTCTAAAGTTCTCCATCGGGTCAAATGAAGGCAGGCCCTCAGACGCCTTCCCAAGAGCCTGTGTCCACTGGCAGCTTTAGATGTACACTATTCAGGCTTAATGGAAACACATGTCATGTCCAGGACCTTCAGACCAGTAAATATGCACGTATACACACATGTCTCATCAAACACACACATACATACGTTCACATATACACTGCCAAACACACACGCGGACACACACACATCATCATCATCATACACACATATACACTGCCACACACACACACACACATACACCCATCAAGTACACACCCTGACAAACACACACACGTTTCCAGGCATAAGCACACATACCATACTTCCAATCATATAGACACCACCCCATGCACAGACACTGATACACACACACAATGCCAAACACACACACAAATCCCACAAAATACACATACACACATACATATCCCATCAAACACACACATACACAATACCAACACACACTGATACATGCACACCCATAGACGAACCTACTTATCCTCTAAGATCTGATTTCCAGGCACCCGGATCTGTATTTCAGATGAAACCCCATCTCCCATCTACTATGATCACTCCGCACCTGCTGTGTCCTGTTTCATTAACTGCAGCTCGTCAGAACCACATCAGAAGGTGGAAATGCATTGCTTCTATTACCATGGGTAGCCCCATTGGTTTCATTTAAGAAAATATGTTTAGTCACCGGCCTTTGATTACACCGCTGACACAGGACCCAGAGTTCGGGGTACATATTTTTTCTCCCACCTCTTCACTTTGTCAGAGAGAAATCCCTGAGTTGACTTCTAAGATGAACATTCATTTGCAGCAGCAGAAGCTGGGCTCCTTCCAACAACATCTCAGCTCCCGAGACTTCTGAGTCATTCTCCTTAGCTCGGGCAGCTGTGGCCTCGACTCCCTCTCCTTCCCCCAGGCCTTCCTCATCCAGCCCAGGGCTGTGCTCAGATGTGACTTCTGCAGGGCGGGAATGAGATGTCTCCAGTATAACAATGTCTTGAACATAGCCATTTCTTAAAATTAATGTGTAATGGAGTCCTAGGCTACAGTTCAGCAAAACAGAAGCAGAGAAGCAGGAAGAGGCAAGGTGTAGGCAGTAAATTTCAAAAGTCTGGTTTGTCTGGAATTCAAGTTGAGTAAGGTAGAAAGCAGCATGAAAACGTGGCTCTGTTAGAGGTGTGTCTGGATGACCAGATGTGGAGGTAGCTAAAACGAAGTTCCATTATTGTCTTTAGGCAATGAGCAGTGAGATGGAACTGGTCTTGGTCAAGAAAATATGGCACATTTCAGAGTAATGATGCCAAAGTCAAATGCAGAACATAGTAGGGACAAGTCTGTTGACGGGAAAGCCCAGAAGAAGGCATTTCATAGTCTAATTAAAACAAAGCCATAATCCTGACTGGTGTTGCTAAGTGGTTAGAGTATCAGCAGGCACACCAAAGGGTTGTGGGTTCATTTCCCAGTCAAGGGCACATAGCTGGGTTGCAGGTTTGATCCCTGGCGCATGCAGGAGGTGACCAATTGATGTTTCTCTCTCACATTGTTGTTTCTCTCTCTCTCTTCCCCCCTCCTTCCATTCCTTTGACTCTCTATAAAAATCAATGGAAAACAACAATAACAAACGCAAAGCCATGGAGTTTCCAGCTAGGATTGCAGTAATAGAAATGAAAAGGAGTGGAACAGTGTAAGAGAAAGAATTAGGCTCTTTATATCAGGGGCTTTCTTCATGTCAGCTTAGCAACAATTTATTGAGCACCTACTGGGAGCTCTAGTGAAGGCAGTTAAACTTAACTCTAAAAGGATTCATGCCAAAGTGTCACCCATTGGTTATAACTGAGATTTGAGCTGGGGAAAAATAAACATTTTTCGATGTGTCAAAAAATTTGAAGGAAAAATTCCTAAGGTATATAACTTTGTGAAATGTTACACAGCCAACGAACACAGCACAGACCACTGGATTTGTCTGCCAAATCGGGGAAAAGCACAGCCCCGAGAGAATTAAAAATCATCTTCTCATTATTAAAGCAGGCCCAGAGGCATCACCACAAAAGGTGTTAAGCTATTAGTGGATGGTTTTGAATATAGGCCCAAGTAATAAAGCCATGTTTCAATTTAAAATGTTACATTTTTCATGCTTCTCATTAAGCCAAACTCATATCTCTCCCAACAATTCTAAATTAGTAAGGTCAGACTATCTAGGAACTAAAAAGTAATTACGGAGTGAGTGCATCTTCCCAGTCTCCTTTAATTACTCTGTGAGACCCAGGCCCTGGGAGAGAGCTCCTACCTGTGACTAATGCAGGAGGCTCTGACAGTCACTCTTTGAGGCTATTAGATGCTGTCTGTCTCCCAGTATGTAACTCCTTCCAATCCACATGCTGAAGCAGAAACTGTAGCTAATGAGTCCCCATTTCTACAGCTGCAAAAACCTGGGAGAATTTAACAAAACACAGGGTAACTTTCCTGAATATGCCACGGCACATGAATTGTGTATACGTTGGAGTTGCTATACAGGAGCTGGGATAATTATCTCTACAAATCCGGGCTGCATTCTGCACAGAGAACTCATCAGTATCTATCCAGAATTCAACCAGGAGTTTCCACTATTGTCTCTTCATCACTAAACACCTCAGATTTTAAACCCCAGCAGAAAGAGCCTAGGTTATTTTTAAACAAAAGTGTAACATGCCACGTGACCTTTGTCCCACTATTTGCTGAATACATCATTCAATGCGAGGGGGCAGACATTCTGACAGAAATCAGCTTAGGGCTGGATTGCTGGGCCCACTCATTACTATAAAAAGTTGTTCTAGAAAAGGTACCTAGCTCCATCAATAAAGTATTTGCACCTTGCATTTCTCTAATGGGGTAACAATATAAGAACATATAAGTTTATGTAAAGCTAAAGTATATATATGCTGACCTATCGATCAATCGATCAATATATCCATCTCCTGGAGACATGCTATTAAATACTTAAATAAATAAATGCCCATGGGAGAATATTAGCTCTGATGCTTTCTTGGGTGTTTCTTCCAGATCTGAAATTCTAGCCATTAAAATGTGCCATTCCATTGCACTGTAATCCTCAGTGTAAGGAAGTTATCAGTGGTAACTGTATAACTGAATGGGGTCTCTGGCCCACGGTGAGGGAAGATGTATGGAGACCATGTGTCAGAGAAGGTCCTACATCTGTCTCAGGACTACTGTGCCCCTCACTATATGATTAGTAAGGCCCTGGATATTTGGGAGGAAGGAAGGGAGGTAGGAAGAAAGAGAGACAGGAAGGAAGAGATAGGAGGAAGGGGGAGAAAGGGAAGTTTTAAGACTAGAAACTGAATTAAAAAGCAATCCATAAAACTGTAGTTAATAATTCAGTATTGTATACTACTTGAAAGTTGGTTGGCAAGATCTTTTGTTCATTTGTTTGTCTTTTATGAATCCTCACCTTGGGAAATATTTCCCCCCGTTGATTTGTAGAAAGAGTGGAAGGGAGTGAGGGAAAGAGAGAGAGAGAAACATCAATGTGAGACAAATGGATTGGTTGCCTCCCGCACGGGGATTGAACCTGCTACACAGGTTCCAACTGCCCTTGACCACTGAGCCCCACCAGTCAGGGCAAGGGAATAGATCTTAAGCATTCTCACCAAACACACAGAAAAAAATTAATTGTATGATGAATGTTTTAATTATTTTGATCTTAGCAATCATTCTACAATGTATATGTATCTCTCTTCATTTTTCTTATTTGGGTAAGTTGTGATCAGACAAAGAGATAACAGGAAGATTTGTTATTTGGTTAAATTTTTCTGTAATTATACAACAAAAGCTCTTAAGGGTCTCAATACATTTTTAAAAAATATGATTCAGTCAAATTGGTTGTGGACAGAAAAAGTAATAAAGATTGGAATAAATTTGTACATAATCCAAGAATAATTTTGCACTCGGATTGTTTGATTTGTGAGTTGAAGTGCTTTTTCCATTCTAAAGCCAAATATGGATACCACAGATGATATATATATAGGGTATGAGCTATTAAAAAAAAAAGAAAGAGACAGGATTCCAATCTGGGGTTAAAGCTCACTTGGAGGCCTCAACTATATATAAAAAATTAGCAAGAAATATTTTAAGTTGAATGTTTAAGGTTTGCTTAGTATATATGTGAATTGTAGTGATCTCTGCTTTATTGAACTTTCTAAAAAGTATTTTCATTGATTTTAGAGAGAGAGGAAAGGAGAGGGAGAGAGAGGAAAAAACATCGATCTGTTGCCTCTTGTACGAACCCCTACTGGGGATCAAACCTGCAACCCAGGCCTGTACCCTGACCAGGAATTGAACTGAACACCTTTCAGTACATGAGAAGATGCTCAACCAGGTGAGGCTAGCCAACTTTTTTGATTAACCATTTTACTTATCCTGATCATGTCAGATAAGGGAGTTGTTACTTGAAATTCCTTGGTTTGGGTACTTGTTATGTGCCAAAACCTCTGCAAAATTCTAATGTATAATCATCTCATTTAATTCATACAAGAACCTTCTGGGGTATTCTTTCATCCAGCAAAATGCATTAATCACCCATTTTGTACCAAACACTGTTCCAAGCGCTGGAGGTCTGTCTTGGTGAGCAAGAGAGGCCAGGTCCCTGAGCTCAAGGAGCTTTATTCTGCATGTGTGTGTATTGGGGGAGGGGAGGCGGAATATACATAGTCAATATAGATTTCCTATTTGGTTCAATTATTCAATATTTACACAACAGAAACTTTTAAGGGTCTCTATCTTTTGTAAGTTTTTTTAAACATACAATGCAGTAGAGCAAAAATGTACTTTCATGTGTGTAGAACCTGAGAAAATAACAATAGGAAAAATTTAAATGCCATCGCCCTCATCAAGGCTAGTCCCCAAATGTGTCCCTGTAGTCTTTGAATCTTGCATGGAGCAGCACCACTTTTGAAGATGTCATCTTCTATGAAGACTGTGTTAGATAAAACCTTGTACACTGTTCACTAGATTGCAGACATTTTTCAATTATTTGGGCAATGAGTTCCAGTTTTAATTTTTTCATTGAAGTTCTTCAGCTCTTCTGATCAATGCAAGGCACAAGTGTGAATGTTGCAAATGAGACAAGAAATCACTACTTTCATGCTTGTTTCTCTCTAAAACAGCCTATAGTTGCAACAAGATGCTTGTGAATTTAGTAAGCAGAACACACTCAATTTGGCAGTGCAGGGAACAATGTTATTATGCTTATAACCATGGGTGAAGTAACTGGAATTAAATGGAAATTTAAAGTTTGTACTCAATGTGCAAAGCAAAATAAAATTCCCCATTTTGAAATGTTAATTGAGTCACTGAGAAAAGTACAAAAATATACAAGATGTTAAAAATATGATTGAAAATGTCACAACCCCATAATATAAATAAGCATCTTTTTTTCTAACAAATAACAATTTAAATGTACTGAAAAACCTATTTTTTTTACTGCCTTTAAATTAGGATTCCATCTATTGAGAAATACAAATAAAGTATCCAATGATGGTTGCAATTCAATCCATTCAATGGATTCAACTGGAAAGAACACCAGTAGGAAAACCAAAGGCTATCTTGAAATTGAGATGTGAGCTGTTGCAAGTTGTTTTAATGTAAAACTACTTAACTCTGGAAACTAGTGTATTCTCATTTCTGAAAAACTAAACTAGCATAAACAACCATGGCATCAAATATATTTCTAAAAGCAGGATTCGTCATCCATAACACCTGTTTTAAAATTTTTGTTCATCAAAATAACCTTGCGGCTGAAGTTACGGATTTTATAGGTACATGTTAATCTGAACATATCAATTAGTTCAATGAAATGCAGTTTCAGTCTTTTTGGAAGGGTAGGTTAAGGGAGATCTCACAAAAGGTCGCATTTCTAAAATAGGTTCCCAGCTAAATATGTTTGAAAACCCAGTGAGCCAGAAACATTTTCAAGCAGTTGCTCTGCAGGACGGAAGGGAAGAAAACCCCAGTATCCTTGATCATGCTCCACTGATCCGAGGCCTAGTTACTCACTCAGAAGGCAGGGCACTTTCCCCCCAGTTTTCTCTTAATGACTCTTGAAAAGAAAATGCCATTCAGTTAAACACCCTGCGTTGGTGAACATTCATCACTCAGCTCATCTCTCCTGCAGATGTTTATCCACAGCTCTGAGATGTCAAGTACTGCGCCATCAGTTCCCATCTTTCTTTAGCCACTGAGCAGAGAACTGGGAAAATCAGCCAGGCTCAAGAAAGCGGAGTGAGAATGGACGGGATAATTTAAGTTTACCTTAGGGCTGCAGTCATTCATGGAGGGCTCACATCTCTGAACAAGTCAGCCCTCTCTTGTCCTTTCTAAGAATGAGCTCAAAGCTCTGATGGCCAAAACAGGTGAGGCCATCTATGGCAGAGCTGTACCAGAATCATCCCCACCCCCACACTCCCCCCGACTATATTGAACACGGCTGGCAGATAATTTTAGCTTCTCTCACATAGGAGCTTTCAAATCACATATCCCAACAGACACAGGAACACAATAATTTTTCCGCACACCCCACCCAAAAATGTGTAAGTTAAAGGAACCATATGGATCTGAGACTTGTTATTCTGTGAGGCACTCTAAGATCTGCCTAGAGTGACAGGGGCAATGCCTGCATGCTGGGCTGAGCAGAGAGAGGAGCCTTGGGGGGGAAGAAAAAAAAATAATTCTGTTCTAATCACCAAGCAATGTGAACCAGTTCCCAATGAATAGCAGCTCCTTTTATTGACCTCTCCACTTTGTTGGCCAGGGACAAAATGAAGTCCCCATTCTGGATCTGTTTTAGTCCCATTCTCACTCTTACTGAGCACCATCAACCATGGGAAAAACTTGGCCAGTTCCTATTTCTCAAACCACTTTTCACTCCTTATTCAAAGGATGCCTGGTGCAGGAAGAATGGGCTCACTGGAAGTCTGAGAGGCAACCAAGAGATGGAAGTCACCAAGAGCAGATGACAAGAAACAAGTCCTTCCCAAGATAAAAGAAAGAAAAGCATGTTCTTGGGCTCTTAATGGGAATCAATGCATGCTTCAAACAACTAGCCTCTCTTTCTTTATGTGTGTGTGTGTGTGTGTGTGTGTGTGTGTGTGTGTATGTATGTCTCTCTCTCTCTCCCTTGATTTCTCCCTCAAATGTTGCATCCTTGCTTCTTCCCTGCAAGCAGCCTAATGATGGCTCTTTTAGATGCCATGTGGACCTTAACCAATCTTTATAAGCAAACGGTTTACCTTGCAGCCAGCCACAACCTCTTGAAGAAACCCATTCTCTGGAGATCTTGACAAGTCCCCACCCCTTAGAAACCTGGGCCATGGAGGTGTTTAAAGATTTGTCAGATGACCCAAAGAAATACTAAGAGAACACACAACAGAATTTTCCATCTTCTCCCTACACAACTCCACACCTGGGCTATTTGAGGTTGGAAGACACTGAATTGAAAAGGCAAACGTGCTCAAACACTGCAATTTCACAATTTCATTTTTACAGTGACCAGTGAGATAAGGAGCCCCTTATTTCAAACAGGAGAAATAAATCACAACATATATTTAATGTTTCATCTTTTTTTGTTTGTTTGTTTGTTTGTTGCTAATTTTTAACATCAGAAGCAATTGCCTGAGGATGACATGCCCACCATGTGGGTTTGGCCAGGCAACAGATCGCTAAGAACTTGCACCTGGCAGGATTCCTTGTTCCGCCCCTATAATTCCTCAATACCTGTTCATGTCTCTGCCATCATCTGTCAGTGTGTCCAATTTCCTCCCTTAATTGAGCTCCTGAAGAGCAGGGAAATAACATTCACTTCCATATCCACCAGGAGCTTGCCGAGTACCTAGTACACAGTAGGTGGTTAATTAATGTTCAATTAATGAACAAAAAGAAAACTAGGTACTGCCTCATAGCACCTGGTGGTCTCCCTTCACAAAACTAAACTACATCTGCCCGAAGTAGGCTTGGAGGAGAGCAAGGAATCAAACCTGTAGGAAAAGTTGGGTATCTTGGGTGGCATTTAACCCAGAGCCCAGATCTCATTGAAATTCATCAAGAAGCCTTGCAGAAGTTAAAGTAAATGGCATGAAAAGGTTTCAGATCTAGCCAGGGACTCCACAGAGCTCTGCAATGAAACCTGCCACCAAGAGGAAGGTAATTAGTTATGAGGTAACTGCAAATCACAGGTAACCAGCAGGAGACTCACTCTTCCTTTGGGTGAGCTAATAAGGTCACTGCCCACCCATACTCTATTTCATTGCCGTCCTCTCCCTTCCTGCATTGGACCTGAGGTTAACATTAATAATGGGCTGTCTGCATATTTACACACTGTAATTAAGCCTGGGTGAAACTTAAAGAGCTCTTTAGAGATATTTATTAGAATGCAGAGCCACCCCAGCTTGTAGCTACCATTTGCCAGCAGTTGGAAGATAGAATTAAATAAAACGACTGCAATGACACTATAAATTCCCTCCAGGCCTTCTCCTGCCCACATGCCTGACCTCTTCATGCTGCAAAGATGTAGGTCTACGAAGATTTTGTTTCTAATGAGCGTACCAGGGCTAAAATGTTGGTAAAAATGTGTAACTCTCACACATCCTGCTAGTCCAGAATCTCTCCATTCCCACAAAGAAGGTCCACTCAGTTATATCCAGTCATCCTTGGAGGTGGCTCCAATGTGCTGGTTAATAGGAAGGAAGGAAGGAAGGAAGGAAGGAAGGAAGGAAGGAAGGAAGGAAGGAAGGGAAGGAAGGAAGGAAGGAAGGAAAGAAGGAAAGGAAGGGAGAAAGGAAGGAAAACACAGGGGAAGAAAAAGAGGGGGAGAGAGGAAACATCATTGATTATGTGGCATCTATCATTTTCCTTCACTCTTTCTCTGTCCTTTGCTTAGTGATGCAGGGCACCCCCTCTTAGGGGTGCTACTGTCCATTTCAGTGCAAGTTTTCTGCAGCAGACAAAGTGAGGGACTAGGGAATGCTCAAACACTTTTTTCTTCCTTGCAGTCTCACCCCAAGATATACTGAAGCCTAGCTTCTTTGCTTTCCTTTACCTTGTTTTGTTTTTTTTAATTGTGTTTTTATTGATTTCAGAAAGGAAGAGAGAGATAGAAACATCAATGATGAGAGAGAATCATTGATCAGCTACCCTTCTTCATGCACCACACTGGGGATCAAGCTCACAACCGGGGAATGTGTCCCAACCTGGAATCGAACCATGACCTCCTGGTTCATAGGTCGATGCTCAACCACTGAGCCACGCCAGCCAGGCACTTTCTGGTACCTTGTAACAATGGTTCTCCAAGTGTGGAGCCTGGACTAAGGACTTGTGTGTGCATTAAGGACTTGTTGGAAATACAAGTTTTTGGAGCCTATACCAAAATTTAATTTAAAAACATGTTTTGGAGACTAGCTCTCTGTAATTTAGCAAGCCCTTGAAATGATTCTGATGCACATTCAAGATTAAGAAACTCTATTTTATAGAGTTTCTCTAGAAAGAAAAAGTTTCACTTCATGGCTAACCTGCATCTTCCTCACTCTAGGATGCAGACATAGGTTTCTGAAAGATTGGAGTGTGGTCAGCATCAGCTTTCCCCTGCAACAACTAAGACAAGGCATTGCTATATAAAACATCACGTTCAAGACAAAGATCAGTTCTTTCCACAAAGCTCCTCAGATCCTCTCTTGGGCAGCCACACCCTCTCACTAGAGCATCCCCTATATCTCCAAAATCACAGGTAGAAGTGCATTAAGCTTAAGAAGGAAACCTTTCATTCATTCAATTCATTCTATACATACTGGTTGAGCACCTGCTATGTGCAAGGTATTATTATTCCTTTGCAGAATATTAGCCAACACCGCCTGGGGAAAGACAGGCAACAGATGGACCCCAATCGGAATGTACATTAGATGATATGCCAGAAAGTGACAAGTGTTACAGCAATCACGCACACATAAGTAGAGCAGGGCAAGGGGGTTAGAAGCTACAACTCGAACTAGAATTAGTTAAATTTGATTTCAGTGAGAAAGTGGTATTTAAACCAGGTCTAGGAGAAGGTGAGGGATTTAGGCATTGCCAGTAACTAGGGGGAAAGGCCAAAACAACCTGGGACCAGGACAGTTCTCCCAGAATCAACATACAGAGAATTGATATGCTATATTTGAAAATAATACCTAGATTATTAACTGATTTTAAAATAATGTCTAGAATAATACAGTACCACGTGGCACATGGCTCCCTGGCTCTCTAAATGAACGGTCTTAACAATGAGGACAGATGTTTGGTGTGGAATCACCCCCCTTACCTTCTTGCAAGCAGAAAGAGTAAGTTTCAGTCCTATCATTTCTGATTGCAGGTGACAAACTTGTAAAAGTCTCAAAGAAATACCTTTGGACTAGAAAACTTTTAAGTCAAACTTAGACTACTAGTAGCTGATTATAAATTAATAGGGAAAAAACTGGCCAAGCAGAACTAAGAATATTATAAACAGAAAGAACATTTAAGAGGACTTACACTGTGGGATATTAGTGTGTCTATAAATCTACAGTAAGTAAGGCAGTATGAAAGGCTAAACCAATAGTAAAGAACAGAAATTTCAGAAACAGGCTCCTAGTGCTAGAAACATGTGATTTATGACAAGGTTACACAGCAGAATAGTGGAGAAAAGATGGTATTTTCAATAAATTGTTTTGGGTCAACCGGATATATCCATATGGAGAAATATAAATACTGACCCTTAACTTGCACCATACACAGAAATCAATTCTAGAGGAATTGTATATCTAAATGTGGAAGGCAACACAAAAAAATGTTTCTAGAAGATGATATAAGAGGATATCTTTGTGACCTTGGATTAGACAAGGGTTTTTAAAATAGAACACAAATCACACTAGAAAGGCAAAGAATAGTAAATTAGCTATTTTAAAATAAGAAACCTCTACTTATCAAAAGAAATCTTTAACAGAGTAAACAGAGAAGGCCTTGAGTGGAAAATATTTGCAATACATATAGCTGATAAAGGTCTCATATCCTGAATATATAAAAAATATTTCAATCCAAAGAAAAAAATACCTAACAGAAAAAGAAACTGTGAACAAGGAATTTAAAAAAGAGGAGATATTTGAAACAATTTCAAATTTCATTATTTTTTCGGGAAATGCAAACAAAAACCATAATAATATACCTGAACATACTGGAATAGTTAAGACTAGAAAGATACGAAAACATTGTATTGGTGAAGTGTGGAGCCACTGGAACTCTCACACACTGCTGGTGGGAATATGGTTATTGGTTTCAGTACTTTGGAAAACTCCTTGGCAGTGTCTATTAAAAGTAAACAGTGCTTATGCAATGACCCAGGAATTCAATTTCTGGATATATCCAACAAAAACACATACAGGTGGGCAAGAATGTTCATTTCGGCAATATTTGCAGCAACCAAAAACTAGGGGGAAAAAATCACGTGTCCATAAACAGTGAAAATGATCCATTACGGGTAGAATAGTTATACAATAGATTACTATAAAGCAGAGAAATGAGAACATACTGCTACATGAAACAAACACGGATAAATCTAAGAACTACTGAGCAAAAGAAATAAGAGAAGACATAATACAGAAGGTATAATTCTATTTACAGAGAGGACAAAACAGGCAAAATCTAAAGCACTCAATCCATTAAGTGAGGAGTCAGCAGAGTGGATAGCTCTGAAGGAGGAAAGCAGGGATATGACAGGGGTACCTGGGATGCTGGCAACATTTTGCCTGTTCACAAGGGTGATGGTTCTATAGGCACATCCTCTTTGTGATAATTCATTTGGCAGTGAATTAATGATTTTTGCCTTTATGTACATAAGCTATCTAAATATATAAAAGCCTAAGCGACCAAACCACCAACCAACCAATTGACCAGTCGTTATGATGCACACTGACCACCAGCGGGCATACGCTCAATGCAAGAGCTGCCCCCTGGTGGTCAGTGGGCTCCCACAGTGGGAGCGCTGCTCAGCTGACCAACCAGTCGTGGCGGCCCACCAGCCCAGGGGCAGCCATTTACTCCCTCAGTAGTCCTGCAGGTCCAATCTCTAGAGCAGTGGTCGGCAAACTGCGGCTCGCGAGCCACATGCGGCTCTTTGGCCTCTTGAGTGTGGCTCTTCCACAAAATACCATGTGTGGGCGCGCACGTACAGTGCAATTGAAACTTCTTGGCCCATGCGCAGAAGTCAGTTTTTGGCTCTCAAAAGAAATTTCAATCATTTTACTGTTGATATTTGTCTCTGTTGACTAATGAGTTTGCTGACCACTGCTCTAGAGAATGGCCAGGCACCCACAGACCAGCACCGCTGGCCTCCCGGAAGTTGGCCTCTGGCACTGCAGCCGCTTCCCCTCCCTCAATATAAAAGCGGCCATCAGGTGGCTCCCGACAAACAGCGCGAGTGTCAGTGGGACAGATCTGGATCCCAGGCCTGCAAGGGCATCCCACCACCCGCCCAGAGAATTTATTGTGTCCCACCCCCACACCCCCCTTCCTGGAAACAGCACCAGACACGGGGCTCAAGGCTGGCGAGCCCTGCTGCAGCGGGCACGCCTCTCCCTATCGGGACTGACTGGGCACGAGCTTGAGGCAGGCAGAGCAGGGCCAGGATGAGCAGGAGCAGCAGGCAGGAGTGGCAGGCGGCATTGGACTGTGGGTTTTGGCCGATCCCCACAGGCCACCCCAAGGGACCCAACCCATGCATGAATTTGTGCACCAGGCCTCTAGTACTTTAATAAGAAAATGCATTTTAAAAACTGAAAAAATAGCGTTGGGACAAAGTAGTTTGGTGGAATGAATACCCAACTAAAAATCTGGGAGTTTCAGGTTCTAGTCCCAGCTCTCTTAATAACTTTATAATATTGGGTAATTCTCTTCACAAATCTGAATCTCGGGTTTTGCATCATTTCACAGGGTAGTTACAAATACTAAATGAGACAATAATTGTAAACTGTTTTATAAACTCTTAAGCACCATATAAATATACGATGCGGACTGGTGGATAAGTTGTAGATTCAGAATGTATATCTAGATGGCAACTACTAACTTTCTATCAATAAATGAAACTTTTTAAAAGTTAGGAGATTTGTCATTATAAACACTGCATTCAGATTATTATTTTTAACACTAGAAGATCTTTCAATGCTCCGCCCAAATCCCTGATAGTGACACAAGTGAAGCTGAGTAGCAAACTGCTCCCCCCTCAATAAACCATACATTGCTTCCCCAATTCATTCATATTGCCAGACTGGTTATTATAGAAATATAAATTTGGAATCCACAAAAAATGTTATTTAAAAAATTAAACTTGGCCGAGACCGGTTTGGCTCAGTGGATAGAGCGTCGGCCTGCGGACTCAAGGGTCCCGGGTTCGATTCCGGTCAAGGGCATGTACCTTGGTTGCGGGCACATCCCCAGTAGGGGGTGTGCAGGAGGCAGCTGATCGATGTTTCTCTCTCATCGATGTTTGTGACTCTCTATCCCTCTCTCTTCCTCTCTGTAAAAAATCAATAAAATATATTAAAAAAAAATTAAACTTGTCTAATCAGGTGGCAGAGTTCCAACTGAACCAATAGGTCTGGGTTTTCTGGACATGGAGCCCATTCCCTCTGCCTTTCCTGCCCCTGTGCTACATACTTCAGTCTCCGCAGACTCCTTCTAGAAGCCCTGATAGCCCAAGTGGGGAAAGTGCCATCCCATCCAAATGTAGCTCTGAAATGGCTTAAATGCCAAAGGCACGTACAGATGGGCTGTGCATTTGGTTTCAACAGCAGGTATCTGCCGAACGTGGCCCGCATGTGGTACACCATGCAGAGTCCGGTGGGGCGTGACTCTGCCCTTTCGGAACTTACGACCTACTCAGAGAGGCAGCTCCAGCCCAGGAAATCTGTTGGCTTGACAAGGAACGTAAATGCCATGACAAGAGCTGCAAACAGAGTGCGTGCTCAGGCTTTCAGGAGGGAGCAATCACTGGCCTGCAGAAAATCCGAGAAGGCTTTTAGAAGGAATGACGTCCTTGAGACATGGACCTAATATTCAAGGACCCAAGGCCATTCTGCCCTCTCTTCCTGGGGAGAGTCATCCCATGTCCCCTATGGCAATAGCCAATGGGTTGGAGTCAATTTGGGATGAGTGTTTTTTGACCACATTATACCAGTCACTTTACCCAGACAAGAATGAAGAAGAGGAGGTCGGAATAGGACAGATGCCTTAACTTTTATGCTAAAAAATGCACAACCTCTAATCTCAGGATTTCACTAATGGGCTTTTTTTTTTAATAAAAGCTCCTTTTGTTAGAATTACATGTAGTAAATAGACCGCAGTATGGAATTAGAACAATCCCCAAATGACTTTGGCCTGCAGTATTTTGTTAAACACTAATACCCTGATGTGTGCTCTGGAATCCAGAGCCTGGATTATCTGTCCTCTGCAGTGCATGGGGTGTCAGAGAGGGAAAATGTCTAGTGTCCATCTGAGGAGTTAAAACTTTTGTTTCTATTGATGTTAGCATATTAAAGATCCAAAATAATTCTTCAATGAGGAAACCTATTTAAAAGCTGACATTCCTAAATATTGTTGTGATTAACATCATCTATTAGCACTGATGGAATCAATGTTCCTCAAAAGTTACATCTAAAAATATAATAATTCCTGAATATCATTAAATATTCTGGAAGGATCTGAACAAGTAGGGAAGAAGATTCTATTTTGGAAGAATCTTCAGAGATTTAACTAGCCTGCTTGGAGCGGTTCTTCTTCTCAGCATTAGGGAATTGTAAAGCTGAATAATGCTCACAAAGTTACCTGATGTGAAGCATAACATGTTACTAATAATAAGGCCAAATGACTTCTGTCAGGTGTATAAGGGAGCCACAAAACTGAAATCAAAAGGCAAGGAGGGGTGCACGGTTATAAATGACTTACCAGGAAGTAAAAGGAACTGAAAATGTTAATACAAACGAACCAAAAAAGTCAGAATAATTAGGCTATTGAGAAAACTAAATTTATAACACCCCAGCTGAAAATTCCAGTTACAACACAGAGATTTAGAACTATCAGCAGGGCAACATCTGTCTAACAGAGGGGATCAAACCCACGAAATGCCAGCTGGGGTATACACAGTTCTTGAAGGTTCAAGCAGACCCCAGATATGTGGCTGAAACTTGTAGAAAGAGTTGTAATATCAGGGAGCTTTTGAGGATGATGCCCCTTATTGAATCAGGTGACTCAAATTACAGCACAAGCCTCACCATGATATGAACTATTCTAAGCTATTTGGTGAGAGAGGTGCGATAGTATCTAGTTTTATAATGCCTTGTATATTTAAGTGTAGAGAAGATAAAGAAAATCAGGTATACTGGAAACAAGACCACAAACAAACCCAAATGATTACAGAATATGACAAAATGGTTCATTTCTGTGTCTCAAGGGTACTCGAAGGGGAATGTACAAATCAGGCACATTGAAGGAAGATAAATTTGGTCAGAGGAAGGTTAATTTCTGAAGGACCCCAGGTGTCAGACTGAAGAGCTGGAACTTAATTCCACAGGCAGTAGGAAGCCCCAGGGGCCTTTGATGGGATAAAAACAGCTCTTCTGGAAAGTGTATCTGACAACAGCAGTAAGCAAGAGCCAAAGCCTAGAAGTGGGAGGACCAGTGAGGGGATTGCTGAAATAATCCTGGCATGAAGAGATAAGCCCTGAGAAGGTTCAAGAAGGTCAATTGAATGTCAGCCTTGAGAGTTACATCAGCTGGTCTTCACAAACTTAAAGTTCTTCTCTCTCCCACTCAGGACCCCATAATTCCCAACCTAAAAATCCACCACTGGCAAACACCGGAGTGTGGCGAGGACATTAGGAGGGAGTCTGGAGCATCCTTGAAAGGGAAAATGACTCCAGATCTCCACGGACTTTCAGATGGTTTGAGTGAAACTTCATTTACATACTGAAATGTTTCTCGGAGGTTTAATGAGATGAAGAAGAATGTATTCATTCACCTAAATTTCTTTAACAACAGGAATTTCTTCCGTTGAATAGAGCAATGGATTTATGTGGATGGGATGTGTTGATTAAAGCTTGAAGCTAAAACTGTTTTTTGTTTTGTTTTTTCAGAGAGAGAGAGAAAGAGAAGAGAGAGAGAGAGAGAGAGAGAGAGAGAGAGAGAGAGAGAGAAGAAGAAGAAGAAGAAGAAGAAGAAGAAGAAGAAGAAGAAGAAGAAGAAGAAGAGAGAGGAGAGAGACCCACAAAAAATGAGCCTGGGAGATGGTGCCTGGTGAGATGTGACATCTCCCCATGACCCTTCACATTGGCAGTCAAGTTACCAAATTGATGTGTGTGGACCTATATGTCTCCAGGTATAAATCGATGGAAAAGCTGAGAGCAAACCTGAAATCCAGCTTATGCATTCGATTAAACTTCTATGAAGTCAGATGTGAGAGCATCTCTTAAAGGAGCTCTCTAATGAGTCCTTTGAAAAAAATGAATAACTCATGTCGGTGCCTGACTATCCGATTTTCTTATACTGACGTGGTCCTGTAACTCCTCCCTGAAGGCATGACAAGCCAGAGAAAGCTGAGTCACGTGATTTGTAAAATATGCACTGTTTAAAAAAGGGCTGGGGATGCGGAAGGAAGGCTCGAAAGCCTGCCAGGATCTGGGTGAGTGATGTGCCTCCTCTCACCTTGATAATGATGTTGTCAGGGGCCGACTGAGGGATGAGCGGGGTGATGGTGGTTCTCTATTCCTCACTAATGTCCCCATCCAAGCATCCGTTTTCTCACTTACGATCTCCTTGACATCGCCTCTATTTACATGGCGTCGGGATTAATCAACCAGGAGTTTTTCAGCTGCAGGAACCTGGCAATCCGTGTAACTCAGCGTGGCAGCGTGACATTATCACCGACTAAGCACTATTCGTCCCGTATGATCCCCACCCCCAGGGAACCTGCTGTGTGATGGGACTTCAGGTGCTGAAGTCATAAACCATCACCCTCAGCCCCGAGCAGCTGCATGACACCTTCCCTCAAGGACAGCACTGAGAGCCACGCGGTGCATCCGCCTGATTCATCAGCAGGATTGGCAAGGGCACTGCGGGAGTTTTAATCACCGGCTGCTGCAGGGAAAGGTACCCATCGCTCCTCCTCTGGCAGGTCCTTGTATACAGAATTCGCTGAGACCCGAACAACACAACCTACAGGCTCTGTGGCAACCAGATTTCTGTCAAGGTACCCATATCGCTGCATCTCAATTATCTGTGTGCCTGCCAGTCATCCCCAGTGACAATGTGAACGCCCCAATGGCAGGAGCAGAGACCTGTCTATTGCCTTGCATCTTCCCTCCCCCCAATGTCTGGTACAAAATAACTTCTCCAATGATGTTTGGTGAGTGAATAAAAGAATGAATAAATGAGTGTCGGTGACTAAGGTGATGGTTATTTTACTGAAGAAAACACGAAGTTGGGGTTTAATCTGCTTGGCTTATACTTTTTTTAAATTTTATCTCTCACAAGTTGAGCCACTTAATCAGTTAATGATGGGGAAGGAGGTGCTTTCTCGATCAATTGACTCCTGCCAAGTGGAATGAGGGGTCACTATATTATTTATTACCTGGTAAAACCACTCAGTTCAAAAGGAATTTCAAGGGTTAGGTTAAAATATACCAGGAGGCAGGAGTACATAATTGTTCATCTGACTATCCTTAAATGTTGAATTTCTTATTCTTTCCGAATTTGAGATAGCAGACAGGGAACAGGAAGTGGTTCATATGCAGACAGATCTGGGTTCAACTCCCATCTGTATCAATTCCTATCTCTGTAATTTTAGCAATGTGCTGATTTCCCTGTAGCCTCAGTTTCCTTACCTGTAACATCAGTCTAGGTCACAGGCAATTGCAGGGACTACTATAACTCAGACGACCTAATGAATGTAAAGGTTGTACTGCCTGGGACTTAGCAGGTGCTCATTAAGTGGAAGGCTCCATTGTTAAGCAATCCAACCTCTTGACAGAGAGAGATTAGCAATAGTTGGTTTATGGTTGCCTACGGTGACTGAATCCTTAGGAAACCCAGCACAATTCAACTCAGCAGTGTTATAGAAAACAACCAACAGAACAGCCAGCAAACCATGAGAAACTGGAGCATGAACTGTAGCAACCCAGTGCCACATCTGCTGATGTACCCCCAAGGTTCTCATCTCGAATCAACCCACATTTTTTCTCCCCTGATTGTCTTTCTTTTTTTAAAACACCCAATTCCTGCCCTAACCAGTTTGGCTCAGTGGATAGAGCGTCGGCCTGTGGACTGAAGGGTCCTGGGTTCCATTGAGGTCAAGGGCACATCCGCAGTAGGGGGTGTGCAGGAGGCAGCTGATCGATGTTTCTAACTCTCTATCCCTCTCCCTTCCTCTCTGTAAAAAATCAATTTAAAACACCCAATTATTTGCACATTTTCATGCTTTCTCCTAGAACTTTTTTTTAAGACATGTTTTTATTGATTTCAGAGAGGGAGGAAGAGGGAGAGATAGAAACATCAATTATGAGAGAGAACCATTGATCAGCTGCCTTCTGCACACTCCCTACCGGGGATCAGCCTGCAACCCGGGCATGTGCCCTGACCGGGAATTGAACTGTGTCCTCCTGATTCATGGGTCAATGCTCAACCACTGAGCCACACTGGTTGGGCTCTCTCCCCTTCTTTTCTCTGCAGGGGCATACAGATGACATATATTTACTTCTAAATCAAAGAAGCAGATGTGTGACCCTTGCCAAGTCACTTAACCTCTCTTGGCTTCTCTTTGCTCATCGTTAACATGAGTCAGTGGGACTAGATGATCTCTAAAGCCTTTCTGCTAAGGAGCTGTGATGCTAGGAAATGAATCCTCATAGTTCCTAGATAACAAATCAAGAAGTCAGCCCCGTGTAAGATCTGAAGCCCAAAGAAGCCCTATAATTCTCTTAACTTTGCTCTAATGGAAAGATTAATATGTATTAAGCCCATAGGATATACAGACACTGTGCTAGATGCTCTCATATGGGATTTCAATCAATAGCTATACCTCATTAAAGCAAATTTCCGAAGGCAAGTCTGACTTTATGTGTGTGTTTATGAGGATGTTTTGGTCATTCACTGACAAATTGGCATCTTTCTGTAATTCTAGGAGAGTACCACAAAGGCATTTGCATTATGGTCAATATTCCCTTCCGCAGTCAGGAGGGTGGGTTTATAGATTTGGGAGCACATTAGTCAGAAAAAGTTGCACTAAATCTACCTGTCACAGGGGAGCTCACAGCCTCCTGACCATACAGCATTCAGGCATTCAAGTGCCAAAATCAGTCTTGATGTTCCTCTTCCTGCAGTTCCCCCAAACCACAGTATGCAGTGAACATAGTAAATGTTAGCTGACTCACTCCCAACAAAACCCCAATGCTGAAAGGAGAGCCTTTCCATTTTACACCCATTGCCTAAATTCTCAACAGATCATTCAATTAATCCAATAAATATACATTAAAATATTATTTGTGTCATGTCAAAGGTACAGGTACTCAGGATATAGGAGGAGGAAAAGAAATCGGGCCCTGATTTCACAGACATTACAATTCAGGGTTGGGAAACAGACATTAATCAAATACAGGTGCAGACAGTTGTGACGTATGTATGTAAACACATATGTCTCTACCCCACTCTTCACCAAGTTCTAGGTTGGTAGGTAGGTCCATTAGCTATTCTTGACTTACTATACTAAAAGCATAAGCTGCATTCTTGGCAAACAGCTTGTGTAACATCTCTGAGGCAAGAGGGAACATGAAGGCAATTGGAAGGGTTGATAGAAGGAAGGTGTGCTTGAAGTGCAAGGAGTAGATAATTGTTCTCCTGAGGTGAGCTGTGGAGGGGTATGCAGATCCAGAAGAACTGACAGATTTTAACATTCTTTTAACCATTTTGTCACTTGAAAAATTTAAAGGCATCAAGAGTGGTTACTCTGTGTTGCTTCTTTTAGCCATAAGAACATCTCTTTTATTGGTCAAGTACCAGGTAACCTCAGATGAGCCTAACAGCACTATTAATAGTACGGTAATGACAATTATTTATTGAGAATGCCTAGAGACCTGGGCTAACAACTCTACCTACATCACACAGTACTTCAACCTTCTATTCATACCGTGAGGAAGGTATTGTTTTTACCTCTAGGGGGCAGGTAAGAAAAATGAGATTAAATATCTTGCTTGAAGTCACATTAAGTAATTGAACCCAGCCAAATCCAGAATTTGTACTGTTTGAAATCCCTCTGTGCTTTAACCTCTGTCTTGCATTTTGTGTCTCAGTTCTCCACACCTGTGGCTCTGCTATGCAGGCAAAGAGAAATCACAAATTTGACAGGTATAGACATATATTCATAAGATGCTTTTAAAATCTAATTTTACAGATGTGAAATAGCAACTTTAATTACTCAGTGCTTTTTTTTTTTTTGGAGGAATAGTAAAAAGTCAAGATAAAAGTATATGCATGACCAAAACCACCTAATTTTGAACAGAAACAAAACTTTCCCAATTAATACAATAATCATTTTTTAATGTATTTTTTTTATTGATTCTTTACAGAGAGGAAGGGAGAGGGATAGAGAGCTAGAAACATCAATGAGAGAGAAACATCCATCAGCTGCCTCCTGCACACTCCCTACTGGGGATGTGCCCGCAACCAGGGTACATGCCCTTGACCGGAATCGAAACCTGGGACCCTTCAGTCTGCAGGCCGACGCTCTATCCACTGAGCCACACCGGTTTCGAAACAATAATCATTTTAAGAGCAAAATCTTTTACATTATACTGAAAAGGTTTTAAAATATAGGGAAATGGATATAAGGGGGAAAAACAATATAAGAGAGAAGGAAGAATGGCTATTGAAAAACTAAGGAAAAAGGTCACAAAATCACAAACACAAAAATGGAACTGGGGAAACACCAACAGAAGGAGTGATGACAAGGGCCACAACGTGGAGATATACACAGGGGCACCTAGTCTATAATATTTGTGCAATTCCCCTGAATCTCAGAATGTCTTCCCTCTCACCGCTGTCCTTAGAGAAACAATTAGGCATATAAATACTGTTTTTTGTTTCTCAAACTGTTCTTTGCCCAGAAACTAGTTTGTTTCCCAATGGGAAGGCTGAGCTAACCTGGGGGCATTATGACCTATGCTGCTGCAGATTCTAAACAGCTGCAATCACGCCAACAGTCAGAAGTTTCCCAAAACTGTTTGAAATATTGACACAAACTCTCCTTCTCCTAACCCTTGAAATCACTGGAGAGCATGAGAACTATTAGGTATGTCAATAATTTTTTCTTTCATTTATGGCTAGGCTACCTCATTTGATTTCATTAAAAAGTTGCTTTCCACTGATCCTTTCTAACACCGGCCAGATTTTCTCCCGTTATTTCTAATGCAATTTTTCTAGCCATGGGCCATAATACTCATCAAATTAGCAATCTGAAAGCAATTGATCACATCCATAGTCATTTTAGGAATCAATGCCCAGGGCCTGGAGGCACAGCATTTGGCAAACTGCCTCGAATAACTTTATTTCCATTCTTGTTGAAAATGACTCACTTTTTAAAACAGTTTCTATTATGTTGGAAAGAACTCTGCGTTAACAGCTCCCAAATGTAAATGACGCCCAATCCACATTCAGCCCTGGTTTTCAGGCCCTTTCTCACTGCTTCAGACCATCCTGCCTGGGCCTCCCTCCGACACTTCAGAGCAGATCTGTGTTCCACACTGAACTCAGCATCCTCACTGCTTCCCTTCGCTTCCCTTTCCCAACATCTCCACACTGGGACCCTGTGTTTCTGCTTTCCAAAGTCAGAAATCTGGACAACTGATGTATTATTCTTCCCATATGTTATTTTATCATGTTCAGAATCTCAGACACATACACAATTCGGCGGTGCCAACGGAGAGAAAGGATAGCCAAGTGCATCATTGGCAGCCTTTTGATGGTCCGACTCAAGAGCAGAGCCTCCCTGCTTCTCCGTGGGACTGAGATCCTCAGGGCTTGCACTCTGAATCGGATCTATTACCCAAAGCTGCACTCAAGACACATAAATACACATAAGACACCCAGACATACATCCATTAGTAAAGACTCCTGTGGTTGCACCAATTAACAGACACCAGCTGGAACCAGCTTAAGCAAGAAAGAGAACACAGAGGGACCATTAATACCTTCATAAAGATGCATGGCATGGCTGAAATCAGACACAAAAACCAGGATGATGCTCCTTGTCCATAATTTTGGTTGATTTCTCTCTGCTAATTTGCATTCTCCCCCTTTCCTGCTCCTCAGTCTACATGCTGGGTGGCAAATGCCCTTCCGAGAACTCTGTTTCCACCAATTCTAGAACCTATAGCTTGCTCTCAGTCAATTCCAGATTCCGAGAGGTGAGTCACTTACCCTAAACAAGCCTGCTGGGAACCTCCCCTCTCTGTCCACAGACAGATGGAATGTCTCTAGGAAAGGGGTCTTGTGAATTGGGTCATTTCTCACAGTGTCCAATGCCAAAGGGACATGACCACAGAGCTGGATTAATCACTTAAGGCTCCTTCCCCCACCACTTCACTCAGCACAACATCACACCTTCACACTCACCGCTGCAGCCATCAATCCAGAAATAAAAAGTTGAGCCCTGGAAGCACTTATCCCATGATCACAACACCTGTCCACCCCACAACCTATTAGCAGAAGAAGCCGGTCCTCTTCCCTTTTAAAGAAGACATGATTCCAACAACCAGTGTAATGTGCTATCTCTTCCCCCATTTTTATTTCCCAGGGAGCCTAGGTCCCACGGACAGAAGGGCAAGGGTTGAATTCTTGTCTGGGGCACAGCACATGTGGTCAATGCGTCTGGTCGCTATAGCCAACAAGTGAGGATGAAGACCCTGAATAAAAACACCGACTTATCTCAAAGTGCACACTAACCTCTATGTGCCAGGAACTATGTGAAGCTCTTAATTAATTAGTAAATATCATGCAGCAATTCAATAAGGTAGGGAATCTCTCGTGTTATAGCCAGAAAAACTAGGCAAGAGACATGAAATACTCCTATTAACAACATAATAGGAGTTTAGCTGGTTGTTTTTCCCTCCTGAAGGTTTACGAAGTTTTTGCTGCTTTTCTTAAATCCTCACCCCACTCCCTTATTTTCCCAGTTCTTTTGTCTACAATGCAAGTGGGTTTTCGGCTTCCAAGAGTACTTTTCTGCCCCCAGGAGTTAGGGCGCCCGGAGCTGGTGAGCCTCCCAGATAATGAAAGACTGAGCAGACCGAGCGAGGGAAGGCAGCTGCAGGTGGCACACTAATCACTCCCGATGCTTGGGGAGAAGTGAGATACAATTTTAAATCAGTTAATCCCCCAGTTCACTGGTCGTGGGCTGGGAAAACTGTTAATCAGCTTCATAAACACGTTTGGAAAGAGATTTTCACAGAACAGCTTGGTGAGAAGGCAGGCAGGCAGACCACTTTAACAGGAAAAGCTCTGCTTTGTCACATCTGGAAGCACCCTGGTTTAGTCTTGGATGTGCAGTAAAGAAGATCTCATAAACAGAAATGGTGGGAGGGGCGGGAGGGAGCTCAAGGCTGTTGAGTCAATAACTTGGCCATGTTTCTAGAATCAGAGAAGAGTAGAGAGTGAGGAGCACAGGGGCTGTTTGAGGAAGTGTTGGTGAGAGGCAATTGCGAGCTTGCTCCCATTCCTTCAATGTATACTTCAGCTTAAAACAGCACTAGTGAGTCTAAGAGAGAAAGCAGAGCATCTCTCCAGCTCCATCCAGAACCTGCAGGATGGAAGACATACCTGTCTCTCCAAGGGAGAAGGGCTGTTAGGACATTGACGCCTTATCCTTTTTTTTCTACCAGAACTCCTTTCACAATTTCCTCCCAGAAACACCAGGTTTTACTCTTTCTTCTTTTTGATATATAGTGAGTTATCTCTTTACCCACTGTTATTAATTAAATATATAAAAACACTCACCTGACCTCAAATCACTTTGATGAAATCAATGTAATCCTCATGGTATTGAAGGAGTATCAGCGAGAGGCTGAATGATTCAACTGTTCTACATAATTAAGAACACATCAATATAGGTACAATTTCAGTTGGGCATTTGTAATATCCAAAAAAGCTTCGGATATTGATTACCACATTTTTTATTCCAAAACAATCTCCACAGGATGGAAGATGTGGCTGCGTAGGAACTCCAGGTTCTCTACAGCTTCACAGGCGTGGAGACTTAGACTCTGTCCCAGGATTCCTGTAAGGCATCTTAGAGAACCTTGCTTCAGTGAATGCTTCCAAAAATAAAATCTTCACACACAATATTAGGCAGGGCTACTCTTTTCGGAAAAAGCACCGGGAGATCAGGGGCTCTGCTTCCCTCCCAGAAAGTCTCTTCCCATTCATAACAAAAAGTACCTTCCACTGATCCCAGGCTCCTAGAGTCCTACCATTCAGTCAACATCATACGAGCAGAACCATGCTTCGGTTGAAGAATGAAGTGAATACCTCACATTTAGCATTAGTAATGGATTCAAAGTTAATTGTGATACTCTGCATGATGTTTAGTCATCTGGGGCTCCATTGCCCATGAGTTTTTCCACAGAGGATGGCACAGGGCTCAATGATTGATTGCAAACATCACCTATAATTTGGGCTTTTCCTCCTTTCACTTGTTTTTGCCTGTCAAGGGTAAATCTCATATCTCCATTAAAAGGCATTGCCACTTGAGGATCATTAACTCTCTAATGTGATTTAGAACAGACTGGTTCTTAAAGGAATAACACTGTGAGAATCCTGACCCTCCTAGAGCTTTACCCGGATGGTCTCACTTTATCCTCATAAACTTCCTATGAAATCTACACAGTTCTTATCTGCATTTCCTATCTGGAAGTCATTTTTATTGTAAGTGGCCAAACCAGGATTTGAACCCAGACAGTGATTCCTGCGCCCACATGTTTATAATGGGCCATAATGTTATACCTGCTAGGGACAGAGTGACATTAAAGCCTGCCCTACATGCACATATTTTGCCAGGATGAAGGGAAACATGTTTGGTACTTTGGTAATAAGAAATACTGAGTCTTAGGTCCTTTCATTTTAGACAAAAGTTAGAGAGTGCATTGGTGAGGGACAAAAAAGGAACTTGAACCAGTGTTAGCATACTTCTTGTTTGCACATACATATATACACATGCATGGTATATTGAGAAGGGAGTTACTGATAGATATATACTAGTATAAGTGGACTGAAATTCTCTGGCCCACCACACCTGTAAGTGACCTCATCAAGCTATTTAGGTTGCTTGGCCCATAGATTCATTGTATTTCTCTGAGCTGGTTCTACACGAACTGTTCATAATGGTGATTTCAACAGGAGTGAGAATGATAGATGTCAGAATCAGCCGTAGTTTCAGATCTAAGATTTGGGACCTCCTTAGATAGTGCTTCCTCCTAAACATTCCCTGTTGAAATATCTACACTCACATCACCCAACTCTCATCTGGGTAAAGGGAACCTCTTGGTTAAGAAAATGTCAGGCTCTAAAATATTTAATTTGGCACTGGAATCACCTTCCTTTATTATTCAGGGTTCCATTTAAGGAGAAGGCTCCATTTTTGCTGGTTTTCTATCTGGTCATGTATGCTTTAAATTAGGAACTAAATAAATGATGCTCCTAGAGAGGATGGAGAGGTCCCTGTGCTAGTTTCAAGGTCACACACAGCACTGGTGGGAGCTCAATAAGAATTAAGCAACCACAATATGTTTGCATTTCTATCTGGCCTCTGGATCCAAAGAGGCTTGAATAAATATTGGCATATTTTCTAAATGAGCTGTGGGAGTAGAGGAAAACCCAATGTCTTTCTCAGATAAAATCATTTCCACACAAAATCACAGGGAAACTTGGTGCAATTCTCAAAATACTGCATATTATAGTGTTCTTCTTATACACAACTAATCCAATTCTGATAACATCCCTTTGAGGTAAACACCAGCAAAGGATCATTAGTCCCAGCCCAGCTGGCTTGCGGTTGTGAGGTCTGTGATGTCTTCTCGCCTCACTTTTCACTGCAGAGCTGGGTTTCTATGTTAGGCTTTTATGAAAAAAAAAATTATATTTGAATGTAGGGCTAAAATGTCTAAAAGTCATTGGTGTAAAGGAAGGAGAAATGAGCTGGGAGTCTGAGTGTATTTCATCTGCAAGTGAAAAATGAGACTCAAACTGACTTCATATCAGAGGGGGATTACTGCTCCTGTAACTTCAGTGTCAAGGCAGAGCCCTGGCTGCAGGCCCCCTGGGTCCTGGTGCTTTTAGTCATCAGAAATCTCCTTCCCGCTCTAACCCGTTTGGCTCAGTGGACAGAGTGTCAGCCTGCGGACTGAAGGGTCCCAGGTTCAATTCCGGTCAAGGGCATGTACCTTGGTTGCGGGCACATCCCCAGTAGGAGGTGTGCAGGAGGCAGCTGATGGATGTTTCTCTCTCATTGATGTTTCTAACTCTCTATCTCTCTTCCTTCCTCTCTGTAAAAAATCAATAAATAT
The DNA here is from genome assembly GCF_027574615.1 of Eptesicus fuscus. NCBI lineage: Eukaryota > Metazoa > Chordata > Mammalia > Chiroptera > Vespertilionidae > Eptesicus > Eptesicus fuscus. The sequence continues at coordinate 47,683,857 of NC_072489.1, forward strand.
ATTTAAAAAAAAATAAATCTCCCTTCCCAGTTTTCATCCCGCGTTTCTCTAAACAGGTGTCCTTCTTGTCCAAGCTCTTTCAGAAGGTGACAGCGATAGTCAACAGTCATGAAATGCTTCACCTACAGCAGATGGAGAGACCCTTTTTTCCAATGGCCTTAACCAGAATCTGTGGCCGCCTCTCATTGCATTAGACAGGGCCATGTGCTCTCTTGGAGAAGTTGCCATGTAAGAATATATGCATTTTAGCTTTTTCTCCCTGAATTCAAATTATATCATATTACACATCTGTTCTGAATGTGTTTTTCTATCACATAACAATACATACTGCAGATATTTTTATGTCAATATATATGGAGATTCAATTCATTCAGCTATTGCATGGTTTACACTGTACAAATAAAATATTGATTATTTAACAATTTTTCCAATCATGAGAATTTAAGTTACTTTTTTTCTTTTTACTCCTCATCTGAGGACATGTTCACTGACTTTAGAGAAAGAGGAAGGGAGATGAGAGAGAGAGAGAAACATCAATGTAAGAGAAAAATATTGGCTGGTTGCCTCCTATATGCACCTTCAATGGGGAATCAAACCTGCAACCTTTTGGTATATAACCAACTGAGGTATATAACCAACATAAAAATGTAAAGCTTTAAAAAATTAAAATCATTGTTCCAGTTTCAAATCTGAGTCCATAATAAAGATTCATTAACCTTAGAATGCACCTTCTCAAGCAAAGAGATAAAAGTCTTCAAAATTTCACACTGCTACTAACCCCGAAGTACAGCAAAATCTTAAGTACATCCTTGTAATTATGCTTTAACAACCACACTAAATAAAAAGTCCAAACAAACCAGACAGCCCAAGATCTCCTGATGTGATTTAGAACTTGGGCCTGTAGATTTCACTGTCTTTGGGTCTGCTGTAATCATTTCTGGCCTTGTTCTGGGAAAAATCCTTCAGTAGTTCAACAGAAATAAGAACTGTGAACAGGAATAATGATAATGAATGAATCTAAGCTGGTAGGAAGGGGCCTGCAATTTAGCAAATTCTAAAGACAAAGACCTCAAGGGGATTCCCTTACTCTGCAATTATAAAGAAACTTGAATATGATATAGAATAAAGCTGGCAAATGAATCTTCTCTCTTATGCTAATTCAAATGTTTGCTAGTAAATTATTTTTCTTTTCAATTACAGTTTACATTCAATATTATTTTGTATTACCTTCAGGTGTACAGCACAATGATTAGATAGTCATATACTTTACAAAGTGATCCCCCAGATATTTCCAGTACTCACCTGGCACCATAAGTCGTTATGACAATACTGTTGACTATATTTCCTATGCTGTACTTTACATCCTGTAACTACTTTGTAACTACCAACCTGCACTTCTCAGTGCCTTCACCTTTTCGAGGCCATCCCAGGACTGTGTAAATGTATTGGGACAGATCTTCAGTATCTGCAGTTGGCACGGGAAGGCAGAGTTGAGGCTCTCATGCTGTGTATGGGAAATCCCTGGTTTAGCTCAGACTTACATTTTCCCAGTAGGGAAGTGATGACTGGCCACTAAACACCGATGCTGCTGTGGGGGGGCATGAACTGAATGCCATGTTAGAGATTCTTCAGCTCTCCCAAAATAAAATCTACTTGTTAAAATACTTCAGCTAGATTTTCCGACCTATGGTACCCAAGGCTTCTTATTCATTCCTCTTTATTTTCTGTCACCCTTTGAATATAGAATTATATTAAACAAACAAACAAAAACAGTTTCCAGGAGAAGAAAAAGAAAAAGAATACTCCAAGTCAAGGCGATTTGATAGCCAGAAAACATTTCCAGGAAAATACTGAAACCTCTCGATCCTCAGTTATTAAAATCTAGTCTAGGCTAAGAGCGGAAAAGCATCTAAGAAGAAGGCAAAATCCTTTATGCCTGTCTTCTGGGGGCAGGAATTAGGAATGTGTTCTGTAATAGGTCCTTTCTGTCACAGGTTTTTTTCAACCTGTGGGTTTTATATTGGAAAGTAAGTCTCATAACATTGATTTTGCCATTTGAATGGATCTTGTTCTCCCTTGCTGGGTAAAATGATGCTCTTTCCATGAGGCATATGGGAAACAGAAAATAGCTGCACTGAGTTTATAGGAAGAAGAGCTCTCCAAACAGTATTTCTGATTTTCTTTAAAATTATTAACAAATTAATGACTCTTTTTAGTGTGTGGTGGGGTTTTCCCTTCCTTCCATGCCCAGAAAGTTGCTAAGTGTTTATTTCCTCCCTTGCTTTAAAATGTTCTAAGTTGCCCTGACTGGTTTGGCTCAGTGGATAGAGCTTCGGCCTGCAGACTGAAGGGTCCCAGGTTCGATTCCGATCAAGGGCATGTACCTTGGTTGCGGGCACATCCCCAGTGGGGGGTGTGCAGGAGGCGGCTGATCTATGTTTCTCTCTCATCGATGTTTCTAGCTCTCTATCCCTCTCCCTTCCTCTCTGTAATAAATAAATAAATAAATTAATTAATTAATTAAATGTTCTAAGTTATCATGGTCTTCAAGCCATCCTCCTCACTGCCCAAATCTGGCCCTATCTTAATTAACCCTTCACCTCGTGCTTCATCACCACCCCTCTTTGGCCGGCTCCTTCCATAGGAAACTGCCTATAAAGCTTACCAGAGTTGTCTGTTACATTTTTAATTGTAGGATTTGATGTTTAATGTCTGTCTACCTACTAGAATAAAAAGGTCCATGAGTGAAGATGTCTGTCATTGTGTGGTTCAATAAATACTCAATGAATTGAACTAAATTGTTCCTCCAAAAGCCCTACTCATTTGTCTCTGGGTCTTTGATAATATTGTCTGCATTAGACTCTGAGTTTTAGGAGCTCCATAAAAGTAGAGATTACGTAGCTTATTCAATTTCATATTCTCCCAAAAAGCACTCACACCTTTCCGACATCAGCTTCTCCACCCTTGTTCACAGCAGCATCCAACCACCTACAACAGTCAATGCTGGTTCCTTTCTAGTTCTCTTCTCCCTTTGGCTGAAAAAAATAAATAGAAGACCTGTGATGAAGCCAGGAGATCTTTCATTTTTAACTGTTGGCCTTCAACATTTTTCAGGTGATTTTCACCTTGCTTTCAAATCTCAATTTACCTAACCAAATGAATGCCTGGTGGGGGGGGGGGGGAGGAGGAAGGAGAGGAGGGGGATAAGGAGGAAGAGAAGGAGGAGGGGGAGGGAGAGGAGAAAGAATAGAGAGAAGGAGGAGGAGAAGGAGAAGGAGGAGGAGGAGGAGGAGGAGGAGGAGGAGGAGGAGAAGGAGGAGGAGGAGGAGGAGGAGGAGGAGGAGGAGAAGGAGGAGGAGGAGGAGGAGGAGGAGAAGGAGGAGGAGGAAGAGGAGGAGAAGGAGGAGGAGAAGGAGGAGGAGGAGGAGGAGAAGGAGGAGGAGGAGGAGGAGAAAGGGAGAAAGGGAGAAAGATAAAAAATAAAAATAACTTACCCTGCATGTCTAACATTAGCTAGGTGCTTTGTTTAGCCTCAAGGATTAAAAATATAAACAAACATAAATAAACAAGCAAGCAAACTTACACACATACACATATTCATACACAAGTATACAAAAAGCTAAAATAAGAAATGTTCTTTGCCTTTAAGAAATGAGCATCATAATTTGTAAAACAAACGAATAAGACTAGGCCCTGCTTTAACAAAAAAAAAAAAACAACAACAAATATTCTAACTTATAAGAGAAAAGTCACAACTAAACAAATGCAAATTTCTCATAGGTGGTATATCAGGTATGTGGCACAAAGAAGACTGGGGCCAATTTTATACCAAGGGGTCCACACAAGCTTCAGAAAGGGGTGTCATTTGGTATGAAAGTTTAGGAATGCATGAAACTGACAGGCCTGCGAAAGAGGGGGTGTTAGGCTGAGAGAGAAGACTGAGTATGTGAGGGACTTCAGGCACTTCAGCATGGCTAGAGACTTTGAGGGGTGTGGGACCATATTATGAAGGACAGTCAAAGCAGGTTAAAGAGATGGATTTTATCCTACAATGGAGGAGTATGAGAGGCGATTTTTGTTTTGTGACACTAGCTACAAGCTTAAATGTGCATGAGATTTATATGCCTCCAACACTGAAATTCCAATCCAAAATACCTAATTGCACTAAACCAGACTTAGGAAAATGAAATTCCATGGAAAGGGGCCCAGTTAACTATGGTGGTTCTCTCGTAAGTACTCTGAGGCCCATTATCTTGCCTAAGTTCACTGCAAAGAGGAGATTGCAGCTGCCACTGCTGACCAGAATGAAAAGGTCAGTAAAGTAAGTGACCTTTTCCTATGTTCCCAGTGTATGACTGGGAGGTATATTCAAAGCATGCAATATCTGACTTGAAGTCCATATTTGTAGAGTCTTACGGGGCATGAACAACATTGGGCCCAGCCATGCATACCGGTTTTCAATTCAGCTTATCATCAGTTCTCCACAGAAAGGAAGAAAAACCAACCTACTCGTCAGGCACAGCTCGCAGAGTTCTTAAGGCTTACATCAGTTTTAGGAAATGAGGGCAATGTTTTATTTTAAAATCAGGAGGGGGGAAATAAACTTCAGCTAAAAGAAAATGTTTAAATAAATAACAATATATATTTGTCTTTATACCAGTGCAGTCATAAAATGTAATTTCAATATATTTTTACAAAGAGGTCCCCAAGGCAAAGTAAAAGAGCCCATAAAGTCAACATGAAGCCCAGAAAGAAAGGATGAGAAAATGCAAAAGGATTGAAACCTCTTTTCTATTGGGCATTGACATGTGTCTTATGTGTGTGAAATATCTCTTTCAACACGAAGCAAAGAATCTGAGAAGAGGAAGAACTTTGATTCCAGAGAAAGGATCAATTAATAAACTCTTGTAATAACTGCTAGGATTTAAAATCCATCCAGAAAATGCCATTTTTCATTAAGACCAGTCTCCCATGGAGGACCCACTACATTCTAGACAACCACTTAGAGTAGAAGGTGCAAGAAAGAGCATAAACAAAGAAGTCTTGGGCTAGCTCAAGTAGTCCTTAAACAATGATGGAGTCAATATAGATGGATTTCAGGAGGTTTCTAGAAAAGGCCCGTCTGGCTATTCCATTTTATTTTAGATGGAACCCAGATGTCAGCAGAACAAGTAATTAAAGAAAAAACTACCTTGGGTGACATCAGTAAACTGACATGATGTTTGGTAACCCTTTGCACTATAAGACTGTCTATACATCACAGAGAGGTGACTATTTGATTTCTATGGCTCTGATGAACTCACCTTACATCTTGAAACTTTATTGTTAGAAACTGCCTGCATTTTACATAATGAAAATTTACTATTCTGATAATCAGAAGAAAATTGTTTAATGTATATATATTGTGGCTCTTGTATTCAAATTTCTCCCTTTGGCACTCAAAGCCCTTCATAACTTGGTTACAAGCAACCTTCACAAGGTTCTCTCAATAGAATCCACTGCGCTATAGCCAAAACGTACAGACCATGTTACTTCAGTGCATTCGTTGCCAAATGTTGCCAACTTCATATCCTTGCTCAGGCTGTTCCCTGTGAATGCAGCCATCCGCACCTGGGCCCATCTTCCTGTTCCGGGAGGCCTTCCTGTTCTGGGAGTGCTGCTACCCACTGGGCCCTTTCCCTTTTCCAAAGCCCGTTGACACAGTTCCGGAGCTCTCTTATTGGCTCCATTATTTTCAACATTATGTTTTAGCTATTTTTATGCATTCCCTATCTCCATCATTAAGCTGAAAGTACATTACAGGGAATGGGTTTTTAGCACAAAGCATTGCATATAATTGGTGCTCAGTAATGCCCATAAGCTTCTTAATAAAACACAAATAACGTTAGCATATCATCTCACTGTCTTCCCACTTACTCTGCCTTACTTTTCTCTTTATAGTACTTAACACCTCTTAAAATAGGATACCCAACATTCTTCTGTTAGTTCGTTTTTCAACTAGGATGTAAGATCCATGAAAACCGGAACCTGTCATTTTATTCCTACTATATCTCCAGTGCCTATGACCTGTGTGGGATGTAATAGTTGCAGACTGAATGTTTTTGAATGAATGAATGAATGAATGAATAACTGATACTTATGAATAAACTAGTAGCCCATTTGCAAGAAGAATCCTGCAAGCAGCCACTGCGGCCGCGTGCACTGCCACTGCCGCCGCCTTTGCGGCCACAGCACCTGCACCCACGCGCCGCTGCCTGCCGCCCACCCCACCCCACTCTGCCCTGCTCCGCCCTCCCCTGCCCCGCCCGGTCTTTCCCTCTGGCAGCCACCTTGCTTTCCGCTTTTCCTCCCTCTTCCTTCTAAGTTGTCTTCAGTCTTCACTCCACCCTCCCTCAGTGTATGCAAATTAACCGCCATCTTTGTTGGGTAATTTGTATACTCGTCCTGATTGGCTGGTGGGCGTGGCTTTTGGCTGGTGGGCATGGCTTGGGCATAGCGAAGGTGCGGTCAATTTGCATATTACTATTTTATTAGGTAGGACATTTTATGTGAAGATGAAAAATGTTTCATGATCTTCAGAGTTGAGCTATCACCTCTATGATAGTTTAGTTAAGTGCAGCTTTTCACACTCATTCAGATTATAGTTGACAGAATTCTCTTGGATGGAACAGAAAAGTCACCTGTTTTGACCTAAAGTAAAAGCCATGAACAGGACATAACCAGCAAACAGAGCCATGGCTTTTATGTAAGAGGAGTTCTGATAAAACTGCACAAGATCACAGTAATGGTAGTAACAGGGACTTTGTGTTTGACAATATATGTTGTTAAGGACTCTAAGAAAGAAAGAAAAGGCAACATAGGCCCAGCCAATGTGGCTCAGTGGATTAAGCATTGATCTTTGAACCAGTTCCATTCCTGGTCAGGGCACATCCCCAGCTAGTGGGCTCAATCTCCAGTGGGGGGCAGGCAGGAGGCAGCCAACTGATGATTCTCATCACTGATGTTTCTATCATTCTCTCCATCTCCCTTCCTATCTCTGAAATCAATAAAATATATTTTTAAAATGTTTTTAAAAGGCAACACCAATCATAAACAGGTGATTATCTTATTTAACTCAATGAAGATCATGCCCTAGGCATTTTAGAAGCCTGTGGATATAACAGCTGGAGGTCACAGACCCATAATCATATAGAGAAAATCAGATGAAATGATAAACTACACCAACGTCTAGCCTTTCATAAGAAGGGAATGACAGCCTGGAAGCCTGTGATGCCACTGATGGACACAGCAAAGGGATTCCCATTCATGAAGAGAACAAATACCTACTAGTATCTATTGATGTCAGGGACCCCGCTGGGCCCTGGGTGCACAAGGGAATGAAACAACATTCGCACAGAATTTACAATCTGGACTCACGCTGAAATGTCCTCTCCTTGAGTCCTTCTTGGCACACAGAGCCAGTGGCAACAGCATGTATAGGGTATGAGACAGAGGCATTGAAGGCAAGAGGAAGCTGAATCCTAAATTCAGCCATTTAAGAAGAGTACCTGCCCATTATTTCACTTTTGGCTTTGGACCTCTGGTGAGTAATGCTAAAATATACTCATTTCTACATTTTTATTAATAGGAAACTCCATCTTTTATAACATAAGAGATCCCCCCACTTTTTTTTTTTTTTTTTTTTTTTTACCAAGCATTGAAGTTTATCTTTAATGTATTATTCAGGTTGGGGCAATGACTAATTAATCAGAACCCTTTTGTACTGGGAGAACAGAACTAGGCTCTTGGCTAAATAACACCAGATGCTCCCAGTCAGATTCTGTCAAGAGGATAACATGTCAAACATTACGGTTAATTATGCATTTAAAAATTGCAAGAATCTAAAATTAAATCTGGATATTTAGGAATTTCCCCCCACTTTTAGCATCTATAGGATGCTGATAAAATTCCAACTCTAGCTAATGGCTTGTATGAAGAAAGAATAATCAGCAAAGAAATGCAATATGCGCCCGGCCAGTGTGGGTCAATGGTTGAGCATTGACCCATGAACAGGGAGATCATGGTTCAATTCCCACTCAGCACACATGCCGGGGTTGCAGGCTCGATCCCCAGTAGGGGGCATGCAGCAGGCAGATCAATGATTCTCTCTGATCAATGATGTTTCTATCCTTCTGTCCCTCTCCCTTCCTCTCTCTAAAATCAATAAAAAATAAAGAAATGCAATATGCCCCAGTTTATGATTTTGGCTTCAAGCCCTTTTAATAAGGGCTTAGTATATGAAATTGGGTTTCTTTTTCCACAAGTACACTTACCCTGAGAGTTCCAAGGAACCTGGCTCGTTAACAAATGATCCTGTAAGAAGAGATCTAACCAACCAGAAACCTTACATTTTAAAAACTAGCCTCAGGGAGAGATTTAGCCCAAACAAATATATTTGTTAGTTAGTTAGTTAGTTAATCTTTCTGAATCCTTGATAGCTGATGTTTACATATAAAGGTCAGATATTGTCTTGCATTTTGCAACTCTCTATCCAGGGCTGACAGGCTTTCAGAGAAAATTGTCACTTTTAAACCCTGGCAGAGAAAATCAGATGTGAGATTTGAAACAAATAAGAACAGGAGTGTGGGCCTCAGCCATAAGGAAAATTCCTTTCCCACAATCAGAGGAGGTTGGTTCCTGTGAGGAGAAGCATCGAAGACACTGCTTTCTGACTCTGAAGGATGTATTTTGATTGTAGAGCAGTTCAATAGAAACTGCGGTGATAAAAATGCCACTCCATTTAAGCTGTATTTCTGGAAACTTCTAGTCCTGCTAAATAAAAGTGGGCACAAGAAGCTTTTAGTGGAAGCTCTCTGCAAAACTGGATTCTGGAGTGAATTTCATCTGTGAGAGTTCATCTTGTCAGCAGTTGAACCAAAGCTCCTCTCCTGTTTAGCCATGGAATGGATCAATAGATAGTTCAGTCCATTCTTACAATCTTGAGCAAAGGTGACTGGGGATGTTCTTTTTAGAACCAAAAGCACAGCCAGGAACCACTTAGGATAACGTAAAAGGTTTTGCAGGCTAGACAGCAAACTCTCCGTTGTGCAAAGAAGAGCAGGATGGATTTTCCCATTGCTCAGGTATCATCCTTCCCTCCACATCCTTACAACGATCTCTGTGAGTCATACTTATTCATTCATTTACTCTTTAAATCTTTCATTCATTAAATCATTTAATATAGCTGGGCTGGCATGGCTCAGTGATTGAGTGTCAACCTATGAACCAGGAGGTCACAGTTCGATTCCCAGTCAGGACACATACCCAGGTTGCAGGCTCGATCCACAGTGTGGGGTGTGCAGGAGGCAGCCAATCAATGATTCTCTCTCATCACTAATGTTTCTATCTCTCTCTCTGAAATCAATAAAAATATATATAAATATAAATATACATATACATACTAGAGGCCCGATGCATGAAACTCGTGCAAGGGGCTTGGCCCTCGCAACTGCGGCTTGCCTCGGCCCTTGCAGCCCAGGCTTTGTCTGGAAGGCCGTCTGGCCATCCAGTCTAATTAGCATATTATGCTTTTATTATTATAGATATATTTATATGATGTGGCAGGTTCTATGTGAAATGAAATTCCTTCCTTCCTTCTTCCCTTCCTCACTTTCTTTCTTCCCTCCCTCCACCCCTCCTTCCGCACCACAAATAACCATTGAGCGTCTAATATAAATCAAATATTGTTTTACCCATTAGGCATATGTCAATGAACAAGAAAAGCAAGGCCATTATTCTCAAAGAGCCTGCAGTTTAATGGTGGCAGCACACAAGTAAAGAGAAATAATAAACAAGAGTATTGCACAATTTAGCCAGCCTTGTGTTATGGATAGCAAAATAGTACATGGTAACAAAGAGTGCCTGAAAATGGGGTAATATTTTAGAACTTTCCAAAATACCACTGGAATTTTACCAGTAATGAAAATATCTGGGGGCTGGCAGAGGTAATGGCAATTGCCCAGACCTGAGCTGAGAGCTGCTTTGGCATGTAGTAGGTACAGAAAGCTCAATGTGCGGCTAGAGTACTAAAAGGGAACTTACAAGAAACTCACAGTACAGGGCAGAGGTTCTCAAAGTGTTTCTAGTTGCCACCATCTTATCAAATACATGATAAAAGCCTTAGACATTTTCCCCAGAAAAGCACCACGCCATGCTCACAGGAACACACCAAATATTTGGTATATTACCTCACAGGTTTTGTGGGTCCCATGAAACCCATTGGTATATCTACTGGAGACTCATGGATCCTTGATATAACAGAAGAAAGAATGAGTATTGATGTCATGATGCTGCTCTTAAAATCTGGTTCAACCAATTTGTATTGAGTTGCATGTTTGAGCCAAGCATTTTCAGATACATTATTAACATAAATTTACAACAGGAAGTAAGAATCTCAAAGATCAGTGAGGTGCTCAAAACATGCTAATCCATGAAAGGGCTGGAACTTGAACCCAATTCTTTTGATGCTGATCCTATGTCTTGCCACCAACCTCTCCCTTTTTCAGAGACTAAGTGAATTGTTGCCACAGGCTTTTCAATGACATAAGTCATTTCTATGCCCTGCCCTGCCTTGGTCTCATGAACTACTGATATTAGATAGAATTGCTTTAGGAGTCACCCTAACCTGATTTTTCTCTTCTAGATGCTGCCTGGGCTTGCATTCTTTTTTTTTTTTTTAAAAAAATATATTTTATTGATTTTTTTACAGAGAGGAAGAGAGAGGGATAGAGAATTAGAAACATTGATGAGAGAGAAACACCGATCAGCTGCCTCTTGCACACTCCCTACTGGGGATGTGCCCGCAACCAAGGTACATGCCCTTGACTGGAATCGAACCTGGGACTCTTGAGTCCACAGGCTGACGCTCTATCCACTGAGCCAAACCGGTTTCGGCGCTTGCATTCTTTTTTATTCATGCTTCAGTTGTTGCTTCCAACACCTACACATTTACTGACACCTGCAAGTTTCATTAGCAAGCTGCTTATCACAGCTCTTCCAGGTCATTAGTGTTCAATAACTCTGGTCCTGACCCACCCCTGTGGAGGCCTGCAGGTGACAAGATACACTCATTTATCATTTCTCAGCAGCTGGGAATCTATGGATAACCTCAGTCATAAAGATGACATTTCAGTCCAAATCAAGGATCATTTTCAAATTTTGAGATTCATCCAAACAGATGCATCTCAATTGATCAAGCCCAAGAGGTAGGACTCACTGATTCTCAGGAAAGTGATTGTATACATGATCAATTACCCGTAATGTTTAGAAAAGGGGCGCCTTTAGTAATGACCCTGGATAACAGACATAAACTGAAATCCTCCAGAACAAGGCACCTTAGATCTCTGCATCTTCAGATTCAAGTACCATTCACTGAGCACTCCATAGATGGCAGGTATAAATATAAATATATGAGATAGATAGATAGATAGATAGATAGATAGATAGATAGATAGATAGAAGACAGATAATACATAGATGACAGAAAGATAATAGATCTTACTTCCTTAAAAGATAATGCGAAGACCTAAGTTTAATTCCAGTTTCCACAGTCACATGAACACTTTTCAGAATTACAGAAATCCCAAATCTGCTCTAGCCTCTCATGAATTTGTTCCTGTTATTTTTTAAATGAGAATTTTTCCCATCAAATGTTGTGGGTTATACTTTGGTAGATTAGACTGTTTTTAGAATACCAGTGATAGGAAAAGGCCTGAAATCAATAGTTACACAAAATAATCCTTTTTTCTCATTTAACTTCAGAAAAGTCACAGCAAAGGCTTTTTTACTGAAAGCCAAGTGTCTATTATTTTAAGGACATAATCAGGACAAAGCAGGAAATCAACTACTTTCTAGGTGCGAAAAAATCATGAGGCGGTGACATATGTAACTTGGGAAGGCATTTCCTATGTGTAAATTAAGTTCTGCAGTCAAAAACCATTGCTTTCCCCCCATCAATTACAGCCCCTCATTCATGAACTCTACTGCTTAAGAAACCCTGTCCCAAGCCAAAATCTTCTACTTAAAACTCATCCATTGTGATTCCTCTTGCAGAGATATGATGCATTAGTCTTTCCAAATATGTACCGGCCACTTAAATTTTAAAATGCATACTTCCTGGGAAATCCACTTTACACACTTATAATTTATTATATTGAAATAAGAACAGCTTTTAGCAGGTTTTTTGCCATTACTGGAAGCCTTTAAAATCTTTATTCCTTAAAAAAGAATTAAATTGCAGGTCACATTTTGCCACAGGTACATGAAGTTGGACAGGGAAATGTTGAGTAGGTCTTTGAATGTGAACTGCAGAGTGAGCCAAATATGAATACTTATTCGTTTCTATTTGTGTGATTTTTGTCTTGAGTCAGAAAAACATTTTTAGTCTATTGAAAAAGTGACTCCAACTGAAAAGAAGATTGACTTGCAACTTTGAAGAGCTACAATATTTGAAACTCACACATGGAAAACAATACAAAGTCCACCTACCACGTTCATTGAAAATACTTGCAAAAATCCGCCTAGGGCAAATGAAGAGATATATCAAATGATTCAGAAGCCAAAAGGGTTCCATTAACAAAAAACAAATACTGTAAGCATAAACCCTGGAGACTCAAAATGATTTTGGTTTCTTACCATCACTGCTAGGAGTTTGCAGGAGTTCCTTCAATCATACAAGCTCACCTCCTGTGGCATGGAACTTGCCTACATTTATGAAATGCATACACCTATTTGAAAAGGGCATTTCTATACAGAGTCCCTATGGAGTCAATCACCGTTCAAATCAGTAGTTCTCTATTTTAGTTGCACTTTAGAATCCACTAGGGAATAAAAAATGCCAATACCTGGGAACTTCCCCAAACATATTCCGTTTCAAGAGCAGGATGACCTATCTTTAAAAAAATATAAAAGCTCCCTAGCTGCCTTGATATGCATCAAGCTTTGATGAACTCTGCTTTAGACAGTATTTATTTTGAAATGCCTTAAAACCAAATGGGCGCAGAAGGATATAGGATGTGGTAAACGAAGGGGAGACAGGAAGTGGAAAGCTTCATAACAGGTAAGATGCAAGTGGAAAACTAAAGATACATATGTTCACACACACATGCATACCATTGAAAGGTCCTCACACTGTAAGAAACTACTTTTTTTCTAAATTTAATTTTCAATTACAGTTGGCATTCGATATTATTATTTTTATTGTACTTCTTTCTATTTTTGGGGGGTGACATTGGGAACTAAAAGTAGACAGGTTTTTTTATTTATTTCTTTATTAGACAGGTTTTAAGTATACAATTCTATGACACATCATCTGTACATTACTTTGTGTGCCCACCACCCAAAGCCAAATCTCCTTCCATTAATATATTCACTGTGATAGGTGATGAGGACACAGTGATGAGCCCTGAAAAAAAAAAAAAAAAAAACAGAATACTAAGGAGTAGTAACTTCTGTAGGAGAAAATTTCATAGTTCTGTGAAAGCTGGTAATCTGGGGCTTTTATTGGGGGGTTTCCTGAGGACGTTTCAGCTGAGATCTGAAGGAGAAGAAGAAATGGACCAAGAATAGGGGGAAGGTTTCCAGGCAGCGAGATCAGCATGTACACAGCACTCATGCAACAGAAAGCAAACGGGCAGGTTCCAGGGACAAAGAGAAGGGAAGTCTGGCTGGAACAGAGTACAAAAGGGAGAGGTTTTAACTGGGAGTCAAGGGGAACCAAGAAAACATCTCATTCCGGGCTTTGCTGAAAGACAAACATGACAGCTCAGGGCAGGGAATGAAAGGGGTCAGCTAAGTGCTGAGAACTCTACACTCTCGGACATTTATTGATTAAGAGCCAAGTGGCAACTACAGGGCAAGAACTCCGCACTGACCAGAGTGGGTTCTGGGTTGTCAATCTCAGTTCCAACACTTATTCCCCTTCTGAATTGAGCAAATTACTCACCATCTCTTCACTTTACGTATAAAATGCAACAGTGGACCCTCCTCCTTGGGCCTACAAGGTAACAATTAATTATGATCATCCTTTTTGAGGCCACGTCACTAGGACATATTAATATGTGTTAGCTACTCTCTTTAGGACTCATAATAATCTACCATGGAGTCAGAGACCAGACCCAAACAGTTCTCTCAGATCCAACAGAGGGTGTACTACTGACCTTGGGGGAGCTTAAATAAAAATGCTGTAATAACACAGAGTAAAAGTGATTGATTAAGAATCAAGAGACCGTGAAGACTTTGTGGAGAGAGACATCTGAGAGAGACCTGGAAGAACAAATAGCATCATTGTCCTCTCCTCTGGTTTATTTTGCCCATTCTCAGAAGCTGGTGGTGCCTTTTGGGTTCTAAACAAGAATAAAGCACTGGTGTCCTTTCATGTTAAGCCAGAATGCAGAGGAAAAGCGACATCTGGCACAGGAGGGGGAACACAGATACAAAGGAGTGGTTGGTAAGCTCAGTTTACACAGACAGGATTTAAGGAAGAAGAGTGCTGAACACATCCAAAGGTTTCCTGTTGCTTGCAAAGGTGACTCTGACTTTTTATAACTTATGGAAGAATAATGTTTTTAAAACCCTTTTTAAAATTAATGTTCATTTTCCATTTTATCACTTCACCAGTGGGCAGGGGTGTTGCTGAGAGCCCACTGGTGCTGTTGTAAGGGCGCGCTGCAGGCTCTCATTTGGTGAGGGAACTCGTCCATTAATGCACAGCATTCTGTGCTTTCTTCCTCCCCAACAGCAGCGATGGCAGTTCTTTGCAGAGAAAAGGGAAGCCCACCTGGGTGACAGGAGACAGGGAAAATGATACAGCCAGATATTTTCAATTAACACCTGGAGTTGCCTAGGGTTGCTTCAGAAATAAAGAAGACATCAGGACAGGCCCAACACCAGTCTGCTGAGAGCCCAGCCAGCCTCAGCACAGGTGGTATCGGGGCAGAAACAAGAGAAATATCCTGTTCAAAGGAGTTTCTCTCAGACCGTAACTCCCTTTCCTCTCCCGAAGGCTGAGGTTGCCCATGAGGGATTACTTTGAGAGATTACTCTTCTTTGCACACCCTGCTTGGACAACCTGAGCTCTGGCCATGGAGAAATAGAGCTATTTAATTTCAGAAACCAGTAATTTCTTTATAACATTTGGCAGAATAAAAGATGTGTGGAGTTGTGGAACTTGCTCCTTGTAGACACCGATTGTTACAAAATACAGGTGTATGGGGGGCTTTAATCACGACAAACATGCCATCAGCCATTATAAAAATGTGCTCTGGAATGGGAAACCCCTTACAGGAGCTTAGAGGAAGCGATGTACTTGTATGGTTCAGTGAGTTGAGCAATGGGCCTGGACTACAGAGATCCCAAACGACCACCAGGTCCTAGAAGAACAAGTCACTCACAACACCCAGCTGTCTTGCCTCACTGGGAAAACCTGGGGCCTGGGACCACTGCCTCACCTTGCAGGTGGCCCAGGAGAACTAGGCCCATCAGCCTGAAAGACATAGATACTAGCATAATGCCCTTCCTTTGCCACTGAGCTTTCATTTTAATTATAACTGTTCTCTGCCAATTACAGAGAAATAATGTACCATGTGTTCTAATGACATAGAGACTTGATTTTGCAGAAGGAATGGCTCATAAGGACAGGAGAAAACTGCCTCTAATCGTATAATCAGCACATACTTACTGATAGCTAAATCAAAGATTTATAGAGAGTAAAGTATTATTCTTTTTCATTCAACTCATTTATCAGTGACACAGGGCAAGAAATAAGGGGAAAAGTTGATCTAATTGGCTGATACAATGGTGAAATTTACTCTCTGCTCAGCCGAACTTCTCCCAGGGTAGAAAGAGAAAGTTGTGTATCCATGGCCCGATCAGTGTACAACCACTTCATGGAACAGATGTTCCACCATCCCCCAGAAAAAAAAAAATTGCCCATAAAATGAGTTTCTTGAACACAAATCTCAATTTCAAGTAATCATTATGATAAAGCCAGCAAATGTAGTCTTTATTATACACACACAAACATAACTCATTGAACAACTTTAATTGTTATAACAAGGAATCAAATATGCTAATGGCATTCATATAACAGGCATTATAAAACAGAACCAATCTCTGCCTCTTGGGAGTTATGGCCCTAAATTTGGGATCACCTTTTCCAATATGCACCTCCTCTAACAAGGGCCCAACTGCACTCACTCCCTGAACCCAAACAAAGTTATTTTTTCTCATTTTAAACTAGAGTCAGATAGAGTTTCTACCCATGAACTGTGGTTGTTTCTCCTATCCTCCCTATCTTCTTCCCTCTCTCTGGAAACCCAGGTTCCTGCAATGCATACCAGAACTGAGCATCAGTATCCTATTTGCCAACTAGAGGCCCGGTGCACGAAATTCGTGCACATGTGGGGTTCCTAGGCCTGGCCAGCGATCAGGGCCAATCAAACCCCCCCCCCCCGCTCCTTCCCTCACCACCTATGTCCGCCACCACCCACCCTCAGTTCCCTGCCCCAGCCCGGGGCCCGGCCCCAATTGGGCAATTGGGACCTGCTGGCCGTGGGGAAGAACCAGGAGGTTGACCAGCAAGCCCTGATCAAGTGATCAGGGTCTGCCAGCCGGGGGGAGGGCCAACTGCCAACATGGCGGGCAGGCAGTGGGCCGATCGGGGCCTGCCGGCCAGGGGGAAAGACCACGGGGTTGGCCAGCAGGCCCCATCGGCAATTGGGGCCTGTGGGCTGGGGCAGCTCCTACATTGAGCTTTTGCCCCCTGGTGGTCAGTGTGCATCATAGCAACCGATCGTTCCGGTAGTTTCACTGTAATGGTCGTTTAGGCTTTTATATATGTAGATAGATTCATCCTTTAATAAAAGGCAATAACAAAAAATACATTTTAAATATGATTTGTTTTCAATTTGGAAATCTAAATTCTATATAGACAGTTCACTTTAAAATTAAATACTTAAATAATACATGAAAATGGAAGTTTGTTACAATTAACAGTGTAATACTAATCCTTCTGCCCATTTTCTTGTTTACAAACAGCTGTTTCCTCAAATGGTAAAAAGGGCAAGGAACCTCTCTGGGGCCTCTTTAATGAGGGTTCTAATCCCACCCATGGGGGCTCCACCCAAAAGCCTCACCTCCAAATACCATCACATTGGGGATTAGCTATCTTTTGTTTTTAAAATATGTTTTTATTGATTTCAGAGAGGAAAGGAGAGGGAGAGATAAAAACAATCAATGATGAGAGAGAATCATTGATCAACTGCTTCCTGTACACCTCACACTGGGGATTGAGCCCACAATCCAGGCATGTGCCCTGGCCGGGAATCCAGCTAAGAACTCCTTGGTTCATGGATCGACACTCAGCCACTGAGCAACACTGACTGGGTGGGGGATTAACTTTCAACACAGCAATTTTGAGGAGAGAAAAACATTCAGTTTATAGAACCTTAAGTGAAAGGGACCATTTGATTTGCAGAACATTTGTGTTGTTGATGATGGAAAATAAGTACAAAGAAACTTTTTAAAATGCAGCTATTCAGGAATAATAACCTTCCTATAGCCCTCAGCACTCAAAATGTGTCCATTGGCCCCACTTCAAAGATATCTGAGATACCTCAAGTCCACTTATTCAACACGACAGAGAAATAGGAGTTTCTGATTAATAAGCATTCTGGCTAACAGAAGATTTTTATTTATGTAGTCAACATGGATTGCCATTCAAAACATACAGACTGTGTTAGGTCATTGACAATACAATTATCTTGACTGTACTTTTCTCTGATGACTCGGAAGGCACTCCGGGCCGCCTTCTATAATGTCTCAGGGAGCAAGCTCCCCAATTATTCAGAATTGGAGTTTGAATATCAGCCTCATTATTTATCTATTTGGTCTTGGGCCAATTGTTCCCAATCTGTATGTTTCAGTTTCCTTATGCGTAAATGGGGACGATAATAATACTTTCACCATAGAGGGATGGATTTGTATATATAGAACTATGCCTGGCCCATGGGAACCAGAAAATTTAAATGCTAGCAGTCACAAATACTGCAAATACTAGATAGTATTACAATAAAGTATTGGTTGACACCGAATTTAGGTTTATAATCCCAATTATCTAAATTCTATTTTCAAGGAGCACAACCTAAAGCGCTGCAGATCTGAATGTTTCATATCAAATGGCATGAAAATAAAGACAATTTTCAACGTTTTAGAGAAAACTAGGGAAATCGCCACCGGTAAAAGCACATTGCTAGTAGTGCTGCCTGGACTTTCGTATGTGTGCATGTGTGTTCTTCTTTCATGTGCTGAAACTCTTCCCTATAATGCATCTTGTGACGGGAAACCAATAAGCCATTTTTATGCTTCCATTGATCTGAATTTGTCTCCTATGACTAATGTCTGTATAAAAATTCCTTAGCATAATCTAAATCATCTCTAACACGGAACATAAAACCTGTCTTTGTTGTTTTCTCAGCGGAGCCTCGGGTTACAGGCAGGCCAGCCAATACGCTCTAAACAAGGCCCTTCACTCCACAGGGCGAGTTCCTACAATGAGGCCCAAATCAAATCCCCACACTCACATTACAAAGACCCTCGCTCAGCAAAAGTGGCAAATGCAAACAGTCTCCTTTCCCTGAAACTGTGACATGAGATGGCTATAGTTTCCCACACACCCTTATTTGGCAATGTTTTCTATTTCAATGCTAACTTTCAAACAAAAACAATCCCATTGCTATGTTTGACACTGTTTACAGACATTGTCTCCGGTTGAGACAAAGGCTCCATGCTGCCTGGTAACACTCAGGTGGCAAAAGAGATGCTCAAAATCCCAGAAAAACAAGAAGCCCAATTGGCCCTGGAGGTCATAGCTGCCAACGGAAGGAAAAGTTTCAGAAATGCTGTGGATGTCCATTTCCAGGACCCGCAGTCTGCCTGTTTTGAAGAATCCAGGGGACTCTGTATGGAGGACAGGCCTGTTTAGTGCTTTGATGATGAGCTTTACAGTAGAAGGACCTTTGGAGCAACAGGCAATGAGACAATAACAAATTCCGTAAAATGAAAGGGACCTCCGACGTCCATCTGGACCATCGTCCTGCCATCAAGCAGGCTTAGCGCACACAGGGGCAATCCTGCTGTATTTTATGTTTTTGGATGTCAAAAAACTTAATTAAAAAAACAAAAAACCTCATTCATCTACTCACAGACTCGAGAGTAGAGGCTCTACCATATGAAATAAAATTCAATTTCAAAGTACATCAGGATGCCAGCGATTTGATTATCATGAGGGTCAGAGAATGCTTCTGACAGACACTGAGATCTTTCATTTATCATTTGCCCTCATCAACACAGAATCCTTATCAGTGACAGCACAGAGCCCTACTGTAACTAACAAATCCCCTGCCAGACCTCGGCACACACATTCGCACGCACACACACATACAACCACATGTGAACACATGTGCAGTGCAGTATTACAATGTGGAGAGAAGGATGAAGATGGCAATAAGGACTTAGGAAGACAGGTTTTACCTGTCCTCAGTGCTTTTTATCTATCTGATTATCAACAGTTCATAACCCATCCAAACTCTTTTATTCTCATCTCTAAAGCTGGGATAATGGGACTGAGGGTAAAATTAATAGATGTAAAAGGCCTTTGAAAGTTATTATTTGTTATAATTTTATTGTATACTGAGGTCTCAGAGGTCCCAAATCTGCAAATGGAGGCTGTCAGACCTACTCTGCCCTCTGCTCACACAGGATCCTGGATCCTTTTATTCCCCAACAAGCCTGCAGGTCATAAGAAGCTGCCCAATCCAATATCTTTGCCAAGGACCCTTATTCTTTACTTTGTCATAACTGGATCACAAGACCCAGCTCATAATTTTTTCCTCTCTCTTTCGACACTTGCAATTATATTTATTTTAACATACACACTATCTTTTTTACACGAAAACAAATTACTGAATGTACCTTATTTTGGCACTTTATTGCTGTGTATCATGTTTGGTTGTCTTCCTTTTCCCCAAGATTTTGAAGGCGTTCTTTAAAAATCATATTAGTTCATTTTATATAATCTCTAGTACCTAAACCAATGCTTTAAAATGCTCAATAAATGTATATTGAGTCGAGTACTCAATTTTGCAAACACACTTCTCTTCCTCTTTCCAAGTTAGCTGAAGCAAATTTACTGACTGTGTTCCACCCAGATGCACCTATGAGCAAAAAATAACAGTAATCTTGACTGCTGAATATAAGAGCTATGCTAGTGATGTAGTTCACAAAGAAAAAGAAAATACAACATTAAGGAAAATTAAACGTAAAAATGAACCAGTTCAAACTCTCTACCAAGTAATCTAATGGTTTTCGACATGAAATTTTACCACTTATCATTTGCATCAGTGAAGAATGTATAAAAATGAAAAAATAGTTTGTTCATAAATATCCATAATGGATGCTTGTCACATGAAAAATAAATTGAATAAGCAAATTCCCAAGCAAATGGCACCATGACATCATAGCAAAATATGACATATCTCATTCAAGTGATTATTTCCAGCTTATAAAAGGCAAAGGAAAGAACATGACGTTAAGACTATTCATGATATTTTTTCGTGGTAAAGCTTTTTATAAAGACCCTATCCTTTAGGTTATTCAACATCCCTCAAAGGCCAATGAAAAGCATTCCATTTAGACTGAGTAAAGTAGAAAAACTATGTTTGAAAAACCAATATGCTTCCAATTGCAATATAGTAAAAGCTCCATGATTCAGTATCTTCCTTTATGCCTTTCTGTGGGCAGTGCAGAGCAAAATCCAAGGCTCCAAAGTAATAACTTTAAATCTAGTTTCTGATACAATTATTCTTTCATCCCTTTAGTAATTTGGTTGTTTTATTTCACTCACATAATTTATGGTTTCATTTTATCTGCATCATCTAATGTAAGATATCTTTAAATTATTTTGGAAATAAGTAGGGCATAATAAATGCATGAATTAACCATTAAAACTTGCAAATATAGCTCTGGCTAAGTAGGCTAATCATTGCCCTTTCACCAAAACAATGCTGGTTTGATACCTGGTCAGAGCACATGCCTGGGTTGTGGGCTCCATCCCTAGCGGGAAGAGTGCAAGAGGTAGCTGATCAATGTTTCTCTCTCTCCCTTTTTGTCTCTCTAAAATAAATAAAAGCATATTTTAAAAAATTGCAAATATGCAAAATAGAGATTCATTAACAAAATAAAGTTAAGACAATAAATATGAAACAAACATTAGAAGCTAATCCGAATGAATACTAATATTAGTAGCTAACCTTTATTGACTTTTTACTCTGTATCAAACCCTGTTAAATGCAATCCACATTTTATTAGATGAATCCTCACAACAACTCTATAAGGTAGATATCAACAGCTCACAGTTCATCTATCCATGAGGAAGAGACACATAGAATGTAAGTCATCTGTCCAAAACCACACAACTTGAAGGTGACATGTATAATTTTAAATGTAGAATTATTAACTTTGAGTTTATATTTATAACAAACAATGACATTCATAAAGGAATAACTATTGGATTTAATTTCTTCTAAAGTTGATGGAAAACTCCAAAGTATCCCTTTATTCTTCACCTTGTTTTTAAATATTAAAATTTTTGAATTTAATAATACTTTTACTACTATTTTTCTATTAATTTAAACAAAGTATTACAAATGAGTGAGGTAGATGAAATGAATTTGAATTTGGAGTGTGACACATTTAGATTATAATTAGAGCTCACTAAAGGCACTTTTTCATTAAAATACAAATGAAAACAGAAGGAGCTGTAATGTTAAAACACCACAGGAAGCTCAAGTTAATGACAGCCTACCTGCCATAGCTCAGAATAATTAACAAGGCCAGGCTGAGATATGATGTCTGAATTTCGGGGTCAAGAAAATAGAAGTTAATTGTTTAGTGCCCCCTGACACACTGCCATTCCCCAGGTGTGGCCACTCCATAGGTGCATAGGAACTACGTGCAAATCACCTGGATTTATGTCCTGCCTGTATCACTTCCTTTCTCCGTATGTTAGTCTCTCTTCTCTCTCCAGTTTCCATAAATTCAACAAGGCCAGAGATATTGTACCTTGAAATGTGAAGTCAGTGGTAAGGATATATGAAGGCAAGAGTTTTACCCTGGTTCAATGTGGCATTTTGTGTTTTCAAATAACTTATTTTTTTTTTTTTTTTTTTTGCCAAGGGGAAAAGACCGTACTGCTTGTTTCAAACATATAGAGGGATACATATTCCTCCATAAAATCAGTCAGGCAGTGAAAGTGGATGACTTTTCTTTGAACCATAAGCAGCTTACCAGATGAATGACTGCTAGACACTAAGAAAGTTGGCTAGAAGGGGTGTGTGTGTGTGTGTGTGTGTGTGTGTGCGCACGTGTTTGTGTGTAATTATGCACATATTTATGTACATATGTTACATATACACATATATGTGTGCATCTACATATTTATGTACATATATGCATATGTAAGAAAATATATCAAGTTATTTCTTACTAGTGGAAAAATGAGAGCTTTGTGTTCTTCATATGATTCTCAATTTTCATGTTTTCTAAAATGAGTATGTAGTAGTTGTATAATAAAACTGTATAAAAAAACTTCAGGAGGAAATCATATTACATAAACACTTTATATTATTTCTACAAGAGGAGAACACGCCAATATTATAATCAGCTGGCAAAGCTCTGCAGAACAAAACAATTAAGAGCATTTAAAAATGTGTATGTGTTCGAGGTTTTATTTTGCTAAATCCCTTTACCTTTTTCACCCAGCCCCCCAATTCCCTCCCCTTTGACATCTGTCATTCTGTTCTCTGTATCTATGAGTCTGTTTCTATTTTGTATGTTAGTTTATTTGGCTCATTAGATTCCATATATAAATGAACTCATATGATACTTGCCAATAGTATGTTGATTGCCAGAGAGCAAGAGGGGTGGCGGAAGAAAGAGGGGGCAAAGTGGGGATAAATGGTGACAGAAGGAGACTTGACTTGGGGTGGTGAACCCACAATACAATATACAGATGATATAATATAGAATTGTACACCCAAAATCTATATAATGGTATTAACCAATGTTTCCCCCAATAAATTCAATTTTTAAAGAAAGAAAACGAAAAAGAAAAGCTTGTGGCTTTTGAATTCTTGTTTGAAAAAAGTAACTATGTGTACCAGAAAATTAATTCTCAAACACTAGGATGTGTGACATTCAAAGATATTTAACATGATTAAATATCCTTTTGATGATTTGAAAGACAATTAAAATCTCATGATGCCTCAAGGTCATAATAATAATCATAAATTCTCACTGACTATGAGTCTAAAGTAAGCCTGGCTATTAGAGTTTTCATTTTTGCATTTCTAATGAAAAGAACTTGGAGCTTGATGTGTTTATTGAGTCACATATTATAAACATAGATGAATATAGATAAGATTTTGATCTCAATCCCCAGCTTTCTCATATCACAGTAAAGTTCCTGAATGAATTTGCAACTTCTTCCTCAGTTCCCTACATTCCATTAAAAATGGAAACTCACTGGGGTCTTGTTCAAGTTAGTGACAGTAACTCTTTAGTGGCAATGAAATCTGAGTGAATTTTTAAATACTTGAAATAAATAAAGCGTGGGCAAAGGGAGAGATAAATAAAAACATTTAAAATGTTCAGTAGCAGTTAAAATCTTGCTAACACCACACTGAATTGAAAGACATCTACCAGTTATCTTCATTCTAACCCACTCCACCCCCACTCCCTCCAATAACTAATACTTTTTTGGTCTCAAGTGTTTAAAATTCTCTTAGGCTTTAAATTCTCCCTTTCCCAATTATTTAAACTCACATTTAAACAGGTATCTTGTAAGAATAAAATAGTTTGGCCCCGGCTGGTGTTGCTCAGTGGTTGAGCATCAACCTATGAACCAGGTGGTTACGTTTCCATTCCCAGTCAGGGCACATGCCGGGGTTGTGTGCTGGATCCCCAGTGTGGGGTGTGCAGGAGGCAGCCAATCAATGGTTCTCTTTCATCATTTGTATTTCTATCTCTCTCTCCCTTTTCCTTCCTCTCTGAAATCAATATTTTTTTTAAAAAAAAGTTTAAATAAATTACTCTTAGCTGGACCGTCCATCTTAGAATCCTCCACTGAACTAGAAGGGGCATTAGAAATTACTTAGCATTATCTGTCCTCCCCATCTCCCCTGAAACCCACAATCAATGAGCACATTTGGCTTGCTTGATTCCACATCTCCAAAGCCTGCTGTCCAAAGCTATACCTTTTCTACCTGAAGGAGAGAAACAGTGAGGAGGGAATCCCTTCTGGCTCACCACTGCCAGCTGTTCCCAAGGACACAGTGCTCAGGGCCAGAAGCCATAACCAGTAAAGTGACTCTTCTCTGAAGCCTTCCCTCCAGCCAGCCTCCTACCAAGCTCATGTTTATGCTACCAGCCTGCTGCACATTGAGCTGCACTTTATCTGCTGGACTTTTATTTATAGGTTGTTTCTTTGAAGGTCTCTATTGACAGTCTACCCAGAAGTTGGGATCTACCTTCCTGATCCTATTCATCCCATAGCAGATATGTCTCTTACTGACAGCAATCTGTTTTATTGTTGATGCCCTGGGTTATATATATATGTGTGTCATTATACCATCTCTGTAAGCTTTGTCCAGGAGACTTCATTATACATCCCCAGTGGCCTTGGTACAGATTAAAGCAAGTAGTATTTCTATAGTTCCATTTTTTTTTTTCAAATAGCTTCTATCCCAATAATCTCCATCCATCTTCAAGGCAACCCTAAGTGCTATTTACTAGGACTCCCATTTCATAGAAGAAGAAAGTGAGTCTCAGGGTTCTTGCTTAAGGACAGAATCTAAATAGTGGTATAGTATAGAACCCCAATAAAAACACCACCCCTTTTTTTAATCCTAAAAATCTCTGTAATTTCAAATCCTACATTCAGCATTCCTAACTAGTATTTTTTGACTCAACCAAGAGAATGTGATAAAAGACAATAATAAAGAGATCAATGGTTGTTACCATTTAGTGAGTGCTTCAAGCTTCTGACACTATACTTCGCATTCTCATACAAGATCTCATTTAATCTTGTCAGAAATTCTAAGGATGGGCACTATTATTTCCCTCATTTTGCAAATAAAAAAAAAAAATCTGAGGCTCAAGCTCCCAAGCTGAATGAGTTGCAGAGACAGGATTCAAATCCAACCTGTTTGATTCCAGGAACAGTAACTTAGCCATCATCTCATTACAATGAAACCGTATTACTCAACCGTCATAAAGAAAGTTCTCGGTACCTAGGGAGACTGTAAGTGAAAATGTTAATGGTCGTTAATATTTTTAGAACTTTCCCTCCAAGTCTTAAGATTGTATCAAATCAATATAGATGGCTTCTTTTCTCATTTTGTCTAAGAAAGAGAGGACATTGGTAGCTCTGAGTCCACCCCTGGGGTTGCAAGCTTCACGAGCATTTTCTAATGCCATTTAGCCATGGAATAGCTACTGCATTTCTCTCTGGAATTGTCTCTGGTACCCTGTGTTCCAACAGCCTCAAATCCCTTCAGGCAGAAAACCACTCTGTGAGATGCTACCATGTTCATTATCCTTCAACTGCTTTACCAAATAAAAATGTTTTTGAGTGAAGTGAGAATGTTATGCAAACCATATGGAAGCCCGGAAATATTTTTCTAGCATGTTTAATCTTCCTTTTCAGAGATAACAACTACCTGAAAGTGAAAAGCCAGCCGTTTGCTAAAAGGGTCCACAAGTGAATCTTTTGCTCTAGACACTGGAGACCCAAGACTAACGAGGATGGAGTTCAATGATCCAAGAGTCATTTAGCGAATGCTGATTCAACTTTGACTCTTACATCATAAGATTCAAAATGCCTTATAGCAATTTAATCGTTTCTATTATTATTTTCTAAACACCGTTGAAATTTTTCTAGGGAAGAAACTTAAAACAGGACTGGGCCCTCTTTTAAAGATTAAGGGAGATAAAAGGAGGGAGAATAAATATTGTGTCCCCAACCCTATAAGTGTTGGGAAAGGGAAAGTGACAAATGTTGACTTGTCACGATTGGTATATGAAAAACCCAGTTTCTGGCCATAGGTTGACGCTCAACTGCTGAGCCACACCAGCTGGGCTAAATTGTTTTTAAATGAGATATAATTCACTACCCTAAAATTCACTATTTTAAAGCATAAAATTCAATGGCTTTTAGTATATTCACAGAATTTTGCAGCAGCATCACTATCTAATTGCACATAATTTTTATCACTCCCTCCCCCCAAAAAAACACCCCAAAAATCATACCTCTTATCAGTCACTCCCCAGTCTCCTCGCCCCCATGCCACTAATTTATCTCCTGTCTCTATTCTCTATGGAATTGCCTATTCTGGAGATTTCATATATGTGAAATTATACATTTTGTAGCCTTTTGAGTCTGGCTTCTTTCATTTAACACAATGTTTTAAGTTTCATCCATGCTGTAGCATGTATGAGTACCTCATTCCTTTTTATGGCTGAATAGTATTCCAAAGTATGGTTAGACTACATTTTATTTATTCAATTTCAGTTGACTGACACTTGGGTTCTTTCACATTTTGGCTAGCAGGAATAAAGCTGTTATGAACATTCATATACAAGTTTTTGTGCATAAATGTATGTTTTCAATTCTTTGGAGTATGTATACTTAGAAGAGGAATTGCTGGGTTATACGGTGATTCTATGTTTAACTTTTTGAGAAGCCGTGGGTCTGTTTTCTACAGCAGCTGAATCATTTTACCTTCCCACCTAACTGCTTCTCTCCTCACTCCGAGAGAATAAGAGTTAGTGAAAAATAACAGAGTAGAAATGCAAAATTTAAAAATTCCATTTTGACCACTTATCCTCCACCAAAAGCATCTTTTCCTAGGTTTCCTGCTGTGTTCAGATTTGGTGGCTGCAAAAGTGGAGTCTCAAGAAAAACAGATAATTTACTTTCCCCTCATTGTGTTTTAAAATATATTTTTAAAAATCCACGCCCCTAGGGCATGAATAATACAGAAAAATAATACATGGTTTGTAATGACTGTATGGATTGGTGGGTAACTCTCAAAACAAAAATCATCATTATTATTTCATGATTATATTACTGAATAGAGAATCTCATTAATATTTGTTTATAAATATAATTATAAATGTGTTTATATAAATGCATATATTTATAAATAAATTAATATATATTTATCCTGTTAATAGATATACTATACAAGGATAGTGATATAAATCTCTCAATGATCATTTTAAGAGAAAGTAAAATATCTCAAAACAACAACAACAAAAGTCCCATAAATGAGGCTTGTTATGGATTTAAAGCAAGTGACTGGGAAGTTTGGAATTGGCATCTATCTACCAAGTGTTAACACTGGATAACGCAAAGATGCAAAATGTAAACATTTGCTTTGGCTCTACCAAGTCTGAGGTTGGGCACACTAGAATGTCAAGCGTAAGTCAGAATCACAGCCCATCTGGCTCAGAACCATGTTGCCAAAAGAGGCGGGCAGGGACCTTAGCAGGGAAGAGATGCTGTTCTCCGGAACATCAGCCCCAAGGGCAAGAAATATCCCAGTAGATTTTTTTAATGTACAGAGTTTTATTTATGTTCATTCCCAAAACAATTATCGGGTTCCTTTTTAAAATCCAACTATGTTTTCTTTCCAAATAACCTCACTGCACCAGCGTTTCTTGTTTTTATTGGTCAGGGCTCCATGAAAAACCCACTGAAAGAAAAAAGCCTCTCCTTTGAAAAGTGTCTTTGCACTCAACTTTTCAGGCAATTGCAAGAGGTTATGTAAACCCCATGGAGGCAACTGAGAAGCCTCTGGAGGGACACCTGTCTTAAGAAAGACAATTTACTTTCCCCTCATCCATCCATTTCAACCTGCCTTAGGGTGAATCATTTCACCTCTATGGCCCTTGCTATGGGGAAGAGTATGCCGTCTATAATTGTTAAGGTTCAATGATAAATATAATTTCTTTGTTTAAGTAGCAGTGAGGGAAAATAGTCTCTCCAGAGTAATCCACTTCCTTGGATCTAAGACAAGCATGTCAAACTCCTGGCCAGCGGGCCACATGCCTGGTTTGGCCGCGAGTTTGGCATGCTTGATCTAAGAACTACACTCAGCAAGCCACCACCAAATTATCACTTTGTCACTCACTGGCCTTCACTTGGGTACCAAGCCTGGTCCTAATCCTCATCTCAGTCATTCCAGTCACCGGACAGAAACCACCCCACTTATCCGACAGGTGGGCACTGAACATGAAGAATCGTTAGCTAGGTATAAAGTTGTTAACCAGGTAACCAACAGTGTCAAAAGGGTACTTAAAGGTAATACCTGGAGAAAGCTGAGAAGAAAAGGAGAAGAGGCTGAAATGACCAAAACTCAGACCTATGAGGACTGGATGCTGCAAGTCTCCCATGGCATCTCAGAGGCGCGATGAGGCAGGTCCATCCTCCCCGCGCTGGAAAAACTGCAAGCTGGATTCAGCTGAACTTGCAGTTACAGGAAAGCACTTCTGCTGCCCACATGAAGCAGCTTTCCGAGGGAAATGCTCCTGGTAACAGGACAGCAGGGAGCTCACCAGAAGCGGAAAAGGAGTGAGTTCTTCCTTCCCCTCCAGCCTTGCCGGTTCTCTCCAGCGCCCTCTATGGGCAGAGCCTCCCATGAAGCTCCAGGGAAACAGAAAGGCCATTGGTTAAGCCCCGCCTCCGCTCCCCAAAGCCAAGCACAGAGGGGCAGGTATGGAGCTGATAAAAACCGGCCTGCCAAATTCTTTTAATGAGATCTGCCTTTTTTCTTTTAATTTTCAAATCGGCAATTAAATAATTTATCTCTACCTAACCCATATAGATGACTTAGGACACGTAAACAAACTAACAACAAGCATTTAATACTTGCTACATGCTAAAGAGTGTGATGATTTAGTTCATGAAATCTGTACTATTTCATTTAATTTCCATAACAAAAAATTTCCTTCCTTTTTCTCTTTCTCAGTTTATATATATATATATATATATAGACATGTATATATACATTGAGTGGCCAGATTATTATGATCTCTGAACACATAATAATCTGGCCACTCAGTGTGTGTGTGTGTGTGTGTGTGTGTGTGTGTGTGTGTATGTATGAGAAAGAAAAAAAATAAGAGCACAATTGCATAAGAGAAAAAAGTAAAAGCACATGCATTTATTTGTATCAACTCTAGAGACCTAGTAAAATACTAATTTCTACACAAAACTAACAAAATAGCAACGAAAAATAGAACTGGCAAGACGGGGGAAGTTTAAATAATGACTCCAGAAGCCACATGCAGATCTGACCCTTAACCCTGTGATCTTAACTATGTGATGTATCCTACTATCCAAAGCCAGCAAGGGACACACCGGGTCTCTGTCTAAAAGGCCACTTCCCCAGTAGGGTGCTCAGTGATATTCGGTGACACTGACACAGAGGCCCACTGTGCCCCGATGCTGCAGGGTTACTAGAGTTCAGCGAGCTAGGAAGCACCAGGACACTGTGTCTGGGAGAGGCCCGCTGTGCTCCCACTAGAACCCATTCACTGTATGGTCTCAATTACCTTTAATTACAATGAGCTACTGCTTCAATTACATGTAGCGCAGATATTCTTGTATAATCCTTCCCTAAGGACACCACTTTAAACAAGAAAAAGATTTGGAGAGATGGGATCAGCCAGGGTGGAAAGGCCATGAATAAAGGGGTAAAGAGATGCAACTAATTTTCTAAGGAGCATTCACCTGATGTTTACAGTTCTTTAAAAATGCATGAAAAATACAGCAAAAGTGTGAGGGGGGAAAAACCTCCATAGGCATTCATTCCATGCATTTATTCAATACAAACAGTTACCCAGTGCCTATAATTTGTCAGACTGGGATGAATCAGGTATGGTCATTGTCCTCAAGAAGCTTATAATCCAAGTGAGGGTAGGGGCATGGATTCAATAACAAGTACCACTTGTTGGGTCCTAATACTGGCCAGTCCCTGTCCCAAGTGCCTAACATGTGCTAACCCACTAAACACTCACAACTTATAAAGCAGATATTCTTAGCACCTCCATTTCATAGGTAAGGAAGCGGAAGCACAGAGCACGTGTAACGTTCCCAAGTCACAGAGCTCATAAATGGTGGAGGCAGCATTTGATTCCAGGCATTCTGGCTCCAAACCCTCTGTGCTTTCCTAGGCCATACTACCTCTTTCAGTTAACAACAAAGAAATGCTAAATGTCACAGAGCCCTATGGACACTTAGGGACTGGATACTTTCTAAATTAAAGGACCAGAAAAGGTTACATAAGAAGGAAATATTTCATCTGGGCTGGGATATCTTTTAAATAAGACACACTCCATGTTTATCCAGTTTTCATGGATAATGCTAACTCACATTTATTGAGGGTGTACTGTTTGTTAGGCGGTACGTATTCAAGGCATTAACTGTCAAAAATGAGATACTATTCATCTGTATAAATCAGCCTCATAAAATACATTCACGTAGGTCCTAGGAGAAATCTTCAAAATAATCACTGGGATTTTATAAACTGGGCAGTTGAGTGTTATAACTAATCAGACTATATTAAATGTTATATGTTAAAATAGAGGGCTCGGGGTTCTGACATCACAACACAGAAAAGGTGACTCCTCAATTAATGCCAATTTAAGGTCCCATTTCCTTGTTAGACAGCAGCAGGGTGCCCTGCAGACAGTTCAGAAGCAGGCAGGCTCTGCTTTGAGCCCCCAGTGCTGTGTGAGGAATTGTAAGTGCCTTGATCTCTGTGAATTTCAGTTTCCTCATCTACAAAGCAAAGTCAATGCTTTCGTCAGAGTAAATGTTCTTGGCACAAAATATGGGGCAGAGAACGGGATAAACATTGTCACCCAACACAAGTGAGGCTGTTTATTCTTTCACAGGAGAAATCATGAAGACTGCCAGAAGTCCCCAAATTCACAAGTACAGGAGACTTGTTCGGATTCCTGGATTTTTCTCTTCCTGCCTCTAATGCCATACACTTCCTATGCAGAGCTTCACACACAGGGTATGCACCTTTTTACCTGTAAGTAAAGTTCTTTTTGTTACATGGAGAGGAACTTTTGCACTAGCTGGAGAACTTAGTAAAATCTGCTCTTGAATCATTCTCCCTTCCACACAAATCACATGTTGGGTGTGTTTCCTACCAAGAAAAGCCATGGCTGGCTTCCATTTTTCACTCCTTAATATCTCTACAATTCCCATTTTCTGGCTAAGATTTTCTTAGAGGGCTTTGTATGCACTTAATTATTGTCACCAGTCATATTAGCTGACTTCTGATGCCCTTTTTTTCCATTAAGAAACAAAGCTCTATTACGTTAAAAGTGTAGCACCACCAGGAAAAGAAAATCAGCAATGTGAGAAAAGGCCGTAATAATTTTAATTTTTATGAGAAGAAGGCCAGTGTTAACTAACTTAGAGCCAGAAAAGGAGGTTCTTGCCTGGAGTAAATAGTAGGAGAGTTTGGGATAAAAAACACTCATTCAATTCTGCCCAGTTCTAGCTCAGCTTGCAGAGAATTCAAAACAAGATTAGAAAGAGAAGGTAATTTGTCACCCAAGGGAGGAGAGCCTGTCTTTGACATTGAATTATGGGGTAAGGACCTTGCATGTGAAGTCTTTCTGCAGAACTGTCTTGCACAGATTCCAGTCTGAAGTGTTCTCTAGCAAGGAACAAATACCCAAAATCATGAATACTTCTGGTCTGGACACACTCTCCCAGTCAACCCAGTTCCCCAGCAAGTTCTCAGCACCCAATCTTCTTGCACAAGTGGTTCTCTGCAGTTTTCCACCCTATCCGGATTTTGGAAACTCTTCACATTTTGTATTTGATATTCTTCAAGGACCACCACGGAGTATGATTAACTGACAGACCTCTCTTCCTAGCTTCCAAAACAACAATGTCCCATATCCCATAGTTGAATCACTTAGCAAGAGTAGGATGATCTATTGTTTTACAATAGTTATATTTAGGTAAAATACTCTCTGCAGCTAGCCTTAAATCACCAAGCCCAGTTGCCACATTTTACTCTACCGCATCCTTCATGAAATACATGAAAGACACTGAAGAAGTTAACGGATTCAAAATGAATGTTACCATACTTTGGAAGGGGTTCACAGGTGCACCAACACAGACTCTATCTGGAATTGGGTCACTGGTGTAACTCAACTAAGACCTCGCACATCTTCGAAATAGCCACATTCTAGAATGTTGGTTAGAGTGGAGGGTTGGCTTTGATGCCTCACCTGATCTTAGCATTTATTCCTGAATAAGATATCATGGAAGTGGACAGCGACTGCTTGCTCCAGAAACCACCACGAGCAAAGACTTTTTTTGCCACATCTTTCAGTATGAATCAAAGAATGAGGCCAGAGAAAATCTGCTAGATGCTGAGATGTCAGGTAATCAACCTCCAAAGAATCTTTGACCTCTAATTCTGGAATATGAATAATGAAAACTTGAGGCAAGAGATTCTCCAGAAACAAACCAGGAAGGTCCCATGTGAGAAAATAATTCCACTGGACTAGCATCCTTGGTGAAAGGTCAACCCTGTGGAAGTCAACACAGATGCCATACAAACATGGCCAAGAGGACAGCTCCAGCTCTGAGCTGACAGGAAACCTGGATTTACTGGCCAATGACGAAGGCTTACTGGACAGACCCCGCCTCCTCCCTTTGGCTGGCTTACAATTCTCCTCATGAGCTGCACCAAACTAAAAGATTAATCAAATGAAAGGTATGATAAAACCGAGAGACTTAGCTCTTAAATCGTAACATAAAATTATGCTCATGCAATCCAAATACTTCTCACCAACCTGAAATTCCTCAGAGACTCAAAGGAATATATTACAAACACTCTGGTCATAAAGCCCAGGTTCTCTGGCCGTAAAATCGCTGCAATAAACATTTGGATTCTTTTCCGTTTTTAGAACCAGTTGAACAACCTGCTTCAAATGTATTTTATTAACATCCTCAAAGTCTTCCAGTGAATGACAAAACCCCCAGTGCTTTTTCTGAGTGGCTGACACTGACCAATAATGTTGTTTTTCAGTGTGTAGTCTTCCCATGGCCAAGTAACAGTTTGCAGTTAGGTTCCCTGGCTCTAAATCTCTCCCTGAGACACCTCTGCAAACTACAGGCAGCTAGTACAATGACCTCCCTTGATCCTATGTCATTCCAGTACTAACCAGAAGGGATACTGAATACCAACAATGCCTCCAATTTAAAGACAACTTACTTCCTTATATTAAAAAATATAAATCACATAGTTTATGAGCAACCAACCTTAATCCCTTCTCCAAGTCCCTGGGTCTGGTAACAACACACTCATAGATAAGACTGTCTACAATCAAACAGTGCATCATTCTATAAAGAACTTTGCACATGAAGGATCTTCTGCAGGTCATTATTTTTTTTCCTTTTTAAAAATTTGAATTTATTGGGGGTAATATTACTTAATACAATTATATAGGTTTCAGGTGTACAATTCTATAATACATCTGCATATTGTATTGTGTGTTCACCACCCCAAATAAAGTCTTCTTCCATCATCATTTATCCCCCTTTACCCTCTTCTACATTCCTGCACCCTTTTTCCCCCCTGGTAATCACCATGCAACTAAGATAGTTCTCAAATATAAACATCAAGGAAGTAGTATACTTACATAGAAGCGCTTTGGACATAAGAGCTAAAAGATGCCCCACTGCTATGATAATTAGAAAAGCAAGTGTTACTATGTTCTGCTCTTTATGCATCCTTAAAACTTGATGATTTAAAAAAATGAAAAGCATACACAATCTCCTAAGTTAATTGTAACCTGATGATACTGACTCATCGAAATGGCTTTAAAAGAAAAAATTTCAAATGAAATCTTACAAAAATGTACAAAGGCACCCCAGGGTGCCATTGCATACTTAGAGCCCTCTCTCTATTCCCTGATGTCTGTCTCTCATGATTATAGCTAATACATTCCTGAAGAGATACATTCCTGAAGTCGCCCAATTATATTAACAAGTATTATTGGTGTTCTCCTTTTATAAATGAATCAACAGAGGTCCAGAGAGGTCAGTCTACTCGGTCACAATGCTATTAAGTACTACAGACATAATTCAGTTTCAGGTCTGTCTGATTCTAGAACCTGACCCCTAACCACTCTGCTAAACCACCTCTTTAATCTTTCCTCTTTGTTCCACAGGAGTACAATCTTACCATAATTTTACAATTCAGTTCATGCTAAAGTTAAAAAACAGCTCCTGGAATATTTTCCTGAAACAAGACTCCAGGTCAAGCTAACCCCAAGTAAAATTATCTAAGAGGAAATCATGCATTTCTTCAAGGACAATTTTCTATAATTCACTGAAATTGAGTTAACTTCACTGATTTTTCTATATGATGTGAACAGCATGTGAATTCAGGGGCATGCCTACCACTATCATAAATCATTCTGTCTGTGATCCACAAGACCTGACATGTGAGAATTGTTCTCAACTACCCCCACCCCAACTCTGCCTCTTGTGGGTGAAAGACTTAAGAACCTAGTTCCTTCCATTCTTCTTTCTCTGTTTGCATTCTGTAACAACTGAATCCTGCTGTAGTCAGAAAAAGTTCATCACATTTTATGTACTGACGGCTCATGGCTATCACTTAGTCTGGTTCTGTATGTAGCAAATTTTTAGTTAGTAAATATACCAAACACCAAGGGTAAGAAAAGAAAAGAATGTGCAAGGAGAAGAAAAATCGAGTAAGAAAGAACAACATAAAGCACATCAACAAGAAAAAAGCAAGAGCTCCTCAGTGATCACTGGCCCCATCTCTGGTGAACCAGGTCCTGGGTCAGTACCACTGAGAGGAATTTGCAAAGTAACACCTTTCTGTGAGCTGCCTGGACTAACAGAAAAGTGCTGGGAAAATCTCTGCTTGTCTTTCAACTCACAACAAAGAAAAATACATGGTTGCATTTCTGTGTCTGTAAAGAAAAAAATCAGCGTAAATCTGATCAAGGAAACCCCACCGAGAGGCAGCAGCCCTTTCCCATTGGGCCTGTTTGAAGCAACAGTGCCATTTCCAAATTGTCCAATTTGTTGTGGAATTGCACAGTGTTCCTTCATTTTAATTTCGGGCTTTGTTTTTTAACTACACCTGCACTTCCAGAAACTCTCAGAGCAGAGATGTTCCAGTTGTCAAAGCCTGGCTCCCAGCTGTCAGAACAGGGCTTCCGCTGCCCTCGGGGGCTCCGGGACATGGCCTCAAATGGGGGGACCTTTGTTTTCACTAAAATGAGCTTATATTAATTTATTTTATTTTTTGAACATTTTTAAGTATACATTTATTGTTTTAATTAATTTATTTATTTTTAGACCTTTATTGTTGAAAGTATTACATATGTCCCCTTTTTTCCCCATTGACCCTCTCCAGGCCACCCCCAATCACCCTACCGTGCACCCCCACCCCAGGCTTTCACCACCCTATTGTCTGTGTCCATGGGTTATGCATATATGCATACAAGGTCTTTGGTTGATTACCTCTCATCCACCCACCCTCCCCTGCCTGCCCTCCAAGATTCTGCACACATTTCAGATACAGTTCTGTGTAAAGGTGAAGAGTTCGTATACTGCACAGAGAAATGGGTGGATTTTTAAAAAATGAATAAGGTCCTTAAAATCCCAGAGCTGGATATTTAGATGTGAGAAGAGAGCTATGGGAGTCAGATGCTTCAATATTTGAAAGAGTTTCATATTATTGAAGGAAAGGTATCAACAGAGAGGTGAAGAGTTTCTCTTCTGGCTCATTCCCGCTATCACATGGAGAACTTGGAATTTTGGTGAGCATATTTGAAGAGACTATTTAAGTCTAAAGCAACCACATATGACATAAAAGCATGGAGGACTATCACATCTTATAACTCCCATACTTCAAAATAAGTAAACTTCTGATTTGGTTTTGTTGCGCATGTTTTCCCCATGAAACTTTCAAATAATTTGATTTCAATTTTTGGCTTGGATTTGTTCTCATATTATTATCCCAATTCCATTTCACATGCTTTTGAATGAACACCCTTCATGCCTAAGGCACAGCCACTTAAGGTATAAGAGTGTCATGGGTCATACTCTTTTTTTTTTTTTTTGTCCTTATGTTCAGAAGGCTTAATTATGTTCATAACCATTTTGTGAACTCAAGTAATCCTTCAGACCAATTACCTCCCCGATTCTCGGAAACAGAGCATATCTTTAGAAGATTCCTAACCTGCCCCTAATCTTCAAAATGAGTCAGAACTATTCTAAGGGGAGCCTTTCC
The DNA here is from genome assembly GCF_027574615.1 of Eptesicus fuscus. Taxonomy (NCBI): domain Eukaryota; kingdom Metazoa; phylum Chordata; class Mammalia; order Chiroptera; family Vespertilionidae; genus Eptesicus; species Eptesicus fuscus. The sequence continues at coordinate 47,720,321 of NC_072489.1, forward strand.
TCTTCAGAAGGAATCGAGAGCTTTAAAAGAAAAAGGTTACATGGAGTACAGTTGCATAAGCGCACTCTAACACTAAACATTGGTGGCAAATGGGATGGTGACCCATGGCAGTCTACTGAGATTAGGGCCACAAAGGGGCCATACTCAGGCTTTGGACATGATACTAGGGTTACAAACATGTGGTCTCTGCCCTGATATCAAGGGCATAATGTAAGAGAGGTGTTAAATATTCATCCAGGATTAGGTAAATATCCTATATCCTCCTGTATTCCAGCTAAGAGAACCTTTTAAAGTATATGTACTGTATCTAAAACTGTAAGGAATAATATCTAAAGGTCTAGAGTGGGGAGGGGGTTGTAAATGAACAAGAAATATAGTACTTGTTATTAGAAACCAAATTTTCATTTAAGTCAGAGTTTGCATAATGACCACAAATGTTAGGCGCATGTGCATGGGTATTTATGGAGAGAAAAGAGAAAAAAAGAGAGATAAAAGAGAAGAGAAAGGAAGTAAAGAGAGGAGAGAAGAGGGGAGAAGGGGAAGAGAGAGATAATGAAAATATTGAATTAAATTTTCTGTATAAATAAAAGACTTGGAAAATTAAAATGTAATTTCATCTATTAATGGTCAATAATAGCGTACAATAGAGTTTCAAATACCAGCTAATCAAGCACACTATGTAGCTTCTTCATCTGAAAGGTAAATAGAAGTGCACTAATGTATTCTTTGATGTATTTCTCAACTAACTTCCTGCCCCATCATGAGACTAAGTAAATGGTACAAAACCACACATATAATTTATTCAAAAGATATTGTCAATTTACCTAAAAAGAACACAGATTCCAAATTATCTGGGCCTTTAATCTATTCCCTTTCCTGAAAAACATTGGGATCCTGGTTCATAAGACCCCAATTACAAGCTTATAAAAACAAAGATGATCATCCTGATGTAAACTCAAGAGCATGCAAATTTTCCAAAGCTCAGCTTCAGAAACTGTGCGCTCACCTCTCCATACCAATGCTGTGTCTTGATGAGAGGTTAGAGCAGCGCGAAGCTCTCAAAGCCTCTGTTTTATTGGAGAGACTTTAGGTTCCACGTACATGAAATCTTAGGGACACAAGAGGCAAGTCCTTGCCCTATTCATATTTGAAGAAAGAGCGAGAGAGAGGGAGACAGGGAGTCATGGAGATACAGAGACAGACAGAGATGCCATTCAAGGTCGCTTCTGGCTCTAGGCTTTCCTACCAGGTAAATCATCATATCTCAAAGAACTCTGGAGAGGACATTGTCTGATTTTTAAGGAAGCTTGATAATCCCATTTAGACACGACGACCAACAAAACCTGGCTAAATCATCAACACGATATCTGAACTGACTCACCATGGGCCTCCTCAAATTGGAGCGACTTATTATGCAGAGTTTAATGGTTAGTCTTGTGCAATAAATGCGAAATTTACTTCCAAAACCCAGAAACATAATTAAAGCTCATTTTACAGTTTGTCTTTTATGGATGACTCATGCCGTCCTTTATTTTATTAAATGCTTAAATAATTTATTTACTATCAAATAGCATCCTAATCAGAGACTACAATAAGGGAAACACAATGTGACTATGGGGAAATGTAGGAGAGAAAGATGCCAGGGTCTCTTTTGAAGGGAAATAGGGCCAAGTAAATCAAGTTCCCATGAGCACTTGCTCCACTGCCCGGCTCAGAAGATATAGAGTTTAGTGACACCCAAGCATAAGTCACACACTGAAGATGCGTCTTAAAGACCCTGCTTGGCTGAACCCTGTAGCAGCACAAGCAGAATTCTAATTTTTAATGGCTACACAGTGTTTTTCTCAGGCTTTCCCCACAATGAGCATTTTGTATTCTGCCGACACAATTGCATTACAGGCACTGGCTCTCCATTTTACAATCACTCACAAAGCAATTGGAATTTGACAATAAAACAAACCAAGGCCTTTTTCCCCATTACCAAACACATTTCTAAGCGGGGCGTTGTTCACAAGAAGAATGTGGCTGAATAAAGACGTCCAAAGCCTGGAAGTGACTTGGGGTTTCAAGCACTTCCACAGATACTGTCAAAATGAGGATTTCAAAGCTTGCTTTCACAGGGAAGAGAACTCAGGCCCCGGAGAAGCATCTGAGTAATCTCACATAAGCACAGCTCCTGGGGGGGCTCATCGCTTTCTAGAGACATATAATCATTTCACTGTTTCACCATTGACACCGAAGCCCTAAGCCTGTATAGGATAGTGAATCACAGACAGGACCACAGGAAGGCCAAGATGTGAGTATACAGGTGCAAACGTAATCCATCCTCAAAGCTCCGATGTGATAGATGATGCATTTAAGGACATGGATGAATTATTTTTGGAGGAGTAAGTGGGGGGTGTCTAAACTCATTAGGAGACTACAGTTTTTAATAACTGAGAGAAGATTAATATGAAACAGCTTCAAATGCTGATATATCCTGAAATTTTTACCCTAGATTTTATATTTCTTCAAGTAATCAATTTATCCAGCTCTAAGTAATATATCAGATGGGAGGATCATGAATTAGGAGTCAGGTAGCTCTAGATTCAACATTTTTGACTTTTCACATATTGCTGTATGACTTGAGGCAAACTAACCAATCTCTTGGGGGTTTGATTTCATTTGTTTCTCATTAAAAAAAAACCACCACACGATTGAAATAACATGTATATTATAGTTATTGGGTGAATTAGGTGACCTATCAGCACGGTTGGAAAAGAGAGTGTTCTATTAGTCACACTATTTAATTCCACTTGGAAAATATTACCAGTAATAGGAAAAGCACTAGACTGAGAGTCACAAAATTTGGATTTGATTTTTATTCCTCCATGACTTTCTCTCTTTTACTTTATGTTGGTCTTTAAATATATATATAAATAGTCTGTACTAATCAGTGGCTAAGCTCTAAAACACCAGTAAGTATACTCACCCCAAAACAAATTCCTATATTTTTCTTGTACTTGAAAAACTTGTCATTTCTTTGAGCATTTTGCTTGTTAGTTTTATTTTGTTGATATACCTGGGAGACAAAGTCGAAATAACATTAGGGAGGCAAACACATCACCTAGGAAACTCAATGACTGACAAGCAGCCTTCACAGTGGCTCACTGCACTGCATCTGGATTTAGACTCAGGTGGGAACTTTGGTGGGTTTTTTTGTTTCTTTTTACCTCATTGGGTAGGGGATGACTGGTACCCTGGTGGGTGCATGATAGCTGACTTGAAACCAGCTAGGGTAGCTGTGACATATAAGGAAAGTAGTGTAAATGGACATGCAGGGCCCAAAGGTGTAATGTAGCGGGCATATTGCACAATTGTCTGCCTCACCTTTTCTCATAAAGTCAGCTCTTATAGCCACTACCAGGGGAACTGCAGCTTTTGGCCGGCATGCCTCTGGGTAGAGTTCATAGGCGATAGAATCAAACCCGAACAACAACAGTATCTGTCCTAGTCATTTAGATGCAGAGTTTAAGTTGCACCAATGGTAGGGCCTCATGAACTATTCTACTGCAGTCCCTGGAGAGGCCATGGATTCTCCTTTACCGGCACCTTCCTGGTCAGCTTCTCCTTAGATTACAGGAGGGAGATCCTGTCCTTTCTAATTAGTGCTCTTTTTATCTAAGCTAATTATGGAAAATGACTATTAATGTTACTATAATTTATTACTAGTACTAATATTATTGCTTGTCTTGCCTGAACTCATACTGTCATGAGGCTCTAACTTAGAATCTCATGATATGCAAATGTCACTGCGGAAAAATAGTCTGTACTAATCAGTGGCTAAGCTCTAAAACACCAATAGGTATAGTCACCCCAAATCAAATCCCTATATTTTTCATGTAAGTATATGAAAAAACTTGTCTTTTATTTAGCTTTTTGTTTGTTAGTTTTATTTTGTTGGCATCCTTGCTAAAATAAAATGAGAGCTAAAGCTAAAGTTTTCATAGAATAAACTAATAAATTGTAAAACTGATATTACTTGACATGAACTAAGGATGTTTATTGGGATAAATAAAAAACGGTATAGATTTTTCTAGTTTTTAATGTGCTTTCCACCAAAATCATACTAATAATGTACTTAGTCTATTCCCCTGAGCTTCAGGAAAGACTAGTGTAAATTAATCCAGGCAAATCAAAATCTATCTTATCTTGAAAAATCTGTAGAAACTAATACATATATTCATGTGCTTTAAAATCATCTAATACAAACTGCCTGTCTCTGAAGAGTCAGAAAACATGTGTTTCTCACTGCTGGGTCGCATCACTAGGTACAGAGTCAAAACTTGAATGAGGGCTCCTATTGGTTATTTTATGACAAATAAACAAATGAAAGAATAAATGAGTGAAGAGTGAAGTAGAGAGATAAAATAATCCAACAAAAAAGACAAGAGATTCATGTCTGATGCTTTTGGGCAAAAGCAAACCAGTTCACCCAAGTGTAAAATGGATATAATGCCACCTGTCACCTCTACACCTTCCCAGACCCCATCTGTATTCACCTAAAGCACTGCACTGATAAGAGGGCACAAAACTAGATTCAAGTTACTGTAAGTTCTTAGTCTTAAAATAAACACACCAAAGCCTAGCAATGCTTATTCCATCCATCTTTAAAATTTGTAAAAGGATCTAAAAACACGAAAGCTCTTGTAAGACTTAAAATCCTAAAACAGGAAACTAGGAAAAAAGAATCATCCATCGACGTACCAAATCCCTTAAGTCTGTATTTATTTCACTTCATGTCTCAGCCAACAGTGACAGAGCAGCATTATAGAGTGAAAAGAGGTGGATCAACTGTATGGAATCCAAGCAGAGGGGCTCAGGCCTCTCTCTGGGATGCACACACCTTCTTGATCTTTTCCCCTCTCATTCGGGATTCCTTGTAAGGAGGGGAGGAGCAGCACCAAGAATATTTCTCCACCAGGAGCCTGTCACAGTCTATCCAACCCTAGAGAGAACCCTATGGAAGCATCAGCTTAATTGGGCACTATGAGGCAGAAAAGAGAGTAGGGGAGAAATTGGAATGGGAGGTCTCAGCCTCTAGTTACCACGTAAGCTATGGAGAAATTAACATCATCCCCATAGGAAGAGAGCAGAGTGGTTTGGATTTGTGTTGTGGGCTGGAGATCACTACTTTGCTGACCTTCCGTTTCTCATACATAAAATGATGGTTGTAATAATGATATGATGATGATGATGATGATGATGATGATGATGATGGCAACTGACAACAATAATAGTACTTTCTATCTTCCAATACTTCTGAATAAATGAGAGTATGCAATTACTTTACAAGTTTTAAAGCTGTAGGTAGCTGTTAATCTTTTCCAACTGTGTGGAGCTAACATTAAACCTGGATACTTAGCTGGGGTTTGGAGATTGTGGGCATGGGAGAGATGGTAAAAGGCTAACTGATAACAGCCTCATTGCTTGCACTCTTAGTTTTGACCAACACCTTTATTTTGCCAAAGCAGGGTTCCGGAAATGTTGGCCAGTAAAATGCTGAGCTGGGATGCAGAACCCAAGCCAGGACACACGAGCAAGGCTCTCATTCGGTGTTTTTTTCTGCCTTTGATACACAAGAGCTCACAGATTAAATGATAGAAATACTGTCAGGAGAAACCCTGGTAATAGGATGGATGGGCCAAACGGCATGGCCAGAAATGTATTCTAATGTACACACACACACACACACACACACACACACACACACACACACACACACACGTGAGTGAAATAAAAGGAGAAATAGCCAGTGATCTAAAAGAGAGCAATCCTATGGGAAAAAAACCTATCTCGTCGTGGGGTTTCTGGAGAAAAGAGCAAGAGAGACCCAAACTGTTGGGTATGGTGCAACTTGGAAAAACACCAACAAAAGTAGTTAATACAGCTACTGCTATCCTTTACCACATTTGGTCACAAATCGTGTCCTGAGGCTGCTGCTGACATAACTCCTTTACTAATCCCTTCCTGCCTGTGCAGTGGAGCTGGTGAGTAGCCCGTCTGAGCCTTCTCTGATAAATCCCATAATCCTCGCCTCTGTGTGTGACTGTCCAGCATCAGTGATGAGTGATGCCTTAGGATTTGAAGTGAACACCCTCATACTCACCCCGCTTTTTTTTTAATGGAATCAACCTTCTGATGATGGCATTCCTTGGTTTCATCACATAATGGTGTCATATAAATGGGAGGGGAATGTCTGAGGTTAAGAGGGGCCATTAATTTCCATTTCCAGGAGGATAACTCTGTTGATGTTTCTAAACCTGTGTCTCTGGATCTCTGACAGTCCTGTGAACTCAGGAAGATGAATGGAGTATCTCTTTTAAAGTCATCTTAACAGTGAATGCATGGGCATGGGCTTGAAATTCCAGAGATCTAAATTCATCTGCTGCTGCATTAAGGTGCCAGGTGGAGAATAAGTCACTGAGAGTCAATCACCTTCTGCAATAATGCTCACCACAGAGGCCTTTGGTTGCTGAAGATATACTAACCACCGGAGACCCCCACCTGCCTCTAACAGCTGGACTCTGCTCCCTCAAAGCCTAAATAGTCCATATAGTTGCATTTTAATTTCTTCAAATCCCTTTATTTTTTAGATGGTAAAATGAAAAAAGAAAAATTCTTAGTATCCCCCAATAGCTAAGTAGGTGCCCTACAGTTTCATAACCCATCACTCACTTCCTCATTTTCCTGTCTTTGTGTATGAGTGAACCCTTCCGAAATGCCATCAGAATGCACCACACTCCGCACCTCAGTACATATGAGAGCACCTTCCAGGGCCAGAAAATGCCAGTAAATCCAAGAGGATTCCAAGAAGAGCTGCAAACATGATTTAAGAGGATTAAAAGTTGATTTATGAAGGCAGATGGTCTCTCATGTAAGCCAACTATAGAAATGTGGCAGAGAGGGCACACACATACACCCAGAGTTCAGATACACTCCTACGTAGGAGGACTAGAAACCATGCTAAGGGCAACTGAACAATGTGAGCTCAGAAAAGAGAGTGTTCACTGTTACATGCACCCTCTGTTAGACTGCGGGATGCCAAGGACACTGAAAGAGCTGATGTTGCCCAAGACTGAGGTGAGCTACCTCTGCAGTGAAAAGCCAGGAGGTGAGACAAAGATTTTTCAGGAGATGGCTGTCCATGTCTATGGGAACTGAGTAGCGTAGACCCTCACCTTATCTGGAAAGTAGAAATGATATCACCTGTACTGCAGAGATATGAGTTAGTGGACATAGCACAGGGCTGGGGACATGCTAAGTACCGAATGCATGACAGTTATTCGTGTTGACTCTCAATGGTATCATTCTCCCAGCCTGGGATGTGAAAAAGCTGCAGCCCAATAGGCCTGCCAGTCGAACGGCTGTTAAGATGCTTCATTCTTCTTACTGAGTCCCCATTCAGTAACCAAACATGTATTACATATGAGCAAAGAACTGGCTTCTGAAGTTAGTAATCTGATGTAAGAGACCTGTCACGATTTTATTTTAACACCTTCTTCTCTGAATGACCACAAGATGCCAACTACATCTTTTTTGTGGCTTTCAACCTAAAAGCCAAGTATATGACTTGAGAAACAGAAGGCTCTTATATTTTGCTTCTAAGCACTTATATCAGACAAATCCTGGGAGCATGGAAAACTTTTTGGGTAATACTTTCAGATTCATGCCCCACCCTGTATAGGTAGAATCTGATATTAGGATGAGTATTGAGTAGGGAAGGATACAGGAGCAGATTGCCAGAGAAACTTTTTTTGACCTGGAGGGAGGAAGGACCCCTGAAGCAACATGGTTAGATATAAATGTGGTCCCTAATACAGCCTGCCCTGAACCGTTTGGAGAGAATATCTTTAGTTAGGGGAGCAAGAAAAGTCTCTTAGACAGGTTTGATGATCTGTGGGCAGGAGGGACTTGCCTGATATCTTTCTGGAACATGGAGGAAAGCAGTCTTTCAGAGTGTCTCACAGTAACATGGGGCAGCCCATGGTGCGAAGATGATGCGGAAATTCCCTTCTGCCTCATGTAGGACACAGAAGTTTCCTAAAGGTCCTGGCTGGTTGTTAAGCAAATAGTGAATTGACTGTGAGGAGTCAGGGTGGATGGTCCAAGCGAGGGATTAAAACCAGGTTTGGGGGAAAATGTTGCACACGTGAGCCTATTCTCCCAGGAGAGGGATCTCAATGAGTAACACACAAAAGGAACCAGATCATTTATCTCACCTGTAATTGCATCAGAGTCTACATAGAAGACCGAACAGTGACACTTTCCAATGGAAATCTCTAAGCATCAGAGGTTACACTCTGACCTGATGCCTCCTCTCCACCTCATCATGCTACACGTGGTCCGTGAACTCATAGTCCTACTGAGTCCAGGGGAAAGAGAAAGAGGAGGGGTGCAGGAGAAACACTGAAATAGTATGTTCTCTAGAGAGTTGAACTGAACTTCAGAGCAATAGACAAACTACGAGTGAGTGAGATAAATTCAAGTGGCATATGAGTATAACTTCCTTAAGCAGAAATGGGTCCTGGTGAGCCAGCAATATTCATTTATGGAAAAGTAAAGTTATCCTGAGTCCCAGTGCATACATTTTAAATCCATTCTACATGTAAGACCAGTGATTTATCAGTGATGAGTTTTACAGTAAAATAAAACTTTAGAAAGTTACCAAATGGCTAAGGATAGGGCAGAAATCATAAGGGGAGAAAAATTTACCTCTCATCTTAGAAAGCATGGGAAAGTGGTTCAGCTAAAATACTATAAAGCCAAATATGAAAAATAGTATGTGCCCTGCTTACAATAAGCCATGTAAACCAAACATAGTTATTTCCAAATGCTGTGTGGGCTTCAATTTACATAAAAACCCAAGAATAAAGAAGCCCCTCATTACTTGCCCAGGAATTTTCCTCCTGTGTTTATGAAACCCTCACTGCCTATTCCCCATTCCTACCCAAATAGAAAGAACCATCTCCATCCCAAAGTAAGCTAAATTAACACAGTGACTCATATTTGCTAATAGATGAATTACATCTTTTCTAGTGTTTGCAATCACCTTAAATGGAAATAATATTATGACTAAGTTATAGTTGGGCTGCAAAGCAAGAAATATATGAAGTTAATTTTCACCCATGTGTAATAAGGCATAAGATCTTGAAGGCTGTATGCTTTGTTTCAGTAAGTGTTAAAAGGTCAAATGGATTGGCTATGAGGTAAGCCAGATAACTAGTCTCTCATCATGTTTACCACATAGTGTTGCAAAGACTTTCAAGGTCTTAAATGCCTCCACTCATTCACCTGTAAGTGGGTACAGAGCTAACTGCAGGGAATTCAGAGATTATGCACACAAAGACTGAGCATTAGCACACAGCTTGCCATAGCATATGCACTCAGTAAAGGTTTGCTAAAATTATCAATATTTTTAAAGGCCAAGTTCCTAACATAACTAATGAGAAACTCATTCTTAACACAAGTTTTTTCTGTCCATGAACTTTTTTCCCTTAATTCCCCACATCGCCCCATAGGTATGGCTCAGTGGTTGAGCATCAGGAAGCCATGGTTTGATTCCCAGTCAGGTCATGTGTCCAGGTTGTGGCTCAATCCCCATTAGAGGTCGTGCAGGGGGCACCTGATTGATGATTCTCTTTCATCGATCTTTCTATCTCACTCTTCCTCTCCTTTCCTTTCTCTGAAATCAGTAAAAAACATTTTTTAAAACTTTCCCATATCACTTTCCCCATTTGCTTTTCTAATCTATTGCAACACTAATTGCCCCCCCCCAATACTGTATTAAACAATTAATGTGCTTTTAAAACAATAATCTCAGTATAGAAATCTTTGCTCAAAGACACAGAAACACACTCTCACCATATCCACTTGAGAAGAGTGTAAAGTTCTGGAAAATCACTGGTCAGTGTTAGGACTTAGTCTTCAATTAAAAAAAAAAAAAACCTGAATAAAATCCTTTGTGTCCAGAGGAGGGGTCCAGAAATCTTGTACAGTTTGTACTTTATTTTAAACAAGGGAACCAGAGATGGAGAACTTAACCAAATTTCTGGAATCAGAAATGTTTGCTTTTCAACCGTCCTTTCCCAGATCGTGTGCCACAGGATTCTGACCTTTGGGGCTGTATGGATGGGGCTACCTTGCCAATGGGAAGAACTGGCAGGAGTTCCAAGGCCAGAAAGAGGAAGAGCTAAAGATTTTATCCTGCCCCCCCCTTTCCTTCTACCTCTCTCCCAGGCCACTGATGAGCATGTTTCTCTATCTCTTCCTAGAACTCTCCTACTCTGCCTCCCCCATGGCCACGGCTCCCTCTCCATTCTGGCCACCATATGCTCTCCTTGCCCCTTCAGGATGAGAGGGGATAGTTGCCCACTGTTGCTAGTGCTTTTATGCTTCCCATTGCTGACGGGTTTCTTTTAAGTCTGACAACAATCCTTGAAAAGGCCCTGCATTAAAGATTCCTTGATTTCTATTTGAATGTGTCATCTCTTTGTTTCCAGAATCAAATCATACAAAAGTCTACATCACTGAGACATTGTAAAAATGACATGAGATAAAATCATTGAAAATGTCCCATTCTGTGCCTGTTGCATAGTGAAGTGATCGGTGAATGTCTGCTAAATCCTACACATGAAACAGCATATCTTCCTAGCACTTTTGTGATAAGATTCTTCCCTGTGCAGGTCATGTCTTAGTTGTTTGTATGTAGACACTCATTAGATAAGCTACAGAGTAGCTGATTTTTTTGTAATACCTGTCTTTTTAAATTTTCTGGCATATGATCCAAGTTGTTCTCCATATATTATTGATTTCGGAGAAGAAGGGAGAGGAGAGAGAGAGATAGAAACATCAATGATAAGAGAGAATCATTGATCAGCTGCCTCCTGCATGCCCCTCACCGGGGATCGAGCCGGCAACTTGGCATGTGCCCTTGACCAGAATCGAACCCGGGACCCTTCAGTCCATAGCCTGATGCTTTATTCACTGAGCCAAACCAGCTAGGGCCCAAGTTGTCCTTTATATTAAAATGCTACTGGCAGGAAGTTATAATATTTCTCATTAGACTTTTCTTTGCCAATCTAATTCTTTTCATCTTTCCTCCCAAGTCAATCCATCTCTGCCCTTTAATCCTGTGGCTTCTCTGAACATCTAGAGAGTCACGCAGCAGATAGTAAGGGACCCAGAAACAACCATCATGTTCCAGAAACTGCCTGCCATACTAGAGATCTAGTCAGTTTTCTCGATGTAGTCTAGTGAGCTGTTCCTATGGTCTAGAACAAGAACTGTATCTTTTGTTATATTTTGTTTTGTTTTCCCCATGAGGTACTTAGGCTATCTTTATCTTTCATAAAAATAAAGAACCTCTTATATGAGCGTGTATCATATGACAAGGAGATGTGTCAAATTCTGAAATTTACTGCTCTCTGCTTGGGCTCACCTAGCATCTTGATCTTAGAGATGATACCATTTTATAAGACCTAAGACCGAGGGACTTGAACGAATGCCTTATGGCATAGCTCCCAACACTTTTAGAGTGGCTCTTTCCTGGAACTGAAATCAGTTCCTTGGAGATATCAATATGAAACTCCATAGTAATGACAATTAGACTGACTTTTCATAAACTTTACATATGTGCGCTTTCTCCATGTGATCCACATGTATTATCCTTAAAAAGCATGAATTAATATTCCTGTTTTAAAAATATGGAAACTGAAACTTAGGAGTGTTAAGTATTAAACCCAAGATCACTAAGTACACGGCAGAGCCAGGGCTGGAAATCAGATTTTTTTTACCACAAATTCCATTCTTCTTCACTTAGTAACTATTTATGAAAAATCAACCATGTGCAAGGTACTGAATTAGGACTGGTATGAGCTTCTGCACATACACATAAAATAAGATATAGTGTCCATTCCATTAGAGAAGTGCAATTGCTTGAAAACAATCTATTGTAGAGGCACATACAGGGTCAGAGGTGTTCACAAAATTCTGCGACGTTCCAGAGGAAGTAAAGAAGACTTCCCAGAGGAGTCAGGGCTGGGTTCAGTCTCAATGTGCAGATACAAGTCCTCCAGAGGCAACTTACTAAACAATTTTCCTTCATCTATTAACTACATGCTACATAATGTACCTCTCTATATTTTAACTCAGGATCATATACCATCTACCTTTGATTGAGTTTTTTTTTTTTTTTTTTTTTTGAGAAAGGGACTAGTAGAAAATACAAGAATTCTAATTCTTGTGAACATACATTTCCATCTCCTAAAATGGGACTCTTTTCATAGGCATGTCCCTAATCAGTAGTTAACCATTAATTCCTAATGTTAAGAAATGGTCTACATGGGAGGCGATATGGCAGCCACTTACCACATGTGGCTATTTACACTTAAAGTAACTAGTATTATTAGAAAAACAAAGGTAGATGAAATTACATCCCTATAATGGAGGTTAAGTTTAACTGATAAAAAACTAAACAATAATAACTATTTCAAATGACATTTTTAAAAAGGGAGACTTGCAGGAAACAGTTTAGATCATGTATGTATTTGGTGCTGACATGTCTGAGTGTACCAGAGAATTTCATGAGCCAGGAGAAATTCTTTCAAAGGAAGGATAGGATTTGGATTTTGAATTGAATACATTTATATGAAAAATAAATAAATAAATAAATAAATAAATTTAAGTAAAACTAAAATTAAATTAAAAATTCATTTTCGCAGCCACACTAGTCAAATCTAAACTGCTTACAGCCAAGTGTGGCTAGTAGATACCAGATTGAACGGAGCAGGTATAGAACATTCCCATCACTTTGGAAGTTCTATTGAAAAGTCCTCGTATATGGTTGAAAAGCATTTTGCTTACAATTGTTGAACCAAGGAACCATAGGTTTATACAATGAATCATAAAATAGAAAACCATGAAGACATCATAGCTGAAATTAACCTAGGTTCACTTATTCATACCTCTGTATGGATTTAACTAATATGTATTAAGTGCCTACCATATGCCAACCATTGTATTTGTAGTAGGAGGTTTAAGGAACAAAATAAACACAATTCGGATCTCATTTGTCTTAAAACCTAGAGGGAATACTGATAATAAAACATGTAATTTCAATAGAATGTGATTGAATACTTCCTCATACCCCAATTTTTTTTGCAATCACAACAAATAACGATTCTCTTATATTTACACTAGAGACCCGGTGCATGAAATTCATGAACAGGGGGCTGCGGGGGAGGGAGTCCCTCAGGCTGGCCTGTACCCTCTCCAATCCGGGACCCCTGCGGGATCGGGCCTAAACTGGCAGTTGGACATCCCTCTCGCCATCTGGGACTGCTGGCTCCTAACTGCTCACCTGCCTGCCTGCCTGATCACCCCTAACCACTCTGCCTGCCTGCCTGATCACCCCTAACCCCTCTGCCTGCCTGCCTGATCACCCCTAACCCCTCTGCCTGCCTGCCTGATCACCCCTAACCCCTCTGCCTGCCTGCCTGATCACCCCTAACCACTCTGCATGCCTGCCTGATCACCCCTAAGCCCTCTGCCTATCTGCCTGATCGCTCGTAACCACTCTCCCCTGCTGGCCCGATCACCCCTAACTGCTCTCCCCTGCCGGCCTGATCGCCCCTAACCGCCTCTGCCTCAAACCCCGCCACCATGGCTTTGTCCAGAAAGACGTCTGGTCTATTCAGTCTAATTAGCATATCACCCTTTTATTAGTATAGATGTGCAAAGAGAAGCAGGCATTTTTGTGTCCTGAGTGGTTACCATTGTTCTGAATCTCATAAAGCTCCTGCTCACTAGAGAAAAGTTTTCTAAATTTCTGTAGGTTTTTGAGGTGTGAAGTTTATTAACAAGCACTTGGGTTTTTTACCACACATAGATTCAAATGTGAGGTTTTCAAACATGGGTACATTTTGTAAAATGTAATAATAAGAAAGTAAACAGTCTTTTATGTAGGCTTTATAATAGATTTAAAGCTATCCTGTATCTAGAGACACGAGAGGAAAGAGCAGTCAATGAAATTCTCAAAAAAAAAAAAAAAATGAGCTTGAAATCATCTTAGTGGGTAGAGGAATAGTTCTTATCTTTAGCTATTAACTCTGAACATTACTCAGAGGAGCAAGCACTAGTTTTAAGCCACAACTTTGGTGGTTAGTGGGCTGGATGTTGATTATTCTCTCCTGACATTGTTTTAAGATCTAATTCCTACAGAGTACTCAGGAGAAAGAACAAGGAAATACCCATATAAGAGCAAAAGTGTATGTGTCAACATTCTTAATGTTACTTCAAAATAAGAAAATACTAATTCTGAGAGTCAATGTATAAAAACAATAACCTCAAACTTATGAATGCTAAAAAAGAAAATGTTTCCAGAGACAAGTCTCCCATGGACTGTGTGTGTGTGTGTGTGTGTGTGTGTGTGTGTGTGTGTGTGTATGTGTGCATACATTCAGGTAAAGTTGACTCAGTATTATTTAAAGTAAAAATAATTTGAATATATTTAAGTATGACAGTCTCCATTTAACTACAATTTCCATCATGCTCTATGAACTCTCAGCTGACCCAGTTTATGCATCTATAGAACCTACCTATTCCCTTCAGTCTTTTGATATGTGGTTCTTGATTTATAATGACTCTGTTTTGTTTTTTTTCTTTGAATTGTAATATTCACTGTATGTCTTCAACATGGATTGGACAAAACAGAAAGGAAGCACCTTAATAGAATATATATATCCTATCTAATAAAAGGGTAATATGCAAATTAACCATCACTCTGTCACAAAGATGGCAGCGCCCATAGACACAAGATGGCGGCGCCCAGTCCTCTCAGCCCTGCCAGAGTCCCACAGTCCCAGGGGGGCGGGGGCGGCCACTGAGAGTGGGCAGCATGAGTGGCCTGGCAGCATGCTGCTTCGTTGCCACAGCGATGAGGCAAGCGTTCCGCGCCTGGCTGCGGATGGGCCTCTGGGCCACGGAGAGCCTCTGGGCAGCAGATGCAGAGTGGCCAGGCCCCACAGAGAGCTACTGGTGCTCGGATTCATGCACAGGGTTACTAATATATATATATATATGTGTGTGTGTGTGTGTGTGTGTGTGTGTGTGTGTGTGTATATGTGACTTGTTCACTATTTCCCCTGAATGATTAGCATAATGCATTACATAATATGAATTTGTTGTATCAGTAAGTAAAGAATGAATGAGTAAATGAATGGATGAATGAATGGTTAAGAATAATCATTGTATTTTAGGTACTTATCATTATTGAGACTTCATTATCTTATTATTCATTCAAACAATGTGTATAGAAAGAAACACTTGTGGACTTCCTCATGCAAACAAAACTTCCTGCCTCACATTCTT
Organism: Eptesicus fuscus; assembly: GCF_027574615.1. Classification (NCBI taxonomy): domain Eukaryota; kingdom Metazoa; phylum Chordata; class Mammalia; order Chiroptera; family Vespertilionidae; genus Eptesicus; species Eptesicus fuscus. The sequence goes on from NC_072489.1 coordinate 47,735,729, forward strand.
GGAGCTAAATTTGAGGAGAACTCTGAATTCAGGGAAGTCAAGGGTTAGGTTTCTGGACCAGAAAAAGAGAAACAAGCACGTGTTACCAAGTGAGTGCTGGTTCTGGCAGCAGCAGCAGCAGCACAGTACTGAATGGCAAGCTGCTCATACCTTTAATGATATCACCTCTTTTGAGTTACACATGAAAAAGGAGCTATAACTGGGATTTTTTAAAGGTGTTTTATTATGTTTCCTATATCTCAGTGGGCATTTCATTAGGTTTTTACTTCAGCACTAAAAAGAAAAAGGAAAGAAAAAGTCTTGCAACACCAGAGGAGTCTGAGCATCTACCTATTAGATGCAAAACTATGAATTATGGTTCTTTACCCTAACTCAGTCTTTTCTACTCTGACAACTGAAAAAGTTAAAAATGCACACACAATTAGAGGTAAAAGCATTTTAAAGAGCATATATATTTTTAAGTTTCTACAGCTTTTTTTTTTTTTAGCAGAAAGATAGCCTGTGATCACTGTCCACAATGTTTTATCAGCATTATGCCCACCTACTGAGTCACAGAAATTGCTGTAATATTGCCTCCAATGCTTTCTCTCAATCTTACTCTTCACTGGTGGAAAGCACTTTCTGTCTATCTTTTCTTTCTACCCCCATCTCTCTCTCTTTCCTATTCCTGCCTGGGCAGTTGTCCAAAGTCACAATGAGTTCAGGAAAAGATGATTCGGAAGTATGGTGTGTTTTTTGTAATTCTTTAATCACTACACCTTGACATCATTTCATAATTTAAACTGGGGTGTTTTGACTTCATCTGATCCCAAGCCCTAAGCAAACTGAGTCTGCTGGGCAATTAATAATTTCAGCATCACATTTCCCACAAAACAGTATCACAAGCAAAGGCACAGAAGCCACCCTAACCCTGCTCTCATGTGCAAATAACCGGACTGACTTGGCTTTTGTTACTGTGAAGGGCAGTGGTCCAGACTCAGATTTATTAATATAGAGCATCCCAGAAAAGTACATACACACTTTACCAGCTCATAACTCACTTCATTTTCACTCAATTTTAAGTTTAACTGATTGGAAATAACGAGTGAAGCCAGACTAAACTTGGAACAAAGAAATATATCCTAAAGTGCCACTAGACTTTTTTTAAATGGGGATTCTTAAAAGATCATGTTTACTATACAAAACCAGCCACAGCTGACGAATTGAGGGCACCCAAATACCAAAGGAAATGCTTCTTGATGTTTGCGATTCCATTGCTTCACGTTATCAGCAGTGCCTGGACCAGACCAGTCATCAGTTTGAAAACAGTATTGACAGAAAAAATTATATTCATTTCTGTAGATATTTTTAATTTTGAAAATGAACTGTACCTTAATAAACGCTGACTTTAGAATCATTCAAAGTGCATATACATTTTTGGGACACCTTGTATATGCTCTACAGACAGAGAACAGTAGAAGGCGTGACCATCCTGAAGTCCTAGGTAATTCACAGAGCATGCATCACCCTTCTCATGCATTTCTTGTTACCACAGCTTCCTGCTCATAAGCACTCCTTGTCCAAAAATACTGATTTTGATCTTCCTACTTTTAAATATCACAGAGTGCCTAAGGCTCAAAAACTCCATGTTTCTTTGCTCTCGGTTCAATATGCTCAGTGGGAGGAATTTGTCATCGGAGTTGTTGCTGTTGGAGAAATATAGAGATCTCCTCTCCCCTCAGTCCCCAGAGCATCTGTTGCCCGGACTTCTGTTTGTATTAATGAAATATGCCATCTGCATTGTGTAGGCTTTTCCATTTCAGTAGGAAGCAGGGGAGGGAATCCCAGAAAGGAATCCATTATCCATATAATGACCTTTTGTGCTTTTACGCACTTGACTCAAAGACCAAATCCTTCTGACCACCTGTGGCCACTGCCATGGGCACAATTTTAGAGCAGGACAAACTCCAGTTCTCAACAGGCCATCATTTCACTGTGAGTTGACTCATGCTTCACTCCTGTATACACTGCAGACATAGATTTTCCTCTGCCCTAATGGATGGTGGGTGAGTCAGAACCTTTTAGCACAAAGCACAGAAGTCCAACTCTATCAAGCTTAAACAATAAAAAGGATGTATAGCCCATTCAAGGGGAAGTTCAAAGAATGAATCCTCAAATATGACTGCCTCCTGATGCGGAAATGTTGTTAGAAATCAGCCTCTCCCCACCTTTCAGCTCAGGCTTCCTTGCTATTAGCTTGCACTCAGCAAATTCTCACTAATTAGCCAACTTCTTGCACGAGGTTGATACCTCACTTACTTAGCAGCCCTAATTTGAATCCTCCAAAGAGGCTGAATCTGAATCACAGGATGGGAAAGAAGAAGGCAAACTGTCAAACATTCAGTGTGGGTTTTGAAGTATGCTTTCAAAATTGTGCAGAAGAATGAGGAAGGGTTCAAAGACGAATGACCAAAATTATTAGGAAGGACACAGATACAGAAAAGAAATATTAAAAGTGCTGTCATTGTTCACTTCCTGAATCATTCTGCTTTGTACATTTCATGCACTCATCTGAGGTAGACAGTTGGTTTTTAAAAAAGAATATGGTTTATATAAGATTTTCATTTCAAGTGACCTTAGTGGTTATCCAATTTAACCCTTCAGGAAAATTATGAAGCATGAGATGTGGAATCAGAAATACCTTACACTATGGCTGGCATCTTGAAAAAGTTAGTTTCACTGGGCCTTGTTTTTTGTTTTATTAGTAAAATGGAGAGCAGTGTGTTATTGTGGGGCATTGTTGAAACAATCAAAATAATCCAAATAAATTCTTGGCCATGAACCAAATCTCAGTAATTGTTAGTAGCCTCTTCAAACTTTTTTCTTTTGCAAATGAAATGTCTAATCATCAGAGTGCTTAACTTAGTTGTCTGTGTCCCAGAGCTGGTCCTGAGGAGCAAACATCTGTAAGAAGTTAAGTCAAAATAACTTCCAAATCAATAAAACAATGTGTATTATCAATACACATGCCTGGGTTGTGGGCTCCATCCCCAGCAAGGGGCATGCAGGAGGCAGCCAATCAATGTTGTACTCTTACATAGATGTTCCTCTCTCTCTCCCTTTCTCTCCCTCTAAAAAAAGATCAATAAAAATAAAAGACAATGCAGTGGTGGAAAATGAAGGAGGCTGGAGAGTCTCGTGTATGGAGTAGTTCCATTTAAAGCTAAGACTGATCCCAGCTATCCAAAATCTGCCACCCCCTCAGCAAAGCCTTCCCCAGTCTGGTCCAGTTCATTCTGATGTCTACCTTTTCAGAGCACAAAGCACACACCATTTAGGACACAGGTGTTTAATCGCCGCCTTATTTTGTAACCTATCACCAATGTTATCAGTGTTATTAATTCTACTTCTATGGGTGTTACCTTTGCAAGTGAATGTATTTAGTGTCAAAAATAATCAGAAGCCAAATTCTTTGCAGATAGGTGTTGGTATTAACTACCTTGTAGCATCATACATCATAAACTATATCATACACTTTAAGAGATCATAAAGTAAGTATCTCTTATGTGTAATGCACATAGCAAGTACTTGGTTTGTATTTGTTTTAAATGAATACATGCATGGATAAAGAAACAATCAAATAAAAGAAATTCACCTGCCTGCAGCCAAGTGCCTAGAAGAGATGATTGTATAGTATTACATTACTCTATTCTCTGAAGGTGATGAAAGTCTGATTTAGACTGGCAGACTCAAAATATGAAAAGGGACATTCAGACTAAGCAAATCACAACAGTGATACTTACTAGTTTATGGAAAGAGACCAAAGACTTATAACATAGGTCACTTGAAACAGGTATAAAGGCAAGACCCAGCAATTCACAGCAGTAAGCAATCTCATAATGCACAGGATAACCTAATAGATCGTTCCCACCTGTTATTTCTCTAAGGGAGCATTCTTTCCATGAAACCAGAGATGACTAACTTGAGAGGCAAAGCACGATTGTGGAAACCAGCCATGCATCCCAGGCACCAAATTGCTACAACTGAAAATGCAGAAAGCAGGCTCACCGCATCCATTTAATTTCTATAGAACATCCCTCCTTGTAACATGCTCCTTGTAGGGGAGACCACAGTAAGAAAATCCCTATGTCTCAGATTTCAAGTCTCAAGTGCAAATAGCAACAAGCATCAATCTACAAGGAGGAGCTCTGGAAAGTGGGGGTGTGATAGCATTGCTTAGGGACAGGATGGAGAAATGAAAAGGATGATGAGTAAAATTTCCAGCACTTTGAAAACCAAGTTCAAGTGAGAAGGTACCGTGGCATAGTGGAAATCACAAATGTCTTTGCAGCCAGTATTTAAATTTGTAATGCACCACTTACTGAGCCCGTGTAATCTCAGGCAGGTTACCTCATTTCTCTGAGCCCCAATTTCCCTTATACACAGAGGGCAGAATCTCTATTTTTCAAAGTTGCCATAGGATGGCATGAGGTCATGCAGAAGTTATCTGGCATATACTAGCAGCTTTGAAATACAATTCCTTTATGGCCCTTAATGTGGAATGTGAAGATGATCCATAAAATGTACAGATTTAAGGAGTCAGGAATTTCGAGCTTAGCTGACCATAAAAACATACTCATTCTTGTTCTAGCTGGTTTGGCTCAGTGGATAGAGCCTTGGCCTGCAGACTGAAGGATCCCAGGTTCTATTCGGTCAGGGGCACCTACCTTGGTTGCAGGCTCCTTCCCGTCCTGGGGTCTGGTCAGGGCTCCTGTGGGAGGCAACCAATTGATGTGTTTCTCTCTCATGGGTGTTTCTGTCATTCCCTCTCTCTTCCACTCTCTCTAAAAATCAATGAAAAATTATCCTCAGGTGAGGATTAAAAACACAAACAAACAAAAACATACCCATTCTCCCTGCCCTCCATTAATTAGGCTTTCACAGTGCAATATCCATTCGATGCTGAGTTTGGGACCATCCCATATAGCTTTTCAGCTCTTTCAAAAGCACAACAGAGTAGGCTAGATGATGCCTGTTACCATATTGTTATCTATACTAGTATGTATAAAAGCCTAAGCAACCGTTATGGCTGCACGACCAGAAGACCAGATGATGGGCTGATATTATGACATGCACTGACCACTAGGGGGCAGATGCTCAACAAGGAGCTGCCCCCTGGTGGTCAGTGCTCTCCCACACCCAACCTCCCGTGGTTAGCCAACCTCCCCCCCCCCCCCCCCCGTCGCTCCCCACAGCCAGCCCCAATTGGGGACTGGGCGAGATGCCCTGATCAGCCAGGAGGGACCCCACCCATGCATGAATTCGTGCACCAGGCCTCTAGTTTAATAATAAAATGACTACTTGTGATTTAATCACCTTATAAAACACCACTCTATAGTAAAAATCACACAGTATTCTTTAACATTATGGCAATCGCAAAAAAAAAATAATAATAATCTAGAGAAAAGACAAAACTTGCCTAACAATACATACAGTATAAAACTAGTTATTTAAAAAACGAAAAAACACATGCATTTTTATTTCCTTTGTTTATGTATCTCTATGCATAACAAACCTAAACTATCTGGGGAAAAATGCATAGCATTCTCCTTTGGTTTGCACAAAGGGAGAGCAGAACAGAGCAAACCAGTATGTTTATCGACTGTTGTTATCTTTTACAACAAAATTTTGCTCATGTATTAATTTTATAACAAAAAAAGGAGAAAAAGCAAATGAAAGCAAGCAACCCACATGCAGAGCTTGGCTGGTGTATGGGTCACATCCCAAGGGCAGGAAGCAGCACCTGGTTGCTTCTATAAATGTGGATGTTCAGTCTGCACTTAATGCCAGGCTTGAGAAGGCTATGGAGCCTGGTTCTGACCTCATCTAGTCCAGAGGCCACAAAGAGGGCATCTTGTAAGGGAACGTACCTTTTCAAATCACATCCTATTTCCATCTCTCCATCCTTACCCCGAAGCCCAATACAACCAAGTGCCTGCCTTCCCTGACCTTGTTCAGCCTTTATATTTCTTCTCTGTGTTTTTTCCTCAAGTAAAACCATCAGAAGCCTTTCTCACTCACTCCTTTTTTTTCCTCATTCAGAAGGAGAACCGCTGAGCAGAAAGTAGCAGAGAGTTCCACTCTGATGTCAGGGTTCTGCTTTCCTGACTGCTAAGACAAGAAAGGTGGGGAGAAGCTACTCAAATGAATTACAGATAAAAATAGGGCATTTCTGTGTGTGTGTGTGTGTGTGTGTGTGTGTGTGAGAGAGAGAGAGAGAGAGAGAGAGAGAGAGAGAGAGAGAGAGAGAGAGAGAGAGAATGAATCCAAAGAAGAAAAGAACACAAGACCCTAATCTTAAATGATTCATAAATGAATAGCTCTAGTACTTGGTTATTTTTTATTGAATCAAAAGCTTAAAGTAGTTATTTTTTATTGAATCAAAAGCTTGGAAGTTCATTTTCTTTAGCTTTAATATTGGTCAGACAATAGCATGATGGCAGTTTCAGGAAAACCTCAGTATCATTATAAAATGTCTATCATTGCTTTACAGGCTAAAAAACAAAAAGGAGGGAAATTTTCTTGTTTCTTGGTCCAAAGTGAGGCAGGGATTTGGGACTTGCCTTACAGGCTGAATTTGCAGCTGGGAATTAGCTATGAATTGGGCATGAAGTGGAGCAGGAAAGAAAACTCAAATTGAAATAATAAGCAAATCCTCGGTGTTGATGTCATTCTTTCTAGACATTGTTTGGGACGCAGACAATATCAGTCATCCTGACAAGCCCCTTCTGTTCATTGTTACTGCTTTCCCCGTGATGGTTTCAGTCACACTCAAGATGAGGAAATATATTCCTTTATATCCAACATTTCCACTCTCTCCTTTTCGCATTCTTCTACCTTCTAAAAATGATGAAAGCAGAGACAATCTGGCCCCCCAAAAAAGGAAGAAAACAAGCAAGCTAACTGGATGAGGCCCAAAGTGTTTAATAAAGCGCTAAAGGAGCCTGGCCAGCGTGGTTCAGTGCTTGAGAGTCAACCTATGAACCCAGAGGTCACAGTTGGATTCCTGGTCATGGCACATGCCTGGGTTGTAGGCTCGATCCCCAGTGCGGGGCCTGCAGGAGACAGCCAATCAATGATTCTCTCTCATCATTGATGTTTCTATCTCCCTCTCCCTTCCTCTCTGAAATCAATCTAGAGGAATCCCAACTTCTACATGGTAAAAGATTCTAAATGACACTTCATTTCCAAACTAAAAAGTGAAATAACAGGTCCTTGAATTCATAGTTTTCCCCCCAAATGATGTTGATTACTTAGAATACATGCAGTAACTCCTATGGTAATGAGGTAGATGACCATACTGTTCAATAGCCAGTAAAACAGAAACTAAGATTGACTAGAACTATTTGAAAGTAAATTAAAGTAGAGAACCTTGAAGTGAATACATGGAAAGTCACAAGGCAGAGGATGTGAGATGTGTTCAAACTCATTTATACAACCCAGCAGTGGCCCAGAAGCTAGCACATGAGCTGCACTCAATAAATACAATGTAGAGTAAATTAATATCAATATTGTAAACAAGACGCAGGTCAATCCAGAGTTGAAGATGATATCACTGAATAATTTTTAGAATATTTCATTTAACTCAAAAATACAGAACATAGCTTTCAGTTTAAATGTGGAGACCCTGGTGTCAGAAAATAAGGGTTGAAATCTGTGATTTACCATTCATTAGCTAGACAACTTGAGCACCATACTCTGCCTAAGCCTCAGTTTCCTCACCTGCAAAATGAAGACAAAACTGAAACTGATCTATGAAGGTTAGAGTAAGGATTAAATAATGAAATGTATGAAAACTGTGCACTGTGCTTTAGTGTGAGGCTGCTTACGAAGTATGTGTCATTATTGTACTTGCTGAGCAGGGCAGCCTCAAAACGAGTGGAGATGCGTGCAGCTGGCCTCAACACGTGTGACATGTTCCAACACTAACTTTAACCACTGTGTCCAGTGCAGACAAACCTCAATTAAATCTACCTAAGTCTTATTCCTTCTGCAAGTCTGATTCCAATGTCAGCGTCAGGTAGGTGGTAGTAGAAGACAGCTGATATAAAACAGAATCAAGGCTGGTCAATTTTGAAATTGATGGTTACCTCTCAGGTTGGTGACTTTAAGCTAGCTCCAAAGTGTTCACAATAAAGTATTGAAAACTGAAGAGGAAGGTAAATGTATCATTCATACTTTTCCTGGGAACTGGTAGCCACTTGGATCTCAGCACTGGTCTAGTTACAAGTGTGGGCAGCACTGAAAACAAATATATAAATTTTTTTTAAAAAGGTAATACAGTCTAGACCACCATACACAAAAATAAACTCAAAATGGATAAAGGACTTAAACGTAAGACAGGAAACCATAAAAATACTAGAGGAATCCACAGGCAGCAAAATCTCAGACATATGCCGAAGCAATTTCTTCACTGATACTGCTCCTAGGGCAATGGAAACTAAACAGAAAATAAACAAATGGGACTACATCAAAATAAAAAGCTTTTTCACAGCAAAAGAAACCATCAACAAAACAACAAGAAAACCCACTGAATGGGAGAACAGATTTGCCAATGTTATCACCGATAAGGGTTTAATCTCCAACATTTACAGGGAACTCATACAACTTAACAAAAGGAATCCAATCAAAAAATGGGCAATGACCTAAATAGATACTTTTCGAAAGAAGACAGAAGGAAGGCCAAGAGACATGAAAACCTGCTCAAAGTCACTAATCATCCAAGAGATGCAAATCAAAACGAAAATGCAGTACCATCTCACATCTGTCAGAATGGCTATCAGCAACAAACGACAAGTGCTGGCAAGGATGCGGAGAAAAAGGAACCCTCGTGCACTGCTGGTGGGAATGCAGACTGGTGCAGCCACTGTGGAGAACAATTGGAGTTTCCTCAAGAAACTAAAAATGGAACTCCCATTTGACCCAGTGATCCCACTTCTAGGAATATATCCCAAGAAACTAGAAACACCAATTAGAAAGAATATATGCACCCTTGTGTTATAGCAGCACAATTTACAATAGCTAAGATTTGAAAACAGCCTAAGTGCCCATCAGCAGATGAGTGGATTAAAAAACTGTGGTACATCTACACAATGGAATACTACGCTGTGGTAAAAAAGAAGTTCTTACCATTTGCAACAGCATGAATGGAACTGGAGAGCATTATGCTAAGTGAAATAAGCCAATCAGAGAAAGATGAATATCACATGATCTCACTCATTTATGGAATATAATGAACAACATAAACTGATGAACAAAAACAGATCCAGAAACAGAGAAACACTGATCAGACCATCAAACCTCAGAGGGAAAGTAGGGGAGGGTGGGGGTAAGGGGGAGAGATCAACCAAAGGACTTGTATGTATGCATATAAGCCTAACCAATGGACACAGACAACAGTGGGGTGAGGGCCTGAGTGGGAGGGATGGGGGGGTAATGGGGGAATAAGGACACTTATGTAACACCTTAATCAATAAAGAAATTTAAAAAAAGGTAATACAGTCTATGAATCAGTGATCCAGCAACATGAAGAGTTATGTTATAGCAAAACAAAAAAAAGAGAGAGAAAAGAGAAACACCCAAACATCCCAAACTGGTAAATAACCAGGCAGAATGTGAATGAAATGTGCAATTTTCTCTTCACAAACCCACAGAGCAGACAGCACTTCTCCAAGATCAAGGGAACTGTCAGCTTTTCTGGTCAGCTAAATGCAACTGTGGACAGCTGAATTCTCGGGATCGCCCACACCTCTCAGCTTTCTCAACAACAACAACAACAAAAATGCCCATTTTCCTACTTTCAGAAAGTCCTTAGAGCTTCACCAATTTGCTCAGCCAGAAATTTGCACAGATGAAAGTGACAGCTGGCCACTTCAACATGAAAATTGCCGTGGTCGTGCTACTGGAAGTTGGGAATGACTTAAGAGCATTCCACCTGGCTGTGCCTGCTCTCGCTATGAGGTCTTCCTTAGAAAGGGCAGAGCCGAGGGGGCTGCCTCTCTGGATCTCCTTGTAATTACACAGACAACTGACATTAAGCTGCGTTAACGCTTGCTAGGTCAGCCAGATTTTATGTTACCAATAAAATATTAACCAATCATAAGCAATGAGTGGCCAGAATGAGTCCATTCACCCAGCATCCCTGAGTATCACATGATTAAAATCAAGCTAGATGGCCTCCAAAATGAATAACTAAAGGATCTATGGACACACAATGACACGAGATTCAATATAAAAATTATCAGTATGAGAAAATCCACTGGTCTCTAATATGCAGATACTAAGATTTTTGTATGTTTTCTAGGTTTATTTCTTTTGGGCTTTCCTGACCAAAATATAGCCATTGCACAAAATGACGTCACAGTTGCTAGAAGAAACCTTAACAACAATGTAAATCCTCTCTTCAATTTTTGGAAGGAAAAGAAAGGGGGCGGGGGAAGACTTTCAAGAACTAAGCACAGTACTCAACACTTAATATTTGTAAAGCTAGATCTAAAAATCAGGATTATTTGGATGTGATTTTCTCCCTTCCCCAACAAACACTGTGCTTATTTTGCAGAATGACTGAAGATACACATGATTTGTTTGTTTGTTAGAAATTGCTAGGGAACTCTACACAAATGTGCCCTCCACATAAATCAGGTAGTTTTATTAAGTTCCCTGGTCCCAAGAAGCAATATCTCAAACCCTGGCAAGACTTCCCCACCTACGTATTCTGGAAACAAACAGAGGGGCCATCCATACTCAGTCTTACTGTTCAGCCATCTTCCTAGCAGTGACTATCCCATCTTTGTATACAGAATAAACTGCTTAGTGTTTTTGAATATGCGCTAAATCTGAAAATTTGACAATTGAGGCAGCATCAGAAGGCTGGGAAACTAATAATCATGGCCAATAAGAGGAGAAACAGGCTTGTAGTCAACTTGAAATTCAGTATTTCTTGGTCATAACAGGAAAACGAAATCAGAGCCACAGACATCTGGTCGCTTGTGCTTAATTGAATCACTTATGGGGGTTTTTTCTTTTCTTTCCTCTGCTACTAATAACTGAAACTTAATGGGATTTTAACATTTCCAGCAAGGTGGCACATGTCCCCAGCTCTCACGGAAAGGTAATTGACCAAGATTGTATTAAACCATCATTATGGGAAATGCTTCAGGTCCCAGAAGAAAGGCGACTGATGCTTCTAACCTGGAATGTGCTTCCTGCCTTTGTCCCGAAGGTAATTCGCCAATAAACTAAACACGCTGGCAAATGTCTATAACACATGATTAAACATGATTCAATCTGATTAAATACCTACTTAAGGTCACATTTATCTCTGCTTGACTTTATTATCTCCTCTCTGACCTGCGTGTCCTTCTCTTCCCTTCTGCTATGCATCTTTGTTCTGGAAGAGTCCCTTGAGTCAGTATATTCCTTTTCAATGTAAGCTCACTTTAGCCCTGACTTCCTCCCAGGAAACCAACAATCACTTCGCCTTGTCTAAAACAACAAACATACAAACAAAAACCATGATAACACCTCCAATGCCTGCTCCTAAATTTCAAAATTGCAATGAAATAAAACACTTAGATCATCAGCCCAGAAAAAGCTGCCTTCCTAGGACTTCTAGAACATAGGGCCAGCATCTTTAAAAATATTCCTGTACCACTCAGAAAATTGAGGTTCATAAACAAGAAAGTCTTAGGCAGCTAATTCCTCTATTAAAATTCTTGGATTTTCGACTGTAATCAGATTTTAATGAGGAACAAAAAGAGTCTGACCTCCTGTTGACCTTTAAGAGAGAAGAACACTGTGATCTTTTGCATTTCAGTCCTTTGCTCTAAAGCCATTTTCAGGCTCTGGGATGAAGTCAGAAATCTTTCTTAGGACCCTCGCCCTGAACATGGAGATCCTGTCTTCCTGCCTCTGGCCTCATTATGAAACACCAAGGACAGAGGACACAATCGCACTGCTCATTGCCTGGGCACTTCTTTTGATGGATGTGGCTTTTATCTCCTCTAATTGTGGGCATTTCCCTGTATCACAGTGACGAGGGAGGATCTGTGACCTCAACATAATTGTATTAATGAATCAATTCCAAGCAGAAGGGACACAGTCTGTCCATGACAGAAAAAAGACTCTGAAAGATTAGTTAGGAACTAATGAGCAAATTGGGAGAATACTGTAAGCACTCTGCTTGCCATAAATAGCAACGGCGAGGGAACAGTGTACAACATAGCACCATGAGCAAGTAGCCTTTCCTCCCCCCACCGTCTCATGTGAGCCCAGTGGTTAACATGATTTACAGATCTTTGGTGGCTTTGGCAGCAAATGAAATGCCATCCTCAATCCTGTTTGAGACGGGCCGATTATTCAGAGGAGATGTGTCATTGCAAAAAAATGCCCAGAGTATGCTGGCTCGTCAAGGAAGGTTGCTGATAATGAGCCATATCTTACCAGGTAAGAAATGAACTGGTCGGGGATTCTATGTTGCCGTTGAAGATATATTTTCCCCCTTAGGTCTCTGGACCAATGAATGCATTTTCACTTGCCTACTGCATTCCAATACTCTGCTTCCAGAGCCAAGGTTTCTATTCCACTTCTCCAGGATATATCTGCTTGACCCTGCATAGGTTCTGACCCCGCCAGTACTTTGATCTCCTTAGACATGTTGTTTATAGGCATTTCTGTGTCACTGACATGTCTCTTAGTTTATTTGCTTAAGTGTTTTGTGTCTCAATTTTTTAGTATTTTCCCATGCAGCATAACCTTGCCAGCTGTCTTGTTAATTTTCAAGATAGTAAGGAAATGGAATGATTTTCCTGAAGATAGCAGAGGAGCTTAATCAACAGAAGAAGCTCTAACCAGGTCTTTTGTATGCACACCATGCCTTTCTGGTGTCCTTCTGACTCTGTGTGATTTCATTCATACTTCCTCCCTGCATGGTCTGCTCTCCCATCCTGCCCTCATGCTCGAGTTCTGCCTTCCCAGATGGCCTTATTCAAATTCATTCCCCCTTCCCTGGTTTCTTCCAACCAGTAAGTAAAAACCCACATCCAACTCTGAATTTGATGGCACAATGTGTTATATAATAGGAAGTTGGGTGCATATGGCAGAAAAGGCTGGTTTTGGAGTTAGGCATACCTGGGTTTAAATCTTGCCTCTCTCTTTTACCGGCTGTGTGAGCTTGGGCCAATAACGGATCACCTTGGAACCTTATTGTACAGTGCCTTCAGCTCTTTCCAGGATTGAATAAAAGTTCTGCAAAATAGCTTGAAAAGTGACTGGAACTCAACAGGTTCTCAATACCCATGACTTTACTTTTCTTCCAACGTTTTTACTGGAGTGTAAGCTTTTCGAGGTAAGCATACGGTTTTACAAATCTTTGTAGTCATGAAACAAATTCACCACACTTCCATCTCTGCTCAGGATTGTTACTCCCTTCTTCCAGGTAAAGGTAAATTCAGCCTAAATCATTCCCCTACATGAGAAAGAACTTACACAAAAGCAACAAGCGCCTCAAGTGTCCTTTGAGAGAACAGGACATAGGGCTGACACTACACTCCATTCCCCTTTCTCAGGTAGGGAACCTGCGGAAAGGAGAGTGAACTCTCACTAGTACGGACAGGAGGAAAGGCAAAACGGGCAGTGCAGTCAAGATTCTGGAGTCATCAGGCCTGTGTCTGACTTCATCTCCACCATCTGTCAGCTGTTTGGCTTTACCAAGTTTCTGAATCTCAGTTTTCTCTTCTGTAAAATAAAAGTAACAGTTCCTCCTGAGGATTAAATCTAATGAAGAAGTTCATATAACATACTTATCAAAAACAGACAAGCAAAGTAATGAAAACCCTCACTATAACATAAAGGAATACTGAATAACTGCCAGTATTATATTGGTAGGACACATTTTTCTGTCTGGGACTTCATTGATTCTAACACCCCTAGTCTCCTTGCTTCAGAATGCTGATGCACACTGTTGATCAACATTAGTTCTCTGGCATTGCTCCTTATTACCCTTTAGCTATTACCCCAGTATCTGATGAGGTTTCCTGGATTTTACTCCCAGGTGGTCACTCTCTCTAGGGACCAGGCTTTGAGAAGCAACATTTCCCATTTCTGCAAACTTGTTTATAAGGTGGTTGCTGAAAAACACAAAATGTACAGTAAAAATTTCTTTAAAGCAATAAATTATTTCCAAATAAGCACGCTCTCCCCCAACACCAGTCTCTGAGCATGAACTTGTACACATATCAAGGCAATATTGAAAGTTTCAGTACAGATTATTCCAAGCACAAGTCCTGGTGGAGCGGGTTCCTTCAGCTGGTTGCTACTGAGAGCAGACTGGATGGAATTGTTCTGAAGAACCACGTGCATGATAATAGCTGTCTAGATACAGCAAATAGATATAAGCAAATGAATGGTCTTGGAGCTGTCTGCTGTCACTCATATAAAAGAGAAACTCTCGAAGACCGACTACCTTTGTTCAAAAATAAATTTAACTAGAATTTAGTTGCCGTGGGACGAAAGAACATGGAATAAATCAGTCAGGCTCACACAAGAGCTGCCATTTCTTTCAACATTGAGAGAAACACAATGATGGGGCTCAAGTGCACACTGGCATGAAAAGAAAGGAAGAAAAAAAGAATGTACAAATACCTCTGTTGTGATCAAAGGCTCCATGCCAGCCTGAGCAATATGCAATTGCCTTTGTTCATTAGGGAGAAACCAGGTAAGGCTGGATTAACTTATTAATCAGGAAAATGTTTCACAAGAGCACAATTTAAGTTTTTATATTTTATCCACTTTTCCCATTTATTTTGGAAATGGGAGGGTGGACTTGTCATCCTTCATTCAAGAGGCTTTGCTGAATAAGCCCCTTCAAAGGGAGATCCTTAAGACCCTCTACAGCTGTTCTAATGTTCCTTTCTCACTGCCCCTAATAACCTCTTTGATGCCTTGGTTGAAATCTACTTTTGTTATTGATTTTAGCTTCCCCGTCACTAGCACTATTGCTATTGTTGAGTTCTACCCCAGAGACCATTGATCATTTTCTGAAGTTCACAAAAGCTCTGCCCTGCTCAAGTGGCAGTTTGTGTGGGTGTCGATGTCAGTGTGTTTATTGGAAATGGAATTGTGTTGTTACTCCATAACTACCACCAACTTAATAGAGTCTTCAGATATGTCCAAGTCCTCTATATATTCCTAAGAAAAAAAGACAAAACTTATCAGGGAAAAATGAATGAGCTTCACATGCAATAAAGGACTTTCCAACTGGAAGGAGTCACCATTTTACAGTCCTGAATGAGACTTCACTGTGAGTTAAGAACCCAAATGCTCTCAGTAGAATGACTAATAGTGGGAAAATCTGGAAAACCTAGCCACTCAATAGCACTTGGAGGCACACTAAATTTTTCAAAAAAAGTAGGATCCTATGGTTGGTTTATTTGTAGAAGAAATAAGTTGACTCTATCGAGTTACAGACTGCATAGCAACAAATAAATCAGCATTGCTTGAAATTAAGCCCAATATTGCAAGTACCTTTAAAATGGAGAATATTCTCCAAGCAATGACAGTGTTAAATGATTTCGAGGTAAACTGTATTTTAAGTGATTACCAAAAATCTTCCAAAATCTACCCAGAAGAGCAAAGTCTGGGGAAAACTTATTAGAGTTGCAAGAATATTTCAACACCACAATGGTGGCCTCCCATGGCTCAGATCTTCCATGTAGCTCATAGTCCATGACAGAGACAAGAATATAGAGATCTTACGACTTAGGACTATCTGATATCAGCTACTGCTCTCACTTTTGGCTCTTGGACACCTTGAAGCTGATCTGATTTACTTATGGACATTGTGCCCGAGAGTTCCTTATAAATAGATAGTTATTTTCTTAATCTTAAAAGGGCTAGTTGTTTTTATTGTGGTAAAATATATCTAATATAAAATGTATCATTGCTCAGCCAGTGTGGCTCAGTGGTTGAGTGTCAATGTATAAACTAGGAAGTCATGGTTCGATTCCCTGTCAGAGGGTCAGGGCACATGCCCGGGTTGCGGGCTCAATCCCCAACAGAAGGTGTGCAGCAGCTAGCTGATCAATGATTCTCTGTCATCACTGATGTTTCTCTCTCTTCCTCTCTGAAATCAATAAAAATATCTTTAAACTGTGCCATTTTAACTATTTTTAAGTGTGGGATTCAGTGGCAGTAAGTATATTCACCATGTTGTGTTATTAACACCATTATCTATTCCCAGAATGTTATTGTCATCCCAAACACAAACTCTGGAGCCACAAAACAGTAGCTCCCCATTCCTCCTTTCCCCAACCCCTCTTCCCTCTGTTTTACTCTCTCTATGAATTTGCCTATCCTAGATAACTCCTGTAAGCACAAAAAGTTAGAAGTTGAACTCACTTTTCAATGCTTCCTTATTCGCCAACATCACACATAGGTTATTAACATCACACACAGGTTGCTAGGTCCTGTACATTCTCTCCTGCTCCTTACACTATGCTAATTCTGAGCTAACTATCTTGCATTTGGGTTCTTTTATTTATGCCTGTCCACTGGCATTGGCATAGCCATTGTTATTGGCATGACCTCCTTGTCTGCGTCTCCCACTGAGAGCTTTCATACATTTCTGCCTTAGGCTTAAACAAGGAGTGAGAACCCAGCTTCATCCCACGAAGCCCTATGCCACCCTCTCTTCTCTCATTTCCTCAGCTACATGTTCACTTACACAAGGTAGCACTTAATTTTTAAATTAGTCCACAGTCTCCTCAATTCCAGACTCAGCCCCCTTTCACACTGGAGAAATTACATACTATTTGTAGGCATGTGTCCGCCATGTGCCTAGCAATCTTTAGCACACAGACAGTAGACAACAAATACTTGTTGCATGATTGATTCAGCCACAGCTGGCCTGAAGCGTATCTCCTTACAGTCAATGAAATAAAGGGCTTGCTAAGCAAATTAATACCGTACACTGAGAGAGTTTGGCCTACTTTAATGTGAAAATCAACACACTATTTTAAGCAGCACTTCCGAGGCTGCTTCCATTCAAAGAATCAATGTGGTGATTGTGATCATTGTCTGTCTGGTAAAGCATGAACAAGATCCACCAAGATCACCATCTTTACCAGTAACAGCCCTGTTGTTACTCCATGTGAGTAACTATATTTTAGCTATGACTTCCTCTCTCCCATATATTTTAAGAACAAAATCTAGAGAAATGAGTCCTTGCACAGCTTACTTCAGCATGCACACACAGGCTTTTGCTTTGTTATTTTTAAAAAACATAAAAGCAACAGTCATGCCCTGCCACAGTGGCACAGGTGGTTGAGCATCATCCTGAGCACTGAAAGGCTGCAGGTTTGATTTCTGCTCAGGGCATATACAGGGATTGTGGGTTTGATTCCCGGAGGTGAGGACTTTTTTTTAAAGTCACATTTCAGGAAGAGTCTTAGAACTTGTCCTTGTCAGGAATATTAGCTATCTTTAAAGGAGTTGTTTTATCCTTGTCAGGAATATTAGCTATCTTTAAAGGAGTTGTTTTATCCTTGTCAGGAATATTAGCTATCTTTAAAGGAGTTCGAAATCTGGAGGGCACAATGGACTTTTGTGGGAAGAGCCCCTCACTCAATCCTGCTGCATTTCTTACAACTTCTCTTTGGGCCTTCTTCACTGCTCTTGGCACCTGAATACAAACACAGATTTTAAAAATCTCTAAAAATCAGAGCTCCAGGAATTTGCAAAGCACTATGGGGTCTAGCAATACCCTCAAAAAGCCTGGGAATGCTAAAGGGATCCCCATATTTCAATTGCAGTTACATACTTTCCTCCTCCTGACAGTGTCTCTCTCTCTAATAAACATGAACAGCTTACACCAACATTCTTTCACACCAAGTGAATGAAGGAAAAGTATTCACAACTATGGATTCCAACAACCTTTGCCACAAATTGCAAACATTTCTGTGTGAGTCATTGAGACCCTTCTCCCTAGTTCCTGCTGCTGCTATTGATACACTAAAAATAACAAAGGGGTCAGAGGGTCTTAGGTCCTTGGGCAAACTAACTGGCATACTTGCTCTCTATCAGGAGTGGGGGACAGGATCAGAAATAGATATGCAGAAGGTACGATTCATTCCATAAAAATAACTTAACATTTTACAAAAATAGTTTATAACTTTTAAACTTTAAATTATTAACTGCTACTGACCAGTGTTCCTTCCCTCCACCTCTGACCACAGTGGTTCATTTAAGAGTCACATTCCTCATTCCACAGTCGCTTACTGTCCCTGGACAACAATGTGAGGGGTGGGCGGAGTGGGCCTTGGAAAGGTCAGCAGGGGACAGACGGTTATTGTTCTCAGATACATAACAAGAAGCTCTGTAGGATTTTAAGGGAAGTGAGGAAATCAATTGATCTTTAAAAATCTAATCTCGCTGCTCAAGGTGTATGCCTTGGGCCACTAGTTTGTATGATGGTGGCTTTGCCTAAGATAAGGGTCACACAACGCAACGAAAATTTGGAAAGAAGGAGAAGTTGCTTTGAAAATCACATCCATGCTATCCCACACATAAACAGGTACAAATACATCTTTGAGGGCGGGGCTTGTCCTGTTTACCACTGTAAACACTGTGCTGGACAGAGAGCCTAACACACAGTAGGTACGCCTGAGTATTTATGAATTGAATCCAAACAGCCAAAAAAACAAATGTAAGAGAGAACTGCTATACAATGACAAGTAAGTCTTCACTGCGGTAAATTTATTCTGAAGAAAGTAAGGTTTTCAGCTTCCTTTAATCATTGTATATCTCTTCCAAGACTTGCCAGAATTGTAAAATTACTTGCATTGTTCACTTATGTGACTCTCTCCCCTATTGGAATAAGACTTCCAGAAGAGTGAGGACTATACCTATTCACCTCCCTGGACACTAAGCACAGTGCTTTGCACATAGTAGGTACAAAATTGGATGCACTGAAGTGTAACTGTGGTCTACATTCTCCTCTAATAAAGCATGCAGAAGTAACAGGGTCATCCACACAGATCAGGATTCCCCCCAACAAGAAGAAAGATACACAGATAATTATATGACTAGACACAACTTTAATTGTATGAAATGAACAGAAGTCACTGGATGAATCCTGAAAGGACAGTGATCTAACTATCCTCCCCACCCAACAGCAGCCAGTCCATACAGGTGCTCATTCTAGAAGCTCAGAACATGCACTGAGCATTTCCTAATGACTCCGGCTAACACTGCATGAGGTTAATACCGTTTTGTCCAGAGAGCTATATTTTACAGTGTTCTAGAAAAAAGAACAACATTATGAGGAAATGACATACAGGGGCAGGCAAAAGTAGGTTTACAGTTGCAATACAAATATTAATACAATAATTAATACATAGTGTACAAGAACAAATTCTACTTCATGTACTCACTACTGTAAAGCTACTTTTGCCTACCCTACATAACACTCAGTAAAGTGCTTTGCAGGTAGGAGACCCATGATACTTGATAGCCACTGTTGCACTTTTCAAGTGTTTTTTTACAAGTATTGTTAAAAATCACATGCCCTTTCATAAAATGATCCCCAGGGAGTTTTAGAATCAGAAATCAGAAGATAGATTAAATAAGGTACCAAAAGCAAAGAGGGAAGAAAATACAGATGTTACATATGGTTGTTATAGCAACTAAAAGCACACCCTGATCTCCCTCTCATTTTTCCCCGACCCTTCCGCATGATCCTGTTTTCAGATAAATATCCTCTGGTTTTTCTTTTAAGTTGTGCATCAGGATGAAAGTAAACTGTGGTCACCGTTTAGTAGCAAAGACCCTGAAGTCCTAGCACAAAAATAAAAAAAGGAAGCAAAAAAGAGCTGAAAGGAAACAATGACTTGAAATCAAAAAGGCAGAAGCCAACAATGTTTACACAAAATTTACAGGGGCATTTTCATCAAATCTTTTCATAGGAGTGGCTTGTGAACCCATCTGCAAGGGAAGGGACAAAGAATCCCGGCTTTTATTCATGCGAATGTCCTGTTGAAATCGTAAAAACCAAAGGAAATTACAGAAGAGAATACAAGCAATAAATCTTTTTTTTTGGACTCAAACTAGGGTTCCACATAGCCTGCAGTTAAAACAACATGCATCAAGTTCAGATTGCATGTTTCGAAGCAAAGCTTGAAAGCAGTAGGCTTTACCAGAGAAATTTGGGGCTGTAATTGTCAACATTGGGATCATATAAAACATACTTCAGCACCAGGCCGTGAGATCATACCATTGCAATTCTGAGAATCACAACTGTTGCCATGAGGAGGAGCCTTGGAGACCTGAGAGGTTGGATATAGATGACGAAACAAAGACTCAGAGAAGGGATGAGACTTGTTGAAATTCACAGCTGGTAAGTGACCAGCCCAATCTCTATATATAAAAGCCTAAGCAACCATTACGACCAAACGACTGGAACGACCAGTTGCTATAATGCGCACTGACCACCAGGAGCTGCCCCCTGGTGGTCGGTGTGCTCCCACAGCCAACCTCACGCGGCCGGCCAACCTCCCATGATCCCTCCCCCTGGCTGGCCAACCTCCCGCAGTCCCTCTTCCTATACCCTCCCATGCACGCATTTGTGCACCGGGCCTCTAGTTAATAATATCATAAAATGCTGAGATACAGCAGAAGCTGTTCTAGATGCTTCATATATGATCATTTAATCCTCACACCCACCTTTATTATTATGTCCATTTTCAACACATTAATGGAGACATGGGGAAGTTTAGCCCCATGGTCCAGGTTACCCAACTAGTAAATAGGAGTGTCAGGACTCAAGTCCAGGGCATCCAATCTCAGGGTTCATTTTCTCAGCTTCTTTGCAATACTACCACTACTTAGGAACCGGTGTCACTGAGCAAGCCACTCAGTCATTGTCCTCTTCTAGCACCCACATAGAAAAAGATGACAGGTCAAGTTTCTAGTAAAGTACTCTTATTCTCTTGGTCTTTCCATATATCCCACAACCCAACATACAATGACTGCCTCCCCATACTCCACCAAACCTCCCCTATTTGTCTTTCTCCCATTTGCAAAACAAATTTGGGAGGACGAATGGGTTCCATTTGGGAACAAAGTCCCTTCAAAACACCCAAACAGACAGGTTGTATACCACGGTCTAACCACCTGGCCTAATGAAAAACCATGCCCAGTGTTCCATTTTGGAAAGGAAGTGTTTTACCAATAGAAGAATCTGGGAGTTTGTGGTCACACTGCTCTCCAGAGAACCCCTAATTCTGGAGAAAGAGAGAGAGAGAGAGAGAGAGAGAGAGAGAGAGAGAGAGAGAGATCGGTTGCCTTCTGTATGTGCCCTGACCAGGAATCGAACCAGCAACATTTTGGTGCACAGGACACGATGCTCCAACCACCTGAGCCACTCTGGGCTTAAATATCATTTTTAAAAGTTAAGATCCCAAGGGCAATTTGATTGATTGTTCATGGATGCACTTCAGAATGCGCAGACACATCTTAAAATTTTAGAAGACTTGTCATTTAAGCCAAAGAACATATATTGAGCAACAAATATGTGCCAGATCCTGGAGAGTAGAAACCTTGGTGCCTCTACTTGCCCCCTGCTCTGTGCTGTCCTTCACTCCAGACTGGCCCCCATGAAGAGGCTGGACGAGATCTCATTGCTGCAGAGGGCAATCATCGGGGCAAAAGTTCTCCTTTCCTACACTTTTCTATTTTTCCTCCTTCTCTAGCCACACAAGATGCATCTTTGTGTGAGAGAGAAATTCCTCTGGTGCCAAACACACGAGGGTAAACAAAATCCATCTCCCTGGCAAAATTTCTCCAATCTAATTTGTGTAATTACCTATCTCCCTAATGATGTGCTTGTTTACAGATTAAAGCTATGAATCTCAGCACAGAAATAAGATTATATCTGATGAATTAAATTCCCATTTGCTTAAATAACCTGGATATTCTTCCTTTCATTAAAGAGAAATAAATTCCAAGTAGAAAGGAGGACATTTAAGTCACTGGTTTTGGAAAGACGCATACAAACACAATTTAAAAAATCAGAAACCAAGCTGGTAAGAAGCAGAGGGGCACTCTTATTTTTAGCCTTACTGATGGCAGATTAGCTTATTTGAAAAGTCTGTGTGGGAAAAGCCAAAACAAAACACAATTTCCATTATTGTTTATCCTCCTAAAATCTTTCCAAATGAAATAAGGACATTGCCACCTAGACCCTATGGTCTGGCTCTGAAATCAATTGGTGACTTAGCAGTGAACACCTAGCAAATCCTACGGGACCAAAGGTGAGGGGAAAGGAAGAGAGAGATGGAGAAAGAGAGAGAAAATGAAAGACAAAGGAAAGAAGAAAAAAAAAACAGAAAGTTGATCCTTAAAGGTAAGGTCAGGCCCTCATACAGTTATAAGTAGACTTAGACATTAGCGAAGCCTGTATACATTAGGCAGCTCCATCACAAATGATGCCTTTGATGCAATCCATACCCACAGAACAAAATGTAACCAATTCGTGTAGACTAGTCTTTTAACAGACCCTTCTTTCAACTATTTCTAATGATTGCAGTCCTTTCTGAGGAACCTAGAGTCAACAGGACATCATAATAATGGCCTGACATAAAGCTAATAATAATTCCTAGCAGGTATTCAATCTGCCATGAACCTAACAGAACACAAAGCCTTATGCACATTCTCTCATTTGCCTCTCAAAACACTCCTGTGGAGTGATCATAATGGACCCCATCATAATGGAATTTGAAGAAACTGAGGTCTCCAGTGTTTAGTTTGTTCAAGGTCACATGGCTGGTAAAAGGTGGAGAGAAGATGCAAACCCAGGTTTGTGGGTCTCTAGCGATTCTCTTCACCATTACATACCACTCCTCCACAGGAACAAAGGAAATGCCAAACCGACATTCAAGTTTAATTCAGCCACAAAACAATCTTAAACATGATCTCATAATCATATGATTTCCATTGGTATAACATTCAAAATATAAGTTATAGCGATGTTTATGTGAACATACACTAAACATCTAAAGCTTGGGCAAGCAAAATTTCTTTGCAAAATCTGTGAAGTTACGTTTACTACCACCATCACAATTCTCTCCTACATATCAAACCCAGAAACACAGGATTTCCAAGAAGCCTTTTAAAAAGTGTACCATGTTAAAAGTTGTGAAAATCCAAGCTTCTAATTTCATGATATATGCAGTTTTACTGTCAGCAATAATTTCACACTATCGTTTTTTTGTGGTTTCTTTGTGGTTGACTTTTAAGTGTTGAGTTTTCAAATAAATGAACACAGAGTTTTTATTATTGGACCATGTTGTCAAAGCTCTGAATGTACCCAGTGAATGCCTGTGATGTTATTTTTGAAGAGAAATGCATTCTGCAACCTGCTTTTAGAAAATCCTTCTAATATGAAAGGAAACACACACACACACACGCGCACACACACACACACACACACACTCCTGTCACTAATTGTTTTCAAGACATTCTCTCAAAAGGTCCTTCAGTATCCCAACATTTAACATACAAAGAACTTGATTTGCATTGGGCATTGTGTAAAATGCTTCACCTACATGATCTCTTAGTAACACTCAGATCAACTTGTTAGGTGGGTGCAATATTAGTTGCATTTTATGGGAGACATTAAGTGACCTACACAATGGTTCACAGCAAGGAAATGGCAGAACCAAGAATTGAAACCCGGTCTCTACCCACCACATTGCTCTCCCATGTTCTGAACACTTCATAAAAATCAAGGGCACCCACACCCTGAAATCCTTCACAACATATTTAGTTCAATTAATGTCGCCCACAGATTTCTCGTCTGTAAAATGAGGGCACTGCAGGCAATGACCTCAGAGATCTTTTTGCTTTGTCAGGGACCCAACAGTTAACAGTGCTCAATGACCAAAATCAGACTGATGGGAAAGCAAGGAATGACAGCATCCAGCAAAAGACCTAGGTGCACTCAAGCAGAGTGCAGAAGTATCTGGACTGAAACCACTTAGCCCTTGGGCTAAGTTTTATCTTGACCACTTTCCCAGAGATGGACAAGGAGGGGAGGGGCACAGGAATTATTTAACATGACTAATGAAAATCATGACTGTCTTCTCTAGGTAATAAACTTCAACGCTGTCTCCTGGGCCAATTGTTAGCACTGTTACTATTCCCCAAGTATGCAGTGTGCCCAAGGGGGGTTATTGGACTCTTTCTCAATAAGGTGGTGGTTCTATAAGGCAGACTTGCAGACTTGCTTTGGGGAAGTGCTCAGATCACTGACTCAAAGCAGCCCCCGTCTCATTATCACGTGATATAAAGAAGTGACTGTTATTGTTTCCTGTCTGCACGCATGCCCAAGCCCTAGGTAGTGTGGAGTGGTGACAAGCACCGGCAGATGGTTCCCCTGGGTTCCTAGTTACGGGCCTAATTGGGTCTATTTTAAAGTCTGGCTGTAGCCAAGAGGAGTCTTTGCCTTTGATCACGACTCCCCAGGTGCCTGGCTTCATGCTGAACACAGGAGTTTCCCCAGCACAGTCCCAGGGGCCCTGCACTGAGGGAGCCGTGCTGAGGCAGCACTGTCACTGTCTTTGGCACCGTCCCTCAACTTCCCTGTGTTCACCTTCAAAAAAAACCTGTGTTCATCTTCCTACAAAACAGCCTCATCTTTCCCCTGCCTTGCCGTGCTAAGGTAAACCGTGCTCGAAGACTTAAAACACTAAAAAAAACTCCTTCATTATTTGTTTTTATATATATTTATTTATTTCAGAGAGGAAGGGAGAGGGGATTAGAAACATCAATGATGAGAGAGAATCACTGATCAGCTGCCTTCTGCATGCCCTACACTGGGGATCGAGCCCACACCCAGGCTGGTGCCTTGACCGGGAATCCAACCTGTGGTATCCTGGTTTATAAGTCGATGCTCAACCACTGAACCACACCGACTGGGCAAAAGTACTCCTCCATTCTAAGGCGTGGGAAAAGATAGTGGAGGAGGAAAAGAGACTGAGCATCTTATGTTACCCTCCCCCAAACAACCTGACTGCTTTAGTCTTCCAAAGACTTCCCATTCAATTCTGGGGAAAGGGATCCTGGGTGAGTTCTCTCACTTGCTGTCTCCAGGGACCGTTCTCCATTGTGCTGTGATGTCTGATTGTAGCAGAGGTTTGGGTGGAGGGAATATATTAAACTGTGAGCCCTGGAGATAAGGATTCTAGGAAAGTTCCACAGGGGATTGATTTTATGAACCCTCCCGGGGACTGCGGTGGGAGGTTGGATTTTGTGGCCTGAAGAACCCACACTGTGAGGAACAGCTGAAACCACAAGAGTTGTTAACTCTCCTTCTGAGCAGAGTTAAATATTCAACTCTGCTCAGAAGGAGACATTTCAAATCACCTTCAGTAACTGACATTTCTCAAGCACTAGTGTGAGAAGGGCATGGCGGCCACAGGAAGACAGGCGTCATCTGTTCCTGAACGCTGCTTAAAATGAATTTGAATATTAAACACCAAATGTATGCTCATCAGCAGATTTACCCAGAGGCTGTATTTACATGCCATTTGTGCAGTGATCTCTATTACAATGTCTCGGCATGGTTCCAATCCAGGCTCTCTATCTTCATGAAGGCATCTCGGTCTTGAGCACTTCTGTCGAGTTCGCCTTAGATGCCATTTCAAGTCCTTCTCATGACTAGATCACAGGAAGGATCACATGTACAGGTTCACAGAGTGGAGAAACCTTTGTTATTGTCAGCCATTTTCATTTTGGAATGGAGGCAATTAGCCCAGGGAACGAACATAGCTAACAAGACTCTTTTGAGGTTCACAGGAAATGTGTGGTGGACATGGGGCAACACCAGACACCCTGACTTCTACACAGGCCTCCCTCTAGCTAGGTCCTGGCATTGCTGACACAATGGATGTGAAGCTTCCCACCACAAAAGGATGATGTATAAAACAGGTAAAAGGTATTGGTATTGATTACACACATCCTGTGACAGATGTGTGCAGTGACCCTGCCCTCTGTAGTGTCATCTTTTTTTAAAAATTTTTTTAAATTTATTTTTTAGAGAGATAGAGGAGAGGAGAGGAGGGGAGAGGACAGGAGGGGAGGGGAAGGAGGGGAAAGAAGGAGGGGGAGAGGGAGAGGGAGAGGGAGAGGGAGAGGGAGAGGGAGAGGGAGAGGGAGAGAGAGAGAGAGAGAGAGAGAGAGAGAGAGAGAGAGAGAGAGAGAAACATCAACGTGAGAGTAAGACATCCATTGGCTGCCTCCTGCACACTCCTACTAGGGATGCAGCCCACAACCCTGATTGGGACTTGAACCTGCAACCTTTCAGTGCCTGGGATGATGCCCAATTAACTGAGCTGCAGCATTCAGGGATGTAGTGTTATCTGAAAAGAGAATGTTTGAAAACAGCAATGCTGCATCATCCTCCACAGTCATGCACACAGCTGCTCACACAGTGTCTCACTGTAAGGCTCCCCAGATAGATGAATTCTACAAGTAGCTTTCTAACCAGACTCTCCTGCTCCAATATCTCACCCATCCAATTCATTGTTGCCATATTTTTTTTCTCCCAAACTGAAATGCTGATCATGTCACTCTCTCATACCCTCAGATTCGGCTTCGCTAGGTCCTGCACCATTTGCTAGTTTGCCTTTATATCCGCTTCCCCTCCTCCACCTCCTACTCTGTTTTTTTCACTTCCTTTCCTAGCTGCCCCTCCTGTGGCTTTGAGCTACCACTTGTGTCAGTCCTTCCATGTGGAGCATGTTGTATTCACTTCTGCACCTGAAAAATTCCATTTACCATGTATATTTACCAAGGACATTATATGCCACCTCTTCTTGGAAGTCTCGCTGATATCATCACCTCACCCCACCCCCATCTGGCCAGGTTCTCCTCCTGACAACTACCTGCAGAGTACACTTGCCAAATTGTATTTCAACTATTTATTTTTTCCCTCTTACACTGTAAGACACTTGAGAGGACTATTTTTTTTTCCCTAAGGAAATGAACATGCATTGGAAGCCTGCTATTTGACAAGTAATACTAGTAAAGAGCATTCAGAGACATTATCTTCTTTGATCGTCAGGACAGCTCTGTGAGGAAAGTTATCATTATCCCCATTTTACTGATGCTGAAATTAAGCTTAAATGACAAATTATCACACAGAAGAGTAGCTATTTGAACCCAGTTCTGCCTGATTGCAAAGCTCATACTCTTTCTCTACTCATATACATACTTACCTGTTGCAAGAATGAGTCAGAGAAGGCTTGAGGGAGAAAGTGGCATATGAGCAGGTGTCTTGATAGGTAGGGAGGTTTAAAGTGGGAGTAAGAATCACAAATCCATGCCTAGTATTGTCCTCATCTAAGGGTCTGGTGGGTTATTAAATGTACTGTCAAGAAATTTGTTTTTGTTTGTTTGAAAACCCAATTCTCAGGAGGTGGCAATTACCAATTACAGGGAAGAAACACTCCAAGTAGCCCTATTCTTGAGCTTCCTGGGAGTCTTTGGTCTTGGGTAACTGCCTTCTTCCTCATCACCCCTTTGCACACCCACACAAGGAATAAGTCCTGAGAGATGGACTATTTCTGTGTTCTCAGCCCTACTAGTAGTTAAACACATGGTAGGGTTTACTGATGCTACAAAAAAAGGCACAGTTAGTAAATAGAAAACAAAACCCTGGGGCACCACAGTCCACACTTTTCACTACCACTCTCTCCTTCTTGAGTATCTGAATGGTTAGCCACAGAGCTAGGCACATGTTATCATATAAAAGGTCATACTCATGTGGAACAATGCCTGAGTTTATTTCTCTGCCAGTCAAATAAAAGCCCATGGCCTTGTCCCAGTCTGCACTCAGCAGTGAGTGGCTGAGGCCCAAGGCAGGAGCCAAGTTCAGCACCATCTCATTGGGGACAGCTCCACCTGCTGAATTCCTGGATGTTCCTCTCCCCTCTTCAGCACCTTTTCCTCTAACCTGTGAAGGAGTGGTCATGATTTTTGAGAAATGATTGCATCCCAGAAGAGATAGGGAGGCATTTTGCATCCAGTCACTTGACAGCATTTTGTACAGAACTATAAGGATATACGTGTGACAGATATCCACTCCACCACTTAAAAAGGAAAAAAAGAAATGAGTATACCATGTCAGTATACCATGGCTTTCTGTAGTGCCTCTTTAAAAGAATTAAGCCATCAGGGTGCATGGTGTTATGTATTTAATTCATCTCCCTCTTAAGCAAGGTGGTAATAATCTCTATCTTCCTGTGGATGAAGGGGGAGGTGTGAAGACATTCTGATACCATCAGCAATATGATAAATACCAATGTGGACAGGAGGTGGTATTGGAATAGGAGCAAGCAATGAATAAAGCAGACTGTTTGGTAGAAAAAGCTTGGGAAAACCCATTAGGCATTTCCTGATGGTACAAGATACTGGAACTATCAGGAATAGTGAAGTGAAAGTCACTGAATTGAATCACCCAAAGAAGAAAATGAGGACATTGGAGAAAGGCCAGGGACCAGCAACTTCTGGGAAGGAAACATTAGGCCAGTCATCCCAGATGGACAGAGTATAGAAATGGTCTCATCTAAAGGATATAAAACCTATTTACTATCCTGGTTTTCTCTCTTCATTGCAGTCCAAATATTGCATTTTAAGAAACTGTCCAACACTAAATCACTGTGCAGGAAAATTAACCAGCATGCACCAAGTGTTGCATCAAAGAAAGAGAATAGCTTTTAACTAGAAACCCATGATTTTTTCAAGCAATTTAGCATAATTAAAATGTAGGCAGGACTAAAAATATGGAAGTCCATTATAAACATAAATAAGTTGACTATAGGGTATTTTCAATAATAAATCAAGGTCAGAGAATTCAAATGTGTTCTGATGGAATTAAAACATCTTTACTAGAAAGGCTCCTTTTCCAATGAAGAGGAGAAACTATTGCAAAAAGGAAGGACCCCAGATCCTTTGGTAAACAACTGTCATCAGGCTCTATTTTTAATTCAGTGCTATACCTATTATGGGATTTGAAAAAGTTTTACCATTTTTTTATTCACACATAAAATGTGTGCTTAACCATACAACTGAGACAAGCATTTGGTTTTCCTAGAAGCAATCCTATAGTTTTATTATCACCTTATATAATAGAATTTGCCTCAACATTTGAAAACAAAGCAGAGACATTGAATGAGATTTCCAGCTACAGGCTTTTGTATCATCAGACAAATATAGAGAAAGAAGCAGAGATATGTGCATGTGTAAATGTCCTTCACACACACCCACACACAAACATTAATTTGCCCAATGTTCATGATAAATTGAATCTTCCATATTTATACCTCTTTAGATAGATATTTCTGAGAATCTATAGAGATATACATTGTACATTAGTTTTACCATGACGACCTGCACTCTACCTGTTGCATAACAATGCTCATATTATTAAAAGGTGTTTCCCAAAATTTTTTCAATTAATCCCTAAGAAATAAGTAAGCTTTTTTTAAGCTTTTGAAAGGTTTCTCCCTCTCAAGAAAATGTCATGATCATAACCTTTCAAATCCTATGAAGAATCAGTGGATGAGCCAGCAAGCTCTAAGCTCATGGAGGACTAGGACTATTAGTGATTTTGATCATGAATAAATTCCAGTGTCTGGCATTCACCCAACATGTATTAGGCACTCGATAAATAACAGTGGAATACATGAACAACTTAGGCTACTTGAATGTGTCAGAGTGTTCTAAATGCCGATGAATATAAAGGCTAAAGATTGAGCTTTTTAGACTGCAATTCTGCAACTGTCTGGATTTAAATCCCCATTATATCTTCTTCTATCACTGTGGCTTTGAGTGAGTTACTTACCCACTAATTTAAAAAATATTTTTATACATTTTTATTTTTCAGTTATACTTAACAGACAATATTATATTACTTTAGTTGTATAACATAGTGGTTAGACATTTATGTAACTCATGAAGTGATCACCCTAATAATTCTAATACCCACCTGACACTATACATAGTTATAATATTGACTATATTCCCTATGCTGTACTTTACATCCTTGTAACTATTTTTGCAACTGGTATTACGTACATCTTAATCCCTTCCTCTTTTTTACCTATCTATTCATTCCCCTTCTATATGATAACCATCAAATTGCTCTCTGTACCTGTAAGTTTTCATTTTGTTCACTTATTTTGTTTTGTCTTTCTTTGTCTGACTTATTTCACTTAGCATAATATCCTCTGGGTCCATCCACATTGTCTGAAATGGAGAAATTCCATTCCTTTTATGGCCAAGTAATATTCCATTGGATATATACCACATCTTCTTTATACATTCACCTACAGGTGGGCACTTAGGTTGCATCCATATTTTGTCTATTGTAAATAATGGTCCAAAGAACATAGGAGTGCATATATTTTCAAATTAGTGTTTTGGGTTTCTTCTTACAAATACACAGAAATGGAACTGCTGGGTCACATGTTAGTTCTATTTTTAATTTTCTGAGGAATCTCCATACTGTTTTTTTTACAGTGGCTGTAAAATTTGGGATCCCATCAACAGTGCACAAACCATCATTGTGGTTTTAATTTGCTTTTCCTTAATGATTAGTAACGTTGAGAATTTTTTCATGTGTCTATTGGCCATCTGTATGTTGGGAGTATCCCATTACCTGATATCAAACTATACTACAAGACCATAGTAATGAAAACAGCATGGTACTGGCATAAAAACTGATACATAGGTCAATGGAACAAAATAGAGAAACCAGAAATAAACTCACACCTACATGGTCTATGACAAAGGTGGCAGAAACATACAATGGGGTAAAGTCAGTCTCCCCAATAAATGGTGTTGGGAAAACTAGACAGACACATGCAAAAGAATAAAACTGGATCACTTTCTTACACAACATACAAAAACAAACTAAAATAGATTAAATATTTAAATATAAGACCCCAAATCATGAAACTCATAGAAGAAAACATAGGCAATACTAGTAAACTCTGACATAGCTCTTAGTAATGTTTTTTGGATATGTCTCCTCGGGCAAGGGAAACAAAAGAAAAAAATAAACAAATGGGCATACATCAAACAAAAAAGTTTTTGGACAGTGAATGAAACCATCAACAAAACAAAAAGGCAATCTACTGAATGAGAGAAGATATTCACCAATGATGCATCTGACAAGGGGTTAATATCCAAAGAATAGAAGAACTCATAATAATTAAAACCAAAATTTTTATTTAAAAAATGGGCAGAGGGCCTGAATAAAAATTTAACCACCCATTTTTAAGCTCCTTATTTCTGAAATGGGAATAAAGACAGTCTTACTTCATATTGTTTGCCAATGTGTATATTAACAAAAATATTACCTGGCATATTATAAACAGCAGGTAAGTGTTAGTTATTATTATATTAACTTTAACCTGAGCCTTCAATAAATAACAGTCCTTACCCATCTTTAATTAAAACCCTACTATGTCCAAACACACTTGGAAAACCCAGCAACTCTGATGTTACCCTTTCAGGTAAATGTGCCTGAAGGAACACGTAGGTTAAACCCACAGTTTTCTCCTTGTCCTGATACTCTCAGTTCGGTCCCTTATCACAATGCAATTTTATCTCTCACAGTGTAATATGGCCTCATCCTTTCTCAAATTTTCTGGCCCTGCTGGGACTTTAGTATCATGGGGGCTAGTATTCAGTCCAGCTCCTTAAATGAGGAGCATGAGGTTACTTTCTCCCTCAGGCCTGAGGCAACAATAGCCTCTACCAGCCAAAAAACTCATCCTGGCAGCTGGAACATCTCTCTCTCTCTCTCTCTCTCTCTCTCTCTCTCTCTCTCTCTCTCTCTCTCTCTCTCTCTCTCTTTCTCTCTCTTTTGGACCTATTTACCCTGAACTGTTTGAATGAGACATCCAGATAGTTTATACTTCAGTGTTCTGATTTGTTAAAGTGTGGTTATTAAGCACCTCCTAAGTCCAAAAATTGGTACAGAAAACTCAATGAGATGGAGCCCTGTCCTCAAGGAGTTCACCATTAACTGGAATACAGACCAGATGGTGCTTAGTGCTCAGAGAGAGGCATAAAGAGAGTAGCCTGGCACATAAGATCTCACGTCATCCAGATTTAGATCTTTCTTCTTGGAAGTATTGGAGAAATCCTCGGAAAGAAGGTGATACCCAAGTGAGGACTTAAAGAATGAAATGGGTTTAACTGGGGAGAGATGTGGCTTATTAAGTCTCTAAGCAGAGGAAGTAGATGAGCAAAGGGACAGGAAAAGGGAATGAAAGGTCCACATTGTGCCTGGGAATTTGCAGTGGACAGGAATATGTATGTCCGTGAGGCAAGCAAGCCCAGCTCAAAGGACCACCCTAAAGGTCGCATGTGGAGGACAACTGTAGCATCTTCAAGGTGCCCCACTGCTTACATTCTCTCCAATTCCCCAAATCAGGGATGGGCAAACCTTTTCCGTAAAGAATCAGAGGATAAATATTTTTTAGATGCTGTGAGCCATACAGTCTCTGTCACAACTACTCAACTTCGTCATTTCTACAAGAAAGCAGCCATAGACAATATGGAAATGAATGAGGGCCTGTGTTCCAATAAAACTTTATATCAAATAATTTTCAGGTGCCACAACCTAGCAGTCTTCTTTTTATTTTCCTCAGCCATTTAAAAAGGTAAAGGCCATTCTTCACGTATGGGCCACATAACAACAGGTGGTCGGCCAGTTCTGGTCCCTGGGCTGTCGTTTGCTAACCCCTCTGTCTCAAATAAACTACCTCAAACCCCAGCTGCAAGAGAAAGATACGTGACAGTCTTTCCCATAATGGGAAATGTAACCATTGCTTCTTTACAGATATTTCCAAGACCTACATTCGAGTAAGAGGTATTAGGGAACTTCAAAAGTTGGTGAGCTTTAAAGGCAAATAGAAATGTCTCCTTTTCCTTTCCCTAAGATTTTAATCTAAGAGAAATATATATTGAGCAGAGTCTCATACAGAGAAGGTCAAACCAGGGCTTAGGTAATTCAAAGAGAGCTTGTCTCAGCCCATTCAGGCTACTATAAGAAAATGCCATAGGCTGAGTGGCTTATAAACAACAGATATTTCTTTCTCAAATCTAAGATTAAGACACCGTAAGAGCCAGTGTCTGGTGAGAGGCCACTTCCTGGTACATAGATGACACATTCTTGCTGCGTGCTCACATAGCGGAAAAAGTAAGGGAGTTTCTTAGGTCACTTTTATAAGGGCACTAATACTATTCTTAAGGGCTTCATCCTCATGATCTCCTCCTGAAGTCCCTACCTCCTTACACCATCACTTTGCAGGGAGGTTTCAACCTATGAAGTGTAGTGTGGGACACAAACAATCAGACCATAGTAGAGCTCAGCCTATTCTTTGGAGATAGTCATTTATATGTCTCAGGGCATACTTATCATCAACATTCTTATATCATTTTTGTCTCAAAATGATAAAATTCCCAAGTCACTTAATTTACTATAGTAGCACTAAATGCTAGGCAAAAATCACTAAGTTATAATGCCTCAAAGCCAGATCTGGACCTGGTAACATCGTCTCAGACCACAGTCTGAGAGTCTGTGCATGGAAAGGGTGGAACGCAAAGGCCCTGGAAGTGTCTCTTCAACCACTCTTGGGCTGGGGCGCCAGTTCTGACAGCACACACTTCCTCTATCTGTAGCTACGCCTTTCCTCGGGGCATAACTATGTAAGTAACACTGGTGAGGAAAACATTCTTCTATTTTCTCCCTGAATGATCATACCACAGTCTTAAAGTGGTGACCATATAACTCACCCTAATGCACCCAGTCCCCCACATTGGTTTCAGAAAGCATGACCAAGAAAATGACATGAACACCAACTTTAACTCTAAAATCAGAAAAATGAAAAGTCCATCATTGTTTAATCAAATACTGATCTGAAGAGAGAAGATAGCAATGCATTAAAATTGTTCTGTGCAAGCACACATAGGTGTGTAAAGATTCAGGGGGAACAACTGTTCCCTCTGGAAAAATCATAATCCTATGGCCAGTTTCAGGCCAAGTGCTCAATGGGACATTTTAAACTGGGAAGTCTAATCTGATATTTAAACACACTATGAGACTTGGTTCCAAGTATCTTGGGCACTCAGATGATAAAGACAGTGTCATCCTACTCACAACTTGTTGACTGTGCTAACAACCTAAAATTAATCCAAGAGTCAAGAGGAGTTTTAAATGGGCAAGAGTGGCCTGTCCTTCTGCCCAGCCCTATTCTGTCTGTAAAACTCCTGATCTTGAATAAAGACACAATTTAAATAGCACTTCCCTTTAAAGAGTTGCCTCCCACTCTCAGGAAAAATTAGTTGTCTCCCACTCCCATAGCACTTTGCAGAAAACTCTGTTACAGCGATTATGCACTTATCTCACTAAATTGCAATTATCTGTTTTTGTGTCTGTCTATTTCCACCAGAATATGCACCCTCGAGGGTAAAGATCAGGTCTTACTCATCTTTATATTCTCAGAGTTCAGCACAGTGCTGACACAACAGCCACTTAAAACATGTTTTAGGATTTTTGTTATTAAAGAAATGCATGCCCGTGGTAAAAAATTCAAAACGGTTCAGAGGAGTAGAAAGGGAAAGGTTAAAAGTTGCCTTTCCACCACTCAGATCATTAGGCCCATTACCCACAGGAAATCACTCTTAAGAGATTCTTAAAAATGCATAAATACAATATTCCTCTCTTGCATCCCACACCCAGCTAACCCTCATATAGGACTCTCAAAGCTGTCTCCTACGTAAGGCCCACTGATTCTTATACAACTTGACACCGTGGGTGCAAAACCCCGAGGGCAAAAGGCCAGAGGAGGACTGTGGGTACAGCAGAAAGGGCACAGTCCGACTAGGAATCGGTTTTACTGGGCATTTCTTATGAGTTGATAACTAAAGACTTCTCTCCACTCACTGACAATTTTCCTCTCTTGTTTTCATCCGTCTCTTTCTGTGATTTATTGTGTCACTCCATGTCTTTCTTTGTCTCTCCATCTTCCTTTCTCTGTCTATGGTCTTTCTACCTCTTTGTCTCTCTTCTATTTTCCTCTCTCTTAATCCACTTCTGCTATTTCTGTCTCTGCCTATGTCAACCTCCCTCTCCCTATCTCTCTATTATTCTTTCTCTGTTTCCAACTCTCAGCTTCTGTTATCTCTGTCTCTTTCTCTTGGTTTCTTTGTCTCCTTCTCAAAGGTTGTCCTCCACTCAGCTCTCACATCAGTCAACACCCTTACCATAGCCTTACAACACTATCTAATATTACATGTAGTACATCTGTGTTTAAGTTGCTGTGAATGTATAGAAATGCACAAGGATGCACACATCTGCTGCCAGTTCTGTTAAGAGTATTCTCATTAGGCACACACTCTCACTCTCATGTACATATATGATGTAGGAATTGATATCAAGGGCAAGACAGAGACTTAGATTCAAATTGAAATCCATGCTCCTTTACTGGGAACTGAAAACGACCAGAATTTGCAGAAGGTGTACCCAGGTTGGAGAAGCTGCCTTCAGATCTCGCTGGAATTGCATCGGGAGGATGGTAAACAAAAGGCCTGGGGGGCCCCACTGCTGCACACCCCGAGGAGAGACAGAGTGGCCCTGCTGCTCTGCAGACAGCCTGGGTGTGGGCTCTCTCCAACCACAGTGATTAGAAGCAAGTCAGGCCACTTGAGTGTAGGCTGTGGGTCTACTGCCTGGAATTCAGTTCTAATGAGACCAAGTTCACTGACTCGCTTGTTCTTGTTTGTTTTGTTTTTCTCATTTTTCAAATAACATTTAAAAATAACTCCAGCAAAGCATGTTTATTGAGAAAAAACAACAGCAAGTCTATGGACCAAAAAAAAAAAAAAAATCACCTACAATTCCAACATTCATCATAATCACAGACATTGTGTTGCTTTCTTTTTGCAAAAGTGGAATTTAATAGCATATAGTAAAATTTTTAAAAGTATTGAGCCTCTATTACGTCCAGGTATACTTCTAGGGACTTGGAATATACAAGAAAGCAATTCAGACAAAACAAAACAAAAAAAAAAATACAAAACCGTGACATCATGGTGCTTACATTTGTACAATTTTTTAACCTCTTTCCCCCGCTCTGGCATTCTGCGGGAGGTTTCCCAATTCAACATATATATTTACAGAAGCAATATTTTAATGGTTGAACATTCTACAACACTCACACACAAGGCAATGGGTTATTTGTTTTATGAGAAAAGCCAATTTCCCCCCATGAAAATAGCAAATAAAAGAGCAAATATTTAGCAAGCAAGTTGTGATATAAATTAAGAAATATATATTTGGTCTTAGTCGTCTTTCTGGAACAGAGCTCCTAAAACCCTTGGTATTGCCTATGATAAAAGTGAACAGGGTTTCTTTTGTTATTTCTTTTGTTATGTTAATAAAGTGACTTTTTGGAATGTAAGTTAAGATGGGGACTGGTTATCAGGACAACCAACCATGTGATTGGAGGGTTGGAACTTTCAGTCCCACCCCCTGGACCTCCAGGAAGAGAGGGGCTGGGGGTTAAATTGATGGCCAATGGCCAGTGATTTAATCACTCATGACTATGTAATAAAGCCCCTGCAAGAATCTAAAAGGACAGGATGGACAGCTTCAGGGTTGGTGAGCACGTAGCAATTGGGGAAGAAGGGCATGGAAGCTCCTCGCCTCTTCCCCATCCTTGCCCTAGGCGCCTCTTCCATCTGGCCATGCCTGAGTTTTATTCTTTTATAATAACCTGATAATCTAGTAAGTAAAAGGTTTCTCTGAGTTCTGTGAGCAGCTCTAGTAAATTAATTAAACCCACGAAAGGGGTTTTGGGAACCTCCCCTCAACAGAGAATCCATCAGAAGCACGGAAGATGACCTGGGTTAGCAACTGGCCCCTGAAAGACTGTGCCCTCAACCTGTGGAATCTGAAGCTATCTCTGGGTAGATAGTGTCAGAATTGAGTTAAATTGCAGGATACCAGCTGGTGTCTGAGAATTGCTTGTTGGTGTGGGGGAACCCCCCAAAACTCGCCCCCCACACACTGGAAATTAGATCCAGAACTCTCTGAAAAGTATTATGTGCAAATAGCCAGAGATGATGAGAGAGATGCCAAAAAGAACAAGACAGGGTCCCAGCCCTCATTAGAAGAAAATGAAACTAGAATGAAAGACCATAAATGCAGAAATGGAAGCAATATCATGAGTAACATATTACACATATCTTTTAGCAGGCCATACTTGAACATTATAATTACTAGCATAAATATAAACAAAATAACAATAATAAAAACAATGATGATGACAGCTAGCCCTTTAAGCATATTTATATTTATTGTCTTTTTTAACCATCAAGAAACCTTACAAAGAGTATACCATTATAGTTCCCAGTTTACAGATGAGGGAACTAAGGCAACAAGTTATAAAGTTCATTGCCCAAGTTCACATATCTAGTAGATTCTTGAGTGGAAATTGAAACCAAGCACTAACATTATGTTGTATGTAAAATAATGCACTCTTGCAGCCACCTAAGACATGCCTTTCCCATGGTCCTTCAGATAGTCAGGAAAAATAATTGCCCAGAATATATTCAGGGATAGAAATGTCACTATGGCAGAAAGGCTTCATCTCCCTCTCCTTGGGGGACCATGCTGCTCCATGCAATCATATTTCCTCCTCCAAGGAGGCTTCCATGGCTCTTCACCATCGGGGCCATTGTTTTTATTGAGAAAATAACGCGGGGTGTGGGGCTTCCACCTTTATCTTGGGGAAATCAAGCACACTGACATGACATTGTGCAGACGATGGAAGGGGTTCATGAACACCAAAACTCACACAGGAACCTTAGGGGAAAGATTTTCACGTTTCCCTGTCCCTAGTCATCTCCCAGGAGTTTATAAAGCATACAGACTCCTAGTCCCCATCAGCAGACTAAAAGCAGGTCCCCTGAGGACACACTGTGAGAAGCGTGGCCCTAGGTGCCCAGTGACAGAGCCCATAGCTGCCCAGGTAAGAATTCCTCCAACAATTCAGCAAAATGCAAGTCAGGATAAACAGGGCTGCAGACAGGTCCGAAGCAGAATGACAACCAGGCCTGAAATAGCCTTTCTCCTCTTTAATGATTCGAATCAAGAGTGCATGTTGGGAGTGACAAATTATCACACAGGAGGAGTTGACATTTAAACCCAAGAGTGCATGCTGGAAGTGATGAATAAGGAGAAGACCTTTCACTTTTAACCACACCGCCCATCGGCCTTGGAGCAGAAGGATGATGACCCTACAATTTTGTGTCTCAATAGCCCTGCTGCTCTGGTTACAGGAAGATGACT
Organism: Eptesicus fuscus; assembly: GCF_027574615.1. Classification (NCBI taxonomy): domain Eukaryota; kingdom Metazoa; phylum Chordata; class Mammalia; order Chiroptera; family Vespertilionidae; genus Eptesicus; species Eptesicus fuscus. The sequence continues at coordinate 47,774,187 of NC_072489.1, forward strand.
GGAGGCATCAATCCATTGGCTCCAGGGCACAACATGATTAGGTGGTTGTCTGATAGCATGTTTCTTATTAGCACTTTCTTGAAAAACTGTACAAGTTGTCCACACTGTCACTCCAGGGTCATTAGCCAGCAGGGAGAAACCAAATAGCGTATCCCACACATCCTCCCGGGAGAACAAGAGAACCCTCATTAATAACCCCAGGTGTCCCACTCCTGGGGAAAGACAAAGGTTAAGGCTGGAGCAGCTTTTTACCAAGTAAAGTGTATCAGGTCAGTGACCTGAGATCGGGGCCACATGAGGGGGAAAGCCCTGAGCTGGGGTGCTCCTACCGAGTTCCCCTACCACACCCCGGCAGTGACCAGTGGATCAGAAAGATACTCTTTTAGAGGTACAACATGATCAAAAAGCAGCAGCTTTAGAACCAGAAAGGGCACAAATAAAATTCCAGCTCTGCCACCTTCTAGTGGGGTGACCTTGGGAAAGTTCCTAAGCCTGGACTTCCAGCGCTTTGGAGGAGGAATAGTAATACCTCAAGTTTGTAAGCCTGGTGTGAGGATGAAGTGAAATTATGTGGTGATGCTCTAGAATGTACTTCCAGGGAAGCTGTTTACTAAATGGGTGGTTATTTATGTTACTATTGCTAAGAGGGACTTCTCTTATAATCACAGTATCTTATCTGGCTACAGAGAACTAACCCTAGCATTCAACCAACTCTCCTTTGCTCCCTTCCCCCATTCCACTCCCAAAGACAGAAGAAATGGAAAAGGCCATAGCTCGTAACTCAATTACTAGTATAATCCTTGAGCAAATAAAATCCATTAGTATCAACAGAGACCACTTTAGTTGACTACCGCTGCTCAAACACTGATACTCTAGGTTCCCTTGACTGAGACAATACTTCAAGTTATGTTAAACGAGATTTCATCTGCATAAGACCATTAAAGAGGAAAAGGTGCTACTCCACTCTCCTCCCCCAATCCCTTGCTGCAATGAGCCGGGTCATAAGTAATCTGATCTCTGAAGTCCATTAGCTGTGGAACACATATGGTGGACCTGCCCCACCCCCTTTCCATCTGGTAATCACCATACTGTTGTCTATGTCAGATTCCATCTTTGTTTCCTGCCAGTGGCTTGATAGCTTTGTTCATCACAACTGAGTAGAGTGGGCACTTCTGAAGAGTAACCATGATGCCTCCATGAAGCCTGGCTTTACCTCATGGTGACCATGCCCTTGACCATGCTTCTTCGCTGCCATCCCTTTGGGCCACTTTGGCCACATTGTTTGACTGGTTTCCCCTCTGGGACACACAGATACATTTTCTATACTTTCTAGTCAGAGACATAGCACAGTAAATTGAGATGCACACAACTATCTATATATATAAAAGCCTAAATGAACAAACAACTGATCAACTGAATGACCGAATGACTGGTCAACTGGTCACTATGACATGCATTGACCACCAGGGGGCAGATGCTCAGTACAGGAGCTGTCCCCTGATGGTCAGTGCACTCCCACATGGGAGTGCTGCTCAGCTGACCCACGGATGCCAGACACTGAGCTCATGGCTGGCAAGCGCAGCTGCAGTGGTGCAAGCCTCTCCTGCCTCCATGGCCAAGCTGAGGGACCCCACAGGTGCATGAATGCGTGCACTGGGCCTCTAGTTTTACATAAGGGTAGTGACTTCACATAAGCTGGCAGGGAGTCAAATTAATTTACCCTCCCGCAATCTGGCCAGTAATATTTCTAACCAAGAACTTAAACAAAAGGAAGTCCTTTTGTAAAAAGTGTGTGTACACAATGTCAAGGTAAAAAAGAAACAATGGTGATTCCAGCTGAGATTTAATGTGCAAACAAATGCAGTCATGTCTTTAAGGCTTGGAATATACCCATACTCACTAGAACATGGATGTATATACTCTTTGCTTAAAGCAGTGATGGGCAACCTTTTGAGCTTGGTGTGTCAAACTTCGCCAAAAAACTGAGCATAACTCGGGTAGTGTGTCACTTTGAGGAAAAAACTAACTCCAAGACTCTAGTCGAAAATGTTTCATCCTCAGGAGCAGCAAATGTTTCATCCTCGGCATGCGGCCGCGTGTCATCAGAAATGGCTACGCGTGTCAGTGCTGACACGCGTGTCATAGGTTCGCCATCACTGGCTTAAAGCATATTTTAATAACTATTTCTAAGATTAAAACTTGATGCAGGCTCATCCCTGGCCCAGGCCCTGGTCAGGGCTCATGCAGGAGGCAAACAATCAATATGTCTCTCTCACATAAGTGTTTCTCTCTGTCTTTCCCTCTCTCTTCCACGCTTCATAAAAAAAAAAAAAAAAAAATCAATGGAAAAATCTCCCCGGGTGATGATTAACAACAACAACAACAGAAGATTAAAACTTGAGTTAAGCATAGTTTACATTTAACATAGGTTAATTTCCTAGATATAGATAGGAATTTTTATATCCCTACTCTCGACCTTTACACACACCAGCCATTCAGCTCAAAATATCCTTGTCTAATCTCCATCTCTTAATTAAAATCTTCTTTATGTTTTGGGGCTCAGTGGAAGCACCAGCTCTGCAATGAAGCCTGAAGACCACCCCATTCAGAAGACATCATCCTGCCCCTGAACTTCCACAGCATGTTACACCCTCAGAATACACTTTTTTTCTGCTGCCTCTTCACCAGATTCTTTAAGTCCAAGAGAGAAAGTTCTATGAGGGCAGGCATTATTTCTTTTCATCTTTGTGCATCACTCCACCTATGTCCCTGTTATCATTGGCTGACAAATATCAGGACTCAACACATATTTGCAAAATTAGAATGAAATAATTTGTGTAACCCACTTAGCATAATGCTGCCACACAGCCATATCTCTTTAAATGTAAGCAATTATTATTCTTTTAAATAATAAAATTCCATTAGCATTTGTACCCTAGTCTATGAGTTCCTGGGGTCCCTTCCAAAAAGGATGTAGATATAGTTTCCAGAGTCAATATTCATGTCAATTTACTCTAGAAAATCCAATTAAATATTTTAATGGAAGTTTACTTTCTAATTTCATATTAAGCAATTCTTTATCCAGAGATAGCAAGTTCCTTAATATAAAGGTACTAGAGGCCCGGTGCACAAAATTGATACATGGGAGGGTGGCGGGAAGGGTCCCTTCAGCCCAGCCTGCACCCTCTCCAATCCGGGACCCCTCGGGGGATGTCTGACTGCCTGTCTTACAATCCTAGAACACTGGCTCCTAACCACTCACCTGCCTGCCTGATCGCCCCTAACTATCCCCCCCACCCCCCGCCAGCCAGATCACCCCTAACTGCCTCTGCCTGCCAGCCTGATCACCCCCAACTGCCCCCCATGCCGACCTGGTCACCCCACACAGCCTGCTGCTTGGTCGTTTGGTCACCCCTCACTAACCCCCCATGCCGGCCTGGTTACCACACGCAGCCTGCTGCTCGATCATTTGGTCACCCCTCACTAACTCCCCTGCCGGCCTGGTCACCCCACGCAGCCTGTTCGGTCGTCCGTTCAGTTGTGATGGTCACTTAGGCTTTTATTTAGATAGATGATGCAATAAACCCAATAAATAGTTTTGCTGCAAATTCACACTGAAATGAATACCTGTTTGGATCTCAAGTGACTAGATTTCCTATAAAGAGATATGTATATGAACCATAGGAAAAGGAAGAATCATCTATATAATAAAAGCTTAAGCGACTGTTATGGCGGATCGACCAGTCACTATGATGCACACTGACTACTAGGGGGCAGATGCTCAACACAGGAGCTGCCCCCTGGTAGTCAGTGCTCTCCCACAGGGAGAGCGCTGCTCAGTCAGAAGCTGGGCTCACAGCTGGCAAGTACAGCGGCGATGGCTAGAGCCTCTCCCACCTCCACAGCAGTGCTAAGGAGTAGCGAGCTGAGCAGTAAGGAGCAGCAAGCAGGAGGGAAGTAAGGAGCGAGGGGTCCCAGACTGCAAGAGGGCGCAGGCCGGGCTGAGGTATGCTCCCCCCTGCCCATGCACGAATTTCATGCACCGGGCCTCTAGTATGAAATAAAAGGCTTGCTTACTACATTTTACTTAAATGTAGTAAGTGCACAATCCCACAACCTGAACAAACTATTAAATTAAGTTTAACTTGTAAGGAATTTCAGTGGCACTCTAGTCTGTTAGTGCCATTTTATAAGGGACAAAATTAAGACCACGCCATTTTAACAGGCTGCTACTACATTAGTAATCTCTGCTATAGTCGCGACTATAATCCAGGATTTTTCATTCCCAGTAGAGAATTATTTCTATAACTAACATACAAACTAGTGTTTATTGAGCACTTACTATGTATCAGCCACTTAATATACAAGTCAAGTCTTCAGGGGGAAAAAAAAAAAGCTGCAGAAGATGTTCTCTCCCCATATTTTAGTTAAGGAAACTGAAGCTCAAAGAACTTAAGTGTCTTGCTCAAGGCAAAGCACTGGTAAGCAGGAGAGCTAGCATTCAAACGCAAATCTGTCTGCCATCCTCGTCACACCACAGTAACATTCATTAATAGCACAGAGCACTGATCAGAGAAGGGGATGGTGTGGGCTTCTTGAGAAAGCTAAAATCTTTTGTCATTTTACTTTTTTAAAAAGGTCCAAAAAAAAGAGAAAGAAATCTATGTCAAAATGTATAGTCAAATCAAGTGTTTATTTCTAACCTCTGTATAAAAGCAGGTATGTAATTAACTTAGAAAAGGAATCTGTTCCTGAAAAGAACACCAGATCTGATCGCTGAAGGAAGGCAAGCTACCTCGTGCTTAATGAATCACCGGTTGCAGATCCCATGTCTCACTAAAGATGAAGAGGTGGGTGGATAAGAGAACAACCAAACCACTACTTAAGGTAAAGAGTGTGATGTGACAGGCACATTTTACAGTCCCTGCTTTTCTACAAGTACCTGGAGCTTCCAGCTAAGACTATGCCTCCTCCACCACCATCTGAAATCCATCCAGGACAGGATTATTGACTCCAAAATGTCTGAATTTTTCTGTCCTACCTTAACGTCTTTTTTCCATTTTATGGACTTCTTTTTTTAAACTTATCTTTATTGTTGAAAGTATTACAAATGTCCCCTCCTTATCCCCGCCCCCCATTGACCCCTCCTACCTTAAGGTCTTTAAGACAAGCCATTCCATGGGGTTTTGGAGTCAGATCACTTTGGGTGTTGGTCCCTGGCTTTGCCAGGAGCCTTTTGTATCCTTTTGGCAGGTCCTTTAGCCTAAGGAAGCCTCAGTTTCCTCCTCTATGTAATGGGAATAACTTCTACTAATCACACGTTTTTGTCAAACTTAAGTGAGATGATGATGAAATAAAAAAGCATCTACCAAAAGGCCTGACCCGAGATGGGACTCAACTCAGTTTATTCACTAAGGGTGGATGGTAAATGCCAAGTCCTAGGACAACTGAAGCAAACAGGTATGTGGGAGTCAACCAGACTCTCATGATCGATGAGAAATGCAGCATTAAAGATTCCATAATGGCCAAATATGTCAAGTAAAAGCATCTGTTAACAAATCTTATAACACTGTTTCCAGTAAGGAGGGGACATGGCGGTGAATTGAAATATTTAAATTGACTCCAGCATAAATATATGAAAGAGATATTAACACTTGACACCCACCTATTACCTAACAAGGATTTTATAAGGATTCATGAGTGTGGCACTTTGAAATTTTTTGGAAATAAGGAATAAACACATGCCCCATCACACATACATGCATAGACAAATATATATATTTGAACGAAGTAAGGATACTGTATAAATTTAGATCAGGGCACAGCATGCCTGGGATGAGCAGGGTAGCAACAATATGTTCTTGCTTATGACACCGAGCTCATGACAAATGATTCATACCCAGCACCTTTCATGCCAGAAGATCCCCCCCCCCCCCCCCCCGCCAAGGTGTTCCACCAACTCTAGCAAACAGTTCCCATCAAGCTAGACTGCAGTGCAGAGGAATCACATCACACCCACGACGAGGCAAAACAGCCCTGTCTTTACCCAACTGTGCAAGTCCAACAGCTGGAGGGGGCGGGAAGGAGGTGAGAGAACTACCCAGAATTCCCCAGGAGCCTGACAGGCAGCCTATAATTACCATACATTTACACCTTCCATGCAGGTATTCTTGTCATCAGAAGCCCCACTTATAAAGGCTTTTAGCTAAAGGTGAGATGAGTTCCTAGGATGTGTATTGCCTGTGGCCCTGAATGCATTTGGTGGTGGTGGGGAGGGAGGGGGGCTATAGGGGAAGACAATTAAATATTTTAAAAAATGAGAGTCCCTATGTTCCCTTCAGGTTTAGGTTCATGGATTCTAGCTCTAGGGGGAAAGTGGTGAGAGGAGCGTTCCAAACAGGTGTACCGCACTTAGCAATCACACTACACTCTTACGTAAAACACAAACAGGAAGAACTCAAACTCAGGTCTCCACTGCTTTTTATGCCACGAAGTTGGGAGGGGTAGTTTCTTTCTGCCTTTCTTCCCTTGAAAAAAAATTTAAAAACTTTGTCTCACCTATGAATCTGGGCCAACTTTGTTTTGGAGGACCTAGATACAGCTATGTCTCTTCCTCTACCATCTGTACATACACACCAAAAAAAAAAAAAAAAAAAAAAAAAAACACCCCCCCCCCCCAAACCAATTAGTGTGCAAGCAGGCAGGAGTGAGAGGGCAGGGAGAAGGTGTCCTTACAAGAATAAGAGGCTTAAGAGAGTAGAAAACTCATTAGTTAACCTGAGTTATGTACTCAACCCTCTGACATATACCATCCTGAATGTTTCCTACATTGTCCTCAGACTTCCCTGCGTGTCTCCCATCCAAGTCCTGACCCTAATAAGCCCCGCTGGGCTTATAAGCACCATTAAAAAAAAAAAAAAAAGGCTGGCAATGCCTGGCACCATTTCTTAAGTGGAGTTTAAAATTTGCCAAAGATGTACTCTTCTTGTCTCACTCTTTCCAACATCTTTCAGGAGACGAACTAAAGGAGAGGTCTAATGGGTGAGTGATATTTTACAGCTTGAATTACATTAAAAGCCAGAAATATTTTGAATCCAAAGTCCTTTACTCCTTGATACAACAGATGTAATACGTTTGATGTGTTTAAAATCTCCCCTTAAAGCCAGAAGGTTTGAGCTAATCACTTAAAGCAGTGCGAAAGTTATTCAATTAGTTTAAGATTCAAGTTCAAACTGGGTGATTAATTTTAGTGGTTATGATAGGAAAGATATGATAGTGTAAGGTAAGGAATGAGGGCAAGGGTCTCCGGAGCTTGAACGAAAAGGATTCAGCTTCAATTACTGGATTAAACCAGTCCTGCAAACCATATGAAAACCACAGCCTCAGTCATGAAGGCTAAATTGTAGGGAATACCCTGCTGACGCTCCCAGAACAGAGACATCAATACGAAATGCTATTTATCATGATTTGCCTTAATACAATTTATATGTGTGTGCCCAAGGACTCCATAATGACAGGCTATTATTTAAAAACGTTCCCAACTTTCATTAAAAAGCTGACGATGAGCACAACTCACTAAATTGGCACGTCCCTGGGAAGGTTTCTGGCAATTACATCACAACTGAAAACATTTTGAAAGGTATCGGGCGCACAGACTGTGCATATTACAATTACTACAATCTCACTAACCGGATGGAAGATGAAACTTTGATTTATTTCTTTTCATTTTACTCATCCTTGCTTTTTATGAGCTTCTTGTCTGCTTAACGGCAGCCTAGAGAAGTTTCCACACTTTTACATCCTCTTCAGCTGTTACCATCAAAGCTGGCTCTTGACTATTTCAGCTCATGGAGGTTTCCAGGTGCAGCTCAAACGGGAACCGCTACCTCGGATTCCAGACAGGCAGGCTTTTCCAAAAATCGAAAACCTTCAGGGACTTGGCCAATACTCGTGGACTTTCACTCCCCCCAGTGTCAGCCTCCTGGAACCCCGCAACCCCTCTCCCCGCTTCATAAAGGGGGGCTACGTCTTCATTTGTGCTCTTCCCCAGAGGAGGTCAGGCAACCGGGAGAGAACAGGGAGTTGTTGTCGCTGGGATATGTCTGATCTTCCTGGGACTGGTTTTTGCCAAGAACACAACCACCCATTCACAGGCTGGAAAGCCCCAGCTCTCAAAACACACTGGCTGGTGCTGTGAGAAGATGCTGGGGAGTTCCCCTCCTGAAACTTGCACCCACGGGGTCCCCAGAAACAGACACCACCTTATCCATCCACTTCATTTCTCTTCCCTTGTTCGGGGGGGTAAGGGGGCCAAGGAGCTCTGCATAAAAATAAAATAAAATTTAAAAAACCTCAAAGTCCTATTGATCTTATTTGCGCTCATCCGTAAGTCTAGCAAGTAAAGGGAAAGTCACTTGAGGGATTGTCTGCCTGCCTGGAGAGTTAACCCTTTCACCACCACATGCAGAATACTTTACTGAAGCCCCTCTGGCTGGTCTTCAGATCCACACTACTACACCAATGAGGCCAGAGAAGCAGGGAACGGACTTGCCTGCTCTGTTTGAACCTTTGTTTGGGGCGTGGAGAGGACGCTGATGGTTGTGGTGGGAAGAAGCGGGGAGGGGGAGGGGGGAACTCCCAGCAGGTAACAGGAAAACATGAACTCCTGGGGCGGGGGAGAGGGGGGACCCGGCCAGACTTTAGTTTGCAGCATCTTTTCAGTCCAGAAACCCCATTCTCCAAACTCTCCATCACATCACACAGCCGACTTTAACCCTTTCTTTCTTTCGCCCTTTGCCCTCAGCCCCATTCTACTCACGCTGCTGTTGTGGCCGGACCAGTGGACCATCGCCTGGTTGTGTGCTGAGTCGCCCGTCAGGGCGAACGTGGTGCTGGTCAGTTTCAGCTCCTCCATCCGGAAGCGGGTGGCTTTGTCCGGGTCCCGCTCCGGAGTCCCGGGCTCCGGCTGCCCTCCGTCCCGCAGTACTCCTCGGGGGCTTCTACTCGAGCCCTCTCCTTGGTCCGCCTTCTCCCGCTCCGCTCCACTCCGTCTCCTCCGGCCGGAGCGTGGAGCGACCGCCGCGGGCGCCCCGGCGTCCCGGACCCGCTCCAGGGACAGCGCTCGGTCTCCGGGGGCCACCGAGAACAGGGGGCGCCCAAGGAGGGGCGGGGGCGTGGCAGGAGCCCTGCTCGGCGGCCCCTGGTGAAGGGAGCCCCCTGGGGTCGGAACCCAGCGTGGGCCCGAGCTGGGGTGCAGCTGGGGGCAGCAGGAGCCGCCGCCGCAGGCGCCCGGGGCGCAGAAGACCAGGAGCCCTGCGCCCGCGAAGAGCGCGCTCAGCCCGGCCGAGGAGCCGCCGGCGGCGCCAACTTTTCCCATCGCGGAGCGGAGAGCGGCGGAGAGGGTCCCGGAGCGGAGGCGGCGGCGCGGGCTCTCCGCGGGCCGGATGGGGAGACAGGCGCTCAAGACCCCAACTCCATCCAAGTTGGGCAGCGGCGGGGCGGGCGGAGGCGGCGCCGGGCAGGTGGCGGCCGCTCGCCCAGGCTGGGCTGGAGCCGAGCACGGGTTCGGACGGAGCGAGCCGCCGCCGCCGCCGCCACGCGGGGGTGGAGCCGAACTGAAGTCGCGGGCGGAGCGGGCGCTGGCGCGCGGGCGGGCGGGCGACGCGGGAGGGAGGGAGGGCGCTGCCGGGGCTCCGGGCGCCGCGTCCCGCTCGCGAGCTGCTCTGTGTGCGGGCGGCTGCGGGGACTGGATGCGCCAGCGACCCTCCCCTTGGGCGCACTGGCTCTGGCGCTGCCGCCGCCCGCTCCGCGCCGCCTCCCGCTCTGAGCCCGCGCGCCCGCAGGGCTCCTCTGTGAGTCCGCGCGCGCCTCCCGCGGGGGCGGCCAGCTCGGAGCTGGCGAAGTGGTCACGGTGTTAGGGACTATTCCCGTTTCACTGTTTCTATCGGTCTCTGTGGCTTTCTCCCCCCTCCCCACCCAGGTCTTCTCCACTTTAGAAAAGAGGGATAGCTGGGCTCCTGGATTTTCCCTTCCTAGTCTCCGTGCGCCGGCATCCTGACCTTACCGGGAGCAGAGTCTGTGTCCAGGCCCGGGGCAGAGTCCCGAAAGGCTACAGCGGAGAATGATGTAATTAAATGATGAGCGGGGGAGGGGGAGGATTCCCATCAATGATCACATTCAGATCCCTTTCCTGACCTCCAAAGGCCCTCCCTGCATGGGAACCCCATCTCCCTGCATGCTGTGGGCGTGCATCTCGGCTTTCCTAGGAGACTGCAAACTCACTGAGGACAGGAAGACCCAATGGTGAGCAAGTTGGGAGCAGTGACCAGTTTATGCTGTTTTTATCTTGAGGGCTTGACACAGTGCCCTACGTGGTAAGAAGTGTAAGTCATGAATCCAGTGGGTATGTATTGTGGGTTCATGTATTATAGATGTACTAGAGGCCCAGTGCATGATTGAATTATGCACGTTTGGGGGGGGGGGGGGGGAGCTGGGTGCCTGTCCGCTGGTGCACCAGCAGGGCGGAGGCTTCTGAAAGGCCTGGTGCCTGAGCCAACAGGCACCCAGCTCCCCCACTTTTGATGGTCAGTGGTGGGACGTGAGCTCACTGTCCCAGAGGCCACTTCTGTGCCGCAGCACAGCCATGGTGCAGACGCTGAGCTCGAGCCACCACTGGCGACAGGAGCTCAGCGTCCCGCCGGCCCAATCAGCCACCCCGGCCACCCTGAGTCCCGCGCCTCCTGGCCAATCGCGGGCATAGCGAAGGTACGGTCAATTTGCATATTTGTCTATTATTAGGTAGGATTATATGTATTTTAGATCTGTGTGGGATTAAATGCAGGAAAGGAGGCGTGGCGCTGTGTGTATATCCGGTCATTGGTGCCTAGCCCGGCGCTTCTAAAGGGCCCTCAGACTAGTGGCAATCTCTGGCTCTCCAAGGCTTTCCGTGAAGCGGTGGCATTAGAAGCCCTTTGAAATTCTTTCCATTCCTAAAATTATGCGATTGTATGATTATAATGTCTGCCCAGCCCAGCTCCCCTGCTACTGTTCAAAAGTTCAGATGAAGATTTATAGCAGGTGAATGGGCTTTGAAAATTACAAAGAATTTCTCAATCTCCAAGCCTTTTTCAGATAGAAAGTATGCTTCTAAGAGTTGAAATACCTTCACATTTCTTTGTAGTCTTCATGTGCCTACTAACACTTCCCCTCATAAGGCAACTATTACATTATTCAATGAAGACTTACTGACTGAATAAATGAATGCCACAGCAAAACAGTACAATTTCCCATTTCGAATTCGATTTTTGCCCATTTTCCCACTTGCAGAGGTAACCTTACTGAATTCTGAGTTTGCGATGGGACCAACTTGAAATGAACCGAGTGACAATTATTCTTTAGTTAATAATAACCCTTTTTTTTAATGCTTTCCAAGAGGAATTCCTCATAGCAATCCAACCCAGAGTTGTGTTACAAAAATTAATTTAAATTATTGCTCTTAGGACAAATCCCAGGAGGGGCAGGCTCCTTGCCTATAAATGCGTGTATTTAACAGGACAAACCAGGGTCCTCTTTGTCATTAGGGGAGACACACTCTGTGCTTCCTTCCAGAAGCGCCTTTAGTGCACACACCTGAGCCTTCCTGTGAAAGGAACCCTGCCTGGCAGGTGTGGCTTCTAGATGGGGAGGGGAGAGCCAGGGGTCCTCTCTTCTCCCCAAATTGCAAGTTTGTCAGAGCCCAGGACAGCTCTTTTCCTCTTTCCGAAAGGTTTTCAGAGCTTTGCACGATCATTTGCTTAATGCCTCCTTTCCAGTCTGGATACCTGCGTGAGAATTCCTCCAAGAGAGGAAAACCAGATTCAGGAATCAGAACCCAAGTAAGTTGCCATCCACATATAGGACTGGGACAAGTGAAATGGAAGAAAAGAAATCAGTGGATTAGAATTTTCTGGTCTTCATCTATCATTGCGAAATGTAGATTTCTTTTGGTTTCAAAATTAAGTTGTTCCTGAAGCCCTGGTACAAGTAGAGCAGATTTTTCCTCCCCAAAGTTGACAACTCCCATCTTTCAAAACACACCTATTACAATGGCCCCTTTAAAGTGAAAGCATTTCCGGTTCATTTGCTGAGAATTCATAGAAGGCAGACACTTTTTTACTGCCTGGTTTTAATTAGTAATTTGAGAAGCAGGTTACACAGATATGGATGAAATTGGCTCCACGTGTTGTATTGTGTTTTCTTTTAATAAATTCATTTTCCTATATTATGGCTCTGATCTCCATGACTTTCTGGTCAATAAGCAGAAAGGGAAAGTGCCAGAAATTTCCTAGACCATCCTCTTTTTCCAGAAGACTTGAAGAAATAGGTTAATTAGGGAGGAAAGTGGGGTAGTCTATTCAAAGTGTTTTTATTCCACCAACCCACTAGGCACCCTAATAGGTTTTATTAATACAATGCATTAAGCATGGGTCATTTATTAGGAAAATAGTTGATATCAAAGGCCAGTAAAGAACATGGATCTGTAATTCCAATAAGGAGTCTTTCATTGTGCATATGAAAAATAGGCCACCCCCGAGTCTAGTTACCACCCTTCATCACCCGGACTAGCAATAGAACCTCCTGACAGCTCTCTCTACTCCATAATTGCTGTCCTCCAACTTATCTCTACAACGGTCATCATCAAAGTGTGCGGGAAGAAAATAATGGCTTTATTGCCCAGCCAGTGTGGCTCAGTGGTTGAGCATCTAACTATGAATAAGGAGGTCACAGTTCGATTACCTATCAGGGTACATTCCCGGTCGTGGGCTCCATCCCCAGTGTGGGAGGCAGCCAATCAACGATTCTCTCTCATCATTGATGTTTCTATCCTCTCTCCCACTCCCTTCCTCTCTGAAATTAATAAAAAAGGAAAACAATGGCCTTATTAATACTTAATTACTGATTAACATTTATATATGTTGTGTGTCTCTGTGTGTTTTTTACAAACTTTACTTCAGCTGAGACCTATCATTGTATCATAAAATAACACTTTACAGATTACATTAAACTACTCAAAGTCATAAGACAAGTTAGTGTAAGAGACAAGGCTTCAATCTAGGTATCTTATTCCTAATATGTTTTTGACATTATGCAACACTATTTCTACTCCTAATCCAACTCATAGCAGATAACGTTTATTGATGATTTACTATGTGCCACGCACTATAATTAGAATCATTTTCAGTAATGTTGAGCAAGCAAATTTGGAAATAAGTAAGCAAGTTTGTTTAGGCTGAAGGGAAAATGTATTCTCCAATTAATATTTGCTTTTATTCAAAGTAGGGTGGAGAGGAATATTAGAGCGAGTGGTGTATTTGCTGCACACATACCCTTACTGCATGAACTACAGTAGCTGTCACGTTGGTTTTCCTTTTCCCCTTTTCCTTGTTCTCTCCACATCTGATGGACACTTTGGCCTTGGCTGCACTAAATCACATTATATGTCTCGTCAGTAGAACAATGTCTTTTAATAGCTCTCAAAATACTTGGTTCCCCTTGGATACCATTGAGACAGGGTGTCTTGCATTTCAGACCAATTTTGTGAAGAACCAAAGAAAGAAAATGCGAGAATAACATGCAGACTCTTCTCATGGCCTGCCAAAGGGGTGATGGAATCAAAACAAGACAAAACAAAACAAAAACTCCCCTTTAAAGTACTTTCAGGTATCAATAAATACTAGTCCAGTAATTGTACTTCTTTTCATACACCCAATATTTGTGGCTTTAAGAGAAGGGGTTAAACCCTCTTAACTGTGAAATAAGTCGAAGATTATCATCCTCACTCATAAGGATGTTGTAAAAGTTCATTCAATTTCATGCACCCCTTAGAGATAAGAATACTGCTTTGTATTTATGTAACTGCTATTTCATCAGACCTCTAAACAGTGTTTCCCCCCTCATTTAATAAATCTTGCAGCAGCTCCAAAAGATAGGTAGGGGGCAGATTTTGCCTGCATCTTACAGAATAAAAATGAAATTTATCTAAGGTCATAGAGTTAGAGAGAAAAAACTTGGAACTGAATTTTGTTGTCCTTTCCCCCCCTCCATTTAGTTCTAATCCACCCCCAATTTGTATCAATATGTATTGATTGTATTAAAATTCACATTATTAAATAATGTATTAAACATGAATTAAAATTCACATTATTAAATAATGTATAAATAGGTATTAAAATTCCACATTATTTTTTGTTTAGCTATTATGCATTGCTTATGCAATTATTTCAGGTTTCAAAAAATAGTTTGTATAATTCAAAAGGAAGAGAAGCATGAAGTAATATCACTGTCATTGTGTGAACTCATATATGCATATATTTTTCCCATTCAAAGAGTCATACTTAATGTGAAAGAGATAAAATGTACACTATGACTAAGTTTATTTAGAGACATATTATTAGACTTTTAAAAATACACCTTTAGCCCAGGCTGGTTTGGCTCAGTGGATAGAGCCTCAGCCTGAAGACTGAAGGGTGCCAGGTTCGATTTCGGTCAAGGGCACATGCTCGGATTGTGGGCTTGATCCTCAGTAGGGGGCATGCAGGATGTTTCTCTCCCTCCCTCTCCCTTCCTCTCTGAAATCAATAAAAGTATATTTTTAAAAATAAAATAAAAATAAACCTTGACCAAAGGTCTTAGACTGTATTTCAAATTTTCATTATAGTCTTAAAATGATCTGGAAACTATGAAAAGTAACTTTTATCATCTCTCTCTCTTGTCCTCTTCTAGTCCGTTCATCCAACATAAAAAGGCTTTCAGGTATAAATCCCAAAACCAACATCATAATCCTTTTTGATTCCGTTCTCCTTGAAAGTGCAAAGAGGAAGAAACACGCTGGGAGCACATTTCACTTCTGTTCTTTTGGGAGTCCTGTGCAGAGGCAAGAAGACAAAAGAAACAGAGAGCTAGCCCCCAAATTCCTGGAGGGCTGCTGAGATGACAACCAAAAGCCCCCAGATCACAAGAACTCTTGGTTATTTTTGTCTCTTTTCCAAAGAACTAATCCCAAAATGGACAAGGTTAATACGGAAGCCAAGTTCTGTAGATTTCTAGGGCATAACATTCCAGCTGAATACAACCCTATAACATGTTCAGCAGCTACTGAGAAGTAAGATCGTGGGGTGTTTTCTCTCAAAGAACAAGAGTAACTTGCAAAGAAAAGGCAGAAACAGCCCTAACTGGTTTGGCTCAGTGGATAGAGCGTCAGCCTGCGGACTGAAGGGTCCCAGGTTCGATTCTGGTCAAGAGCATGTACCTTGGTTGCTGGCACATCCCCAGTAGGGGGTGTGCAGGAGGCAGCTGATTGATGTTTCTCTCTCATCCATGTTTCTAACTCTCTCTCCCTCTCCCTTCCTCTCTGTAAAAAAGTCAATAAAATATATTTTAAAAAGAAGAAAAGGAAGAAACAAATCAAAGAATAACTAGCACCATTGGGCAGATATCTCCGACAGTATGTTAATCTCTGGTAGCAACACAGAAGTACACGGAGGAGGAAGGGAGGAGAAAAGATCAAAGTTTATTGTGTCTATCTGCCTCTGGTGCTTGGAGACAGTGCAGTGTGGGGCATAAATTACTCAACTTTGAAGCAAGATCCTAGTTTTAAATCCTGTATGTGCCATTCCACTAGCTGAACAATAGCAATGGACTTTCTGAAGTTCTGTTGCATGATCTGTAAATGTAAGTTACGTCACCTTCCTCGTGTGAGGCTGTTCTACAGGGCGCAGGGCAAATGCTCCCCACATGCCAGCTGTTTTTCAAGTTATTTCCACTTCAAGGTAACAACTGTTCTCCATGTGCTTCCCTACACTGAAGACAAGTAAATTCCATTCCTTTTAAAAAAAATTATAAGTTTATTTCCTTCTAGATACAACACAAAATTTAAAGACCACCATACTTCATAACATATAACAAGAAGATTAGAGGACGGGGGTTGGAACTCAGAAGCTGTGCTTTGGAAACAGATGGAAAGGATGGGATAAACTACTGAGTCTTGGTTCTTGTCAAAGAGGCTTCCTTGTGAAATCAGTGTACTTATAAAATTGTTCTTAGTTACTGTAGCTTTATAATAGATCTTGATATCTTGTGTGAAGTCTCCTACTTAGTTCTTTCAGATTGTGTTAGAATTACCTTGTTAATTAAAGGAGAGAGAGGGAGAGAGAAGAGAGAGAGAGAAATTCGGGTTTTTTAATGGGATTGCATTGTATCCATAAATCAATTAGGGAAAAAGTAACATCCTAAAAGAGTCCTCCAAATCGTTAATATATTATTTTCTTCATTCATTTACATTTTCTTTGAGTTCTTTTAGCAGTATTTATAAGTTTTCAGTGTCAAAGCCCTGCACATCTTTCAATAAATTATTTCCAGGTACTGGAGGTATTTGGTGGCATTGTGTATATAATCTCTTTACTAGAGGCCCAGTGCACGAAATCATGCACTGGGGAGGAGGGGTGTCCCTCAGCCCAGCCTGCACTCTCTCACAGTCCGAGAGCCCTCGAGGGATGTCCAACTGACACAGCGGCGGGAGAGGCTCCCCAGCTGTGAGCCTGGCTTCTGGCTAAGCTGCGCTACCCCTGTGGGAGTGCACTGACCACCAGGCGGCAGCTCTTACATTGATCGATTGCCCCCTGATGGTCAGTGTGCTTCATAGCAACCAGTCATTCCTCTGTTCAGTCAATTTGCATAGTAGGCTCTTTATATAGGATCTTAACTTTCAATTAAATGTTGATAGTATATTGAAATAAAATTAATTATTACATTAATTTTGTACCTAGTGGCTGTTTTTACTTATTAATTTTAATATTTCTTAGATTACTTTAGAATTTTTATGTTCCAGATCATATCATGTGCAAATTAAACTTCTATATCCTTTTTTCAAATATTTCTAATGTATACTTTATTGCTTTTGCTTTGGCTGGGAAGACAAATACAATATTGAATAGAAATGGTAGCATTGGGCGGCCTAATATGATTGTAGTGAGCTCAGGAAAAATAGAGTGAAAGGTTCCATTATTTCACTATGAAATATGTTGTTTATTGGGACTTTTGTTTGTGCAAATGATGCTATGGCATTAATACTTTTCTTTAATTTATAGTTGGCTGACATTTTATAAAGCAAAAAATAGGTTTTCATTTTATTACACACTTTTTCTGCATCTTTTGAAATGGCCACATATTTTTCTCCTTTGTTTTGATTATTGAATGTTAATCTAATCTTGCACTCCTGAAATAATTTCCCCTTGAATATAATCTATTATTTTATTGATGAATCTTATTTGCTTATAATTTATTTTGTGTTTTTTTTACAGTTACATTCATGATCTATCTTATTCTTTAATTTTCCTTATTCTTTAATTTTGCATTGCCATATTCAGATTTTGGAACCAAGGTTATGTTGGCTTCATAAAACAAATTAATGTGTTCCCATTTTCTCTATCTTTTGGGGGGATGTGTGTAAGACTGGGGTTAGCTTTTTCCCTAGGTATTTGGAGGAAATAACAGATGAAGGGATCTGGACTTAAATTTATAGGACAATTTTATTTACATACACAATTTATTTTATATATATGTTTTAGATGTAAATATAGACATGTATAAACTTTTACATTTCTTTTTGCATTAATTTTGGTACACTGTATTTTTCAAATAATATATACATTTAATCAGAATTTTTCAAATCTGTTCCAAAAATGTGTTTCTATTATTTACTTATACTAGTCTTATTGTTTTGCTACCTGTTATATTTATATTAATGTCCTCCTTTTGATTCCTGATATTGGTAATTTTTGTTTTCATTTATTTTTATATATTTACATACTTTGAA
This sequence comes from Eptesicus fuscus, assembly GCF_027574615.1. Taxonomy (NCBI): domain Eukaryota; kingdom Metazoa; phylum Chordata; class Mammalia; order Chiroptera; family Vespertilionidae; genus Eptesicus; species Eptesicus fuscus. The sequence continues at coordinate 47,792,038 of NC_072489.1, forward strand.
TATGTTATTAGGGTCAAATATATTTAGAATTTTCATATTATCCTTTAAAACCAATCCTTTTATAATTATGAAATGCTCCTATCAGTTTCTAGTATTATTTCTTTCCTTAAAATTGACTCTACATTTCTTAGATGGTTAGTAGTGACCCTGAGCATCTTTTCATATGTCTATTGGCCATCTGGGTGCCCTCTTTGGAGAAGTGTCTATTCAGGTCATATGCCCATTGTTAATAGATATTTTTATTGTTTCCTTGGTGTTAATTTTTATGAGTTCCTTATATATTTTGGATATTAACCCCTTATAAGGTGTTTAATTAGCAAATATCTTCTTCTATTCAGTAGATTGTCTTTTCATTTTATTGATGGCTTCCTCTGCTGTGCAAAAACTCTTCAGTTTGATGCAGTCCCATTTGTTTATTTTTTCTTTTACTTCATTGCCCAAGGAGACAGCCACAAAATATATATATATATATATATATATATATATATATATATATATATATATATATATATTACGAAGAGCAATGTCAAAGAGTTTACTGCTTATGTTTTCCTCTAGAATTTTATGGTTTTGAGTTCTTACATTAAAGTCTATTTTATTTTGAGTTTATTCTTGTATAGGTATAAAACAAGTGATCCAATATTATTCTTTTGCATGAGTCTGTCCAGTTTTCCCAATACCGTTTATTGAAGAGGCTTTCTTTATCCCATTGAATATTCTTGCTTCTTTTGTTGTAGATTAATTGATCATATAGGCATGAGTTTATTTCTGGGTTCTCTTCTGCTCCATTGCTTTATATGTCTATTTTTATGCAAATACCATGCTGTTTTAATTGCTAGAGCCTTGTAGTATACTTGGATATTAGGCAGTGTAAGAACTCCAACTTTGTTCTTCTTTCTCAGGAGCGTTATTTACAACTAGAGGCCCGGTGCATGAAATTTGTGCATGGGGGCAGGGGAGGGTGTCCCTCAGCCCAGCCTGCACCTTCTCCAATCTGGGACTGCTGGCTCCCAACTGCTTGCCTGCCTGCTTTCCTGATTGCCCCTAACTGCTTCTGCCTGCCAGCCTGATTAACCCCTAACCACTCCCATGCCAGCCTGAATGATTCCTAACTGCTCCCCTGCCAGCCTGTTTGCCCCCAACTTCCCTCCTCTGCCGGCCTGGTCACCCCTAACTGCCCTCCCCTGCAGGGTTGATTGCCTCCAACTGCCCTCCCTTGCAGGCCTGGTCCCTCTCAACTGCTCTCCCCTGCTGGCCATCTTGTGGTGGCCATCTTGTGTCCACATGGGGGCATGATCTTTGACCACATGAGGGCAGCCATATTGTGTGTTGGAGTGATGGTCAATCTACATATTACTGTTTTATTAGATAGGATAAAAGCCTGGTGCATGGGTGGGGGCCAGCTGGTTTGCCCTGAAGGGTGTCCAGGATAAGGGTGGGGGTTCCCTTTGGGCGTGGGGCAGCCTGAGTGAGGGGCCTGTGGTGGTTTGCAGACTAGCCACGCCCCCTGGCGACCCAAGCGGAGGCCCTGGTATCTGGAATTTATTTATCTTCTACAATTGAAACTTTGTAGCCTGGAGCGAAGCCAATCCTCCTGCTAGCTCTGTGGCCAGCAGCCACTTCTGTTGGGGTTTGTGTATCTCCTATAATTTAAACTTTGTAGCCTTAAGCGGAGGCCTGGGCCGGCCAGGGTGTGCGGAAAGCTTTGCTTCTTCCATTGCCAGGGGCAACCCTAGCCTCCCACTCTTTGCAGCTCCTTGGCTGCCGCCATTTCTGTTTGGATTTGTTTACCTTTTTTAACCTTTTGCACTCAGATGTTGAGTGTGACTTGACACGGTTAGCATTAGAATAAAGGAATCGAGAAAAAAGCAAGCGAGTGCAAAGGGTTAATTGAAATTTTTTAGCCTTGAGTGGAGGCCTAGGCCAGCAAGGGCAGGCAGAAAGCTTGGCTCCTCCATTGCCTGGGAAACCCAAGCCTCACTCCTGCTCTCTGTGGCTGTAGCCATCTTGGTTGGGTTTATTTGCATACTCGCTCTGATTGGCTGGTGGCGTGGCTGGTGGGTGTAGTGGAGTGATGTTAATTTGCATATTAATCTTTTATTAGGTAGGATAGCCAAGATATGGAAGCAATATTTTCCTATATACTGACTTTTTCTTTTGTCCTCTCCTCTCTTCTCTTAAGCCAATTCATTGAGTTTTGCATTTTAGTTGTTATATTTTTCATTTCTAAAATTTCCACTTGGTTTTTATTTGTATCTTTTATTTCTTTGCTATGCCTATGTATTTGCTGACATTTTCTATTTTTATATTTATTTTACATGTGTTCATAATTGATCATTGGGGTATTTTTAGATGGGAGCTTTAAAATTGCTGTTAGATAATTCTAACATTTTTGTCACATCTTGATGTTTGCATCTATTGCTTGTCTTTTTTCATTCAGATTGAGATCTTTCTGGTTCTTGGTATGGTGAGAGTTTTTATTGAAAACTGGACATGTGTGTCATTATGTTACGAGACTATGGCTCTTGTTTAAATTGGTGGTTTAGCTCCTTCTTCCAAATAGGAAAAGAGACATGCTGTTTCATAACTGCCAGATGGGAGAAAAATTTCAGGCTCCCCTCAGTCTTGTTAACACCCATAGGGTGTCTTCCTTGTTACTGGTGGGTGGCGTGGAAGTTCTGGTTCTTAACTTTGCCACACTGATACCTCACTGGCTGGGAGAGTATGAGTTCCTAGTACAGTTCTGTATAGTCTCTAATGACTTCTGAGAGGGGGAGCCTTGTTACCACTAGACAGTGGTGAAAGTCTTTGCTCTTCCCTGGACCTTCTGTCACCCCTCAGCAGGCTGAGGGAGGGACTCCTCATTACTTCAGTAGAGAAAGTCCAGGCTCCCTATAATGTCTTCATTATGGGGGAAAGAGTGTCTCATTACTGCCTGGTGAGATGAAAATCTTGGCTCCCTGTTCTGTCTTCTGACACCTAATGGAGGTAACTTACCTGCATAAGTGCTCTATGTCTTTGCCATCCCCTTGGATAACGAGGCTGTCTGAGATACATTCTTCCATGGTTCTACCTGAAGAATCAGAAGAGAAGCCCATGTGTGAAAGTATATTTCAGATCTCTTCTGTGTCTTAGATGCTACTAGTGGCCTGGTGCACAGATTCATGCATGTTGAAAAGAAGCGGGGCTGTGCTCCCTCCTCTATGGTTCCAGGGTGCATCACCCAAGAACCACCACAGCCAAGTCACCACAGCTTGGCAGTAAACCAGATTCAGGGCTGACAGTGTCCCAGCAACAATGTAACCCATGGCTGAAGGTGGAATCATGTGGCCCAGCAAGGAATGGGGCTCCCTCCTCTCTGGTTCCCAAGTGTGTCACCTGAGAACCACCGCTGAAACTGCAGCTCAGCAGCTCCTGCATTGAGTGTCTGCCCCCTGGTGGTTAGTGCATGTCATATGTACTGGACAGTCGGAAGTCACTTAGCCTTTTATATATATAGACTAGAGGCCCGGTGTATGAAATTTGTGCATGGGGGGTGGGGAAGAGGGAGGTCCTTCAGCCCGGCCTGCACCCTCTCCAATCTGGGACATCCCTCTTGAAATCCAGGACCGCTGGCTCCTATCTACTCACTCACCTGCCTGCCTGCCTGATTGCCCCTAACTGCCTCTGCTTGCCTGCCTGATAGCCCCTAACCACCTCTGCCTGCTGGCCTGATCACCCCTAACTGCTCCCCTGCCAGCCTGATTGCTCCTAACTGCCCTCCCCTGCCAGCCTGGTTGCCCCCAACTTCACTCCTCTGCCAGCCTGGTCACCCCAACTACCTCTGCCTTAACCCCTGCCACCATGGCTTCATCCAGAAGGACATCCAGATGTATGTCCAGAAGACGTCCGATCTAATGAGCATGTTACCCTTTTATTAGTATAGATTATCACATTAGCCTAAGCAAGTCACATGACTGAGCCCAAAATCAAGAGCACAAAAGCTCACTCTACCCTCTATGAGATAAAAGCAAGCCACACAACCAATCTAAGGCATCCAAAATTCTAATTAAGTAATGGAATCAGGATAGGTATAGGACCTCATGATTCCATGGTCTTTATTCATTCTTGATGCTATAGTTCCCTCTTTTGCCAGGTTTGGACAAGTATTGACCAGTATTTTCTCAAGGATTGCTTATGAATCTTCGTCTCCTCTGAGTTGCAATTAAAAGTGTGTTAAAACTGTTATGCTCTTTTCTTGTGCTTTCATCCTTTTTCTCTCTGAGCATTAAGCTACTTACATTAGTCTGACATAATTTTCAATTAAATAATATTTTGTTCTTCTATTACACTCTTTTATTGAATTCTTAGGTTCAAAACTACATTTTCGTTTTAGTTTTAGAATTTTTAATTGACTACTTTTTATAGCCCGCAGGATTCTTCTGGTGTTACTCATGTTTTCCTCTGTTTTTTAGAGCATATTAATTCTAATTATCCTCAAGTGTCTGTCTTTGTGAATCACCTGTGTATTGGTCAGTTCCTATTGTTTCTCTCTCTCTTTCTCTCTCTCAGTTTTTTAGTCTTGTTTGGCTCCATTCTTTGTACTTTTATTTGGATCTCAGATAAAATAAAAATATTTAGAGGCTGGACAATATCATCTTTATATAATAATTGTATAAACATTTCTTCTGAATTACAGATGGAACATACAAACTTTATCTGGCCCTGATTACCCATGGCAGGATGGGTAGATATGGGACACTGGAAACCCAAGCTCCTTGTTCTCACCCAAATAAATCTTATCACCAGACCTCATCCACCCTTGTGGGTCCCTGAAAGTGCCTTTTCCCATGACACCACAAGGCCCCACTTCCACCAGTAACAAGACCACGCTTGGAGAAACATTGTCTCAGAGAAACAATGCCTGATACATTGGGGTGATCTGTAGGTGTTTCCCGAATAGTTGAATAAATAGGTAGATTGATTAAAATATATAGAATCACTTGCAGTTTGGTAACCAAGTTTCCAACTAAACGTAGCACCAGGATCAGAAAGGATGGAAGGAAAAGTTACATTTTTTTTAAAAAAAATCTTATATAAGAATTTAAACTTAGGAATTTTTTCTATCTTCCCAATGTTAATTCCAAAGCAGTCCCAAAGCAGACGTACTCTGCCATTCTGCTGTCCCACAGTAGGGGCTCTCAGTCTGTGGTCCCCCAACCAGCAGTGATGCCTCACCTGGGAACTTGTTAGAAATGTAATTTTTTTTTCTCACCCAAGACTCACTGAATCAGAAAAAGAAAGTTTACAGACTTTCCAGGGGATCATAACACACATGGAACTTTGAGAACAGCTGCTCTACAATATTGATTTTAATAAGTTGGCAATGAATCACATGGAAAAGTTCATTAAAGGTGATGTTTCAACTAGGCGCCATAAACAATTCCAAAGTAACTTTCCAAATTAATATATGCAAATGTTCAAAGGAAATTATGTAAACTAGTACAACGCTTGGAACTTTCTGCGTGTGTGCGTGTGTGTGTGTGTGTGTGTGTGTGTGTGTGTATTCCCGAGAATACAGAAAATGTAATATATGATTTCTGTGATCAAAGATTACCAGTTTAACTCACAGCCATGAAGTCTGGATAGTGCTGGAAGGACTGTTTTGTGGCATTCTTGTAATAAGCGTGCACTCCAAGAATCGGTCAATACACAAGCTATGTATTGTATTGGGCCAGAAGAGGGCCATTGAGAGAATGATACCCAGACTGGAATCATGTTGGGTCCAGTCTAGTATTGCCACCAAAGAATTTCAGGAATAAGAGCTTCAGATCTCAGCAGCGAAAAACAGAGGAATAACCCCTGATGTCTAGGGGTTGCTCAAGTTAGGGCAAGCCTCCATTCACAACATAATGCCAGGCCACAAGATCAATAGATAGATGGGCCCAGTAAAGAAACTCCAGAGTCTTTGCCAGCATCCAAAGAGAAAAGATCACAACAACAACATCAAACAAAACAAAACAAAAAACAAAACAAAACAAAAAACAAAGCGAAAGGATCAGCTCTAAACAGTTGCCCAGAAAGCAGAAAAGTAGCTGATGAGACTACCATTTAAGCAAGATTACACTTTTCTATTCCACCCGCCCCTCACTCTGCTCTAGCTGTGTACGAGGCAGAAATTAACTAGCAAGATGGTGACGCCAGTGAAAGCACCCGGGAAAGACATAAAAATAAGTCAGCCATGCCACTCTCCAAGAGGTCCAGGCTTCTGTAGGCTGGGAAGGTGAGGGCATTCAATGTTAGTCAAATCCCAAGTTTGCATGAATACCTTAACATTCTAATTTTTGAATTAGAGTCAGTCTGATATGTATAGTGGCTTCAGGATATTTTAACCAAAAAAAAAAAGTGAGCAAAAGTATCATGGACTTGGAAGTTTTCAACCAGAGGGCACAGAAACATTATCAAAATTAAACACATGTTAGAAAGATGCTGAGAAACAAAAATAAAGTTGTGTTTTGATCATGTCAGGCACCATACTTGCTCAGCATACTGTTTACACATGGATCGAGCCTTAAACAATTTGGTTCAAGTACAAAAATTCTAAAAACACACAACTGAGCCAGCTTTGTGCATGTGAGGAGTATTCTACAGCAAGTCTACATGTGAACATATGTCCAGCTGCCCATAAAATCATTAACTGTGAATTTTATGGTTCAAATAGCTTATAAAGAAATGGGGCAATGTTATAGAGGAGTAATAAATATAGATTTTCCTGTTTTTGTTTTTCTTAAACTCTCTTAAAGTACTGGGTCTGCTCCTTTCTAGCGTGTAGAATAGAGTAAGCCACTAATTCTTCAGGCCTCAGTTTCCTCACCTGTGTAATAGAAGACTGGGGTGGATAATTTTAAATGTTGGCACTTACAACTCCATGATATCATTATAGAAACAAATTGTGTGAAATTTTCCTTTAGTTCAGGCTCTTGCCATTAGCTTGATGATCTTTAGCAAATTTCCGTATTTGTCTATGTTTCAGTGGCCTTACCCGAAGAGTTCCTGCCTTGTAGTCCTATGAGCTGGCTGTGCAGCTCCAAAGGATTTGGTAGAATAATGGTCTCCAGAGATGTCTACATTTTATCCTAATTCATGGAAACTGTGACAATATTAACATACTTGTACTTGGGAAGAGGGATTTTGCTAATGTGATTATGTTAAAGAACTAGAAATAAATAGGTTATCCAGGTCTGCCTAATCTAATCACAAAGGTCCTGAACATTAAAGAACAATTCCCATTAATTCCCATTGTGGTCAAAGGGAACAATGTCCCTGGCCAGTGGGGCTAAGTGGTTATTGTCGACCTATGAACCAGGAGCTCATGGTTTGATTCCCTGTCTGAACACAAGCCCAGGTTGTGGGCTCAGTCCCCAGTGTGGGGTGTGCAGGAGGCAGCCGATCAATGATTCTCTTTCATCATTGATGTTTCTATCTCCCTCTCTCTCTCCCTTCCTCTCTGAAATCAATAAAATATATTTTTTTACAAAATGGAGCAATGCTTTAAGCAATGGTGAAAGATATGCAGAGTTGCTGGCTTTAAAGATGGAGAATGAGAAACACTAGCCAAAGAATGTGGGTGGTCTCTAGAGCTAAAAATAGCAATAAACTTATTTTTCCCCTCAGAGACCCCGAAAGGAACACAACCATGCCAATGCCCCGATTTTAGTCTAGAGAGATCCATTTAGACTTCTGACCTCCAGATAACAAATTAGTATTGCTTAAGCTATTACATTTGTGGTAATTTGCAATGGCAACCACAGACAATGATTACAAGTGTGAATTTTTTTTTAAGTTCAACTCCCTATGCAAATACAGGCTCTGGTGGTGATAAAGATAGATATTCTAAAAGGATGCAAAATGAACATTGATTTAAAAAATATATACAAAAATGCCACCAAGAGTGGGGAAGGCATTCTAAAGGTTATCCAGCGAACCTCCTCCTTCCCCACAGCTCATTCTTCTTATCCAGATGGCACATTCTTTTCTTGAATATCTCATGCACAGAAATTCAGCAAATACTTAGTCACCAATTCCAGAATCTCACCATGTTTATTACTGCAAAATTCATTTCATCTTAATTAGGACAGATTTTTAAAAAGTACATAATTATTTTATTCTTAGTTGTGCTACCATAAAGAAAAACAAAGTTTCCTCTACACATTAATATGGGAAGCTATTCACACATTAAATAAGTTTTGGGCCAATGCCAACGTATATCTTTTAATTCTTGCTTTGAGGTACCATATGTGATTTGTTTTGATGTTGGGATTATTCAAATTATTCCGTTTGTGGTGATTATCAAGTGCCTCTTCTTTTAGAACCCACCGCTTCATACTCTGATGCTGGGCCTTGGGACTGGGCAAATTACATTTCTCTTTTGCCTTCAGCTTCCTGATGGGACCCACCACCAGGGGGAGCTAGAAGGAGTCTGTAAGGTAAGAATGACCAATGAACTTCTATTTGCTATTTGTGTTAATACAGAATCTGTTCAGCTGGGATGTTGTAGCTTGTTTTGGTATCAGGGTTAGTCCCATGCCCCAAAACTAGTGTCCTAGTGCCCCCTCTGAAATATCAGCACACCTTCCTTGGAGGTCTGAGTTCCATCTTTTTTTTTATTTATTAAATATATTTTATTGATTTTTTTTTTACAGAGAGGAAGGGATGGGATAGAGAGTTAGAAACATCAATGAGAGAGAAACATCAATCAGCTGCTTCCTGCGCACTCCCCACTGGGGATGTGCCCACAACCAAGGTACATGCCCTTGACCGAAATTGAACTTGGGACCCTTCAGTCCGCAGGCCAATGCTCTATCCACTGAGCCAAACCAGTTAGGGCCTGCGTTCCATCTTGATGGGCGTGCTTCTCTTGAAATTCTGAGAGAATCTCCATTGCAGGCACCTCCTCTGAAGGCTGAGTCTCAGCTCTGTGGGGCCCCGTCTTTCCTATCTTCTTCATTTTGTTCTCCCAGGTCTGAGGGGTGTTAAATGTTTCCTCAATCACTGGCTGCGTCATACCTTGGAAGTATGTTTTTGTTTTATTCAGTTTTCAAATATCTGGCTAACAATATACTATATGAAATTCTTTTTTTGTTAAAATAGGAGGTCTTGGTTTGCCTTCTGACTGGAACTTGACTAATATTTAAATGGAAATATGCTTGTGAACTTGACTTTGCTAATGGTTTCCTGACCATTTCTGACTCAGAAATCAAGGTAGGACAATGTTTCCAAAGAACAACATGGAATGATTCATTCAGTATTCATAGTATTTAAAAAGCCCAAAACCAACAAATAACAATATTGCATGTACAAAATTATGTCACTTAATATCTCTGATAATATATATATGTAATTTCATAACTCCCAAAGTCTCAGCTAGTTCATTCACATTATCATTTAATCCTGTTTTACTATAAAGTCCCTTTAAACTATTCCTAATCTGAACATTTGTTCTTCAGAATTTTGCCACAATTGGGTGTCCTTTCTCCCTTATATCTGTGACTTCAAATTCTTTGAGCAAAAAACAATAATATTTCATCATCTGAATTGTACCTGTGTAGCTTCCAGGCTAGAAAAACAAAATATAATTGTGAATGCATTTTTTTTTTATGGCTTTGGCCATCTTTCAGAAGGTCTTAGGTTTTATTCAGTGTCAGGATGTTTCAGATTTGGGGCTTGATAATGATGGTTGCTCATTGGCCAAAAAGAAAAAGGAAACAGAAAAAAAACTTAAAAATTAATTCCAGGTAGGATACCGGCTTATCTTTGTGGTATAATATTGCTAGAATTATTGTTTGTTTACTATTCGCCATACTATATGATCAATAAAATATGATGCTATGCATGGCTTTCTAGCTTTCAATTTGCCTCCCCCCCACCCACCCCCGGCATGATTCTCTTGTCTGGTTCTCATAGAAAGGAGATGGTACTGCCTATTGAAAGGCATGAAATCAGCAGAGATGTAGCATTTCTTAAGATCTTTCTTGCAGACTTGGGCCTCCAGGACAAGGAGGCAATTGTATTCACTTCTCTTTCCCTCCACCACTAAAGGTTCTGACAGTTATTTCTAGGACTGCACTCAAAAAATTCAGGAAATGTAATTATGACACTGGGGACCACCTGCTTCATGGAATTACCATTTTAAAGAGAAAAGTGTGAAATGAGACACAGTTTCCAAAAATAAATAAATTAATAAATAAATAAATCACAGATACTAAGACAGTCTCTTCCCCCCCCCCCGCCGCCCCCTCCATTTGCACTTTGAGAAATAAGGCGAATGATTTTGTAAAGTTTTCAAATGTTACTTTCAAGGAGGGGGCGGGGTACAGAAAAATGCAGATGGAAACAAATACCTAAGGAGTATAGTAGATCATTTTACACACTTCCACACACTTTTTTCTTATTCCATTTGTTGGAAGTATGTCTGACTGAAGAGCTTTCATTGCTTTAGCACAGTAAAGGAGAGCAAAAGGAGATAGGTGTGAACTTAAACTGGAGTTACTTAAACTGTGGAAATGTGCACCTTCTCTGACGGGTGGGGGATGGGGAGAATACACAAGCAAGGGATGATGGGAAATGCTCTCCACAGCATGCCATTGAGGACAATGGAGTTTGTTGGCTAAGTGATTTTAAGCTTTAGAGCTAGATAAAGGTTAGAATTTCAGTTAAAAGAAATCTAAATATGGTCCCTATGACATTTTTTTCCAGGTTATATTTTATTATGATGACAGTTTAAGACATTGATAAACAGATGTTAGGGGAAGCCCTTCCCTGTCCCAGGACAATTCCTCTCAGGTAAGAACCAACTTTTGTTGCACAGGTCAATTATGATAATAACTAGAGGCCCGGTGCATGAATTCATGCACTGGTGGCAGTCCATGTGGGGGGAGGGGTGGGCTGGCTGGGGCGAGGGGCCGCAGGTGTTCTGGTTGTTCCTTTGGTCAATTTACATATTACCCTTTTACTATATAGGATGGATTCTGTGCTAAAGAAAATGTTTAACTTTCTGCTCCTGAAATCCAAAAGGGGAAAAAAATCCTCTTGTTATAACTCTGATTTACTTCTCTGGAAGGTGAAGACTATAATAGTGGACAGATCAGCTTCCATTTAGCATAAAACACTTAGAACAGTTCTCTCCATACAGTGTATAGAAATATCCACATTTAAAAAAAGAGCCACAGATCCTAACTGGTTTGGCTCAGTGGATAGAGCGTCAGCCTGCAGACTGAAGGGTCCCGGGTTCCATTCTGGTCAAGGGCACAATGCCTGGGTTGTGGGCTCACTCCCCAATGGTGGGCATGTAGGAGCCAGCCAATCAATGATTCTCTCTCAACATTGATGTTTCTATCTCTCCCTCTTCCTTTTTCTCTGAAATCAATAAAAAAAATATATATTAAAAAAAAAAAAGAGGCACAGGACCTGGTATAGGAAAGAGATGTTCATTCCATCCTTGTTAATAGTTTGATTGATGTAGATAGTCTTTATTTTTCTCTGTCTTGTAAATTTTTAAAGTCTATATCGCAACCCCTTTATATTATCTCTTTATAGCAACTACTATTAAAGATTTTTTTTATACAGGCAGTAAAACACACAAGCAAACCAATAATTAACCAACAAATAAAATCAAGCCTTGCTCCTCTCAATCTGTCTCTGTTAGAAGAACAAAATAACTGCTAAAAAAATTTAAAAAGAAATCCCTTAAAATTGACATTCATTGTTATTTTGGCTATTTTAACACTTGGAATTGAAATAATTTCAGCTAAAAACCTTCTCCATCAAGAAGCCTGAATCCTTGACGAAACTGGTTTGGCTCAGTGGATAGAGCGTGGGTCTGCGGATTGAAGGGTTCCAGGTTCGATTCCGGTCAAGGGCATGTATATTGGTTGCGGGCACATCCCCGGTAGGGGGTGTGCAGGAGGCAGCTGGTCGATGTTTCTCTCTCATCGATGTTTCTGGCTCTCTGTCCCTCTCCTTTCCTCTCTGTAGAAAGTCAATAAAATATATTTAAAAAAAAAAAAAAAGAAGAAGAAGAAGCCTGAATCCATGTTTATTATTAGCTTGGCAAGAAGACCCAGACCAGCTTTAACATGTGAAGCACATTTTCCCACAGAGTCAAGGCAACATGGGAGGCACTGCCTCGATTAGGGATCTGGGGAACTCTCCTGAAATTTACAAAAGCAACACCAATATATCAGGTATATACAATGTGCTGTACAAATTACATATTGGGGAGCATCTTTGCCTTTAAGTAACTTAATACGTATTATGTATGGTTGGGTGTTATAGAAGGCAACATGTGACATAATTCATATTAGACACATAGAAAGACCTAAGGACTGAGAGGAGACAACTGTCAGAGCCATCTGAGGAGCAGTATTCAGCAAAGACTCGGCGGATGCAGTATTATTAGTAGCATGGCCTTGAAGTTTGGGTGGGATTTCAATGGAAGAAAAGGATATGGAAAAGCTGTTGAGTTGTGTTTGGATTCACAAACATGGTATAGCTGGCAAATACTGAGGCTCCATCCTTAGATAACAGTCTGTTTAGTTTAATTAGGAAGGCAGAAATTAATAGTAATAGACTCAAATAATTAATTAGAATGCCTTTGGCACACAGAGAGTACTCATAACTAAATTCAAATCCAAACATCCATCTTATAAACCATGAAAAGGTGATTAAAATCATGACTGGGCCGGATCCTTATTTATTAAGCTATATAACATAGATAGTTCTGTAGCATAGACTAGAAGTTCAGAACCCTACTGGGTGTCATTGGCATTAATGTCCTAGATGATAAGTAAACGAGCAATTCATTCGTTATAAAAATAATGCCATTGACCTATATGCTCAATAAGTCATGGGCTCTGAGTTTCTGTAGAGAGGGTGGCACTCGGCCAGCTGGTGCTCTTATAACAAAGATCCACATTCACATAATAGGCATCAAAGTAGGTAGTCTGGAATTTAATAACAATGTGAAACTGGTTAGTCCATGAGGCCATGGGATTGCCTACCAGATGGCCTCTGAGCGCTAGCCTCCAGCTCATGCTGAATGAAATCATTAATGACTGATGACATAAGCATCATACTTTCAAATATCTAGTCACATAATGATGACCTTTTCTCCATTATTTTTTTCTTTGTTATTTTCACTGAAATGATAATACCTCTGAAGGCCAAAAGGCCAGTAAGAGTTAGGTTGCCAAGGATAAACTTGGAATTAGTTTGAAATGGACTTTTATTTTAGGGTCAGATATGACAATTGAATGAAATGTCTATCATACAGCCAGAAAGAAATAATAAGACGGTATGAATATTCTTCTTTTCCACTTAATAGTTCGCTCTTCTGACTATGAAGTTCTGGGGCCTTTCTTCCTTGTACCATGGTCTTCAAAATTTCCACATTAGTTTTGAAATCTTAACCAATCATGTTCCCTCTCTGCTTAGAATACTTCAATGGCTTTTCATAGTTCTTAGAATAAAAACATTGTACATGGAAGTAAGGGGCTGCCTCATTGATGTTGCCCTTCCTCTATAGACTTGTCTCTTATCACATCGGCTTTAAGTCTCTTTGCATCAGTTCCTCCTCTCACCTATTGGTAAATTTCCACAGAGGCCTTTGCACATGCCGTTGCTTAGCACCACTCTTCTGCACCTGGCTGCCCCCTATTTATCCTTCAGGTCTCAACTTCAGTACATTTTTCTCAGGGAAGCTGACCCTGACTTTTCCGACTAGCTATCATATCATCATATCCTACCCTCGTATTATAATATGCCCATCATACCCTCATAGCGTCACATGCCTCTTCATCTTGACACTTATGACAACTATCTCCATTTCTGTGATAATTTAACTTGGTCACATTTTTTATTTAGTGTCTGCCTTTCTTACTAGACTATAAGCTCCACAAGTACAGGGGTGGTGTCACATTTTTCAATATTTTATCCCAAAACATGGTACAAGACTTGGTGCCCAGTAGGTTCCAGAAATAATATTCTCTGCATTCAATAAACAGTTAGCACTATGTCACTAAATTTATGACAAACTGCTCAAATAAAAAATCAAAGAAATAATAATGGTTATGGAACCAAAAAGTAGAATCAATATAATAAAAAAGGTAAATGTATATATGATAAAGTTATAAAACAGTTTCAGTCTTCTCCAAAGAAAAGTTTCCCTGTGTGACTCAGCTTTTTTTGTGCCTGCTGCCATAAAATTCTGGTTCCCAGGGACTACAAACTCATTTATTTAGCCAGAACTACTTTTGAGATGCCAGAGACTTAGTGGACAGTTGTTTAGAGTTATAGGAAAATCAGCTTTGGGAAAATAATTATATCTATCACTATATATGCATACTTCTATAATCTATCTACAGAGAACCATAAAGCTATAGTGAAAATACACATCAAGGTATGAACTGAAATTATGGTATAGTTATGGTGTAACCATACCAAATTGGTCAAGAATAGCTCGGTCATCTTATTTGTACAGAAAAGATAGAGCCAAAAGACTGAACATTAACTAAAAAATAAATTTACAAACTAGGTTTATTTATGTCAAAACAGTATGTTTAAAATGAAAAATGAAAAACAAAATGTTAAGGAAAGATTTGTTTCCACTAACATTCTTGAAAGCATCAGTTTGAGTGTTGGGGAATCCAAAATTTGAGGAAACGTACATAATTTGAGGAAACGTACAACAAATATACTTTATGACATCTGCCTTAGACATCGGATTGTAAATACTTCATAGCTTTATAAATGTACCATGATTAAGTGTGTTTTAGTAGTCAACTGAATAATGTGTTGCAGAATCAACATGAAAAAGCTGCTTTATCTGGGAGCTTTGAAAATACATCAAAAATTTCATGGTATTTCTTGTATATTAGGACCAAACCCAAAGTTCTCCTGGTGCCACCAAAGAGAGAGGAAAAGAGCCTTGAGTTGTTATTCACTATTATTTCCTCTTCTAGGAGAAAGTTCTATAAAAATTCTGATTACAAATACTCATTAGGCCACAGATTTGTTTTGTACCTGTGGTAGATAGAGTAATGCCCCCAAAGATGTCCACATCCTAATCCTTGGACTTGTGTTAATGTTACCTTACATGGCTAGAGAGACTTTGCAGGTGTGATTGATTAAAGAATCTTGAGATGGCACTTGATGATGGAAGCAGGGGGTCATAATCAGAGAGAGAAACTGGAAGATGATATGCTTCTGGCTTGAAAACGGGGAAAGATGCCACAAATGCAGGCAGCCTCTAGAAGTCAGAAAGGCAAGGAAAGGATTCTCCTCTAGGGCCTCTAGAAGGAATGCAATCCTTCTAGCCCCTTGGTTTAGTCCATTGAGGCACATTTCAGTCCTAACCACCAGAATGAAAAGATATTGTTTGTTTTGTTTTAAGCCACCATTCACGGTAATTAATGACAGCAGTAATAGGACAGTAATACAGTAATAAATTATATATATATATATATATATATATTTATATATATATGTATGTATTTGGTGCTGTTTTAATTAATATATTAACAGAATGAAATAACCTTAATGTTAAAGTGACCTCAAAAGTGAATCAAACAAATAAAACCTAACAAATGTTTTTTGAATACATTCACTTACAAACTTTTTCATAGTAAAAAATCATGTCCCTTTGTCTTCTGAGAGTGTGTAAATATAGATAAATTTGCCTGGTAACCCTAATTCTATGTCTTGTAGAAGTCCAATCCCCCCTGGCTCTGAAGGAATATAGAATTTAATTGGGGTGATAAGAAAGGTTTAGAAAAGATTATAATACAGAAGAGAAGTAATGTGGCTACAAATATTTATGAGAGAGAGAGAGAGAAAACCAGGAAGTGGCTCTTAGAAAGGTGGCAATTGTAAGGCTGAAAACCATTAGAGACAAAGGAAATAGTGTGAGTAAAATGTGACCTTCGGAAAACATGGGGAAGGAATAGAGAAATTGTAATTATGAAGATAAGGCTGGAAAGGAAGAAAACAACAACAGCCAATTGAAACCCTGAAAGCCAAGTTTAGGATAATTATATTTTTTAATTCTGTGGGCAATGGAGACATTCATCAAAGTCATACAACATAAAGTCCTTTCCTTCTCCCATTAACCAATGTTAAAACAAGCAGTTCTTCTTATTTTTTTTTTTTTTTTTGGAGGGAGCTCTAAAGCAGAGAAAACATACCAGTTTTCAAGTGCCTCTCAAGATCTCCCATTCTGGAAGAACCTAGTGAAGTAGCAAAGAATTACTAGCTCTGTATGAGTGGGAGTTACATGCATGGTTGGGGCTGTAAAATAAAAATGTATGTCTTTGTAAAAAGGAAGACCTAAAGAGATAGAGCTAATTCTTCAGTGCTTCATATCTTACTCCATCCTTGACCAGAAGTAGAAGTCCATGGTGAGGAAGAGTGTGGGCTTGTGTGAGTGTGACCCACACTTGGCCATTAGACGTAGCCAAAGACTGAGTTCTGGTCATGGGATGTAAACAAAGTGATCAAGCCATTTCCAGAAACAGCACAGATAAGAATCTCTCATGCCTACTCCTATGTGGTTTTACTTTCCCTCTGGCTGTCTGGGATCCACAAAACCACTATGATGACCTTGAAAGCTACATGTTGCATATGGCAAATACTCCATCTCGTCTGTGTCAGAAAGGAGATGTGAACTTGTATTTGGTAATCAGTTGGCAGTTTATGGCACAGGAAGTAAGGTAAGAGGTGACATGTCCTACTAGAATTTTCTTATATCTTCTGCTAAACAAGGGATTTAAGATATCAGAGGCCTGGGATTAAATAAGTTAATACTAGTGGGTGCTCTAAGACAATTATTTTCACCTTTACAACAAGTATATCCCCATATGTAAAGTAGGGCTGATAGTATTAACAAAATTGTGGAAATTAAGTGAAATGTGAAATGCTAAGAGGGTGCCTCATATGTAGTAGATATTTACTTCAACTCCCAGAAAGAATTCCTTCTGTTGAAGAATCCCTCATGGTCACACATCTATTTGTCACCTGCATCTTATAACTAACTAGAGGCCCGGTGCATGAAAATTCATGCACTGGAGGGGGGTCCCTCAGCCTGGCCTGCCCCCTCTCACAGTCCAGGAGTCCTCAGGGGTGGGAGGCGACCTGTCGATCAGGGGAAGGCGATGCCCCCATCACACCTCTGCTGCTGCCACTGCTTGCAGCGCAAGCCTTGGCTGGCCCTGGTTACCTGAGCCTTGGGCAGCCATGGGCAGCTGGGCAGCCGACATCCAAGGTTTACCCGCGCCTCGGGCATTGGCTGGGCAGCCGACAGCTGAGGCTTGCCTGTGCCTCAAGCCGGCCCTGGGCAGCTGGGAGGCTGAGGGGACTGGGGGACTCTGGAGGCAGGCGCACAGAGAAGCCATGCCATGCCACACGCCTGCCGCCCCGGCGGGGCTGAGGGGACTGGGCGCTACCATCCTGTGGCTGTGGGCGCTGCCTTCTTTGAGGGCATGACAGTCAATTAGCATATTCCCTCCTTATTCATTGTGGGTGTGATGGTCAATTAGCATATTCCCTATTTATTAGATAGGATTGCTCTTTTTAAAGACTCACCCTGGACTATATTACACTTGAAATCTGCTACTGGCTCCTTCTAAGTGTGTCTCATTTTATAAAGGAAAAATCAAGGCACTAGTTAGAAAAGGAGCTCTTGCCTTTGGATCTACCTACCCATCATGCTTCAGCTTCACCTCCTCCACAGAACCTTCAATGAGAACCTTTTTACATATAGATACCCCTGCTTCCTGGCTGCCCAAAGCATTTATTGCTTGATTTATACATTTTACTTAGTAATACTTACTTTTCATATATGCTATTTCTGGTTTCAACTTCTCTTGATGGAGGTAAAGTTTAAGTAGTTATATAATGTATTTTGAAGTGTCTTAGATGATTATATAAATATACATAATATACATTCCTTCCTTCCACATCATTCTTCCCTTAGAAAGCTTTGATGGTTCCCTGTGGCTGATTTTTTTGTTGACCCCTAATTACCCATTCTTTCCTTCTTAGATAAAAATAGAGCTTTATTCCTACATGGGGCCATTTCACTAAACTTCATTTCCTTTCTCTCTTGGACGTGGGTATTGCCAGGAGACTAAGTGAACTATTTTCCAGTTTTATTCGAATGTTCAATTAACACAGGACTTGTATTTTCTCTGTTGAATAGCAGTGTGGGGGAGTAGAAAAGGCACATGCTTTGAAGTCATGAAGCCTAGAATCAGATTCATAATTCTCAGCCAGTTGGGAGTCATTTGCCTAGGATAGCTTCTAGCTTACCTAATTGTAAAATTGGGCTGATAATATCTATTCTTAATTTTTCCCAAGGTTATGAGTGATCAGCTGGTGTGCTCAGGTATTTCACAAGTATTAAGGATTGCAGATAAAGGTCCATAAAGAATTGAATCAGAAAGGGATTTTAGAAATTATTTATTTAGTGCTGTCATTTCATATAATAGAAAAAACTGATTGGGAAATAAGTAACACTCAAAATCCTGAAGCCCACAGAGTTGATTGACTTGCCCAAGGTTACATGACCCTTAGAGGCTGGGTCATCAAATCCTCCAGATCTCCTGATTTTGGGCCTGCGCATTTTCAACTACATCACCCTCAGTTTATATTCTAAGGCTCAATCAAATCCTTTGTCTTTTCTCCTTTTACTGAGAAATGAATAACAGTGAAAACTATAGCTCTGCATCATTTATTGAGTCAGTTGAGCTCAAATTTATCTCCAAAGTCTGTCTACTTTGTGACCTTTCCTGAATTCCATTCTCCAGGCATGGGAGGGAAGTCAGTCCTTCCCCATCTCCACTGGTGAGTATCATTGGGAATTTTTTTACTTGTATTTTTTTTCCTGTCAATGTCACTTTTAACGCACCAAAGCCTACGTTTAGGGTAATAACCAGTCTGAAGTTTATGAAACAAAAGATTGATGTCAGCTTCATAAAACTCAGGCAAAAAGCAATATCTTCTCTACATCCTGTTATGCCTTTGGTTCTAGGAACCTTTACATTGGTGACTATCTAAAAGAGTTATAATTAATATCAGAGCAAAAATAAAAAAATAATAATTGAAAGTATCTTCCCTAAACCACTATTTTTGTTAATGATCTTAGTTTATTGATTAGTGACAAGGAAGGGTATACTTATTACTTTGTCTAGGTTACAAGTATATTTTCTCTTTTATAAAGAATGTGAAGGCTTATGAGGATGTGGTTTAAGTGTCAACGTGTTGTTCAGAAATCACCTGGCTTGTTTATGCACTGGAGCCTTGGAAAGCTAAAATGCATAGTCACAGCTAACCCATTCCTCAAAATCAGGAGTGACTTTGTGAAAAAGACATACTTTTTTTGAAATAGTAACTTCCAGAAGGAAAGTCAGCTATACGGTTTTCTAGAAGTCCCTCTCACATCATCTATTGGGCTATTTTTTTTTTCTCTCAAAAACACCAATAGCCTATGATTTGGTACCACTCCAATGGCTTTTTCTCTCAATTCTCTAATTCACAAACGTAATAGATTACTCAAATTGAGCAGGTCATTATTTCCTACACACTTACTTTCGCATTTTTCACTAAAATATACTTATTTATCTTCGCCCACTTTTGAGATACTAGAGGCCTGATGCAGGAAATTCATGCAAGGGGCTTGGCCCCTGCTGCTGCGATGGCTGCCTCTGCCTCGGCTGCCACAGCTTCGTATGGAAGGTCGTCTGGTCTAATTAGCATATTATGCTTTTATTATTATAGATATTTCACATATACCACTGTGTAAGTAGAATGTATACAATGTGTTGATTTAATACACTTATAGATTGCAAAATGATTTACTACCTTAACATTACCATGAGAATGTTGTGAGCGGGATTTACTTTTCTTAAGTACAGAAATATTGAGAGTCTACTATTTGTCAAGCTTCATTTTAAGCTTCTAAGTTGGGAAATGACATTATTGGATTTATCTTTGTTAAGTGACAATCCAGATTAACAACAATTTATTCATAGCCTGTGGCCAACGTTTCAGTCAGCAAGGGACTGCATATACAGTGGTGGTCCCATCAGATCATAATAGAGCTGAAAAATTCCCATTGCCTAATGATGGCATAGCTGTCCTAACATCACTGCACAACCCATTACTAATTATCATGTTTGTGGTGATGCTGGTGTAAACAAACCTACTGCTCTACACTTTCAAATAAAAGTCATATGAAAGTATAGCACATACCACTATGTACAGCTCATAATACTTGATAATGATAACAAACAACTACATTACTGGTTTATGTATTTATTATATTATACTTTTATTGTTATTTTAGAGTGTGCTCTTTTACTTATTAAAAATAAGTTTTCTGTAAAGCAGTATGCTGTGTTATGCTGGCAGCAGCCTCATACATCTTGTGTTTACCACTCTCTTAATTGCATCTTTTTTATTTTGTTGGTGCTTGATTTTATCTCATGTTGTTTTGTACAGTAACATGCGGTTCAAGCTTGTGGCCTAGGAGCATAGGCTGTCCCATAAAGCCTAGGAGTGTAGTACACTATACCATCTAGGTTTGTGTAAGTGCACTCTATAATGTTCACAGAACAACAAAAATCACCGGACCATGCATTTCTTAGAACATCTGCCTGTGAGTAAGTGGCACATGACTGTATATATCTTCTGACTCCACCCTTTAGAGAATAATTTAATGGGTCTGCCTTGCTTTGGTGCTATTTTCCTTTGGCAAGCTCCCCTGGTCATTATAATCTGTAGCTTGTGTTAGGAACCACAGATGTGATGCAACCTTGCACGGTATCAATTACAGGCAAAGAAAGTGAACCCTGAGAGTCAAGGGATTTACCCAAGGGGATGCACAACGAATCTTATTAGTGACAAAGCTGTCTCTGGAACCGCACACTTCTCATGGTTGATATTATATTTTGGACCATGACCACCTTGTGCTGCCTTTTTCTTCGCGTTCCCAAGTGAAGACATCTAAAGCCCCTCCCCAAACCCCGCTTCACATTAGAGCAAGTACACCCTCCTGATCCTGAGCCTCTCGCCTTCATTTCATGAAGTCCATCCTGATCTGCTTGGGTTGGAGGGAAATAATTTGTTTTCAAGTAGAAGTGAAGTACATTTCACAATAGAGATGCTTTCACTTGTCCAGATTCAATAATCAACTGGCTGGGATCCCAGAGACAGCCACATTGGGAAATGCCGATAAGACAGACCTCTACGGAACTGCCTCCCTCTCTGGGCTTCGTGAGGATGAGGTAGACAACACACTGAAAGCTCTCAGCACAGCAGGTGTTCAAGCAATGTAATGACCACAATAAGAGTAGTTGTACTACCACTAATCCTATATAATAAAAGGCGAATATGCAAATCGACCAAAAGGCAGAATGACTGGTTGCTATGATGCACACTGGCCACCAGGGAGCAGATGCTCAATGCAGGAGCTGCCCCCTGGTGGTCAGTGCACTCCCACAGGGGGAGCACTGCTCAGCCAGAAGCTGGGCTCACAGCTAGCAAGCATAGCAGCGGTGGCGGGAGTCTCTCCTGCCTCTGCGGCAGTGCTAAGGATGCCAAATAGCCCTCAGTTGGACATTCCCCAAGGGCTCCCGGACAGCGAGAGGGTGCAGGCTGGGCTGAGAGACCACCTCCCCCCACCCCGAGTGCACGAATTTCGTGCACTGGGCCTCTAGTGATGAGTATAATTTTTAACATAACCGCAATGCAGTTACCAGCATTAGTAAATTTAACATTAGTACCAGATTTTCATCTAACACTCTTGATGTTCCAGTTTCATCCGTTGACCCAATATGTGATCATTTAGAGTAGTTTTTCCTCTCTAAAACAAAATCCAGTCAAATATCACATTTGGTTGTCATGATTTTTAATATATATATATATACACCTATGATAATGTTTAATTTATAAATTAGGCACAGCAAGAGATCAGCAATAATAATGAAATAGGACAATTGTAACAATATACTGCATAACATATACAAATAAGCACATTACAATGTTATATCAATGCATGGAAACAAGCCTTCTAATTAAATCAACCTAGATTGGAAATGTGTTTATGTATCATGCCAGAAATTACATATAAACCTTAAATGACCACAAGAAAATTATAATATATTGCATGTTTCAGTCTCAAAATGAAATACTACAATAAGGTGTTGCTTCACACACAAAAACCATACTGTTTTAGTTTTTAAATTTAGCTTTCAATTAAAAAAAAATTCTGTCCTCAGTTGCATATTTCAAGTGCTCAGCAGGCACATGTGACTAGTGGTTACCATCGTGGACAGAGTAGGAGAGGTTTTAATTCCTGAGTAGAGAGTTGCACACCGGGAGACACGTTATGCATCTCACTAATCTAAAGGGTCCCAGGTTCGATTCCCATCAAGAGTATGTACCTCAGTTGCAGGCTCGATTTCTGGCCCAGGTTGGGGCACGTGCAGGAGACAGCCAATTAATGTGTCTCTCTCACATAGATGTTTCTCTCTCTCAATCTCTCCCCCTCCCTTCCAATCTCTCTAAACATCAATGGAAAAATTATACTTGGGTGAGGATTAACAACAACAAAGAAGAGTCCAGTCCTCTTGACCCAGTTTGAGAAAACTGGGAAAGACCATCAGAGTTCCCTGGAGTATTATCTTGGGCTATTCCTGTGACTGCCTCATAGCCCGACTTCTCCCTTGCCCAATCTTCCTTCCTTCACTCCCCCAACAGGAATTTATTCCAAGAGCATTCCCCAATACATTTCCTCCAGCCCAATCTCCATCCCAGAATCTGACTCCCAGCAATAAAACCTGTAACACTTGTGTCCAAGAGTAGTCTGAGAGAGCAAGTCTTACTGACATTTTGGAGCCTAACCACCCATTGGCAGGGTGACAATGAGGACTCCATCACTGGCGTTATATGGAGAATGGGTACACCCAAGCTCAAGAAAGCAGTATAACTTTAACAATGTTACCAGTGATGAACTGGGAAGGTACAGTGAAAGGAAACACACTAGCAGTGCCATACATCAGGTATTTGAGGTCACTGTTCCTGGATGCAACAAATGCTTGGAAGAAATATTGTTGAAGCCTGAGGGCCAACTAACCAGCCACTAAAAGCTATGAGTGAAAGCGAAAGGACCTCTATACTCAAGGTCATTCAATCAGGTAGTGGCAACGCTGAGTGTAGACTATTCTAGGGCACATTTCACTGTGCCCTTCCAACCTAATGTCTGAAAATGAAGAACCTACAAGTTTCTCTGGTTAGTTTCCTGCTAATGTTTTAGCTGAAACCACAACAACAATAAATAACAAGGATAATAATAAAACAGAAAGGTCTATTTTTCTAACTTCTTCCTGGCTCCTGATCATGTGTGTATTTATTAAATCTAAAGTTTCACACACAGGACAAAGAACACAAATAACTGGGTGGATTTCAGAAGGCACTGTGCACCAAACAAGTTCAAGGAGCCCCAATATCTCTAAAAACCAATAATGTTTTTTAAAAATATATGTATTTTTATTGATTTCAGATAGGAAGAGAGAGGGAGAGAGAGATAGAAACATCCATGATGAGTGAGAATCATGGATCGGCTGCCTCTTCCACGCCCCCTACTGGGGATGGAGCCCACAACCCAGGCATGTGCCCTTGACCGGAATTGAACCCAGGAACCTTCGGTCCGCAGGCTGACGCTCTATCCGATGAGCCAAACCGGTTAAAAAACCAATAATGTTTTAAGGGCCCACCACAGGATCCAGTAAGACCATTGGAGAGCCCTCCCACAACCCCCACAAAGCGTAGGGCCCAGGAACACTTAGCAGGGAGCCAATCGCATGACACAACAAGCTTAATTAAAGCACACAGCAGTGAACAAAGCTGGAACACCTGCATCGCTGGGACCTAGAATTTGCTCAAAACAGATAGCAAAAGAAAAGGAAATGTCAATACTTTAGTGAGTGCCAAGAGAGATGTACTGTGGTTGCTCTAATGTCCCATGAGAAGGTGTCTGCACACAGTAGCCAGGCCTGAAAATTTACAGCTGTGCAGTGGGTTTAGTTTTAGGACTGAACCATATGAAGAGAGGTGGTGGGATGTGCCTGGTGATTGCTAACTAATGCGGTAGGTGGAGATGATGCCTGTGCCTCAGACGCAGAGAATGGCTGTGTTCAACCTTGGGACACCTGTAGGTACCATGTATTGTGCCATGCACAGAGGTAGCAGAGAGAATGGCTGAAGATGCTACATTTGAAGACAATGACCTCCAGAAGCATCAAAACCTAAATTCCTTGTGAGCACAACAGGCAGTGACAACAGGCTCTGGGTGAAAAGAAACCACTAGGGTTGAGGGCTGGAGGAGGACTTCACATTGGCAGTGAGACTGAGCTCAGCTCACCCAGGCCCCCAGATCCACACTTACTGGTCAGCTGTACTCCCTTTCTGGTCAACTTTTATTGGGTCTTGGGGTCCTTTCCAAGGCATTTCAATCTAGGTTGCTGTAATAACATCCTTTCCTAAACTTTCAATTTCAACTTAGATATTTTCTAAAAATTGTGACTATCGACCCTGTTTCTGAAGTTGTTTCACTATGTTTTCAGTTGTCAAGTGTCAGGTTTATATGGGATGCTTCTTACCAGTCCAGACATTGCACTGATTAATTTTATGCTCTTGCTTACGTGACTGCCAAGCTCCTGTGTCTCCCTAACAAAGGCCATCAAACACCATATATTCGCTCCTATTTCTATACCTATCCATGTCCTTTCACCCCAGCCACAACTCAGGAAAAGATTTCTTCTCTCAAAATTACTAACATTGCTCTTTTCAACAATGTCATCTGCAGATGCTGGATTTTAAATTTACCAGTTTTCTTTATTCATACATTTGAACGATTCAGCTTCTGAATGATTTGAGAAATTCTGCCTACCTATGTATAGTATAATGGGGAATCTCTTCACTCCTCTAAGCCAGCCTTTACATCACATGGATTTAAATGTCACAGTTCACTCTAGCACAGTTAGTCATCCAATAACTGGAGGCTGCTCTGAGAGCCTCTTAATTTCCTCAAGATGTAGGAGAAAAGATGTATTTATTTCTAAATAGTATTACAACCATTTTTTTATTTTAATTTTTTTGCTGGCAAATATTGAACAACTGGCTCTCCAGGGACAACTACTCTAATTTCTATTTTTGGTGTGTTAATTTCCATGATGTATATACTCTACCATGTACAACTTCAAGCTACACATTTGACATAACTGAATACAGAATTGAGACAAGAAGCTCACAATTAGCTGTTGCAAATCGATATGAGCTGGCCCAGCACACCAGTGAATAAGTATTATTTAACAACTAGCTTTCCCGTTGCAGGAAAAATCCTGCAATAGGATTTCCTGCTGCACTCTACCCCGCCTCCGTTCCTCCCTTGCCGCCCGCCTCACCTTCTCCTCCAGCCCGCCCGCGTTTCGCTTCGCCCCCCAGCCCCGCCTCCGCCCCGCCCTTGTCACCTGCCCCGCCTTCTCCTCCAGCCCGCCTGCGTTTCCCTTCGCCCCCGGCCCCGCCTCCGCCCCGCCCTTCTCCTCCCCCCCCCCTTGCTTGCTTCTTTGAAGTTTTACTCCCTTCTGCAGCTCTTGGCTTCTTTGGACACTGTCTTGATATGCAAATTAGCCGCCATCTTTGTCGGGTCAATTTGCATACTCGTCCTGATTGGTTGGTGGGCGTGGCTTGGCTGGTGGGCGTGGCTTAGGTGTAGCGAAGGTGCGGTCAATTTGCATATTTGTCTATTATTAGATTAGATGCACTTTCCGCTGCAACAACATACAGATGTCATCATTTTTCACTGGGCTTATTGTTGGAATAAGAAAATAAATACACACTCTCTCCCAAACATGTGTGTGTGTATCTATATCTATATCTATATCTATATCTATATCTATATCTATATCTATATCTATATCTATATATTCATTCTAATGAGGTGTAGGTGTAAAGCATAAGGGGAATATTTTCAGAATCTGCAGTGGAATGGTAAGCATTAGTGGGGATATTTTAAGTTCATGAAGAGAAGTGTGTGTTATCACCTTGTATAAGGAAAAACAAAACCCTGGCAGGTGTGGCCCAGTTGGTTTACCATCATCCTATGCACCCAAAGATTGCCAGTTTGATTCCAGGCCAGGGCACATACCTGGTTGCCGGCTCTATCCCCTGAATGTGGTGAGCAGGAGGCAGCCGATTGATGTATAGCTCTGACATAGATGTTCCTCTTTCTCTGTCTCTCGTCCTCTAAAAATAAAAATAAAAATCTTAAAAAACAAGAAAAAAACAAGGATCCATTACAAGACACATGCACATGCTAAGAACATTGCCCTTTGATGATTTTAAAAGACAACAAACAAGTTTCCATGTGGAAAACACTTTCTTTTTTTACTTAGTTCAATTACAGGCAGTTCTTGACTTGTGACTGTTTGACTTACGATTATTCAACTTGATAACGGTACAAAAGCTGTATGTAGTCATTAGAAAGCACACATTGAATTATTATCTCTGCCAAGGTTAGCTATCAGTGTTACAATACTCTCTCATGATGCTGGGCAGCAGCAATGAGATTATTTTGCCCATCTGTAGTCTAATGTAAGTGTTCTGAGCACATGTAATGCAGGATAAGCTCTGCTATGATGTTTGGTAGGTAAAGTGTATGAAATGCATTTTCAACTTATGATTATTTTCAACTTAAGATGGCTTTATTGAGACATAACCACATAGAAAGTTGAGGAGCATCTAAGTATTTTGAACAGTACATAAAGGGCTCTGAATTTGGACAGTTACTTTCTGCTCATTCTCAGTTGGGGTTGTAACATACAAAATTACTTATCAAACATAAAGCTACTAGAGGCCCGGTGCACGAAATTCGTGCACGGCAGGGGGGTTGTCCCTCAGCCCAGCCTGTACCCTCTCCAATATGGGACCCCTCGAGGAATGTCCGACTGCCCGTTTAGGCCCGATCCCAGTGGGCAGTCGGATCCCTAAACGGGCAGTCGGACATCCCTCTCACAATCCAGGGCTGCTGGCTCCCAACTGCTTGCCTGCCTGCCTTCCTGATTGCCCCTAACCACTTCTGCCTGCCAGCCTGATCACCCCCTAACCACTCTGCTGCCAGCCTGTTTGCCCCCAACTTCCCTCCTCTGCCGGCCTGGTCACCCCTAACTGCCCTCTCCTGCAGGGATGATCACCTCCAACTGCCCTCCCTTGCAGGCTTGGTCCCTCTCAACTGCCCTCCCTTGCAGGCCGGGTGCCTCCCAACTGCCCTCTCGTGCTGGCAATCTTGTGGTGGCCATCTTGTGTCCACATGGGGGCAGGATCTTTGACCACATGGGGGCAGCTATATTGTGTGTTGCAGTGATGATCAATCTGCATATTACTCTTTTATTAGATAGGATAGAGGCCTGGTACAGGGGTGGGGGCCAGCTGGTTTGCCCTGAAGGGCGTCCCAGATCAGGTGGGGGTTCCCTTGGGGTGTGGGGCAGCCTGAGCGAGGGGCCTGTGGTGGTTTGCAGGCTGGCCATGCCCCCTGGCAACCCAAGAGGAGGCCCTGGTATCTGGAATTTATTTTCCTTCTACAACTGAAACTTTGTAGCCTGGAGCGGAGCCAAGCCTGGGGCTCCCTCCGAGGCCAGCAGCCATTTGTGTTGGGGTTATAATTGAAACTTTGTAGCCTTAAGCGGATGGGCCTGGCCAGGGTGTGCAGAAAGCTTTGCTTCCCCTGTTGCCGGCGGCAACCCTAGCCTGCTCTCTCAAGCTCCATTCTGCTGCCATTTGTTTGAATTTGTTTACCTTCTATAATTGAAACTTTGTAGCTTGAGTGGAGGCTTAGGCCTGGCAAGGGCAGGCGGAAAGCTTGGCTTCCTCTGTTACCTAGGAAACCTTGCTCTCTCTGGCTGTAGCCATCTTGGTTTGGGTTAATTTGCATACTCGCTCTGATTGGATGGTGGGTGTGGCTTGTGGGTGTGTCGGAGGTATGGTTAATTTGCATATTTGTCTATTATTAGATAGGATGTGCTATATACCCTGCATCAGGTACTGCTTGGGCATGGTGCAATAGAGAGAGAGAAATAGACAAGGTTCCTGTCCTCATGGAGCTTGCCATCCAGTGGGAAAAATATACCTCTGCATATTCACCTGTGAAGCTTTGAAGTTAATTATACCTGTGATGAAAGGGATGCTCATGGGACTGTGGGAGCTCATGACTGGGAAATTGATGCAGTATGGGAGGAGGGGTGGTCTGAGAACTTTTCTGTGAGGATGTGAAAATTAAACAATAACATGAAAAGTGAGTGAGTTTACTTAGGGAAAGAGGAAGGTATTGGAAGATGCAGGAAAAGCCAAGGGAACTGCAGCATGTTGAGCTCTGGGAGGCATGGAGGGCTGTGACTCTTTTCAGAAAGATGATCAGCGGGGACAGGATGCAGGGAAGATGGTCAGAGATGGAGCTGGAGAAACAAAGGCCAGATGAGGCAGGATCAGGTGGATGGTGTTTATGATCTTGAATTTTATTCTAAGAAAAAGACAGTCATGGGCTGGAGGTGGAAGGCCAGGTTAAAGGAGAATGATAAAATTAGAGGTGCCCTGAGGGCCTCCAAACTGTGGCATTGAGTGTATGTCCCAGGGAACTTGTCTTGATTCCATTTAAAGCATTTCTGCTCTGGGTGATATAAAGAAATACTTCTTTGAGCATCACTCCTATTTCTGAGTAGCTTTTCACAAAGTCACCCTAAGAATGTCATCAGATGCTTTTATCCTGTTGGCACCCACCTGCTCTAGATTACCCTGCCAGGTGGGTGGGGAAAGCCTGGTGCTTTTTGTCTCAGGGGACAATAGAGACTCCTTCAGTGCTACCTCCCCGCCTCTGTTGTTAGTTGCTGAAATTCAGTACTTTGAGAACTCATAGTTTCTGAGGGACATGAAGATGTCTTCGGGGAGGTGGGCTGAGGAGGGGAGTTGCTATCTGTGGGAAAAGCAGCCAATAGGTCACAAATTTAGAATTTGGAGGAGAGTTAAGCCAGCTCCTCACCAGCTTCCCCAAACCACCCAGCACGAATGTTCCAATTTTATTGTGCAGGTTACATTGCATAGAAATGGACTTTTCAATGGTTAAATATCAGTTTGAAGTTAACAACCTGAGACTTAACCAGATCAATAGAAATTACAGAAATCAGGACCTTGAGGCTCGTTTCACACGGAGAGTGCGAGAAATTGGACAGAGGATTTGCTATTGATTCTTGGCAGTGGCTGCCTCCTCAGATCCATCCTGAGGGACATGTTTTATTTCTGTGTCTCCTCAACTCACACTTTCTTTTACTGTGTCACAAGCACTCTGGCTATGCATCTTTCTTGTAAGTCACTCGATGTCCTGACCCCCAGATATTATCAGGGGTGCCCAATCAATGTCAGGATCCTAGGTGGTCACTCGGCCCTCCAGGTTCCTGACACTGAGTATGACAGTAAGCCAACACAGGTGACTATGCTGTCAATTTAGCTTTTATTACCAGCAGGTTTAATACAAATTACAAGCACGTCGGAACACATACACACAAGTATTGGGCATTAATGAACCAAAAGTCCAAGCGTCTCAATTGTCCTCTGGTCCAGGCTATTCACAGAGCGTTGGTTACTCAGAGCCACAGAGCCTCGGTGTCCAGGGGTCCATGTCTTGCAAGGAAGACCGATGAACTAGCTCAAGACAGCAAGGCCCCGAAATAACCAATGGTCACCAAGCCAGACACACGAGCTGTGAGCACGGCTCATTTGCAGGAGGGTGAAGAGCAAGTGTCCCTGTTCTTAGTTTCCCTTTTACCTTCTTGTGGATGTGTCTCCTTTCATCCGCACTTGTTAGATTAGCTTGGGGTCTCTGAGGTTAGCCCTCAAAGTCCAAATCAAAATATTGGGCAAAATCCATGAAGATGCTTGGTCATCGTATCACTTACACATGTGGGTTGCCTCTGATTTGCTGGCAGCCCAGGACTTGGCTGTTGGCCTAGACTTCTATGTGTTCAGATGATAAGTTGGAGTTAGTGATCCTAACTCTGCTCTCCACATGGTCTGACCTGCTCCCCCATCAAAATAAAACTAACAAAAACACTCCCTTGCCTCAGTCAATCTCACCACACTTTCTTTACTTCTTTCTAATATTTATTGCAAATAATTTCTTTTATTCCCATTGAGTACAGGGAACTTTCTCCAGAATTCTACATGAGAATATTATATCCTGAACTCCCTAACAGCTGAGGAGTCTGGCTCCAGGCCAGAAGGCTGTGTGATCCTTCAGGCGGACCACAGGCAGACAAGGCTCAGCTGGGCAGGCCTTGTGGGGGTGTCCTCCCACGCTGGACTCTGTGTGCAGCTGTCCACTGCAATGTCCTGGAGGAAGTTAACCTCAAGGACCCCGGCTCAGGCCCTTCCTTTCAGAGGACTCAGCACAGGTACTTCCTGGGACCTTCTGTCACCACCTCCTCACCAGGGACCTGGGCTGAGGCACTTCCTCTCTAACTGCGTTTTCCTCCATCCCAGCTCTCCCCACTCCCTCCCTCTGGGCCCTGAGTCCATAAAAAGTCAGGGGCCGTTCCTGCGGGCTCCACTTCAGAAAGCTGCTTCCTTCTCCTGGGCTACCTGTCATGGGACCTGAGCCATTGCCATCCTGTGGGAGGATGGCTCACTGCAGGGCTGGCACCGTTGGCTTTGCCTCCTGCCTGAACGGTCTCGGGAAGGAAATAAGGGCTCAGTTGGCAATTTTCAGTCTGCCTCACTGTGTCCTCACCAGGCAACTGGACACCTGTTCTCCATCATGTTACTGAAAACATTTCTGACCCCAAATATGTGAACTATATGCATCAAGGCCTTGAGCTAAATCATTGTCTCCATCACCTAGCACTGTGGGTCCAAGGATAGGTGAAGTGGCTTTCTATAAGAATGGTGCAAGTGACATAAATATGGCCCTTAACACTCCTCAGAATTTCAATAAAAAATGACCACATTCTGATAAGCCCATAGTGCCATGTATATGCATAGATTTCACAGTTTATGGGGCTTTGTGGTAAAATGAATAATATATAGCCCCCCCCCCCCTACTGAGATGTGCACCTCCTAATCCCTGGGCCCTGGGTACATCACATAGCAGATGTGGTCACATTATGACTTAAAATAAATAAATACATAAAATAAATAAATACATAAAAAGGAATGTACCATCCTAGAATTCTATCCCGGGGAGAACATGTCCCACAATTCACAGTGATTTTATAAATTTTTAGACATTTTCAAATTAATAAATCTGGAAAAATATATTGTCCATATATGTTCTATAAAATATACTAAAAGCTGAAAAACATTTATCCCAGATATAAATATGGAACTACAGCAAAAAAAAAGTGAAAGACATAGACAAAGGAAATATTAGGATATGACAGATTAGCTTTTGTAAAAAAGTGCACTGGGCGGGGCGGGAGGCAGGGGGAGGGGGTTTCTCAGAAGCAAGATGGGGCCGAGGGATTTGGCTGCCATACAGTAATAACATGTGCCTCACTCAGCTGCTCTCTTATCTCCTGTTCACTGGGTGAGGCCTGTCCCAGGAAGTGGAAGTTATCTTGGACAAGATAGCTCTCTTCAACCAGGAGCAAATGTGAGAAAGGAAACAAAGTTTTATGCTGTTGGTTATTAACATTACCAGGAGCTGAGTGAAGGAGTGTTTCCATCGCAAAGAATTTAGATCTGGGCAGTGCAGTTCCCTGTTTATTACAGTCCACCTCTTGGGCCCTTGGATCTACTTGTATCTTGTAAGTCTTAGAAGCAACTTCTTCAACATTCGGTTAGGCTGGTCTTTGTTCCTGGGTGAAATGTATAAGGCGAATATTTGGGGTAATCATTAGAGCCCTAACTCCCACACCTGATTTCTACACCAAAACTGATTCTCCTCATCTTCTTTATCTTCCACTAATTTCAGAATCCTCGCATCCTAAGGCCTCTGCTGCTAGAGGTGAATTAGGGGTGACAGACCCTCCTTTCTGGTTGAGTTACCAGGGCTTCCTCTGGATCAGGTTGCCATGCTAGCTCATTAGCCATCCTACCTAATAATAGAGTAATATGCAAATTGACTGTACCTTTGCTACACCCACAAGCCACACCTACCAGCCTTTAGAATCATTACTGTTGTCTGGAAGTTGAAACGATCCTGCCAGAGGCTTTTCCAGCTTTGGGCACCAGGAGATCCATCGCTGGGACGCTGGGGTGCGGCCGAGCCCAAGGCTGGGAAAGCCTCCTGCAGAGGCCTTGGGCACCAGCGGGGAGCCTGCGACAGATGCCAGGCAACTGGCGGTCGGCTCCTGCGACAACCAGAGGCTGACCAACTGGAAGTCAGTGCTGGCCCCGCCCCCAAGCAAGCGGTTAGGAGCAATCAGGCAGGCAGGCAGAGGGGTTAGGGGTGATCAGGTAGGCAGGCAAGTGGTTAGGGGAGATCAGGTAGGCAGACAGACCCTCACTGGGCTGGCCATGCCCCCAAGCAAGCTGTTAGGGGCAATCAGGCAGGCAGGCAGAGTGGATAGGGGTGATCAGGTAGGCAGACAGCCCCTTGCATGGCTGGCCCCACCCCCAGCAAAGAAAGAGGGAGGCCCAGGCCAGCAAAGCCATTGCACCTCAGCCTGTTGCCTGCAGAGGGAGGCCACCGGTGGCAGGGGAGGAGAGACAGTGCTGCACAGATGGCAAGCAGTGGCAGCGGCGGGGGTGGGGCCAGCTTCCTGCAGACCGGGGAAGGAAAGACCCGATAGGCCCTGATCTCAGGCCAGGACTAGGGACCCTACCCGAGGGGTTCCGGATTGTGAGAGGGTGGTTGGGCTGAGGGACGCCCCCGAGTGCATGAACCTTCAAGCACTGGGCCTCTAGTCAAAGCATAACAGTAGTCTTAACTCCTTCTAATGATCAGAGCCCATGCCACATGCCACGGTGACTCCTTTCCCGTACTGATGACTTTAGGAACTCAAAACGTTTGGGTGGCGGGACCATGTGCAATTTAGAATCATTACTGTTGTCTGGAAGTTGAGACCTCTGCACCTACAGAGCCCGGGACTGGATTTCTGGGCAGGCACTGGGCTTTACCGGGCTGAGGTCATCGCAGGGACCTGACTCCAATGCACCAGAACCATCCTCCACCTGCCACCTGCTCCAGCCTCATCCTGGGAAGGAAACAACCATGCGCTCTCATTCCTCCCATCTAACTGAAGATTCGAAAGAACTACATACAGGCAGGAAGCTGTGGTGCTTTGCAGTACTTGGAAGAATGACAGAATAAGTTATCTTCTCCGACCTAAAGAGCTGCAGTGAGGGACCTATGGACGTGAGATGTTTGCTACAACAGTCAGCCTCCCCTGCAAGGCTTTGTTTCCCTCCAGTGTTGCCTGGTTCCACCTTGGCTCCCAGGACATGCTTTGCTATTTACTGATGTGCATCGTGACTAAAGGGAAAAGAAAATCAATAAGCTGTCCGTCCAGCATCTGATGCTAATGATATTTGCCTTCTGGTGCACCCACCTCCTCCGCACCTCAGGCTCCTGCTGCCTGGCTGCCAGCTTCTATCACATCCTTGCTGTTCTTGGTGTGTGGTGAGGAAAGTCAGGAATGCCACCAGGCTGGCTTCTTTTCCTCTGATTCTCTGCATTCTCACCCTCCCTAAGCTTTGTAGCTAGCATATGGCTGGAGATAGATGGAGGAGCAGTGAGAGGGCAGAATTTGGAATTTGGTGACCTAAGGCTCTAATCTATCCGCATAGCCTTGGGCAAGGCACTTTGCACTTTAGGACTTCAAGTCCCTCATTTCCAAAAGAAAGGAGTTTCATTGAAATAGTATCAATTTTCCTTTCAGCTAAATAGTTTTGTGATTCTATATTCAAAGATAGTTCAGGGATTTTATTTGTCTAAGATTCACCAAAGGGAAATAAATATGTGTGTTTGTATGTGTGTGTGTGTGTATAGGTATATGTATATGTAAGTATATTTATAATAATAAATGCGGACAACCTTCTGGAATAAGCCCAGGCTATGAGGGAAGCCAGGGTCCTGGGTGCCAGAGGGAAGCCAGTGCCACCAGCCAGGGGAAGGAAGGCCTACTCTTTCATGAATTTCATGCATCGGGCCCCTAGTGTACATATAAGTATACATATACATATACACATACATATACACATATATACCATATATATATACATATACACATATATATATATATATATATATATATATATATATATATATATATATATATATTCCTGAAACTTTAAGGATGAGATAGGCCAGATTAATTGCTACTATTTCTGCCACATGACATCTATTTGATCAGATATGGGTTAATGATTCATGAGTAGAATTGAATTTATTTAGCCAGCTAATTTTATGGATGTGGTAAAATAAAAAATTAGTTAAAAGAGGGCGACATGGGAGGAAATATCCAGGGAGTCATGTAAATATCTGAGTGGGCTTTGTTAAATATCAGCTTCCTTTCTATAAATTGGAAACATTACCTACCTTACAAAATTTTCATAAGATTATAGGAATTAATACTTACAAATCACATAGCACAGTGTCCAAATATATTAACTGTTCACATACTTTGATGCTTTCCTCAGGTTTTGAACGTGACCATAACTGCAAGGTCAGTAATTATGTAAATAATGTCCATGTTGACAAAGATTAGGAAGGATGTTCCTCCTCCCCCTTTGGCTAATAAGCCTCATATAAGGGCCATGAAAACATTGAGTTCTAAACCCCCAGCTCCTACACACAAGTAAAATAAACGGACACTAATGCTTAAATTCATCAATCACAGACAAGCAAAGTGAAGGATGGGGAAATGGAATCCAACGTTTGTAAGTGTCATAAAGTCCACTTAATTTTTTCTTTTATAGTTCTTCTTTATTAGGTCCTATCAAAGAAAACTATGATTTCCCTACAGCCATGAAGGTTTTTCTCCTATAATTATGTCATGTTGTATGGTGTATAGTTCATATTGTGTATGAATTGTATTATATATTTTGAGTAAATTTTTGCGTGTTGTGTGAGGTCAGAGTGAAAATTTCTTTTTATTGCAAATAAATTTTCACTTGTTTTGGCTTTCTTTATTTCACAAAAAAAATGTATTCCTTTACACAATGAATTACCTTCACATCTGATATTTTTACCGAAAATCAATTGAAAGGACTGTGTGTGTGTGTGTGTGTGTGTGTGTGTGCATTTGATCTAACTGTTCTATTCAGTTGATCTATATGTCTATTTTTAATGCAAATATGACATTGTCCTAATTACTGAAGTAAGGTACTGGGGTTCCTCCAATGTCTTCCTTTTCAAGATTGTTTTGTATACTTAAAGTCTTTTGCAATTTCATAAAATATTAGTATCAGTTTGTATCTTTTTAAAAACGCTGCTCAGATTTTGACAGGGCTTGTGTTGACTCTAGAGATGAATTTTGACAGAACTGACATTTTAACAATACTAAATCTTCCAACCCACGACTATGCCATATATCTCCATTTACTTAAGTCCTTTGAAATTTACCAGAGCAATATTTTGTAGTTTTGAATCTTTATTGTTGAAAGTATTACTTATGTCCCTCTTTTTCCCCCATGACCTATTCTAGCCCACCCCAGGCCTTCACCACCTTATTATCTGTGTCCGTGGGTTATGCATATAATATTTTGTAGTTTTAAATCTACAGTTCAAGCACATATTTTGCTCCATTTATATCTATGTATTTCATGTTTTAATGTTATAAATGCTATTGTTTACAAATTTTTTCAAGTATTTATTACATATATAAATGAAGTTTACTTGTGATTATAAAACTTGTATCAGGTGACTGCTATATTCATGTCTTAGTCTACTAGATTTGTTTTTCTGGTAAATTCCTTGGCAGAGCATCTTAGAATACAGGCAAATTCAATCTTCTTCACTGTAGGCCTTTTATTTATTCTTCTTGCATCAGTAATGACTAGGACCTCCAGTATAATACTGAATAGAAATAGTGAGAATATATTCTCAAATGTTAAGGATATGGCGTTCATTCTTTCATCAATAAGTTATGATTTTAGCGGTGGGTTTTTGATAAATGCCCTGTATCAATTTTAGAACTTCTTTTCTGTTCTTTGTTTAATTTATTTAATGAATTTGTGTTGACTTTTGTAAAATGCTATTTTCAGCATATAATCATATGTTTTTTTCTCCTTTATTTTGTTAATATGCTAAATATAATTGATTGTTATTTAAATATTAAACCAAGCTGGCTTCTTAGCATAAATACTATTCAGTCAATGTATGTTATCAATTTTACATGAGCAGGATTTGATTTTATAATACTATTTTAATTTTTTTGGTCTAAATTCATGAGGAACATTGGTTAGTAATTTTTCTTTATAATTCTTTATCTGGTTTTTATCTCAGGATAAATTTCTTTAGGATAAATTCCCAGAAGTAGAATTGCTGGGTCAAATAGCAGTCCCATTTTTAATTTTTTGTATGTTTTTATTAATTTTAGAGAGAGAGGAAGGGAGAGACATAGAGGGATAGAAACAAAAATGAGAGAGAAACATCAGGGATCAGCTGCCTCAAGAATACCACCCACTGGGGATTGAGCCCAAAACCCAGGCATGTTCTCTGACCAGAAATTGAACCAGAGACCTCTTGATTCATGGGTTGACACTCAGTAACTGATCCACACCCGCGGGGCCTATTTTTTTAAAAATATTTTGAGGAAACTTCATATGGTTTTCCACAGTGGCCACACCAATCTGCATTCTCATCAACAGTGCATGAGGGTTCCCTTTGCTCCACATCCTCACCACCACTCAATTGTTGATTAATTGATGCTAGCCATTCTGGCAGGTATGAGGTGATATCTCATTGTGGTTTTTAAAAATGAAAAAGACAACAGAGCTCTCTTTCAGTCTCTGTACACACACACACACACACACACACACACACACACACACACACACACGATCATATGAGGACACAGTGAGTGCTTTCACCAGAAACCAAATGTGGAACTTTATTAGCTGGGAATTAAAGTTCTAATTTTCATTTTCATGAAGCCAGGGATGCATTTTTCTTCAGGAGCACATGTCAGTTACATGTAAGAGGAATTATCTCTCAAGAGAATGTGGTGATGATTGCAATACCATAGTTGTAAGTCATAGACAGATAACTCTGTTAGAAAGGGCACTGCTTAAAGGAGTCCTCTCAGAAAAAGGCTCTATTGTATCCACTGCTGGCCAGTGTAGGTGCTATAACTTCTTGCAAGAGAGACATGATTAACCAACTATTCTAAGATTTTATCTCCCAACCTTCGGGTTAGTTGATATGCCAGATCACCCGGCTGTTGGAGCCCAGGGGGCGTCTTATCTCTTGCTTCATGCCTACATAAGAAAAAGTAAGGAGGCTTATAAGGAGGAAGGAGGACTCCTAATACTCAGCACAGTGCTGGATAAGTAACGTCTAATAAAATAATTAATATAATTTTCTTTATGCATGTAAAAACAACCTAAAAAATTCAGGGCTCAAATATTATTATAACTTTGGCATGAAGAATACAAATATTCAGCCTGTTGGTTAAATCTGCTCAATAGATTATTTGTTTGGCTTATGCAGTATTTTAAAAACACCCTAATTATTTGCCAATATCTAAAAATAGATTTCATGTACATATCTAGATTATTGTCTTGTCTTGGAAAATCAAAAGGTCTGAATATACTATGCCTAAATTTCTCCACAGCAGCAATCAGCTGAGCAGAACAGTAGCTACCTATTGGTTATGAATTTGAACCTTTCTATTTTTCAAAGTCTCTACCTTTTCTCCATTGCAGTATATGTCTGGTCCTTGTAGGTGTTCAAATTCTAGGATTCTAATGGATGTGTATCAAAATAACATCAGTTCTATGATATGTTAAGTAGGTTTTACACACAGGTGGGCGTGTGCATACACACACACACACACACACGAGTTACTCCACCAAAAAGTTTAAAATGTTTCGTAATAAACTCCCCCTTCCTAGAGCATCACAATTAACTTGTCTCCAAGAAATGTTTAAATAAATAAACCTGCTTATATTTTTGACACCATTCCTTGAGATGAAGGGTCTCTGTGAAAATAGCACATTTTAATGAAATCTTAATATTGAGCTATCTTCAGCTTTGTGTGTTTCTCCTTTTCCTCCATATTTTACCTTGATAGTCATACAGTTGACATCAAATGTGCCTCTTTTGGACTCATGTCTCTGAGCACTGCACATTTTCTTATTTGTAATCAAAAGGATTGGAGGGCTGGTTTGCTTTTCTCCTCCCACATGAACTCATGGTGATCAGTCAACATTTACTGAAATATTTTGTCTACTGATCTCAATTTTTGTCTCTTCCCCTGGAGGAATGTTACTCAGAGAAGTGTCGTTTTGCTCCGCACAATTGGAGTTACTTGGCAAATTTTATAATTATACTAGGGGCCCGGTGCACGAAATTCGTGCACTGGGGAGGGTGTCCCTCAGCCCAGCTTGCACCCTCTCTAATATGGGACCCCTCGGGGGATGTCCAACTGCAGGATTAGGCCCGATTCCACACAGGAATCGGGCCGAATCCTGCAGTTGGACATTCTTCTCACAATCCGGGACTGCTGGCTCCTAACCGCTCACCTACCTGCCTGATTGACCCCTAACTGCTCCTCTGCGGGCCTGATTGCCCCCAAATACCCTCCCCTGCTGGCCTGATCACCCACAAGGCTTTTATTAGTATAGATATGACCCTGCACAGAAAATTTTACTAACCCTGCTTTACAATAAGGGCTTGACGATTGAATCATTAGGACCAGACACCAAGATTTCCTTTCTTTGAATAGTGGAGGGAATACTTACCTTGTCTTTAAGTTGCCCGGAAATTAAAATGAGATAATGACTTAGAAAAGTATAAAAGCATCACATAAAGACAACTGTCTTTTTAATGAAGTGGCAAAATGAAAAACACTTTTTATTCTCCCCTTCCTTCCTTTACAGCTTTTATTTAAACTTTGAAATTTATAAAAATTTCACTCCAATTTTCATTTCTTTACATTCAACATTATTTTGTATTGGTTTCAGGTTTTATATTAGTTACAGAATAGTGGTTAGACAATCATATACTTTACAAAGTGTTCCCCGATATTTCTAGTACCCACCTGGCATCATACCATCATTACAACACTATTGACTATATTCCCTATTTAAGTGACAATGGGTTTACAGGTTCCTTTCAGTCTTTCTTTTGTGTTTTTTTGTCCGTCCTTTTCTTTCTCACTTCTTCCCTCATTTTCTTTATATATTATCTCAATTGGCCATCAAAGCTCAGTGAAGGCACTGGGACAGGCTTCATCCATTTTACAGACCAGGAAACTGAGGCCAATTCCAGTTGGCTGTGGAACTTGACTCAGGAAGCCCTCAGAGCACACAGGAAGCCCTCAGAGCCATGCTCTTTGCTCTTCCTAAGGGGCAGCGGCCCAGCAAACAGAACAAACCTTCCAGTCAGGCTTCCCAGCCTCTTTCTCAAGCACCTCTTCATTGCAGATGCTCCACATTCTTTCCTCTCCCCCCATTCTTTACTGCCCCGCCTTCTCCGAAGCAGGTGGAAGGCGTCCCACTCACTGCCTAGGCATGCTCTGCTATGGGGCAGGGTGTAGCGAGCTTGCTTTTGGGTGAAGGCAGGAGCAGTAGTCACTGCCTCTGAAGTGTGAAGGCCGCCTGAGCGAGGCCCATTAGCACTGGGAGCTTCTCTGAATCACGTCAGTCAGTCCAGTACCCTGCAGTGCAGCACCCCTTCACTGAGGTGGCTCCATCCCTCAACCCCCGCCTCAGGGGTGAGGGTCCTTGCCCCTCTGCCAGGAGTCCTTCCATGCCCCTTGACCCCTGGCTGGGCCCACCCTCATCTTGGGGGCACTATAGAACCTCCGTCTCTCTGCAGATGAAGCAGATCCCTGCCCTAGGTCTCTGCAAAGCTATGAATCTGTGGCCAGAGGCCTGGTCTGGGTCTCAGCAACCACATGCCTGCAATGTTCCCAGGGACCCTGGGAGGGGCTGGGCGAGTCCTGCCATGCCCAACCTAGGGTGGCGATGGCCCCCGGATGCCCCCGGAACGCATGGCTCCGCCCGAATCGCCCCCCCAGGGTGGCGATGGCCACCCGGGACACCCGGCAGCGCCTGGCTCGGACAGGACACGCCCCCCCGGTGGCCATGGATGCGGACACCCAGGGAGCGCCGGGCTCCGCCTGGACACGCCCCCCGGGTGGCGATCGCCCTGCTGACACCCCGGGGAGCGCCGGGCTCGGCCCTGACACACCGCCCCCGGTGGCGATAACCATGCTGACACCCGGGGGAGCGCCTGGCTCGGCCCGGACACGCCCCCCCGGGTGGCGATGGCCATGCTGACACCCCGGGGAGCGCCGGGCTCGGCCCGGACCCGCCCTCCCGGGTGGCGATCGCCACACTGACACCCCGGGGAGCGCCGGGCTCGGCGCAGACCCGCCCCCCCTGGTGGCGATCGCCACGCTGACACCCCGGGGAGCGCCGGGCTAGGAGCGGACCCGCCCCCCCGGGTGGCGATCGCCATGCTGACACCCTGGGGAGCGCCGGGCTCGGCCCGGACCCGCCCCCCCCGGTGGCGATCACCACGCTGACACCCCGGGGAGCGCCGCGCTCGGCCCGGACCCGCCCTCCAGGGTGGCGATCGCCACTCGGCCCGGACCCGCCCCCCCGGGTGGCGATCGCCATGCTGACACCCCGGGGAGCGCCGGGCTCGGCCCGGACCCGCCCCCCAGGGTGGCGATCGCCACTGGGCCCGGACACGCCCCCCCGGGTGGCCATCGCCATGCTGACACCCGGGGGAGCTCCGG
The DNA here is from genome assembly GCF_027574615.1 of Eptesicus fuscus. NCBI lineage: Eukaryota > Metazoa > Chordata > Mammalia > Chiroptera > Vespertilionidae > Eptesicus > Eptesicus fuscus. The sequence continues at coordinate 47,833,023 of NC_072489.1, forward strand.
GCTCGGCCCGGACCCGCCCTCCCGGGTGGCGATAGCCACTCGGCCGGGACCCGCCCCCCCGGGTGGTGATCGCCATGCTGACACCCGGGGGAGCGCCGGGCTCGGCCCGGACACGCCCCCCCGGGTGGCGTTCGCCATGCTGACACCCAGGGGAGCGCCGGGCTCAGCCGGGACCCGCCCCCCTGGGTGGCCATCGCCATGCTGACACCCCGGGGAGCGCCGGGCTCGGAGGGGACCCGCCCCCCCAGGTGGCGATCGCTATGCTGACACCCCGGGGAGCGCCGGGCTCGGCCGGGACACGCCCCGCTGGTGGCCATCGCCATTCAGACCCCCGGAACTTACTGGATTGCCCGCAGCCATCTTGGTCTTCCCAACGGCCGGATGGGCCACCTGGAGTCCCGCCCCCAGCCTCTGGCAGGCCCAATCATGGGCATAGCGGAGGTGCGGTCAATTTGCATGTTTCTCTATTATAAGGTAAGATCAGTAACCTAAATGAGACTGATTAAATTATTTGTTACATATAGTAGACAATCTGAAAAGTAAAGAATAATATAAAGACAATGAAAAAGAAATCATCCTGCAATGATGTTAGGTGATATCTCTCTATATAAAAGCCTAAGTGGCCAGCCAACTGGCCAACCAGCCGGTAGCTATGACACACACTGACCACTAGGGGGCAGACGCTCAACACCGGAGCAGAAACCACAGGCATGGAAACATGGAACAGACTGATGAATCTCAGAGGGAAGGAGAGAGGTGGGAGGGCAGGAAGAGATTAACCAAAGATCTTATATGCATACTAGAAGCCTGGTGCACGAATCCGTGGGGTCCCTCAGCCTGGTCTGCAGGGATCAGGCTGAAACCGCTCTCTGACATCCCCTAAGGGGTCCCGGATTGTGAGAGGGCACAGGCCAGGCTGAGGGACCCCACCAGTGCAAGAATCCATGCACCGGGCCTCTAGTTTTAACATGTTTTCTATGACTATGATGGCATGAACGTTAATTTCCCTCAGCTGAACTAAACTTCAGACAGGTTTCTTTCTGACTATGGACACCTGCCTTTCCTTTTCTTAGACATTATGTTAAAAATTTGCAATTGTAAATCCTTTCTCTGCCCATTTTAGATGTATCTCTTTTAACAGTTTCTTGACAGTTTTATGACCCAGGAATGTCTTTCTCAAGGACCTGGGAACTCTCCCTTTGAAATGTAATCATCAAGCAAGATATGGCACTATCTCCCTGACTCTTTTGGAGGGTAGCGCCTAACTTCAATAGGAGCCAATTAGCAAACACAGATGGCCTAATATCATAGACCAACCTCCCCATAATATTCTTTTCTATAGCTCGCCCAGTTGTTAAAAGTTATCATTACCCTCCTAAATTCAGTTTTAATTTCTTAATCCTCAATTGAGGACATGCTTGTATTGATTTTAGAGTGAAAGGAAGGAGAAGGAGAGGGAGAAGAAGAGAGAGAAAGAGAGATATCAATGTGAAAGTGAAACATCCGTTGGTTGCCTCCTGCACATGCCCTAACCAGGAATGAAATCAGCAACCTGAGTATGCACCCTGAATGGGAATGAAACCCGTGACCTTTTGTTGAAGGAGACGAGGCTCCAATTAACTGAGCCACACCGGCTGGGCAACTCTCCTAAGTTCAATTTTAAACAAGTGCTCTAAGGGTATAGCAAGCATGTCAAACTGGCGGCCCGCGGGCCACATGTGGCCTACAGCGAATATTTTTGCGGCCCAGCCAATATAACGGTATGTAAGAAACGTTTTAATGAAAATTTTGTTAACTTTTACAATATTCTGTTATACATCATAATTAATAATGAACTACAACATTCACTAATGGCTGATTACTATAATTATGTTGCATTCATTTCCCTTACGTGCCTAACACGCAGGCGCACCATTTCTCTCCACTAATACTAGCAGCGAATATTTTAGCAGCAGATTGCCATGTCAGTTAGTCTTGGATTGACTTGTTTGTTGTGCACAACAGGAAATATTTCACTTTCAGAGAACAAGAAAAATAGGTTTATTTGTGTTGCCCTTATTAATTGTGCAGTTATTCAGTGTCTGGTAAGTTAATGTTCAAGAAAAAATATTAATTTTTATTAAAATTTTCTATCATTTTATATTAATGAATACTCATTTCAGCCCTTTGTATTCAGCATGTTTCTATCGAAATAAACCTACATTTCTATGAAAATTGAAGCTTTTGTTTTTTTGCAGCCCACATAAACCTTGTTTATTTGGCCCCTGTTAGCCTTTGAGTTTGACATGCTTGCTGTATAGAGATCATTGGTGCCATTGGTTTTCACTTCGATTCAGTCGGCTCAGACAAAAAAATATCATGTTAATTCGAAGAAGCCATTCTACTTACCGAGGGAGATTGCATCCTGTAGTTGGAAGTACCGAGTGGAAAATCCCCATGTAACTTTAACTCCCCAAAAAGTTAACTGCAGCTGGATTTTTGCATCCGCAGATTCAACTAGTGGCGGATGGAAACTGGTATGTTCAAACTGGGCTGGGAATTGCGGTAGGGAATCTGCGGCTGGGAATGCGAAAACACTGTTTCCATTCCTCTTAGTGAATTCCCAGATGCAAAACCCACCGAGACGCAAGGCCAACTGTACTTACTGCAAACAAAACAGAACAAAAAATCCTCCTCTGACGGACCCGCACAGTTCAAACCTGGCCTAGGTAAGCAATGATCCATAAATACGGATTACTCTTACCGACGAAATGTTCCTCTGTTGAATACTAGGCCCAATGCGATGGTATTTGGAGATGGGGCTTTGGGAGGTCAATAGGTCATGACTGGGAGCAGGGCACTTACAAAAGAGGTCACAGGGACGGCTCAAACCCCTTTTGCCTGTGAGGACCCAGCAAGAGGGCTGGTCATGAACCAGGAAACTGGTCCTCGCCAGATACCCAATCTGTGGGCACTTTGACCTTGGATTTCCCAGCCTCTGAACTGTAAGAAATGTCTGTTGTTTGCACGCCGCCCAAACTATGGTATTTTGTTATAGCAGCCTGCACAGACTATGACACCGTTACATGTGAACCAAGTTGGCTTTGGGGATTTGTTCCAATAATGGGCATACATACATGCAAATGCAAAGGATAACCACATATTTTCCCCCTTGAGATTAATTCCAGTTTCTCAGGTGGAATCGTTTCTCTAAAAAGACAACACGCTGCTGATCGGGTGTTCTGGAGCTGAGGAGTTATTTTCTGTGGCAGGCAGTTGTCACCTGTGACGGCTAGCAGATGCGTCCTTCAGATGGTCCTTCAACCCGGAGATTGTGTTCTTGCTGTTAATAATTTTTAAGCAAATTCACCTACGTGGGAGTGGGGCTCCTCCCTTCCCGTGCCACAGCATAGGAACAGCATTTTGATTTAAGGCGGCGTAAGACAGGGTTCTGATTTAAGGCCTCTGCAATCTTTGTTCTCATTTTGGAAGTGTTTTTCCAAGGGCTGCGACCAAGGGAGCATTTCCTGTTGGCCCCTCGCAGGCTTTAGCTGAGTGTGAGGGGAAAGCAGGAGGAGAGTTGGCCAAGCGTTTCCAGTAGCTTTAGAAATAGAAGGTGTAATTTTGCTACACAATCCTGACACTTGTTATCATATATTAATCCTCAGACCCGCAGACATTATTTTAAAATGGAAAACATATTTGCTTACCAGCGCTCGAGCAAGGCTTGCAATTATAAATCTACTTAATAAGAGGGAAAGAACCTGAAAATAATGAATAAGAATTCCAAATGAGGTTTTTCAATAGCTTATTGTCAGCCATGCAAGTGGCCCAACTGTCATGAACACTGAGGAACGATCAAGGCATGCGTTTGTAGAAGCTGGAGAAACTTTTCACTGAAGGATGTGGACCTAACTTGATCACAGAGTGTGAGATGCAGGATGACCAGAAAGGCATACATTTCATGAATCAATAGGAAGCTTATTGAACTCAAAAAATATACTGACTAAACATAGTTAATTTTACTGGCCCATAAGTTACTAATTAAAAAAAACAAACACAATTTCCAGATGGTCCTTCAACCCAAAGATTGTGTTCTGACATATAAGAGAACTAATAACTGGCCTATTTCTATTTTTCTTTGTGCAGGGCGGTGGGTGGGGACATGGTAGGAAGAGTTGTCTGCTCCAGTTTGAGGCCTTGGAGATCGTCTTGCTCTGAACTCATCCACATTCAGATTATGTGACGATTATGCAGGGAACATGGCAAGATTAAACATAGCTCAGCTTCCAGGGTCAGTTCTATGCCCTTAGGAGACTTTGTAAATAAACATGTTTTACATGAAAACACATAGATGTGCTATACATTCAAATGAGAAATTTGCATGCATTTGAAAAATATAAGTCAACATTGCAAAAAATTTTACTGATAGTTGTAAGTTGCATAGGTGTGCCCCACTCCACAGGCACTTGCCTTCCCTCCCCTCTGCCACCAGGAAATGTCAGAGAAGTGGAATTGAGCTGCCTTTTCTGCAGTTATGGGATGGTGAAAAGTGGGACTCAGAAAACTAAAGTGAGTTGTCCAGATCACACAGCAGAGCTGAGGCTGACCCTCCTGCCACCCCTTTCTGCTTTCTCCTCCTGTAGGACCTGTCCACTGACAACACTGGGGTGGAGAGACAGCACCTGGGTGCTGAGCAGATCTAGCCTGGCTGACTGCCCCTGATCTCACTTGCTCCAGCCTGGATCTCTGGATAAAGACAGATTCACTGGATGTTCCTTCAGGGGAGAAATTAGTCCCTGGGCTACTGGTGCCTAGTTCTCTGTCAGGGTGACTTCTCATTCCTCCTGGAAACTCTCCCCCTAATACAGAGGCAGTTCCCTTCTCTCTGCATAGATTGTTTTTAAAATATTCATTTATTTGTAGTTAACAAATAATTATTCATATTATGTATTACATTTCACCCCACTCCTAAGTATATACCCAAGAACAGTTAGTACATATGACCACATGAAAGACATAAACATAATGAAAGTATTCAAAAATGTCTAACAAAAGATAGATGGGATACAGAGCTAAGTAAGCCAGCTGTCATCTCTGCCCTCTGGAGACATGCAGTTGACTCTAGCCAGACAGGAGAATGAATCTGTCTACTTCACACACACATCCTTTATGAACCCCACCCCACAGCAGGAGTTTCACTTTTCTTTGTTATGTTACACTTTTCATTGAGGAATTATATACATGGAGTAAGGTGCACAAATCTTGAATGGGCAGCTTGATCATTTTTCATATCTATATATGATATTTCCAGGACTCTAAGGGTCTTTCATTCTCTTTCCAACCCAAAACATACCCAAAATTAACCACTATTTTGACTCATACTACCCTGTATGACTTTTGCCCATTCTTTAACTTCATTTATGTGGAATCATATAGTGGGTTTTCTTTTAAGGCACTGACTTCTTTGCTTAATAACATATCTGAGTGAGTCACTCAAGTTATCGCATTAGTAATGGTTCATTTTTGCTGCATAGCTTTCATTGTGTCTGTATATTATAATTTACTTTCTTACTCATTGTGGGTGGACATTTAGGCTGATGCACATTCTCATTCATCATGGTGAGAACAAGTGCCATGTACCTGTTCTCTCTCCTACTGAGTCCTTCGGAGGAGGAGAAAGATCCTGCATTGCAGAGTCAGCAAAGTGTAACTTAAACAAAATATATGTAATAAATATTTAATGGAAATTCAAAATACTTCGTCAGCTTGCCACATCTACATCTGTCCTCACTCTACATTTTCCTTATAAAAACCACACATGGACACTTCTCCCCCTTTTTAACACGGGATTTATGTTCTTGTTGAGCAGCTAACGGAACGAGCTTGGGTTCTCACTGCATCTAGATCACAGTTGTATTCATGAGCATCTTCGTGATGCCTCATACAGATTAGATTTGTCTCGTTGGGAGAGCATCATAACGCCTGATATGTGTAGAGTACATTTCAGTTGACAGCAAATGTTCATGCACATCATTTGATTCTTGCAAAAACTCTAGAAGGTGGAAAGCTCAGATACCATTCTCATTTTACAGAGGTAGAAACTTATTATATTAATTTTATTAAAGTCTACTCTGTGTCATCACTGTTCTGAATGTTGCAATATAGAATTGAGCAAAGCATATCCCCATCCAGAAATTAATAGTCAATGCAGAAGATAGGCGTATAAACAGACAATTAAAATACAAAATGGTATAGGGACCCTAATAACATCATATCATTTTACATGTATGAAAATAATGTTATGTTATCATTATTGTTATTTGTGGATATTTTTATAAGAGGAAATCAGAGAGAAAGTATATTAGAGGCAAACCCTGGAGGAAGCGGAAGAATACATCAAGAAGATATTGGGGAAAAGGAAGGGAGACATTTTCAACAGAAGTGACACTTTCAACAGAAGTGATACTTTGTACAAAGGCCTGTAGGCATTATGTAGTTTGCAGCATCAGCCCAAGGTCACACAACTATTGAAAGACAAAGCTTAGGTTCAAATTCAGTGCTCCATCTACAGGACATTGCTCCCCAATTATGTGTTCAAACTCTAACCAACACAATGCTTTCAGCTTCCTGAGCGAAATACTGCCTGACCAATTGCCTCTAAAATGGGTGCTCAGAGCAAGCCATCATTTGGCATTCTTGATTTCATGCCATATTACTTTTGGGAAGTAATCGCTCTGTACTGACAAATTGCAACAGTTATGAGCATAGTAATAACATCACAAGAATAATCAAATGCAAGTGAAATAAAAATGCATCAATTCAAGCTGGGTTTTAGCTCTTATAATGTTCATTCAAGTTTAATGTCCTTTATGATTTTCTGGAAACTATGATAGACTGGCTTCTGAGATTTGATTTTGTTTGGAATTTTATATTCCCAGCCTCATCTTTACATTGTTAAGAGAAGGAAAACCCACCCACATTTTGTCATATGGTCATATAAAAAAAAGCTAGAACTAGAATAATCAAGGTTTGGTAGTTTATATTCATGTTCAATCTATTATTATCATAAGGCTCAGACTGAGCTAGTGTAAGTTTATGTATAAAGAACCTTCGAGAAGCAATTTGCTCAAAACTTGGTCCATTTGTTACTACTTTTCTGAGGCTATCAGAGAGGATGGGATCTTGCCCAGTGTTGGTGGTCCCATTCTCACTGCTCTGGTTACTTTCATATTTTTGGCTGATGACAGTTTCTGCCATAGATTTTTTTAACTTTAAAATGGGGAGGGGGTGGAATATGGCTGGAAGTGGGGCTACCAGATATGTTTTGAAGCTTTTAAAACAACAACAACTGAGATTGGAGGTTTCTGGTCACTCCTCAGTGCTGCTTATGGTTGGCTTCCATGTTTCTCTCTCTTCCATTGTAAATGGGGTGTCTCAGAATGGCTGTTGTACATTGTAGTTAAATAGGCTGCAGACACATTCTGTAAATAACCCAATGAAAGAAGATGCTGTAGCTGTGGGACAACTCACATCAGCAAACAAAGACTTAACTTCTTCCTCGCTGGCTTTTCTCTCACTAGTTGTCTGTATAGGAAAAGCCAGCGAAGCTCTTCTACTCTCTAAAATTGGACTAAAATTGGCTACATCACGCCCTAGGGTGTCTCATCTCACTAAGTGTGTCTTGTTTGCCTCCGTGCTGAGCATGTATTCCCTGATATACCTAGGTCACCTGTGTGGAAGGGAGGATGGTCTCCTTTAGAGCTTCACCTGTTACCTCTTGATGGAAATAATAGAGAATTCACTCCGATTCACCTGTTATACTGTGACCTCAGGTGCTTTGTGCAAACTAAAGCTGGAGGCCATCTGCAGCCAAGCACCTCTTCTGTTTTGCCTGTGTCAGTTATTTGTGTGATTGTTTCTTAAACACACATGTGGAGTTGACTGATTATAAGGATGCAGTGGTGTCTCATGGATGGAAGAGGAACCTCTACATGTCACTCATAGGAAGCATCACTCAATGGTGAATTTCACTAACTCACTGTTTTCCTTTGGTTTTACCTCCTTCTGGTCATTGCCTATTTTTGTAAATATCTTTTTATTAAAACACAGTCACACCCATTCATTTATGGTTTCAGAGCAGAGTTTAATAGTATGACAGAGGCCTTATGTTGCCTGCAAAGTCTAAGTATTTACTCCTAGTCCTTTCCAGGAAGTGTTTGCCAACTCCTGCTCACTCTCTCTTTTTAAATTGATTTTGAGAGAGAGAGAGAGAGAGAGAGAGAGAGAGAGAGAGAGAGAGGGAGAGGAACTTGGATATGAGAGAGAAACATTGATCTGTTGCCTCACGCACCGACTCCACTAAAACCAGGGATAGAACCACAACCTGGGCATGTGCCCTGACCAGGAATTGAACCCTCTACCATTTGGTGTATGGGATGATGCTCCAACCCATGAGCTACCTTGCCAGGGCTCCTGCTGTCTTCTAATAAGCTTCAGATACAATGATCTCACTCCCTTGCATTTTTAACAGAAATAAAAGAATAATGGGAGTTTAAGTATTGGAAATTTGTCTTGCAGTTCAAATGAATCAAAGAAATAGAGTTAGCCCACTAAATTAACTCTAAGTCTATAGTCATAAAGAAACAATTATTTATATTAGAATCACTATTACCATTATTATTACTAACATGCATTACCTATGTAAATGTCACTATGCAGAACACCTTACAAATATCTTGTCACTTCCATATCAACCCTATGAAATAGGTAATGTTATGCCCATTTTATGGGTGAGAAAATTGAAACTCAACAATGCCACATAACTTTCCCATACTTCCTCAAGTACATGATAGCCAAAAACCAGAGTCTGTGCCTTAAACTTATGATTTTAACTACACAGCTTAGCAGTCAAATGCAGTATGTTCCATAGAGTTCCAGTTGATAACTTTAAATTTATCTGAGCACAGTGAATCCAATATTTATTTGAACTCCCACTTACTCAAGGCACTGTGATAAATACTGAAAAATACAGAAACATGAATAAGACACAGATATGTCTTTAGAGATGTAAGTTTTGGTCAGCATGTCTTCTCCTTGAAGAAGTAAAGGCTCCATAAATGTTAAAACTCTATTCTCAGTTCCACCTGACTCTTTCCTTAGTTTGCTTTCCTCTAACGCTTAACTAAATAAACTGGTTTCAATGGAGGTTGGCTATTAGGAGGATAAAGGGATATGATGTTGAGCTAAGGAACATCACAATATTAGAGGAATAACAATATGCCTCAGGACCCAGCTTATGGAAAGCAGCATGAGCACCCTGAGTATCTGTGTAAGTGCCACTGAGAGATAAGAGAAGGCCAATTGACTCAAGAGGCGCTCAATGATAAGCTTGCGTATTGGGCGATGTAATCAAAATCCAGCTCAATGGGAGATTTGGTGAGGTGTGTGAGTACGGTGGTTGTTTCAAGTATTTCTAGTCTATGTTTCTGTATTTGGAGGGTCCAGTTGATTAAAGGGCTGTGTTGGGTCCGGAATCTATGAAATGCATTCTGTGATGTAGCTCAGGCAGCTGAAACGATGAGAATGACAGTCAAATGCAGTAAGTTCCATAGAGTCACCTCCAAGGATGCCCTCGGAAAGCAGTTTGAGGAGGTGGTCATCTCTGTGAGTGATCTTACTCTGCAGGCTCCTCTGCCTCTCTGTTGAGAGGATTCTTCCTCATCTCTAGTCCATTTGATATTATCTTGGGACACAGTCACAGGCCTGTCTCACACCCCATCTCTCAGCACCAGTGAGACCATTTCTGGACCTGGAACTCTCCCAAGATGCCTAATTAGAGAATTTCAAGCCAGTGAAAGGGGAAAATGCTTTTCTCTGCTTGTATGCTGCCAGCCTTCATTTTCCTTGATGTCTTTGTCTCCACCATCCTAGGTCTCATCTAAAGATGCCAATCGAAAACAAGGGCTTTGAATCCAATCTCTTTAAAATTAATGTTTAAATAAAGCATGAACTCTTAGTCAGAAATGGCCACAGTACTAAAACCATCAAGAGAAATGAAGAATGACAGTTTAATTTCACTAAATACTATAAGAGAAAAGATGTCAATCACGATGACTAGTGGGCCTGCCCTGGGTGACAGTGGTAGACTATGCTGAGAAAATTAAATTGTTTTTAAAAATCCTTTCCAGAGTTTATATGCAAAATCCTGAGAGTGGTGCCCTGGCCAGTGTTGCTTAGCAGTTAGAGCATTGGTCCGTGCACCAAAGGGTCTTGGGTTTGATTCCTGGTCAAGGGCATGTATCTAGGTTGTGGGTTCTCTCCTGCCCCCGGTCAGGTTGCTTAGGGGAGCCAACCAGTCTATCTGTCTCTCTCATTGATGTTTCTCTCTCTCTCCTCCTCCCTCCCTTCCACTCTCTGAAAAGCAATGGAAAAAATATCCTCATGTGAGGATAACAAAAACAACAACAACAAAACAATAATGCCCTGGGAGTGGCTCCTCTGGGTGAGGACTTCAGGTGATGTTTTGCCTCTTTTCCCCTTATTTTAGTCCATCACATAGGATGAACTGGACTTGTGGTGTATTTACTTATGAACAGTCTCTTCATGTTCATCTTGTTCAGGCTGGGAGCCCTCTGAGCACCCTCAGTTCATACAGTCTTTGAGGATGATGCTTGAGCAGTGACAAGTGAATTTCCAAGGCTTAGGACTTCTCCATCCAGAGTTTTCTCAATTTAGAATCCATCAAACATGTCTGGTGCAAGAGGTTTGACATTATTGAAATAGGCAAGTAATACCTACCGGGTTCTTACTTTCAGTTGGAGACAAGGACTGTAATCTTGTAATTAACTGCCCTCTGCAAAAGCAGGGCAGGTGCTGCAGATAGAAAAAGAGACTCCACACAGTGGGGAGGCAATGTTAAAAGTGGGAATTTCAGATGATTTGACTTGTATATAAGTAAACAGGATGACAGGTAGAATAGTGAATTTCAAGGTAATGGTGATGTGTGGAGAGGATCTATCAAAGGTCAGGACACCGAGGAAGCAGATTCTAAAGGAAATGTTTAAAGGGTGCACCCTGAGGTAAACACCCATGGAAGAAGTGAAGGTAGCAGACTTTTCAGGAAGAAATTGAGTTTTGATATCTATATTAATAAAAGGGTAATATGCTAATTAAATGGGATAGACCGGATGTTTTCTGGATGTCCTTCCGGAAAAAGCCATGGTGGCGGGGGCCAAGGCAGAGGCAGTTAGGGACATCAGGCAGGTAGGAGTGGTTAGGGTTGATCAGGCAGGCAGGCAGGCAGGCAGAGGCAATTAGGGGTGATTGGGCAGGCAGGTAGAGTGGTTAGGGGCGATCGGGTAGGCAGGCAGGTGAGCGGTTAGGAGCCAGCGGTCCCGGATTGCAAGAGGGATGTCCGACTGCCAGTTTAGATCTGATCCCATAGTTGGACATCCCCTGAGGGGTCTCAGATTGGATGGAGTGCAGGCCAGGCTGAGCGACCCCTCCCCCGCCCATCCCATGCACAAATTTCATGCACCCGGCCTCCAGTAGTCATAATAAAGGACTCAGCTGATCTTATGGGGAACCTCAAGACTGAGATGACCCTGAAAATGTGTTCCAGTTTTGGGAAAGGGAGTGCTGGGCCTTTTACCTCCACACATACCCCCAGGGAAGAGGATGCTATGTTGGGAAAGGTGTTTCTATTCAACCTATGGGAAGAACTTGTGGGTACTCAGCTGCGAAATCTTCTCTCCAAACTGTTGGCAGCTTGAGTTCTGAAGTCAGGGAACTGGAGGGTGCAATGCAGCATCGTGGCGGCTTTCCCGTGAATCACTCAGGTTCACTTCCACCTTTAAGTCCTGGAAGACACTCATTCAAGATTGTGGTGGCCTCTTCCCCTAAAGTAAACTGACAGGAGGAAGGACAGTAGGGCCAATGACTCCTACCACTGCAGTTTGCCCTAATGCCACAACTATACTCATCACCTCCCTCTTCTATTATTCTCTCTAGATTCCCCTTTGCTTGTCTAGATGACTTACTTAGTGGGTTAACCCAAACCTTTATACCTTAGAGCCTGAGACACTTCCCAGGCTATAGCTACTGTACTTGTCTATTAATTACCAACATTAGTATCAAGAAACATCTCTGGATCAATAGGGTTAAAATCCTGTTTCTCCCTACCTCCTAGGTAGAAAATCATCTCTACTTCCTCCCAATGAACAGGGTCATGACCACTGTCATGGTGGTGACACTTTTCCTTGTATGCTGGTCTCTCAGTTCATGGGGCCCAAAGTGACTGGGTGTCAGCCAAGGTTTATTTTTTTTAAATATTCATAAATTACTGCAAATTCCATCGTCTTGCTCCAAACCCCAGAATAATACATTGTGAATCTTCTACTTATGCCTGCCAGAATTCCTGAGCATGTTTTCTTACCACATGTTCTCTAGAAGCAGGGCTGCTTGCAACAGAGCTTGGTCCTGTTGCAAGGCCCTGTCCTGATGCCTTTGATATGTATGGCCTGATACAGGGGTCACTACAGTGTTTCTAAAAGTAGAATATTCTGCCAACAAAAACTAAGATATAGAGGCTGTAGCTGTCAGCGATAAGACAGTAACTTAGCACCGCCTTGAGCCTTGGGCTTTGGCCCTGTTCCTCACATCTGTGCAGTTATTTTTAGGTCGCAGGGCATCGTGGCCTGGGAAGGCACTGCTCCTGGGCAGGAGGGGAGAGGCTGCAATCCTGGAAACGGTTTGGGGAGGCTGCTTCCTCAGCCCTGGGGAGCTCCCCCTACCCGAGGGGCAAAGGAAACAGCCTCAGGAGGCCTCTAAACTACGGCCCCACAAACAAACAAACACAACCACAACTACAGAAAACAAGATGTAGCAAGGTCTTGACTATTCATGGGCTTTATTTCTCACTCTGGGTCTCTGGTCTTTGGAAGGGAAAGCTTGGGGCAGAAGCACATACCCAAGTAAAGAGAGATCTAAAGATCTTGGATATGGGCAGAGCTCTGCTTCAGCATCCCTCTCAGGTTCAAATGTGTCCCTAAGAGAGACAACGTGATTGGGTCAAGTGCCCCTATTGGCTGTTGTACTGGGTCACTCACTCACTCTGTAGACTATTGGATACATTTAGACATGGCCTTGTGGTTCTAGCTGTAGAGTCATGTGTTACCATGTATGGTCACCTATGTATAATAAGCCCCCAATAGGTGTCTGTGATTGACAGTTTTGCTGAGGCTCTTAAAAGAGACACAGTAACTGGCCTGAATCTTGTACCTTGTATGGTTTGTTTCAGTACAGGCTAGTCTATTTTGTTTTAGTTTATTTGCACTTAGACTTGTTACTTTAATTTCTCTTCCTCTTCCTTCTCCTCCTCCTCTTCCTCCTCCTCCTCCTCCTCCTCCTTCTTTCTTTTTTGACCTAATGTGTCTTGAAAGCAAGCCACCATCTCTTGAACACAGATTTAATTTTTTTTGATGAGTAGGGATTTTAAATGGTAATTACCACACATGTACAGCAATGAAAACAGATGTTTCACATTTTCTCTTTTAATTTATTTCTTAAAATAATATTTCTCAAAATAAAACTCTGATAATACCTGCTCAGTAAGTCTGGGGCATGGCCTAGGAATCTGCATTTTCAGCAAGCACCGCCCCCCCCCCTAAGTATTTGATTGATGTCAAAGTTTGAGAACCACTTCACAAGGTAGCTATTATCCAATTCATTTTACTCTTAAGGAAATTGAAACTCAAAAAGGCTAAGAAATTCCCCTGAGATTATACAACTAACACTGAAGGTGTCTCAAAAGTTCTTTTCCATAAAAGGAAGTTTCCACTGATGCTGTGTTCACCATGTGAAGTTTACTTGTTTACAAAAATGGTTACTATCAACCTGAAGCAGATTTCAAGGGGAGTTCTGAGGCCTCAAAACTTTCCAGAAAAGCCCAATACTTCTTGAACTCTTACTCCTTCTTGTTGAGACAGCCTCGGGGGAGATGTGATTTTTCAGTGGCTCTGCACAGGATTCATGGGCACCATTACTTCTTCACTCCCTCCTGAGGGGTGTGAGACTAACAACCCTCTCCCAGCAGTTTGCCCAACCTGCCAGGGCAGCCTTCTCCCATTTGCCAGCATCTACTGGACACACACGACTCCCTTTCATTTCAAAACTGATAACCCAACCAAACAATTGGGAGAAAAAAATCTTGTCGGCATGTTGACACACCTGCAACATTAACCTTAAAATTCAATTTATTTCTGCTTGCAGTCAAATTTCTTTCTTTAAATTGAGAGCACTCATTAGGTCCCTGTATCCATATCTTCCTGTGTCACATAGAAAAGAAAAACCCTTAAAACTCTAACTACACTTTAAAATTTACTTTGAAAAGGTAAATAATTCTGAAATATGAAATTCAGATCTTTCTATGTACATTATCTAACAAAAATAAATGAACAGTTAATAGTTACTTCTCTGAGTAGAAGGGCCTTAATGGAGTTCCCCTCTATTTTTCCCTATTCATCACTGTGTTCTTTAAGTAAGAGAGATTTATTTTATACTCTACACCAGGCGTCCTCAAACTACGGCCCACGGGCCACACATGTGGGTGTTTTTGCCGTTTTGTTTTTTTAACTTCAAAATAAGATATGTGCGGTGTGCATAGGAATTTGTTCATAGTTTTTTTTTAAACTATAGTCTGGCCCTCCAATGGTCTGAGGGACAGTGAACTGGCCCCCTGTTTAAAAAGTTTGAGGATACCTGCTCTATACATAATGATGGTTTTTCACCTTGGCTTTGATAATAGGGGATGTCTTGTTCTATCTCCACTTCAAAAAAGATTTGATCATTTCAGAGGAATAGTTGGGCATCTTGGAGGCAGGGCATGTAAGTACAGCTTATATAGTAGACTCTGATCAACATCATTGATATTAAGATCTACACAACAATTCCTAATGCTCAGGGTGAGCAGCAAGAAGTAGCCCCACGAGCTCCCAATAAGTTTAAGAGGCTTTTAATTCTGTAGACCAAAATAAAAGTAAGACAATTATCAATTACTAGATATGCTCCTTTCATCCCGATACAGGATGCTTTCATCAAGTCAATGGTACCTGTATTATCCTAGCTTTGTTTGGGATCCAGGTTGAGCTATTTGTTTTCCAAATGATAGCCTATTCGAGTGACCTCTGCTTTTTAAGAACTGCGTCTGGCCCTCCACATTCACTTCCTTTGTCAAATTGTATACCTTCCTGATCTTCATTTCAAAAAGTGGTCACAAACTTCCTCTGAAGTTATAAAACCTGCTGAGGCCAAAAAGGTACAACATTTGGGGCACATTGTACCCGGGGCTGAGATGCTGTTGTAAAGATTTAGGTGGAGGGAAGTGATGAATTCTGGATGAAGTCTAAGCCCAGTGTAACTGGGGGTGGGTGCTGGTTTTGTATATTTCTGTTTAGAGTATAATGAACAGCCACACAGCAGGCCGCCTTGCTTTACCTATGTAGGTAGTTTTTGTTCTACCTTTCTTAGAAATTCCAAACCATGTGAGGAAGAGAAAAGAGGAAGGGAAGGGAAAGAAAATGGTATAATTATGGGAGAAACTGTTGGAGAGACAGAAGCAAGAGAGATTTCTGGGGAATAAAAAAGGGGAGGGGAGGAAAGATCTTTTACATAAAATTATTTTCAAATAATAGGTAACTAAAAATAAAACTACCACTACCAATAGCTATCAATGATTGAAAAAAAAATTGTGTACCAAGGGGAGAAATGCTGCTCAGGTGTTGCCATGAGTGGCCCAGCTTGGGCAAGAGGGGAAGCTGGGCCTCAGGCAGCCAAACATGCTATCAAATTGTCCATAGTTTTCTTTCCCACCTTGATGAACATTTTGTTCTGTTTACACTATTGCCAGCCATCAGAATTGAGGCTTATTTTCCACAAGTGTCATAGCTGATTTGTGTACTTTTGAAGCTTATTTATGTTTATTTTTAACTGTTTATTTAGAAAACTAGAGGCCCAGTGCACAAAATTCATGCACAATAGGAGGTAGGGCTCCTAGTGGCTGCCAGCTGCTGGCCGGGACCTCCCTTCCCTGGCTGCAGCTGCCAGCCGGGGCCTTCCTTCATTCCACGCCACCCCCTGGTGGTCAGTGCACATCGGTGAGTGATCGAACTCCCAGTCGGTTGAACTCCTGAGGGGACACTTTGCATATAAGGCTTTTATATATAGAGATTCTGAATATGTATCAGAGGGTTCTAGTATATGCTTTACTCAGCTTCTGCTGATGTCCACATCTTTCATAATATCAGTACAATGATTAAAACGAAGGAGTTATTGTTGGTACTCAAGTGTTAACTAAACTGCTTTATTTGGATTTCACCATTTTCCCCCTTTAATGTCCTTTTTCTGTTTTAGGGCACCACATTGCAATTACTTGACATATTAGGTATTGTATGGACTGAATATTTGTTACCATCCCCATGCACGCCCCCCCACCCCCACCCCCAATTCATATGTTGAAATATAAGACCCAATGTGATGGCTTTGGAGGTGGGGCCTTTGGGAAGTAATGATATCACTAAGGTGGAATCCTTATGAAGAGGACAAAGAGTTAACTTGCTGTCTTTTCACCACGTGAAAAAACACCAGAAATTAGCCATTGGCAACCTGGAAGAGGGCTCCAACCAGAACCTCACCATGCGGGCACCACAATCTGGGACTTCTAGCTCTCAGCACTGTGAGAAATAAATTTCTGTTGTTGATAAGCTGCCCAGTTTATGGTATTTTGTTACAGCTGCTCGTGCTGATTAAGACAGTTCTCTATTATTGCATAACAAATTGCCACAAACTTAGCAGCTTAAAACAACACATTAATTATCTCCTAGTTTCTATAGGTTGGTAGTTTGGGCACAGCTTCCCTGGATCCTCTGCTTATGGTCTCACAAGGCTGTAAATCAAGGTGTCAGCTGGGCTGGTCTCATTTGGAGGCCAGCTGGAGAAGAATCTGATTCCAAGCTCACTCAGGTGCCGGCAGAATTCATTCCCTTGAGACTACAGGCATACCTCAGAGATATTGTGGGTTCGGTTCCAGACCAATGCTATAAAGTAGGTTGTAATTTTTTTTTTTTTTTTTTTTGCTGGTGGATGGTCTTGCCTTCAATTTGTAAAGAAAAGCAACATCTGTGAAAGGCAATAAAGCAAAGCACAATAAAACAAGGTATGCCTATATAGGACTGAGGGCCCTGACTTCTTGCTGGCTGTTGGCTGGAAGCTACTCTCAGCCTGTAGATGCTGCCCTCAGCTCCTGGCCTAGAGGGCCTCCCCAAATGGCTACTAACCTCTTCAAAGGCAGGTGAGTGAGTTTGCTAGCAATTTGGTGTCTGTATAATGTAACAACCACAGAATGACATCCCATCTCCTTTGCCCTGTTTTGTGTGTGTGTGTGTGTGTGTGTGTGTGTGTGTGTTTTAGAAACAAGTCAAGGAGAAGGGCGGATACAAGGGTATGACACCAGGGGCTGGGATCTGGTCACCTTTGGCTATGACCTCTACAGTTGTCATATCTCCTTAGTCTCCTCTAACCCATGACAGTTACTCAGTCTTCTTGTCCTTCATAACCTTGACACTTTTGAAGAATACTGATCAGTTGTTTTGTCCAATTGTGTACTTTTAATCATTGTGTTTAGAACAGTTATTACAGTATTTTTCTCAGAAAATTGTGGGCACAGATAAATAGGTAATTATTTACCCTATCCCCAAATATTACACTGTCCAGTAGTAATGTCTTTTGTATCTGCCTCTTTGTTTTTATTTCCTGAGACATGTTGGAGAAGAGACCATATCAAGCACAACAAGTAATGTCTTTTGTATCTGCCTCTTTGTTTTTATTTCCTGAGACATGTTGGAGAAGAGACCATATCAAGCACAACAAGAAACCATATCAAGAAGTAACGGAGTGTGTGTGTGTGTGTGTGTGTGTGTGTGTGTGTGTATAGTTATGAACCCAGAAGAATGATCACATCTTTTATAAAAATCATAAAATTAGGGGAAATAAGTCTGGCTTAGGAAGCATGGTGAACGTTTGTTTTTTTTTCCCTCAGGGAAACCTCCCAGACTCTCCGTTTCTGCAATTCATGTGGAGAGAACACCATTCTCAGCCCCAGAAGTGGGTACACCTGTTAAACCTGTCAGAGCCCCAGCCCACCGTGATTGGTTCAGGCTTTGGACCATGACCCAATCAGAGCTACTGAGATGCTCAAATGAAACTTTCTAGGGCTTTGGGGAAGGAGGTAGGCATACTATGCTAAGAGATGTTACCTCATAGGAGATAAGCCTGGAATTGTGATAAACATTCTGCTATGTGTATTAGTTAATATTAAGTTTTGCTGTGAGACAGAAAACCTCTTTAATGCCCACATTCTACTCACCTCACCCGTACATCTCTATACAGTAAATATGCAACATTCATTCTCCTTGAGTAATACTGTTTAGCCTCCTATATTGTTTCTTTCCTCCATACCTAGGCAAGTAACATATCCTTGAAGATCAAGACTATGCTTCTATTATCCCATTAAACTTATCTGAACTCTGCCTAGCTCCTATTTCCTCCTGTCTCTGATGTATCATCAGATCCTCTCAGATTCATGCTCAGTTTGTTTTTTTTTCCAGTTTTTCTGTGGGTTTTATCTTCTCCTCACAATGGTCTATATCTTTCATGAGAACAGATAGTAGGTATTTCAGCTTTTCCCTGATTTGTCAAACACTAAAGAAACCATTGCATTGGTAAGGTTATAAAGAAATCACAAGAAATATTGCTCAATGAGTAGTCATCTGTCTATTTTTGTTGGGAATGCTGCAATTATTGATTAATAAAAGAGTTTTCTTATTTTAAACAATAGTTTCATTAGAGCTTAATAACACTAGTCATATTCAAATTGCTATGTATTTATCACCTGTTATATTTGCTTAATTAGTGCTTCCTTAGTTTGGGTTTAAATTCTTTCACGTATCATCCATCTAACTATATAAGCACCATTTAAGCTTAATTTTCTTTCCTGAGATCATGAAAACAGTAGTTTACAAAGTCTGTCTTGGCACCACCCAAAGTGCCCTACAAGTCCTCATAGCTACACTGCCCATGTGGAAGCTAGGCCAGTCTTATTTTATTTTTATAACATTTTATTTATTTTACTCTGGTTTCTTAAGCCCTAGACACGTGTTTTCACAATTATATACCATTCTGGTGCCAGTCAGCTTGGGGAATTACTCCAGGATCTGCCACTTACCTTCTGCACACACCATGGCTTCTACCTTTTTGGGTTACTTTCTATACCTTTCGCTTTGAATCTAGAGTCTTTCTCTCTACCTACCTCATTGAGATTGATCATTCAGTTCAGCAGTTGGCCTGGCTTTTCCATTGGACTCCTTGCCATTTTGACCATGGTACCTCATGCTCTTTCTCTGAGCCCGGTCATTGCTTAACATAGCAGTGGCTATGAGATGGGGGAGGATCAGACCCATTCGGCTCAAAGAAGTTGGTAACCATGAAAGCCAGTCATATGTTCTCACTCTGTACAGCAGGAGAGGAAGGAGTGTTTGCTTATGAATCAAACCCAATTATTTGTGTGTTTAATCTTCAGAAATACACTTAACTTCTTTGAGCTCCATTTTCTCATCTAAAAAAAGTGATTAATATATACCTTCTGGGTTTTATTTGATGATGGAAACTATGAATTAATGTTCTTATTCTTCCTAGCACAGAAAAAAAACTCAATCCAAGATATGTCATTATTATTGTTGTTGTTTTTTATCATTACTACGATCAATATTTACAATGGGCCTGAGTAACTAGACCAACTCCCAATCCTCCATTTCTTGAAGCTTCTACAGAAGCCAAATAGTGTTGGCTGCTGACTCACCTGCCCTGGCACTGGAGATCTCAGCTCTGCAGGCTGTCTGTGTGGGCAGCTGTTTCCTACAGAGGGAAATCTGACAGCAGGGAACCCACAAGTCAGAAATTGAAAGAAGATATTATTATTTTTTTCGGTGATGACTCTTCATTAAAAATCATACAGCAGTGCCTAATAATTCAGAACTTGTTAAATGAAAAAAGAGAGAGAGACTCTGTAGATAAGAGGCACAAACCAATGTGGGCAGTTGATGGCAGAACCTTTTTTAGGGGGATGCATGAAGAGTGAATGTAGAGCATGTGAATGTCCTTGAAGAAGGACAACTGAGTGGAGGTCTGATTAACTTTATTATTGAGGCAGGTTTTCCTCCTGAGCATTATTCACAATATTTGAAGTACTCATTCCACCAGTTTTCTACTTTTCACTTATCATCCATCAGGCTAGGGAGTCGAGGTTTTAGAAGGTTATCTGTGCTTGGTGAAGGGGACCAGTCAACTACAGGATACAGCACACTCTTGCTGTGACAGTGGGGAGGTGAAAATTGCTTGGCCTTTCTGTGAACTGTAATGAACAGTAAGATGTTGTTGCTGTCCACACAAACTGCTTTCTCAGAGCCCATGCAAAAGCCTGTTGAGTGCTGTAGCCTGGTGGTAGTGGAGGTTGTGTTGGTAAGGGAGCCAGGGAACAGAGCGTCCTGCAAAGTAATCATGATGATGATTGGGGCAGGGTTAATTTCTCTATTCCAGTGGCTTAAAATCTAAGAGCATTTGCATGCTAGTTTCCCTGTGCATTAAAATTGATTGCAAGGAGAGAAGCAGTAATTGCTTCTGGGGTTCTGATTGTAACATTTTGTTTATGTGTGTGGTTTCTGGCAACACATAAACAAATTCTATAGAGAATTGGGGTGAGAGGCAGTTAGTGAGTATGTAGCGATAAAAGTCATCTGAATTTTATTGGAGGCTGTGATCCCAAAAAACTTGAGAAGGGCAGAGGATATAATAGAAATGGGACTCAGGTTTGAGTCATATATGTGGTTGAGTTCCAGTTCTGCCTTTTACTAGCTGTGAAATGTTGAACAAATTATTCCCCATCTAATCTTCAGATAAAATGTAAAATCAAAAGCTTAGAAGTAGTAAAACATTTTTCTAGTAGATACCTACTTGACAATGATACCTACTTCATAGTTGTTTTGAGGATCAAATTAAAGGATACTTATGAAAGAGCCTGCATTAGTTTACAATTGCTGCTGTAATATTTACTCTCTATGTTGAGTGGCTTAAAAGAACACAAATTGATTATCTTGTAACTAGTGGTCTGGTGCATGAATTCGTGCACATTGAAAGGAAATTAATTAGAAGAAGTATTTTAATATCGCTATTCACCCTTTCTCTATAATAGAAGTGTCAACCAAATTCATGATCGACAATGACAGATTGAAACATATGTATGTGATTGGCACCAACGAGGGCTTTATATGTATCATACATGTGCAAGTCAACGTAGCCTTTTATATATATAGAATAAAGTTGCTTAATTAGACCTGCTTTCTGATTTAGCTAAACGTTTTCCAGCCCAGTGAAGCACCCCAACTTCTCTTTCAGGTAATTGTCAGCAACACAGCAGTAAATATCAACACAAAGAAGATTATTACTGTAGATCATGCAGGGAGAACAAAGGGAAAAATATTTGACTGCAGCAATATTTGACTATATTCTGCGCATTGAGAAGTAATTTTCAAGGTCCACCATTTCTTACTTCTTTTCAGTTGGGTCAAGTTTCTAAGCTTTCCAAATCTCTATTTTCTGGCGAATGGAAAAAAAAAAAAAAAAAGGATTCCACCGAGTCTTCTATCTACCTACTCCAGGACTTCTGTGAGGATCAAATGAGATGAGGCGACACAGGGAAATGCTTCACAGACATTTGGTTACAGTATAAAGTGTTTCCACCTGGCAATAAAGCAAGTCATCATAGCGACTGGTTGGAAGGTGGGAAGAACATTTAGCATATTAGCCTTTTATATAAATAGATGCTGAAGGGTAGTAAGGCAGCACAGGTCACAGGGGGCTAAAGTGAAGGTATGAGCCAGGCTGCGCTACTTTCTCAAGGTCTAGGCAAGAATGAATGGTGTTGCCCTTTCCAGCTCTAGAGACCCTCTGCATTCCTTGGTTCAGGGCCCCTCCTTCCACATTCAAAGACAGAAATGGTGGGGGCTAAGTTCTTCTTGTTGCATTTTAACTTCCTCTTCTACCTCCCTCGCCTACTTTTAACAAGCCTTGAGATCACATTGGTTCCACCTGGATAAGCCAGGCAAGCTCCCTACCTCAAAGTCCTAACGTGACCACACCCACAGAGTCCTTTTTGCTATGTGATATTATGTTTCCCAGGGCCCAGGGACTAGGAGGTGGACATCTCAGTGGGGGAGGTGGAATATATTATTCTATCTACCACAGAACCCCATACACTGTGAAGTCTATGAACATGACACTATTGGCTTATCAGGATGTGGGGCTTTTTGTTAGCATTTTGGGGAGGATGCAAGCTATATTTATGTCACATGCACCATTCTCATAGAAAGCTACTTCACCTCTCCTTGGACCCACAGTGCTAGGTGATGGGGACATTGATTTAGCTCAAGACCTTGATGCATATAGTTCACATATTTGGGGTCATAAACCATTTCTATAACATGATGGAGTATTGGTGTTCAGTTGCCTGGTGAGGACGCAGTAAGCCAGACTAAAAATTCACAACTGGGCCCTTATTCCCTTCCCGGGACTGTTCAGGCAGGAGGCAAAGCCAACGGTGCCAGCTCTGCAGTGAGCCATCCTCCCACAGGGTGGCAATGGCTCAGGTCCCATGACAGGTAGCCCAGGTGAGGGAAGCAGCTTTCTGAAGAGGAGCCGGCAGGAAAGGCCCCTGACTTTTTATGGACTCAGGGCCCAGAGGGAGGGAGGGGGGTAGAGCTGGGATTGGAAGAAAATGCAGTCAGAGACAGAGGTGCCTCAGCCCAGGTCCCTGGTGAGGAGGTGGTGAGAGAAGGTCCCAGGAAGTACCTGTGCTAAGGCCTCCAAAGAGGAGTCCTCTGAAAGGAGGGGCCATAACCTGAGTCCCTGAGGGTAACTTCCTCCAGGACATTGCAGTGGACCTCTGTGCACAGAGTCTGGTGTGGGGGGACCACTTTCCCCCACAAGGCCTGCTTTGCTGAGCTTTGTCTGCCTGTGGTCAGCTTGAAAGATCACTTAGCATTTTGGCTTGGAGCCAGACTCCTCAGCTGGCATGTTAAAAAACAAAGAAAGAAATATATAGATGCCCTCAGAATAATACCTCACTGTCAGAAAATAGGTGCTTTTGGGTGGCATGAAAGCATTACTTGTACGTGGCAGAAATTACCAATGTGAAATTTCAGGAAGTGATGCACATTTGTTGAAATGTTACATGCTGACATTCCCCATGTAATTTCCATGGAATTGCTATATAATTGGGAATAGGCCTGGACTTAGAAAGTGGGTCCCAACATTTTTACCTTGAGTCTGTGCTGCTTCTTGATGATCGAAGGAGGGGTCCTTAATTTTTCTGGTTTAGGGAACATGGTAGCAGAGAAACAAGGCATCCTTTTGTCTGAGGATGTAGCTGATATGAGCAGGAGCTTCAGAATTGAGTCTAGAGAAAAATTGAACTAAGGGGAACTAAATATTTTACGTTCACTTTCTTCATTCCCATTTGGCCAAAGCTGGTAGCACATTTTTCATGACTTTGTCCAGTTGACTTTTAAACAACTCGGATGATGGCCCTCTTACTATTTCTCCTGGGGTCTAATTTTATCCTGCGATGGAGCTTACTGTCAGGGAATTCATGCTATGATATTCTTGTGTGGAATTTGGGGGAAATTTTCCTTTCCTCAATTTTTCCTCCATAAAGCCATCAATAAGAATAAAAATTTGAAAGCAGTAAAAGAAAGCAGACCTGAGACCCACTGAGGTAAGGGAGTATTTATTTTTTTTATTCCTCACCCGAGGATATGTTTCTATTGATTTTAAAGAGAGAAGAATGGAGAGGGAGAGAGAGATAGAAACATCCACATGAGAGAGAAACATTGATTGGTTGCCTTCTGTATGCACCTGGGCCAGGAATCAAACCCACAACCCAGGTGTTTGCCCTGACCTGGAATCAAACAGGTGACCCTTAGGTGCAGGGGAGGATACTCCAACCAACTGAGCCACCCAGGCCAGGTCAAGGGAGTAGTCTTTTGTTTGTTTTTGATTGGGGGGTCAGGTCATTCCAGGACACAGTAAAAGAGAGGATGGGTTGAGGAGACACAGAAATAAAGCATGTCCCTCAGGATGGATCTGAGGAGGCAGCCACTGCCAAGAATCAATAGCAAATCCTCTGTCCAATTTCTCGCACTCTCCGTGTGAAACGAGCCTCAAGGTCCTGATTTCTGTAATTTCTATTGATCTGGTTAAGTCTCAGGTTGTTAACTTCAAACTGATATTTAACCATTGAAAAGTCCATTTCTATGCAATGTAACCTGCACAATAAAATTGGAACATTCGTGCTGGGTGGTTTGGGGAAGCTGGTGAGGAGCTGGCTTAACTCTCCTCCAAATTCTAAATTTGTGACCTATTGGCTGCTTTTCCCACTCCCCTCCTCAGCCCACCTCCCCGAAGACATCTTCATGTCCCTCAGCTTTGAAACTATGAGTTCTCAAAGTACTGAATTTCAGCAACTAACAACAGAGGCGGGGAGGTAGCACTGAAGGAGTCTCTATTGTCCCCTGAGACAAAAAGCACCAGGCTTTCCCCACCCACCTGGCAGTGTAATCTAGAGCATCATTTCCAGATGGGTGCCAACAGGATAAAAGCATCTGATGACATTCTTAGGGTGACTTTGTGAAAAGCTACTCAGAAATAGGAGTGATGTTCAAAGAAGTATTTCTTTATATCACCCAGAGCAGAAATGCTTTAAAGGGAATCAAGACAAGTTCCCTGGGACATACACTTAATGCCACAGTTTGGAGGCCCTCAGGGCACCTCTAATTTTATCATTCTCCTTTAACCTGGCCTTCCACCTCCAGCCCATGACTGTCTTTTTTCTTAGAATAAAATTCAAGATCATAAACACCATCCACCTGATCCTGCCTCATCTGGCCTTTGTTTCTCCAGCTCCATCTCTGGCCGTCTTCCCTGCATCCTGTCCCCGCTGATCATCTTTCTAAAAAGAGTCACAGCCCTCCATGCCTCCCAGGGCTCAACATGTTGCAGTTCCCTTGGCTTTTCCTGCACCTTCCAATACCTTCCTCTTTCCCTAAGTAAACGCACTCACTTTTCATGTTATTGTTTAATTTTCACATCCTCACAGAAAAGTTCTCAGACCACCCCTCCTCCCATACTACATCAATTTCCCAGGCATGAGCTCCCACAGTCCCATGATCCCATGAGCATCCCTTTCATCACAGGTATAATTAATCGCACAGCTTCACAGGCGAATATGCAGATGTATCTTTTTCCCACTGGATGGCAAGCTCCATGAGGACAGGAACCTTGTCTATTTCTCTCTCTATTGCACCATGCCCGAGCAGTGCCTGATGCAGGGTACATAGCACATAGCTTTATGTTGTATACGTAATTTTGCATGTTACAACCCCAACTGAGAATAAACAGGTAGTGACTACCCAGATTCAGAGCCTTTTGGGTGATTGTTAAAATTACAGATGCTTCTCAACTTATGATGGGGTTACATCTCAAGTTGAAAATATCGTAAGTCAAAAATGCATTTAGTACATCTAACCCAGTGGTTGGCAAACTGTGGCTCGTGAGCTGCGGTTTGCCGCTCTGTTGACTAATGAGTTTGCTGACCACTGACTTAGACTGTCAATTCCAATAATTACAGGCTGTTGTTGTTCCTTGTGATTGAGCCCCTATCCCAGTGGTCGGCAAACTCATTAGCCAACAGAGCCTCAGTTTGCTGACCACTTACCTAACCTATTGAGTATCATGACTGAGCTTGACCTACCTTAAATGTACTTAGAACATTTATATTAGACTACAATTGGGCAAAAACATCTCATTGCTGCTGTCCAATATCATGAGAGAGTATTGCAACATATATAGCTAACCTGGGGAAAGATCAAAATTCAATGTATGCTTTCTAATGAATTAATAAAGGTTTTAGACCATCATAAATTTGAAAAGTCATAAGTCTAACCATTGTACATTAGGAACTGTATGTAGGCTGGCAGGCAGTATCACAGGGAAGAAATCTAGCTGATTACTGTCGGTATCCTGGAGTTCCACAGGTTGAATTATATGTGGCTTTGCTCATTGGACATGAGAGATGGTTAGCAGCACAGAAGATAGAATTCTGGGAGAAGAGGATTACTTTGGAACTAGCAAAAAATTAAAGAAGGCTACTCAACCCTAAACCTGTGGTGGGAATTAGTAGTAAAATTACCTGATGGAGAAATGCTAACACTCATAGAAGAGAAAAACAATAATTTACTATGTAGGGACACTGGAGACATTTTATTTTTAAATATATTTTTTATTATTGACAGTATTACAGATATCTCCCATTACCCCCTTTTATCCCCCTCCTCCCATCCTGTATCCCACACAAGGTCTTCACTACCCTATTGCCCCTGTCCATGGGCTATGTATGTCAGTATATAAGTTATTTGGTTTATCTCTTCTCATCCCTCTATCCCCACATCAAGGTATGTCAGTCTGTTCCATGCCTCCAGGCTTCGAGTCTTATTTTGTTGGTCAATTCATTTTGCTCATTAGATTCCACAAATAAGTGAGATTATGTGGTATTTGTCTTTATCAGGTTGGCTTATTTCATGTAACATAATATTTTCCAGGTCCATCCATGACTGGAGACATTTTAAATAGGCAATAGAGACACAGACACTATCCAAATGACTTGACTTATGTCCCCCTACCACTTGTCACAAACTAAAATAGGACACTTACTTTTTTCTTTTAGATTTAAAAGAAAAATGCATTTCAGAGAGAATGGCTAACAAAGTGTTTAACACAAAGTACTCCAAGAAAGAAATCTGAAGGCAAAACCTATCAATCTTAACTACAGGGATGAATCAAGAGAGGAATGGCTTTCTGATGCGCAGTGAGATGTTATGATTATTAATGTAGGAGCTGAAACTTTTTTAAATGCTTCAGCAGGCCACATAGAGTGGCAATTTTATAACATAAATGTATTCAAAGCAAACACCTGTTGCTTTTTAGAGCTCATTGCCTGTCACCTAACCAACCATACTCTTCCTCCTTATTAACCATAATGCAGGGGTGCTTGGTTTCCAAATAATAAGTTAAACTACCAATAAGAACCCAAAGAAAGAGTAGTCTGCACTCCCTACCCTTCCCACCACTTGCACTTTGCATTCCTGTATATATATTTTTTTGTTCTTTCTAAATGTTCTAGAATGTTTTCAGTGCTTGTTTTTGCTACTTTCCCATAAAATTGCAGGATCTTTAAAAACAATGAAAATAGGAATTCTATTCTTATACTGCCTTCAAAATGGAATTTAGATAAATAGATCTTATTTCTGAATTATAATATTGCATCTTTATTGTATCTTAAATGTTGTTAAAATTGTTCAGATTATTTTTACTCTGTCTTCCCAGATGATTATAGTAACAAAAATATATTGTTTCAGGCACTTTAGAGATGCAGAGTTGATTCGGACCCAGTCAGTGCTCTCACAGGTTTTAGGAAAAGGACAGTAACACAAGGGGAAACTGTTTATAAGATATGTCTAGTTATTTATTTCATCTAAAACTGCTTACAACAGTGGTTGGCAAACTCATTAGTCAACAGAGCCAAATATCAACAGTACAACGATTGAAATTTCTTTTGAGAGCCGAAAACCGACTTCTGCGCATGGGCCACGAAGTTTCAATCGCACTGTACTTGCGCGCCTGCACATGGTATTTTGTGGAAGAGCCACACTCAAGGGGCCAAAGAGCTGCATGTGGCTCGCGAGCCGCAGTTTGCTGACCACTGGCTTACAATGCGTGAACATGAGCATAGAAATTAAGAGCAAGTAGAGCATTTTCATCATCCCTGTAGTCTCCAAACTCCAAAACAGTGCTTGACACAGAGTACATGTCCAGGTATGTCTGTGTTTCTTGAAACTTCATACAATTCTATATACTGACCAAGTGCATTTGGCATGTAAAGATTCATAGGACACATTTGATCACTCAACTCATTGGCAGTGATGAGATGACACAAAATTCATAACACTGTAAAAGTTTTAAAAATGAGTCTTTAAAAATATTGCTGACTAATGACCTTCTTGAAGTTAATAATGTCCCTTGATACACACATACTTCCTACACATGCCAAACATAAAGGAAGCCCAAGTTTAAATAGAAACATGAGACTTCTTAATACATTAACACTCAAGGGACAGTGGCATGTGAAACTGGCTTTAACTTAAATATTCTTTTAATTTACATTTTAGTGTTGCTACATACTGTCATTTATAAACAGAGATACAGGCATTTCAACATCCTTACTCATTTGATTGCATATAAAAATGCTATCTGAGTCACAGGCATTTTCTTTTCCACTGTTTTTCCCTTATGTATTTGCTTGTGGAATAAGAATGTAAAAAGTACCGGATGTTACAGTGTACTAAGAGACATTATCACAAAACCGACTCACAAAGTCTCAGAAGCAGTAATAAAAAATAGCTGATATAAAAAGCAGGGAAGTGAAGTCATTGCCACAGTATTTTCACAAGTGCATATCATAGACCTTCTGATTCAGGGTTCTGAAAACTATAAAAAATAATGTGCCCTTTAAAAAAATGTGTTTTCTTATTTCAGACTAAAGCTGTTGTTCTCTTCAGTTTCTGATTATGCAACATGGTATCATGGTCTCCATGACAACTCTTCCCTCAACAGCAATTGAGGTGATGACAAAGCATTTGTTCCCATGATCCTCTGATGAAGGACTGGCCTCACCTGGTCCAGCTATTTCTTTTGGATTCTCCACACATTGAGTACCACTTTAATTCTGGATTTGGTTAACATCCCATTGATCCATGAATGCTCTATACTTGTTCCATCCTCTGTGCTCTTATATTTCCAGTCTATGAATGACAAAGACCAGAATCCTTAATACTTATTCTTCTTCTAAGCACTCATGGTATTTTGTACTCATGTTAAACTACTTTGATGGCCTCCCATAAAATTCAGTCTTGGCTGTATTCTACAATGTTCTGAAACATATACCCTGTTTGCCTCTTATCTGTCAGTTAATGGTTTGCTCCTAGCTCACAAAGCCCTGGGCACACTGAACTTTTTTCAATTTCTCAAAAACTAACATCAGGGACTTTGGACAGTTCTATTTTCTCTACATGTAACAACCACAAGCTCCTCTCTCTTCTTTACTTCTTCCCTTCCTACTTATACTTCTCTTAGCTTAAATTACACTTAGAAGCAACCAAGTGGGTATTCAATATTTTATACTCTTCAAAAATGAGAAATTCATATCTGAATTCTTTCTCTTACTAGAGGTTTGACCTAGAATGATATTTCCACATCAAATCTGCCTAATATTTAAAGCTTCCCTCTCATTCACCTTCTTATAATAATACTAATACTACTAATAAATAATAATAAATAGTTATGAGGATTATGAGAATAATAGGATAATACACATAATTTTTTAAAAATGGAAATAATAGTATAATTCAAAACTCTAGTGCTCCATGAATAGGCAAAGTAGCTATAAAGCAACAAAGACACAAACAAACAATATAACAAATCAGAAAAGGTCTACATTAATACTTTATACATTTTTTTTCAACATGAACTGCATAATACAAGAATGTGGGGATAAACCACCATCAGTCACAATAATTAGATTATAAAAATTTCAGGCTGGAGCAAAGGGAAATAAATAGGCATTTACAGGACTTGACAATTGCTCAAACACAAACAAAAATGCACACAAACAAGCCTGTGCTCACGGTAAACCTCAGGCGGCCACAGAAACAGCTGATGAAACTGAGGGGCTTTGATGACTTCAAACGTGAGTGAATACAGAGGTTGATAAAGCCCTCAGAGGCTGAGCAGTGGGAGTCAGATGGACTCTCAAAATCAGCCATCCAAACCTTTCTCCAAGAAAATTTCTGCACTGATGAGAGGTGCTACCTAAGCAAAGCAAAGTCCCGATAACAGTGTAAAAGGAGCCATCAGAAAGTAAAACATATTTTGAACATCACACCAAAACAACAAAAGAGGGTACCTTAGAGCCACAAAGTGAGAGGGGGGTGGGAACTTATTTTTTATATAATGAATAACAAGAAGGTTAAAATAAAATTGTATACGAAGTGATGCAAGAAGAAGAAATAAATAGTAGAATGATATTTCCACATCAAGGAAAGCATGCCAGAAAACATGATCATAAAAGTGATGAGGATTGAAACATATTTCAAAGGAAAGTAACTACAAAAAGATAATGGCATAAGGTATTAAATATAAGTCATAATTTAAAACACAGATCTTAAAGATTTATAAATAAAAATTTTAAAGAATCAATTCACAAATTAAAATTATGAATGAACAGAAGACTAAATAATAATGCAAAGAAGAAGAAAAAGAGAAGGAGGAGGAGGAGGAGGAGAGAGGAAGAAAGTGGAGGAGGGAGGAGAAGAAGAAACATAAAAATGATTTGTGAAGAAGTGGTAAATATAAACATATGGAAGGAGGTACAACTTGATAAATAGGTGTCTCCAAGGAAGAATAACAAAGTTAGAAAGAAAGTGAATATTAAAAGTTATAATTCAGCCCTGACCGGTTTGGCTCAGTGGATAGAGCGTTGGCCTGCGGACTGAGGGGATTCAGGTCAAGGGCATGTACTTTGGTTGCGGGCACATCCCCAGTGTGGGGTGTGCAGGAGGCAGCTGATTGATGCTTCTCTCTCATCGATGTTTCTAGCTCTCTATCCCTCTCCCTTTCTCTCTGTGAAAATCAATAAAATATATTTTAAAAAATTATAATTCAAAGTAACTTTTTTGAAAATAGGTTTAAAATTATATAAAAAGGCCCATTACATATGTAAGATATATTCTCAGAATATCCCAAACTGAGAGCTATTTAGTAAAATTTCTCAACTTTAAAGGAAAAAAACAAAACTCTGGGCACCCCATCAAAATTACCACAACACTTATAAGTGAAAAAAGTCAGTTTACCATCAGTCTTGTCTATAGTAACACTTTATTTTAGAAGAAAATGTAGTCATCCATGTGATACTTTTAATATTTCTAAGGAAAGAAAATGGAATCCAAAGATTTTATGCCAGCCAAATAGAGTTCCAAGCATAAAGATGGAAGATAAATTATTACCAACTCTAACTCAGAGACTATAATTACCAATAATTATTCTCAAAAATTCAACTAAAAGCCAAGCTTCAGATCATCAGAAATATCTAATTAGACATTACCATAAAGACATGAAAATTTAAAAAGGGAAAAAAATTGGTCATTTTTATAAACAATCACCACATTGTTTGTACGTGTGTGTGTGTGTGTGTGTGTGTGTGTGTGTGTGTGTGTAACTGTGCTGGATTCTCTTTTTTCAGTTTCATTGAGTTAGAATTGAAAAATAAAATTTTATATTTTAAAGTATATGCGATATATACCTTAATAAACTTATATATCATGAAATAATTACCAAAATTGAGCTAATTAATACATGTACCAACTCACATAGTTACTTTTCTTTTGGTGAGAAAACATGAGATCTACTTGCTCTCTTAGCAAATTTTAAAAGTACAATATATTACTTTTAACTGTATTCATCCTGGTACATTACATCTTCAGAATGTATTCATATTATCACTGAAAGTTTGTACCCATGACCAACATCTCATTATTCCCAACCTCCAGCCTCTGGCAACCACCATTCTATACTCTTCGGTGTTTGATATTATTTAGACTCTTGATGAAAGGGAGATCATGCAGTACTTAATCATGGTGTATGAGCCTTACAATGTCTGTTGAATTTGGTTTGCTAATATTTAGTTGATGAGTTTTGCTTCCGTGTTAATCATGAATATTGTCCTGTAAGTTGCTTTTCTTGGTGTGTCCTTGTCTGACATTGGTATCAGGGTAACACTGGCCTTGTAAAATGAATTTGGAACTGTACCCAATCTTCAGTTTTTTTGGAAGAGTTTGAGAAATATTGTTATTAATTGAATATTTGGTAAAATTCACCAGTGAAGCCATCTGGTCTTGAACTTTTGTTTGTTGGAGGTTTTATTTACTGACTCAATAATCTAACTAGCAACTTACATGTTCAGATTTTCAATTACTTTCATGATTCAGTTTTGGTAGTATATTTCTAAGTTATTTAATTTTGGGATGCATAATTATTCATGGCAGTTTCTTATGGTCTTTAGTATTCCTGTGTTGTCAGTTATAATGTCTCATCTTTCATTTCTGATTTTATTTATTTGTCTTCTCCCTTTTTGTCTTCGTTAGCATACTGAAGGTTTGTCTAAATTTTTATTTACCTTTTCAAAATCCAGCTCTTCCAGCCATGGATCTATTGCATTGTCTTTCTACACTCTATTTAATTTATTTTAGCTCTGACTGTGTTAGTTTCTTTTCTTCTACTAACTTTGACCTTAATTTGTTTTTCTTTCTAGTTCCTTGAGGTGTGACATTATGTTGTTTCTTTTATATATTTTTTGATGTATGGATTTATTGCTATAAACTTCCCCCTTAGAAATGTTTTACTAAATTCCATCACAGCATCTTAGATCATGACAATAACACCTTGGTCAAAGCTGAATATCAGAAATACATAGGGCAGAGAGTTCTGAAGAGGAGGTCCCTGACTCCTGAATTACATTCTAAGACCACTGCCTCCTGTCCTTCCAGATCACTTACCTGCCAATTCCATTTTACCAATTATACAACTCACTGCAATATTTAATCCTTTGATATTATTATTTTTCACTATTCTTATAATGTCATGTGCTTCTCATTTGATTTACCTTTTAGGTTCTATGGTCCATTTCATTCTGTCCTACAATCACTATGAATTAACCTATCTCTCCCCCTTCATTGTTCTCAAATGAAAAATTCAAATCTGGTTAAACCTTCTTGTCAATTTCTGCCAAGTCTTTATTTCCTGCACTGACCTTTTCTAACCATTTCACCTGGCTCCTTAGCATTTGCATTTAGAAAAAGGAAACTATAAATATCAAATGACCAATATATAACCATTGATTTCTTCCATAAACTGCTCTTCTCCCATTTTATTCAAATCAGTAAACAAAGGCATAATTTTCTATCCAGTTACTCTAGTGAAAAATCTTCATTCTTTAATTTCTCGTTTTCCCTTAACAAACACACTTAACAAAATTTATACTTCCAGGAAGAACTAGGAGCTTCTTTCTTTCATTAGCCCCATTAAATATTTCTGGGATCTCAATTCTGTTCCATTGGTCTGTGTGTCTGTTTTTCTGCCATTAATAGTGAACTTAAAATGGAGAATTCAGCTTCAGACTTGAGGCCCAAATAGAGCTTTCTCTTTCTTTCCCTTTTGAAACATACTCAACCCACATCGAATGACAGTGAGAACCTGGAAGGTGGGTCGGTTAACTCAATCAGGTCTAGTCTGGTCCACTCACAGAACTGGAAATACAGCCAAAGAAGATCCCCAAGGCTTTCTGCTCCATAGAACATGTAGCACAGGCAGATAATTAAAGCCAGGAAATTAGATTTATGCAGGCAGGTAAGCCACTCCGCTTGTAGAAAAGAGTGAAGTGTGGAAGGAGGATGGGAAGCATATTTTCAATACCCTCTTCACATTCCTGGAAACAAAAGAGCAGGATAACCAGCATTCCCCATGAAATCCACTAGTTCTTTTCAGTTGACATCCATCTAAGAGAAGACAGCAATGAATGCATACAGAACTAAAAGTTAGAATGAGTTGTTGTGGAGTAACTGGAGATGTTCTGCATGTGGGTATTAGTATTAGAGGCCTGGATTGTGTGTGGACCTTTCTGGGTGTCCCAAACACAACATGAAACATGAATGCAAGATTGGACTTGATGTGTCTGCTCATGATACTATGTGGAGGTTTGAAGGGAGAATTGAGAAAATGCTGAAGATAATATTCTCTTCTTAATTTTACTGGTGGCACATGACTCTAGGTTATAAAGGATACTAAAGGATTATTAAGAATAACAACTTCAGCTGTTATGAATTTTGTATGTTTCTAAGCATCAACCAATGTTCACTTAATCTGTATATGGATACTAAATACCTGTGTCATAAAAATCCAATGAATAGTTAATATAATTATTAATAATTCTTAAAGTATTCATCATAAGATTGTTAATATATTGGCTAACTCTGGTGGCAGGATACCCAGGATATAACATGTTACTCTTTAGTATGCTATTGCCAGGATGATATTACAACTGAGTACAAGACTTAAAATGAAATGTTCTAAGGCTGTTTATAGAGTGAATGAAAACAAGCTAAAGTCAGTATCATAGATGTCATTAAACTTTACTCAAATAGGAAAAGAAAAGAAAATTGCCTCATTGAAAACATATTGAGTTTTCCCTTTCCAGAGAATATTTTACAATCTCAAGTGGTGAATCATTTCACTAAATATTTTTGAATATCAGGTGTTGCTCAGAGATTTTTCCTGTAGGAATTTATATGCACTGAGTATTTTGAGATTATCCATGCAATTAAGACCCGTTGGCACTTTTCCTCCCCAAATTAACATCGTCACACATTTCCTCAAAAACATTAGTATCTCCATCTTGATGAACTCTTTTGGCAGAAATAATAATTTCAGATGGCAATGTATTGATGGATTAATATGGCCACTTTATGAAATTTATAATAGTGTATTCTGGTTTTTACAAACCAACAAATACTGAGACATTAGTTTTCCTTTTTCTTTTCCTTTGTGTATGTGGGCAACATAAATTAATTTCACACTTGGCATCCCAGTTAATCCTCCATGTGCTCGATTTCATAAAGAAGGTAAGCTGGGTGCATTTTTTGTCTTGTCAATACGTTACTACTAGAAATTCATGTAATAAAAATATCTTGGTTTGAATCATTGTATTCTTATAGATTCTGTTTGCTAGTAAATTTTGACTCTTTTTATCTTATTTTCTCTTTGGTTCATCTGTGAACTGACACAGACTAATTAGAGGATTGGCAAGTAAACAGAACCACAGGATATCAGATTTTTAGGGGCCCCTGAGACCAGGTGGTTGGTTCTTCAGTTTGCAAAACCCTCAGTGATCCAAGATCACATTTTAAGTTAGAGGCAGAGTAGATATCAGGTCTCAGTTCTCTGAACTGTAAGGTATTTTTGTTATACAGCACTGTTAGAAATATTTACAAACAGTGAAGTAGGTGAGCCTGCATTATTTATATCAACGACCCCTATTGTGTTTTAGAAACTGTGCTATGGCTCTGAGGACACAGTTGTGAGGAAGAAAGACTCCCTGGCCTTGGAGTAAGAGGTAAGACATAAGACATCAAACTGGATTACACATACAGTTAGTATCCATTGAAGGGTCTAAAGCATATGTTGGACAGGGTCAGAGTGATGAAGTATTAAGTTCTTCTCCCTTCAGTGTGGAGAACTGAATAGACGGACAAGACTGCAGTCAGAGAGCATGGCAAACGATGACATGAGTTATGATACTTGAGTTGGGGAAATATTTGGGAAATCTTTCAGAGGGTGAAACCCTAATTTGGTGTCGGCTTAGAAATGCTGGGCGCATCAAGGGTGAAGTCAAAGGTCATTTCTTATTTTCTGAATTGAGCAGCGTGTTGATGGTGTTGGTTTTCGTTGTGTGGGAAAAGAATGAATTCAGTTGTGGTGACACACCCAAAGAGAGGTGTCCAGTTAGCAGTGGTAGGTCAAAGACTGGCATAAGCCCTGGACTCATTGGACCATAGAGCGCTAATGGCGCTGTGATAGTGGAAGGATCTCAGTGGATCAGCTGTGGAATAAAAAGGAAGGCGGCTTCAGGGAGCAACCCTCACGTAAGTAAGGAATGAACAAAGGAAAAAAAAGAGGAAATCCTGCAGAGGAGAGTGCAGAATGGTCAGAGATTTAGGAGGGACAAAACCATTAGTTTATGAAAGAGGGGATAGTCAACAGTGATAAATACCGCCAGAGTATAAGGAAGATAACAGCTGAATAAAGACCATTGACTTTTAGCAAAAATGAGATTTTTTTGACTTAGGAGTGAGAAGTTTCTGTGACATTATAAGGAAAGGAGCTTTATCTTCTGTGCAGCACATATTGCAAACGCTAGCTCAGTGCAGCATCAGTGGGCCTCTCCAGTTAGCATGTAGGGGAAATCAGATCATTATACCAGCAATTAAGTCACAGAGACCTGATTCCAGTCTGTCCATGACCAGAAAACTAAAATGATAAAATTTCTGTTGTGTGTCTCAAAGAATTACTTCTGATCAAGTATCAGCCAGAGAAGTCTCCTATTTGGGGTGGTTTACAGCTCACCTACATAGGGCCTTTGGTCCAAATTAGAAAAGGTCACTTCTCCCAGGAAAGTAATTAGAAAACCCTGCCCATGGGTGGCCTCCTTGGGGAGGAGGAAGGCAGAAGAGGAAACATGCTCAAAATTTTAGCCCTTGCCCTGGCCGGCGTGGCTCAGTGGATAGAGTGTCGGCCTGCGGACTGAAGGGTCCCAGGTTCGATTCCGGTCAAGGGCATGTACCTGGGTTGCGGGCACATCCCCAGTGGGGGGCGTGCAGGAGGCAGCTGATCGATGTTTCTCTCTCATTGATGTTTCTAACTCTCTATCCCTCTCCCTTCCTCTCTGTAAAAAATCAATTAAAAAAAAAAATTTTAGCCCTGCTCTCCGTGCCCAGGGAGGCTTTGACCAATGTTCTAATTCTAAAGCAGGTGCTCAGAGCTGGAGCCGCCCAGCAGGCCCAGCCTATAGGCCACAGCCTCGCATTTCAGGGATCCATCCCGACCAGTGTTTTGGAAAGATGAGTACATGGCAGGGAAGGCTGCAAACAAGACCTGTGAGGTTGTTCTGCCGCAGACTGACACCGCACAGTTCCCTCTTAGAGGGAGGCTCCGGGGATTTGGCAGGGAGAGGCAGCACTGTGTTTCAGCAGACAGTTCTGTTCCGAACCCCTGCAAAAACAAGGCCATCCTCCCCCCCCCCACCCAGATTAAATGGACTCTTATTTACCTGGTTTTATTATTGCTCTCCCACACACACAAAAAGCATGAGGGCTCTTAGGGATGCGGTCTTTGCTTTCTGAACACCTTTTCATGTTTCTGTAAACGTCGCTGTCTCTCATTTTGCACCTGAAGGTCAAAGAAATGACTCGGGAGTGCAGAAAGCAGAGTTCCATTTTATGGGCTCTGCCAGGAAGTCAGGGACAAAATGGGACTAGAAGAGCTTCGGCTTCTAAATATATACCACCATTTTCTGATATCCTTGGGGAATTTGGCAAAGACCTTGCCTAATTTTGTGCACTTTAACTGAAGTTGGCTTGATGTGTAGGATTTCTGCCCCTTCACAAGAAACTTCATGGGCGTTGTTACCAGTTCTATCCAGTTTAAGCTCCTCTGGCTGGATGTCTATAATCTCCCTCTCCCTCTCCCTCTCTCTCTCCCTCTCCCTCTGCCTCTCCCTCTCCCTCTCCCTCTCCCTCTCCCTCTCCCTCTCCCTCTCCTTCTCCTTGTTTATTCTATTTAAGCCACCATTATTATTATTATTATTTTTTTTTTTTTCAGAAAACTATCTCTCTTTTTTTTCTTTTTCCCTGGACAACCTGGTCTCTTCAGCACCAGATCTCCTTGTCAACATTATTTAAATTCCCCTTTATTTTAAAAACTAAATGTAGTTTATAATACATGAATATTTACTATTGGGAAAAATATGAAAAAAAATATTAGAGACTGGCTGGTTGCTTACCAAACCTATGTTTCTCCGTGGCCCAGTGCCATGCATGCCATTCACTTTACGTGAGGTGGCTTCCGGGCAGTGGCAGGGAGGAGTGCGTGCGCTTTCTCCATCACCTCTCAGTGCCCCCGTCTGCCGGCTGGAAGGAGCAGCATCATTTTAATATCGTATGTTGAACATGGTGGGACCATCACCTGGAGACCTGTGATCTCTGAGCCACTCAGGACAGTTATAGTCAGGGACACCTATGCTGGATTTTTCATGTAGGATGTAAGTGAAATAAACATTTATTGGAACTCCGAGATTGGGGACCACTTGCTACGGAGATAGCCTATTCTGTAAAATGTATTTCCAAGTTGAGAGAGTGAATTGATACTGTGTCTCAGACTCTTACCCTTAATTGACTGGAAAAAAATTAATGCCACCCCCTAAAAATAATTATTAATAGCAGTTAAACAAGGGGAAAGGCTGAGAATAATGCAGTGGTTCTCAAACTTTTCTGCTTATTAAAATTTCCTAGAATTAAAAAATAAGCATGCCTGGGTTCCTCCCCAGAGCCATAACGCTGATTTTCTGATAGAGAGAGGACCTAACTCTGCAATAAGTCTAATATGCATCTAGGATTTAGAACTGAAATTGCTAGCCTTCAGAACAGGTGACTTATAAAAGAAACAGAAGACTGGAGTGAAGCAGGGAGCTCCAGGGAGATCTGATTCTTGCTTGGATCCCTAGCACCTGAAACAGTCCTTGTGTCTCAACAAAATTCTGAGAATTCTTACCAG
Source organism: Eptesicus fuscus (assembly GCF_027574615.1). NCBI lineage: Eukaryota > Metazoa > Chordata > Mammalia > Chiroptera > Vespertilionidae > Eptesicus > Eptesicus fuscus. Next base: position 47,871,657 of record NC_072489.1, read on the forward strand.
AACACTCAATTGAAAAGAAAAAGTACAATTAATATTTATAAGTTTCACTAATTTTTGACTTAAGAGAGTTGCAAGCTGGTGACAAAGGGGACAAACAGGCTGCCTCTGGCAAATGTTGATACTTCAGGTGACACACTGAAATTCAGGACAGATGTAATTCCCAAGAGTTCCCTCAATCCAGGTAGCCTAAGTGATAAGGAAAACACACACACACACACTCTCACACAAAAACACACACACACACACACACAAACACACACACACAAAAAGGAAGAAAGTAACCATGCACAAAGAAAAACAAGTAGGTCTAAATGTCATTTAAGGAACATAGAAAAACTATTCACTATTTCTTCAATTTAAAAAAATATATATTTTTATTGATTTTTTTTACAGAGAGGAAGGAGAGGGATAGAGAGTTAGAAACATCGAAACATCAATCAGCTGCCTCCTGCACACTCCCTACTGGGAATATGCCCACAACCAAGGTACATGCCCTTGACCGGAATCGAACCTGGGACCCTTGAGTCTGCAGGCCAACGCTCTATCCGCTGAACCAAACCAGTTAGGGCTCTTCAATATTTTATGTTACTACATAAAAATAATTTTATTTCTGCCCCAGCCAGTTTGGCTCAGTGAATAGTGCGTCGGCCTGCAGACTCAAGGGTCCAGGGTTTGATTCCAGCCAAGGGCACATGCCTGGGTTGCAGGCTTGATCCACAGTGGGGGGTGTGCAGGCAGGTGATCAATGATTCTCATCATTGCTGTTTCTCTCTCTTTCTTCCTTTCCCTTCCTCTCTGAAATCAATATATATATATATATATACATATATATATATATATACACACACACACATATATATATATAATTTTAAAAATAATTTTATTTCAATAAAACAAGACGTGAAAGACAAGAGGAAAAGAAGAAAATATGAGATAAAACAAAAACTGCAGATCTGGGTAGCAAACTCAGAACAATAGGAGAAAAGTAATAAATGAATGGAAATGCAAAGATACAAAATATATATATATATATTTACAGAAAAGAACACATTTAAACTAATCACAATAAATGTATATAAAAGAGAAAGATAGCTTGATAATCATAGTCCAATATAAGGATAACTGGAATATTTGAGTAAATATTTAAAAATTAAAGAAAAAGAGTACTTACAAGGTAAAAAAAAAATCAGGTGCGTTTCAGATTTCTTTAGAGCAGCAATGTTCTGAAGATGAGAGTATGACCCAAAATATTCAAATGCAAGGACAGTAGGCAGGCAATCCCAAACATGAACTAGCTCAGGGAATTCAGTACCTGTGCATCCTTCCTGAATTAAAAATGCCAGTGATCAAATCCTGTGATTTAAGATATATATTTTTAAATCTATTGTTGAAAGTATTAGATATGTCCCCTTTTTACTCCATTGACCTCTCCAAGCCCCGCCCCCACCCCCCCCTCCCCTAACCCCAGGCCTTCACCACCCTATTGTCTGTGCCCATTGGTTATGCATATATGCAAATGAGTTCATTGGTTGATCTCTTCCCCTCCCTCACCACCCTCTGTGCCTTCCCTCTGAGGTTCCAATCCCTCAGGAATAGATAAACTATGCAAAAGAAGGACCGAAGATGGGAAGTTATTGAATTTATATATAAAACTATATCAAATTATGCTAACAGAAGAGACTTAAAAGAAAATTAACAGTGTGAAATTGTAGGGCAACTTAAAACACCTGGAGGTAAGGGGGTGTAGTCCATTTTCCTCATCTTTCACAGTAGGAGTAAATTGATGCTATATTAAACCGAAACACAAGGTTAAAGAAACTCATGTTGAGGACAGAGAGACTGGTAGAAGGAAAATCGTGTGTGCCTATCATTTGACACATCAAGAGGCAAAAATTATGCTTATGAAAAACTAACTAGCCTGAGATTTCATTGAAGCGTTGGAATGTCTTTGTATCTTTCAGTAGCCAAAATTCACCACCTAGTTCATGGTTCACTGATGAAACTAAGTAAAGTGGCAAGTCCTCCCAGAGTGACAGACAAATACTGGTCCTTTGTACAACTTTATCTTCCAGTAACCAAGGGTACTGCTACCTTGAACTCTCTCCTGTGCCTCCACTTTCCCCGCCTCCACATGAGTTCAGTTTCTCAAGCACCACCAACCACCAGCTCTCAGGGTTCTCCACTTCCCATAACATGCAGCAGGAACATAAGTGTTACTTTGATGACAAAACAACAACAACAACAAAAACACAACTCAGCACTCCTAAGGATTGGAGTTGCCCTGATCACCATAGTAACTAGACAAAATGTAATTTGTATAATGTATTTGAAAATGATGTGGCACAGAAGCCATACCTGGGAGGAATAGAGCAAAGAGTAGGAGTGGAAAAACGAAGATTTTAGTCCTTTATAAAATAATGCAAAAATTCAATTATGGAATATCAGTTTTGCATCATATAGAGTTCATTTTATAGAGAGGTTATGTGACTTTTCCCAGGTAACTCAGTAACTAAACCTGGGGCTTTAGTCTATCTCCTCAAGTCACTTAAAAAAATAAACAGTTGCCTCCAAAGGCAAAGATAAACTAATTTAATGACAGATATTATTCTCTTGCTTTTAAAAAATGTATTGAGCAATATTGATTACTAGAGGCCTGGTGCACGAGATTCATGCACTCGGGGGTAGGGAGGGGATCCCTCAGCCCAGCCTGTGCCCTCTCACAGTCTGGGAGTTGTCAGTCTGACATCCTTAGCACTGCTGTGGAGGTGGCAGCAGCTCCCGCATTGAGCATCTGCCCCCTAGCGGTCAGTGCACATCATAGCGACTGGTCATTCTGCTATTCAGTCTATTTGCATATTAGCCTTTTATTATATAGGATAGCACTCTGTCTACTGTCCTTCCAGAAGCCAACATTGACATGGGAACTTTATTTGGGAGGTGATTCTAGGCCACAGTGATATGTAAGTGGGAAGAGGATATAGGTAGAAGGAGGCAGTCAATAGAGGAGACTTTCTCCAACAAGGTATCACTGAGTGTATGAGGCTAATTCCTTCTGAAAAACTCGCAAAGCCAATATAATACATGTCTCAGAGCTATTTCACCTGAAGAGTGAGAGGGCATTTGTATATTACTACCTATTACTGATTTGTTCAAGTTGGCTCCTAGATAGTACTGATTCCTGGAATGTTCAGCATATTGGACATGTAGTCAGAACTAGCATAAACACCAGAGAACACAGTTGACCCTTGAACAACAGAGGTTAGGAGTGCTGACCCCCACACAGTTGAAAATCAACGTACAACTTTTGACTCTCCACAAACTTAACTGCTTAAGAGCCTGCTTTTGACTTCCCAATAACATAAACAGCCAATTAATACATAGTTTGTATGTCATATGCGCTCTATACTGTATTCTTGCAATAAAGTAAGCTAGAGAAAAGAAAAATGCATTTACATTATTTATTTTTAAAAATCTGCATATAAGTGGACACAGACAGTTCAAACCTGTGTCATTCAAGGGCCAGCTGTACCTTCAAAAGATGCATGTGATAGTAGTTGGGAGTGTGGTTCAGATAGCATTTGCTATAGTCCATCTTCTGTCCCTGCATCAGTCAGTGGTGTATTAAAACGGATTCATTCCGTCACTAATGCTTCAATGTATGGCCTATCAAGAGAGAGAGAGAGAGAGAGAGAGAGAGAGAGAGAGAGAGAGAGAGAGATAGGTTATAGTTTTTGCAGTAGCAATTGTGGCTAAGACTTCCACTGCTATTCAACATCTCTCTCCTCTACCAAACATTCTAAAAATCCCTTTCAATTTTGCCCAGCACTTTAGCTCCTCTAGATTCATTAGCCTGTGGCATAAACCAGACCCGTATCTCTACAGGGTCTGATCTATTTATTATGCCCTTGTTAAGCTCTGGCTGTAATTGCCCATTCATGGTTATTACTGAGGACAGAAGTACCAAAATATATCCCAGTGAATACCCTAAATTACAGTCAGCTCTTTCTTTCCTTTATGTAGCAGCAACCTGACTTCATGATAATTGGGAAGATTACTACCATCGGAATAGCAACTCCTTTTTTTTTTGCCTGCTGATATAATAACAATAAGAGACCAAATGACTAATAGCATCTATATTCTCAGGTTTAATAAAAGTTTTATTTTATCCCTTAGCAGAAGCATTCTCATCTTAAATTGAACTTGCAGTACCATAGAGAACAGAGTTCCCAAGTGTGTTACCAAGAGTGACAGTGGATAGATTCATCCCTATTCACTCCCCAGTTTCCCACCCACATTTTTTTACCTACTAGGGAAATTGCCCCATTCACATAATGGCTGTTGTGTCAAAGAATAAGACAAGTTTTAAAGAGCAGCATCTCAGCCTCTCAAACAAAGGTTCAGTCTCAGCTGGTGTCTGAGGTCAACTTTTAGAAGGTCATTTCACTATTCTATTAGTAGATGGTAGTATGAGTAAATTCCATGATCATTTGCATTTTGTTCGTCTCCTTCACACTAAAATGGACATCTTGACACTCAGCACATCCTTGGCAGCTCCAATCATGGTTTTATTTGATAAGCTGTAGTCCTCAGCTTAACATATACAAGAAAAGGAAACATAGTGCAGGCTGCCTTACTCATTCATTCATTTAATCCTTCATTCATTCATACATTCCTACTTGCTTTTTTTCATTCATTTAGTTAAGTGAAAATGCACAGGAAACTATCTTATGTGGAAAAGTTCAATGCTTTTTTTTTTATATGTTCTTACCATGGTAAACAAATGAAAGCAAGGAGTGGAAATGTTGGACTATGGTATGTTTAGCTTTAATAAATTCTATAAAATAGTTTCTCCAAATGGTTGAACTAATTTAAACTCCCAGCACTGTTTAAAGTTTCCAGTTGCTCCCATCGCTGCCAGCATTGGTATGAGCAGTTTTTTTTTATTTTATTAATCTGCTAGGTTTGTAGTGGTGTCACATTGTGCTAATATTTACATTTCTTTGATGAGTGGTGATGTCGAGCAACTTTTGATATACTTATTAGCAATTTGGTTATCCTCTTTTGTAAAGAGACTGTTCAAAATTTTCCCCATATTTTAATTAGGTTGGTTTTTTTTATATCTGATGTACAAAAATTATTTATATACTATGGGTAGAGGTGTTGAAAGATATAATCTGTATTAAAATATATTCTTTAAGTCTATGGCTTGCCTTTTCACATTCTTAATGCTGTCTTTTAATAAATAGGTGTTCTTGATTTTATTAAAACCTATCTATCTATCTATCTATCTATCTATCTATCTATCTATCTATCTATCTAGATGTCTCTGATTATTTTTCAGCTTATCATTTCTTCTGTCTATTTACTAGCTATCTCTTTATCTACCTATCATCTATCATCTATCTTTCTATTTTGGTTAGTACATTTTGAGCTTGTTTGAAAATTCCCAGCCTATCTTAAAGGTTGTGAAGGTGTCATCTTACAGTTTTTTCTAAAAGATTTACAATTATAAGTTTAATATTTAGGCCTATGATTTATCTCCAATTAAATATTGTGTATTAGAAGTTAAGAATGTGGCTTTTATGAATATGTGATTGTTTTGAGATATTTAATGCAAAGTCCACCCTTTTCACCACTGAACTATTAACCATACCTTTTCTCATATATTAAGTGACCATTATATGTTGATCTCTTTTGGGACTCTGTCAATCTAAATGCCATATTTCTGGCAATATAACACTGAAATAAATGTTATGTTTTATAATAAGTGTTAAAATCTGGGAGCATAATGACTGTAACTTTCTTTGTCTTTCAGGTTGTCTTGGGTCTTATAGGCCTTTTGTATTTCCATACAAATTTTAGATAAAGCATGTCAGTTTTCACACATTTTTAGATTACTACTGTATTATAATTTAAAGAGAAATGTTTTGAATCTATGGATGAATTTGAGAAAAACTGATATCCTAACATTATTAGATTTTTGGTTCATGATATCAATTACCTCTCAGATGATTTAGTATTTTAATTTCTCACACCAATATATTATACTTTTCAGGGTAGAGGTATTTTCATTTTTAAATATTTATTTTATGACGTGGTAAATTTAATTTTTTAAATTTCATTTTCCATTATTTTTCATTAATAGTATGTATGTAGAAATGCATTTAATTTTGTGGTTTGAATATGTATGCAAATACTTTGCTAAATTTGTTTATGATTTTCATAGTTTGTTGGTAGACTTTTAAAAAATTTTCAATACAGGATCTTATGATTAAAGGATTAAGAGGGTTTTCTTATTTTCTCATATTTATAGATCTGTCTATCACCTATTTATCAAATTACCTCTCATCTCTATCTACTCTGTTACCATGCTGCACTGGCCTGGACATCCAATACACTAATGAAGGAAAACTCCTTTCTATTCCGATCTTGCAGTCAGTTTTCATAAATGGGCATTAAAATTTGTCAAATGCTTTTACTATTATGATAATAGCTTTTACTATTATGATAATATATGTCTTTTCCTTTATTTTTTAATATACAATATATTAAACCATTTTCAAATGCTTAAACATCACATTGCTAAGAGAAATCCCATTTGATGGTTGCTCATATTAATATTTTCCTATTTCTTTGGATTTGATTAATATCATATTCATTTTCTTAATATTTCATTTAGTAACTTTATATCTGTGTTAAGGCAGATTATAATCCTATGATTTGATTTCATTGTGAAAATTCTGTTGAGTTTTGATATCGAGGTTATGACTGCCTCAAAACAATGACTGAGAAGTGTTTTCTCTTTATCTTTTCTCAAAACATTAGCATTAGTTAGTCCTTAAATATAAGAAAAAATTTACCAGTAAAAACAGCTAAGCCAGAAAGTATGGAGTGGAAAATATTTAATTATCTAACATTTAAATATCAGTTAACATTTTTTAGTAAGTATAGGACTACTCATGCTTATGTTATAATCCCTTCAAGATTTCATCATTTTTGTTGCTTTAAATATTCAATAAAATTTTACACATATATATTGTCCAATGTGGCATTTCTTTATTGCTTTTCATTCTTCCAGCCCAATTATATGGAGCATCTCTCCAAATCTTACAGACATTAAAAAAATTAATATATTAATTTAAGCAAACAAAATACTTAGAAAATAAAACTGACCAGATATAATAGTAAAATAACAGAATGCTGAAGATTCTTATATGTGTTAAAGAAGTTGAGAGTGTTATTAAAAAACACCCCTCCACCAAACACATTACAAACCCCAGGTGGGTTTATTGGTGATTTAAAAAATATGTTTAAGAAAACAATATCCTAAATTTTGAGCCGATATTTCCAAAGAACAAGAAAAGCAGGCAATTCCTAATTGTATTTTTCTGAGGTCAGTATAGGTTTGATTCCAAAATCTAACAAGGACATTACAGGAAAGGGAGTTGCAAACTATACTGAAGGTCCAACCAATGTCACAAGACAAATGAAAAAGGGTATGGATTTGAAATGGAGGAAATGAAACTGTCACTATTCTCAAATTATTTGATTTTTTTTTAATAAGGAAATCCAAATACAACTCTAAAAAATGATTAAATTTAATAACTGAATTAAATGAGGTCACTTAATTAACAAGGTCATTATAGACACACATAATGTATTTTATTCAATAGCCTTTAAACAAAGAAAAATGATAAAAATAAACAAAGATGCTCAATTTCACTTTTAAAATAACCTTTTCTAAAACAGTTTTAGAATGACCAAATAAAATAAATAAAATAAATAAACTGTGAAGATAGCACAGGCAGTTCTCATAAGCCCATCAGCCAGTTTTCCTATTATTTTTAACACAGTACAATACCTTACATTTGTTACAATTAATGAGCTAATATTGAAGTAGCATTATCTAAAGTTCATACCTTATTAAGATTCCTTAGTGTGTGTTTTTTTTTTAAACCTAATGTTCTTTTCTAGTTTTAGAATCCCATCCAGAAAACTGCATTGCATTTCATTAATTGTCATTTCTCCTTAGTCTTCTCTTGGCTGACAGTTTTTTGGACTTTCCTTGTTTTTGATGACCTTAACAATTTGAAGGAATTCTGGTCAGGTATGCTGTCTCGCAATTGGGAATTGCATTTTTTTTTTTTTCATCATTTGACAGGAGTTTCCTTTTTCATGCATTTTCTTCAGCTCCTCTAAGGACATTAATTCTTGTTCTAGGCAAGAGAAAGACAGGGACTGATGACCTAGAACAAAGGGCTACTGCCCCAGGTGTCACCTACATATGTGATTTATTTCTTGGCTGATATTCTTTTGTTATTTGGCAGGAAAAGAGAAGCACTGAGTGGCTTGTTCACTTCACCCTTGATCCTTTTTTGATCTAGATAGTCCTTCCCCAAATATCTTTCTACGTGTCATGCATTCACTCCTGAAGTTTGTGAGCTTCCTAGCCAGATGTATAGCAGATTGTGATGCACCAGCAGAGTGGTTAGTTACCTGAACTCTGGAATCAAACTTGATTACTTTAAATAACCAGTTCTGCTATTTACTAGCTGTGTGGTCTTAGGCAAATGATTTTAACCCTCTAAGTTATAATGTCCTAATATGGAAGATTAGCAGATTATAGTAGCTAAACCAAATGGCATAAAACCCACACTCCTCTGGGATTTGTAGAAATAGGAGCCTGCTCATCATCACATAGTGTATAGGTACCTTTCCTCTCCCTGTTTCTTGTCTTTGTGTAACCTTATGAAGACTGTTGGAGGAAAGAAAATAAAATATGTGGTAATTTGAAAATCTGTGAGGTTCACTATTACATTAGCATTAATTTTAAATTTAATCAGCAAGTATTGGGTTGAAATAGGACTTAGTACTTCTAACAGGATTTTGTAAGCCCCCAGTGTCACCTACCCAACACCTATGTCATTGTTTTAAAAAATAATGTGGCTGTGTGCAGTGTCTTCTAGAATGTCTTTAGCTTTATTTCTCTCTCTGACATCATATTAGGATTTACTTCTCACTTTAGAGTCTCAAAATGAACATTCATGTCTATCCCTTGCCACTCTAGTTTTCCATCAAACCAAGGTCTAAAAAGTTGGATTGTATTTGGAGAAGCAGATACTGAATCACAGTGGTTTATTCAACTTTACTCTCAGATGTAGAGAGAAGGGCAGGTGACATAAATACCTAAATTATGATAGTTTTATCAAGTTGGGCAGAGGTGGAAATTAATGATGCTGCTTCCTGACTCCTGACCAAAGAAGCTGTAAGAAGCCAGACATAAACTCCCAAGAATGCCATCTCACTTAGAAAACAAAATGCACTCATTGTCAGAGACACAATAGAATAATGAATCTTCGAGATGGCTTCTGGGAGTTTTGCTAAGTGAGATAACATATCATACTTTATAATCATAGTTACTTTAAAGATTTTATAGAAATTACTTTTAAGTAGTATTCTGAACTACTAGATATATCTTAAAATGTTTGGGATGAATTTCAATGTATGAATTATCATTGTAGATTGCTATGGAGAGGTTTCAAGGATAGGAGAAGCTCAGATATCTTTTCTGAGGATAATTTGAGTATCAACATCTAATTTCAATTCTGTGTTTCTATAATATGGCTCAGAATATTTCTGAAAGAATTATCAATTTAAAGATTCTTGCATTTATGATCAATTAGACTTCCCAGGGACACTTAAAAGTTCTTTTCAATATTAAAGATCCCTGCTCCAGAAGAGTTGAACACCTTACTATCTCACAAATTAACACATTTTACACAGACATAGTGCCTTAAAAAACAAAACCTAGGGGATTGTAGACTGGAGGTAACAACAATACAACTAAAGTTTTAAAAAAATAAATAGCAATGACATACAGTATAATGGCATTTATAGTAAACCAGACAATTGCAGGAATGTTATGGTGTCACAATCTATAGTAATACAAGCATAATATGGTAAATTGACTGGATGTTTTTCCGGAGGAAGCCAGGGCTGCTAGGGAAGCCAGGGTCCCGGGTGCCTGCTGGTGGCTGGGGGAAGCCTGGGTCCAGGGTGCCAGAGGGAAGTTGGTGCCAGCAGCCAGGGGAAGGAAGGCCTGCTCTTGCATGAATTTTGTGCATCGGGCCTCTAGTAATGTCATAAGAAACCTGGGTTCTTTCAACTCTCCCATCCTAAGTATATGTATGATGTAATTTCTTTTTGAAAAATATACTTTTTATTTTTAATTAAATTTATTGGTGTGACATTGGTTAATAGGATCATATAGGTTTCACATGTACATTTCTATGATACAAGATATGTATTACACTGTTTACCCACCATCCAAATGTGATTTTTAACATTGGCAACATGTTTCTCTATTTCAGTCATCCATTCCTCAAAATGATCTTTACATTTTATGGATCAGAATTAGGTGGCAAATAAGCATAAGAGGATTTTCTATATACTTATTATATTGAAAAGACTCACCATGCCAATTGTTGATGAGAATGTGGGGCAATGGAGACTCACATACGTTGAAAATGGGAATGTCAAATCATACAATTATGTTCCAAACATTTGGTGGTTACTTAAGAATGAATACACACAAAAGAATATTATTCAGCCTTCAAAAAGAAGAAAAACCTGACATTTGCAACAACATGATGAACGCGGAGGGCATTATGCTAAGTGAAGTAAGCCATATAGAGAAAGAGAATTACTGCATGGTATAACTTATATGTGGAAACTTAAAAAAAAGTTAAACTTTTAGAAACAGAGTAGAATGGTGGTTGCTGGGCACTGGAGATGGATTAAATGGGAATGGGATGATAAAGGCTGTAAACTTTTAGTTTTAAAATGAATAAGATCTGAGGATCTAATGCATAACATGGTGATATAATCCATAATACAGTATTGTATAATTGAAACTTGCTACAAGAGTAGAACTTAAGTGTTCTCACCAAAAATAAGAGGAAGGAAGGAAGGAAGGAAGTAAGAGAGAGAGAGAGAGAGAGAGAGAATGTGAATGTAATGTCATGGATGTGTTAATTAACTTGATGGGGGGATTATTCCATGATCACATTGTACACTTTAAATATATTAGAAATTTATTTGTCAATTCTACCTCCATAAAGCTGAAAAAAAGCTACATATATATACTTACAAATGAACCCCACACTCTACCTTGTTATTGTCTTAAGCAGGATGAAAACATGTCCATGCAAAGACTCATACATAAATGTTTGTATCAGCTTTATTCATAACTAGAGGCCTGATGCATGAAATTCATTCAGGCTGGGCTGGGGGGGGGGGGGGTGTCCCTCAGCCCAGCCTGCATGCTCTCAAATCTGAAATCCCTCTCACAATCCAGGACTGCTGGCTCCCAACTGCTCACCTGCCTGCCTTCCTGATTGCCCCTAACCACTTCTGCCTGCCAGCCTGATCACCCCCTAACCATTCCCCTGCCAGCCTGAATGATGCCTAACTGCTCCCCTGCCAGCATGTTTGCCCCTAATTGCCCTCCCCTGCAGGCCTGGTCACCCCTAACTGCTCTCCTCTGCAGGCCTGGGTCCCCCGCAACTGCTCTTCCCTGCAGGCCCGGTTGCCCCCAACTCCCCTCCTCTGCCTGCCTGGTCACATCTAACTGCCCTCTCCTGCAGGCTTGATTGCCCCCAACTGCCCTCCCTTGCAGGCCTGGTCCCTCCCAACTGTCCTCCACTGCTAGCAATCTTGTGGTGGCCATCTTGTGTCCACATGGGGGCAGCCATCTTTGACCACATGGGGGCAGCCATCTTGTGTGTTGCAGTGATGGTCAATTTGCATATTACTCTTTTATTAGATAGGAGGATAGAGGCCTGGTGCACAGGTGGGGGCCAGCTGGTTTGCCATAAAGGGTGTCCCAGATCAGTGTGGAGGTTCCCTTGGGGCGTGGGGCGGCCTGAGCAAGGGGCCTGTGGTGGTTTGCAGGCTAGCCACGCCCCCCGGCAACCCAAGCAGAGGTCCTGGTATCTGGGATTTATTTATCTTTTATAATTGAAACTTTGTAGCCTTGAGCGGAGCCAAGCCTCCTGCTTGCTCCGTGGCTACAGCCATTTTTGTTGGAATTTATTTATCCTCTATAATTGAAACTTTGTAGCCTTGAGTGGAGTCCAAAGCTGGCCAGGATGTGAGGAAAGCTTGGCTTCCTCCATTGCCGGGGAAACCCAAGCCTCCTGCTCTCTCAGTGGCTGCAGCCATCTTGGTTGGGTTAATTTGCATACTCACTCCTGATTGGCTGGTGGGCATGGCTGGTGGGTGTGGCGGGGGTATGGTCAATTTGCATATTACTCTTTTATTAGATAGGCTAAGCAATTTTGAAAGCAACATAAATAACCATCCACATGTGAATGAATAAACAAATTGTTATATAGTCATACAGGGCTGGCCATCTATTAACAAAACAAAAAGAAATGATTGAATTTTCAGCAACATCATTGATAAGATTTAAAAACAATAAAGTAAGTGAAAGAGGCCAAAAACAAAATACAAATATATGATTGTATTTATATAACGTTCCAGGAAATGCAAAACTATAATAAATGAAATCATATTGATTTCAGTCAGAGACTGGAATTGGGGAAGGGAATTACTAAAAGGTACACAGGAAGTATTTTGGGTTGATGGGAAAATTGTATGTAGTGATCAAAGTGGTTGTTATAAAACTGTGTATCAAAACCCATTAAATTATACCCTTTAAGTTGTTGAATTTTATTGCATATGAGTTATGCTTTAATTGAAGTGGAGAAAAAGAGGTAACAATTATTCAGTCAAGAGACTTATCAGTCAATTGGACAAAGGACTCAGATTCAAAGTCCAACAAATTCCGACAGAATTGTATAGAGAATAATAAAATATACAAGATAAAGAGAGACCAGAATATAACAGATAATTGGGCATAGCAAAAAATTTTTAAGAATAAGTACAGTCAAAGATGGATAAAACAGAATGAAACACAATATTTGAAGATAAAATGTTTTAAAGAACCTACACATTCAAGAAGCTCAGCAAACACTAAATAGGGCGCGCACACACACACACACACACACACACACACACCACATCACACCACACTTTGGTGTATCATGAAAACAATGCTGAAAATCAAAGAGAAAGAAATAATACTAAAAACAACCCAAGATGAATAAAATACATTATCTTCAAAGGAAAACAATAAAACAGTTAATTTCTCAATACATATGATTAGGTTGAGAAAATAATCAAAGTAATGAAAGAAAATAATTTCTAACTTAGAAACAGGTAGCCATTAAAAATAATTTAAAAATGAGGAACTTGCTGTTTAATAAATGTCAAGTTATAATAGGAAAACAAGTGGTAAAAGTAATAATTTTCACTATGTTGTAATCAAAGGATGTTCACTAGGTTGTAATCAAAGGGTGCATTCTATTATTTCTAATATGTCCAATAAAATTTATAAAAAATTAACATGTTAATAAAATAACAGAACAATTCAAAATACATTAATTCAAATGAAAATTAAAAATAGCATCAGAAAACATAAGCTAAACAGAAAATTCAGATTGCAGATACAAACCTACTATATCATCAGTAACATTAATTATGACTGGGTGAATTATTTCAAGTAAAAGTTTAAGATTATTAGACTTTTCAAAAACAAAAATCAACCCTATCTTGCTTACTACAGACAAACCTTATATATTAATGTCATAGTAATAATTTGGAGAAGAAAAATACGCACCTTCCCCCATGTAGACCAACAAACATATCTTGTAAGGAGAATAAAACAAAGCATACAGTAAAAGCTGAAGATGCTTTTGTTTTTCTGAAGCAAAATCTTATTAATAGTAAGTTTCAACTAATTTTTCTATCAGTATTTATTTACTTTTTGGAGTATTTATTTGTGTATTAATTTATTTACTTGCTTGCTTCAGACATTTAAAATTCTCTCATCAGAAAAACCCAGTTGACATGTTACTTAGGCATAATGTTCCCACTTATTTCCCCAATGTTTTAATGAATATGATTCTCTATATTTGTCCTATTAAAAACAATTTCATATGCAAGCCAGGGATTATTTGAATTCCATTTGTAATGTGGAATGCTAGCACACATGCTATATGAAATGCAGAAACACAATTGATATATTTAGGCTTCCCATCAAAGAATAGCTTTCAAGAATGCACCATTTTCTCCCTCACTATACCCAGACCATGTAGGATTTAACAAGAGGAGATTGTAGTTTGTGGCATACAAGGGATAACTTTTCAAACCCATCTGTGCAACTGGTTTAAAAAAAAAAAAAGTCTGATATCCCAATTTCAGCAATATGGAAAGAGTTAAATGCATTTTTAAAGATATTTTTTCACTAATACTATAACATGTTATAAAATTACTAGAGGCCCGGTGCATGAAATTCATGCACTGGCGGGGGTGGTCTCTCAGCCTGGCCTGCGCCCTCTCGCAGTCTGGGAACCCTCGGGGGATGTCCGACTGCCGACTTAGGCAGGCCTAAGGTGGCAGTCGGACATCCTTAGCACTGCCACAGGGCAGAAGAGGCTCCCACCACTGCTGCTGCACTCCCCAGCCATTAGCCCGGCTTCTGGCTGAGCAGTGCTCCCCCTGTGGGAGTGCACTGACCACCAGGGGGCAGCTCCTGCATTGAGTGTCTGCCCCCTGGTGGTCAGTGCACATCATAGCAACCAGTCATAATACCATTTGGTTGATTTGCATATTAGCCTTTTATTATATAGGATAGTGCCAAGAAACAATTGCAGCAGCTTTTAAACTAATGATACAATCTATGGATAATTTCAGCAGCTCAGAGATGTGAATTAATGAATCATATATCATTGCAGGAAGCAACTTCCCTCAATGAGCTCTACCTGCTGGAATCTCAATTCATTACATGTTGAATAAAAAGCTTTTCTTTGAAATAAGCCTCTCAAACTGGTTCTGGAGCAAAACCTAGACCCTAAGGGGAGACAGCTGGGACTATATTTAGAATTTTCCACTCTCTGGGAGGGATTGTGTTCCAAGCACCTTGTATACATAGTAACTTGGGGCAGTATTCAAGTGACATAGTTATTTCCAACAATTCTGCACCAGTTTTAATCTCCTTATTGTGAGTTAGCTTTTTCCTGATGAGTTGCAATCGTCCAAGCTTCATAACAACTTTCCATTCTCGTTTTATCTCTGTTTTCAGTATGGCACAAGTGTATGAATGCTTATTAGTTAAGCAAGCAACCTTAACAAAGCAAATGCCTGTAAGTCCCGGGAGATTTGCAAAAGAAAGTTAAATGCAGCCCAACTCCTGAGAGCATTTGTATCTTTGGACTGCTTTGGAAATATGTTTAAAGGAATAAGATGGAGAAACTTGCCCTTACACCAGCATTAGAAAGTAATAATGTAAATCTCTCCCGTCAAGTTAAAACAGAAATTAGGCCAATAGCACTGTTTACTTTTTCATTGGCTAACTGCTCCTTTTCTTGACTTAGTGTTTGGTCTGAGGAAGGAACAAAACAGCTTCTATGAGGAACTTAAGATTCAGGGAAGATAAAACTTAGACCTCCTGGATTCAGATTCTAAAGTAAATCTTTTAATGTTTCCTTTTTACGCTTATTAGCCTTATGTTGAGTTTGAGCCCGAGTGTTATTCTTGTCTCTCCATGTAGAAGATGCCATAACAAAGAGCTACCAACTGGGAAGCTTAAAACAACAGACATGTGTCATTTCAAAATTTTGGAGGCTAGGAGTCTGAAATTAAGGTGATGGCGGGGCCACCATCCCTCTGAAAACTGGAGGGAATGCCAAGGATGAAGCATCCTTCCTTGCCTCTTCCTAGCTTCTACTACAAGATAATCATGCTGTTCCATGGCTTGCAGCTGAATCACTTTGATCTCTGCCTCTTTCATCACGCTGCATTCCCCCTATGTGTTTTCATAGCTCTCTCCTTATAAGGACACCAGTCATATTGGATTAATACGCACCCTAATGATCTCATCTTACCTTGGTTAAATCTTCAAAGATGCTATTTCCAAATATGGTCACATTCACAGGTACTGGGAGATAGGTCTTCAATATGTCATTTTTAGGAACACAATTCAATCCATAACAGATCATAAACATTTTATAGGGGAAAAAAGTGTGTTCTTGTCCTCTTCTGGGTCCTCTATGTCTTCTAGCCTAGGGTCAATCAAACTAATATTCACTGTTTGGTGCACAACAGATGATCAGTTTTGGTTAAAATTGACTTATGGCAGGTAAAAAGACTCATATATAAGAAAGCTGCTTTAGACAGGTGAATAACAAGATCGGGGGATGCTCAAGTATATAATAAGGTGCATCTCTCGGAGAACCAGAGACTTGTGCAAGGAGTCAACTATCTGTGGCACTTAACTAATTTGATGATCTTATAACTATGTTTCCTCATCAATCATAACAGATAAATAATACCTCTTCTGCCTATCCTAGGATATTATGACTATGTAAGACATAATAGATGAAAAATGTTTAATGTCATGCTATTTCCAGGCATCAGTATTAAGCTAACTCTATGGTGCCATAGTGCTCTCTGGGTGCCAGAAAAAAACCTACAAAAAGTATAGCAGATGCTGTTGGTGTTCTTCCCAGATTCACTTTGATCCCCTTGACCACTCCTCTGCAATTGCATTCCAGCCTCTATGAGCTTTCTTGTAAAGGCTTCTACCTGCAACTTTCTTCAGAATATGCCCTGGGGCTACTAGAGGCACTGTGTTTTTATGGAGATCTAGAAATTTGGGGGAATTATACCATGCATCCTGTTCCACAGAAGCTCACAATCAGTAATGGAATATAAAAGCTCATCTTCCTTTATCAATATAGGACAAATTCTGAGTTGGTTAGATTCTAGAGCTGCTCATAAGACCAGACAGAAGACTCAGTTGAAATTGAGTCTTAGCTTGGCTTCTTCTCTTCCATTTTTGTACTTTCCCCACTCGCTCACTGGTTTCACTTGGGAACATTTACTTAATAAACCACTTAAATATGTACTCTAACTTTAGAGTCTCCTCTTAGAAAATCTGACCTAAGATAGCTGGCACTTCAAAGAAGAGGACTCTGGAGTTGAAGCACTCATTGGCAATGAGGAACCCATTACTGGTGGAAAACAGAGTGTTGACAGCCATTGACCTGTGGTAGTATTTCAATTGCAACGGCTTTTATCCCTGCTGAGTTTTGGGGGGATACTGATGGAAGGGGTCATGCAGTATCTTTCAGGTTTGAGAAGTATGGGGAAAAAGAACAGTAGAACTGGGTCTTTGCTGCCGAGTACCACTGAAGCACTTAAGAGGAAAAAAATGACAAATGGGACCAATGAACAATTTAACGTAATATATAAAATCCTGGTTATTTACATGACAGCATTCAAAGTGCCCTTCACCAGCAGCCAGAGAGCAAAACTTAGTGACCACCAAGGACAGGTCTTAATTGTAGAAGTGGCTGAACCTCAGAAAATATTGAATTTGTAGACTTTGGTAGGTAAGTTCTCTAATGCCAAAATCAGGATACAGACAGGGAGTAAGTGCAATACTTAGAATTGAGGGGCGGATATTTGTTTAGATTTACTTATGAGCTTTGAACCTCTAGATTTCCCTGAGCCTCTGCACCTAGAGCAGCAGTCTGCTGCTTCCCCTTGTTAGAGGCTCAGGCTGAAGATGCTGCAGAGCCCCCAAGTAAAGCAGATGCCTGTAGGGTCCTCCCTTTGGATAGCAGAATAATAACTGAGTCAAGTCTTAGCATGGTTTAACGGGGGAAGTTCTCTACCAGCTAAGGGGAGATAGGGATCATATTGAGGGATTATGCACTATGGAAGTCCTGGATTATGTATCCAGGCAGGAACTGAGAGATTACATCTGAGAGTGAATGTTGTCTATTTAGGGGCACTCTTCTGAATCTCAAGACTTGACACCCAGGTCAGCATCCTTTACGCTGGTCTAATATGCTTCCAGAATGGCTCTTAGAAGGTTGGAAAAAAGTAATAGCTCACATTAAGCAAAGTAGAGATGCCAAAATTGCTTTTGTAGAGTGTCCTGATAGAGATTAAAAGGCTGAGAGATTTAGAATGCTGGAGTGGATATATTATATGAGTCTGAAAAATCATTATCAAGCTATGCATTTTGAGAGGGCCCAAAAGTTATTCCCCCTAATAAGATGATAAGAAATATGCTGGTGAAGAAGGCATTAACTTTGGTGAGCAGCTCAGCCAGAGATATATTTTGAAGGTCAGAGATGACAGGAGATTCAGTGTGGAAATTGGGCTCCCTGGTATCAATGGAGTTCGCAGTATTCTGAAATGGTAGAAGCCAGGTGATAGCACATAAACATCAAAAGTAAGGTGGGTATAATTATGGTAAAGGACATTCAGCAAACCCTGATCTGTAAGGACTTGTGGAGATGACTTAAAGATGATGTATTCTTGGGTTCAAGCTAAATGGGCAGCTGATAGGGACTTTATTTCATATGAAATATAGAATGTTTTTTTTTAAAAAAGCTTTATGTCAGCCACACCAACAAAAGTCATGATGCCATGCCTAGTTTCTAAATCAGAGCCAGTTCTCAGACAGAGAACACATCATTCCAAAGAGAGGCAAAACCAACTTGAGAAAACAACAAAGCTGCAACGGCACAGTGATTGCAGCTGTAATGATTCTTTCTGAAAAGGGACTTTCCTGGTATCACCCAACTATCTTTACATGAGAGAAAGTGGGACACCAGATCTTTCAAAAGCTGTTAGACACGAGAGCTGGCCTACAGAAACAAGGGAAAACAGAATGCCTAAGGCTCTGTAATGGTTACTTTTATATGCCAACGTCGCTGGGCACAGTGCCCAAATATATGGTCAAACATGATTCCGGATATTTCTGAGATGGATTTTTAGGATTATACTAGCAATTACATTGTACATTGAGTAAAACAGGTTACCCCCCATATTGTATGTAGGCTTCATATAATCACTGTAAGGTCTGAATAGTAAGACACATGTACTCCAGATGAATAGAACAAAAGACTGACCTCCCTGCGTAAGAGGGAATCCGGCCATCGGAGCACCTTTGAACTTGAACTACAGCATTGGCTCCTCCCTGGGTCCCCCAGTCTAGATCTCCTGCAAATTTTGGACATCCTATTGGTTTTGTTTCTCTGTAGGACCCTGACTAATACAAACTCCCTCTGAAAAGTAAAGCATATGCTGCTCAAGTTATAAAGTCCACACTGAGGGCTAGTCATGGGTAGTCATTTTACTGGTTCACAAATGTCTACTTGCAAATCTGGGAACACTGAAATTATTCAAAAGATACTGTATTACAACACTGAGTTTATAAGACAAGCTCAGCTATTAGGGAAAGCAAAACACTTAAGGACCTCTGATGAAGTAACAGCATATGAAGGTCAAGTAATTAATGGATTCTTGGCTTAGACTGTAACACAGTGTCATTTTCTGTTTCCCAAATGCATAATTGTAATAGCCATAATTAACAATTGGCAGAGCCTCACATTGGTTCTTTGACATGTGGAAGAGCTATTGTTATAGGAAAGGTAGAAGGCTGTGAAAATACTCATTTGGCTATATTAGATGAAAAGGAACTCAGTTGTAAAAGCAGAGATAAACGCCACCTTCAAGGACCTACAGGATGCAGTATATACACATATTAGTTCACCTGTATAACTATATAACTCCTATGAAAACCTGGGATAACTCTGTGGTGTTTGCACAATGATGAAATCTAACCACACATTTCTCAGAAAATCCTCTGTCATCGTTAATCAGTACAGGACTGTAGTCTGAGGAGACTTGGATCATTTGGACCTTTCAAAGACTATCATGACAATCAACTATATTTAATAACTTTAGATCTGTTGAACCTGCAGTTCATGTGTTCTACATGCCCTAGTAAGATACATGTACTCCAGAAGGTAGGAGATGAACCCTGCAACTGTTTAGGGTGCTTCCATGTTAGAGAGTTTTTAGGGATCAAGTAGTTTGGGGTATGCCAAGAAAACCATCCACAGTAATGGACAAATTAATGCACATGGCACCTCTTTCTATTAAAAAAGGAACACAGAACTTGTTAGGCCAACTCAGGTTTCATGCAGATACAGAACTCAGAATACTCTCATTTACTTGGTGATGTGGAGACCTGTCAGTTTTGCATGGAGCCAGAGGAAGGAAGATCTTTGTATTAGGTACATTCTGTGGTAGATGCAGCCTCTAGGATACTCTGGATCCTCTCCATTTATCCATCTTCATGTCTGATCATTGGCAACTTTCTGTCAATTTACAATCATGCATCTGGTGATGGGCCTAGTGATGCTATTGCTAAGAAGGGTAATCAGTCTGAAGATGAGGGGGAACCAGAGGAGAGGGGAGTTAGAGCAAACTGGAACATGCAGGGGCATTTCCTCATCTGTCCATCACCATGTCTAATTGTGGAAACTCCTAGGAGAAATATTTGATGCATTGCTCCTGCCTTCATGCAAGTTTATTTGATATCTGTAACCCACAGTGATGCAGAAAACGGGGATCTGGGAAACATAGTTTCCAGGTTTGGACAAGTTGTCATAGCATAATCCAACACCGATTTTTTTTTTCCCGTTGGCTTGTTCTGCCAGTTGTTTGGAGAGGTTTAAGTTGCCCACTATGATTATGGATTTTTCCCATTCTTCCTTTCAGTTCTGTTAATTTTTGCTTAATGTATTTTAAGGCTGTTACTAGATAAATTTGAATTTGATGTCTTCATGTTGTATTAGTTATTTATCATTTTGCCTCTTTATCTTACTAATTATTCTTGCATTAGTGGGCATTATCTGATTCTCCTTTGCCAGGTCTTATAAAAAGTGTTCCACCAAATGCTTGGGAGATGCGCTAGTCGTTTGTTGTAGATGCGCAGTTTCCCGTAGACTCCTTCATGAACTCCCTCTTCATGGTCCCACTTCAGTGAGTGTAGATGCTTGACTTTTACATTTTTCCCTGTAAGTTTCAACTGTCCACCTACACCAGTATGTGACTAGTGACTCTGACGCTGTGAAATTCTCTTCCAGATTTTATGTTCCTTCGCTTCTCCCACCTTATTCCTCTATGTCTATTCTACTGTGGCTATTTCTCTGACAAATTTAATGGATATAATCGGTCAAAATATAGAACATGCAAAACTTGACCTAATTTGTACTTATATGCATGTATGTGTGTGTATATAGCAATATGTAATGCTAAGCCCCATTTAAAATGACAAATTTTGCAAAATAGGATCAATGTTTGGCAAAATGTAACACTTATTAATGATACAACTTTAGCAAAATAAAAGTAGAACTTCCCTTTCTGATAAGATATATTTATACAAAGAATCTACAGCAAACCTTGTACATACCAGTAGTCATAAAATAATTAAAATTTTAGGACAAATTATTTGCTATTCAAAAATAATGATAAATCAGACAATATGAAATTTAAGAAATTTTATCAAAAGGCATTATTAAGGGAGTGAAAGTATAACCCAAGGAGAGAGAGAATACCTCACAATTGATGTGATGACATGGAGCTCTCCCAAGCTGGGCCTAAACCATGATAAAAAAAGAAAGGAAAGGAAACAAAAAACAAAAAAAGGAAAGAAAAAAATAATAAAAATTTAAAAATAAAAAGAGAATATATTTATAATTTATATATAACAAAAGAGTTGTACTTTTAATGTATACATAACATGTGTATATACACTTATATAGTACACACATGTATATATACACATATATATGCAGCTTTTATAAACCAATATTAAAAGAGAAAATAGTTGAAGAATGGGAAAAATAATTAACAAGCATGTCACAAAGGGCACATTTTAATAGTTAATAAAACTTATGGAAAGCTGCTTAACTTTAGTAATTAATAAGAAATGCAAATTAAATATATTGAACTAGATTTACTGTGGTGATCATTTTGCAATATATATGAGTGTCGAATCAATACACTTAGAACTAATATAATGTTACATGTCAATTATAACACAATAAAAGTAAATACAATGAGATACTATTATAAAACCTACAAAGTAGGGAAAATCATAAAGCTAAAAGTATCAAATGTTGTAGGAGCTATAGAACTACCAGAACCCTCATATAGTGCTGGTGGGAGTATAAATTGGTACAACCACTTCAGAAAACTTTTTGACAGCATTTACAAAAATGTAATATATATATATATATATTCCAGATGACCAAATAAATGCATATATGTATAAATCATGAGACATCTACTAGAATGTTTGCAGCAACATTACTTGGAATAGCCAAAAACTAGCAACTACCCAAATGCCAATCAACATTCAAATGCATAAGTAGTAAAATGTACTTGGAAGTATTAAGAATGAGCAACCAACAGTAACACTGATAAACTGTTGAACAAAAGAAATCAGACACAAATGAGTACATGCTGTGTGACTGCACTTGTAAAGTTCAACAGCAGTCGAAGTTAAGGCATGTCATCAAAAGTGAGGGTAGTAGTTATCCAGTAGGGTCCAGTTACCATATGAGGAAACAAGAGAAAGAATGCGGGTGCTAGTGATGGTCTGTTCTTGATCTGAGTGCTGACTGCATGTTTGTGAAATGTCCATGAGCTCTGCACTTAGACATATGTGCATTCAGGTATCTGTATCTTCATCATGTGTCTAATGTATGCGCCATGTCTAATGCATACACACGTATAAATATTACCTAACTTCCTAAGCATTAAGAGACTGAATTAATCTTCTGTAAAGTAAATCCAATGTGAGCTGCAATGTATCCTCTGGTTTTCCCTAAATGTTAAAACTGCGCAGTGACAAAGCAGCTGCAGTCAGTTTTTGTGAAGCGAATGGAGTTAGTGTGGTTCTTCCCACAGTATAAGCCCGCCTCAAAACAAATGTTCAAGTGGCTGAGGAGCAATGCTCTTAGATCTTCTTTTTCCCTGCAGTCAAAAATCAGAACAAAATACACATCAATGTTTCTCTCCACTATGTATTATAAAGAGAAGCTAAACCTGCCATCTGCCGTTCTTTTGTTCTGAGCTAGATCGTTTTCCTATTTCTTCTGATTACTGCTCTTATTATGCTTTGCAGCACAGATGATGACATTTATAGATAAGAATGAAGGGCTATTATTCCCCTAGAAAGGGGATAAGCAAGCGCTATCTGGAAATAGTACTTACACAGGGATTGTGCCCGACGAATGAACCCTGCATGTGGTAAGCAGGTGCACTCCACCTCCCTTCTCACCCTAACCAGAGGGGAAAGCCACAGCTCCCTTTTCTGGTTTAACGGAACAGGGACACTGGCTGCCAGTCAATGACAAGCCATCACATTTTAGAATCATTCTCTTCCATGAAAAACCTTGTGGAAGTTCAAATCAGAATGAAGGGTAGCACCCTATGGTCAGTCTCCAGTGAGGTGGCAATTGTTACAAATGCTCACCAACAACTGGAAACACTTTTCTGTGGCAATGTGAAGAGCCAAGGTCTCAGCCCAGCACTGTCACAAATTAGTTGTCTGAGCTTGCTGTTTACATAAGAGGTCTCAGTGTCCATTTCTGAAAAATGACTGAAGTGTAGAGTAAGAGACTCCTAAAGTCCCATTCTTCTTTGAAAATCTGTGAGCCTGGGAGGCATGATTTAACAGCAACATGCATATTATTAAAAAATGTACATGTAAGACAATGATCATGTTGGCAATGATAAGCTACTGCTATAAATTCCGTATGTCTAATAGGCATTTAACAAATGAATAGTATCGTATTGGTATAATCTGTTTTGGGGTTTCCTATCTGCCACTTAATGATGACGGACACTTTTAAATATAAGAAAGAAATGCCACAAATGTCTCATGTATTGCACATTACTCTCATTTTGATTTTATGGATGGGTATATTTTCTCATCACTATACAGGCTTAAAAAATGGCTACATGTTTTTCGGATAAATTTGGTGAGTGCTGTTCAATAAGTGGTCTCCTTCCTTTTCTTCTTGCTGGCATCATTCATTCAACAGTTCAGAGGCCTTGGATAAATCACTCCATTTCTCTATGCTTTAATTTTTTATTTTACATATTAATAGGGTTGGCTTAGACCAGTATTTTCTAACATGTGTTCGGCAAGATACCTGTAAGAATTCTGTGGTCAAACAAATCTGGGGGAAAAGTTTATTCAATATCATCTGTATCTATGCTTAGAGAATACCTTTAATATTTGAACAAAAGGCTCTGAAAATTCCTGCAGTGCAGAAAAATTCTTCACATTATTTTACTGTGCTTATCCCAGAATCATTTGTTCAGGGGACCTTTTATCATTGGCTGACAACAATTAATAATAGCCCTCAGATGAAACGATCTAATAGACTTTGTAACAAATGTGAATGGAAATCTCATTGTGGTTTTGATCTGCACTTAACGGACAAGTACCTGCTTGCCATTCGCATGTCTTCTTTGGAGAAATGCCGGACTCTAAATTCAGTTTTGGAATGGCCCCTATGTGACCAAACCAAAATCTCTCTGGGCTGAGTTTCTTCATCTGAACCTCCCTACTTTATTAGGATGTTATAAAAGTTAGAATATAAACACATATTTCAATTATAACTCAAATGAAATAGCCTCTTGTGCAGTAAAAATAAAGGCAGAGTGGTTAGCTGGTTTTGAAGCTATCACAATTATGGGAAGTTTAATGAAATAATCTCAGACATGTGCAATGACCTCTGAACATGTCTGAACATTTTTCAGAGAGTTATTAGAATGTTAAAATACTAGAACATGGAAGTTTCCTTTGATTCTAACAATAAATTGTTTGGGGGGGGAGGGGGGAAAAACTGAACCCTCCCCTCACCTTCATATGAATGAAGTCATTTTTGGAAATTGTTACTTCCAAGATTATACAATGCATATTTTACATAAACAATAAAACAATAGCAACTACAATGGATCACAGGACTTAGACTCATGGAGGACAATGCTCAAGGGCAGTTGGTGATGTTGTAACATAGCCCTCACTTCTGAAAGCAGAAGCTAAGGGATACCAATACTGACAGTTCCTCACAGAACTTCTAGCCTTCCTCAAAGTGGGAAGTAAATGTTGCCTACACAATCCTTCAAGGATGGTTCTCAAGAACAAAGAACCCTCTTAGAGTAAATCACTTCACAAATATGTTCTTATATTGATAGGGGCAGAACTAGAATATTGGGGACCAGCTATAAGTGTAAGAAATATTAGTCATGCTCTGTATCTGTGATTGTTTTGTTCTGATTAAAGAAGGCACATTCAAACCTGGCTGGGAGTTGCAGGAAGCTCACCTGGGAATGCAGCCCATCCTCCCAATCAGGGAGCAGCCTATTGTCATGGAAAGATTAACAATTCAGTTGCAGAAAACAGAGGCGCCAGTCCTTTGAAGACCCCCAGCATTTGCATACCTGCAGACCTTTGCAAAATCTCCAGTCTACATTATCTGTTAACTGCCAATTTGGCATACCCTTTTGCCTACTTCCCCATGTAATCTTGGTCCTTCTACCCAATATAAGCAGCTGATTCATGGTGGGGTACAGAGCAGATTTTTGTGGATGACCTGCTGCTCTCCCATACTGCCAGCAGTATTGGAATAAACGCTCATAATGATTCAACCCTGTCTCTGCTTAATTAGCTCAAGTAGTGAGAGGCAGTCCGGACCCACTGATTGTCCGGTTACAATATGACCCCTTACATTCTTATAGGAAAAAAAAAAAGTACGTTGGGTAGAAAAAATAGTTGCAAATATTACCTACCACAAAATATTATAATGACTGGTAATACAATTTCTTTCACTGATAAGCCTCCAAGAGGAGAGTTGTGATGCTTAGACAAAGCACACGCCATGAATGGAAATCAATCTTGGTGCAGGATTTCAGGCTATTGTAAGAAATAAAATAACAGAAGCTCAAATGGGAGCACTTGTCAAGTTAATGGATTCCTCTGCATCCCTGGAAAGAAAAGTGAGAAACTCAATGAAGGTTTTATTTTTCCTGTGTTCTTGCTTCATATCCGTGCTTTCTCTTATCTCTAGCCAGGTCCTTGAGAGGCATCTATATTAGGCACTACTGCCCAAAGCTGCATTTTCACTTTAAGCACAGGTTCCTCTGTATCAATTTTATGTTATTATCTTAATTTCTCTGTGTGAACTGTATTTTCAATCACACTAAAGGCATTTGAGAGCAATGGCCACACCTTGTACGTCTCTTGTTTCTTTCATATTATTTAGAAAGAGGTTCATCTCAAAGTTTGAGCTCTGTTTTAAAAAAAAGTGCATATATGAATGAATGGGATGGACAGATAAATGGATATACGGAAAATCCTAACTTTATTTTTTCAGATTAAATTTTTAAGATTCTTCGATAAAAGATGTCAAAAATATAGAAACTTGTACAGAATAGTGTGAGTTACTAAATGTACCATCTAGACACCTAGATAGTAAGTAAACATCTGCATCCACCTCCCTTTCTGCTCAGAAGTAACTATTATATTGCATTTGATGTTGTCTTTACCATTCATATTTTACATGTTTTTCCTTATGTATGGATGTCTGACAATATATCTCATTGTTTTTGCATGCTTTTCAATGTTATACAGTTATTATATTGTATTTTTCAGTATCCTTATGCAGCTTGCTTTTTATATCAACACGACGTTCGGAAATAAAATCATGTTGATACATTTTTATTTTGGATGCTGTGGGATGCTCTCAGATTTCCTTCCAGAACACTCAGACTAGATACATTCATTCCCTTGTTTTTTGGTGTGTGGGTTGCTTATTGTTCTCAGCTGAGACCCTCCCTAGGAATTGCCCTCAGCAAAGGGACCTCCTTGCCCCAGGGGGCACCTCCCCAGGAGTAACTCTCCTGTGACTGGTTGATTGACACAAAGGTCTGCCCTCTTGCCTGGATTTTGGATGCTTTCGAAAAGCCATCCCCATTTCCGAACTCCATCCACATGGGATTAACTGAGGCCCCTGTTGTGACTGCATTCCAGTAGGACAGTGATTTTCAACCTTTCTCATCTCATGGCACACATAAACTAATTACTAAAATTCTGCGGCACACCAATAAATATATTAACTTTTGCCGATCATTCACATTGGATGGTGTTGGCTGTTTTCATTTTTATTTTTTGACAATCTAAGGGAAAAGAGGTTAGTGCCCTTGACTAAATGGTCAGGTTTTGCATGATATAAAAATTCTGGCAGCACACCAGTTGAAAATCACCGCAGTAAGACATCCTCATCTGCAAGTTCTGCTTTTATTCCCTCACAGATTTTTTTTTTTTTCCCAAGAGCAATCCCTACTAAGCTTCCTGTGTGCCATTGTGACTCAAGTCTTTTCTGGGGTTCCCAACCTTAGATAATGCTCTTCTACTTAACTTGTTTCCACTGCTGAAAAGTGTTCCATTGTATGGCCATACTACAATTACTTTATTCATCCTACTGTTGATGGAAATCTTGAGTGCTTCAATTTTTAAAAGAAATATCAAACACTCTTATAGTCTTTGTGTTCATATGTGAATAGGTTTCTCTAGGCATACACCCAAAATGTAATTGCCAGGTAATAGGTTTTCTTATCCTTAACTTTTCAAGGGATTATGCAATAACGCTTGAAAATTGTACAATTTACTTTCCTCTGAATCCTCATGTTGCAAACTTTATTTTTCTAACACTATATTTGGGTCCTTTGGGCAGGGACTTCTGTCACTGTATATTAATTGCTGCCAAGCTTTCCCAGGTGCCCTTCAAAAACTTTGGTGTCTGTCTGAGGGTAGGGGATCTATTCTAACTTGATCCGAAAGGACTCCAGTCCCTCCACTACAGCTGTATCATGTGGGACTCTACTGGTTGCTCAGTTTCTGCGGTATAATAATTTGTTTCTGTCAACCTTCAACTGCTCAGCGCTTCTTCTTTCTATATACAGGTTCTGATATACAGTCATTGAGTTTTGCCTTTAAAACAAACAAACAAACAAACAAAAAGGTTGTATTTCTCTAAATGCTATGTGTGTTAGCAGAACTTTGTGGGATCCAGTTCATATACTCCTGGTCTTCCTGTTGTGTGACACCTTTAATATCCTGTTTATTATGTTGTGGAATTATAGCACGCCAAGCAGTAACATGGCTGTTAAGATTCTGTGGTCATTGTAATTAACTGTATTTCACCTTAGTGCCTCTTATCTTGAACTTATGAATATTCTGGTGTTCAGAAAAAAGTTTATTAAAACAATTCGAACTCTTTAGTAGTCAGGCTATATTTCAGAGAGAAACCTATGCTAACTGATCATTTAATAATTTACTGCTTGGATTAGCCCATTCTGTTTCACAGCTAAGATTATTACTGATATTTCTTTTTTTACTAACAGTTAATTTTGTCCCCAGAGTTCCTATACCAACTGATAATACCTAAAAATAAAGTGGGAATTCATAGAGGACTTCAATAATTTTTGTTTTACTTTTATTTTCATATGCACATATTTATACTTAGCCTTTTTTTTTTTCAAATAAGGCTGTAAGTTTGCTAGTAATTTTGTCTGAAATTTAAATAGATATATATGTGAGTTAAACAAATTATTCCCTTTACATTCCATGGAGGCCCAAAGGGGAGAAACCTCTCTGGCTTGGTCCCTTACAAAGACAGTGTGTGATTTAGGGCTAGTCTGCTGGGCTCCTGAGACCCTGAGCATTTCCATCTTGTTGTGTCTGATGGTCACTTTCAGACCTCTTCCACTGAAGTATAACAAGAAGTGCTTTGATCCTCAGAATGACACCACTTCCTTCTGTACTGTAGAGACTGTCCAGTGTCCACTCATGTTGGCTTCTTCCTTAAATGGCGTCTATCTGAGAAGGAAGTTATCCTTCTGAGAAGGATAAATATAACTTTTAGTACATTATGGATGGATAAAGAGCAAAATATGATAAAGAAAACCTGACTACATTTTATTAACTCATATGATAGAAATACTAATGTAGTGTTTTGCTACATATGCCTGTGCTTGAGGAAAATAATCAGATGTTAATTATGAAAAAAATTTAAAAAAAACTTTCAGCAACCTATTATCTGGAAACAGTACACATAGAATACACTCATTTTTTTTTTTCTGACGCCAACAAATCTCACACTGTGACACAAACCTCTAAATATTTTGTTGATTGAAATTTCAGTAGACAGTGTTAAAATTTCACAGGCAGATAAACTAGGGCCTTATTCCCAGTGTTACCATGTATGAGCTGTGTGATCTTAGATAAGTCATCTCAGCTCTGTGATTCTTAGATTCTCTTACTAAGAAACAGGCAAATGTAATATTTACTTAAATATACACAATCAAAATTAATGAAAATAATTTAGCCCAGTGCCTGGATCATAAAAATGCATTAATAAATAAGAAACATACCTAAAACTAATCATGTGAATGCAATTCTGTCGTTGGAACTCAAGTAGTATCTAATAGTCTCCATTCTTAGTACGTGTTTCATATAAGACAGTATGAAGTGGCATGGGCCATTTCTTATCTCCAGCAGAGAGACTCAGCTGCCAGAAAGAGAGATATATCCCATGGAAACAAGCAATGATGTGTTTGCCGTGCCTCTGGGAACCCTGGAGGAAAGAATCCTCATGCAGTTGTCAATAAAAGTCATGCTTGACTAGAGAGCATTCAGAGATAGTGTCCAACATCCTCTCTGAGTGGTTCCTTCATTCCCTGAATCAAAACGGGACCTGACCTGCTGGAACCCCAACACTCTCCTGTAATCATACTGATGTGGGGTCCTGCATAGGCTCCCACAGAAATGCCTGACTGCCAGCAATGGCTCCCTTCCGTGTGCTCCTATAAGTACCTGAATAGTCACTTTGTGTATGACCCTCTTTCTTTCCTTCTTTCTTTTTTCACTTTATTCCTCTTGCTTCACCCTCCCCTGACTTCACAGTTGCATTCTGGGTCCACACATTAGTTAGAGGCCCAGCAGGCAATAAAAAAACCTCAAAGTGGACATAAACCCAGCCAGGAAAGTCTTCATGAACTGACTGGAGTGACAAGGCAACATTGGCTCACACTCAGGGATGAAATATTCATTTCCCACCTTGCCTGCTCCTGCTGTGATTTCTCTGGGATGCAATTCACACTCTAGAGATGCTGTGAGAGTTAAGAAGGACTCCCAGACTGCTCTTTGCTTTGGGTACCTCCCAGAGTTCACTTAATTCAGAGTAGACTGAGAGCCTGTAGTATTCCTGAGTACTGGCTGTGTGGAGTCCTCACCTACTGAGAGTTTCACCTCATTCTCCCACCATTCCCTCCCATCATTTAGAAAAGAGAGGGCTGGCCCTAGCCAGTGTGAATGAGTGGATAGAGCTTCAGCTTGCAGACTGAAGAGTCCTGGGTTTGATTCCTGTCAAGAGTGCATGCCCAGATTGCAGACTCGATCCCCAGTAGGGGGTTTGCAGGAGGCAGCCGAGCAATGATTCTTTCTCATCATTGCTATTTCTCTCTCTCTCTCCCTCTCCCTTCTTCTCTGAAATCAATAAAAATATATTTTTAAAAAACAAGAGAGGGCTTCCTTAGGACAAATAACTTACTTTTCTGAAAATGGCCTCTTCCACTCTCCTGCCTTGAAGTTAGGGGAGCTGGGATAGACCTCAGCTCTGTCATTCACTTGCTCTATGTTTGGGAAAGTTAATCAGTCTCTTGGAGCCTCAGATATCTTATCTTTGGTACATAGATAAGCTCCCACCCACAAGGTAGTTGGGAGGTATAGATTATATATGAAAATATCTGCTAAAAGGAGGTACTTCATAAGAATTAGCCAAAGTCAGTGTCCTGTCAGTCTTCTGCTCAAGAGCCTATCTTGGCTCCTTATTACTTAAGGTTATGGACCCAAAGTTCATTGTCTACTGTCTTCTGACACAGGTGTCTACAACCAAAGCTGGTACCTATCTGATCTTGGATCTCACATTTTCCCAATATGCATATTACACTCCACTAGCAGGTCACCATCTTCTGTCCTACATGCTCACTGTGGATACTATCCTCTCATTACCTTGAATGATTTCCCAACAGGGCTGACCAGCCCATGAGTTTATTGCTTAAAAATGTCACAAGGCCAAAGTCTCCAGTCACTTCCATAGGTTGATGATGTTCCTTTGCATTTATTCATGCACTTGTTCAGTAAAGTATTCCCAGAACTATGTCCCAGACACAGTGTTGAGAATACAGGGATGAGGAACACAGACACGGTCCTGGCTCTCAAGTAGCATATAGTCTAGGGGAAAAAAAAAAAAAGGAAAGTGGAAGGAGGCAGAGAAAATTGCTTACCTCAATTCCAAGCACCAGCTTTCCTCTGGGTGAGAAACTGATTTGCTGGATCATTTTTGTTAAGCATAGAAGGTAAGACTCTGGGTGCCTGAGGCCAAGTGAGAGTAATGCTGAGCTTATTAAGGAAAAGGATTTGGAACTCCAGGACAGCCCCAGGGGGAGGAGATGAGCAGCAGGCACAGTAATATGGAGCTTCCAGGGATGGCAGACTGTGCACTCAGGCCCCTTCCTCTGATTTCCCTATAATATCCAGCAAAATATATCATAGCTATAAATGTGTGTGTAAATGCTTTTCCCTGGCGATGCCTGTGTGGTTGGTCTAGGGAACATACTGTGAGAACCACGGTCCTCCATGGATCACAAATCTGCTTGTAAAGGGGTGTTAAAGCCACGTTAAAGCTTGAGAAGACTGTCAAGAGAGGAGGCAGGGCTTGCGCCAGCAAGGCTGTGAAATTAGCTATCTTTGTTCCTGGTTACCTGTTATCACAAATATTGTCCACTAACAAGTGTTCAGTAGCCTATGTATTACCACTGTAGTTCCCAGAAGTACCACAAGCCCAATATTTATGCCTTTGACATGTCATTCCTCAAAGGTCCCATGGCCACTGTGATTCATTCTCCACTCTTGGCAAGTACAGAAAACCTGGTTATTGTGAACTCATCAAGCATTTAAGAGCTGATCCAAATTTCCTGTGACACCTCTATGTAGCACAAAGACATCTGCGGTACTGAGATATGTATAGACAGGAGAAGGATATCATGGGGCATAGAATCATGGAGGGAAAGCATTCATGCCATGCCCTAGCCAGTTTGGCTCAGTGGATAGAGTGTCAGCCTGCGGACCAAAGGGTCCTGGGTTTGACTTGGTCAAGGGCATGTACCTTAGTTGCATGTACCTGGCCTGGGCCTTGGTCAGGGCTCATGCAGGAGGCAACCAGTTGATGTCTTGCTCTCATCTCACATCGATGTTTCTCTCTGTCTTTCCCTCTCAATTCCACTCTCCCTAAAAATCAATGGAAAAATACTTTGCTTTTATGACAAGCCACACTGTATTCTCTCCCTCTCTCTCTCTCTCTCTCTCTCTCTCTCTCTCTCTCTCTTTCTCACAAGTTAAAACATTTATACATGTTCACACACATTCACACTCCACAGGAAACAAGGCACACAATCAATCCTACCTCCTTTCTTGATAACCGATCAATTCTGTCTGACTTGTGCCAGAGGAGATCACATCTCAAAATAAACACCAGAGCTTCTTAGCCCAATTAAAATGTCTCCCGTAGTCCTTAACTAATTGTAGATAAATTTCTTAAAAAATATATTTTGAGCATTTTAAAGCTAGTGATATTTAATGAAATAATTGTGGATTAGAAAAATGTTATCTTTGGTAAATAACTACTTTACCTAAAATATTTAAAAGATGACTTTTTAAATAGAGAAATAGAAAGAAGCTATTAAGAATTTTACTGGTTCTAATGGATGTTTCAAGTTTTCCTAGAGAAGAATAAAGAAAATGTAAACATATCAGCACAGAATGAATGTGGGCAAAGTCTGATCTGGTTGGATTCTCACTGCTATCCTTGTACAGCATGAACTTGGGCTTCAGTGGACACAAAGCTGGTGTCTGTCCTTCCCCACCTCCTTTTCCAACATCACCATCAGCTTCGGCTTAGGTTTATTTCTATCTTTATTGCCAGCATCTCAGGCAAAGCCAGCACGCTCTCTCATCCAGGCTAGTCCAACACCCTCATAGCTGGTGCCCTTTACTCTCCTCACTAGGACTAACAACTACCTTTTCCAATTGTGGGGTCTAAAAAAATTAATACTTTTCCTCCCACCTTCTCAGCTCTTCTGCTTTGCTAATCATCAACTTACAGATTTACAGAGAGAAAAATCTAGTTTTTAATACATGCACATGGGGAAAAATGGCCCTCATGTTGCTATTGGTCTCACTGAGGTCTAAGACTTTCAGCTTCTGATCGTGTAGTGCTCTATGTGTGGTTATGGTTTTTCCTCCAGGGAAAGAGATGGGCTGGGGAGTGATAAAGGATCATGAATCATTCTCCACACTGTTAAGTATAACAATCCAAACAGTAACACCAGAAATGAAGATAATTGTCAAGAACTATGCTAGGTCCATCAAAAATACTCTTCTTAATTAAAACTTGAAATACTTTCTATATTTGAATGATTGAAAATGATTAGGTACTTGAACTAATCGTGTTCCCCTGGAAGTAGACCCTGAGACAGGACTCTAGGCAAGGAGTTAATTTGAGAGGTTATCCCAGGGAATTAGGGAGTGAGACTGAGAAAGGAAGATAGCTACATAGGAACATTTTCCAAAGAAATGATCATATCTCTGTTGTTGTTTGTTTGTTTGTTTTTTGTTTGTTTATTTATTTATTAATAAATCTTTATTGTTTAGATTATTACAGATGTTCCTCTTTTTTCCTCCCATAGCTCCCCTCCACCCAATTCTCGCCCGCCCCATGCCCTTACCCCCCGCCACTGTGCTCATCCACAGGTGTAAGATTTTCGTCCAATCTCTTCCCTCACCCCTCACACCCCCTTCCCCCAGAGAATTGTCAGTCCACTCCCTTTCTATGCCCCTGGTTCTATTATATTCACCAGTTTATTCTGTTCATCAGATTTTTTATTCACTTGATTTTTAGATTCATTTATTGATAGATATGTATTTGTTGTCACTTTGTTGTTCATAATTTTTATCTTTACCATTTTCTTCTTCTTCCTCTTCTTAAAGAATACCCTTCAGCATTTCATATAATTCTGGTTTGGTGGTGATGAACTCCTTTAGCTTTTTCTTGTCTGTGAAGCTCTTTGTCTGACCTTCAATTCTAAATGATAGCTTTGCTAAGTATAGTAATCTTGGCTGTAAGTTCTTGCTATTCATCACTTTGAATATTTCTTGCCACTCTCGTCTGGCCTGCATAGTTTCTGTGGAGAAATCAGCTGACAGTCGTATGGGTGCTCCCTTGTAGGTAACTAACTGTTTTTCTCTTGCTGTTTTTAATATTCTCTCTTTGTCTTTTGCTCTTGGCCTTTTAATTATGTGTCTTGGTGTGGTCCTCCTTGGGTTCCTCTTGTTTGGGGTTCTCTGCGCTTCTTGGACTTGTAAGTATTCCTTTCATCAGGTAGGGAAAGTTTTCTGTCATTATTTCTTCTAATAGGTTTTCAATATTTTGCTTTCTCTCTTCTTCTGGCATTCCCATTATCTGAATGTTGGTACGCTTGAAGTTGTCCCAGAGGCTACTTACACTTCATATTTTTGGATTCGTTTTTCTTTTTGTTTTTCTGGTTGGGTGTTTTTTGCTTCCTCATATTTCAAATCTTTGGTTTGATTCTTGGGGTCCTCTAGTCTACTGTTGAATTTCTGTATATTATTCTTTATTTCAGACAGTGTATGCTTAATTTCTGACTGGTCCTTTTCCATTTTTTTGCATTCTCATTAAGATCCTTGAAGGTCTCACTAAGTTTCTCAGAGGTTTCTAGAAGATTCTTGAGTAACCTTATAACTGTGGTTTTGAACTCTATATCCAGTAGTTTGATTTCCTCCATTTCTTTCATTTGTGACATGTTTCTTTGTCTCCGCATTTTGGCTGCTTTCCTGTATGATGGAGTGGCTTTGTGTGGTAGGTGACTTATAGGGCCCAGTGGCTCAGCCTCCCCAATCACCTAAGGTGGACATTCTTGGTGCACCCCTTTGTGGGCTGGGTGCACAGTCTTGTAGTTAAGCCTTGATTGCTATTGGTACACTGGGAGGAATTGACCTCCAGGCCAATTGGCTGAGAGGACCCACTGTGTCTATAATGGAAGAACTGCTGTGCTAGAGACACCCTTATGGGGCATGACTTGCTGCAGTGGGGCTTTGGTGCTCACTGAGTCTGCCTCTTGAGTGTGTCACTTATGAATGTGAGCAGTTGAAATCTGGTATCGTCTCACACTGACCACTAGGTACACTGGCTCCTGGATCTCCAAGGATGTGCAAATCAGGTACTGCCTGAGGCCACCCAGCAGGAGCTACAGGGAGATCTGCAGATTTATCCTCTTTGTTTGGGGTTTGGAAGTTTTGGTGCTGTCTGACCCAGCTGCAGTTTGTTAGGTTAAGCTGTGAAAGGGCAGTCCATTCATATCCAAAAAAGCCGCTGCACACAGTTTGGGTGGGTTTGTAAATTGGGTGGGGCGGGGTCTCAGGGAATCACCAGGTCGTAGCTAACAGCGATGGCTGCCAGTCAGCCATCTCTGTGTCTCTGCGTCTCTGTGTCCCATGCCCCAGCTCAGTAAACAATGATTCCTGTGAGCACCTCTGCAAGAAAGCCACCCTCACTTTCCAACCTGATGCAAGACAGTCCTGTTTCTCCCCATAGTAGTCTGGGTCCCCAGAGTCTTGCTGGAAACTGGAGTTCAGAGCAGTGGGGAGCTTGTATCTCCTTCCTGATTGAAAAAAACAGCGCACCCCGTCGCCAGCCCAATTCCCACGCCTCCGTACCTCTGCTTTCCCATGCCTCTGCACATCCTACCTGGTCTCAATGCGCTTTTTTCTTTTCTTCTAGTTGTAGAACTTCTACTCAGCCAGCTTTCCCATGGTTCTGGATGATAGTCATTTTGTCATTTAGTTGTAGTTTTGGTGTGGTTGTGAGAGGCAGCACGTACAGGTGTATACCTTATGCCGCCATCTTGGTTTTCTCCCATACCTCTGTTTATTATCCTATCTAATAAAAGAGTAATATGCAAATTAACCACCACTCCACTACACCCACAAGCCACAACCACCAGCCAATTAGGAGTGAGTACGCAAATTAACTCAACCAAGCTGGCTGTGGCCACGGAGCAAGCAGGAGGCTTGGGTTTCCCTGGTAATGGAGGAAGCAAGTTTTCCACACACCCTGGCCGGCCTAGGCCTCCACTCAAGGCTACAAAGTTTCAATTATAGAAGATAAATAAATCCCAACAAAAATGGCTGCAGCCACGGAGCAAGCTGGAGGCTTGGCTCCGCTCAAGGCTACAAAGTTTCACTTATAGAAGATAAATAAATCCCAGATACCAGGGCCTCTGCTTGGGTCGCCAGGGGACATGGCCGGCCTGCAAACCACCACAGGACCCTCGCCCAGGCAGCCCCACGCCCCAAGGGAACCTCCACCCTGATCCAGGACACCCTTCAGGGCAAACCAGCTGGCCCCCACCCATGCACCAGGCCTCTATCCTATCTAATAAAAGAGTAATATGCAAATTGACCATCACTGCAACACACAAGATGGCTGCCCCCATGTGGTCAAAGATGGCTGTCCCCATGTGGACACAAGATGGCCGCCACAAATGGCCAGCAGGGGAGGGCAATTAGGAGGGAATAGGCCTGTAAGGGAGGGCAGTTATAGGCGATCAGGCCAGCAGAGGAGGGCAGTTAGGGGTGACCAGGCTGGTAGAGGATGGAAGTTGGGGGCAACCGGGCCTGCAGGGAAGGGCAGTTGTGGGGGACCCAGGCCTGCAGGGGAGAGCAGTTGTGGGGGACCAGGCCTGTAGGGGAGGGCAGTTAGGGGTGACCAGGCCTGCAGGGGAGGGCAGTTAGGGGTGGCCAAGCCTGCAGGGGAGGACAGTTAGGGGCAAACATGCTGGCAGGCGAGCAGTTAGGCATCAATCAGGCTGGCAGGGAGTGGTTAGGGGGTGATCAGGCAGAAGCGGTTAGGGGCAATCAGGAAGGCAAGCAGGCAATAAGTTGGGAGCCAGCAGTCCTGGATTGTGAGAGCGATGTCCGACTGCCCATTTAATTTTTTGAGGAACCACCATACTGCTTTAGGGGAGTGTGGTTGTGAGAGGCAGCACATACAGGTGTTCATGGTTTTGTGTGATAGTCATAGTCAAACCCCTATTTGTTTTAGGATATGTATTATTATTATCATTTAATATCTTAGAAAATATACAAGGAGAGGTAAACTAAACAGGCAGTCGGACATCCTTCAAGGGGTCCCAGATTGGAGAGGGTGCAGGCTGGGTTGAGGGACACCCCCCCCATGCACAAATTTCGTGCACTGGGCCTCTAGTCTATATATATAAAAGCCTTAGGGACCATCCGACCATTTGACCATTCGACCAGTAGCTATGATGCGCACGGACCACCAGGGGACAGATGCTCAATGCACAAGCATGGAAACATGGAACAGACTGATGAATCTCAGAGGGTATCGGGGAGGAGGGAGGGTGGAAAGAAATTAACCAAAGATCTTATATGCATACTAGAGGCCCGGTGCACAGATTCATGCACCGTACCTCTAGTATGCATATAAGATTCATGCACCGGTGGGTTCCCTCATCCTGGCCTGCGGGATTGGGCCAAAACTGGCAGTCCAACATCCCCTGAGGGGTTCTGAATTGTGAGAGGGCACGGGCCAGGCTGAGGGACCCCACCGGTGCACAAATCGGTGCACCAGGCCTCTAGTATCCATGACATGTAATCATCTATATTTATATTTATACCCACTTCTCTCTATATGCTACATTATATATTCATATTATATCACATATAATAATGTTCAAACCCCTATTTGTTTTAGGATATGTATTATTATTATCATTTAATATCTTAGAAAATTCACAAGGAGAGGTAAAGTTGCATGTACAAGGCCAAGTTTATAATTAGTAATGGAATGAAAATAGTCTAAACCAGCAAAACTTGGTTTCCATTAATAAACTTTTGAATTATGAAAGTTTAAACTACACCTTACAAACATCACGATGGCTACTATAATTTAAAAAAGAACACACAGAAAATAACAAGTGTTGGCAAGGATGTGGAGAATTTGGACCCCATATACACTCTTTTTTTAAAAAATATATTTTATTGATTTTTTACAGAGAGGAAGAGAGAGGGATAGAGAGTTAGAAACATCGATGAGAGAGAAACATCGATCAGCTGCCTCTTGCACACCCCCTACTGGGGATGTGCCCACAACCAAGGTACATGCCCTTGACCGGAATCGAACCTGGGACCCTTGAGTCCACAGGCGGATGCTCTATCCACTGAGCCAAACCAGTCAGGGCTACACTCTTGGTAGAAATGTAAAATGGTATAACCACCATGAAAAGCAGTATGGTGGTTCCTCAAAAAATTAAAAATAGAATTACCATATGATCCACAAATCTCACTTTTGGGTATATGTCCTACAGAATTGAAAGCAGAATTTCAGAGATATTTGCACACTATTAGCAGCATTATTCACGATAGCCAAAAGGTTGAAGCAATGAAAATTCTCCTTAATAGATGAATGCACAAACGAAATGCAGTATATACACACAATGGAATATTATTTAGCCTCAACAAGAAAGGAAACCCTTCCTTATGCTACAGCATGGATGGACCTTGAGCACACTACTCTAAGTGAAATAAGCCAATTACAAATAGACAAATGCAAGTATTCCACTTTTATGAGGTATTTAAAATATCATATTCATAGAAATGAAAAGTAGAATGGTGATTACAGGGGCTGAGGGTAAGCGGGGAGTGGGGAGTCATTCTGATATGGGTATAGAGTTTCAGATTGGCAAGATGAATAACTTATACGGATCTGTTGCACAACAATGTGAATATACTTAACACTACTGTACCATCATTTTTAATATATTTTTAAATATGTGCAGTTTATTATATGTCAATTATATCTCAATAAAGCTATTTTTAAAAGTTTAAACTAATTTTCTAGTTAAGGTTTTAGAACTGGGCTAGGTTGCTTTGCATCTTGCGCGATCATTCACTGGATGGGAGGATGAAGGAATATTTTTCTTCTTAATTCACTGCCTTCAGACAAGCTAGCCCATTCTAGACAGCTCCAATTACCTGGAAAAAATTCACCCTTATATTGAGCTAACATCTGCAAAGAGCTGACGGTTAACACTAGTCTGAAGACCTAAGGACAGTGCCATAATCCCTGCCCCATTGCAAAGCTGGTTCTGTCCCAGCCTCACCTCAGAACACATCTTTTGTTCTGTGGCATAGCTCCTATAGTGACCCACACATATGTGGGACTCAAAAATCATAGGCACCCAAATGTCTAACTAGAAGTCATTTAGGAATTGACCGGAATGTTTAAGGTTGTACAGAAAATAGGTACATCTTCTATACACTTCTGCCTATTAGACAATTATATCCTATAAATAAATCCAGAAAGTAGGGTAGAGAAGGGTATTCATTATATGTTTCTTATATGGAAACTTATTCATAAACTAGAGGCCCAATGCACAAAATTTTGTGCAAGGGGCTCAGCCCTCACAGCCCCGGCTGCCTCAGCCCTCGCAGCCCTGGCTTCATCCAGAAGGTCGTCTAGACGGTCCTTCTTCTGTTTGGTCTAATTAGCATATTAGCTCTTTATTATATAGGATTAAAAATATATAGGACTAGTGGCTTGTGCAAGGGTGCATGTTTGCTGAAATGCCAGAGCACAGTTTGTGGGGCATGGTGTCCTATTCTACCATTTAACAGATCCGTCTCCCCATGAAACATTATTACCAGCAGGCCATGACTTTGACCCTAAGATCGCACATTTGCTTTCTATGTTCAATGCCTCAATAAAATTGATATACTATCTATGTCCTTAGTACAGGGAGGGTTAATTAAAATACATAAAGTACTTCAAGGTCTTTTTCTTAAAGATGTGAGCTGAGTACATTATTATTACTATAAATACCAGTGGAAAATCAAATCACATTCTCCCTTTAGTCATCTCTGCTGGACATTGTTGCTTTCAGTTCTACAGGCTCATGACATTGTGGCAACATGAGCAAGCTAGCATCAAATTTTACTTTTATCTTTATTTTTATTATGTAAATAAAATTTTGAACTCAACTAAAAAGAGTAAATTATTTTATGACCACTGTACTTGAACCTGAAGTTAAAATAAATATAACAATTTTTTCCACATGTCAACTTCATGTAGTTCAATTTGGGATGATAGATTTTTTTTTCCATTTCTTCAATTCCCCACAGGCAGAGATAAGTCAAGATAGAGACTAGGTCTCTTTCGTACACCAAATATATTTAATCATCTAATCTTAAAAGTCAGATGATGATTTGTATCAATGCCCAAGAAGTTTTCCCAACTGCAAAAAGCTCTGTGCATGCTGAGATGAACTGGAAATACAATGTCATAGGAGGAAACAAAAAAAGTGAAATCCAGAAATTGATAAAAACCAAATATCCTTAAAGGTACTGAGACCTACTTTTCACAGTTTAGTTGAAAGTTAGGTATATTAGCAGGTTGGTTTGGGACAAGTTGCATAATCTCTGTAAGCCTCAGGTTCTTATCCCTGCAATAATAGATTGAGGCAGTGCTTGCTATGGCCCAAAGGCAAATGCTAAACAATTGGTAGCTATTACTGGAAAGCAGTCTATGGCAGTGATAACATTGAAAGGTTCTGAAGTTAGACTGCCCAGATTCAAATGCAGGCTATGACATTTTCAATGGTGGATCCTGGGGAGTTTAATCCTTGTTCTCTTCTATAAAGTAGAATAGTAGCATTGCCTATCTGATATAGAAGAAATTAAATGAGATGGTATGTGGACAGAGTTAGAACAATGCCTGCCATGCAATAAGCATTCTCACAATGCCAGATGTCATTTTTTGTCATTGCCATCATATCATTACAAATGTATTTTTCAGGATAAACACATAAGGTATTTTATACAATGTAATAATATCTATCAATAAGAAATAACAAACTGTGGATTCACACAATGTGAATAAATCTCAAATGTATTATTCGAAGTGAAAGAATCCAGACTCAAAGGTTGCATACTATATAATTTCATTCATACAATAGTGTAAAGCAAAACTATAGGAACAGAAAGCAGATCAATGGTTGCGAGGGGTTTGGGGTGGAGAGAGAGGATGATTATAAAGGGACAAAACAAAGGAATTTGGGGGAATATTTTGATTGTGGTGGGTGTAAGACTGAATGTGTTGGTAAAATTCACATTAGTTTATATCAGCAATTTTCACCTTTTTCTTTTTTATCTCATGGCTAATTTTATCACATAAACTAATTACTAAAAATTCAGCAGCACACCAAAAAATACATATTATACATTTTGCTGATCTGATAAATAAATATATATAATTTTGATTCATGCACACAAGATGGCTATGGTTGTATTGCCTGTTGTTGTTGTTTTATTTGACAATCCAAGGAAAAAGAGGTCAGTACCCCTGACTAACTAGTCAGGTATTGCATGTTTTAAAAATTCTCACAGCATATTGGTTGAAAATTGCTTGTCTATACTAAAAGGAGTGAATTTTGCATTATGTAAATAAATTTTTGAACTCAACTACAAAAGATTAAATTTGTTTTATGACCACTGTACTTTAGAGAAGTCTTTAAAGGTAAGACTTTAGATATGTGTAAAAAATAAGTATATACTAACATCTAATCTGTTGCTAGAGAAACAAGCTCTCTTCTAAAAAATAGTTGCTTCACTTTCCTAAATTCTTTGCAAATTCCAGAGTGTAGACCCTGTTTTCTCCAATGCCCTGCATTGGGACTGAACTATTTCAATAAAACTTTCAGGAGGGGAGGCCTCTCAGGTTATGACGTCTCAGGCATTTAGTGAATTAGCCATTTTTAATATAGAAGTTCCTAAATTATTAACATTTCCCCAAGTGATATTTGATGGCAAAAGTAATATCTTTGTGAAGTACTAAGTGATTTTTTTTATGAAAAACTAGAATAAGCTGACAGAAAGTAATAATTACACTGTCAAAGAATACAAGATTCTATTTTCTCAAAGCCATCTATATTGCCTAGATTCGGCTGCATCGGCTGTCATCAGATGGTAAGATTTATTTCTCCTTTAATTGCACCATGGCAGTCAGTTTTGTGCAAAAGATATCTACAGTGCCCAGTTTCTCAGAAGGGCACAAAACCTATGGCTTTGCTTATGCAGGGGATTAGACACACAATTAAGACAATGGCTTGCATGCCAATGGAACTGGAGAATACAGCTTTTTCGGAGCCCTGGGGTGCTGTTCAGATGTTTTAAAATATAAATCAATTGGTGATTTATTTATTAGCTGGAAGATGACAACTATTCTTCTTCCACACTAGTTGGTTCCAGACGCTAAGCTCATGGGAGCTGCCTAGGAGAGCTGTGAGTTTGACCACTTTTGTGCAACTTCTGAGGTTTGCTTGCTTGTGCATTAAGTATGGAGTATACATTATTAACCCATTATGTTTGTAAGGTCTTGTGTGTGGCCTATTCTTATAACTTTGCAAGTTTCACTGGTAAATCATTACAGAAGTATAATGAGCCAGCGCTTAAAACCAGGGAACATAATCATTGGTTGCACTACTTTCCATTCTGCTACTTATGTCGTTGCAAGACAGTCTGGCTGGTCTGCCTTTACTCTAAACACCCTAAATACTCATGTCTCTTCAATATAACATTGAATGGAATTGACAGGACACCTATGGGTGCCTTGTTTTGGACTAAAAACTTGGGGCAACAACATACAGAGGCATATGCTGTTTCTTAGTCCGAAGGGTGCTTTAGAATCACTTTGGAGAATTAAAAATTGTGTTTATTAAAAATTGGAGGGCAAAACAAAACTCTACACTGCCAAGTGCTGAATTGAAAATAATTAGATGTGTCAGTGGGTGGCACAGTAGAGCTTAGTTACTCAGAGTTCAGTTTTCAGCACTGGTTTTCCTAGATCTGCATCTGACTTTTACCCCTAACTAGCTGTGTGGCCATGAGTCAGTTAGGTAAGCTGCTGTTTCTTCATCTGTAAAATTAGGATTATATTAACTGCCTCATCATTTAACTTATACAATCACTTAATTGTATAAATTAAATGCATTTTTTCCATGTAAAGCAATCAGTACAGTGCTTTGTTGTAATGAAAGCTATAGATAGCTTCCTAATTGCACATCCTATCACTTATGGGAGCTACATTACTTGACCCCTGGTTTGCACCTGGTAGTGTTGAATTATCTCTTTTTCCTGTACCATACTTCAGACAACTCTCCTAAATCATTGTCACCTATTATCCTCCCACCACTCTAACCATGGCTTCCCCATGTGCTTCTGTCTCACACATCTCTTTTCCC
This sequence comes from Eptesicus fuscus, assembly GCF_027574615.1. Taxonomy (NCBI): domain Eukaryota; kingdom Metazoa; phylum Chordata; class Mammalia; order Chiroptera; family Vespertilionidae; genus Eptesicus; species Eptesicus fuscus. Next base: position 47,915,118 of record NC_072489.1, read on the forward strand.
ATCTTAAATGCTTTTGTTTTCTAGAGTGCACTTTGGATTCTCTTTTATTCTTGCCTACTTAATCACCTTGAGTGGTCTCATTGACACTAATGATATATAGAAAGGGCTAGAGATACAGCCATTTGAATCAATATTTTCTCCTACACTGTTCAATTGGTGATCTGTATCTTTGGTCTAGAGGTTTCTCTTTAGAGACCATTATACTCAACAGCCTTCTAGGCACCTTCACCTAGAAATCCTACAGTTACCTCCAACCCAGTGTGTTCCAATAGCCCATCCTAATCCCACATCAGATTGCACTGTCTTTTATTTTACCTTCCTCAGTGTGTGCTATTTCCACCCATCCAGTGTTGTGAGCTATTCAATTGAGAATCATATTCCATTTTTTGCTCATTACTCTCCACCTCAAATCAGTCACAGATGACAGCTGATATTACCTCCAGCTTGATTTTAATTCATCTTTTCCTCTTGAATCTCCTCTCACAGCTGCTACCATGTCATATCCTCCAAATCTCCGCTACCCATTTAGTCACTCCTCAGTCTCCATACAACTAATTTAATGGAAGAATCATTTTTACCTGGACTACTGCAACAAATGTCTAACTGAGCTTCTGATTCCTAACATTGCCATCCTCTGTGTTTCCTTTTTCAGAAGAATTGCTAATTCAAAAATCTTTCTAAGCTTCCCATTTAAAATATTTCACAGATTTCTTGTAGTTTTTTTTTATGATGAAGAGAAACAAAATCTTCATATTGTATGCTCTGTAATCTCATAAACTACCTGGGTGAGCAAATATGTTTCCTATTTTTGTGGTTACACTGTGTGACTTAGCCTGTGTCCAAAATAAACATTTTGTTTATTGTATTAGAGAGTGAATGTCAACTCTTCAATTCATCCCCAGCCTCCCCAATTCTACAATAGTTATCTTTCACTCCAACTTATAGAAAGCTACTTGTAAGTCTCATATTCCTCACTGGGATTTGTTTTTTTATTCATGTCTTTGCATATGATAAATTCTCATTTATTCAATAAAGTTCCTGGGGAAAAATGAGGGGACAAGATAGACACAGCTTTTGTCCTTAGAAATATTACATTTACTGGGAGAAAATTAAACAGATACTTAAAAAATAGGTGGAAATAATATAAATTTCCAGCAGATTTGATTATAAAAGAAGGAAAATGGTAATATCATGTATGTCATAAAGAAATAATTAACTTCATGTACATTGTTCCAGAAATTACTATGCAGCCAATAAAAAATGATGTATATATTTAGTCATTAACATAGAAAAATGTTTGTGAAATATTATTTGGGGAAAAGATTATGTTACTAAACACGTACTTCCTTACACAGGAAGTGTTCCATCTTACTTACTCCTATTTTTTTTTAATATTCAGTTAAACTGCACCTTCTCTTGAAAACTTTCCCGGACTCTCCCACTCATCCTCTGTACCCATGCCACACTAACAGAAATTTTATGAGAAATTTTAAAATAAAATTTGTGTTTTTGAATAATTATAGAATTACAGAAGAGTTGTAAAAAAATACATAGAGAATCCTGTATATGCCTATGCCAGATATCAGCTTCAATTACCATGGTTCATCTGTCAAAATAATGCTACAGAGTGATGAACACTGTTACAAAAAAAGAAATGTTCTCTGAATTGTGTGTGTAGCACAGACCCTTCCCACCCACACCTAATGCAAAGGCCACCTCAGGTTGGTTGCCTGTTGAGAATCTTAAATGCTTCATCACCATTTGGATTAAGTTACATTACAGCCTTTTCCCCCTGGACCTTAGATAATTAGTTGTTTCTATGACAAGTCATTTTTGTGAGTAAGGTGCTTGCTAGTTTCTAGGTCTCTGCCTCTTTTACCCCATCCTATAAAGGGGAAGACCAAGGTCCTCTCATAAACAAACCTTATCTTAGAGATAATTACCAAGATTGTCCTAATCATTCTTGCCCCAGTCAACAGTCTGGGCATTGACTTCTTGTATTTAGCTCTCTAAGTATAGTATTGATCATCAGCCATTTTCAGACTTTCCTTAAAAGTAAACACACACACACACACACACACACACACAACACACACACAAAACCATAAGTAGGTTAGTCATTTGAATATATTTGAAGGGTCAGTGGGTACTCAAGACCTCGTGATTTTAAGCAAAGCTTTTATGCAGTTTGTACTGTATCTATATTTAATTAGTCCTTGGTTTTATTTGTATATAAATGTTTGAATCGAGTTATTCATTCTTATGTTTGACGTTAATGTGGTTATTATCTTTGCCTTAGACCCAGTGGGCCTCGAAAACAGTGCTTTAGTATGGCCCCTGTAAGTCAGTTACATAAGCATTTAACAATGTCCAGCAAGCCCCTGCTGTGTAAACAGCCCTTGTCCTCAGAGAAATAGTCAGAAGCATCAGAGTTCTCTGTCCTTGAGCACAGAGCTGAATGCTAGCAACCACTTTTGTGAGATTTGGTTTTTTAATCTGTTTATGGGGAATTTAAAATTCCACTCTGCCTATTTCAAAGTGTGTCATTGCAAATATTAAATAAACTAACAAATGATATAGTTAATAATATTAATACTAATAGCAGCTAAGATTCATAAAGGACTTACTATGCACCAGGCTTTCTTTCCAGTGTGGTGTGTATATTAATTGATTTAATAAGAAAACTATCTCTGAACTACCAAATATTACAATAAGATTCAATGTGTAGTTATTGCCCGCGTGTAAGAACACACCAAGCAGAAGTTAACTCTTCAAGGTGAATGTGTTCTGAAATCAATTTTGTACAGATTTTATGTGCTGGAGGAACTTAGAGAAAATGGAGGCCAAAGAGGCCTGGGCAGACTGGCTGGGTCTCAGTGCTGCAAGTTCCCAGGTCTGCATCCTGACCTAAGTCACCTGTCAGTTCTCCCTCATCCTTGTGTTATTGTTGTCATTAGCACCATCGTTGTCATTGCTGCCACCGTCTGGGCTCTCAGCATTTCATGATCAACTACTTCATGTTAGGCACTTGGCATGTATTATTTCATTTCATCTTCCTGAAAATCCCGAGAAGTAGGTATCATCATCCTCATTTCATGAATGACTCAGAGAGAATATGTTACTTGCACACAAAATATGAAGTTAGTGAGTGGCAGAACAGGAATTTGCATCTGTATACGGATGACTTTGAGTCAATGTTTACTCCAGTCCTTTAGTTCCTGGGAACGATGGTAATTCTCACTATCTCATTGTAGCTCCAGTAACAAGATCATCGTTTATTCTAACTTTTCTCAAGAAAGCTAAAGGAAGCCAAATATAGCAAGGCCTAATGGACATAAGGTAGTCTGTTTTTCTAAAAAAGAATGACGCTTGTCTTAATAAGGGGTCATTAACTCTCCGTGAGAGACTTCAAAGCACCTGCTGTTACACCACCATCATCACAGCCTGGCCATTTTAAATGTCGCCTCCTCCTTCCCCTCATTTCTTTTCTTTCCCCAAACAACCAAGGATGTAGAGTAGAGTCTGGCTCTTAATTTCTCTGCCATTACTTCATATTTTCTGTCACATCCACATGAGCTCCTTGAAGGGAGAGATAATGTTTTATTTTATATCCTTCTTATACTTATAAAGTTTGCACAGGACTGAATATATACCAAATTTCCCCATTAACCTATTTAATTCTATAAAAATTGGATGTAGCATGTGTTTCTGAAATATGAGCTCTTGAGTTAGGGGTCATGAACTTAATCCTGCCTTTGCCACTTACTGTGTTCTTATACAAGAAAATAACTTAGTTATCTCATTCTTCTCATATAAAAATGGGACTATATTCTACAGACAATGACCATAGAGTTACAGACATCATGGTTCTAACTCAGTATCTATATATAGTAGATGCTCAGATAAATATGATTCAACCATGCCTTCTGTATAAGGAATGCAAAAATATGTCTGTTGCTCTCTTGTCTAGAGCAGACAATAATAATCTTTTTTTTTTCCCTTAGTGATGCTAGTCAATCTTCAGAAATCTTGTCAACAGAGAGCTCCATACAACATCTATCAACTCACTGGATTTGGTATGTAAATGATGGTCTTTATATTGTCCCTTGTCTAATTGGAGAAACCAGCAAACAAATACATAATTTCAACACTAAGTAAAAAGAAGGAAAGATAGAAAAGAATACTTAATATATAGTGTTAGGTTTGATCGAGCAATTGAATCAATACCCCTCCCCTGGGAACTGGCTTTTCAGATCATTTCACTATGTACATTCCCTCTGCTGAGATCACATTTCACTTGTGGTGACCACATTCCATTATCTCCCCTTTGGGTATGCATAAAGAAGTCTCCGCCCAGAAAAAGCCCGCCAAAAGACCTTTAAAAACTGCTGACTCCCATCACTGGGTGCTGGAGCCATCCAGGCTCAGCCACCTGGTATGTGGAAGATGGAATAAATTCATAATCCCTCACCACTCTGGCCTCAGGTGTGCCTTCCTCTTTTGGCAACCTAACACATAGTAGAAAAGGAGGGAATGAGGTCGTGAATGGCTCATCAAGCATTTGACATCTGAAATTCAAGATCAAGACAAATTCAGTGAGATGAAAATAGTCCTTTGAGCATAGAAATAAAGGGTACAAAGGGAAACAGAGAAAGAAAGCTGTGAAGTCAATCACAGGCTAGATGACAAATACCTGTAAACCAAGTCAAAAACATCTAGTATGTTTTGTAAGCAAGGAAATAGATCAGAATTGTGCTTTGGTAAAATTTCTAGTCTACAATGTGGAGGATGGATTGGTTTATGGAATGATTTGAGCCTGAAAAACTTGTTCAGTTTGCAGCAGGAATATGGGTAAGAGAAGAATTATGGCCTCAACTAAGATGATAGCAGTTATAGGATGGGAAGAAGTTAGACTTGAGAACTACTAAGAGGCAAGAAAAGAGTAAGTCTGGTGACTGATAGCTGTGAGAGATAAGAGAGAGGGAAAAGTCAAGGTGAATGCCCAGTTTTAATGGTTTTAACTCCAAGAGAGATGATAGAAATGAATGGGCACAGAGAAAGTCCATTGGGAAAAGACACTAGGATCTGTTGGAATGATTTTTGAGGTGGAGATTCCTCAGTTGAAGATGCCCAGCATCAGGCAGAATGATTTGTCTGTACTCAAAGAAAGAGATTGGAATCAAATATGCTTCAGTAAAAGAGAGGAAGGAAGAGGAGGAAAGAAAAAGAGAAAGAACACATAAACCCATGGAAATGAAAACCATTTCATGTTTACTATGCAAATCAAGTATAAATATCTAAGAATAACAATTTTACCAAACCTGCTTCACTGATTTATATTCCTGCATTGGTCAGGAGCCAGGGAGGAGAGAAAAACCATACAACTGCAGGAAACAGTTGCCACCTCTGGGGCTGGGGGAAAAACGTGAAAGGGGTTGGACTTGTTAAACTTTGAGGCTGTGTGGGAAGACCCCTGCAAAGCTAAAGTGAACTTTGGAGCAGGAGCCTTCTGAGGCTGCAGACTGGACTCTGGAGAAAAGGGTGCCAGTTCATGTGGGTGACTTTGAGGATGCACGGCGAGGCTTATTCTGCAAATGTTGGACAGTTTGCAAACTGGAATCAACTCTTACCTCTAGAATATACTGCTGTTAGTGGGGTGGAGAAATATTGTTATGCTGTTGTGATAGAAACAGATCCAAAAGTGGGGATAGAATGAAAACGGGAATTGAAACAAAAGAGAATAGCTAAAAGGAGCAGGTTCTTTCATCTGCCTCTTGTCTCTCAGTCTCCCTCTACTGCCCTCTGTTGGCAGAGAGTTTAGTAATTTGCCTAGTCAAAATGTGGTTTTCAGACCTTAACGTCACAAAATAATATAAAGAAAGATAGGTTGGAAATTAAGTCAATAGCTTAATAGCTGGTACTTAATTAGTCTTTAAGGACTAACGTTTATATCCTTTGCCTTAAAGATACAATTGAAATGAAATTTTAAAAACTTTGTAGTTTGTATAGTACATTATGGTCAATAACATCCTTTCAGAATTTTTTTTTTTTTTTTTTGGAGTAAGGGGTCAATTTAGTGCATTTCAGCTTCACAATTAAGAGAGATAAGAATGGCAGATATGACCACCTTAATTTTCCATGTGAGGAAATTGGAGTAGAGAGAAAGCCATTGATAGACCACAATCACGTGTCACAAATCAGAATTGGAACCAAGACACCCTGTCTACATTGTCTTATCACTGCAGCAGGTGACTCCATAAATCCACCAGTAACTGGATTCCTAACACTAATGAAGTCCACGAATCCTACTGCCTTGGGGGAAAGAACTCTGCTACTTGGCACCGCTCATTGTCCCAGGTCAGAGCTAAATCCATTTGTTTGCTGACTGATTTCATTACATTTTGAAGAAGGGAGAAAATGTGTCTCCAGTTGAAGGTTTTGGGATAGTTGAGGGCAACAGTATTTAATGTTTCCTGGAACACCAATTTGATGTCTTTCAAAAATCCTGAAGGAATACAACTCAATTTATTACCTTTAAAGAACCGTGTCTTGCTTTGGAGAATGTCCTCCTGTGCCAGTGAAGAGCATGGCTCTGAGGTGAGTGGTGATATTTGTCTAGCATCTGTAAAAGGTGAATTTAGGTGAATGGGGGGGGCGGGGGGCGGGGAGTCATCCTTTCCTTAAGAAACTCTATTGCCATCTGCCAGGAAACTGTAATGATAGTTAAACTGAGAACGACGATGTAAAAGCATCTGAGGTCCTTGTGCAGTGTACAACTTGAATGACAGTGTTGACCTGTACTTGAAGTCTACACTCTTTCTGTAGCCTTCAAAATTAAGTTTTATATGGGGAAATGGGTGATTGGTTGTAATGTTTAGTGTTTGCTCTATTTCAATTGTACTCGTCGTATCCTTGAGTGGGCTAATAGGTTTATAGATTTCCCAAAAGGAGGAGAACTGCATTTTCCATAGTTCTAAGCCCCAAGGGGAGAAGTAAAACCTTTTCTTTAGGAACTTACTATAGGAAAAATGTTCTGAGAAACATATCTGGAACAACTTTTATCTAAACAATAACAACCCTTTCTTCCCCTATATCCACCACCCTTTATTCCAGCTCTGCTAAGAAAGAGGGGCCCTGCTGTCACCCAAGAGATGAAATGTATCTGTTGAGATGGGGGTGGGACACTGCTTGTCTTTATGATGCCCTGGGGACATTTTTATTTCAGCTTCACTAAGTTACACATACATACAGGCACACATTTACACACCAAATTGGGCATTTCTTTCTCTCTTTTTTTCCCCAAGGGCATGCTGTTTTAAAAATTGATTTGAGAGAGAGAGTGAAGGAGGTAGAGGGAGAGAGAGAGATGTGAGAGTGAAACATCAATTGGTTCCCTCCCATATGGGTCCCAGCTCAAAGATCTAACCTGCAACCTAGGTATGTGCCCTGACTGGAAATCAAACCTGCAAGTTTTTGGTGTAAGAGACAACACTCCAACCAAATGAGCCACTCCAGCCAGGGCCATGGGGCATTTCTGAGTGAATACTTTTATTTCATTTGCCAGTTTTCTCACTCTCTGCCCCTTCCGAGAAAGAAGTGATCTATTCTGAGAAGTACTGGAGAGAGTCTGACTTCAGTTGGATTGTCTCAGACAGGAAGTCATGGCTATTGAACTGAAATACCAGGGAGGGGGGCACCTAACTGACTCTCTGTCTCTCTCTCCTGAATGTTGAGCATATGCCCCATGTCCCAGAGCCTTATCTGAGCAGATCATTGTGCTCAATGGTCCTTCTCCCCACAATGGAGTCAATGTCTCATTTCCAGTCTCTTCCCTTAAGATCTGTCAGTAAATTTAAATCAAGGTCTGCAGTAGGAAGCCTTACATGATTCGCCTGTCCAGCTTCACCAGTAAGAAAATAAGTGCACTGTCAACGTAATCTTTAGGTTCTTGTTTTTAATTTTCTGTTACCAATTTACTGGCACTGAGTGGGCGGGATAGTAGGATTAGTACACCTGGAAATTCAAGAATGCATTTTGAGTTTCAAATTCACCATGATGACAAACTACATTTCCTACCTTAGAAATGTCATGGGCTTTCTAGTAAAGTTCTTAGCTCTCTTTTACTGGAGGGATTACAAAAATAACCAGGTGAGTGCTTGCCAGGTACACTGTCGAGAAGTTTCCAACTTTGGATATTGAACTAGAGGACATTTAAAGTTGTGTGCAATCCCAAGAATATATTTTTGTAGATAAATTCCACTAAATGTTTAACTCAAAACATTTCTAAACAAGTATCTTTGTGAGACCTATGATGGCATAAAGCTTAAAATAATGAACTTGGAATCAGATAGTCTTGAGTTTGAGTCCCAGTTCTGCCACATAGTTTACTTGTATACGATACCTTGTAAATGTTACTCAGTTCCTCTGAATCTCAGTATCCTCAACTATGAAATGGGAATAATAAGAATATTAATACATAGAAATATTTTGAGAATTAAATGTAATAGATAATATACCATAGTGCCTGCACACTGGAAGCACTCAACAATTAACAACTGTCATTATCATTGTGACTGAAAGCAATTAAAAACAGAAGGGGCAATAAACAATTTCTCCAGCAGAAAACTAACAAGCAAATAAAGCAAAAGCAAGGGTTTTTTTTTTTGTTTTGTTTTGTTTTTGTTTTGAGAAAACAAAGGGATACAGATCCTTCCTTGGATTCGAACATAGGATTTGGAAGAAGATTGTCACCTTAGCTCAATATGTTTATGACATCCACACACATTTATAAACTACCTCTATCTTAGTTTCCTCCTGCAAATCTATAAAGAGCCTGTTCTATGGCCATTCTCTAAGCATCATATGGGAGTTATGAAACCTGAGCTTAAATTTACATCAATCGCTGGCCATGTATTTGACCGACTAAGTATTTATTCATTAGTATCAGTGATCTCTAGGACTAGGCACTGGAGACCACTTGGGAAAAAAAAGGCCCCTGTCATGATGTAATGGGACTCACAGTTGGCCTGGTGGTACATGGGGAGATGGCAGACTGCATAGGTAAGCCACTCTCTCTTTCTCTCTCTCCATATTAAGCAAACGTGGGAACATCCCTTTGTAATGTGAGTTTGTAGTTCCGTTCAACAAGTGGAGTTTCTTACTTCACTCTAAAGCTAGGCTTGCCTGTGTTACTTGATTTGACCCAGGGGGTATTAGAAAAGGGTGTCAGACACAGAGCCTTGCAAACTGCTTGTCAGTGGGCCATGCCATCCCTTGCTGCTAATGGGAGCCCTGCGATATATGGTTATAGAAGTCAGAATAGTATTAATTTATTTGGGCAGGAGTGTGTTGGCAGGGAATTGGCATGTGGGTGCCTTATGAAAATAATCTAGATCTTTTTCCAGCTGGTAGGTAGTTCCATAAGTGTGTGCACATGTAAAAAAATATTGAGCTGAGATATTTACTATTACATACATTGTCCCTATTATATATACAGATGTGCACACATGATCACACAGGAAACTAAGGGGGAATGATCCATGAGTTATAAGAAGAATCGGGCCAGTACAATATCAGAGAAGCTAGAGATAACAGTGGTCCACAATGTTGAAGGTTGTCAAAAGATTAAGGTAAAAAACAAATTGTACTAAATCAAGCAACATGAAAGTGGTTATTAATATAGTTCAGGAGAGTAGTGTTCATGAAAAGAGTAGGGGAGAAATTTCATTTTATAGTAGGTCTAACAGTGAAGAAGTAAGCAATTTGAAATGACATGTTTAAAAGCCTCTCTTGAAACCTTTGCTGTTAGGAATAACAGAGAAATGGATTGGTGACTAAAGTTAACCCAGAAGAACCCCACCAGTGTGAGCGTCGACCTATAAACCAGGAGGTCATGGTTCGATTCCTGGTCATATGCCCAGGTTGCGGCCTCAATCCCCAGTAGGGGGCATGCAGGAGGCAGCTGATCAATGAACTCTCTCTTCATGAATGTTTCGATCTCTCTCTCCCTCTCCCTTCTGCTCTGAAATCAATAAGAAATATTATTTTTTAAAAAGTTAACCCAGAAGAGAGTATTTTAGATCGGGAATATTAACACATGCTTGTATACTGATGAGATTTAAGACACAGAAAGAATTTGAGATAGCATAAGAGAGGGAGGATAAATGAAGGCACAGTGTTTCACTTTAAAATTGATAATTTAAAGAAAACTCGTGTTTATATTATATTATTATTGGTGATCTGCTTTATTACTAGGGGGATAATCCATGTCAGATGTTATCATTTCAATTGTCCTAATCTGCACATTAGAAGGTGGGGAACCTAGACCCAGGCAAGTCCTCTGTGACCCCTACCTGTCAAGGAACAGGCTTGGCATTAAGATCTTTTACATCTGTGACAGAGTCGCACGCTTGGATATTTTTATTTTATCTTGGTTACTGCAGGTAACCTGCAGCCATAGTTTTCTCATGAAGGCCGTAAAAGATCACAGACAAAAAATCGGCTAAAGCGCTCCCCCCGGAAATCTAAGATTTATCAGTCGTTGAGTTGTCTGAGGGTATTCTTGCCTTTAAAATTCTGCAGAAGGCCCTTGTGGCTTTTCAGGTTTTAATCTCTCTCTTTCATTCCCACAAAGCAAGTACATTTCCTCCTTCCCCTGTAAAATTGTCTTGTCACTTGTGACATTAATGTAGAGAGAAAATCTGTAGCAGGCAGCCTTTGCTTCCCTTGATCTTATAGCGTGCCTCAGCTCAGGCTTTCCTCAAGTGCAGAGATACAGGGGAGAGAATGGATTTGCTCTCTGGATTTCAAGGATTTGCTCTCTGGGGCCAGGGCGTGGGGAAGGGCCTGGACCAGGATGCCTGGATCTTTTTATTTCATGCTGCTTTCTCTAATGTAGACCACAGAACAATAGAGCTGAAAGGGACTTGGGAGATCATCTCATCCCCCTCCTCATTTGTTCACAGACGAAAAAACAGAGAGATGAAGTGATTTGCCTAGAACCTCAGTTAGTTGTTGGCAGAGGGCGTCTTCACCCTCCTCTCCCATGCTTTGCTCTGTGTGTACTCATTGGACAAGTTACTTCAGGTGGCTAGGCTGCGATGAACTTCAAGTGACTTAATAGTTTCCATATCTGAGTGGTCAGCAAACTTAGCTATACATTATTTAAAAACCTGTAGGCTGCCAAATCCCACTCCACTCATTGTACTATGTGAATCTATGCTAGCGTCCTTGTTCCAACATCTGTAATTAGGCAGGAAAGAGTTTATATAGCAAACTTAATCTTTAGAAGGATCTGCTTGCATGGCTGCTCCTTGACTGGTATCTGGGTACTTGGATTTTGTAAAGCTCTTCTAAGGGGTAAGAATCATTTGCTTTCCTGGGACATGAATCACGGTCACATAAGTTTCTTCTAGAAGTCTGGCTATTGTGTCTAGGTAGCCAGTCTCTACCAAATACCCCGAGCTCTGAGTTTCAAACGTGCTTCCCTGAGCAGAAGAACTGCATATGTGCTGCTATGTTTCAGGGCTGGGAGGAGCGTGTGTTCTGTGTGGCCTCATTAGGGAGAGAAAATAAGTCCATGCATGGGTTTAGCCCTAGACACTTGCTTGATATATCTTTCGCTACTGACCTGGTTGTGTATTCCCACTGTGTCACTGAAATAAATCTTTGCCATGAGTAAAATCAGATGCTGGGTCCCTTTGGTCATTGTAGGGAAGCATCACACTGCAGTGGTCCTGGGCCTCCTGCAACACATCGTGTCAGAGGTGGTTACACAATTGTTGACAAAGAAATATAAAATGTCACCTGTGTCTTCTGAACAGCCAGGGAACCTCTAAAGACCCTGCAGTGTGTGAGTCAGGAGGAGGTATCATTTGCCCCGAACTTGTCTTTACACAAAATTGTTTAATAGTAGGAGGAATGAGGAATCATGGGGATGTTCTTCACTTGAGATCTTGTAGACATCTCAGACTTAATAGTTTCAAAAGAAAAATGTTGATGTTTCATCCCAAGTCATCTCCACCAATAGCCACCCTCTTTGAGTAAATGGCAATTTCAGTTTTCTGTTCTTAGTTTTCTCAGACTCAAAATGTTAAAATATTTATATTTAAAATGTATTTATATATTTCTAAATCTTTATTGTTGAGAGTATTACAGATGTCCTCCCTTTACTTACCTCCTTGCCCCCCACCACCCAGTTCCTGCTCCACCCCAGGCCTTCACCACCCTATTGTCTGTATTCATGGGCAGTACATATATGCATATTAGTTCATTGTTTAACCTCTTCCCGCCCCACCTCCCTTCCCTCTGAGATTCCTCAGTCTGTTCCATCTTTCCAGGCTTCTGGTACTATTTTATTCATCAGTTTATTGTGATCATTAGATTCCACATATAAGTGAGATCTTGTGATATTTGTCTTTCAAATATTTCTTAATACTCCACTGTTTCTCACATCACATGGAAATCATGAAAATTGATTTCAAAATATATCTCCAAATGCAATTACTTCATAATAATCCCACCTTTACTAGTCTGGGTTAAGTGATGTTCTCTCACCAAATATTGCACTATTATTGCACTCATCTCCTTCCACATACCACTCCATTCTCAGCCTATATGTCCCCTGGTATCCCATTGAACTATATCACCTCTCTCATTATAAACTGTCAATAGCTTCCCATGTCAGTCAGAATAAAATCCAAATTCCTTATCTTGACCTACAGGTACCCCAACTATCTCATACCTGCCTTCTCCATGCCCCCCCTCCAGCTCCATTCTCCGTTTTACAGGCCTCAAGCCCCAAATATGCTCTTGCCCCAGCATCTTTGTAATTGCTGTTCCCTCTGCCCAGAACACTTTTCTCTCAGATATTGGCCTGCTTCATGCCTCACTTTCTTCGGGTCTCAGCTCCAATGGAACCTTTTTAAAGGAAACTTTGCTGAGCAGTCTCAGTGAAATAGCCCCCTCCTCTCCAGCCTTCTCTAAGTTGCCTTACCTGGCTTTCTCCCCCGCCCCCCCGCCCCCCCGCCCCCCAAGCACTTCTGAACCCTTGACATTGTATATATGTGTGTGCTTATTTGAATATTTACTTCTTCCTCCTCGAATATAATGTAAGCTCTGTGAGATGACACGTGGTTCTGTTCCCTGCTCAATCACCCATGTCTAAGGCAGTGAGGGACTCAGAGGAGCTGGTGAAAAGTATGTGAATGAATGAATGAATGAATGAAGCAGTGACTGAGCTGTGTCTGAAGTGTGAGGAGAAATTTCTGGATGGTAAAGGGAAGGTTTACTGAAACAAACGTCAGGGAGAATTGGGACTCAAGAAAAGGACACATGAGACGGATTATTTCAGAGACCAGAGGACAAAGCAGTTAACTTCATGCCCTGACATTTACTATGGTGACTGCAGGGAAGTCCAACTCCTTCTGGCCCTTTCCTTTCCTTTATTCTGTTGTTCTTTGGAGTCATAAAGATTTCCTCTGTTCTCAATGTTAAGGCTGTGAACTGACGCAGTGGATTGACACAAAGGACATGAGAATGGCTCTTTCTTGCGTGTACTTCCATGGGCCTTTGGCAAGTCTGGGAACTTCTCCTTTCCCGGGCTGCGTCCACTGATGCAGGATTACCAGGCTGCACCCCTAAGGTCCTGCTGACCTACATTAATTAACGGGAGGACACAAACAGGACAAGAACGTGTATTTCTCTTTCTTTTACTTTCTTTGTTTTTAAAAAATAAGATTCTGAAAGGTAAAACTATAGGGAAATGCAAGTGATTACAAAATACTTGGGGAGGGTTGGGGGAGGTAGAAGAGGGTATGGGGGCATAAGTGGGGATGGATAAAGAATTGACTTGGGGTGGTAAACACAATACAGTGTACAGATGATATGTTGTAGAATTGTGCACCTGAAATCTGTAGAATGTTGTTAACCAGTGTTATCCCAATAAATTCAATTTTAAAAAGTATGTTTGATGCCCTCCCCCCAAAAATTCTTGGGCACAGGACTCAAAAACTCTTCAGAGATGGATGCATTTGTTTGAAGGGAGAAAAGTACCGTGCTTTTGTAAGTAGAATTATACTAAATCTCTCTCTTTCTCCCCATCCCCTTTGTCTCCTTTTATTTAAGGGGATAATTGGACAAGTGACATTTCTATTACAGATAAAAATATTTTAACCATGTTCTAGAGACACTTGCCAATTGGCCTATTATGGCTAGAAGGGAACTGCCATGGACAATGAAATTCCACTCAGATTACTTGAACATTTGTGTATTTTGCAAGGAAGGCATATGCATACGTATGCAAAGAGATTTGGAGCTAAGCTGATGGGAGCAGATATAAAAGCATATGTGTTTGATGTCTCTTTTTCTTTCATTGGAGATTCGAAAGTATCGAAACTAGATTAGAAATCCTCTGTTCAAATACAATCACATTCCAGGAATCTGAGGGGAGAATAGGTCTGCTCCATGGCATCCTGCCAGTCAACGCTATGATCAACAATACAACTCATGAGTACCTACTACATATGAAGAGATCTCAGGGTTGACCAGGTACTGAAGAGCAATTTAAAGTAGTCACTAAAAATGTGAGCTAGCCCTAGCTGGTTTGGCTCAGTGGATAAAGCCTTGAGCTGTGGACTGAAAGATGCCTGTGTTTGTTTCGGGTCAAAGGCACATGCCCGGATTGCAGGCTCGATCCCCAGTGTGGGGCGTGGAGGCAGCCGATCAATGATTCTCTCTCATCATTCATGTTTCTATCTATCTCTCCCTCACCCTTCTTCTCTGAAATCAATAAAAATATATTTAAAAATATTTGGGCTAAAGTCAGACATCTGAGATCAAAGCTCAATTCCACCACTTTGCTAGATGCATACCTTCAGACAAATACTAAACCTCTTTTCCTCCATTTTCTCATAGGTTAAATTGTAATTATAAATCAGATAATCCTTAAGAATATATACAATGGTGCCTGTATAATAAGGTCCAATAAATGGGCACAATCATTATTGATTATATGGAGCTTGCATTCTGTGCTAAGTCAATCACAATGCCAAGAAATATTATTCTCCTTTTTAATTTAAATGTATTATTTAAATTTTTTAAATCAAATTCTTAGTATGTGCTAAGCACCAGTCTATATAACATAGAGGACAAAAAATAAAAAATGACAGTTTCTTCCTTTAAGGATCAGGAAACATGGGTTGGACAACAAGACATGAATATATGTTAATGGAGTCACAAGCTACCCTATGATAAATTGCTAAACAAAATGTGTAAGTAATATGTGCTTAAAATTCAAATAAGAGAGAGATTGGTATGAGATATGGATGGAGCACTTATGGGGAAACCTTAAGTTAGACCTTAATTGAGGAATACATCTGGCCTGGATGAAAGGGAAGGAAAGGACACCCCAAACCTAGGAATGAACTGAACAGGATACGGCATTTGGGAAGGTCTCGCCTTTAACTGTCACAGAGTGGATCTTCTTGGGTGAAGCAGACATACTTCTCTTATTTAGATTTAGATCAGTAGAGGAGAGAATATGTTTGGTCTTATAAGTTAACTAGAGACCCAGTGCACAGGATTTGTGCACTGGTGGGGGGCATGGCCTGTGGGGATTGACCCGCTGTGGGAGCACTGCTCATCCTGGTCAGCCAAGTGGCACATCCGCTGTGGGAGTGCACTGACCACCAGGGGGCAGCTCCTGCATTGAGCGTCTTCTCCCTGGTGGTCAGTGAGGGTCATAGAGACTGGTTGACCAGTCGTTCTGGTGGTTCCGCCGTTTGGTCGCTGGGCTTTTACTATATAGGATGGTAGAATTTGGGCCCAGAGGCTCATTTGAGCACCAGTAAAGAAAACTTTTCCTGCAAAGAAAAGGACTGTCTAAGATTGTGGGGAGGTCCCAAACACCAAAATCATCACAGAGATTGACTTGGATAGCAGATGGATAGATGACTTCCAACATTTTTCTCAGGCTCAGACTCTGTGGCTTGACTGTAGAGGTCCTTCTGATATCAGGATATTGGACTACAGGAGGTGATTTCTTGGCATTCCCCTGTCATTCACTCCAGGGGTATGTCCCTCTCCCAGTCTGTTGGGGCATACAAGGAACACACAACATGGGTAGTACAGGGGAAGTATTCTTTCTTCCAGTATCTCTCTCATTTAAATGTCTGTCAAGATTCAAGGAATTAATTTATGAAAGTGCCTTCTAAATTGTCATGGACGGTGCCAATGTAAGATTGAGGAAAGTAGAATACATTTAACATTTTAAACTCACAATCAGTTCTGGGACTAAGACAATAGACAAAGCTCGACTTCACATTGCCATATATGCTTCTTTTCCATACCCGCCCACACATCATAACCTCCATTTGTCCATGAACCCCCACTTCACTCTCCCTCTCTTTAGTGGTAAATGTTATAAAAGTAACTGACATGTATATTTACCTCCCCTGCAACTTCTCGGTGAAGTAGGTATTACTGTTTCCTCATTTTCCAGATGAAGAAAGTGGTACTGAGATAAGGTAGGTGAACAGTCCAAGGTCATACATTTTTAATGAGTAAAGCGAGGCCTTGAATCTCACCCAGTTCTATTAGATGCCAAAGTCTGACTAAGGTTTTTACTGCAGGACATCTGTGGCCACAGCACAGAGGCCTTGCAGCTGGAGGCCTGTTGTCTACCTTATACTCCTTGAGGTCAGGGTTTTGGGGTACTCAGGGCTCTCCACTATGCCTATCCTCCTTCCACCTGCTTTATTCTATGCCTCCTAAATCCACTTCAGTCAACTCTGTGTTCCTTTGAAAACTTACACAACCATGTCTTCTTCCCATTGACAGAAAAGACACAGTTATAAAATGGATCTTTTTAGAATGAATGGCCACATAGTGATGCAGTGGAAAGAGCAACCATGAGATGCTGCTGACTCAGCTACTCTCTTGCTAAATTCTCTCAGAAAAAAAAATCTGCTTAAATGCTCAGTGCCTTAGTTTCTTCACCTATAATAAAAGATAAACTGCTCCCCTTCCCTGCTCATGGTGGCTGCTATGAGAATGAAGTCAGGTCATTCCTATGGGAAAATTTTTAAATTGCAAAGCAGCAAACAAAGGAAAGCATTATTTGGCAGCCAGCTTTGCTTTAGAGAAGCAATCAAATGGACAGGAGCTGAGTTCACATCTTAAGCGATGCCATGTACTGTCAGAGTGAGTTTGCGCTTGTCACAGTCACTGAGCTGTGACAGTATTACCGATGTCTCCCATTTTCTCCCTTTTTGCCCCCTCCACCAACCCCCCACATGCCACTCCATGTATTGTCTGTGTCCATGGTTTATGCGTATATGCATAAATGCTCTTTGGTTAATCTCTTCCTGTCCCGGTTTAAGAAGACTTGGTGGATAGATGACCATTCACTACAACTGATCATGTTGTTTTGATGTGAGCATGAGCTAGGCAAGCTGTTCCTGTTATCAAGAGGAGGGAGCATGGTGGCTCTGCCGCCATCAGCCCCTTTATCCTTGGGAGGGCAGATGCAGTGAGGGATGAGCTGGGCTGGCCAAGCATTTGGAACAAGGTCAAGGACTTCCCTAACACCTGTGGCACCCACTTTCTTAATTTTATGTGCCCCGGCTTACTCAGTGGCTATGTTCTAGAAACCTTCTGGCCAGCCAAAGGATAGGCATATCCCTGAAATCCGGATTCCAGAAATAATGCTAGTAAAAGCCGTATCTTCCTAAAAGAGAGAAGCATCACACAAAAGGTAAAAGAAACGAACTAGAGGGAATTTAGAATCAGGTCTACAAGGATCCAAATCCCAGCTGCACTCTCCACTGTCTTTATATTTCTAGGCAAATGACATATTCTTTCTTTTTTTTTTTTTTAAATATATTTTATTGATTTTTTACAGAGAGGAAGAGAGAGGGATAGAGAGTTAGAAACATCGATGAGAGAGAAACATCGATCAGCTGCCTCTTGCACACCCCCTACTGGGGATGTGCCCGCAACCAAGGTACATGCCCTTGACCGGAATCGAACCTGGGACCTCTCAGTCCGCAGGCCGACGCTCTATCCACTGAGCCAAACCGGTTTTGGCGACATATTCTTTCTAAGTCTCAGGTTCAGCATGTATTTAAGGGGATAATAGTGCCAGCCTTTCTGATCTGTTGTGATTAAGTGTCATTAAAGGGGATAATGTATATAATGAGATGAGTATTAGGATAGACACACTAAATGTTCAGATAGGAAAGCTACTTCTTCGATGTTTGCCTTTTTGGGGAACATAGACATGAACATGAAATATGTATTAGGACTCCCCTTGCTTGTATAAAAATGAAGGCCTTTATTAAATGCTTGTCTTGGGCAAGGTGGTTTGCTAGAAGCAGTGGGGAGGAATAGAGATGTTTCCTTAGTTGCCCTTATCTTTAAGTAGCTTCCAAGCCAGTAAAATAGAAGTAGGCAAAAAATGAGCTGCAGAAGGTTATATACACAGGAGGCCTAATGAACAGTCAATATAGAAGTGCTACCCTTGCCAGTTTGGCTCAGTGGATAGAGCGTTGGTCTGTAGCATGAAGGGTTCCGAGTTTGGATTTGGTCAGGGGCATATATCTCAGTTGCAGGCTCAATCCCCTGCCCTGGTTAGGGCTCATGTGGGAGGCAACCAATTAACCAATTGATGTGTCTCTCTCAAATTGATGTCTCTCTCTCTCTCTCTCTCTCTCTCTCTCTCTCTCTCTCTCTCTCTCTCTCTCCCCCCCACCCCCTCCCTTCTGTTCTTTCTAAAAGTCAATGGAAAAATATCCTATCCTTGGGTGAGGATTAACAACAATAACAACAACAAAGATAGAAATGCTACAGAAACAGCTATGAGGAAATGGGATGATCTGGAAAAACATTTCACACAAAAATATTTTCCCCCTTTTTAATTGAGTTTATATGTCTGACAGTTTGTCTGTCAATTACTAATATTAGTGAATGCCAATATTGTCCAAAGAAGTGTGCCAGAGGTCTTGCTTGAATGAGCCTTGAAGGGTAAGTACAAAACACATAAAGAGGGAGGAGAAATTGTGATTTTTTTTCATGTATTTTATTGGGTTTAAAAAAGAAAGAATCTTATTTATGATTTTTCCTTAGCTGTGGCTTTACCTGTTTACTGATAATATCTGCATCTGTCTTCACCCCCAACTCCTGTGACCGTTTAAAGAAAGCAGCTCTCTCTCGATGTCCTAACACTATCTCAAATTCTACACATTGTGACACAGTTTGGCAATATTATCTTTTCTGAAGAAATGGGCACTATGCATAGCTCCTATCCTGATTAAGGTTATCACTCTGTTAGGAGAGGCTGTCCATCATGGCCCCAGTGCCCTTGCCCATTCCTGCTGAGCATGCCAAACCCCAAGGCCTAACTATCTTCTGACCCTGAGGATGTCTGTTGCTAGTCATGTAGGCAATTAATTAGTCCATCCTCAAACTGACCACAGTAACTCTTATTGTGTTGGTTGCTGTTTACCAACTTGTTTTTACTGCAGGATCCATTAAGTATTTACTCTCCCATATTCAGCAGTTCTTATGGCACATTTCCAGTCTTGCTTGCTAACAATCTCAAATTATCACTGAGCTGTAAATATTGTCTTCAGGCAAAACTTGGCCTATGTGGTCAAAGCCCTGAAGCAATTTTATTTTTACGCCTTCTAAATAAAGCTGAATTGCTCAGAGGGTGGGGGTGGTGAACAGAAGAGTAGGATGAGAAGAGGAAGAGGAGGAGAGGGGTGGAGGGAGCTCTCAGCACAGCCTTGAACATTTTTTAAAGACGGAATAGGAGAAAAAGTATGTCACCAGCTTCAAAGTATGAAAGGAAGTGAGAGAATAAAATAAGTAGGAAGATAAAATAGAGAGCCAATGGAGGACAAGTCATAACTGAGTATTTTAGAGAGAAATATTAAAAGGAATAGGAGAGGGCTCAAATAAGCCTGTGTAAGTACATGTCTCTATTTCCCTATTTTCTCCTTTTCACCAGCCATCATTCAGTTAATGAGCAAGCATTGAATGAGCATCTACTATTTGTTGGGCATTTATGTCTTCACAAATATATGTTTTGAGGTATTTATATCACATTTCTCCAATTATATCCTTGGAGAAAATTTCTACAGTAGAATTATAGGATCAGAAGTTATAAAACATACATTCTAATTAAAGTTTCAGCTAATTAATATATTTTATTTCTTCTCTTTACCATTTGCTAAGCCTGTAGCTTCAATTTATGCCATGAGTTCACACACAGATATGTAAAAAGATGAAGTAACTAAAACCCATAAATATAAGGCTAACCTTTTATTTAATTTACCTTGTCAGATTATGAATTGCCTTGGTTAATTTACTTCTGAGACATATCTCTCTCTGTTAAATTAAAGAGGTAATCCCAATTCTAATGGGGGCTGAAAAAATTAGTACTTGTCACAGTATTTGGACATAAAAAGCTTTTGAAAAAATAAAATAAAACTTGGACTACCTGTGCCTGAAACACATGTGACTGGTGACTCAAATTTTCAAGAGCTGCATGAATTTGAAATTTCTACTTGAGATAGTAATACAAAACTCATCAAGAACCAATGAATTCTTGGCAGAAGACATTTTAATGCATCAATAGATGGACCAATTTTTTACTATGGTAAAATACACAAACATAAAAGCTATCATCTTAACCATTTTTAAGTGTATAGTTCAGTGGTATTAAATACATTCAAAATCTTCTAACATCAGCATCTACCTCCAGAACTCTTTTTATTCAGTGAAACTTCAGCTTTATACTCATTAAACAATAACCACCATTCGCCCTTTCCCCTCAGACCCCGTCTGTATGATTTTCTACTTTCTTGTTTGTATGATTTTGACTACTCTAAGTACCTCATGTAAATGTAAATCATACAAAGCTTGTCTTTTTTGAGGCTAGCTTATTTCATTAGCTTAATATCCTAAAGGTCTATCCATGTTATAGTGTGAGTAAGAATTCCCTTCCTTTTTTAAGGCTGAAAAATATTCCATTGTGTGTATATACCAAAATTTTTAATATCCATTCATTTACTGATGGACATAATCCTATAATTATTTTGAAGAGATAAAAATGATATGAAATAAAAATATAAGTATTAAGTAAAATGTATAGGTATAACAAATCAAAACATTTCAAAACAAAATAATATAAAAGGGACTACAAAATAACTACTACACTTTTCAGATGGATAAGAGAAGACAAAATGGCAAACATCAATATAAAAATAAGTATTTGAAAAAGTTGTAGAAAAAATTTTAATACAGCATAATGAAGGAAGAAAAGGAGAAGGCAACAGAAAGCAGGAAGAAGAGGGTGAGAAAGGTGAGGAGAATAATGAAGCAAAATAATAAAGTAGAAATATAAATGCAATAGTAAATAGATAAATGTAAAATAATTACACTTGCATGTTCAAAAAATGTTTCAGAGATTTTTAAACAATTAAAAAGATGCATCTACCAAAAATAGAGGGAGAGGAAATGAACCAAATAAATATTAAGTAAAATTCCAATATTTGAATGATTTAAATATAAAATTTTCTCATATATAAGATATGCATTATCAAGTTGCACATTTTATGCTCAGATACACTCTATCCCAGAGATCCTGATATTGAAATAAGTGTAAACATATGAATAGTCACATAATAGTATCTCACCAGTAACACCCAATTTGCTTTCTCAAGGGAAAATGCATTCTGCACTCCAGGGATACTACAGATTGAAAAATCAAAATGGAAAAACAAATGGAAGAGATTAGTTGCATCAAGAATGTTGGGACAGATCCTCTTGAGGACATCCAAGTATCCCACCCAGCCTAAGAATTGTTACTTAAGGAAACTCCTCAGGCCAGGGATGTGAGACAGCAATGGTGCCCACGCTGAGCCCACGTATCACTCTATCTCCACGTTATGTAAGACAGTGCTATGTACATGGACCATTGATGCTTCACTCAGTCACCTATTTAATCCTGAGTTTGTGCACTCTGGTCTTTAGCTGTGAAGGGCTATTTAGGTTTTGTTTTTCAGAGTATGGAGATCAGAAGCAGCCTTTCTGCAGAGGTTTCAAGCAATGGAAATAGGGCAAATGGTTAATTCTGAATAGGACTAGAGAACTTGTCTAGTTTGATCTCCTTGTTTTACACAAAGGGGCAGCTCATATGCCAACCTCGCTCTGATTTAACATTTCGCTCACTGAATCACATCGTTGACTTGTAGCCAGGTGCGGAAAGGTCCTGACTACAAGTTCAATGGTGAGCAGGAGGGTTCAAAGTTTAGAGAATAAACCCCAATTTAAACTCTACCTCCATGACTTAAAGTTTGTTTTGTGACTTCAGTCATTATCTTTATTTTGATTTTCAGATTTATAAATGGAGTCTCAAGAAGTTAAGATATTTGCCCAGTTCCTAAGGTAGTGATGAAATGTAGTTTATGGCACTTGATAAATGAGGGATTTTGTCAGTATCATGAATTATTATTTTATTAACATTACTACCATGGCATCAGTTGCTACTCTAGTTGGTTTAACATCTTGCAGTAATCTGAATTCAGTGGTTCCTCTTTGTCCCTTCTCACATGCACACTGGAGAATGCTTTCACAGTCTGATTTCCATTTCTGAGTCCCTTTCACTTCCTTTTAGTGGCAACCTCATCTGCGCCCCAGCACCAGCTCCTGAGCTGCTGTGCTCCTCCGGGGCTTATGAGATTTGCTTGTTAGATGCTAAATTACTGCCATCAGAAAGTGACAAGTCTCAGTTTGCAACCTTTTTGCCACAATAAAGCTCACCCAATAAAAACAAAAGGAGCCATAAAGATGCAGGGTTTGGGGGGGATCATAAAGAATATATATCCATTTCCAGCAACCGGTATTTATTCAAGTGGCAGTATTCCATGAGTTAATGCTAAGAAAGTAAACAGCTCTAGTTAATGAGACTGAGTCTTTAGGAAAACAGAACTGTCACTATTGCCTGCCATGTAGAGCAGTAGATTTGTTACTTACAAATGCTGGCTGCATTAGCAAAAACATCATTTATTCATATTGAGATGCTCCCCAGAGCTGCACTTTGGTTAATAAAGATAAACCCTTATGCTGATTGTCAAATGCTATCTTTCTATACTGGGCACTGATTCCCTGAGATGATTTCCTAAGTGTGAGATCTCCAAGTGTATTTCAGAACCTGGGTGCATTTCTTATCTGATCTCTAGGGGCACCTACTAAGAGAACCTAAGATCTGCACCCACATGTTTTGTGTTTTTTTTAATTTCTTTATTGATTAAGGTATCACATATTTGTCCTCATCCCCCCATTCCCATCCCACACCCCTCCCCACACATGCCCCCACCCCCCTGTTGTCCTTAACTGCTGGTTAGGCTCATATGCTTGCACACAAGTCCTTTGGTTGATCTCTCCCCTTTACCCCCACTCTTCCCTACCCTCCCTCTGAGGCCCAACAGTCTGATCCATGCCTCCTTGTTTCTGGGTCTGTTCTTGTTCATCAGTCTATGTTGTTCATTATTTCCCCTAGATGAGTGAGATCATGTGCTATTAGAAATACACTTATAAGAACCAAAAATGAGACAAGCAATAATGGTTATGCTGACAGGCAAATGAATCGGTCTGTAATGAGTTTCTTTCTGGGTCAACAGTTCAATTGAGACCCAATTTCAATGTCCAACAGTTCCTTATGTGTACATGTCAGCACTGACATTACAGTTCTGGATGGTGGACAAATGGTGGTAATGCAGGTCCGACTCTGTCTGGTTTGGTCCTGGGCAACCTGCAGTGATACACAGCTGCTAACTGCTAGTATGGGAAGGCCACATCAGCGTCTTCCATCTCTGGACTGCTTCTCTTCTGTCTTCATGGCTGGAGTAGTCCTGTCGATTCCTCTCTGTTGCTGGAATCCACATGGTCTCGGAGTTGTTTTCTGAAAATATACAAACATATTCTCGACCAAAAGTTAATAAAGGAATATTTTCTATAAATTTGACTTGGGATCCTATTTCATTTTTTGCCCAAATGATTTTCCTCTGGCTTGTTTTGATACCTTGTGTGTTTTTCATGGGTGTCTTGCTTTTAGCCTTACAATTAATTTTCTAAAGTATTAATTTTCTAGATGTAATTTACTTACAGGATATTTTTCCTTACATGATATTCCTCTACTATCCCCTCCTTTTTTGATTTAAATGGTAGGAGGCTTTTGAAAATTTTATAATGTAGTCTTGATGGCTTTTAAATTTTAATTTTTTGCACTATAATATTACTGTTTTAGGTTCATTACATGGTGCACAATTTTATCATGAGATGAAGTACCGATAAAAATTTTAGTTAACACTTTAGGAACACCTTTTTGTCCAGTACAATTAATTTTTCTAGAATATTCGCTTGTTTCAACTAGCCAATTTAAATTTGCCTGAAAACTTGACTACTATTTTACTGTCAAATTTATTACTCTAACAACAATCTTATTTTACCCTGTAAATATTGGTGGAAGGGATTATTTGCCTTCTTGAGTAGGTCCTGAGTATTCCTGGTGGTAGGCTGGATTTAGATATCGTAAACCCACTTCCCCACACCATGGGTACAAGACAACTCAAACAATTCTTGTTGGAGTGAGAGGGCAGCTGCTGTTGGCCAAGTCTCTGTCGGTCACCTGGGTCCTGATCTGAGCTGGGCATGGGAAGCACGAAGCAGCCATGGGGGCAGGAGACCTCCCTCAGAAGGGGCTAGGGTTCAGGCCCCTGCAATGTTGTGGGGGGGGGGTGAGGGTCTGTGCCCCACCTCTGTTGATCCCCAAATTCTCTCCTGATGGCCCCTCTGCGACTGTGCCTGTCTTAGGTTGTTCCTTCCTTGAGGAATCTTACCCGTCTCTGGCTAACCAGCCATCCTCCGGGGCCAAGCATGCACATACATGTTTTGATAAAATGTGGAACCAAAGGAATGAAAAATAACTGAGAATCTTAGGCCCAGAGCAAACTTAAATGCTTTCATTGATTAAAAAATATGCAGCCTCCAATCTCCCTTTTGCTCTCTTCACAGCCAAACTTCCTAATTTCCTCCACTTCCACTCCTCTCCCTCATGCCCCAGTTTTCACTAAAGTCAAGAATGGGCTCCATGTGACTAAATCAAATGAATAGTTTGTGTCTTCCTCTACTTGATCTATTAGAAGTATTGGACACTTTTAATACCCCTGTGCTTCTTTAAAAACTGTAGCCAACACAGAAGAAAAGCTATAAGACATTTGCAATATGTACCACATGACAAATCAACATCCTTAAATATAAAGAACTCTTAATATGAGTGAAAAATATTTTAAAAAATGATAGAAGAGTGGGCAAAGGCCTAAAAGGCTTCAACAGATAATCAACAGAAAGGATATAAATATATAAAAAGACATTTTCTTTTCCCCATAATGGGAAAACCAGAAAATACAACCACTTTGGGTGACTAGTTCTCATGTATCAGAGTGTCAAAAAATAAAAAGTGTGATAAGATTGTTGGTGCAGATGTAGCGAAACAGTCACTCTGACACTCATATGATGCTGTCTGGAATACACTTTGGTGATAAAGTTATAGAGAATTTGTTTTCAGTATTCAACACAACTACATCTATGTTCACATTGTGTCCCAGCAATCCAATATCTAGGAATTTACCTTGAAGATAGATTGCCAAAAAAAAAAAAAATTATGTATATGGGGTATTCATTACAGACTTGATTACAAATGCAAAATATTGGAAACAATCTATATATTCATACATAGAGGAGAGGTTCAATAACTGTAATGTATTCACATAATGGAATACAATGCAGCCAGAATAACAGAAGTGAGTTTAGAAAGATCTCTATGATAATCAATTAAGTGAAAAAGTCAAAATGCACAAGATTACACAAAGTATGCTATTCTTTGTATAAGAAAGGTGGGGAAATAGGAAAACATATCTATATCTCTCAATAGTGCATATGGAAACACAGGAAAAATAAACTAGAGATTATTGGAAATGGTTACTTCTATGACATGGGTGAGAAAGATAGAAAATATAGAAGAATAGAATGGGTAACAATGATTCTCTGAAGAGCACTTTGAACAATCTAACTTTTACAACCAAGTTATAAAAATGTATGAGGGGAATACCAAAGCAGAATACAAATAGAACCGCATTTTATAAACCATATTTGGAGAAATAATGTAACCACACTGGAGGGAGAGAGAAAAAATAACGAAATCAGGTAACTTTTCAATAGTACTTAGATTATATGCCTCAGGCTAAATACAAAATTAATTCTAAAAATAAGTTGGACTCTGGTTAATAGGTTTCTATTTTATAAAGTGAAAGGTTAACAATTCTGAAAACTACTTTCTGTGTATTCTAGGTCAAAGCAAGCAAGTAACAATATTGTAAAAAAAAAAAAAAAAGAGCCAGATTTCTCATTGTCATAAAAAGAAGTTATAAATAATTAAAGGGAAATACATTATAAACTATCTAGTATTGGTATCAATGTGAACTTATGATTTTAATATTTATAGGCAAAGAAATAGTCATAGCCCTGACCGGTTTGGCTCAGTGGATAGAGTGTCGGCCTGCGGACTGAAAGGTCCCAGGTTCGATTCTGGTCAAGGGCATGTACCTGGGTTGCGGGCACATCCCCAGTAGGAGGTGTGCAGGAGGCAGCTGATAGATGTTTCTCTCTCATCAATGTTTCTAACTCTCTATCCCTCTCCCTTCCTCTCTGTAAAAAATCAATAAAATATTTTAAAAAAAGAAATAGTCATAAATGTTTTTAGTTTTATATATATACTAGAGGCCCGGTGCACGAAATTCGTGCACGGAGGGGGGTTCTCCCTCAGCCCAGCCTGTACCCTCTCCAATATGAGACCCCTCGAGGGATGTCCAACTGCCCGTTTAGGCCCGATCCCAGTGGAACAGGCAGTCGGACATCCCTCTCACAATCCAGGACTGCTGGCTCCCAACTGCTTGCCTGCCTGCCTTCCTGATTGGCCCTAACCGCTTCTGCCTGCCAGCCTGATCACCCCCTAACCACTCCGCTGCCAGCCTGATTGATGCCTAACAGCTCCCCTGCCAGCCTGTTTGCCCCCAACTTCCCTCCTCTGCTGGCCTGGTCACTCCTAACTGCCCTCTCCTGGAGGGTTGATCACCTCCAACTGCCCTTTCTTGCAGGCCTGGTCCCTCTCAACTGCCCTCCCTTGCAGGGCTGATCCCTCACAACTGCCCTCCCTTGCAGGCCGGGTGCCTCCCAACTGCCCTCTCCTGCTGGCCATCTTGTGGGTGTCATCTTGTGTCCACATGGGGGCAGGATCTTTGACCACATGGGGGCAGCTATATTGTGTGTTGCAGTGATGATCAATCTGCATATTATTCTTTTATTAGATAGGATAGAGGCCTGGTTCAGGGGTGGGGGCCAGCTGGTTTGCCCTGAAGGGCGTCCCAGATCAGGTGGGGTTTCCCTTGGGGTGTGGGGCGGCCTGAGTGAGGGGCCTGTGGTGGTTTGCAGGCCGGCCACGCCCCCTGGTAACCCAAGCGGAGGCCCTGGTATCTGGAATTTATTTTCCTTCTACAATTGAAACTTTGTAGCCTGGAGCGGAGCCAAGCCAAGCCTGGGGCTCCCTCCGAGGCCCGAAGCCATTTGTGTTGGGGTTATAATTGAAACTATGTTGCCTTAAGCAGGTGAGCCCGGCCAGGGTGTGTGGAAAGCTTTGCTTCCCCTGTTGCCGGCGGCAACCCTGGCCTGCTCTCTCAAGCTCCGTTCTGCCGCCATTTGTTTGAATTTGTTTACCTTCTATAATTGAAACTTTGTAGCTTGAGTGGAGGCTTAGGCCTGGAAATGGCAGGCGGAAAGCTTGGCCTCCTCTGTTACCTAGGAAACCTTGCTCTCTGTGGCTGTAGCCATCTTGGTTTGGGTTAATTTGCATACTCGCTCTGATTGGATGGTGGGCGTGGCTTGTGGGCGTGGCTTGTGGGTGTGTCGGAGGTATGGTCAATTTGCATATTTGTCTATTATTAGATTAGATAATAGTCACAAATGTTTTTAGTTTTATATATATATATATATAAAACTAAAAACATTTATAGTTTATATATATATATATATATATATATATACATACATATATATATATATATATATATATATATATATATATATATATATGGAGGCCTCTTTGATCAAAGTTTTCTCTCTGTTCCATTGTTCCTAGATGGCCTTGCAAACATTTCTTTCCTAAACATTTATTCTTTCCATCTCCCTGTGAATTGCTTTACTTCCCTTTGAAGTCCCAGGCTCCTACCTCCTCCTTAGTCCAGAATGACATGTATACCTCATTTTCCCTTCCTTTCTATGGAATCTGTCATGCTTCTGTGAATTCCCCATGTGTATGGGTCAGAACTTGATTTTTTCCTGTCAATTTGCCTTATGTCAATTGAATTATTTGACCAGCCATAAGAACAAAGAGGGGAAGGTGGGGGAGGGGGGCATTAAAATCTCCCGGGTGATTCTGAGGAGCAGTCAGGTATGTGCAGCAGTACCACATTCACCCACCTTTTTCATGTGAGCACCCGCACTATTTGTTTTCCTTGCTTCTCTTTGAGTGTTCTCAGTGACAAGGAACTCCCCGTCTGGTGCAGCAGACTTGTTTCCGTGTGATAGGTTTGAGAAGTGCTACCTGTAGCTAAACAAAAGCTGTCATCAGATGCTAATTCTGACCCTTGGAGAGGTAAAGAACAGATTTCACTGTTTTCCTCATTAGAAAACTCTGCAGTTATATTTAAAGATTCATCTCTGCGAGTCTTCTCTCCCAAATGGCTGTGCATCCTGACAAAGCCCCTGACCCAGAATCCCAGCTTTGTGTTCATTCAGTTTTGCTGAATACCCTCCCACTGCTGGAGTTGTAGTTGGCGCATCCTCAGTCTTCTCTGATAACTGCCCTCTTTGAAGTATTTTTAAATGTCTTATTCCAATTACTCTTTCTTCTAACAAGTAGAAAATATGGTCTTTTCTGGAAGCTTTTGCCAAAGGAATCTCAATTTTTAAAAAATCTATGTGAACTTTATATCTTCAGTTACAATGTA
This sequence comes from Eptesicus fuscus, assembly GCF_027574615.1. Classification (NCBI taxonomy): domain Eukaryota; kingdom Metazoa; phylum Chordata; class Mammalia; order Chiroptera; family Vespertilionidae; genus Eptesicus; species Eptesicus fuscus. Next base: position 47,944,244 of record NC_072489.1, read on the forward strand.
AATTGCTCAAGATCAAGGGTATGATTTTTCATATAGAATCCGAAGATTTAGAATGGGATAGAGTTAAGGCATTAAGAAATCGCATGCAACTTTCTTATCTCAGCTCTGTTTTAGAGATAAGACATCAGAGATCCTGTAGGCTAAGTGATTTCCTCTTGTCTTCTGGTACAGAAGCTACTTCTGTTAATAAGACTATATTCATATAATTCGTAAAACTCAGACTAGCATTCTGCAGGTATTTATTTTTATCATTGCTTTTGTTTAGCTAATATTTTAGAGCCTAAATTTCCACATACTACTCTGGAAAAGACATTGAGAGATACTGCAACTGCAGACCAGCCTCCCCACCTAGTAACAGTGGGCTGGGGGTAAAGGTTGCATACTCGTTAGAACAGGTTTTACATGCTCCACGTTACTTCTCTGGACTTTGTATGCATTTACTTTTACCTGTCTCCCTTGAATGCCATTTTTAAAAACCAACTAGTTATTCATATGCAATACCCAAAATTGATATATACATAGGCATATATTATAATTGTGGATAGGTTAAGTTATCTGAGGTCCCTAACACAGGAAGTAGTACACTTTGGGATAGTTTTCAAAACTCAGCCTGTCTGCTTCAAATCCCTATTTTACCACTTACAAACTCTGCAACATTAGGCAGATCATTTAATCTTCTGTGACACGATTTCTTTAGCTGCAACATGGACAATGTAACATTATTGTGAAGCTCAAATGAGAAAAATGAATGAAAATTTTTAGCAAAGGGTTTAATAAAGTTAGCTTTCATTAGTTGGTACAGATGAGGAACCAGAACCTGTGTCTCCTGGGGCCAAAATGGGGCCATGTCTATGGTGCCATTCTTCCATGCCTCCATCGCTCAAGTGTCTTCCCAGTCCACAGTTTCTGGCACTGAAAACCTCACTGGGACTGTTAGGGAAACCACATGGAAGCACTCAACATCTTGCAGAATAAATATGCAGAAGGCTCTACCTGGGAGATGACAATTGATCATATGAAAAGGTAGGTTTGAGAGTCACATTGGATTCTTTTATGAACAGTTAGCAACAATTGATAAGGAATCAAAATAGAGAAAATCAAATTACATGATTTGTTAATTAAATGATAGACTGGGATTCCAGCTGATGCTTTTTGTGAATCCTAAGAGTCTTGCACAACCGATTGGACACTCAAACCTACGGCTTTCCTCTGTGGAGTCATCAATCTAGAACTTCCACTTGTGAGAGAAACCTGAGCTCCTCAGCACCTCCGGGCCCAGAGGCAGCTGGGTGTCTTACAACTGCACGTTCTCAACAGGACTTGCTTCTATTTCCAGTCGTAACTTTCTCTCAGTGCTTAGACTTTTTGGAACTGTGTGGAGAGCAGAGATGTTCTCATTTTTTAAGAAACCATTCACTAATGCCTCAAGGACAGTCTGGAGAGAATCAGCCAAAAGTTCCTCCTAAACCTATTTTTTGAGTTTAGTCTTGCCTCACGTGCCTCGGAAAAATTTGGGTTAATTTTATGAAAATTTCTGAATCAGTTCAAAATCTAAATTGAAACCTGAGGAGCAAATCCCAGGAATGTGGACATGTATGTATTAGATAACATTGAAATATAGCAAATTTGAGAATTAAGAAATCAGTAAATAGAGAAATGTGACAGCAACAGGTGTCACTATAAATTTATTTATATGAGGAATACAAAATTGTGAGCCAAGTTGTTGTTTTTTTTTTTTTTTGGGGGGGGGGGAGGTTAATCCTCACCTGAGGATATTTTTCCATTGATTTTTAAAAGAGAGTGGAAGGGCGGGGGAGAGACACACAGAGAGAAACATCAATGTGAGTGACACATCACAGGTCAATTGGTTGACTCCTGCACTGCAACTGAGGTATGTATCCTTAGGCAGAATCAAACCTGCAACCCTTCAGGCTTAGGCCTATGCTCTATACACTGAGCAAAACCAGATAGGGCTGGGCCAAGCTTCCTAAGAGTGTATAAGTTGCTTTTGCTCTAAAAATGTAAAAATTAAAAAAAAAACAAAGCAAAAAACTATGACACATAAGAAAATAGGAACTTCCATGAATAAGCACTAAAATTAATTATGCTTAGTGATATAGGCTTCCCATGATTGACCAATGAATACAGATGCCAATAGCTGGGAAGAAAGTAGTAAGATATGAGGTAGGTCTTAAAATGTTATCAGGACTTTGAGTGGATGGATGAAAGACATAAAAGATTTTGTGGCAAGAAAGAAACAATATAAATAAATGTAATAAATATAGGTTAAATGAGGAGTTGAGAGGATGTATTGAAGATAAAGCATTCAAATGTTTGAGTATGTCCAACAGTAGTAAGGGCAAGGTCTGAAATTCAACAATGTCAAAGTACATTGTTGTGTTTTTGAGAAAAGATGATCTCTTGAGCCAGCGCAGGAACATATATGTCTTTTTGCAATAGTGAAATTTGACCATTATTTGACCAACAGAGTTCCTTGTCCCCACTCAAGACTCTGGTCTGGAAATACGTAGACCAGCTTCACTTTGGGTAAAAGGAGATGGTAAATATATCCAAAGCAGAATGAAGCATCTGTGAGAGTAGTGTGCTATTTAAAGAACAAGGGAGCCTGGCCAGAGTGGCTCAGGGGTTGAGCGTCGACCTATGAACTAGGAGGTCATGGTTCAATTCCTGGTCAGGGCACATGCCTGGGTTGCTGTCTTCGTCCCCAGTAGGGGGCATGCAGGAGGCAGTCAATCAATGATTCTCTCTCATCATTGCTGTTTCTATCTTTCTCTCTCTCTCCCTTCCTTTCTAAATTCAGTAAAAGTAAATAAATAAGAAGAATATGGAAAGTGTAAAAGTGAAAGCCAGAGATTTACCTGTCACAGCTTGTGTCTTTAGGTGTGTCTCAAAGGACCAGTTCTTCGCTCTGGAAACCTGAGCAGTGCCTCTCTGGTAATCCATGTGTGCAGCAGGATCAGCCCACAATGCATAGCTTTATGAAATATTGTTGCTGAAATGGGAACTGGCAGCCTCATTCATTTTAAATAAGACCAAACATAGAATCACAATCTTTCTCAAGGTTTCAGGTTGCATTTAATATTTCTTATGATAAATCCCAGAACGCTTGGAAAACCCACAGAAGTTTTAACTCCTTTTTTTTTTTTACACTCTTTTAACATTAGAACAATAAAGTTTGGGCCTTTCCTTTTTTATAATCCTTTAACCAGGTCCCTGTCATTCGTCCACACTGCCCTGAGCATGTGCTAGATGACCAGACAGTATCTACTGTGTGGCTAAGATTCAGCTGCTGAGAAATTGGGTTTAGACCCTACTCAAATCCTTCAGTGGCAAGGAAGGCGTTGTGTGAGAGAGGCCTCCAGAGGGCTGAAAAGACCTGCATGATGTAGCAAGGCCAAAAGTCCATAATCTTAGAAAGGTATCATCAGCTTTATTCCATGTGTTGGTCTAGGAATCACACGCTGATTGCTATTTGAGACCATAATTTAAAATAGAATACCCATGTACATGTTGAGTATGATGGATGTCTGTGATTATTTTGGTGGTGAGCAGCTGAAAGTTCTACTCAGCTCTTTTTTAGTTTTTATAGTAACAGTTTTCTGCAGGATCCTCTGGAGTTTTCCCCATGCATGTGGAATTTAGCGGTCAGCTATGGATTAGAGTAGAGTTGAAATATAAATTTAAAGGCTGCCCCAACCTGTGACTCTTTCCTTCTTAGGATTTTTCTCTCAACTTTCAGCCATAGTGTCAGCTGCAGTTTCTGTCCCCTGCCACATCAAACCTGTACATCTAGAGCTTTCTACATGAGTTGTATACCATCATAATGTAGAGTGACTCAAGGGTAAAATGTATAAAATAGCTCATATGATTTTCTCCCTTCAAACATCAAATGGCCTCAAGTTTTTGCCTACTTTTTGTAATTCTCTAGTAACTACAAACAGTATTTTTTACAACTTCCTAGAGTTTAAAATTTTCAGTTATTGGGGGTTTGAGTGCAGCAGTAATTTTACTTGTGCTGTAACTTGGGTGCAGAGGTAGCTGACATTGTTGTGCATGCATGACTCATTCCTGGGAACCAGAGACACCTGGACCTACATATAGACAATAATCTGCAAAGCAAGACGGAAGCAGGTTTGGGCTCCAGAAAACAGGGAGTAGCCTGGCCTCCTCTTATGCAGATTTTAGCTTGGTGTGTGCTTTTCTCTCAGCCTAAGCTTCCCCGTCAATAAACCTGGGCTCTGCCCCAGCTAGCTCCAAACCTGCCAAATGGAAATCAGCTCGGGCTGCTAAAAGAATAAAATAGCAGAATGTAATAAAAGAGCAGAAGAAATTCTTCGAAACTTTCCATCTCACTGACCTATGACAAGCCTCTGGAATGAGGAACTATAGCCTCTTCCACTCTTTGTCATATAAAAGAATGCATCAATGCCCTAGCCGGTTATGCTCATTGGTTAGAGCATCGGCCTGCAGACCGAAGGGTCTGGGATTCTATTCTGGTCAAGGGCAGGTACCTTGGTTGCAGGCTTGATCCCAGGTTTCGGTTGGGGCACATGCAGGAGGCAACTAATCAATGTGTCTCTCTCACATCGATGTTTCTCTCTCTGTGTCTCCCTTCCCGCTTCCATTCTTTTAAAAATGTCAATGGGAAAAATATCCTGGGATGAGGATTAACAACAACAGCAAGAATGCAGCAAGTCTACACTGAGTAAGTGTTCACTTTTCACATTAGAAGGGAAGTTGTTATCTCAGCTGTTGTCTTAATTAAGATTGATTTGAATCTGAGCTATAAGTTCTCCTGGACAGGAGATATCAGAGTCAGAAAGGTCCAAAGGTGCCGAGAGAACGTGGGGAGGGCGAGGATCACTTCCTCCATTATTAGCAGGGGAACATGATAGCAACATTACCTCCTGATGTTTTGTGTAAGGTCCATATACACTCTGTTATCAAAATGTGGACTGAACCGTGTCCTCTAGTTTCTTTCAAATGGAGTCCACATTAATATTCTTCAGAGACCTGACTATTAACTCAGGTTGGAGTTCTCATCTCTGACAACCCCCAGAGTCAGATGTCATGTGTTTACTAAGTGAAGGAGATTAAGAGACATTTTGCAGAAAATAGGAAATAAACTCATGGTCACAAATATCCGCATAATCTAGGGTATCATTGGGCATCTCGGTTACATATTTTATTTTACTTTTTGTTGTTTGTTTGGGGATACAGCTGATTCAGCTATCGGAGCACTACAGTATGCAAGTGTGGGCATAAGACTTTAAATCCAGTAGTGACATGTGTATATGCTGCCTATCAGACGTTTGACTCATTAATCCGTTCATATTTAATAAACATAACACATTTAAGGCACAAGAGGTACCTTGGACAAACCCAAATTTGGTTAGAAGAAATTTCTGGTTATAGTGGTAGGAATTTGAACTGGTGCCAGATAGTTTCACAAATCAAATATGTTTCCTGATAGTCTCTCACTTGGGCCAGATTTTGTAATTAAAGTTTACTGCTTTTGATAAGGTCATTTTTTTTTTTTTTGGAAAGACCATTTTTTTTCAGACGCTCTTGCTAGTAGTAGGGAATTTGGGATAAGAAGGTGACCAGTTTCATTTTTGACGTGTTTATTTCAAGTTGTCTGTGTGCATCTATCTGGTGGATGTTTTGTTCTGGTTTAGGGTGACAGATTGGGGTTAGAGACGTATGTTACCTCTCTGCATATACCAGGTAGCAAAAGCCATGGATTGATATGATTGACTAAGGAGAGATTTAAAAGGAAAATGAGATGCTTGCAGCAAGTCTATGAGACAGATAATATTATTGCATTTTAACAAAGGAAAATTAGTCCCATGGAGTTTACTTAATTTTTAAATGATCAGTAAGTTGTAAAGCCAGAAATAGAACCAAGTTCTTTATTTCTTAATCCAAAAATACTTTTATTAAGCCATGATTTCTGTCTTGCCCATAAATATGTGTTGAGGGCCTACCATATGCTCAGTATGTGGAAGTCAGTAAAGAAATCAGAATGAGGTAGGAACATTTGATCTGCCAGCAGTCAAATGGAAACTGTTCTTTTTATGAGTTTAGAATTTTTTCTTTTCCCTCCATTTCTACCACTCTGTTCTTTTGAGGCATTCATTGTGCTATTTGTGAATCATTAGGGTTTTCTGATCATTTTCTTACCCAGACTTGGTCACCTCTTTCCAAGCCGTGGTCTACACATCCTGCCAAAATTACCTTCTGAAGGTGCCAAATATTTTACTCTTCTCAGAGACCAAGTTGAACTTTCAACCTAATATTCAAGGTTTCCTTAGTCTTGCTGAACCCTGCTTTCCAGTTTTCTTTCACTCTATCCCCAGGATGAAGAATTTTTCTCTCTAGTCAGAATGAACTGGCCAGTATTTTCCTGTCTTAGCTATCTATTGCTATGTAATATGAGCCCAAACATAGAGGCATGAACAACAATCACTGTTATTATCGCTTATGGCTCTTGGGGTTGTCTGAAGTAAGATAGGCATTCTTTGCTTGAGTTTCTCTTGCTCTTGAAGACAGGTAGTAGCTGGGGGTGAAGCCATCTGAAAGGCATCTTTATTCACAGGTCTGGTACATATACTGGGGAGATTGGAAGACCTGGGAGATGAGTCAAATGGAACTCCTGAGGCATGCCCATCTTCGTGTAGCTTTTCCATGTGGTGGGCCCAACATGGCAGCTTCAGTGTAGGCAGAGTTCTTAGGCTTTCAAAATCACATGTACCAAAAAAGAGAGAGTTTAGGCTGTAGCTTTAACACCTTTTATGATTTAGCCTTAGAAGTCATGCAGCATCATTTTGGCACGTTCTAATGGTTAGAATCAAGTCACTAAGAGCAGGCAATATCATATTCAAGGAGAATAGAATTAGACCCCAAATCTTGATTGAAGAAGTCTATCACCCCCCAGAAAAATAGTATCACCCCCCAGAAAAAACAAATCCTTTGTGCCTTCAAGATTCTGCATTAATAGAGATACCATTTCCCAGGACTACCCCATTTGCACTCAACTAAGTCCTATTTATTTTTCTATCACAGATAACTGTCCCTTGCTCTGGGAACCTTTACTTATCACAGAAGTTACTGCTAATGTCAGAACTACTTTCTCCAATACTTTATATAACACACAATCCTAGGTATCATTTTGTATGTGCATGTCCTATCTCCCTAACTGGAAATATATAGAGAGGACTTAAAGGGGAAGATAATCTTTGAATGGCAATTCATTGATTTGGGATGCCAGAGGGTCATTTATTATAGCAATAATAGAAGCAGAAATGATTTCATAATTGATAAAAACATAAATTTTTCTTAATTACCTGGCCGAATGGGGCTCTAGGCAGAGGCACAGGTTTGGGAGTCAGGAAGCTCCAGCTCTAATTCAGAAACACTTGACAGAGCAAATCCCATCCATTTGGCCTCAACTCTACACAACAATAAAGTTCAAATAAGATCTCTTGGGTGGTGACTTGGAGAAAGACAAATTTATTACCCCAAACTGCAGTGTCATTTTTAGAATGATATCCCTTTTGAATCCAGCAAATCTTGGAGCCTGTTACAGAATTTAGACTCCTCAGCCTTTTGTTCATTGTAATGGATGACAATAGCTTAGAGAATCCTCTAAGCTTGGCAAATACTCATTAAAATAAAAGGTCTCTCAGTGCCCCTGGAGGAAAACTTTATCAGGAAACCAATTAGTTTAGGTCCAACCCTTGACTCTGTTTGGAACTTGAAATCTACTACCTTATTTTCTATTTTATTTTCTTGATCTATAATTAATTACTGCCCATTATGAATTTTCAGGCCACAGGAAGCATTTATCTGCAATTTTAGGTCACTTGGAAGAAAGGTTAAATTGAAAAGAGAGGATGCTGAGTGATTAAAGAATCTCAGGAAAAAATATCCTAACAGGACAAAAACAAGTACTTGATTTGGGCAATAATCAAAGACCTCCTGTCATCCATCCACAGTGAAACTCTCCTTCATGATTCTGAGATTCATGGAAGAAGAGCAGGTGCTCCCAAAACAAGTGTCACTACCAGAATTGGATTCTGGGTGTGGGGGAGATTGTCAGATCTTGGCCTTGATTTTGAAATGAGTGTTACTTCTCCCACCAACAAAGAACTAAATAAGATAAAAACAGTCATATATAGAATTATGGCAAATCATACTCATCTTTGTTAAATAGTAACTGTTATTCAAATTTGATATCTGAATGTCGGCATCTTAGAATTTTTAGATTTTAGAATCTTCATTACTTATTCTCTACCTGACACACAGGTTAGGCTTTCAGCATGCTTTTATTTTCATTTACTGTCCACCGTATGGTAGACAGTAAGATTATTACCCCATAATTAAGAGGAGAAACATGAGGTTCAGTGATTTTTTAAGATCACAGATTATCAATGGTGGAGATCTGATTTGCACCTGCATTCTGCTGTTTCCAAAATCTATGTCCTTTCCACTATATCCAATGTTTGCGAATATATACTTCTTTTTTTTAAAAAAAATATATTGTATTGATATTTTACAGAGAGGAAAGGAGAGGGACAGAGAGCCAGAAACATCGATGAGAGAGAAACACCGACCAGCTGCCCCCTGCACCCCCGCCCACTGGGAATGTGCCTGCAACCAATGCACATGCCCCCGACCGGAATCGAACCCGGGACCCCCCAGTCCGCAGACCAACGCTCTATCCACTGAGCCAAACTGGTTTCGGCAATACTTCTTTTTTTTAAAATATATTTTATTGATTTTTTACAGAGAGGAAGAGAGAGGGGTAGACAGTTAGAAACATCAATGAGAGAGAAACATCGATCAGCTGCCTCTTGCACACCCCCTACTGGGGATGTGCCCGTAACCAAGGTACATGCCCTTGACCGGAATCGAACCTGGGACCCTTGAATCCGCAGGCCGACGCTCTATCCACTGAGCCAAACCGGTTTCGGCTTGGCAATACTTCTTAATAGATGAAACACTTGTTCCACAGAACAGAGGGAACATGAGGGGACACTCTTTCCCAGACATAAAAAAAAAAAAACACAAAAAAAAACTCCTCACATTTGCTGGAGAAAACTAGGACTCAGAGGAATGAGATGGGGAAAGTTCCTATCATCTTTAAACCACTGTTTTCATTCCAGGTTGGTCTTCCCTGACCCCAGTTTTTTTTCCCCCACAGTAGATATTTAAGTGTACTCCACTGCATTAGGTCTCTGAGAACTTTGTAAGTTGACAAAGTGGTTGTAATACCCAAAAGCTGTTGTCCCGGGAGAAGAGCCCAAAAGAGGTCAGTTGGTGAAACAAAGGAAGGAGAGCGTAAGTTGAAATCACATAGTCTTACTAGCTGTGAATTATAATAGCTGGTATTTACATGGCACTTTCTTCTCTATCTATATTGAATAGAATGAGTGAGTATATGAACATATATTACTTTTACCTCCTCTTCCTCCCCTACCACACACATTAGCTGAACACTTACTCTGTGCTGTGATTATAATAAATAAGACCCTATCCTTGTCCTCAATGATTGTACAATTTAAGAAAATACAATGTGAAGGACTGTGTCTCAGGACTCCACCTATAAGGAAAAGGAAGATTCTGAGGGAGGTGAAGAACAGGGAGTGGTCATGACATTGTGCTCCCAGGATCAGCTCAATAGTTCAGGAGTATTAGCCCATTTTCTAGATGAGGTGATAGAGGCACAAATAACCTAAGCATCCTTTCCCAATCAAGAGCTTACTAGTTGGTAAAGAAGTGGTAAAAACTTATCATCAGCCTTCTATTTCATTGCTACATGTTCTTTCCCCAAAAACCTATACTAATAAAAGGGTAATATGCAATTGGTCATGATGCCCTCACAATAACAACCGAACAGCAGGCTGTGTGGGGCGACAAGGCCGGCAGGGGGGTTAGCGAGGGATGAACAAACAACTGACCAGCAGGCTGCATGGGGCAACCAGGCTGGCAGCAGGGGTGGCAGTGAGGGGCGACTAGGCTGGCAGAAGGGGACAGTGAGGGGCACCCAGGCTGGCAGGGGGGCAGTGAGGGGCAACCAGGCCAGCAGAGGGGGACAGTGAGGGGCAACCAGGCTGGCAAGGGGGGGCAGTTGGGGGCAACCAGGCCAGTAGAGGGGCAGTTAGGGGCAACCAGGCTGGCAGGGGTGACAGTGAAGGGTGACCAGGCCAGTAGAGGAGGGCAGTGAAGGGTGACCAGGCCAGCGGGGGGGAGGGGGCAGTTGGGTCAACCAGGCCGGTGTGGGGGGGGGTAGTTGTGGGCAACCAGGCCAGCAGCAGGGGGCAGCTGGGGGCAACCAGGCTGGTGGAGGGGGCAGTTGAGGGTGACCAGGTCAGCAGGGGGAGCAGTTGCGGGCAATCAGTCCAGCACAGGGGCCAGTTGGGGGTGACCAGGCCAACAAGGGGGGGGGGCAATTAGGGGCAATCAGGCTGGCAGGGGGGGCAGTTAGGAGCCAGCAGTCCTGGATTGTGAGAGGGATGTCCAACTGCCAGTTTCAAATTGGGCCAAAACCAGCAGTCAGACATCTCCGGAGAGGTCCTGGATTGGAGAGGGTCCAGGCTAGGACCCCCCTGCACAAATTTCATGCACCGGGCCTCTAGTAAAAGATAAATAAAAACAATAAAAAAATCCACAAAATTCTAATGTGTCAATGTCTTATAATGTAGCAATGAACACATACTGCTATTTCCTATCTGGTTAACATATTAAAAGTTGATCCATTTTGATCTATGAATTATGACTCAGACCAATCTATTACTGCTGAAAATTTAGAACTTTAGCATTAAAGAGTCATTTCATTGAAGGTAAAACTATTTCCCTCTTTCCAGATAATAACCTCACATTGCATTCAGGATGGACAATTAACCATCCTATGAAGTTATCAGTATTTGCTCACATTATGGCTAATATGACTCAACCCTGAATATCCCCTTGCATGTTGGCACTATGCCTCACCTCAGGAGTTCAGTTCTGAGCATTTCCCTGGCTAGCTCTGTAGTGCAGCCAGACTGAGTGCTCAGTTTTAAACGCATCAGAGTGTTTAGAGCCCTACAGTGCTCTCAATTCATTTTCCTAGCAGACATCACGAGGAATCCAGTAAGCCTGACCTCACCTCCCGGGAAACTCCACCTCTCTTGCAGTGAAAATTACTTGTTCTTTCTTTTTTATCATAAGACATAAAATCTACAGAGTAATTCAATTAATATTTATTCATATTCTAGATATTACATATTGTGTCTCTAGACACACAGAAGGCAGAGGAAACTAGAGACAAATCTTGCTCTCAGGATAATCTCGACTGCTAAGCATTCATGCATGGGTTTGCTCCTTAAGGATAATGACTGAATTTTTTATTTCCATATCCCCAGTGCCCAATCGTGTAGGCTCAATGATTGCTTATTGGATAAGTGAACAAATGATTCAATGAGCATCCATTTAATATTCAATTATTCATTAATTCAACAAACATTTATTGAACTCTGTTTGGTAAAGATAATGGCAAAATCATAATGCTGAAAGACAAGGACTATGATGTAGGCTGAGCTTGTATTGGAAAAAATTTACCAGAGCTTTCAGAAGGAGGTAGAAAACAACAGGTTAAAGTAGGAAACAGATATGGCATGGAAGGAGGGAAGATTTCGCATAAGATACGAGAAGCCAGTTTGAGCACAGTTTTGTACAAAGGAAAACATGCCTCTCTGTTTCTAGTAGGAATTTTGAATTAGCCTGTGCATAATAAATACTGTTCTCATTTGTTTTCCCATTAATATTTTGCTCTGCCTTATTTCTTGAACTGTTTTATTATCCACATAATTCAGCTGTCCTTCCTGAGAAATGGATAGTCCTTATTATTTGCACTAATTACTGGGAGTTTTCCCATTTTTCAGTTTTGTAGTGAAGGGGTATTGAGTTAAAAAGAAAAATAGGAAAGTACTTATAACCCAAATGCTCCACCACATACATGCCCCATTAAACTATATCTCTAATCTGTCTTAATTTTTTCTCCTTGCAAAACTCTTGATCTTCTTTTATACTAACACAGAAGTACACATGCACTAGCTTCTCAAGGCTCACATTACCTGCATTCTTCTCCCTGGCTAACCTTGACCAAACATCCTCTCTGGAAAATCATCTCTGGCTCTTTGATTAGGGGTTCCTCATCCTTTAGTACCTTGTGGTAATATCAAAAGGTTCACACTTCAGACAAAGTTGGATCTGAGGTTTCAAATCATGCCATCAAAATTCATCTTTTCTCCACTCCCTTTGTTCTCATATTAAACTCATTCTGGTATAACATTCTTCATATGTAAGGGTCAGACCCACCAGCTCTGAAGAAAAACATAACCTCTTTTAAAACTTGCTTTAAAAACAGCAATGGTGAGAGCTTTCATTGGCCAGGGCCTGAGTCATGGGCTTGCCCCTAGAAGCAGCATGTACAACCTACCCAACCTGAATCAAATGGATAGGCAATGGAAAAGGCAAGATTTCTCAAGAGCATACTGGAAGGGGGTATAGGGAGCAATTACTCAGAGGCGAGGATAAGTTAAATAATTAGAAGAAGCTAGATGATTGAAAGCAGAGCAACCTTGAGATAGTTGGACAAATCTATTCAAAACCACACACACACACACACAGAAGGAGAAGAAGTAGAGGAAGAAGAAGGAGGAGGAGGAAAAGGAGGAGGAGGAGGAGGAGGAGGAGGAGGAGGAGGAGGAGGAGGAGGAGGAGGAGGAGGAGGAGGAGGAGAAATACAAGCCTAATATCATTAGTACTCAACAAAAGAGAAGCCATCTTTTTTCCTGTAAGGCCATTCATTTGGCAATTAACAAGAAGTCTTTGCTAAAATGATGTCTTTAGGACCCAAACGAAACCCTTGTTTCTGTTGGGAGGTGCTGGACAGCACTAGTCAGGGAACTGGCTTTTGCTGAACAACTACTCTGATGTAGACATTTAACCAGAGTGCTGTGGACATTATCTCATCTAATCAGCACAACAATCTGGACTATCAGTATCTGTGTTTCACAGTTGAAGAAATAGTCTTCACAGTATTTAGTAACTTGCCCGAGGATCTCACAGATGGCAAATGGTCAGAAGAGGAGTTGATGCTGGGTCTGCATTTCTAACTGCCTTCGCCTTTTCCTCTGCATCCTGGGGGCTGTGTTCCCTGTCTACTGTTTGGTTTCTAGGTGCAGGTCCAGCTTTCCACTTGGCACATTGACATAGCCCCTTTTCTGTCATTTCTTATGTATAACTCTTTCCAACTCTAAACATTTGGAAGGAAAATGAGCCCCTTTTCTGCCAACTGAGGCATCTTTCTCTGATGTTCACTGACTCTCTGGTGAAGCAGCCATGCTAATAATAGGCTGAAATGACCAGCATTAGGAAGCCTGGTTGTTGCCTTCCCCAAAGGGCCCGATGTGGAGGTGTATACATGCAATCAGTTTTTATGCAGAATTTTGGTTTTATCACCAAGATGTGCTGATAATAATGTGAAGGCTTGTTTATATGGCCTTTGCTTATTTGTGTGAACTGTTGCCTAGGTGATGGATTGGAAATGAGGAGACCAAGATTTATCTGCACTGGTCATAAGCAGAAAAGGAACTTTACCAAGCTAAGATTTAATAAAAATAAATCAACCTGAAACAGATTCTGTAGACTCTAATTACTTAGGGGAAGGAAAAGTGACTGCTGTAAGCTTTTGCTAATACTGTAATTTTTATGAATGTGTTGTCCTTTAAAAAAAGCATAAATAACTGACAGACAAGAAATGAGATGCACAATGAATTCTAAACACAAATGAGTTCATAAAATATTTATCGGCAGTGAAGTAGGTTTGATACTATTTGATAATATATACAATCAAATATTGCACTCCACTGCAACCAGCATTCTTTTTCAACTTGTCCTTTAAATATTTTTATTGAAATATAATATTGTTGAGACTTAATAGAAACTGCAAATGTGTTTGCCTTTATGTTTCTATTGTATACTTCCAAATGCCAATATCTTAACCAAAGAGTGAGATACACTTGGATCTCACCTTGTTATTTATGGTTATAATGGTCACACTTTGACTGTTTGCAAGCAGTTCTAAAGGTGCATATTTAAGAATAATTGCAGCTATCCCATAGTGTTGTTGTGGAGGTAGGAAAGAGGGTGAGAGATCTGAATCAAGTTAGCAGTGAGGCTTGTATGAAGAAGCACATTATGGGGCTAATAAAGTTCTCTACCTGACTATCCTGCTTCCGTGTCTCAGTGTTAATTCCCTACACTCTGGAGCACATACAGCACAGGGCTTAGGAGTACAGACTCAGATTGTCTGGCTTAAATTCCCAGTTCCACCGTGTCCTAGGTATGTAAGGATAATGGTATCTCGTTTAATGATAAGTAGGAGAGAGGAGAGAGAGAGAGAGAGAGAGAGAGAGAGAGAGAGAGAGAGAGAGAGAGAGATCATGTTGAGTATCAATCATCTTCCAAGTGATCTAATGCCATAGTGCCAGTATGGGAATAACAGTGCTCCCACAGGCTCCAGGTTCCTTTCAGTGGAGGCAGCAGAGTGTACTGAATGGCATACATGTTGTTATTCTCTTCTGCTCTAGGAGAGTCAAGAATATCACTCCCTGCATTCTTTCCAAATTGAGCCTAGACTAAGACTTCAGAATTCTTCTCAACCCATACTCTGGACAGCACAATTGATCCATTCTAGTACCCAAGACATAACAATTTGCCAACCCTTTGCTGACATGATTCTGAACTGCAGCTCAGATAGAGTTTAGCTGGAAGAAGGAGGGGAAGTTGGTTAAGATGGTCAGGAAGAGAGCAAAGATTGACTGATAGTTCCTGTAGCTTCTGCTAAACTTCCTCCCTGCCATTCTTCATTAACCCAGCCTGGTGATTTACAAGACTTTAAAATGAGCCAATTTTGGAAATATATCAATGCAAAAGCTAACATAGTAAAAGTTTTAGATTCATATAGATGCTTCCATAAAAATGACAATAGAATTTATCTGTGTAATTGGATGTTTGGAGGAGGGAAAATGCAGAGAATGTCATCTGGCAGTTATCCTTAAGGAGTGAGGAAATAGCCTGAAATTTGTTCTTTCACTTACGGGAAGGTTGATTAACCCTTGATGCAGATCATTCCTGGATTAATGCTGCCTTTACATTTAAGTGAATGGGATTCGGTGCAGTCCCTCTAGCTGGGGTTCTTTATTGGTACAGGATATGTTGGGAAATTTCTCTCACTGACTCCCTCCAAAAGTTCATAGCTTAAACATATTCACCCAATCTCTTCCCCAGTGGGATGATTTCTGAAACAGCTCTTGACCAAAAAGCATACATAGTTATTCTAATCTCAATCCCAGTTTAGCTTTAATAAAGCTCTGTTACTATGAAGCTTATCGGTGTTTTTATAACTCCCGAGACACGTATTTAATGAGTGCCTACGCAGAGCACAAGATCTGTTGGAACAACAAAGGATCGTTCTCATTAGAAACTCGCACTTACCTCAACTCTTGTTATGATCATGGAAATCACAGATGATGAACAATGGTTACTTCCATTTAAGACAAGAGGCAGGAAAGTCACTGTTGGTGTGGGATGAGGAATAGAGAATGTGATTCAGTGGACATGTAAAAATAATCCAACCCCTTTAAAGATAATTTTCTAGCTCACTTATCACTTACCAAATTCAGAGTTAGAAGATTCTCTCTGTCTGATGGAAAATGATGGGGAAATGAAGGGAAAGAGCGACAAGCTCATTGACCAGCTGATGGACTGCTGAGGGCTGGAAGGGATGAGAGAAGTGAACACAGGGAGGAAGCAGCTCTCTTGAAAGCAGCCTGTGAAATTACTCTTATGAAAGAAATAATAATGCAGCAGTGCACTTTAAATAAATGATGTTTCGTTATTGAAAAATTCATCTATTCCTAGCTTCTCATGCCCTTTAACATTTCTAAATAAGACAAAGTGGAACAATTCTTATTTTGGATGTTTGGTAATAAATATTCATGTCCTCCTGATTTACCTTTTGTTTAGAGATTCCAAAGTTTTTAGCTCAATGTAGTTAAAGCTATCACATTCTTCTAATGGGGGTGGGGGGGAGAAATTGAAATTATACCTGTGGGAAAGGCTCCAATGATTCTCTTACATCCTCAGAATTCTGCTCTCTGATTCTTGGCTCTTTGGCTTCTGCTTGGATTCTCTCTCAGGAAGATCCTGTCCCTTGTGGTAGCACCCTGACTTCCAGCAGCTGCAGTTCTAAGGGGTCCTTAACACTCATGAGCTCAGGAATGGTCTCTCCACATCAACTTTTAAAAGGAATGTGATTGGTGATTGGCTGGTGATTGGTGAGGGGCAATCCTTCTTTCTTGGGGAAGGAAATGTAGAACAGTCTTTGATTAATAGCCATAGCAGAATCACAAGGAGGGGAAGGAGAAGTTCACAGAAGAGTAATAGTCCATGACACCTTGTGTTCTGAGAATTTTTCCCAGATTTATTCTTCCTTTAATCTAGTCCCTCCTTCCTAATGTTAGTATCTGATACATGACACAAATCACTGAATCCTCAATATTGTTATTTCATTTCTCCACCTGTATGTCTTTGCTTGTGCTGTTGCCCATGCTGGAAAAGGTCTTATCTTTTTTTTAACTTTATTAAATATTTTATTTATTTATTTATTTTAAATTTTTTCTTTATTGATTAAGGTATTACATATGTGTCCTTATTTCTCCACCTGTATGTCTTTGCTTGTGCTGTTGCCCATGTTGGAAAAGGTCTTATCTTATTCCCATTAGACCTCACCTAAGAGAACTCCCCTTGATTAGAAACTCCTTATTAACTCAGAAAACCCAACTTTGTGCTTGAAATAGAATATTTAGGGTTACTTACTGACATTTAACGTCATACTTAATTTACTGATGATACTAAAATTTTTGTCTTGATCATGTATTGAAACTAACACACTGCATACTATATACTCGGATCATATAGTTAACGACTACACATTTTGAATCAATTATTTAGTGACCCTTCAAATGGGAATAATAACCTGATGGGGCTGGTGTGAGATGATGTCTCTGAAGCACTTATCATTTAGTAGGTTTATGACTAATAAACCCTATCCACACCTATTCATCCATATTTACATGACAAATTACTCAAGAACAGGGCTTTTAAGCCCAAAAGGTGACATACATTAGACACTCAATATATGCATATTATTGCTTGATTCTGACACATAGTTCTGCTGATTTTATCAGGCCCCTGATGATGATAACATAGGATGACTGCCACCATCACTATAATTTTTCTGAATTTCATTCCTCAAAAATGAGTAGAAGTTTCCAAATTTTATTTTATTTTTGAATATATAAGTCAAGGTTATAGGAATATATTTGGAAGTGCAGTAAATGAACATAGGCAAGCAATGATGTGCAAGTTCTTCCAGCAGCCCTCCCTCTGGTTCCAGTCTCTGGAGACTAATTTAAGGCTCCTATGCAGTTGTCTGTAGAACTATGCACTTTCCCCATCTTTTAGTGGTGCCTATAAGGAAATGACAAGCTCCAACTCTTGGTAAAGAAATACAACTAAGGAGTAAGTATTACTTATTTCCATTCCAAAATGTTTGGTGCAAGGGAAAAAAATGCTCATGGGTCTTGTTTCACTTTTTGTTTGCAAGTTGAGAACATCAGCACACTAGTCACTCTGAACTTTGGCTTTTAATTTATGGATTGCTAAGTTTATTCATATTTAAAAAACTGAGGCCTGGTCAGAGTGGCTCAGTGGTTGAGCATCGACCTATGAACGAGGAGGTCACAGTTCAATTCCTGGTCCGGGCACATGCCTGGGTTGCTGGCTCAATTCCCAGTAGGGGGCATGCAGGAGACAGCCGATCAATGATTCTCTATCATCATTGATGTTTCTATCTCTCTCTCCCTCTCCCTTCCTCTCTGAAATCAACAAAAATGTATTTAAAAATAAAATAAAAACTGAGAACTCTGTTGAATCCATAGGGGTTCAATGAGGCAAAAAATGTTATATATTTATATATTTATGTATGTATATGTATATGTATATATGTATGTATATATATATGCATATTTATGTGTGTGTGTGTGTATGTGTGTGTGTGTGTGTGTAATATCTAGCACACAAATCAAGGTCACACCCAGTAGCATCTTAGTGAGAAAGATTTAAAACAAAAAATATATAAGGAAGATATTTTGAAACTGTAAGTATTGAAATCTTTATATTATTAGGCCTCTGAGATTATTTCCATTGGTTGGGGTAAGATATACTGGATTGGTTTTAAAGAACACAGTGGGTGCATATTGGTTGGGGTGGAAATGGTCAAGAATGCCCTTAATTCCGGGTCTTGTGAAAATTCAGAAAGAACCCAGTCATTGGTTACTCTTACTCTGCATTCATGGCGGGAATAGAGCTGAGTAGCAGAGAGCATGATCTTTAAATCACATAGACCCAAACCTAACTAAGATTTTATATTTTTCTGATTATGGGAGCTTTTGCAAGCTCCCTTCAAGTTTCAGGGATTTTTTTTTTCTTTGTTTGTCTTGTTTATATACCAGTTGTAAAATGAGGATAATCGTACATCTCTTACTGGATTATCTGAAGGGAGTGCTAACAGAGGTAATGGGTGCCTCATATGTAAAAATCACTCACTAAGAGATGGACAGTTCTCCAAAATCCATCAGATAAGTTTTATGACAAATGACTTAATCCCAGAAACAACCAATGTTAAAACTGGAAAAAGCTAAGTCCAATATTTTTAGTTATAGGTGTTGAAATTGAGTATCAATAACATAGTTATCACCATGAATGACCCTAGAATCTTAGTCATGTGAATGATAACACGTTGAAAACTTTCCACCTTACCCCCAAATTCTCTAAGAGTTGTGTTCAATAGAAAGAACCAGTGATGATACAGTGGTGACAGTACAGAGAGAAACCACAGGCAGTAAGTACATTTGCATGCTCTCTGCACTATGCAAAGAACATTGAATACTTGACTGCACATGCTGGCTATGAACATAGGGAATACTTTTTTTTTTTTTTTTTTTTTGGAATTTCAGCTAATATGTGACTGGTGAAATATATTTCATGGATTACTAAGTGTTTCTACACCAGTGGTTGTGAGAAAATTTCAGAATGTGCTTTTGCACAAATCCATCTTTCCCTATTATAGAGAAGTATGTCTTAGTTTTCAGAAGAGATTGGCAAATAATGTATATTTATATATGCCATACACAATTATAGACCTGCAAAGAGAATTGCTGAAATAAGTTAATTGAGTGGCAAAATGCTCCCATTTTCTAACCCACACCATTTAGCAAAGTGACTTATATTTTCCCACACCTCCATATTCCCACCATTAAAGGTGGATTTATTGCCATACTTTGTGGCCCCATTATAAAATCCTTTTGTAATCTGGTCAGTAGAATATAGAAGTGGCCCTGTACTGGCTCTGAGCCTAGGTCTAAAGAGGCCTTTTTAATTTTATCCTGACCCTCTGACCTCAGAATCTGATATGAGAATGAGCCTGTGCTATTTTTTTTTTTTTTTTTTTTTTTTTGCGGATATGGGAATACTTGGAGCAAGACCCAAGTTGTCTCCTCTAAGACTATCCTAGCCTCACTCCTTCAGACAAGAGGGCCCTAATGTTCCCCTAAGCTTGAGACAGGCTTCTTCCTGACTCTAGGCCCCTGACTTTCTTTTTCTTAGAAAAAATTCTTTAGAAAACTTGCAATTATAAATTCTTCTTTGCCTTTTTGAGATATAAAGCTTTTTAAAGACCTCTTGCCAGTTTTACAACAGAGAAGACAGTTTTATGTCTTTCTCAAGGATCTGGGAGCCATCTCTTGAAATGTAAGCATCAGGAAGATGAATCCTCTCTCCCTCCATCTCTTTGGGAAAGTAGGAGCCTAACTCCCATGTGCACCTTCCTCCAAGTTGCAAAACTGCTTCCTGTCAAAAGTTATGGGAAGATTATTTATTTTTTAGGATAAAGATAATTAGAAAACACAGATGTTTCTATGAATCCCCCCCTAACATCCTTCAGTACATTTCCTCTAGCTCACCCCAGGGTTAAAAACTCTCCTGTTCTCTGTTTTAGCAAAGTTAAGTTTAGACTGATTTCTGTCTTCTCTCTTCTATTGCAATAGCCTTGAATAAATTCTTTCTTGTGTGTTGGACTTTGTCTAGTGAAGTTTTTGCTTTAACATCCCCCAAATGACATACTCATTGACT
The DNA here is from genome assembly GCF_027574615.1 of Eptesicus fuscus. NCBI lineage: Eukaryota > Metazoa > Chordata > Mammalia > Chiroptera > Vespertilionidae > Eptesicus > Eptesicus fuscus. The sequence continues at coordinate 47,964,569 of NC_072489.1, forward strand.
ACAGACCACAGATAAGTAAGTCCCAATGAGATCAATTGAGCCTGGCCCAGATCAGCAAAACTGACCAGCCAACCTGTAGATTCATAAGCAAGGATGAGTAGTAATAATAAGCCACTATATTTTTAGGTTGTTTGTTATGTAGCCATTGACAGCTAGATGTGAGGTGTTGTCATGAGAAAAAATTAAAATACGTAGCAATGAGTGCCATTGAGAGCAAATAGTACACATGGGCTGGAAATACGATGAAGAAATTGTTATACATGGCTACAGAAATGTCAACTTACATTATATAAGAGTAAAAGTATTGGTAAATCAATAATCTGTGGTACCTTGGAAGAAAATTTATCTAACAATATTCTAGATATGAGTAATGAGACTTTCAAGGGGAAAAACACCCTTACTATGTGAATATGATAAGAAACTAGAAGTATAAGAAGGAAGGAAGGGAGAGATGGAAGATAGAATGGTGGCATAATACCTTTCATAGAGCCATTTAATGAAGATCTGAAATTGAGCTAGAGAGGACAAACTTTTTTAAGACTTTCAGAAATACATCTTTTTCTGTAGCTATTAAAAGGGAGGGAGGCCTGGCCTATGTGGCTCAGTGGTTGAGCATCAACCCATGAATCAGGAGGTCATGGTTCAATTCCCTGTCAGGGCACATGCCCCTGGGTTTTGGGCTCCATTCCCAGTGTGGGCATGCAGGAGGCAGCAGATCAATGATTCTCTCTCATCATTGATGTTCTTATCTCTCTCTCCCTCTCCCTTACTTCCTCTGAAATCAATAAAAACCTACATTTTTAATGAAAAAGTTGAAAAAAAGGGGATGGAGTTTCTGGCAAGTCCACTAGAATACCTGTCCACCTGACTACTCATGAATCATGCTGTAATTACTAGGCATTTTTTACACTGAAAATAACATTCCTGAACTTATCATGAATAAATCATACACATTGATTCCCCTTTTTAGGAGTGTGTGTGTGTGTGTGTGTGTGTGTGTGTGTGTGTGAATAAGTCCTTATGCACTGACCTAAATATGCTCTCTCCCTATTCATCTTGTGACAAAATGATGCTGCTTTATGAAATGACAGTAAGAATTTTGCCATAACACAAGGACAGATAGTAAAGTTAACTAGGACACCCAGGAATGGAAGGAATCCTCCACTGTAGTCTCTGCATTGGGCACCAACCATGGGTGACAACCTGATAGTATTGCAATATTTTTTAATTTTTTTCAGTCTCTTTGATATGAATAGTTGAACTATCTGAACCCATCAGGGACAGTTGAGTTCCCCCCACTGCACAGCTGACAAGCATCAGAGAACAGAGACTGTGCCTTTCCTTGAGATTTAAGATAGAATTATTGCAGGAGCTCTTGAAAAACTGATCCATTTTTAAGTCCTACTCTTGTGCAGTAAACACAAAAAATAAGAGGCTCTTGCTAGACCTTTTTAGCAATGCGTCTCTTCCTTATCCCCTCAGTATTCCCTCCACCACCCCACCTCTATGTCCTCTCAGTTCCGTGATGAATTGAGCAGTCAGATGCCTCAGCCTGCTTCTGTGTTTATTATGGAGATTCCCTGGCACTTGACAAAATGCCTCCGTGAAGTTCTGATGACCTTGGTGGTCCTCCCCTGTTGCTTGGATGCTCTCACACACACATAAGCCAACGGTGTTAAAGGATATAGATGGAAGTGAGTGACTTCCCCTGAATGATGGTCCAGGAAAGAAAGGGAGAATCTCACAGAGAGCATTGGAGACGTTTCAGCAGATGTTAGAGAAGATGCTCAGCACATCTGAGCACAGACACAAATATCAAAAGGAATGGAGGGTTTGTAAAGGGGCCTGCATTTCCCAGGAAGAAAAGTGGGGTCCCAGCAGGAGGGCTGTGTGTTTTCCCAGGGGTAGAGGTCAGGACAGGGAAGGACACCAGCTCCTGAGTTTTACATATAAAAAGGGGTTTGGGAGTAAGATTGAGATGTTTCAAGCTTATAGTGGACCCTTGTGGTTTTTGCTAGCCCAACACCCATCTCCCCTTTGAAAGCTATTGCCTCCTTATTTTCCTAATGAAGCACCCCTTCCCTGCTCTCAAACAATGTCGTTAAGTCGGGACATGGTGTCCCTTCCCCTGCCCTCAGTTCTGGGGACTGCAGTGTAATGCAGGAGCCATCCATCAGAGCATAATATCATCCCAGGCTATGATTTCTTTCTGAAGTAGATACAACCCAGGGATATCTAAGACAATGGAATGAGACCCAGTCTCAAGCCTTTTGTTGGAATTTCTGCGAGAGAAACTATCTCTTTGTGCTGAACTGGAAACTCTGAGCTCGATGTCTGTAGCTGTCAGGGGCCACTGTGCATAGGGACCTGCTTCAAACAAAGCTACCACAGAAAACAAGCAGAGCAGAAAGATGTGGCAGGACCAATTACTAATAAAATCTTCAGAGCCCCTGGCTCCAGACGTACCTAGATTTAACAGCTAATTTGGCTGATGAGTTTCATTGTATATTTAAACCAGTTTGGGTTCAACTTCTTTCACATGCAAGCAAGAGTTCTGATTTTCACAAAGCATCAAGGCATTGCTTTTAGGCTAGATGCTCCCCTAACTTTACCCCTACACCCCACAAATTTATAGCTGGGAACAAGGGTTGTGTGCAGGTAGTTTATTCTGGTAATTGATCCCAAGGACACAGGAGAGAAACAGAGAAGGAGGGGAGGCAAATCCAACAGTGTGTTACCAAGCTTCTCACCACTAGGGGCAAGTGGGGTCTGGATCCCATATCAGATTTTGTGAAAATCCATGTAGAATAAGCCTCAGTACTTTATGTGCAAGAAATGGGAAAGGTGAATTGGCTCCTGTCCCCATGGATCACAGACAGACCCTTGGGGATTTACCCTCTTCCCACTTCCAGATTTGCACAGGTTTAGAAATGGCTAAATAGGGCCCTGCAGGTGTTCTATTAAACAGGGCATGGGAAGTATGGCATAGTCCTAATGTAGGCTGCTCAAACTCACCAGTGTTTACATTACGACCAATCCATAAAAAGGCTCTTAAACTATGACAAACCATTCATCTCTTCAAGACCGAATATACCAGGGTTAGTGTAACCAGCTACAGCAAGAGTTGCTTTTGGAAGGCACAGTTGAGGCACCAGATTGAGTTGACATTCTGTGAGTATTCGAAACTAACAGTCATTTATATGGTGTTGTGGTTCCAGTAGGTAGCATATATGGGTCTGGGATTTAAGGGGTAGAGATAAGGATGGGCCTCTTCCCAACCCTCCTAACGAACTACTTGGGGGCATTTGTGTATCATTTCCCCATGGATATAGAGGTCCTACTTCCTAATCAGGGAACACCTTGACTAAGAGTAGGGTGACCAGCTTGTCCTGCTTTGCTTAGGACTATCTAGGTTTTAAAACTGAAAGTTCTGCCTTCCAGCATGCTCCTCAATCCCAGACAAACTGAGATGTTGATCACACTAACCAGGCAACATAATATGAGTGCCATTAACCTTAAAGCTGCAGCTTCCCTTGGTCACCTTCACCTTCTCATCAGGCAAAGAAATACATATAGGCATTGGTAATTGATCCTGGTACTCAAACGTAGGGTGCTGTTTCATCATGGAGACGTGGAAGACTGTTGTTTTGGTATGGGTTTCTCTTAAAGCTAAGCATGACAAAGGCTTCTGAGAAGGTCATTTATTTTTTAATTAATTTTATACAGAAGATATGAGATACAGGGTAAATAAAGTAAAGCCAAAATAAAGACAAGGTGCTTAGGGTGGAGCAGGGATTGGGGAAAGGGGGGGCAAAAAGGAGAAAATGGGAGACATACGTATATAATACTGTCAACAATAAAAAATAAAGCCACCCCCATCCTCAAATAAAGATTTGGCCACTGTTAAGGGTGACCAATCACAAGACACATTCTGAAGAGCTTTTGAAATGGCTCTTTATATCTCTTGCCCAGGAAATGAAGTATGAAAGAATGTATTTCTAAGCCCATGGCTCATTGGTCCAGGGTAGCTCCTTGGTCATGAATTGACTGAACTTCCACACTGTGCTTGCAAAAATGCCCAAGAAGTTCCTATCAGTTTCCCAGGCCATGACTTCATTTAGCAAGGAATAAGCTGCCCAGGGCCTGAGGTTGAATATGAACAAAGCTGGTCAAAGTCTGTGTTGAACATTCTTACATTTCTATTACATGTGCAAGGCTATTCTGTCTCTATAAATAAAACTCGACCAAATCTCACCCATGGGCGGTATGCACACAAGCTGTGGCCTTCCCAGCAGTGATACTTCTGGATTTTGTCCAAGTCCAGATTTAATCTTTGAGTGGTAAATTATGCCATTCAAATCATGCCACAAAGGCAGTAGTGTCCATGAAATAAAATTAACAGTGCGGCCTCTAATAAAATGGGGAAATCCCAGTATTTCCCATTTAAAATGGCATTAGCCTGGCCCATATTTATTATCCTTTTATGCAAAAATTAGTTTTCCCAGAGCCCTTTGGGAAGCACACCAACAGTAATGAAGCAGAAAAATGATGGATGTTAAGAAATTAAGGTGCTCCAGAATGGGTTATAAACTTGTACCTCTTTGTTGCCCACGCACATTTGATGAGCTTGCAAAGTTTTAGACCTTTTTAATTTAAGATGGAGCAGTTTTATTTCTTTCAGCTACAGTGAAAATAATTTCCTTCTTTATCATTAGAATGGTTTAATACTTTCATTAATCCACACATCATAAAGCAGGCAGTGATTTTTATACTACTCCAATCCGTCATTGTGCCTGCTTCAGAATGGAAAATGGTTGTTTTCTGCTGATTCCAAAGATAAACCAAAGGCCAGTGTCTTCATGAGCCATCACAATTATAGGGGTGAGATGGAGACACAGAAATGCTGTTGTCACCACCTCTCCCTTAGCATAATTTGGGTTATTGCTATGGGCAGCAGAATGTTTGCGAATATATCAGAGACCCTTGACTTTATGGTTGTACATAGAGTTGGGACATCAGGAGACGCCAGGGCTGCCTCTGTGGTGCAGGGAATTTGTTTCCTCCTCACGTCTGTAGGAAGCCAGTGAGGTTGTATATTTCTCTCTTCCTCCTGCTCCATCTCTCAATGGCCAAGAGGTGGGTCAGCTTTAATGAACACATTATAGCATAGGAAGTTACAGCCACTCTTCCCACCTAGGATCTTATTTCACTGGCCTACTGACATATTTAGGAAATGCTCCCTCTCTTTACATAGATCACTTGGTTTTCTATTCAACATAGGCTAGATAGAGGGAAGAGGCAATTAAATTTCATACTAGTCAATTTGTCAGCCCCCGGTGATATGGATCCTGAGGGAATTTGATCCCTTTAGGTGATGATTTAGTCTGGTGTACTTTTAAGAGAGTGTGCCATGGAGAAAGGACACTGAAGAGCCGCCAGACTGGTCAGGAGTCTCAACAGCAAGGCTCTGACTCTGAGACACAGGTTCTACTAATGAGTGTGTGACTCCCAGCCTCATCCAACAACCGTGAACAATGTGCCCTACACCAAGATGGTCCTACACCAAGGGACAAAAATGAAGAACTTGGAAAAGAGGAGAGGGGAGCAAAAAGAGAATCCAGGATGGGTGGCAAACACACAGCACTCCCCTCTCCTACTCAAGGGCAAGAGTGAGCATTCTTATCCCCAGACTTTGGGAAAGAAAGAATGGCTCCCAGAAAGGGACATGCCAAGAATATTTTACTCTCTCTAATTTTGAATATTCCTGGTTTCTAACACCACGTTTACTTAAAAAAAACACATGTTCTAACCTGTGCGCTTTTATTTTCATGCTCTAATAAAAACTTAGATACATACATAGTTTAAGGTATTTTCACATAAATTACCTGTTTGATTCTTCTACTCACTTTCTGAAGTAAGGCAGGTATTGTTGTTTCTATTCAAAGATTAACAAGAAGGGAGGCAGAGAGGAGTGAAGTGACTTCAGCTTCACATTCCAGGAGCTGGGGGAGCTGAGGATAACGCTGAGATTTCTAATTAGAGCACTCAGCTTCTGTGTGTTATTTGTGTAGAATTAACTGTTCAGGATTAATTTAGAAAGAAAAAAATTGTCAGCGGGTAAAAGACGATTAGAAATCATGAAAATAAATAATTCTGAAGTTCCTTCCCAGAGAGAGACTACATATGGAGGTATTCCCCAGGTTTCTGAAGTCTTAGATGTAACCTATCTGGATTTGAATGCAGCCAGTATAATGTCACAGTCTTGGCCCCCAGAATGAAAAATATCTCAGAAAACAATATGATAATGTGCCGTGGGAGAAGAGAATACTTCCTGAGGGTCCAAGGCAATTGTTTCTTTTTTACTTTTACTTTTTAATTTACCTCTATTCTTGAAAGTATTACAGATGTCCCCCTTTTCTCCCATTGACCTCCCTCCACCCCACTCCTGTCCCCTCCCCAGGCCTTCACCACACTATTGCCTGTGCCCATGGGTTGTGCATATATGCATATAAGTCCTTTGGTTAGCAATTTTATTCACTGAAACTTGATTATTCTTTTAGGTGACTTAAATGGAGTAGCTACAAATGATATCAGGTACCAGGATAATATCAGACCTTGTTAAAATTATGGAAAAATTCCATATAACCATGGCCTACAAGTGTACATTTTGTATAACTCAAATGCACCATGCCATTTGTAGACTCACTGTTGAGTTCTACTCTCAGAAAGTAAATGAGGTCAACATTCATGAGTTACTTTGTCTTCAGATTCACATTTGCCTCCTGAAATCGAGTGCTCAACTTTTTTGGTAGAATAAAATGGCACTACATATATTCCTTAAAGAAGGGAAAAAAATTAGAAGAAAACAAATCATTCAATGTAATGGGGATGCATTATTCAATGAAATCTTCCTCTGATGAAGAACTTAAATCCCCTTAGCTTGTCAGAATGAGAAGAGTTATACTGAGACACACCTTTATCTTGTCTAGTCTTCTGAGTTAGTCATTTGCATCTATTTATGGAGTATCTGTTGAGCGTGCAACCCACACTATGTTCTCTGTGTACCTTATCTCCTGAGATTGTCAACTAATTGTGGTACAATGACTTTAGATCGCTCATGTGATTCCTTCCACAAGACAAGTGTTTTGAGACATTACAATATTTTGGCTTGTTTATTGCCTTAATCTTTGTCTCCATATTACAAAATAAAGATGGGATCTATAGTATTATGAAAAGTCTTGGCCTTAGACTAAGAAGACTAGGGTGATGAGGAATTAGGGAGAAAGAAGTACACGTACCTAAAATTAAGAATGAGCCCTAGCCCATTTGGCTCAGTGGATAGAGCTTTGGTTTGCAGACTGAAAGGTTCTGGGTTCCATTCTGGTCAAGGGCACATGCCTGGGTTGTCAGCTTGATCCCCAGTAGGAGGTATGTAGGACTTAGGCGATCAATGATTCTTTCTCATCATTGATGTTTCTCTCTCTCTCTCTCTCCCTCCCTCTCTGAAATAAATAAAAAAATATATATTTTTTAAAAAATGAAGCTGAAAGAAAGTGAAAACCAATAAATTTATGGCATTAAGGTTTAAAATAGGTTGTTAGGGCATTTTCTGGTTATATCAATCTCTAAAGTTCTAGACTAACTAAAATCAGCCAGATGGTTCACCAGGCATTCAGGAATTCAAGAACTAATGTCAGATTGAGGGGAGATGGACCTCTGTGTGCTTTCTTTCCTCTCCCACTCTCTCGATAGGCTTCAGAATGTAGTTCAAATGTTGTAATGACACTTTGCAAGGCCTCTCACCATCAGCCTCATCCTCTACCATTTCTTCCATTTCTCTTTCTTTGTTTTAGCCAGAATGGAAACTAGTTGTCCAGGACACTAATCCATAAAAAGCACTAAAATAGTTCTCACTTGTTACAATAAGAAAAATATTTCACTGACCACATCTTATTTGGGGCTAGTTTTATAACGGTTATTAGTAATATTCTATTGGGCTGCTTTGGGTTTACAGTGAGACTTCCAAAATACAAGTATGAATTTCACCACCTGGTCACTAGAATTCCATCTAAGACAAGTGTAATTATGAACATAAGTTTATCTAGAGGTGAAGTTAGGGTAGAGGTGAACTTCCCACTATATTAGAAATCAGTTTTTCCTGGCCTTTATCATAATTAATAAACCACACCTTTTCAAATAAATCAATGTTTTTGTATGCATGTGTGTGTGTGTGTTTGGGTGTGTGTGTATTTATATTGATATCTATCCTATATAATAAGAGCCTAATATGCAAATTGTCCCCTCGACCGGGAGTTTGACCTGGAGTTTGACCAGGGGGCGGGGCCAGCTGGCCAACCGAGGGAAGGGAGGCCCCAGCCAGTGGCAGGCAGCTGGGGTAAGGAAGGCCATGGCTGATGGCAGCAGGCAGCCAGGGGAAGGGAGGTCCCAGCAGGCTGCCGGCAGCCACTAGGTACCCTACCCATGCACGAATTTTGTGCACTGGGCCTCTAGTTTATTTATAATGGTCCAAAGGCACATCTAGATATTAGCCTGCTCACCTCCCTACCTGTATTTTCTGGCCCTAATCCAGTTACACTGAATGCCCTCCTGTTCTCTAAACATGCGGGATGCTTAATGCCCTTGCCTGTTTTCTTCTCTGAGCCTGGAGCACATTTAAATGCCCCTCTGCTTCTCCCTAACTCATCATTTCTATCCTCAATGACTCAGCTTAAAACACCAGCTTCTCCTTTTGTCTCTGAGTTACTTGCTTCTTCCTCTGTAATAATCCCATTGTATTTGGTTCCGACTCCAGCTGTATCACCAATCTGATTGCAAACTCTCTTTTGTGTAGCAGCTGTCAGTCCTGGGGAACAAGGAGAATGTCTCTTTAGTCCTTGTAACCCCAGTGCCTAACCCAGAACCCCGCTTTGGAGAAAGGCTCAATAAATGTTTGTTAAATCACCTCTTATTCCATAGTGTGGGTTCTAGTCCCGAATGAGTTACCAACCAGCTATTTAATCTTGAAAAAGCAGCTCTATTTCTGAGGCTTGGTGCTTCAGAAAAATAAAAAGAATGCCTCTGTAACAGTTCCCTTGAGAACTTTATTGCGAATACAAAGAAAATATGCTCTACAAAAAAAAAAAAAAAAAGTATAAAACACCCTGCCACCAGTACACAGACGTGGAGTGAAATGGGATACTATGGATCCGTGGCTGCTCAAGGTCCAGGCTGGTACAGAAAACATCACTGTAAAAGTCCAAGGTTTAATTACAGGCCCTGTCTTAGAACTAAAAAAAAAATATGAAATACACAAACATCACAATTTGGTATCTTAAGCCTTTCAGGGACAGCTCCATAGGGTGGCATTCATTGTCAGCGGGTGTGAAATGCTTGAAGAACCTAGCAATAGTTCTTTGCCTGAGCATTCTTTGGAACACTCTGGAAAGTCAGACAAAATCTTGGGTACTGGATTTTAAAATCAAGGCTAAATATAGAAAAATCTGGTAAAAGATATATAAAGATAAATGGTATCAAGAAGGTCTTTGCATGTGCAAAGTATATAAATAGTACATAAAGTAAAATTCTATTGGAAATAGAATAGAATGTAAAATTCTATTCAAAGAACAAATTGTTTTAAGCCAACATTTCTGAGTGTATTATTCTCTATCTACCTCCAACCCCTTCCCCAAAATGTTAGAAAAAAAATCACCCGTTTCACTCAAATTATTTGTATTCCTTGTCTACTAATGGTGGATATGACTTGTCTTATTTGTCCCAAATTACAAATCAAAATTTTCTTTGCTAGTTCAAATTGTTGTGTAACAAATCACCTCCAAACTCTTTTGCTAAAAATTGTCATTTCATAAATTTTATGGATTCTGTAATTTGGAATTTGGTTATTGTTCTGTGGGATACCATATCTCTTTTTCATGGTTTCTGGGGCTGCAGGTAGGTAGTCTCAGAGACTGGAGGGTTCTGGCTGGAGGTTAGAATCATCAAAGGGATAATTCATGTGTATTCACATGGCTGAAATGACTCCAAGACTAATACTGCCCACCTTAATGTTTACATCTGCTGATGCTACTTGGCTTGGCTTCTTTAAAGCATGAATGCCTCAGGGTAGTTAAACTTCTTACATGGCAGCCCGAGGCTCCAAAGAGAGGTGTTTCAGAAAATCAGATGGAGGCTGCAGTTGGCCTAAAAGTCATGCAGTGTTCCTTCTGCTGCACGTTATGCATCACACACAGTTATCTGCCCACCTGGATTCAAAGGTGACTGGGCATCTCAACAGAAACTGTACTCATACACTTTCTTGTGGAAATCCATCAGTTTGCCCTAAGAGGACATATGCCCAGAAATCTAAAACAACCCTTTTATTACTCAGATACCCAAACCAACCTCTTCCCTCAACTCAGGCAGACTCCTTTGAAAGGAAGGCATTGAAAGTGAGAATTTGCCATGAATATGAAAATTAGGAAGTTGGCATTTTACCTCAGTGGATCATATATCCTCTGATGTACTGTGTGCAAATGATAATTTATTTTATTTCCCATCTCACAACCCCATTTTCTTGTCTTTGATTAAATTTGCCTTCACCTCAGAAGTTTGCATCTCCCAGCTGTTCATTAGGTGGCTTCCTGAAAGTCTCTGTTTTGGATAAACTGTTATTTCATGGATTCTTCTGAGAATGTGTCTGGAGATGGGAGCTGGAAAGTTTGCATCAGATCATATATTCCATTACTATAAAAGCTCTATATAATCACAATGCAACTGACTACATTTAAAAAATAATGCAAGTAGAGTAATTAAAGACCTTGTCTGGGCATATTTCTAATGAATTTTTAAATATGCCATTACTTTAGAAATTAATGCGCTTAGGTTAGTCTGCTAGAAGATGAGTTGTCTTAAGCTATGATTAAGAATGCATTTAAATTAAAATACACTTATATGGTAGAACAGAGAGACCTAAAGAATCTTATACAACTGAAAGCATATAATGGAAGTAATTTTTTTCTGCCTACTTACATGTGGTTTATGGCACCTATATTGTGCTAGCGGGACGATAACCAAGTTTGAAGTTCAATGAGACATTAAAATTGATTTATGTCCCTTTCCATTGGTGTATGTATTTCAGTCACTATCAAAAAGAGCTTAAATTTTCTAAATTAAAAAAAGTTAAAGCAGTCAAACACTTTGTCTTCTTCTTCAAGAAAAATTCCTAGTAATTTGCAATAGTGTAACATTTTTTTTTTTTGTGGGAAAGTTGACAGCAACTTGTATAGTTTATTTAAGAAATAAGATAGTGGGTGAAGATTTCAAGTGGAAGTTATTTTAAAAAATAATAAATTATCAAACTAAAGTTGTAATCTATTATAAAGATTGGCAACTTTCTCATCAGTAGTTATTATGCTATTTAAATCACCTAAAGACTTTTTAAAACAATTTTTATTGTTTAAAGTATTTCAAATAGTAGTACATATGTCTCCTTTTTTCCCCCATTGACCTCCTCCTGGCCTCCCCTACCCCTGGCACATGCCCTCACCGTCCCCCACCCAGTGTCTTGCGTCCATTGGTTATACTTACACGCATGCGTACAAATCCTTCGTTTGGTCTCTTACTACCCCCAACCCTCTCCTGCCTTCCTGCTGTAGTTTGACAGTCTGTTTGATGCTTTTTTGCCTCTGTATCTGTTTTTGTTTATCAGTTTATAATGTTATTTATATTCCACAAATGAGTGAGATAATGGAATACTATGCTGCTGTAAAAAAAGAAGGAATTCTTACCATTTGCAACAGCATGGATGGAACTGGAGAGCATTATGCTAAGTGAAATAAGCCAGTCAGAGAAAGATAAACACCTGAAGTCTTTTGACAACAAAGGAGAGAGACAACCAAAGATACTCACGTAGAAGAGTGTCAGATTGGGTATCCGCACCTGCTGGAAATGAGTTTGGTTTTTGTGCTCAAGAGTGTTTGGGACAGAGAGTTACCTCTAGATCAGAGATGGAGAATACATGCCACTTCTCCTTCCTTCCACCCATTGTTAAATACCCACTGAACACTCTTCTATTGCCTTGGTGCAACCTCAGAATCTTTTCAAAACAATATTTGGCTAATATAAATTCAAGTTGGCATGCCAGATGGAACCTAATATCACCGCTCCAGGACAATTTTGGCCTCCTACCATTTCTCCCACTTGTGCAGCAATGTTATCCATCTGCCTGAAATTACACTCTTCTATACTCCTTTCTTCACAGGGATGCCTATCTTGTTCCTAAGAATTCCTGCCTAAAGATTAACTGATATATAGTGTTTCTTTCTTTTTACCTTTAATGGGACCATTGCATACAATTGTTTAGATTGTGTATCAGACAATTCTAGGGGAGTCTTATTTCCATTAAAATTAACATATATGTTAATTTCAAGAAAACAATAAAAGAAATGACTTTTTTAACGACATAAAAGCTAGTCAGAGAGCTCTTTCAGCTTACAAGCAATTAGAATAGAATTGTACTTAAATTTAATAAAATGTAATAAAAATTTAGCTATAATGAATTTTTGCTCCTGTTTTTACAACTTTTACATTTTATGGAGGAGTAAACTAAGGTCCAACATGATGAGGTGACTTACTGAGAACCTCACATATAGACTGAGTGGGCCGAAACTGGTTTGGCTCAGTGGATAGAGCGTCGGCCTTCGGACTGAAGGGTCCCAGGTTCGATTCCGGTCAAGGGCATGTACCTTGGTTGTGGGCACATCCCCAGTAGGGGGTGTGCAAGAGGCGGCTGATCGATGTTTCTCTTTCATCGATGTTTCTCTCTATCCCTCTCTCTTCCTCTCTGTAAAAAAATCAATAAAATATATTGGAAAAAAAAAGACTGAGTGGAAATAAAGTCGAAATACTGAAAAGAGTCCTATTCGCCTCCGTTTTTTAAATTAACATAGTGCTCCTCTAACGCAACCAGGACTCAGAATACGCAGAGACATCTGGGCTCCGTAAAGTCTTAATAGTGGAATGATAGCATGGGTTTGACATTCGGTTGTAAGAGGGCAGTCCTGAGGGAGGTCACACACACACAAAAAGACCTATGCTTCTAAAACTGTCACTCCTTTTTTGTATTATTCGACTGAAAAGAAAATTAATGAGTTTAACCTGGTAGAAGGAGAAAGGAGCACTGTAATTGTCTGTGAAGGGAAACAAATCTGTGTTTGAGAAGGAAGGCTCCATAAGAAGTTTGTGGATTACTAACAGGGTCTGATTTCAGACCATCTGTAGATCCAAAAGTAAAACAGCCTAAGAAGAGAGATTGGCCGCTATAGGGATGCGACAGATTCTCACGGAGACTTAATGAGTTTTATATGAACTGATATTGTTAATGGCTTGATGTGACATCAATTAATGCTTTAATACAGTACTTAAAAAATGACAACTGGATATAATTTTCAGAAGATCTGGGTTTCGTAATAAAAAAAATCTCTCCCACTTGGTTGGAAGGTAAAACATTAAATATTAAAGGGCAGAAAATCCTCAAGTTGTAATTAACTTCCCACAGCTCTTAGTGATAGCTCATTAACATTCCTATAAAACGTGGGAGTACTTAGATATTCTCACCCCTACTCAATGGGTGACACTATTTTCATTTTTCACCCAATCTTCCCCAAATCTCTCCCTATTGTAGAGTCTCTAAAAGGTATAACCTCACATTTCTAGTCTTCGTTGTAGTTAGAGATTGATCCTGTCTGAACTGGATTTCTTTGGTTAGTTTTGTGAGCACTGAGCACTAAGGGCTCCTGGTGGCTGAGTTAAAAAAAAAAAAAAAAAAAAAAAAGTCTAGCAATCGTTTCTGCTCATGTGCCTCTCACACTAACTGCACTTCCCAGACACGCCTCTGCAGTAACCTACCTGCCTCTGAGCTAACCTAACCTGCCTGCACTGTTTCTGGCAGCTGAGCCAGCCCATAGGAAAGAGTTTCTGGAGTCCTATTCAACCAGGTGAGACTTTCCCCATCCAATCAGAGCTGAACAGATCAGACCAATCAGAGTGACTCTATTCTAACCAATCAGGAGAGTGCCTTTGGCCCAATCAAACTGTGAGGATGTAGTGTTCTCATTTACATGAGGATGGACCAATCAGGGACCAGGAGCGGGAACTTCTGTCTATATAGGCCAGCTCCCCTAGGACTCGGGGAGCACACTTTCCAGGGAAGACTGTCTTTCTCCCGTGGACTCAGCCAAGGACTCCTGACCAGTAAGAGGCAACAAGGGGTGAGTAGACGATTTTGGAGTGGAGCTGCCAGGCTGAAGAGGGGCCTGCCTCCAGGGCAGCCTCACAGCCATACTGTTTGGCCCTGCTGTCTTCAGGGCTGTGCTGTTAGCATCACTGAGCAGTTCCGCAGCAGTGCTGTTTCCACAGCCAGGCTGTATTACCATTAAGCTCTTTTCACTAAATAAACTTCCCTTCTTCACTGCACCCCAAATTGGGGATTCCTGTTGGCGTTGAATTATCCCCAACAACCATGACCAGTTTCTAGTGCACCTCTCTCTGGACACATGGAATAGAGCGTAATCTTGCTTTCATACTTTCAATTTGGAGCCTAAAGTCTTCTTCAAAACTTTTTAGTGTGACAGTTACCAAAATCCTATAGAATTGGGTGGGAGAAAGTTATTGCACCTTCATTAACTTGTCCTATTAGAATCCACTTCTTTCTCTGTTCCTTCACCCCAATTAGCATCACTACTACAGCAACCTTCCTTGCTCTGCATGTGTGCGTGAATGTGCGTGCGTGCGTGTGTGTGTGTGTGTGTGTGTGTGTGTGTGTGTGTATTCACACAGGCACATATTGAGTTGCGTGGAGCTCAGTTAAGGGGTAACAAACCTCTGTCTGAATCCTGGTTCAATAGGTCCCAGAGCATGATTTGTAAACGTTTGTTCACTTTTCGTTTTCCACCGCTCTAAAATGGGGATCGTTATAACTGCTTATGGGATTGAGTATTACAGATTGTATGCATTGAATTTAGAGGCCTCAGTAAATGGCAGGTGATTTTATGTGTGTGTAGGAAACTATCTGTAATCTCAGTTTTGCAACTGATTGGCTGCATATGAATGGGGACAGGAGGGATGGTTCCCATAAACACAGTAAAGGCCTCATAAATATTTGTTGAATTGAATGTCTGAACTCAATATTCTATGTAAAGAATTATCAGCACTCCCAATATCAGAAATAACTCTGCTGATTATCCCATTACTGATGAATGTGTAAAATATGTTCCTATCTAAGATTGACATCTCACCTTTCATAGTTCTTCCTGGGAAAAGACACTGCAACTACTTGAATAATTGCCAAATGATTTTCAGCATCTGGACCTCATTTTCCATAGTTCATTAATGATCATAAATGGATTATGTCAGTTTAAAAAGTTAATATTTATAACAGCTAGTTCAGCAAAATTGTAAAAAAGCATTTAAACATCACATGTTTAAAAGTGTGCAAGGACATATACTTTTATTCCATGCTTAACACTTTAAGAAAAATATTGTCAGAGTGTCACTAGTGTTACTTGGCTTAAGATTGAAGCAAATTACTCTGTCACACTTAATTAAAAGGGAAGACATTCTGAAACACAGTGTTTGTTTTTCAACCTCAGTCTGACATGCTGATGAAAGCAATTAAGCAATGAAGCCTGCCATCAGGAACAGCAGCCCAGCCCAGGGGACACAGTGCATTTGTGGAGAACAATTCATTCACTATATCCCACTCATTTCCATTGAACCCAGCTATGTTCTCAGAAACAAATCGCACTCTTTAATTTTATTTCAATAATAAAAGTGTCTTCTTTATTTTAAGTATCAAACTTATAATCAATAGCAAGATATTCAACATGGTCAGTCACAGCTGCTGGATACATTACAGCATGATTCCCAGAGACCTGTGAGTGTGAGACAAAAGCCAACTGCAAAAATAAGTGAATAAATGAAAAAAGGTTCTCAAGGGAACAAAAAATTAATAAGTGATAACAAATATGCCACTATGTTAATTCCCCCAATTCTCAAATAGAGAATTTGAGCTGGAGCTATGTATGAAGTTGTTCTGAAGACGGTACCTGTTTATTACAGATTCTGGGGAAAGTAACTACTGCCTTCCAGTGAATTTCAATACTATTTGCAAAGGAATAATTTGATAACTAAACATGTAACTAAACCAAGACAGAGGCCATAGTTTAGATATGTAGTTATTATTGCTCTAATGAATTTCCCCAGAGTGCTGCTGAGAAGAGCCAGGAGACATTGGGTAGAGCCACCTGATTTAGCCATATTTGCATTACCCTCTGCCCACCCAGAACACCAACTACAGTTGTCATAATTAACCGGACTCAAATGTCAGAGTTGAATGAGCCTTGAGTGTCACTAGCATTGGTTCTAAACTATTATTTTATTTTATTTTATTTTATTTTTTTTTTTATATATTTTATTGATTTTTTACAGAGAGAAAGGGAGAGGGATAGAGAGTTAGAAACATCGATGAGAGAGATACATCGACCAGCTGCCTCCTGCACATCCCCCACTGGGGACGTGCCCGCAACCAATGTACATGCCCTTGACCGGAATCGAACCTGGGACCTTTCAGTCCGCAGACTGACGCTCTATCCACTGAGCCAAACCGGTTTCGGCTAAACTATTATTTTGTAATAAAGTATGTTTACATCCTTTAGCCACGAGGCATAGAGTTTCTGTCCAACCTCTCCTAGTGCTCAAATTTTCATTGCTAATATATCCACCTTAATCAAAATTACAATTTGGGGGTACAATTGCAGAATTACTAATTCTAACTTATTTTTTCAAAATGTAGCCATTTGTACACTTTTCATAGTTAATTTCATTTATTACATCTAAAATTTTCTCCACCTGTTAGAAATTAAGGAGAAAGTATTATCTCCCTTCTAGCTATGAAATAAAACATGGTGCAAAAGGTAGTGGGGTGAAAGAACCCGAAGAGTATATATTGAACTTGAGTCAGAAAAATGTCATTTGTAATGAATGGAATACACCAGTAACTACTCAATAAGATAGCTATCATTGCCTTTTCCTTGGAAGAAGTTGATTTGAAAATTGGAAACCAAAATGTGCTCATATTTCAAATGTTTTTGTGAGAAGGTCTGCCCGTGGTGTGAATGGTGTGTGTGTCAGATGGTGTGCATATCAGGTGTGAGTGATCACTTTTGAGTGCCCGGAACTTGTGGAGCTATGTTGACATCATTATAACTATGACATCATTATAACTATGTTTGGCCGATAGTGATATATATATATATATATATCTGTATATTAATATCCACATATGCATGCATGTTTGGTTCTTATTCTTACTTCAGCTCAGAATCAATCCAGGCTGAGTCAGTGTCATGGTGGATGACACATTTGTCTCCTTAAAGCAAAATGCTCCCAATGGTGAACCTACAAACTATTTAAAAATAAGATCTTAAAATTCATTCTAATGGATGGTTTTAATTTTTTAAGTTTTTATTGGATTAATTGGGGTGACACTGGTTAATAAAATTATATAAGTTCCAGGTATACAATTCTATAATACATCATCTATATATTTTATTGTGTGTTCACTTCCCCAAGTCAAGTTTCCTTCCAACACCATTTACTGCCCCCCCCCCCCCCCCCCGCCCCATTACCTTTTTCTACTTCCTCCTCCTCTTCCCACTGGTAATCACCATATTGTTGTCTGTGCTATGGGTTTTAGTTGTTATTTAATCACTTCACATTCTTCACTCAGCCCCCCAACCCTCCTCACCTCTGACAGCTAGCAGTCTGCTCTCTGTATTAATGAGTCTGTTTCTATTTTAAACTAATTTATGTTTTGGATGCAAAACCTTTCATTGCCTGGCAGATTGAAGAGATTGTGGTGGCCCTAAATAATGAGTAGCTTGCAAAGAGCTCTAGGGAGAACAATCTCAAGATACAAACACAAATATTTGTATTTAGCCTTCCCTGGAGCAGACTCTAAAAATTTAGCATATTAAAAGTCCTTTGCTCATTCACAGTTCAAGTGACCAGTGTAAGTATTATCATCATAATTAACTAGTTATTAATAATAATAGGAAAGGAGCAAAGATGAGGCCAGACACTATAAGCCTGGTCATCTGGGCAGCTTCACCAGGAACCTGCAACTTTATACTCCCCAGGGAACCACTGGCCTGTTTCCTGCAGATCACTAGGGGAAAGAGTCCAACAATGGGGAAAATGGTTGCATGCTCAGTGATGTTGGGGTGATGTAGGGGCGGTGCTTGCCTGTCAGTCTACCCTGGGAAACAAAAGTCATTGGCTAAGAGGGTGGAGCCAATGAAAGCAGGTAAAATCCTGAAGCGTTCATGGGTTAATCTCCCAGTTAAAATCCCCAAAGAATTCTCTCTCTCTTGTTCCTTTTGTGTGCTCTGGCTCCCTTCCACTCTCTTGCTCTGTGACCCTCGCTTACCCATCTTCCCTTTATAGCCATGTGGCCCTAGAGGTTGTATGGCCCATGGACATGTGGACCACACATGTAAAGGACTGCGGCTGGGAACACAAGCTAAGCTAGCTAGGTGCTGGACTGGATTGTGGTTTAATATGTAGGGAAGACTCTGGGTAGTGGCTTTAATTCTAGCTCTGCTGAAGATAAAGATAGGACTTTTTCCATGGTGAGAGGGAGCGAGATGGGACCCTGGAGAGGAACTCCCTTAATATCACATTAACAGTAAAGCTTTGTACAATACCTCATCCACCGTGGGGGCCTCAGGAAACTCTTGTTCTTGGGGCACCTCAAGACCTCCACTTCTACCCATAGCAGGTAGGGATGCAGAGGGCACCCCACCCATAACAAAATAAGTTTGAATCAACATTTATTGGTAAAAAATGTCCCTGAGATTTTTACATGGAGCGTTTAAAACTGGATTTTGTGACTGTCAATTTCAATTTCCACAAAACCCCACTGGCTTTTCTTTCAGCCGAGCACAATTATTGAAGTGAACAAGAGCATCTGAAGAGAAATAGTTAGAATATTACTTCATATGGGAAGCAAAGGATTTATAAGCTGTTTTTTTTTCCAAGATACTGTATTATTTCATCTGTTTCACATTTTGCTTTTCCAAGGGGCTTCCTTGAAACTTTCTTAAGAATGGGTAATAATAACTGATAAAATTTATTGGGACTATGGGGAATAAAAAAACAAAACTTTCCTCCCACGTTCCTAAGTTATTCTGACTGGGCTAATAATTAAATTAACACGGGAGATGAACAGGGGGAAAAAAAGGCCAAATCCTGTCATAGATGTACATGTTGTGGGTACCATATGAATATGAGACCTATGGAAGCAGTGGGCAGTTGAGGTTTATATTTCATTCTGGACAAAGGAGAAAGAGGCAGAGGTCTGGGATTTCAAAGGAAAAGCAGGTGATTTACAGGTTGATAAAAAATAGCAAACATGTGGTAAATAAATTTTTCAGGGCCACCCAGAAACAATGGAATAGAAATGGAGGTATAACAAATAGGCTTTGCTAATTTTCTCCCTGTCTGCCACATCTAATTTATACTGAACAGGTTTTTCTATCTGTATTCCTTTAGGCAGGTAAGGGAGAGATCAGAGGTTCTTTCTAAGTATTTTGTTTCTTAATCACTAGCTTAAAATGAATTTCTCAAGAGGCATATTCCAGGGTGGCAAAACTTGGGTCCTCTTCAGGACCACAGACCGTGGCTGGGCTATATGTTGCTGCAAGAGGAAACACGGGTAAGAGAAGCTCAGCTTGCTCAGCCCAGCACAGGATACATGCGTTTCATAGAAGCATCAAGACTCAAGCTCAGTCTTAGATAACAGCCCTGCCTACCTCCCCTCTCGTAACTTGAACCACACCTACTTTCCCTTGGAGCATGCTCTGTTCACATTTATCTTGTTTCTGCTTCTCAAATGTACCAAAATCATTTCTCCCTTGAGTTCTGGTACTACCTTCTTCTCAGAATTCCCCTTTTCCTATCGCCCCATCCTCTTCCTTTGTTCCCAGTGTAGAATAAAATTCCCATCTTCAGAGAGGATGTCTCAGGAGACTAATATAAATTAAGTCCCCGTGTTTTTCTCCTTTACAGTAGTCTGGACAAGTCTTTAATAAGAATTTGATACTGAATTATTTGTTTGATTGCTTATTTAATGCTTGTTTCTCATTTTATTGGAAGTTTAAGGAAGGCCAGAGCCTTGTGTTTTATTCATTAATGTAATTGCAGGACCTACCACAGAAGTCAGGCCAGAATAATCATTAATGGTGGTTGAATGGATACCTGACTAGATCCTGTTAGCTCAACTCCTAGAGCTCCATTTGGTAGAACCAGTGTGTGATGATTGTCCTGTTACCCCTTGTATTCCGTAAGCTTTGTGATAGCAGAGATACTGTTTTTAAGCCTTTTGGAAATTAAAGTATGTCTTTCTCATATAAGAGATCATCAATATTTGTTGATTGACATATGAAGGGTTTCTCTGGCTATAAACCTTCAATACCTTATAGAGTAATCTTATAAACATTATGCAGAGTTTCTGGTTCCACTTAGGATGTTAAAAGCTCGTGGAAATACAATACAGTATGGCCACATTAAAACAGAGTCAATGAAGGCTTTCTGGATTTGTATGTGGGACCCAAAGATACTGTAATAAAGTCTGAATTTTCAGTGACTGGTCTATGTACTTATCTAATCTATGTGTGTGATGGTAAGAGAAGGAATGCTAAAGGTATGAAACAATGACAATTTATTTTTCAGTCAACTCATTATTCTGAAAATGACATTGAAATAGTGTTAGACAAACAGCTGTAGAGGTCACAAGAGGTTGAGGGGCATAGCTGGAGAAGTGGAGACCAAAAACAGAGCCCGGCTTTGCCCCTGGGCCCTAATTTCCTCATTAATGGTAAAGAGTCCCCGCTCCCCCAACACTTGATCTTTCCTATGGAGGCAGTTTCTAACTCTGGGTTATGTGGGTTTACGAAGGTGCAGGTCAGTGATTCTGCTGTCTGCCTTAGGAGGGTTTCTCTGTTCTGAATAATGATGAATCTGCTGAACCATTTATACAGCTATTTGCACGCCAGTTGAAAGTGAAAAATGCTCTGAGGAAACTATCTGTGCTGAAGTGAGATCCCCCCCCCACACACACACACCTCATAAATATGTGAAAAAGACAATAGTAGAAATGCTATGTCTATTCATATGAAGCTGAGATTTTTGTTCAGTGATTTTCATAAATGCGTGGACTTTATTTTGAACCCCCCTCTTTGGTATTGATTGCCAAATAAGGTCACTTGAAGTCTCTCCAGTATCCAGTTCTCCAATTACACACACAACGGATTCCATTCCCATTTCTTTTTTATCCGTATGATGTTCTGATGCTTCATTAAGAAAACACAGAAGCTGTGTACTCACAAACACTTCCCAACATCCTCGGGTATTTCTTCTCATAAAATACCTCTCTCTTGAGGAGACACTGCACTTGGCAGTCACCCAAATGAATAAAATGTAAACTTTAAAGCGGTAGGCGTGTACAGAAGAAAAGGGTAAAATTAAATACTATTTGAAAACAATAGTTACCTGATCATATGTCAGAGGTTTCTGTATTTCTCTTCTTGCATCATTTCAATAAAATTGGCACAAACGGCCTTTCTTTGTCAAATACCCATGGACTTTGGGAAAAGATGTTTGCAAACAAAATCATGCCAATTAAAAGCAAGACCAAAGGGCCCAGCCTCTTTGTCTGGGATGTAATTGGTTCATTGTCTGCCGACAGCTGCCTGGAAAGTTTCAGCTCATGCTAGAGCCTGGTTGGCAGCAAAGAATTAGCCCAAATATATGTCCCTGCTTGTCCAGAGCGACAGAACACGTGTGTTCCCCAAAAAGCTCCTTTGTCCACTCTGTGTCTTAGCATCCAACCGCTTTTGGTCTTAGGCATACCTATGGACACATTACCTACTTTAAAACAGTTCTTCAAGATTGATAAGTAGGTCATTTAAAAAATACCCATAATTAGGCCATGAAGAGCCTCTTCCATAAAGACTCCAATGACAGACTCTTGTGATTTTTAAAATTGACAAAACACATGAAAATGTGGCTTCAGTTCCTTTTATTACACAGGAAGAGCTACTTTCTTTTATTATACAACTAGAGGCCCAGTGCATGATTAAATCATGCACGTGTAGGGTTCCCTAGGCCTAACCTGCCATCCAGGACATATCCACTGCCCCGCAAAGCCTAGCACGCTCTGCGGACACTGCTAGCAGCCTGCTCCCTGCTTTTGATGGCAGGGGGTCTGCTGGTGCTGGAGCGGACACACAGCTCCCCGCTTTCGATCGCGGGGGAGCTGGCTATCTGTCTGCCGGTGCACCAGGCCTTTCGAAAGCCTCTGGTGCCGGAGCGGACAGACAGCCAGCTCCCCCACTTTCGCTCCCTGCTTTTGATGGTCCGCAGCAGGACGTGGGCTCGCTGCCCCAGAGACCCCTTCTGTGCCACAGCACAGCCATGGCGCAGACACTGAGCTCGCGCCACCGCTGGCGACGCAAGCTCAGCGTCCCACCGGCCCAATCAGCCATCCCGGCCACTCCGAGTCCTGACCCCTGCGCCTCCCACTGGCCCAATCGTGGGCGTAGCGGAGTGATGGTAATTTACATATTACCCTTTTATTATGTAGGATAAGAACTCTGTCATTAATCCTATTTCTTTTTTCCTTTTTTTTTTTTTTGCCTTGGTTCTGAGAAAGATCATTACTGAGTTTTATATCTCATGATCTCACAGCTCTTAAATTATCTGATTTCATCCCTATCATTATTACTCATTATTACTTAAGCCTTCCTTTTCTTTTGGTGGCTCTATCAAGCTTTGCTTGGGCTTTGTTGTTACAGATTTGGAAGTTTTGGTTAGTGAGTTTGGGCCCATTTTGGTATATGTACATTTTATGAAATAATGCTTTAAGTTATTTTTGAAAGCTCTCGAGAAAAAATAACCTATATTTATAAATGCACCAGACATTCATAGAAAGCAAAATACTTTCATATCCGCATCAAAGTTCCATGAAGAAGTGCATCCTGGGATGCATTCTTTGCATCCTTCACAGAGCTTTCAACACAGGAGGGACCCCATTGTTGTTGTTGGAATCAGATCCCTTAGATGTGAAGTGAAGGGAGAGAAAGGCCAAATTGCCCTAATTTGACTTTATAGAACTGGCCCATTTTCTTTACAGACACTGTGTGAACATTACAATATACAGTGTAGTCTATATTATACCACTGGGTCTTTTCTAAATCCAGGGATGGAAGAAGAAGGTGTGAATCAGGTAGGTTTTGGCCAGAAAGAGCTCAGCTCTTTCACTGGCTGGCTGTGAGATTGTTAACGAGGTACAGAGACTTTCTGAAGCACATTGTTCTTGCTGAGAACTGGAGATAGCGTTAGAATCTGTATTCAGTCTCATGTTCAATCACTACTGATTTAGTGTTTACTGGTGCCAGGCAGGTTCATTTATGTTTAGTTCTTTGGAGCTTTATATTGGCCCTATGGTGTTGGTAAAAACAGGAAAAGGAAACAGAGTTTCAGAGAGATTAAGGAGTTTGGCCAAGGTCACATAATTAGTAAGTGGCTCATCTTCTCTGAAATACTCCACCTTTGAATTAACAGGAGCTTCAAGGCCAGCCTTTTGAAATGGAAAGTGTGTTTCTTTAAAGAGCCCCTCATCTGGGAAGTCTTCACTTATCTCCTTCCTGGGGTCCCAACTGTCCTTCCTTTGTGCTTCTTTACCAGTACCAGGCTCTCCTCTCACAACAGGTACCACAGTGCAGTGCACTCCCCTGTGTGTCTGCCCTCTCTCACTGACCATACTATCCTATAAAATAAAGAGCTATTAAGCTAATTAGACTGGACAGTGGAATGACCTTCCGGAAAGACATTGTGGAATGACCAATGGGCAGGGGGTGGGGCCGGCGGGGATGCGAGGCGGCCGGGGCTGTGAAGGCCTATCCTTGCACGAATTTCATGCATAGGGCCTCTCATGCTCATAGGAAGGGATTGCAGGTAACTGTCATACCATCAGCACCATTGTTATAATAACTCCATCGACATTTGCTTAATGAATAAATGAATATATGCATAACTTAAGACCATTTACTTCATGGCTTCGATTCCTCCATAGCAGTAGCTCATCTGCATGAGACCATCACAGGCCTGGCCGACATGGCTGGTTGCCATCCCAATATCCTTCTACTTCTCTTCCTTTATATAACCTGAAATATTAAATTTCTCACTTTTTCTTGAAGGTAGGAGAGACCACATGACATAGGACATTGCAAGGAAATAGAAATTTTTCAGAAATTTCTGGAAATGTTTTGCTTTTGTAATGCGATCGTTAGTGCTTCTTGTTGCTTCTTTCTTTTCTTCTGCCTGGAATGCTAACATGAGGCAAGAGGAGAAGTCTTCTTACACGTTGAGAAAGAAAGCCACCGCCTAAGATACAGGGAAATAGAGGGAGCCTGGCTCTTTGAGCAGCTGAAGGAGCCCAGGATTACCTAGCCCTGGATTCTTGTTACATGATGAGCATCCATCTCCATTGGGCTCAGCCATTACAATAGGGTTTCTGTTGCATACAGTCTAATAAAACCCATAACTGACAGCATCTGAAGGGTTGTTTACATTCGTTGCTATGGAGAGAACAAATGAGTGGGCATATAACTATGGTAGTGAACAGGAAGTGTTCTATTTTTGTTTCCTAAACTTAATTAGGTCTCAAGATCCATTTCTGGGAAGAAATGATAAATGTTGTTGTGCAGTTTACTGGGATTCAGTGATTATTTGTGTGAAGTTCTATAATGCAGAAATGCCCATGGATGACTAGACCAGGTACTTCTAAATACTAAGATGTTTTTCTCTTAAACATGGACAAAATAATGTCTAATCCTCGCTCTAACTTTAGATAGAGATGATGATATGTGTGGAACAAGGCAGAATTAGACTAAAAATTAGAAGTCATCTGTTCCAGCCTTAGCTCTTTACCTCTTGATGGCCAAGTTATATAATTTTTAAATGAGTTTAAAATCACAGTAGGGAAGCAGCCACCACCTGTCACCCATTTTCATCTGCAACTGTGACCTTCTCCTGTGTTTCCCCATTTACCCTTCCAACTGCTGCCTACTGGGACTCATGGGATTGGCATCTTAAAGGAACCCACACATCCCTTCACACTCCCGAAAAGCACTGCCAACCACCCCTGCTTTCTCACAATTGTTCCCCAGAACTGCTTGTCTTTAGCTGTCACCAGTATTCATGCAACACCCCCACTCAGCAAGGAGCAGGAGAGTGATTGTCTGAGCTTGCTCATGGGTAAGTTGAGCTGCAATCTCAGGAAAATGGAGTTTTATAAAGAGAGAGCCCAGAGTTTTACAGACTGTACTTCTGACAAGGCTCAGAGCGAGCTGCATTCTCTTTGCTCCTCATCTGTTGAAAGATAAACACATCCTCTGTGAAGGTGACTCCATCCTCTGTGAGGCAGTGGCTGCTGGATCCATCCTTCCTCCCATCATTGTATGGAGAACCCATGCTTTTAATAATATGGCATATCTAGGCAACAAGCTCTCAATGATAACTATCTCGAAAGTTATCAAGTTATACCTGTCAACTAGATGGGTTGCCAGAGCTTCTGACCCTAAAGATCTAGGCTAAATTTTCTTAAATGAAGGACACAAATAATTCCATGGCCTGTGGGGGTTCACAGCTCCCCAAAAGCTTTCTGTGAATTTCATGGGGGCCTCAGTTACCTTGCCTCTAATTAGTAATCAATTTTTTTTAGTTTTCCTCCTGTAGGCTTTTTTTTTTTTTTTCCCACTTTACAGCTCTGGATCTAGACCCAAACTCTCTTCCCTGTTAACTTCTCCTTTCTCTTTTCTAGTGGCCTTTCTCTTTGTTCTCATTAAGCTCATTCTGGGGTAAGAACACCGTAGCCACCTATCACCAGATCTCTGAAAATGCACAGACCCTGACATCCTGTGTGTGTGTGTGTGTGTGCGTGTGTGTGTGTGTGATAGGTGTGTCAGTAAGGATCACTCCAGTCACAATCTTTGAGTTTTAGAAATTATGATCTAAAAGGTGCCAAATATTCTCATCTGCTGGTATCCAATGCCTTTTTTCTAGATTGATTTTTACCTCTTATATAACATCAAATCTATCACAAGACCAAAGTCTTAGCACTAGTCTGACCACTGGCAATACTTATGAAATGTGAGTGTTTGTATAGTACTCATCTCAACCTAAAACAGCGTTACAAAATATGTGAAGTAAAGTCTTGTATTAGTATGCATTGTTGGAACATGAGTCATTTTTCTATATCCTAACCTGACATACAAATAGTTTGCTTTAAGAGAAATTTCAACACAAATACCCAAACTTATATCCTGAGGAAGATGATATATAACACATATAATATGTTTCTTCTCTTTACAGGAGTATTTAATTTTTTTTCTGTGTAGCAAATATTATAATATACAATATGAACATACAATAATGTAGACATTTATCTTTTAATATTAAACTACTTTTTAGCACCTACTCTGTGTCAAGCATGTTCCTAAGCTTTGAAAGGAATTATCTCATTGAATGTCACAATCCAGTGAAACAGACACATTTATCACCCCCATATTTCAGATGGGGAAACTGAGGCCCAGCAATATCAGGTCAATGATACAAGGTCACAAAACTAACATGTACAAAAGTGAGATTTGAAGGTGGATTAGTATGGATCTCTAGGCTAGATCCAACATTCCTAAAATTTAATTTGCATGGCCTTTTCATGAATACAGCTGTGGAATAAAGGAGGCCCACATGGTCAGATAACACGGGACATAATAGTCAAGGGAATTAATGAATGGAACCAATATATGAGTTATAAGTTCAAACACGCTATGTTCCCAATAGCATGTCCATTTCTATAATCTTTGCCAACATTGAATACTCATAAAACAGAGGAGTTCCTAATCCAAAGTGGGAAAAAAATAGTAGGTGATCAAAATTTATATGCTTCTTGATTGGCAGACCCAATCTTTAGCAACCACCCCATAACCCCTACCGCCAGCTGCACTACTCTAATGGGGAAACTGTTAGGATGTTACAGTCCATCTGTTCACTTGAGAACAAAGGACCTATCTCCTCCCAAGCCAACGTGTGTTGCTTTTACAGCTGTAAATGCAGCCCAGAGGCAGGCTCTGAGAGTTCCCCAGAGTTTCTGGCATTTCCAGTTAAAGAGTGATCCTAAAATGGAGTGCAATAAACTTGATCATCCATCTGCATATCAGACTCATTACACATGAACTAGGACATGCATGCAGATTTCCAAGCGTGGCTCTATTTGATAGTGTGGCTACCTGAGAAGGAAACTGTCCTGATGACCAATAGATCATATCTGAAAGGCAACAGGTTACACTCTGCTGTGATCATGTCTTATTTTCTAAGGCCCCCACTCCACACAGGCCCTGCTCCTCTACTGCAGTCAATGAAGTAAACATTCTCTCCTTCTGTGTTCTCTTTGAAGCCTGGGCACTGAGTGTGGCTATGTTTTTTGGCATAAACATTATTCAGTGCTCTATTAATGAGATAATGTATTTATTTGCTTTGGCAATAAACACAGCTGCAAAATGGACCATAAAGAAATAGATGACTTGCAGATTTCTGTGCCCGGTGTGTCAACTATAATTGAGAAATAAATTAAATGATCCATCTGCTTCCCATCATCTTCTCCTTTATTTTTGTCAATATCCATGGTTTTAAAAAGTAGCCAGAGTTATTTATACTAATTACTCACTAAAAAAATCCATATAGAAATTAAATGACTTTGTAATGCAACTTTGCCAACCCCTAACCTACTGTGCTTCTTTCCAACACTCAAGTGTAATGACGATGATGAACTCTTTCTTCTTATTAATAGTTTCCACTTTATCATGCCAATACTATTGAGTTTTCTCTTTATTACTGTCTTACAGGCACTGCTAAAATAATATATCATATAATAGGCTTAACAGTAATCGAATCTATTACCCTGGTAGCACTTGCCAAGGGAAAGAAAAACAAACAAGGAGTAAAAACAAACAAGCAAGTGAACAAAACTCTTTGATGCAGGTTACAACACGATATGCAGTGTGCCTACTACTATTCACAGGTGGATAGGTTAAAACAGCCAATAGCCAGCAGAACTAATTAAAAGAATTGTATCATTTTTCTCCCTACTTCATCGTTATAATTATCCCACTGAGAAATCACAAGTCAGCACTGAGAAAAGCAGCAAACACGTCTTTGTTTTCTCAAACACTTTCACCTTCATGCTGCTCTGCTCTGGAACCTTCTGTTGTTTTCCTGAGTTCTCAGGAACATCCCTGAGATAATCCTGTAAAATATGTTCAGCATTATCCTGGCTGGTGTGGGTCAGTGGTTTGAGCATCAGACTGTGCTCCAGAGATTCACAGGTTCCATTCTTGGTCAAGGGCACCTACCTGGGTTGCAGGTTTGATCCCCGACAGGGGTCAGGATGCATGCCAGAGGCAACCATTTGATGTGCCTCTTTCACATAGGGTTAGGGTTAGGGTTAGGGTTAGGGTTAGGGTTAGGGTAACTACTTAGTACTACTCACATTGCAATAAGTTTCAGTTATGCAAGATAAATATTGTCTAGAAGACACCATTTGATGTGCCTCTTTCACATAGTTGTTTCTATCTCTATCTCTATCTCTATCTCTATCTCTATCTCTATCTCTATCTCTATCTCTATTTCTTTTTCCTCCTCCTTCCCCCCTCCCTTCCCTTCTCTCTAGAAATTACTGGAAAAATATATCCTGACTCTTCTGGTGAGGATTAAAAAAATTAAAAATTAAAGTATGTACAGCATTGGGGTAGGATGGAGGGGAATGGGAACATGAAGTTCTTTTTCAGGAAGTCTTTATTGACATCATTTTCTCTTTTAATTACAAATGAAATCTGTGTTCATTGTAAAAAAACACAAAAACAAAAAGGAAGAGAACACATAGAAACTCACAAAGAAAGAACATAGAAATCATCTACACTCTTATCAAGCAAATATAACCACTACTAACACCTTGTTTATTCTCCCATTGTACACATACATATTTTTTAAACAAAGTTGAGATGCTCGGAGACTCTTTTGTCACCTCTTTTTTCTCAATTATCAAGAGAGTGCATCTTTTCATGTCTATAAATAAAGATTCACATTATCTCTTTAATGGTTGCTTAGATACAACTTATGTTGCCAACTTTCTATTGTTCTATATTAGCTATGTGCATGGAGCCACTGTGTCTGGCTCAGTTTCTTTCTGGTTGGTCTCCTCTAGTCTAATGGTGGACTGGTCTTGGACTTCCCTCTAAAATGAGGTTGCCTTTGACCCACATGTCAGAGGCTGTCTGGCTCAGTGACAGGAATTCTGCTACCCAATTGAATTTATTTTTTTCCAGATTTATTGAGATATAATGGACAAATTAAAATTATATAAAGTTGTGGTATGTAACTTGATGTTTGTATATATATTTACATTACAAAATAAGTACCACAGTCAAGCTAATTAAGATATTCATCACCTCTGAGGGCTGGGGCGGCGGGGGAGGGGGGGGGGGTGGGGGTGGGCGGGGGTGGAGAGAGGTGGAGAAGGGAAAAGGAGGACAGGAGCTAGCTGGAAGAGGTTAATGGGGGGGGGAAAGAGAACCTATGTAATACTCTCAACAATAAAGATTAAGAAAAGATATTCATCACCTCATACAGTTACATTTTCCCTCCCTCCCTCTCCTTCCCTCTCTCTCCCTCCCTCTCTTCCTTCTGCTTTCTTTTTGTGATGAGAAGACTTAAAAATTACCTTCTTAGCAAATTTCAAGTACAAATACAGTACTGCTAACTGAAGTCACATTGCAGTACTAAGTTTTAGTTATGCAAGATAAATACCTTCTAGAAGACACTTTTTTAAAACTGGAAAAACAAAGGCAGAGATTTTTTTAAGGGTTTGGGGTAAATTATTTTTTTCCATGTCTTCAGTCTCTACATTTCTTGTGTTGCACAAGCAAACTCCCCTGCCTAGATAGGGTCTTGAGAGCTCTGTGCATGACAGGGGGCCTCTGTGGTGGGTGTAGGGATGCAGGAAGTAAAGCCACTTCCCATCACTATGCCCCTGCCATTTTGGTCACTATTACCCCAGCCTGGGATGTCCTGCAACAGAGTTTCACTCATGAGCTGTCTGATATGGGACAAATACTTTAACCTGTGTCTGTCTCCCTTCAATGATTTGTTATAATGGAGTAACACATAAAATAATTCATAAAGCACTCACTAAATTCCATGCTTCTTAAAGGTACTCAAAACCTGCCAGTTCTTACCACTCCAGCCCCAAATATCCTTCTCCTCCTTCAAATTCCAGTTCAACTACCTCCTTCAGGAAACCTCTCCTGTGCCCTCAGCTAGGTATGCACATTCGCCCTTCTGTCCATATATTCCCCCAGCATTTATTTTTATTAAGCATTGTAATTAAATATATTAGTTTTCCTTACTGCACTATATAATTCATAAGAAGCCCACCCCCAATGACCACTTCCTGATTCCCCAAAGCTATCAATGTTCCCTGCTATGGAAAAATGGATTTTTGCAGAGGTGATTAAGTTGAATACCTTGAGATGGGGAGGTTTTACTGGATTATCCAGGTGGGTCAGATAGAATCACAAGGATCCTTACCAACGGGAGGCAGGAGATCAGAGTGGGTAGCAGGAGTCAGGTGACAAAAGCAAGAGATTGGAGTAATGTAGTCATGAACCAAGGGATGCCAGCAGCCTCGGGAAGTGCAAGAGGCAAGACACGCATTCTTCTTTGGAGCCTCCAGAAGGAAACAGCTCTGCAGATACGTAGATTTTAGCTCCATAAAATTCATGTCAGACTTTAGACCTCCAGAATTATAAAAGAATAAATGTGTGTCATTTTATGCCACTACCTTTGTGGTCATTTTTAAAATTCTCACCCGAGGGTATTTTTTTCCGTTGATCTTTAGAGGGAGAGTGGAAAGTAGGGAGAAGAGAGAAAGAGAGAGAGAGAGAGAAGAAATATCAATGTGAGAGAGACACATCGACTGGTTGCCTCCCACCTGTGCCCTGACCAACTGAAGCCAGGCATTGAACCTGCAACTGAGATACATGCCCTTGACCAGAAATCAAACCCACAACCCTTTGGTCCGTGGGCCACACTCTAACCATTAAGCAACCAGCCAGGACCATTTGTGGTAATTTCTTACTGGAGTGATAGGAAGTGTATGCATCACCATCCAATAAGGTGCTTAGCATATTTTCAGTGTTCAATAAGGAGCTAATTAATAAATTCATTCCAAATACAAGACAAATAATAAAAACAGGAGTCATTCAATTGTGTCACTTTAGAAGATCCTAATCAGCTCACAAGAAAATAATAAAAACAACTCAGAGCTATATATTCCCTTCAGTAAATAAAACACATTTTAAAACTGTGGAATTTAAATTATAATTCCATTTCATCTGTCCATCATTTACAGGTCAGTTGAATTCTATTGTGTTTAATTTATAAAAAGGGAAAAATATATCATGACAAATGAGAAGATGCTGACAACTTTTTGGTTTCATTTTGTTTTAATGGTACCACAAATCCCTAAAAAAATGTGACAATGGATTCTGTGATTTGTTTCCAAAACATACCTTATCTCTAAGGAGCTTAAAATTACTCAAAGAAATGTTACTGTCATCCAACCATGTCTCTCCTCACTCCCTTCTCTGCTTCCTAATTAAAATGTGTTCAGGGCACGCGCACACACACACACACTAATCACCATGTTATGATGGCTATATGGACAGGGTTACATAGAACAGCTTCTGCTTTATAATTTACAATTTATAAAAGAGATGCTCCTCAGAACTCTAACTGCAAGTCATTGCCAATTTTTTGAGACTAGGCCTGACAGTATTTCAAGGTAAAAGTTAAAGTAATGTTTCCATCACAAAAAATGGAATTGGCCAATTTTTTTTCTCCTGCATTTCCCCTTCTCCCTCTCAGCCTCCTGGTATTTGATCTCTCTGGAGTCACACAATTGTCCAATCACCTTGTATATATCAAGTGATGGTATATCTATTGCCTACCATGTACCCAGTACAGCTGAGATATGAAACAGAACAATATCCCGTGAAATGCATGAAGAATCTGGACAGATCACTTCGTAGGCCTATTATAAGAATGAAAGATGCTAAAGGGCAGAAACTATGTTTTGAATGTTGTCCTATTGTTTCCAGAAGATCT
This sequence comes from Eptesicus fuscus, assembly GCF_027574615.1. Classification (NCBI taxonomy): domain Eukaryota; kingdom Metazoa; phylum Chordata; class Mammalia; order Chiroptera; family Vespertilionidae; genus Eptesicus; species Eptesicus fuscus. Next base: position 47,996,906 of record NC_072489.1, read on the forward strand.
AAAGACACTAGGATGTCCTTTCCTAGGCATTAAATTTAAGACATGGCTGTCCAGATGGGCACTGTTCTCCATAAGCTTAGGCCAGACCTACAAATTGTTTCACTTCCATACCCCGGGCAAAGTTCTTCTTTCTCACTAACTGTCAAGATCTCTTGGAAAAATCCCTGGGCTGGGAATCAATAAACCCAGCATTCCATCTCTGACTCTGGTCATCAATAAAGATGCTCTGAACTATAAATAATGGAAAACTCAACACCAACTGGCTTGAACAACGAACACATTCATCATGTGAAGAGATTGGCAGTTCAAGGATTATTAAGACAGAAATGTAACAGCATCCTCACAGCTTGTGCTCTTCCAGCCTTGTTGTGTTTCCCTTAGCCTTCAATGTGGTGCCTTTAATGACCACATGTTATCTACCACAGTTCCACGTGTCCTGAAGATATAAAAACATCTCACCCAGGAAATGGGACTGTTTCTTCTCAGGTTTTTGTTGTTTGTTTGTTTTTAAGAGCAAAGACATTTTATTCAGAGACCATTCCAGAAGATCTCTCCTCACACGTTTTTGATCAGTCACAAGGGTACTTTGAACTAATCACAGGAGAAAAGAATAAAAAGAGAGAAAAATAATAGAAATGGCTAATTTGGCTTAAACTAACCAATATTTCCTCTTTAAGTCACATGTGAAGGAGTTAATACCCAGGACAGATTTTGGGGTAGGAAAGGACAGTTTTTACTAAACTATGTCTTTGGCTGGTTGTATATCCTATATCATAAAAGCCTAATGGGCTAAGTGTCTGGTCATCCGGTCATCTGCTCAACCAATTAAAGCGTAGTATACTAATGATATGCTAAGGCCGCTCAACCATTGCTATGACGTGCACTGACCACCAGGGGGCAGACGCTCAACACAGGAGCTGCCCCCTGGTGGTCAGTGTGCTCCCATGGGGAGTGCCGCTCAGTCAGAAGCCAGGCTCACAGCTGGCGAGTGCAGCAGTGGTGGCAGGAGCTTCTCCCGCCTCCATGGCAGCACTAAGGATTAAGGATGTTCAACTGATGGCTTAGGCCTGCTCCCCGGGGCCTAAGCCATAAGCCAGACATCCCCCGAGGGCTCCTGGACTGTGAGAGAGCACAGGCCGGGCTGAGGCCCCTGCTGCCCCACCGAGTGCACAAATTTCATGCACCGGGCCTCTAGTATATATATAAATATCTTATATACTAGCAAAAGATAAAAATATAATACTATTATGTTAATACTATATTATATATAAAACATATAATTTCTATCTTGTAACCATAGTGTCACTGAGATTTCTACAATGCAACTGCAAAGACATCATAGATGACTAAAACACAGTTTCTACTGATAAGAATGGTACACGCTTGTGAAAAATCTAGGATATGTACAAGAACAGCTGAAAGACAAGCTCATAATATAAAGCCAACGGATAAAGTTAAAATTTAATTTGACCTAAATTGAGGAGGACATCTAATTTAGTTCACCCCCTATAGTAATATAGGGGTGAATGAATCAAGATAGATTCATAGAAGTGGCATTTTAGACAGACCTGCAAGGTTGAGTAGGGTTCATTGGAGAAGGTGAGTGAGAGTTACTCATGTGAAGGAAGAATATAAGTGTGACACAAAGTTGTTGTACCTGCCTCTTGGCATCAGGGCATTATTCTTTATGTAAAAATAACCATTTTTTTTTTTTCTGTGAGAGCACCTGTCCACATCTCCTGCTTTTCAAATTCAGGTGACTTTACACACACATACACACTCTCACACTCACACACGCACACAAACACTCCAAGAATGTGTGTGCTCACAAGCATGTGATCTAGGCTCATTATTCTGTTTTCCTGTTTACAATGATTGGTTTAGGTCATATGGGAATTAATCCTATTTTTTGAATTATTGAACAAATAGACATATTTACCACTGGATTTTAAATTTAGGAATATGTAAGACTAAAAAAATTAGAAAGTTTGCCTTTGCAGAGACCTGAGACTGAATCACTAGAGTCAAAAGATGGAAATACTGAGACCTAATGACATCATTTGATCTCCTGGTTTAAGCCTCATCTGAAGGCAGCCACCTCTAGTCTCTTTCATTACTTAGGTTAGAAAATTTGTTCTTTTAACCAAGATTTTAAAAAAAAGTGTATCTAAAACTCTGATTTTAGCCAGATTTTAATAACTTTTAAAATTAATAAGCCAACTGATTATTCAACATAGATTATTCAACAAATACATGGAGTTGAAAAAGCATGAGTTTCAGAGAAAAACAGATTGGAGAAGGGAAAATTCTCTAGAGAACAAAAAACTCTTTGCAATTGACATTTTTATCTAGTATGAGCCTACACTTTACACTCCCATGTAAAAACAGTCTAGGAGGAAACTCTTTTATGATTAAAGATGGCTAAAAATCATTTGATACTTTTCCTGGAGAGAGGTAGAATCAAATTCTATCCTGGTTAATCTGGTATGGTATTATTGACTTACTTGACTAAATGTATATAGATAAGTGATGTTCTCAGTCATCTAATGTTAGGTCATTAGGAACTTTGTACCTTCCATAAGTAATCAGTCCAAACTTGAAACATCCGTTCTAAAGAAGCAATAGACAGTACAAGGGCTTTCCTTGAGACTCCCATATGACTCAGGATTCCATCCATCACACCCAAGTACAAGGGACCCCTCAGACCAACTCATTCTGTAGGTGAATACAATTTATTGATCTATGTTAATACTGTGTACAAATACTGTGAACAAAATCATCATACCACCAAGCCTTGCCCAAAGTCCTGACCTACCATGTTTATAATCTAAACCATGGGTTTTGCAGTAGGTTGTTATACAGTAATAGCTTGTTGAAATAGAATTTGTTACCTGGAAGTGGGGTGCTGCTGTAACCAAAGTTTAAAATATATGGCATTGAAGTTGGACTGGGCAGCAGACAAGCTGGAAAAGGTTCAAGCAAACTGATGATGAAGACTGGAGGACAGGGAGGATAAGCATTAGATGCTTATTGAAAGAAGAATAACAAGACCTATCTTGTGGAGTTACCAGGACTCATGAGATACCACCTATATATGTGCCTACTTAACATGCTGTCTGATACATAGTAGGTATTCAGTAAATATTAACTCCAATCTGGAATGGAAACAGTGCTCCCCATATCATATTTTACTAAATCTTTGCCAATGTGGACATATATTTGGATTTCCATCACTCTTCCCTTTCTTTATGGGATGTAAGGATCAATGTAAATGCTTTTGTGATTGATAAACCATAGAAATCCAGGGTCTGTTGGGAATAGTGAATCTTAGTGACTCACTGTTCCCCTTACTTAGGATAGAGTCATTGAAAAAAAATGCATCTATTGCTTGGAAGTTTAGTTTTAATTAACTGCTAAATCTACAGGAGAGAAAGTTTGAAAGCACAGGCAGACCCTGCCATTACCATAAACACAACTTTCCTTTGCTGGGCAACTTTCCTTGGCACAGAGATTCATGGCCTTCTGAGGATGATTGCTGGAATTTATGTGTTACTAGCTGTTTTTTTTTGTTTTTGTTTTTGTTTTTTTATAAAGCAAGCTGATGCTGCCAACAGATCTGTGAGCTCTGAATAAGAATGGGCCAATGAAAGACCTTAAAAATAGGCTTTGTTGGATTAAATAACTTTAGGCATCAGTGCATATATTAGACTCCTCGAAGAACCACGATGAGCACAAACACTAAATGCAATGAGAAGTCTTACTATATGCATTTTTATTTAATTTAGAGAGACCTTGAAACTATTGATGATAGATTTTTTTTTCACAAGGGGTATCTTTTAATAGTGTGAGGAATTAGTACATAGGACCTATACTGGCAAAATGAAAATCTATGCTGATAATACATGGTAAACCTCAGGTATAAGAGGAGTGGTTCTGTATTTGATTGTGAGAAGTGTTTTCTTTTTGACTGGGGTTGTCACTGAAAAACAACAACAACACACACTTTAAGAAAAGATAGGGTAGTATTTGATTTTCCATCCTACTACCTTAGTTAGCATGTTTTCATAGAAGTGGTGCCTTGTAGAGGTGGGAAGGAGCTAAGCATCGTCTATTTAATTCAATGGAGAAAACAGAAGGCAGGTAGGGGTCAGTTCACAACCTGATTCCCTGAACGAGCCAGGATTCCTGACTCGAACCGATGGGGTATTATGTAGTGATTAGGTTGTTCAAATTTAAATCCAAAGAGCTCTGTGATCTTACACATGCAATTCACTCTTTACAAAGCTCAGTTAACTCATTTATCAATTGAGGATGATAATAATAGGACCTTGATGATAGGGTCATTGTGTAGAATAAATGACACAATAACTATGACAGCACTTTGCTCAATGCCTGTCTTCTAACAGGTACAGTTATTAATGGTCATTATTGTATTAGCAAGCTTCATGCTTTCCTAAAACATGATTTTCATACAACATTTTATTTTAGCAATTTATTTTCCTCTTTTTAAACAATTCATTGTTCATGTATCACTCTGATGTCCCTTCTCTTCACCACCACAAAGGATACATTAAGTTTGTTCATGGTGTGATTTGGCAGACTGGGAGGGACCGGTTGAAACCAGAGGCCATGGTTTCCCATCTCAACTCAACCCATGATAAACTCTGTAATCTCGGTAAACATGTACTTTATTGAGAATTAAATACCTCATGAAGAGAATTTAAAAGTTTACTTGTTAAATATGATGCCACTTATGAGTGCACCTAGCATAGATGGCCAGATTTGGGGTTATGTAATCTAGGCCATCACAATGTTAGTGATTTTTAGTGATTTGGTTGTCCTTCTAATTAGTTGGAGAGATTACAGAAAGCTTTGCTGTTAGTGTGATATTTGATTTTTAATAAACTACTAAAACCATAGGAAGAAGGTTGAGAAGGCAATCAGGCCTTCCCTTAACATAAACTCACCCTCTTGGGCAATGGCAGGACCCTTTTCATTGGCACATAGAAATCCAGGGTCTGTTGGGAAGGTGGCTGAAATGTCTGGTTATTTCATGACTCTATGCGCACTCAACTATAAATGCTTAGTGAGAATAACAAAATCTACCTATCCCAGCACCACCCCCCCCCCAAAAAAAAACCCTCTCCCCTATACAAAAAAATCTTCCAAATAAAAAATACATGTAGTCAAGTAATTTGGGAGGACGTCCATATACTTGTCCCTACATGGAAAGTCCAATTGCACATGAATATAGGAAAGACTGTGATGTGACCCATACCTCCTTAACTTTGGCTGAATATGCCTTAAGTATACTTGTTTAATTTTGGATTTTTTTTTTTCAATTAGAAATTGTCAGTATGAGAAACACATCCAAAATAACAGAGGAAGGATTGCCAAAAATTTGTCTGTAAGCCTAATGCAAAAGTAGCAACAGCTGAGGATGCAAGACATCATGGGGGCAGGGCCCAGAGTCTGCAATGAGGTCGCCTCTGCCACAGGCAAGTCAACATACCACAGCTCAGCAGACAGCATTGAAGATTCGAACCCCACCTTTTCATCTGAGCTACCGCAAAGGATTGTGACCATTCTTATCACCTACTACAATCTCCTTTGCAGGTTTTTCAGCATTCAGCAACTGCTGTTTATGACGAGCTGTTATTTTGATTTGCTCTCAAAAGATGATAATATTTCTAAATTAAGAAAAAAATGAAAACAGTAAATTATGTTGCTGTTGAGAAGTATGTGCGCAAGAGATGAAATGCACCGGCAAATGTCCAAATGGTGCACCATCATTTCTTCGCGGATTAAGAAATCCTCAGCAGATGCTATTTTTAAAACGAAGATGCTCTTCTGTGGCAACACACAATGCTGCTCTGGGGATGTCTTCCAATAACACAATATTTCCACCAGAAAAGAATGGCAACCAGAGTGATTCTGCCCCCAGAAAAAGGCGCTCCAGGCGCGAGGAGGCCCTAAAGACATTGCTGTTATGGCTCTCTGTTTACTCTCCTAATGCTTCCACAAGGAAGAAAAGGCACACACATCACAAAACCTAACACTTCTATGGCACTTCAGAGCAGCTCTCCAGGAACATTTAACAACATCAGTTTTATTGACGGTGGCCTCGCTCCCGTGGTGTATCCCCTGACAGAAACCCCATACGCAGCCACCACTTAGGAAGAACGTTTTATTCCGTTAGCCTCTAGTAAGACCGGCTCCTACCACAGGTCTAGGAAACCCAAAACTTCTGAAATTTATGTAATAGACTGAGATGATTTGGAAGGAGCATAAAGGAAAAGGCTTTTCAGCATATTTAAGCCATAATAAAAGGCTCATCTCGTGACCCCATGACAAGGTCCAAGAAGCTTCTTTTTCACAGGATGTTTTACAGATGGTGGGAAGGAATTTCCTAGCAGTTGTGCAAAGAGTAGGCAAATCAGGTGCGTGCATTTAATGGAATTCTAAAATCCCATGGTCAGAATGAGCAAATAGTCCTACATCTCATATAGTTCAACCCTACCTAATGTCTGCATCTTTGCCATCAGATCCACATTGTGTCATCATTCAGGGAGTGCTAAAATAATTCCAAACATGGGGAACTGACTACTTTTATATTTTAAAAGCTCTGAAGTTTTTCACTTACAAATGTATGTAATTTAAAAAATTGTTTAATATTTAGCAGTTACTCTGCTAGCAAGGGAAGTACAATAGTGATCAAGGGATACATCATTTTTACTTGAGAGAAGCAAGAATAAAGTGAAAGGTAAAATTAAATCAGCAAAGGTACATAGCATTTTCCCTTATTCAAAGCTGTACTCTCTTGCCTCCAATTACATTCACTATTCTGGGAGAACGCCCCTAACATCAAACACAGCAAATTAAATTCCTCCCATTGAAAGTATTCATAAGGAATTTGAAAGCAATTATCAAGTCCCATTTGCAAGCTGAAGATTTTTGTTGATGTTCATTTGTTTATTAATTGACCCATAATTCAATTTCTGATCTTGACAATGTGCTAAGCCCTGGAGTTACAACAGATGAAAGCTATAGAGGAGTAAAATGTGTTCCTTGACCCTCATAGGGTCTCTGGCTGGGTCTGAAAATTAAACTGGAAAACACAGATTAGCAGGAGAAGGGCATATATAGTACATTTATGCAATATGTTTATGTGGCATGGGGCCTTCATAAGGAAATGAAGAGTTGAAGAAATAATTAAGCCTAACTGGTTTTACACTAGGTTTGATAAAGCATGGACAGTCATGGAGAAATAAAATAGGGGGACATTTTTGCGCTAAGTAGAGTAAAGTGGGGGAACTTAACAAGGCCCATTCTGCAGATTCTTCTATGTTCCTTTCCTCCAGGTACAAGGAGGACACACACCTTTCACATAAGGGTCTTATGACTGGCTCCAGGGGGGTAGGTTGAAAGGGGAATCGTCGGATAGTGATTTGGTTGTCCTTCTAATACCCACTTCTGCCATTTCCTCATACTCCTTCAGCTAGTCTTCAGTTGGTTATTCAGGTAGAAGGTTCTACAATTTAGTGGTAATTCCAGTTTGGTCCTGAGAGGCGTTAAGTGTAAATTCTACCTTTTCCGCTGCCATCTTGGGTCCTCTCATATTCCTTCAGCTTAAAACATTCAATAGGACAAGGTGTCATATCTGGGGGTGGCATGTCCTGAACCCATCAGAACAGAAACACAGTTTCCACCTTCAGTAGCTCTCCTGCCAACCATTCTGCCTATGCCATTCCTCCACAGGTGGAAGAACTTTCATTCAAATATCTATTTTCTGTTTGAAATTCTGACCGCAACACTATGCGAAGGATTTTATTTGCATCAGTGTTTCTTAACGGAGGGGCAGTTTTGCTCCTCAGGGGATATTTGACAATGTCTGGAGACATTTTTGGTTGTCACAGATTTGTAGAGGAGGTGCTAATGGCATCTACTGGTTAGAAACCAAAGGTGCTGCTAAGCATACTACAATGCACAAGACAGCCCCGTACAACCAGAATTATCCATCTCCAAATGTCAATAGTAGCAAAGTTAAGAAACCCTGAATTACAAAAAAAGTATGTAGCATAGCCTTCACTTCAAGGAATTTATATTCGAGATAAGGAATCAAATGTCAATCCATGCCATTTGTTGTTAACTTACCAAAGTGATGAGTTATATAAAACAAACCAGGTTTAAATATTTCTCTTTATTAGAACTACTGATCATGTCTGAAAGTACTGGAAATAGGCTTTTATGATGAGGTTTCATTGGGGCACTGTGAATTGAATTAATTTGTATTATATGTCTCCAGTAAGGATGCCAGAAGAATAATTTCCCTTGAAGTAGGTAAAATTTAAAGGGCACATATGGGAAGTAAATATAGAGCAAAATAGCTGATGGAAGTCCTAGAATTTTAGGAATGTATTTTCATATAATTGTTTTGGAAACACATATGAATATGTATAGATACATATTATACATGTCTTTGTGCATATGTATGTATGTGCATGTATATGTCTATATGTGTAATGTTATATATCTTTATTTTTAAGATTTAAGAGGTTATCATGAGAATCCAAGTTGATAGGATATGTGATGTGCTAAACACAGGTTTTGACATATTTGAAGTTCTCAGTCATTGTTAGGTGGTATTAAGATTGAGCACATTCTCTTTATGTCAGTTGTAAAATCCATCAAGAGTTTGGACGAAATTTCGTCCAGGAGGTCTCTAGTTGCAGGAGGAAACCTGTAAGAAAATTATTCTGTATGTTCTAGGATCTAGGAACAAAAGCAATGCCCAGTAGCTAATAATGGTGGCCCATGGTGCTCTAATAACATATGCAAAAAAATGTTTTTAGACAAATAAGTGAAAGTTTGACAAACTTACTTGCTCAAAATTGTGCTTCAGAATATATGTGATCAATGACCTCATGGCATTTCCAAACTACCTTTGCCTTTGGCTTTCTCAAATAGATAATAACCTTACAAAAGTGATGCAGCTCACTTGGGGTCATAATTTTCACCTGGAGAGTTAAGAGTAATGAGTCTCAGCTTAGGCCCAATAATATCTGCATTCTTTTTACTTTTGTTGTGTCTTAAAACTACATCTCAGCCCTATGCACACTTTGGGGGAATAAAGGGGTCACTCTCTAAAATCTATCCAAACAATGTTGTATTTATGTAGACATACCCACATGTATCATGGCTCATTCTATATTCAGCATTAGCAAAGAAGTGAATGAAGTTTTGCTTTATCCCCACCCTCACTTTTCCCATTGCTTTCTCCTCTCCTCCTATTACCATGAACTATGCTTCTGAAACCTGGGGACTTCCTCTCTTCCCCACATGCCTGCATTTCAGGCCCAATCCCTGGTGGGGGGTGTGTAGGTGGCAGTCTATCAAAGATTCTTTCTCATCATCTCTCTCTCTCTCTCTCTCTCTCTCCTCTCTCTCTCTCTCTCTCCCCACTCTCTCTCTCTCTCCCTCTCTCCCTCTCTCTCTCCCCCTCTCCCTTCTCTGATATCAATACAAATATATTTTTTTTAAATTTTGCATGTGCAATGAAGGGGTTCAACTTCATTATTTTGCATGTATTAATCCAGCTGTCCCAGGATCATTTTTTTTCTAAAAACGATTATTTCCCCATTAATTTTTCTGAGTAGAAAATGGACAAATATTTAAAAGATAATATTTTAATAAGCTTGAATTAGTGAAGTTTAATATAGTAAACAAATAAGTTGTATTAGTTTGCTAGAACTGCCATGATTAAATACCACAGACTGGGTGACTTAAAAGAAATGCAAGTCAATAAATGTATTTTCTCATAGGTTTGATTATTTTTCTGAGGGCTTCTCCCCTTGTCTTGTAGATGGTCATCTTCTAGTGTCTTCACATGGACTTCCCTCCATGTGTGTCCATGTCCAAAAAAACTCTTCTTATAAAGGCATCAATCATATCGGAATAAGATCCAGTCATTTGACCTAATTTTACCTCAATTGCCTTTTTAAAGGTCATCTCCAAGTACAATCAGATATTGAGACTCTGTGGTTAGGACTTAAACATGAATTTGAGGGGATGCAATGTAGCCCCTAACATATGTAAATACATAATATTTAAAGAATCATATTTCCTTTATCAGAAAGCTTATCCAGACTCAGTAAGCTACAGAAATCAGCATGATGGATGGACTTCAGCTCTTAATCCCTAACCATCTCCGGTTCTGAGACTATGGACCAGTGCCTTAATAGTCCTCGCTGCTATGCACACTGATCCCAGTTCCCAGTGATGCTCAGCCCCTTAGAGAAGAAGCTAACTGATGTGAAGTGGTTCATTGACAGCTTGCTAAGATCTCAGATAGTACGAATGGCTTTGGCTATAAAAAGGGAGTTATACTGTCTCCCTCTGATTTTTTAAAACCCACTTTATATTGATTTGCTCTGATCATTTATTTCAGAGTAAGGCAAGATATAAAAACAACAGTGATCTCTCTTCCAAGTTAGAATTTTGTAAGATTGCCACACAGAAAATGTCAGAGGGAAGAGAAACAGAATGAAAGCCTGGCTTAAAGAAAAATGTGGATGGGGGTGGAATGAAGTCACCAAGACTTAGTATGTGTGCTCAAATCAAAATAACGTTTCTGAGAAATTAATTCTATACATAAAATGAGCTGGCAAGACATTGGGACATAATCTTGTATATACTCCAACCAACTGATTGAAATGTCAAAATTATTTCTCTCTCTCTCCCCCCCTCTCTCCCCCTCCTCTCTCTCCCACCCCCTCCCTTTCCCTCCCATCTGTCTGATGGTCTCTATCTCTGTCTCTGTCTCCATCATCTATGTCTTTACTGCTGCAGTATTAATTCTTTCCTTCCTAGGTTAGACTTAAAAGGCACTAAGGCTTCTATAAGTGAGGAATCAAATATTTTCTTTCTGGATTAAAATTTACTTTCCAAATGTTTGATTTTTAAAAATAGTAATCATATTGTTAATCATCATAATAAAGATAAATAATCATAACAAAGAGAATCATTTTAGATTACAATTTTACTTTGTAAGCCACAAGCTTAATTTATAGATAGAAAATGTTTGCATACACAAATCCCCCACAAAGGCAGAAGAAAGAAAGAACAAATGAATAAAAAGGAAACAAGGAGTATGGTAGAATTTAAACCCAGTCTTACTAATAATTACAATAAATTAAATGTTTAAGCATCCCAATTATAAGACAAATTATCAGCTTGGCTCAAAAGCAAGACAAATATTTGATATTGAGATGTTGGTCAAAGGTGAAAACTTTCAGAAAAAATGAATAAGTTATGTGGATCTAATATTTAGCACTGACTCGTTATCAATACTGTATTATGTATGTGACAGGGGATCTTAAATGTTCTCCCCACACCAAAATATCAGATTATCATAATGGACACTTTCAACTTACACAATGTTGTAAGTTGTAATAATCAATAAATCTGAGAAATATCTACTTGAAATATAAAGACAGAAATGGGTTAAAAGTAGAAGGGTGAAAAATGATATGTCACTCAGCACCAATTTAAAAAACACTGAAGGCGACGTGGCTAAATTATGTAAAACTAGATTTCAAAGCAAAGTATATTACCAGGGATGGAGAGAGCCATCGTATGATGACATTTATAATGACAATTCACTAAAAAGACAAAACATATTGAACAGATTCTTCTCTGTGCGGGTTTCTCCTCTCCTGTATTCCTTTCTATGAACTCTAGCCGAGTTGGACTTCCTTCACTCCCAGCTCTGCCTCCTCAGCACAAGGCGATCACCAGGCTAGCCCTTGGTTTCCCCTCCCAGTGCCCTGGCTTAGCAAATGCTCTCCTGGCAATAAGCTGCTAACCTTGTCCACAGTTAACCTTGTCCATTTTCTTATTTTCAGGGACCACTGTTCTCAGTTGCCCAGTGTCCAATGGATGGAAACTGTTTCATATATTTCATTTTTCCAATGTTTTAGTTATTTTGTGCAGTAAGGCAAATCTGGCTCTGGTTACTCATTTTTGGCTAGAAGTAGAAGTATCCTCATATATTTTTAAACTTACTGTTATTATGAGCTCACAGTCCTATGGAAACATCAGAAAATATTGGATTAGAAAATAACGTAATGTAGAGTAAAAATTAAAACACGAAGGAAAAGTCATTAGTTCATAAGGTGGGAAGAAGAAGAGGTGGTATTTGAGCCTTGTTTTGAGGTCTTCGTTTTTATTTGCCAGGGAAAGAAGTGTGAGTGGAGTGTTTTGATAAAAAGAAACAGTGCATGGACTGGTGCGGAGGCATTTGGAAGCATGACATTTGAAATGAACATGGAAACAAAGAGTGGAATGGGGAAAGGCTAGCATATAATAAGAGAAAGCTGACAGATTAGGGAAGAGGCTTCTCTGTCATTCTAAGAAGTTTAAGCTTTATACACTGAGATTAAGGAAACCTGACATTTGGAATTTTAAGGAAGACGACACAATATTCAGTTTGCATTAGTAAAATCATACTGGTACAGTAGGGATATTTTAAAAAATATATATTTTATTGATTACAGAGAGGAAGGGAGAGGGATATAGAGTTAGAAACATCGATGAGAGAGAAACATCGACAAGCTGCCTCCTGCACACCCCCTACTGGGGATATGCCTGCAACCGAGGTACATGCCCTTGACCGGAATTGAACCTGGGACCTCTCAGTCTGCAGGCCAACGCTCTATCCATTGAGCCAAACCAGTCAGGGCTACAGTAGGGATATTGATGATAAGGGACAAACTGGAGTCAACAGCTTTGTGGATCTTGTAATAAATCAGTTGACAAAATATACATATACATTTATGAATATGAATTTATATATATGAATTTCTGTGATTGTCAAAGCATTGACAGCCTGGGAAGTAATATTGAATGCAAAATAAACAACTATTGGTTAAAATTAGATGTGAGATCTGACAAAGAGAAAATGGGAATAAATATCTATGCTTGGATGGCAAAGAAGATGTCGATGCCATTTGGGATACTGAATATTAACGGAGAAGATTGCTTGAAGAAGAGGAATGCTGGGTAGGGTTTGTTGATTCATGAAGCTAATGGACTTTCTTCTGAAGATGAGCAGATTATTAGAAATACCAAGCAGAGATGCTCTTGTAAGACCCAGACCAGTCATTTTCTCCTAATAGCAGTGGTATATACCTCACAGCAGAGACGAAGCCTAGTTACATGAAATTGGGAAGGTTCATAGTAAACAAATTAGAAGGAGAATAGGGACCCAGTGGAAGGAGGAGAGGAGAGAAATGACAAACAAGTGAGGAAATTAAATTTCACAAGCCTTCTCTGAGCTCTCTGGTCTTGAATGCTGTGAAACAATTTTTAATAAGTGCCCAGTTCTCACCAGGAGCTGGCCTCTAATTGGATTCTCACTTTTTCTTTAACCTTATATTTCAGATTAATGAGGTCTTACAGAAGAAAGCAATGAATTGGGGGTAACTATTTTATTGCCCCAAGGGACAGACATCTCCATAGTAAGCTGTGCCATTGCTCATCATGGCTCCTTATGGCTCCCAGTGAGCATCACAGAGTGTGAATGAGAACCTCTATCATAAAGTGTGTTCAGCAATCAGATATAGCTCTGTGGCTACCATTAAAACCCCATAAAAAATCAAATCAGTAGCCTTAGCATATATCACTATCCCTCCCACCTGGAATCTGTTTTGGGCTAAGCTATTTGGAACAAAGCCAGCAAACAATGCCAGAGCACAGAGCTCTTGAGGGGAATCAAGCATGTCCTCATGGGAAACTAGCAGCTCATAAAGTCAAGAAGACTGATTGAAGAAATTATTATAAATGGTGGGGAAGAGCGAAGAGGGGGCAGGTTTCTTGCCTCTCAGCCACAACTGGGACATCAGTCATCTTGTAGCTTTCCCAAAAAGCTTGAAAAGCAGCTGTGATACCTGTACTCAACCACTAAAATGATATAGTTTCTAATTCCAAACTTAAAATAGGGACTTTCTCCAGAGTAAATAAGTGAAAGCAGTTATGTTCACCACTCCTTTTGGACTTTTTGGTTGGTTGGTGAGCTGGGAGTGTAATGGAGAGGGCATATTGCTTCTGAATTGCACCATAACCAGGGGCATAAAGGATAGAAAAACATAAATATCTTCTTCCTTCTTCCCTCCATCCCTCCATTCCTCCTTTTTTCCTTCCTATTTTCCTTCCTTCCCTAAAAACACTATCCCTGAAGGGACTGAAATAAAGTCTGCATGCTTTAAGTGGTGGCATATAAGTTTCTCTCTGAATTTCCTTGTACCGAGTTAATGAAAAAGATGGGAGGGCTTTGTAATTCCCAATAGTATAATAAACTATGCTTACACATCTCAGATCTTCCAGAAGCAAGGAGCTGCAAAAAGAATGTAACACTTCACATACATCCTGTTATCTATATGACATAATAGAATTTCATCAGGAGACAAGTGGGAAAAGGTAGCCATAGGCAGGCCAGTTTAATGTGGAATTAAGAGGTAAGAGGCAGTTGATTCTGAGCAACCAAACAGCAACCTGTGCATTAGAGCCAGCTAAGACCACAGGCTACCAAGTAGCACTTCTCAAGGGCAGTTGCATGAATATAATATAGAAAGAACAGGTGAGCGCCCCCCAGCTTCTAGCAACACAAAGATTGGTGACAAATGCATCATAAATATGTATCATAGGGATGAGTAAATATCTCAAGTATGGGGGCAGAAGAAAACAATGGTCAAATCCACTAGGTGTGCTTCTGTCCACCAAGGATAGTAATTTGTTAACAGTGTGATGGTTTCTCCTAATTAAGACATTAGTGGCCATTAAAATGTTTTTTCTTTATGTACTTCTTGTACTTCTGTTTGAACTTTATATATTTTATTAGAGGCCAGGTGCATGAAATTCATGCACTGGGTGGGGAGGTGTCCCTCAACCCAGCCTGCACCCTCTTCAATCTGGGACATCCCGCTCACAATCCGGGACTGCTGGCTCCCAACCACTTGCCTGCCTGCCAGCCTGATTACCCCCTAACCACTCCCCTGCCAGCCTTATCGACACCTAACTGTTCCCCTGCCGGCCCGATTGCTCCCAACTGCCTTCACCTGCCAGCCAGGTCACCCCCAATTGCCCTCCCCTACAGGCCTGGTCCCCCCCAATGCCCTCCCCTGCAGGCCTGGTCCCCCCCCCCCCAACTACCCTCTCTTGCCAGCCTGGTTTCCCCTAACTACCCTCCCCTGCCAGCCTGGTTGCCCACAACTGCCCTCCCTTGCAGGCCTGGTACCCCCCAACTGCCCTCCCCTGAAGGCCTGGTCACCCCAAATGCCCTCCCCTGCAGGCCTGGTCACCCCCAACTGCCCTCCCTTGCAGGCCTGGTCACCCCCATCTGCCCTCTCCTGTAGGCCTGGTTGCCCCCAACTGCCATCCCCTTATGGCCTAGTTGCCCCTAACTGCCCTCTCCTGCTGGTCTGATCACCCACAACTACCCTCCCCTACAGGCCATCTTGTGGCAGCCATCTTTGACCACATGGGGGCAGCCATCTTGTGTGAGGGTGTGAGGGTCAATTTGCATATCACCTCTTTATTATATAGGATTATTTCACACTAGGACTCCCCTTAAGTTCTCTTCTTACAACTAACTCTGAGCATATGAAAAATGAATTACTTTTCCCAATGAAAGTATACTCAGACCCCGACTTCATTAATTTGCGGAATGTCCATTCTCCCCCCACCCCCACACACACACCCAGTTCATCTATTTACTCAACGTTCTTGCCTATAAGTACTGGACAGAGTTTTATGTTAAACTTTAATAATTTGTGATACCTAATATGGACACACTGAATTATATAAAAATTGAATAAAAATTAGTGAAGGTTACTACAAGTATTTTATCTTAGAGTGCAAGAGCAAAGTATATCTAATGGCAAACAGCTGTGTGTCTTTTATACATTTATTAAGTAAATGCTCAATGGGCATTTTAGCACTCCAGGCAATTTATATTATCCCGCACAATTGGTTGCCTTTGCATAGATCTTCATAATAAAAAGCTCGACAGTATTGTTGGCCAGTTTTCTTGGAAACTTAATTAGTATTCATTATTTTCTATATAGTCACTATTTTCTCAGCTTGCTCTCTAGAAATGCATTTTAAGGAAAAGGAGCAGAGCGAGTCTTGTTAGTTGAGTGTTAGCCGTAGTAAAAGGGCAGAGGGTCAGTGAGGTAACTAAAAACAAAGAGCCTCATTCCTGAGGACCCTGCAGACTGGTCCTTCACCCGTCTTCCCTCCTGCATTGTTGGCACATCTTGTGTGAATGAAGTGTCTCACTTGCCTTCATTCCACAGGGAAAATATTGTCTAGTGCAGTGATGATGATTGAATCCCGGCTCTCCCGCATGGGCAAGGAGCCAATGCCATCAGACAGTGAGGCTGTACCCCCACCCTCTCTGAGTCCACCACCCACAGGACTCCCACTGATTTTTCACAAAAATACGTCTAGATTTTCCTGAAACACGAAAGTCTCAGAAAGGCTGAGTCTATCTTCTTCCTGTCTGCAGAAAGTTTCCAATGTCTTACAGCAAGCATGTGTGTTTATATTTCTATTTTCTGAAATTCTCATTTTATAAGTGAATGCTACAGAAAGCAAAAGCAAAAAAAAAGATGGACCTTTGCCTGTGTTCGTGCCCAGTTTTTCTTCTCCCTTTGTCCTGGCAGCATAGCCTTCATCAAACTAGATCTTGGGTTGTAACTCAGCTTCTCCGCCTCCAACCACTTCATGAATATTTCAGCATTTGCACTGTTGTTTAAGTATAGGATGGATACCACGCTCCCTTGATAGATAGCAATCGAGGCTCCTATGCCACTGGCATGTTTACTCTCCCTTCTAATTTTCTGTTATATTTAATGTTCATTTCACTACTCATGGCCTTATATGCTCATTTTTCAAAAATCCATCTTCTACAGATCATATTTTTAAGGTAACAGCATTTACCCAGAGGGTTTATTTGATTAGTAAAAACAGTGTGGTGTTTCAAATGCTGCAGCCTGCTCAGGTTAGTCTGCTCCTGCCTTGCTTTCTCTCATGTAGGAGCTCTCTCTGTGAGTTCTCTGTGAGTTCACTAGGACCCGACAAAGAACTCAGTGAAGATGGACCAGAGTTTGGAACTAGAAAGAAAGAAGAAAGCCCAGCTGGTGTTGCTCATGGTTGGATTTCCAGTCAGGGCTCGTGACGGGTTTGTGGGTTTGATCCACAGTAGGGAGTGTGCAGGAGGCAACCGATTAATGATTCTCTCTCATTATTGATGTTTCTATCTCTCTCTCTTTCTCTTTGAAATAAATACAAATATATTTTTGAAAAAGTAGAAAGGATGAGGGAGAGAGGCAGAGAGGCAGAAAGAGATAAAGCAGAGGGTTGGAGAGAAAGGGAAAGAGAGGGAGAGGGAGAGAAAGAGGGAGAGAGGGGGAGAGGAAGAGAAGGAGAAAGGGAGGGGGAGAGAGAGAGAGAGAGATAGAGAGAGAGAGAGAGAGAGAGAGAGAGAGAGAGAGAGAGAGAGAGAAGGAGGGAGAAGGGAAGGGAAGGGAAGGGCTGCCTGTAAGATACTCTTAAAACCCTCTTTTTGCCAAGCTGCAGTTTTATTTTAATAACAAGTCTCAAGTTAAGAAAGCAAGAAGCATACCTAAAAGTAAATCCAAGCACACATTGAACATGATTTATCTGAGTTCTAATTCTATGAACACTGGAGCAAAAGACAATGAAATGTACCCATAGAAAATATGGGCAAAAATAACAACAACATATTGTTTAGATGTTTAGACATCCCACATGCCTTGGAGGATGGAGGATGTGAGGAGTCACTGAAAGACAGTTTTAGGAGCTGTATGATGGGAAGAAATGCCAGAGAGAAGGCCCTTATGGGCACTGGTGTCATCATCTCAGGCAGTACCAGTGAGCTCCTAAAGTGTTCGTATTTGCATGAGTCATATTTTCCCTTTTATCGTTTACCAATGATTGCGTGAGAGACAGGTAAACAAAAATAGACACTAAGGAGACAGAGAAGAACACAACAGGCACATGGGAGGATAAAGAAGCAGATGCAGATGTATTCATATTGACCAGGCTATCTTCCAGTCCCCTCCTTGACTTTAAATGGGACTCTTCCTGACTCTAGGCTGCTGATTTCCCTTTAAAAACTTGTAATTTTAATCCTTTTCTCTGCCCCCCCTTTGAGATATAAATCTTCATAGGAATCTCTGGTCAGTTCTACAACCAAGGAACCTCTTTGTCAAGGACCTGGGATCCATCCCTTTGAAATATCATCAAGGAAGTAGTATCCCTATCTCCGTTTCTGTGGGAAGGTAGGAGCCTAACTTCCTGGGGCGATGGGGGGGGGGGGGAGCGGCGGCAGAGGGGAGAGGGAGCTAGCAAGGTGGTGCCTTGCCCCTTGTAGTGAAGCTACCTTTTGTCATGAAGCTATGAAAAAGTTTACTTTTCTTTTGGTTAAAGCCAACTAGCAAACACAGATGGCTAAAATCTTCTCCTCATCCCAGCCCTTAAAACCACACTGTTATTTGTTTGTTTGTTTGTTTGTTTGTTTCAGTGGATTTGAGTTTCTGGCCTCTTTTCCCTACTGCAATAGCCTCAAATAAAATTGTCCTTGCTTCTTTAATATTACCCAGTGCCATTCTGGCTTTGACATATACAATAAAGATACTGCAATGAACCTTCCTTCTTTCTATTTTTATCTTGATGCATTGGAGAATGCAAAAATTTTGAATAAACATAGAACTCATGGGGATCCCTGCTGTGTAATAAACCAGCTGTGTATCCTTAGGCAGTTTATTTAATGTCTTTGAGCCTTCCTCTCTTAATTTATGAAATGAACCATCTTGCAGTGTTATTATGAGAATAACTGTAAAATTCTTGGCACAAAACAATCAATAAACAGATCCTGGTCCCCTCTCCCTTCAGCAACTGTGTTGTATGCCCTACAGCACATGTTCATAATGTAATTCTTCATAAGTACCTTTTGGTGATGGTGATGTCAGAAAGGTATATGTTGTAACAGATTTATTTAAAGATGTATGTACATTCCTCAGGGAAAGTTGGCCTTTTTGAAATTAGAGTACTAGTAGATGTTGTGTTAAAATAGGTTATCTGCAGGTGGTGTTGCTTTATTATCTGAATATCATGTGCAAGTCATACACTTGTGATAAAAAACACACCTATTCCATTAAAATTGGCCTTTCTGGTGTTTTGTTTATGCTGTTTTTACTCTGCTCATAGATATTTACATACACATATGAATATACTAGTATACATACACATATGCATATATATATACTACTAGCTTTCCCGTTGCAGG
This sequence comes from Eptesicus fuscus, assembly GCF_027574615.1. NCBI lineage: Eukaryota > Metazoa > Chordata > Mammalia > Chiroptera > Vespertilionidae > Eptesicus > Eptesicus fuscus. Next base: position 48,016,275 of record NC_072489.1, read on the forward strand.
AAAAATCCTGCAATAGGATTTCCTGCTGCACTCTACCCCGCCTCCGTTCCTCCCTTGTTCGCCGGCCTCACCTTCTCCTCCAGCCCGCCCGCGTTTCCCTTCACCCCCGGCCCCGCCTCCGCTCTGCCCTTGCCACCCGCCCCGCCTTCTTAGCTGCCCGCCCGCATTTCCCTTCACCCCCCCGGCCCCGCCTCCGCCCTGCCCTTGTCACCTGCCCCGCCTTCTCCTCCAGCCCGCCCTCGTTTCCCTTCGCCCCCGGGCCCGCCTCCGCCCCGCCCTTCTCTACTTGCTTGCTTCTTTGAAGCTTTACTCCCTTCTGCAGCTGTTGGCTTGATATGCAAATTAGCCGCCATCTTTGTTGGGGCAATTTGCATACTCATCCTGATTGGTTGGTGGGCGTGGCTTGGCTGGTGGGCGTGGCTTAGGTGTAGCGAAGGTGCGGTCAATTTGCATATTTGTCTATTATTAGATTAGATATACACACATGCACATATATGCCTATGTATGTTTGTGTTATGAAAACCAAAGTTAATTACTTCATTATAAAAATGGCCACAAAAGCTACCATGCTGATTTTGTCTAAGTACTTACCTCTCAATCTGACAGATGTAATGCAGCAACCTAGTTTTATTTAGTAGGGAATATAGATAACCAGTTAAACTTTAATATCATCTCTAGAGGGCTTTATATTTTTAGTCATAGCAGGTTGTTTTCCTAAGTTTTATTGTAGCTATAGTGAAAGAAACTGTGGCTTGGTGTTTGACCAGGAATATGCTGGAGGGGAGGTGGAATGAGCATGGTTGTTACATTCTTCTATGGAGAATTGAGATCAGTTCAACATTCATGTGTTGGGAATCAACTGTGTAGTTTTTCTGTGAGCTGCTAGTTCATAGTTGCTACGCCTACAGTCATTATGTAGTTGTCCACTTGTGTAAAGCCTTGATTCCATCACCTAGTATGTACTCAGGGGCCAGGGTATCTTTGGGGACAGGATGTTTTCTATGTCTGAAGCATTAGCCGGAAGTTTTGTGGGAGCCCCAGAAAGATGTAGCTGCATAGCCACCCCTGGCTGTGATTTACCTGTGAGCTGGGTTGTGAAGTACACCCACCGTGTCCACAGAATATCTGGGTACTAAGAGCAGGTGACTCTGGGTCATACTTTGGAGCCTTAACAGCACTCTGAAGGAAAGAAGAGGTGCTGACAGAGGAAGGAAGAAAATCTCAATGTATCTGAAGTTAATGATATTTATTTATCCGAATGATCAGTCTGATTCAGAAAACTTTTCTATTTTACTCCCTGAAGATTAACCATTTTTTTAGGAAGCTACTAAAAACATACATCTCCTTTACTTTGCATACTGTCATTTTCCTAGGGCTTCATTTTGGTGGTAGTCCCAGGGGCCACGGTGTACATTTACATGTGACTAAATTTGTCATGCAACTATCCTTACCTTCACCCACACAAAGATGACAGAATGGGGTGGTAGATATTGGTCCCAGTGAATTTTCTCCTATCACCAAAGTATTGCACTAATGTAATTGGCTAGTGACAGACCCAATTTTCCCTGGTAGAGAAGACAAGTTATATGGTACCATCGTAGTGGCCTAAATAAATGCCAATTGTAATGGCAGAGGTAAACTCTCATATTAAAAATTAAGTTTAACCCAGCCAGCGTGGCTCAGTGGTTGAGCATCTACCTATGAACCAGGAGGTCACATTTTGATTCCCAGTCAGGGCATATGCTTGGTTTGCAGGTTCATCCCCATTGGTGAGCATATAGGAGGCAGCCGATCAATGATTCTCTCTCATCATTGATGTTTCTATCTCTCTCTCCTCTCCCTTCCTCTCTGAATCAATAAAAAATATATTTAAAAAAACTAAATTTATAAGATCCTACTGGGTTTTCTTATATACTTCTTTTTTGTTTCCATTTGATCATGGCTTCTATATTTTCAGCCAAAATATAGAAATACTACAATCAGTTAATTCTTGAAATTTTACAGCATATTAATGGCAGGGGAAACACTCAGGTAACATTTATCTGAAACTTCTATAACCTATTCATAATCAAACCCATTTATCTCAGAGTACCTTTCTGAATTTGAGTTTACTGGTTTGTATTTTATAAGGAAATGAGGCTACTTCTTGAAAGTATCTCATTTTTTAAAAATTATCTTTATTGTTGAAAGTATTAAAGATGTCCCCTCTTCCCCCCATTGACCCCCTCCACCCCATTTCCTCCCCTTTATATACTCTTGATAGTTCTTGGCATTTTATGTTTTCTTTCCTATCCTTCTTTCTCTTCCTCTTCCTGCTCCTCTTTCACCCACTTTCTCCTACTTCTTTACCATACTAATAAAATAAGTGTGCACCATATACTAGATACATCATATGCTAGCCTAAGTATTTTGCTGACATTATCTTATTGACTTCACAGAAAAAAAGTCCTTTGATGTAGGCATTCTCACTATAGGCATTATACAAATGATAATTAAATAGTTCTCCAACTTCAAAAGCTTAAAAGTATGTAAATGCTAGAGATGGAGTTGTCTTTCTAAATTTAGAGCCTGGGTCGTTCACCATTATGCTCTACCACCTTTCATCGGAAAGCATGTCTGAACTCTGATGCAGAGGTCTTGGTACATGCTGAAGTGATTAATTAGCTACATGTTTTGTCCTTGACTATAGTATTAGTAATGTATAGAGAGTGAGACTGGCTTATTAATACGCAGAAGAAATTTTCTTAACCCAAAGGAACAAATCAGTGTAAACATTGGAAGAAAAATCCAGGGAACAACTGGGTAATCAGTTTCAACAGACAGTTTCAGAAGAAAAAGTAATTGTTTATGGAAGGCTTGATGGAAAATGGGGGAGAGTTAAGCAAGAGACTGATGTCTTTGCTATTATCGTTATAATAAATCTTTCAGTGCATTGTAAATGATTAAAGTATTGGGGGTACCAAGGAATTAAAAATCAGTTAGGAGGTACTGGAACTTCTGCTCTGTAGCTGCAACTACACTTACCCTCCTGCTTTTAATAATGAAAAAGCAGAACAAAATATGTAAAACAACTATTTTCAGATACTAACTAATAGGCAGTGCAATGTTATAACATCTGCTAGAAGAGAAACTAATAATTAAGTCCTATAATTGTTCTGGCTAGAAATATTTTGCAGATCATAAGTTGAGGGCTCAAAGGAGAAATCTAATAGAACTTGGCAGGTTTGCTGAGTTGAACTCTGAGATTAGAGTTTAGAATTCAGGGTAATTGAGGCAAGTAGAATTTGAGGAGCTGAGTGCTAGATAAATTTCTTCCTAGAGAAAAATATCATCAGAAATTACATTCAAGTCCCTTTAATTTTTGGATAAATGCTAAGAAATTTATGTGAACTCCATAATACCAGGCAAAGAATTATCAAACAGTAGGACAATTCATAGAATGAGGAATTATTGTTAAATATCTAGTGCATACAACAGATGCCAAGAAGTGTCTGTAGTGTCAAACTAGCACAAAAATTAAGGCTCTAAACCTCTAGCAAAACTTAAAATTAACCTTAAAAGTATTGTTGCTCCATAATAACTTAATTGCCTTCTAGATCAAAGTACACTAATCTGTAATATAGATAGAAAATAAAATCAAGCAAAAAAAAAAAAAAAAAAAAACTACAGAAAACACCATATACAGCCACCAATCAAAAATGACTAGGCATAAGAAGAAATAAGAACTCCATAAGGAGAAAAATCAATCAGTAGAAACCCGAGAATGAGAGATATGTTTCAGGATATGCAGAGAAGGGCTTTACCATATAATTTATAAGTATACTCAAAGGATTAAGGAGAAAACACAAGTAGAATGCAGAGGAAAATGGATGATGTAAAAAAGTAACCTGTTAGAATTTCCAAAAATGAAAGATATTTTAACGTAGAAAAAAGAAACCACTGGTGCATCAGTACATAAGACACAGAAAATCAAATCAAAACAAACAAACAAAAAAAAAACCATTACATAGTTATAGAAATTGTCTAAATTGAAGCAACTAGGAGACATAAATAAGAATTAGAAACAACCAAAGAATCCATGACAACAGCAGATTTGTACATACATATAATTGGAGTCTAAGAAGGAGAGAAGAAAAGGTGGTAGAAAAAAAAGAAAGAAAAGAAGGAAAGAAGACAAATTGAAGAAAAAAAAAAGTCAACAATTTTCAAATTTAAGGGGCAAAATTAATTTACATAACCAATAAACTAAACCTGCAAATAACAAGAAAATCAACAACAAAAAAGCTTGTCATAAGGAGAGAAATTTTCTCTTTTGCTCTTATTTACATTATTAGTTGAGTTGAGTTGGTATTTTCCCAAGTCTGTGTGTATTTCACATTTTAAAAATCCATTCACATCCATTCATGACCTCATTAGTAAAAGAAAAGCATGGTTATGCCTCCCTTTTGGAAGTAAACAAACTCAGGCTCAAAATGCTTCTGACTTGCCCAGGTTGCAACGTGGGTAAGCAGTGCAGTAGGACCATAGATCGAGATGCATGCTGTCTGTCTCTCTAGCACCTCTGATGAGGTGGCAACCAATAGGATTGCCATACTTTTAAGTCAGTAAGGTTTGAAAAAAAAAAAGATTTCACTTATAGTTTAAGTTTTTAAAACGAAAAATGTATGTTGATGTGATCACAACAAAAGACACCACATCCCCTCCAGGTTAATGTGGATAGATGTTAGGTGCAATGTATCCCTGATGTCTGGGCAGAAAAGTGGGGGGACATCCTCTGATAGGGCTGACATTGGCTGAAGTGTAAAAGATTTCTTTTTATCTTTTACCTTTTTTTGTTTGAAAAGTTATATAGATCTACACATATATGTATTATCTCCCTCTCTCCCTCTTGCTCTCTAGCTCTCTCTTTTTCTTCTATATTGAGAGGATTACATACTTAGAACACAAAAACAGAATGGATAAATGGATAAACTTTAGGACTCACACTGCAGAATCCTCACTCCCTCCACTGTTATATATGCTACTTTTGGAGAGGGATGTTATGGAGAAAATTGAATTTCCTGGTTGCATACAACAATATATTTAGCTGGTGGCTGTATTTGCAGGTCCAATTAACTCTTTTAACAATACGGGTGAGATGAGGTTATTGGATTCTGTTTGTAGCCAATTATAATTGTTTTGCTTGAATACACTCTTGCAACCTTATTCACAGTTAAGAAAACAGCATTGAAAAATATTTTTAGCGGGGAAGAAAAAAGCCTAGGGAAAAATGGAAAGAACAATTTCTTTTCTCTAGATTATGAAACATGACCTTTTATTGATGTTTGGGCATAAAGAAAAGGCTACTTTTGCAGAAATAAAAACAAAAATGTCAGACAGGAACTCTTTGAATACATCTCATTACCATCATTATCATTATCATTATTATGTCTGTTTCATCATGAAAAGTAACGTCATTAATGGGAGACGATATGATATGAAGGCAGGAACACAAGCCTGGGACCAAGTCAACCAGAGCTCTAATGTTAGCTTTGCTGCTAGTGAATCACACCCTATCTGAACTTAATGTCCTTCATCTAGAAAGTGGGAATAATAAGCCTGTTACCATAATAATCTAATAAGAAGATGACATGATGTGCTTTAAAAAGTAAAAGTCATAAGGCATGGTTATGAAATAGTATGGATAATAGATATTCCTTCTAAAGTTACTTTAAACTGCAGTACAAGAAGACTTTGTTCCATATATTAAAACTGTTCCTAAGGTAATGTTAAAATAATTGTTATTAACTAATCATCCCTGTCTTACTTGTTGCAAATGTGTGGTGAATGTGACTCAGGTTTTCTACAGACATGAGCAAGTCCATGGCACTCAATTGGAAAAGCAAATAGTCACTGTGATTGAATGTGTCACCAAGAGAAGAACAAGTGTCCATGTAAGGAACCAAAATCAAATGTCAAAGATCAGGCAAATGAAGGACTTTGAGCCCCAGGACCTGTTTTTAAATGTAGGTTTTATTATTATATAGGCATGGTGAGGTCAATAGTTCAGGAGACAATTGCCATTAAAAAATAGTTTGTTACTCACTGTCACCAAGAGGAGGGGGCATGCCGTAGTCTATACAGATAGTGGCCAACCAACTATTTTCCAAAATATTATAGATTATTTTAAGAAATAATCTATAGAAAGTATAGATTATTCAGAGCAAACTCATCCTCACTATTAGGAGAAAGCTTCAAAAGAATGTCTACTGGCAGTGGGACAGTAGCATCCTTTTTTTTTTTATTAAAATATACAAAACATTGGTAGGCCTTTTTCCTAGAGCTAATTAGGCCCATGTATGTATGTGTGTGTGTATGTGTGTATGTATGTATGTATGCATTGTCCTTGACAAAAGATGACTTCTGAGATGTCCTAAACTAAATTACAATGGGCCTGAGAGTGAGAGAAAGGGACACGTGGGTCAATAGCTGTGGGTCAACTAACAACAGACGTTCCACATTCCTGCATATATGTTGGAGCTTTGAGTAGTGACTACCAGTTGCCATTGCATCCCACATATGCATGAACCTTCAGGATACCTGCCATTAATGAAAAGCAGTATTTCTTCCTTACAGATTGTGCACCTATCATAGAACTGCCCCCACTTCACCTTTTATCTGTAATGTTAATTTTTTTCAAAACATCTTACATATTTATTTCCCAAACCAGAATGTATAACAGGGTTCATCAACTCTAGGATGGCAGAGATGTTGCCTTCTCCACGTACCTCTGCTGCTGGTGGTTAAGACTTCATGCCCCTAGACCTGGTCTTTTTCTGGCTAGCATTTGGCTCAATAACCCTTCCTTTCAGAAAAGCTCTTAGCTGTGAATTTTTTTTTATTTGTTTAACACTCTGTAAGTAGAAATGTTGGTTACAAGGCCTTTGACAAGAATTGATTTATCTATATTGATCATAAGAGGTCATGTATTGAGAGTCAGGTTACCCTAATATTTGGTTCCCTCATGTTCCTGGGTAATGTGTATAAAAGGACCATCTCAGAAAGTACATTATTTAATACATGTGCATCATTTTATGACCTGCCATAGTTCCTGGAGGGGGTAGCCCAACTTACCAGGTAACATGTCCATAGTTGCATAGCCAATAAGTAGCCAAGTCATTATTAAAACCTGAACAGTCCGTATTTAAAATTGGTTGTTGTTTTTTTTTAACACTACAGGGTGATATTTCCCCTACCTAATACATTATTTTGGTCAATAAAGAATTGATTATATTTATAATTCATCAAGACACTATCCCTATATGATAAGAGTTTAGTCAATCCTCATCACATTTTAACAGTTCTCCTTATCATCCCTTTATATTTTAGGACATTAGGAATGCAACCCATGCTTACTCTCCTTTGTATCCCCTGTATCTATCCTAGTACTGAACCCTAATGATCTGTCAATAGTATTATTCTTAATAAGTGAATAAACAATCTTTACAACTTCATAGGGTTACCTACCTTCATGCCTCTGGATACCAAGAAACCTATCAGAACTTAAAGTCCATAAACTAATTCTGAATGTATCATAAAAATGTAGTAAAACCTGCTAGAGATATTTGACACTTAAGAGGGACCCACAAAGAGATCTTCTAGATATACTAGCTGGAGAACACCATCAAATACATGATATAGAAAGAAAATGAGAAAAAAGAAAAAAAAATTAGAGAAACATTTTGAATTGTGTCATAGCAGATACTAACCACCATCAAGAGTACATTCATCTTTGCAGAATTAGAAGAGGATGTTGATATTACTTGTAATTTTAAAGGAACAGTTTACGCTTACTTGGGGTACTGGATATTTAAGAAAGAACCTTTTATTTTTCCTCATAAACCAGGGCTATTGCTAAGGGATTATTAGTATACTCAAATCAAGACTATACCCCACACCTAAGGTCACTTTTCATGTCTAACTCACATTTTCTGGTTTTATAAGTGAATGCTTATATGTGGGCCTCAGAAAGACACAGTTTTCAGAAACAAGGTTATCCTTTCAAAATAGATACATAGAATCAGAAATATTTTCTAATCTAAATTCTATCTGGACACCTTGAATGATATTATTTATTTTTTTTATTTCTGTGATTATCTTAGGGATTCAATACTTTTGATAAATACAAATTGTGTTTCTCCAGAATGTACGAGGATGGGGTTAAAAGTGAGATAGAAACAGAAATCAATAGGATTTATCTGAATCTTATTGCCATCCACAGATATAGAATAGATGTCAGTCTCCCTCAGAGTTTCATTCATTAGTATATCTGGGAATGCCCAGCAAGGGCCTCATATGTCTTTCATCTGGTTCTTCGCTGCTCAGGAACTCATGGCCTGTGGTGTGAATTCTTACCCATGACCATCAGATCATCCTCTGAGATTACTTTTGATCACTGAGTTTGTCAGACTTACTACATAGCCCTCTTTCATTCACAAACCTATGAGTCAGTAATTACCTGATGTGTCCTCTAAAATATGGATTCCAGGCCGAAACCAGTTTGGCTCAGTGGATAGAGCGTCGGCCTGCGGACTCAAGGGTCCTAGTTTCGATTCTGGTCAAGGGCATGTACCTTGGTTGCGGGCACATCCCCAGTAGGGGGTGTGAAAGAGGCAGCTGATCGATGTTTCTCTCTCATCGATGTTTCTAACTCTCTACCCCTCTCTCTTCCTATCTGTAAAAAATCAATAAAATCTATTTTAAAAAAATAAAATACGGATTCTGTGCACGGTTTCTTTCTATGCAATTCCCTGTTTAGGGATTTTATTTTGCAATAATATGTATTTCTAACTCCCAACACATTTATTTATTTATTTGTTTATTTTTATTTTTAAAAATATATATTTTATTGATATTTTACAGAGAGGAAGGGAGAGGGAGAGAGAGTTAGAAACATCGATGAGAGAGAAACATCAACCAGCTGCCTCCTGCACAGCCACTAATGGGGGTATGCCCGCAACCAAGGTACATGCCCTTGACTGGAATCGAACCTGGGACCCTTGAGTCCACAGGCTGATGCTCTATCCACTGAGCCAAACCAGTTAGGGCTCCCAATACATTTAGAGTCTTCTCTTTGCCAGACTTGATCCACGCTCTGGCTTAGTTCTTAAGTCTACATGCTCTGAAATGGCACAGTTTTGGGTAAAAGTCATCCCTCCTCCAGCCTTGACCTTTGCAATCCTCATCTCCATTCCTCCATACTCACCAGCTGAGGAGGTAGACAATGGGCATTGGTATTTATAATACATGCTGATGATATATGTGGGAAAGTCCATTTTTATTACATGAGCTCCATAAAGGTGTTGTGACCCTCCATTTAGTAGCCCCTCTAGTGACCAATGTCACCTGGCCCTGCTGCCTGCTCCAGCCACATCACTCCCATTCCTTCCCTTGAACTCCATGTTTCTGCCACAATGAGCGTCTTAATGCTTCTCTTTGTTTCATGATCTCTTTTCACTCTGTGTTTATACCTCTGCCTGAAACACTTTCCCCTTCCTGCCTCTTGGTTGACTCCGTCTTCATCATTCTGCTTTCCGATCTGAGTTCCAAGGTCTCTTCTTCCCAGAAAACTCCGATTGCCTTAGATGAGATTACATTTCCATGCCCACCCTTTCCCCCTACAGTCTCTGTATCTTTTGTACTTGTGTGTTTTTGTTCACCTCTAGGCTGTGACCTCCTTGAGGAGAGAGGTTGCTGTGTCACACATCCCTGTATCCCCCAGTTTAGGCTACTGCCCAAGATACAGAAGGAAGGATGGATATGTGTTGAGTAAATAAATTAGCCCTTTGCCACTTTATTGCTCTTGTACTTTCTGATTGATTGGAGCTCTTCACATCCTGTACCCCATGGTGCTATATTTTAATAGGTGTTAACAGAAAATGAATTGCTATTGATGCAATTGCTATTTATAGTATAAGCCTGGCCCTTAAGCCTAGCTAGATGCCAATAAAATTTAAGGACAGCCAACTCTAGAGAAGAATTTCCAGGAAGTAAACCAATTATCATCATAGGCTTTACCTAATATTGTATAGGTTTTATGTACTATAGCTTTGTTGTTGTTGTTGTTGTTAATCCTCACAAGAGGATTTTTTTCCATTGATTTTTAATTGACTTTTAGAGAGAGTAGAAGGGAGGGGGAGAGACAGAGAAAAAAAAACATCGATGTGAGAGAGACACATTGATTGATTGCCTCCTGCATGCACCCCTACCACAGTGAGGGATCAAGAATCAAATCGGGGATCCTTCAGTCCATGGGCTGATGCTCTATCCACTGAGCCAAACTGACTAGGGCTATGTGCCATAGGTTTTAAGTGAACCTACATTTTTAATGCACAATAATTGCTTGACTTCTAATTACTTGTTCAGCTAATAGTTTGGTTAAAAATGAAAACAAAAGTCAAAGAGATGATGAGAGGCTTACAAAATGAAAAAGAAAAACAGAAAGAAAAAAACAAAGAGGAAAACAAGTTAAAAGATTGGACTGATCCTACCCTCTAAATACAGCAATGCAGCATGCATGTTTATGGCAAATGATTTACTCACTGACATGAAGTAATTAAGCTAAGTTATCTTACAGAGACACACAACCAGCTCACCCCAGGGACAATCTTCCCCTGAGGAAGATGTTCTGTGACAAGCTAGGCACTGGATATTCCTTGGTTTCAGCTGGTTACAGTCTTCTACCCTGCCAGCCTCTCAAGTTACTTGGGGAATTTCAGATGGAAGTCAATGATTTTATTAAGCGTCCTTGGAGATGTCAACATAGAAATAATCCTTGAACAAATAACTGTATGAACTTATGGCTGTCAAAGTTGTTGAGGAATGAATTGCTCTGTATAAATATAATATAGCTCCAGTGCTGTGGATGTAGCAACTCTTAGCTGCTTCATATCATATGGACTGCTGATCATGGGGCCAGTGGAAAGAGTATAGTGTGACAGAGTTGTAGGAAATACTTAGCTTAGTTTCATAATTTAACAACTTCCTATACACCTCTGTACATAACATGAGGCAGCTAGACTATGAAGTCCAATTGGGACTAGGGATCCATGCTGGGTTCTTAGGATTGAGCACAGGGCTTGGCACTCTATTGGTATTTAATAACTGTAAGTTGAATTAATTGACTTCCTATGTTAATCTTGACTGTAAAGGAGAAGTATTGACCCTGAAAAGTTGTCATGCGTAATACTAGTAGATACCGGGTTAGTCTCTTACCTTCTTGCTTCTTTTTTAGCTTACTGAATACCAACTTCACCCAAAGTGTTGCTTGAAGTCAACGTATTACAAATGTGATCCTTGTATTGTCAGTGACAGAGCTGAAAATGTCTCAACAAATCACATTATTTTGGGGTTGACATTCATATTATGCAAAAATCCTCTAAAAGCCTTGGTGGGTCAGTCGGTGCTGAGCAAACCAAAACAGAATCCAGTATAGGCTGTGGACACGCAGGGAGTGAAAGTCTGATCTGAAAACAGTTATTGCAAAAAAATGAAAAAAAATTCATAGCCAAAGCTGCCATCTCATTGGTGCAAAATGAATTTTATTGCTCCGAATATAAAAGGTGATCCTAATGGTTGCTTTAAAAAAAAGTAGTGATTTAAGCTCTACAGAGACAAAAAGGGCTTATGTATAAATTGAAGCTATACCAACTTTAAACCATGTTAGGCAGACATGAAAGAAAATGAGAATGAAGATTAACTCTATGTGAGTCCTGAATTGTATTTTCCCCCACTGGTCCAGGCTAACTCCCAGGACAAAGTTTTGATTTAGTTCTGACTCCTCACAAAGGTAACCTATTCTCAAAGTTAAGGAATGTCTACCTGAAAAGGTGACATTTAAGTTAATATTTAAAGGATAGATAAAAGGTAGCCCTGATAAAGGGCATAAGAAAAGAGGAGGGAAGGAAAATAGAGGATGAACTGTATTGAGTAAAGTCAAAGCATGAGAGGTTAACTGTGGAAACCACACATTCAGATACAGACAACACGGGAGAACAGACCTCTCTCAATAGCTTCCTCTGCATAAGGAAAACTCCTTACAAATGTGCTTTTGCTTCCAATTTGTTTAACCTACAATATCTGGGGATGGATTCATTTCCCCAAATCTCCTTTGTGCTGGCTGGAATTCCCACTCACTGTCTTCCCATTGGCCACGATTATTCCTAACTCTAAGTATTTATTTATGTGAGTCGCTTTATCTTTTGCTCATTTTTCTCTTGGTCAGTTCCTCCACAGTTGCCCATCAATGTCTTTCTCTTTCCCAGGTCCTTTCTATGATTCCCCATTGCTTCATTGTTTAATATTTAGGGGGATAATATATGCTAAAGTTGAGAGTGCATGGATTGCTATTAATAATTATTTCATGGAAACAGGTGTAAGCCGTTATTGTCTCTGGACAAACATAAATATATATTCACCCTTTACATTAAGAAGGGTATATATATATATATATATATATATATATATATGCTTATATATGTGGCAACTAATCATATTATATGTTGATTTTTTCATTTAACTATTTCATGTATTTGACTTAGGCCTCAATCTAAAAATGTCAGCTCCTATAGAACAGAGACCGTGTATTTTCCCTTTTGTTATCCTAATTACTACTTAACATTCTGCTAACAGGTGCATAGCTGCTACACAGTGAACATCTAGTGTGTGAATTTTATATATATATATATCCTCTTACCTTATAATAGACAAATATGCAAATTGACCGCACCTTCGCTATGCCCAAGCCACGCCCACCAACCACGCCCACCAGGAATCCGTTACATGGACGCTGGGGCCGGTGGCTTTTCGGGCGCCTGCTACTATCGCAGGGCCCGGCTGGGGTGCGGTGCGGCGGAGCCCAAGGACCGGAAAGCCGCCCGGGGCTTTCAGGGCCTTGGGCGCCAGCCGGGTGCGTGCTCTGATCGGAGCAGGGACCCGGCTGGGGTGCGGTGCGGCTGAGCCCAAGGACCGGAAAGCCGCCCGGGGCTTTCCGGGCCTTGGGCGCCAGCCGGCTGCGTGCTCCGATCGGAGCAGGGACCCGGCTGGGGTGCGGTGCGGCCGAGCCCAAGGACCGCAAAGCCGCCCGGGGCTTTCCGGGCCTTTGGCGCCAGCCGGGTGCGTGCTCCGATCGGAGCAGGGACCCGGCTGGGGTGCGGTGCGGCGGAGCCCAAGGACCGGAAAGCCGCCCAGGGCTTTCCGGGCCTTGGGCGCCAGCCAGGTGCGTGCTCCGATCGGAGCAGGGACCAGGCTGGGGTGTGGTGCGGCTGAGCCCAAGGACCGGAAAGCCGCCCAGGGCTTTCCGGGCCTTGGGCCGATCGGAGCAGGGACCCGGCTGGGGTGCGGTGCGGCGGAGCCCAAGGACCGCAAAGCCGCCCGGGGCTTTCCGGGTTTTGGGCGCCAGCCAGGTGCGTGCTCCGATCTGAGCAGGGACCAGGCTGGGGTGCGGTGCGGCGGAGCCCAAGGACCGCAAAGCCGCCCGGGGCTTTCAGGGCCTTGGGCCGATCGGAGCAGGGACCCGGCTGGGGTGCGGTGCGGCGGAGCCCAAGGACCGCAAAGCCGCCCGGGGCTTTCCGGGCCTTGGGCCGATCGGAGCAGGGACCCGGCTGGGGTGCGGTGCGGCCGAGCCCAAGGACCGCAAAGCCGCCCGGGGCTTTCCGGGCCTTGGGCGCCAGCCGGCTGCGTGCTCCGATCGGAGCAGGGACCCGGCTGGGGTGCGGTGCGGCCGAGCCCAAGGACCGCAAAGCCGCCCGGGGCTTTCAGGGCCTTGGGCGCCAGCCGGGTGCGTGCTCTGATCGGAGCAGGGACCCGGCTGGGGTGCGGTGCGGCTGAGCCCAAGGACCGGAAAGCCGCCCGGGGCTTTCCGGGCCTTGGGCGCCAGCCGGCTGCGTGCTCCGATCGGAGCAGGGACCCGGCTGGGGTGCGGTTCGGCCGAGCCCAAGGACCGGAAAGCCGCCCGGGGCTTTCCGGGCCTTGGGCGCCAGCCGGCTGCGTGCTCCGATCGGAGCAGGGACCCGGCTGGGGTGCGGTGCGGCCCAGCCCAAGGACCGGAAAGCCGCCCGGGGCTTTCCGGGCCTTGGGCGCCAGCCGGCTGCGTGCTCCGATCGGAGCAGGGACCCGGCTGGGGTGCAGTGCGGCTGAGCCCAAGGACCGGAAAGCCGCCCGGGGCTTTCCGGGCCTTGGGCCGATCGGAGCAGGGACCAGGCTGGGGTGCGGTGCGGCGGAGCCCAAGGACCGCAAAGCCGCCCGGGGCTTTCCGGGCCTTGGGCCGATCGGAGCAGGGACCCGGCTGGGGTGCGGTTCGGCCGAGCCCAAGGACCGCAAAGCCGCCCGGGGCTTTCCGGGCCTTGGGCGCCAGCCGGCTGCGTGCTCCGATCGGAGCAGGGACCCGGCTGGGGTGCGGTGCGGCCGAGCCCAAGGACCGCAAAGCCGCCCGGGGCTTTCCGGGCCTTGGGCGCCAGCCGGGTGCGTGCTCTGATCGGAGCAGGGACCTGGCTGGGGTGCGGTGCGGCGGAGCCCAAGGACCGGAAAGCCGCCCAGGGCTTTCCGGGCCTTGGGCCGATCGGAGCAGGGACCCGGCTGAGGTGCGGTGCGGCCGAGCCCAAGGACCGGAAAGCCGCCCGGGGCTTTCCGAGTTTTGGGCTCCAGCCAGGTGCGTGCTCCGATCTGAGCAGGGACCAGGCTGGGGTGCGATGCGGCGGAGCCCAAGGACCGCAAAGCCGCCCGGGGCTTTCCGGGCCTTGGGCCGATCGGAGCAGGGACCCGGCTGGGGTGCGATGCGGCCGAGCCCAAGGACTGGAAAGCCGCCGGGGGCTTTCCGGGTTTTGGGCGCCAGCCGGGTGCGTGCCTGCTCCGATGGCAGGAGCGAGCCGACCTGGGGGTCTGCTTCTGCAATCAGGTCGCAGGGATGCTGGGTGCAGCTGAGCCCAAGGCCACCGCCCAGGGCCAAGCCCGGACCCTGAAAGAAGGTAGAGGTCAGTGGCCACCGCCAAGGCCTGGGTCCCCGGTGCCGGCAGAAAACTGGTGCAGGCAGCCAGGTGAATGAAGGTCTATTGCACGAATCTTCGTGCAAACGGGCTACTAGTATATAATAAAAAGCTAATATGCAAATGGTCATCACACCCTCATGTGTCACAACAGATCAGCAGGAGGCTGCGTGTGCAGCAGGTGTGCGCGGGTGGGCGGGGCTGCATGTGCTGTGAGCCGTGTGTGGGTGGGTGGGGCTGCATGCATGACCGGTCACCGGGAGATGCATAGGAGTACCTCTTGGTCCCTCCCCGCCTGGCTCCCGTGGGTGGTGGCAGCGGCTCCCTCCGGCCTCCCACGGAAGCAGCGCAGCTCCCTCCCACCTCCCTCCTGCGGAAGTCTAATATGCAAAGTGTCCAGTCGTCTGGTCAGCTGTTCAGCCAATCAAAGAATAATATGCTAATGATAGGCTAAGACTGCTCAACTGCTCGTTATGACGTGCACTGACCACCAGGGGACTAAAGTCAACTAGTCGACCAGTCACTATGACATGCACTGACCACCAGGGGGCAGATGCTCCGACTGGTAGGTTAGCTTGCTGCTGGGGTCCAGCTAATCAGTACTGAGCACGATGGGCCAGACACGCCCTGAAGCCCTCCTGTGGCCCCTCCCTGGCTGGCCAACCTCCTGCATCTCTCCCCGGCCCCAATCGTGTACCGGTGGGGTTCCTTGGCCTGGCCTGCACCCTCTCGCAATCTGGGACCCCTCAGGGGGTGTCGGAGAGCCAGGCCAAGGGACCCCACTGGTGCACAAATTTGTGCGCTGGGCCTCTAGTATATATATATTCATAGCTGATGACCACATAGAGGTCATTTTTAACCTTAATTGTCCATTAGAATAACCTAAGAAATAAAATATAAATAAATATATATAGATATAGTATCTATATAGACATACATATACACATACCTTTGTTCCATCTCCAGCTATCAGATATTCTGATTTAATTTATCATTGATTTGTCTTGGGTGTCAGGGCTTCTATTTATTTATTAATTTTAATATTTATTTTTTAATTACAATTGACATATATTATATTAGTTTCAGGTGTATAATATAGTGATTAGACATTTATATACCTTATGAAGTGATCACCCTGATAAGTCTACTACCATCTGACACCATACATAGTTATTATAATATTATTGACTATATTCCCTATGCTGTACTTTACATCCCTGTGACTGTTTTTATAGCCAGCAATTTGTACTTCTTAACCGGGCATCGAGGCTTTTATAAACCTCTGGGTGATTCTGCTATTCAGACAACATTGCAGCCAAGCCCTAAGGACTTTATATGTCAAGCCCTGTGGTGATAAAAACACACACTTTGTGAAGGAGAAGCAAGAAAAAACAGCAACCCTACAGAATTATATATTAGACTTAGAAACCACATCAGAATTGCAACACTCAGACTTCAGAAACAGATAGATACATATTCAAATTACCCAAATAGGACAATACCTGTGGGACAGAATAACAAGAAAAGAGCAATCTAGTTTCACTGCCCTAGCAAACACTAAAAGGCAGTAAATTATCCTAGATTCCCTCGAACCACTTTAATTTAATATATTCTGGCTTGTGGTCAGGCATAAATTGAAAATTACTCTGAAAACATGGTCATCAAATTTCTATACTTCTAGTAAGTCACTCTATTGCCCCCTGTGGTAGAGTAACTACACCAGATGTCAGAACGGGGCAGTGTAGAAAGCTGGCTACTTTCAATGACTGCCAATTACAGAGACTGTAAAGCAAGCAGCAGAGGTTAAAGTTCTTGCTTACTGTTTACATCCAAATCCTTTGATACTCAGTTTAATAAACTGATCTTTACTCTTCTCTCCAGTGGACTACCTGGCATCACTCCCCACCCCCCTGTAAGTAGTCCAGCCATTTACAATGTTTTTCTCATACTTTTCGTACTTCCACCTTCTTTCATGTGTCCTAAGTGTCCTGGACTTGAGCAGGCAGGGGTATCAATGTTAACTCTTGTCCATATCTGTTTGCTCTCCATAGAATGTGAGACTTGTAAGGGCAAAGAATGTGTTGAATCTTTCACAATATCTATAAGGACAAGGGTGGAGCTGGGGTTGAACAAGTGAAAGAAAGAGTAAATGTTGATTATGCAATGTTAGTGGTAAAAGCAAAACACAAAAGTAGATCACTCACATCTAAGAGAAAAAAATATGTCTGCTTATTCACGATGAGCTGGAAAAAGTCCCATCCAGAAACTGAAACTAGTTCATCCTTTTAGTATTTTATCAGAAACTCCTTTTTCCTCTCTGGGAAGAAAGTTAAAACTTTCAGTAAAAATGGGTCCCTCGCCATGTAAATGGCATTGGATTTGCTGAGCTCCTGAATAAAGAAAATGAATTTGGTTGCAGCAGGAGCTTGCATTCCTCCTGCTATTACCACGGAGGCAGCAGCATTCTGTCTCCACCGAGGGCAGATGGGGGCCATGACCTGGAGTCCAGTGACCTCCACCATCCGCGTGCTACAGGCCACTGGAGACGTTGAAATATCTCTGAACTATTTTCTCGTCTTTAAAACAATCAAACAGCACCTGCCTGTATTTGTCTGAGCTGTAAGTGACGTTATCAGAGTCGTTCATCAGAGGAGGCAGATGCATCTTTTGTTTTTCCTACTTGTCTAAGCCAGAAGACAGCACAGCCAATTTGGAAGAAAACAAAACAAAATACAACAGAACAGATTGGTTCCTTCATGTCCTGTGATTACATTGTTTACTTGAAATTCTACTGAAAGTACCCAAGATATAGTTAAAGAAGTAGTATCAAGCGAATACCACGAAAAAACATTTTAACCCAGAAGTTTTCACTAAAAAAAAAAAAAAAAAAAAAAAAAAAAAAAAGATCCAGTTAAATGTTTGCAAGCGTCAACATAAATATACCAAGAGATTAATTAGCAGCTCTGTCCTTCGATGAAAGACAGAATATCTTTGCCGAGGAAACATTTTTTTCCACCTTATTTTCTTTCTTGGTCCAATATTTAGGTTTGATCCTACAGGAGAAAACATTGTTGTGCCTCAAGAAGTGCCATCTAGATTTAATTCCTTCAAGTGCATCTAACAAGAATAAAGTGGCTTTAGTTGCCCTCCCAAGGTTAAAAGGAAAATAAAATAGTCCTCATCAGAAAATCAAGAATGCCTCCTTGTCTGAGATTACCAGCGCTGCTATTACAAAGTATCACAAACTGGGTGACTTATTTAACAAAAGTTTGTCTCCTAGTTCTGGGGGCTAGAAGTCCATGATCAAGTTTTCAGCAGGATTGGTTCTGAGGGCCCAGAGGGAAGGATCTGGTCCAGTCTTCTCTCCTTGGCCTGTATGTAGATAGTGTCTTCTTCCAGAGTCTTATATCATCTTCCCTTTGTATGTATCTGTGTCCAAATTTTCTCTTCTTATAAGTACAAAGGTCATACCAGATTAGGAACCACCCGCATGACTTCATTTTAAGTTAATATCCCTTATAAGTACCCTCCAAATAAAGTCCCATTCTGAAGTCCTAGGAGTTACGACTTCAGCATGTTGCTATTGTTTGCAGGAGACACAGTTTTTCCCAGTTTCCTTCTTTTACATGGAAGCTTTACAAAGTGTGAGGACATCAGCAAATACAGCTTTTAGTCATTTTCATCATTGTGTGAACTTTAGTCAAATAGATTAAGCACATAAAATATAAACTTAAGTGAATGAACTATTTTACCTTTTCTTTTCTTAACTATTTTACCTTTTCTTTTTAAGCAAAAGGGAAAGCAAAAGTTATTGAGAGATAGCAGGGAAAGGACCCATGTGAGTTGTTGCTCTGTTTTACCTTTTCAAAGGTAATTGGCATGTCAAGATAAACCTCAAACTATGAACAGGGAGATTTTATCCTGGCTCAATTAAATATCCCAACAATAAATCACATTATTTGGGTGTTTATGATGTGTTGAACATAGTACAAAATCATTTCTCAGAAATTACCCATTCAGTTGTATGCTCACAGCAACAATGTAAAGTAAGTGGGATTATTAGGGATCTCTAGATCTATAGAAACCCCAACGGGTCATTGGGACTAATGTATAATGGAGCCATTCCTACATCCTCTACAATCTGATTCCCAGGGTTTCATCATTCAGGGCTCTTCCCTAGCAGGGCAGACTTCATATTTTGATAATTCAACCTTCTCTGGACTTCTCTACCCTTATAATTTAGTAGGAGACTTGATCCTTAGGTATTTCCTGACTTCTAATTGCAAAACTAACTGCCCTTATCTTTAAACTGGTGATGAATCACCATCAGCATTTCATTATCTTTCTACTAGAGGCCCTGTGCACGAAATTTGTGCACGGGGGCAGGGGGGGTGTCCCTCAGCCCAGCCTGCACCCTCTCCAATCTGGGACCCCTAGAGGGATGTCCGACTGCCCATTTAGGCTCGATCGGGCCTAAACGGGCAGTCGGACATCCCTCTCACAATCCAGGACTGCTGGCTCCCAACTGCTTGCCTGCCTGCCTTCCTGATTGCCCCTAACTGCTTCTGCCTGCCAGCCTGATCAACCCCTAACCACTCCCATGCCAGCCTGATTGATGTATAACTGCTCCCCTGCCAGCCTGTTTGCCCCCAACTTCCCTCCTCTGCTGGCCTGGTCACCCCTAACTGCCCTCCCCTGCAGGGTTGATCGCCTCCAACTGCCCTCCCTTGCAGGCCTGGTCCCTCTCAACTGCCCTCCCTTGCAGTCCTGGTGCTTCCCAACTGCCCTCCCCTGCTGGCCATCTTGTGGTGGCCATCTTGTGTCCACATGGGAGCAGGATCTTTGACCACATGGGGGCAGCCATATTGTATGATGGAGTGATGGTCAATCTGCATATTACTCTTTTATTAGATAGGATAGAGGCCTGGTACACGGGTGGGGGCCAGCTGGTTTGCTCTGAAGGGTGTCCCAGATAAGGGTGGGGGTTCCCTTGTGGTGTGGGGTGACCTGAGCGAGGGGCCTGTGGTGGTTTGCAGGCCAGCCATGCCCCCTGGCGACCCAAGCGGAGACCCTGGTATCTGGAATTTATTTACCTTCTACAATTGAAACTTTGTAGCCTGGAGAGGAGCCAAGCTTCCTGCTTGCTCAGTGGCCGGCAGCCATTTCTTTTGGGGTTTATGTATCTTCTATAATTGAAACTTTGTAGCCTTAAGCGGAGGCCTGGGCTGACCAGGGTGTGCGGAAAGCTTTGCTTCTTCCATTGCCAGGGGCAGTCCTGCTCTTTCCAGCTCCATGGCTGCCACCATTTCTGTTTGGATTTGTTTACCTTCTATAATTGAAACTTTGTAGCCTTGAATGGAGGCTTAGGCCAGCAAGGGCAGGCGGAAAGCTTGGTTTCCTCCATTGCCTGGGAAACCCAGGCCTCCCTCCTGCTCTCTGTGGCTGTAGCCATCTTGGTTGGGTTTATTTGCATACTCTCTCTGATTGGCTGGTGGGCGTGGCTTGTGGGTGTAGTGGAGTGATGGTTAATTTGCATATTACTCTTTTATTAGGTAGGATAATACATTGACAAACCTTAGCCACAATCATTCTGCCCCAATTGTTCCTACAGTAACTACTTTCTCTGTCCTTCTTAAACACCCAAGCTATTTTTACCTGCCAATGGATTCCCTCTTACAATGTTTTTATCCCATTTCACACTGTGAAAGGTTAACACAAGCCTGGCAGAGATGTCAGAGACTGTCAGTATTCCCTGTTTCATCAGGAATGGGGTTCTCCCTGGCAGCTGCTGGGTGATCCTGTTCCTAAACACCATTTTAGTGTATTCTCTAGGACCATTTCTGATTTCTTCAGTTATAAGAGTCAGAGTCACATTGGCATGCTATTGTTTTTACTTGGTGTAGTGTATTTAATAAGAACATCTACTTGGGAGTGAGGAATGCAGGGACAGGCAGAGGAGTAAGTTGAACTCTTAGCCAGTTACAACAGAGGCCTCTGCTAATCACAAAAGGAGCTCTAAATTTGGGATAGGCAAAGGTATCCCTAATTGAGGCACTGGCCAGACCTGTATTTCCTACATTAGCCTTGCCGTTAGATGGAGGTGGAGGGGTTATGAATTTGGGTGAAACAGCTCCCTTTGACCAAGGGCATTTTCTGGGGAAAAACTTGGCGGGGGTCCATGAATAGCAACAATTCCTGAAGCTGGGTTAATGGATGACTTAGTCCTAAAGAGCAACCTTGATGACATACTATAATAGACAATATGAACGGCCATATATTTTCTCTTCATGTCTCTCATGCTTAGCAAAGGATAGCAAGAATGTGGAATAGAGGTAAAATGTGGTTAAATCTTAAACGGTTTTAACTAGTTCCTGGAATATTGATTGTTCTGCATATGGTGATGCTGACAGGAAAGACAGAGTGTGTTTTATTTATTGAGCCTTAGAACACTGGAAACCTAGGTTTGAATTACATACTAGCTCTCTTAGGTAAGTAACTTTATCTCTAGATTTCAGTGTCTCCCTCTGCTTAAATGGTGTTTGTAGTAGTATCTATCTTGAAGACTTGGGATATTTGCCTGGGACTATGGATCTGAAAAAATCTCTATCTCTGTATACCCTGCTGTGTTGACAGAAAGGACTTAATACATTGGATTTCTACCAACAAGCAGTTTGCCACATTGTGGGTGGGCTTGAATGGGACCATCTACTCCCTCTCAAACAAGCATACTTAGAGAGAAGTATGGAAGGCTGGACTTGACTGGGGTGCATGCATTCTGTGCTGGTCAAATGGGCTTTTCTCTATGTGAAGTTACTTGCCTGGGAAACCTCACTCTAAATCCATTGTATCTTATGCTCAATTGACCATCCCTGACCAACTAAAGCTCTTAGCCTGGACTCAAAGAAAAAAAACACAAAAAAACACACGCCTATATGTGTGCGCTTATCCATGTGCTAAATGCTCTCTGTAAAGGCCTCCACAACTTTAATAATCCAGAACATGCAGGCATATGCTACAATTTCAGAATCACTAATGACAGGAGTCAATTATAAAGGAACAATGAAAGCAAAAGAGAGCTGCTTTGATTTTTGGATCCCTACCAGATGTTCAAGGAAAGCCAAGTGTTTTCTGAGCAAGTCACACCTATTTAATTAGCAATAATAAGAGCCTTTAGATGATCACAGAGCAATTAAATAGCTAAAGATAAATGACCTAAGAGGGTTAACAATTTAATCCTAACCAAAGAGCAAACAGAATGCAATCTAAAAACATGATCGCAAGCAGAATTGTAGGTTAATGACCTTGCACTTTATAATTTAATGGGGCACACATAGTACCAGGTTGGGAGTAATGGATTATAGGAAATAAATTACATATACTGGCATTTTATGAATAATTTATTCTAACACTAATTGCAATTAAATTGCCTTGTTTTAATAGGATCTAGTAATTAAGCCACAAGTGGCTTGGTGCCTGGTTCATGCCTGAGCTGGCATCAAAAAACAGTACTTGACTCAGCTAAAATGTTTGTGAATGTATCCCTAAAGTTTTTCTTTCATCAGGGTGGAAGTTGATGGGAATATTAATAATATGTAAAAGGATTCCTTTGTTCGTTTTTATTTCTCATTTAGGATAGGCAACTGCATAGGAAAATCATTATAATATGTTGGTAAACTTGGGCCCTCTTTCATACAAGAAACACTGTCAATGCCGACTTTATGATCTTTCCGAGAAAGGATTGTTTCCAGGTCATTCAATTGCACATATTCTATATATATATTTAATACTCTACAAGTGTCATTCCAGTCAGGAAGGACATAATAATGGGTCACTTGATTTTAGCCGTGTGTATACCTCTCCTGGTTTCATCCAGGTGAGTGGTCCCCTTCTGTGCACTCAGAACTTCCTGTGTATAGCTCCATAGCACTCTTCTCACCACATTCCAACCATCTGTTCATGGGTCTGCTTCTGTGGTATGGATCATGATCCACTGAAGCCCCAGATGTTGAAATGGGGGTTAATCTATTGAAGAAAGGACGAAAGGAAGGAAGAAAGGAAGCAAGGAAGAAAAGAAAAAGGAAATAACCTGTAATTCTGTCAAATCACTCCTTGTCCATTTTTAAACATATATTTTTATTGATTTCGGCAAGGAAGGAAGAGGAAGAGAGAGAGAGAAACATCAATGATGAGAGAGAATCATTGATCGGCTGCTTCCTGCATACCCCCTACTGGGATTTGAGCCCACAACCTGGGCACTTGTCCTACCAGGAATGAAACTGTGACCTCCTGGTTCATAGGTCAATGTGCAACCACTGAGCCACACCAGCCAGGCACTCCTTATTCATTTTTATTGTTACTCATTTTTTAAAATAATGTCTACCTTGTGCAGAGACCTATAAAAATTAAAAGAGAGAAGTAAACACACACACAGGCACACACAGAAAGGAGGCGGGGAGAGAATCCCACTCTTAATAACTAAGAGTTGATTTGGCAAAACAAGATTTATACCCACAAAACAAATAAACAACAAAATTACTTGCCAAGCACTACAGTGATAACCATATTGATTTGTTTCTCCCCCCACAAGCCTAGGCTGCAGGTGCTCTTGTTATTACCATTTTGTAGATGATGAAACTGAGATAGGAAGAGTTTAAGAAACTCTCAAAGTATAAGTGATGGAGCCTGTTTTCTAAACAAGGTGCTCTTCTAAATAGTATAGTTATCATAAATATAGATGCAGCACGTTCAAGTGAAGCAGCCATTGCTAATTATGAATTGTAGAGACAATTACACAGAAATGTGAAAAACTGTAAAAGGTCTCATGTTTTCACCCTAATGCAAGCTCACAAGCTGGCCAGCCAGAGTTTCATGGCTGGTAGAAGATATGAAACTTCTGGTTCAGACACAAAGGACACTTTATTACTCACATCAATCAGCATTTACATTGGGCACTCAATGCCCAATATTTATAGGAGCACACTATAGAAAGGAACTCTAAGTTTGGGGAATGAAAATGTCTTATAATGGTCAGGAAGCACATGAGACCTTCTCCTTCCGTGGGAGATAGTATCTTTATCTTCCAAGGCTGTAGCTGGACCTGCCCTTTGCTATTTCTATCCAAAACTGTTTGTTAATAAGCATCTTTGGCAAGAGAGTCCAGGAAGAAAGACAATAACTGCTCACAATACATGCAGAAACATAAGGGGCCTTTGGAGAATTGCCTCATCCTTTCTTTCAGAAAGTAACGTGAACACAGAAACTCAATATACAGGGGTGGGCCCAGCTGGCAGGGCTCAGTGGTTGAGCATTGACCTATGAACCAGGAGATCATGGTTCAAATCCCTGTCAGGGCACATGCCCAGGTTGAGGGCTCAATCCCCCATTGTGGAGCCTGCAGGAGGCAGCCAATCAATGATTCTCTCTCATCATTGATGTTTCTATCTCCCTCTCCCTCTCCCATTCTCTGAAATCAATAAAAATATGTATTTTTAAATTTACAAGGGTGGGCAAAAGTAGGTTGATTGTGCTATTGTGACATTTTTTTCAGTTAATAAAGGTATTTTAGCACTCATAACATGCATGCCTTTTTCCATAAGAACAATTATAAACCCACTTTTGTACAAATGAGATTCATTTCCCTTGATAAGCTCAATGAGGGCCCCTATGCCCTGCAGGAAGTATTTGTGCTAAGTAGAAGAAGTACTTTCTGCAGGTGAGCAAATGGGCAAATGGCTTGGTGAGGCTATGACGCCCCTGTACAAATAAGATAAAGGAACACCACTGAGCAGAGACAGCCCAACCTGAATAGCTTGGCAAGTGCAACACTAGTGAGATTGTAACTCCTACTTACTCCTCACCCAGGAGCCTTTGTGCAGCGCGAAACTGGATAAACCTGTACAGAATAGCACTGGTCTGATAGAAAAGGTTTTAAAAAATTGTCCTTCAAATTTTCAGACAGTTATATAACTTTACATACTTACAAAGATCATTTTATAGATATTCATACACAAATGTGATGAACACTCCTCAAAGGGTGAGGAAAGGAAGCTGCCGCTAACAACCTGTATCAATGGGAAGTATCTGCCACTCCGAATACAGCCTGACACCTGGATTTCTGCCTTGGAAAACTCTGAGCAGAGAACTCAGTGACTCGGTGTCTGAATTTCTGACTGTGGAGCTAACGAATGAGCATTGTTTTAAGTTGATAAATTTGTGGTAATTTGTAACGCAGCAATAGATTAATACACTGGGTTTCTTGACTAAGTATGCACTTAAGCTGTAACATTTTTCTTCTGCTCAGGTCTACGAAGTGGTTTTTCTAAAGATAGTTAAGCAGCAATTAGGTGAGGTAGGCCCCTCTCTTCTCTTGCTCAGCAACACATTAAGTTGCCCCATGGTAGAAGGCATTGGTTCCAAGTAGGAGCCACAGGACTGGTTACCTAACCATTTTTTCCCTTTATAGAAGTTTCATAGGAATATTTTCTTGTTTTCCTGGTGCTTAAGTTGTCAATGTCTAGTTGCTTTAAGCAGTTGTTACACCATGCTGCAGATGAACCAGAACGAGAAATGCTTGGATGTTCATCTCATTTTGTTATTGAAATCCTTGTTCAGAGAAAATTAGTTTGTCCTCATATGAAAGTTGGAATCAATAGCCATTTAGAGCACCCCTGTTTTAGTTAACAATATACTTCATTAAATTAGGGCCCTGAATGATGGAGATGTCTTTGGATCTTATTAATTATGAATAAGCTATTGTTTGGGGAAAACGAGATGGGTCTTATCTTGGCAGAGATCAGCCAGGCTATGCCTCAGGAGGGACAGTTTTCTGAGTCAGCCGATGATCAGATTTGGCCTTGCTGATCCAGGCGCCAATCTAATGCAATCACAATCTTCTGTGCTCAGCCTGAGTCACTGGGGAGAACAGCTCCCTACCAGGCAGGCCCTGACCTACAGGAAGCCCCTGGGGAAAGTGGGTGAGAGAAACTAAATAGAATAAAGCTAATATAGAGCCAAATGAAAGTTGGGAGATAGCTGGTTGTCTTGGATAAAGATCTTTAAACATTACATAGAAATATTATTATTACTCATTATAGCTACTAAGAACAATTATGTTTTTGTATTAGCTATTATTTGGAGGGTACTTCCTTAGTGCCCTCCTACAACTACTCTTAGATGTATAACCACTGGATAAACAAGTGGGTTGCTCCTTATATATATAGGAGAATAGGAGGTTCAGTGTTAGGTGTTTTCATCTGGTATTTTGCCACTGACTAGTATAATATAGTGTATCAGTATATAGGCTCCAGAGTTTAGGTTTAAATCACATCCAAGCCTCCTAGCTTCTGCGTCATCTTGAATATTATATTTTATTTCTCTAGAACTTTATTTTTAAAAAAGTAACTCTCTAAAGTAGGGATAATGATATCACCTACCACATAGAGACAGTTGGAAGATTGAATGAGTTAGTGAAAGAGAAGAAGTAAATGTAGTATCTGACTTCAGTAAATGCTCCAAACATATTAGATAAAGAAAAATAAAATGGTGAGCCTGGATATGACCGAATGAGCTTAAGGGCCCAAATGAGAAGCCACATGTTAAGGCTGTTTCTTACCAGAGTAAAGATCATCTGAAATTCAATCGTTAATCAAAGGGGCTACCTAAGAACGACAATCCAAAGGGGCTACTCCAGTGAAGCTGGGGACATCTGCAGTTGAGGTGACCAGATGACAAGGGAGGTTTTAAGCAGAGGGTGGGAATTAGAGCCTTGCATTATATCAGATCTGACTTGCACATGGGTGAAGTCACTGTAGGTCCTGGCCAATGATCTCAGCAGGGCTAGAGTGTTTAAAGGGGTGATATTAGTCTGGGCACCAAAAAAATAAAAAGGGAGAGCCAGATATTTTTCACCAAAATCTAATAGCCATTCCATTATCTTCATCCTTACCATAAGACTTATTTACTCTTTTTTCATCTGGTCACACTTCATCCCTAGAATAAGACTTTGGCCATTGTAGCCTTTCCTGTGGATTGGATCTGTGAATGATCCTTCCTAAGTGCAACATCAGCTAGACAATTTGGAAAGTACATTCACTCTATTTTAGGAAACTGCCAATCAATGCCCACTAATGTGGGCTCCCAAACCTGGCACCTTGAAGTGCATACTATAGCATGTGCTCTCATCCTAAATCCCTTCCCCAACATAATCTCTGCGGAAACCAGATCCATAACAGAAAACCTAATAGGAGAAGATAGCTGAGTAGGATATCTAGCATGGAAAGAAGAGCGAGTCAATGGGATCTCCAATGTTGGGGATTTGACTCAGAAGACACAGACTTCAATTCCAAATGGTGGATATGAGAGGTGAGAAAAGTCAAGATTGGGGACCCCAGTATCAGAACATGTACACCCAGAATTAGGGAGAATTCCAGTCCCAAAGGATGCAGATGAGGAATATAGAGTGTAACATGAGGAAAGAGACCCAGAGATACCGTGAGAAGAGGCTATTAAACTAAGAGAAGTTCAAGTCAATCTTCCAGAGGCTTGGCATTCAGCATTCTTGTGTCCATGGGAAACCTCACTGTAGTCCCTCCATCTACCCTCTGCATTTGCCACAAAATGAGCCATGCTTAGAGAGTAGTCTTGTGTTCATTCTGAAAGCAGAGTTGAGCAGGAAACTAGCTGTTTGTTGTTGTTGTTTTTTCCAATTGAGCCAGTGCACAGTAGTTGATGCTGTGAAAATGATTCAGGGAAATACCCACCCTCCCTCCAAGAAAATATTCTGAACTGGCTGGGGAAGTCACAGAGAAGCTACCTTTCTTTCTCCTTCATCAGAACTATGACATGGTGCCCTTTTCCTAGGAAACCATTGCTGAGGTGCAGTATTGGCCTCAGAATCCAGTGGAATAAATACAGAGCTCTCTAGTGGCAGAGACAAGGGTTTGAAATCCAGCATGTTCACCTATTTGCTATGAGATTCTGGCTTAGTTGTTTCAATTCTCTAAGCTTCATTTCCCATACCTCTAGCATGGGTAAATGAGTAATTATTTTCTATGGGTTTTGTAACACATTAAATATAGTCATAATAGAGCTTCTAGTCTGTTCCTGGCACATGGTAGGTGACTTCTGTTTGCTCGTACAGTGCTTTTGTGTAAATTAAGAAAGAATCCCTTTCTTTGGGTGGCCAAGTTGGCAGGTGGAGTAGGGCAGGATTCCAGACACCATTTTTCTCCTCGGCTGGTGCACTTGTGTGATGGACTAGTAAAACCTGCATAATAGTATATGGAAGCTCTGCATACGCAACCATCATTAACTGACCACAATTCCAAAGCCTCTGAAGATGACACATGTCCAGTATCCAGTACATTTCCTTCACAAAACAGCACAGATACGTGCATGAAACTTAGCTGATATTTTCCCTGGTGCCCCCCCCCCCCATTGTAAACATTATTTCATAAAAATAGGAATAGTAAGGAGAAAACAAAAGTGTCCTCAATGTTTTCAGCTGGATAGAAAAATCAATGAAATTCAAGGCGTTGTCAATATCAACAATTGTATCTCAGTAGGTGTCATCAAGAGTGGTTTGCACCTATTACAGATTGTTTTTCTAACCTGATGAGTGGTCACTTGTCACCCGAATGACTGACTATGAAGCAGGTTAAAATTAAAACACATCCATATCTATGGTAAATGTAGCTACCAGCTGGGAGGCAGTTAATCTATCTGTAATGCAGAGTTTATAATTCAAATTACAATTGGAGAAAAAATGGTTTGCTTAATTTCATGTACATGTAGAGTTCAGGTTGCTGACAGATTTATGAGATGACACACGCTGCCACTTTCTACGCAGAGATGTTTTTTACTCACTTACTGCTGGGGAGAAGATCAGTTCATCTTCAGGCCCTTTGGACAATCTTTCCCTGGGTCTCAGGAGACTTTAAATCTGTCAGAGAGGAAGTTACTCAGTCTGATTTGATGTTACAAATGGTAGCAGTCTGAGGCCCTGAGTTGCAGCGGCTCTAAAAGTGACAGACTTCCCCAAGTGGCATTTACAGGAATGACACCTTGAAACAGAGCCTTATGCCGTACAACTCCAGGCCACCGAGGACACTGTTCAGCCACATTGGGTTCTGTTTTGACTTTTGGGGGACCTGGCGGTGATAGTAAAAAGAACTAAGTCATGTGATCCTCTCATCTCCAGATCCACAGGATCAGTAAAAAACAAAAAGAGAGCTTCAAGTCCATGCTGAGATTTTAGAAATGTCATTTGGGAGAAAAGACAGGAGCAATATCTTTACTCCAGAGTAGGCAAATCGTAGTTGTGTGTTGAAGCATTCTAGATTGGAGAGGTTGAGGAAAGCTTCAATCTAAATTCTAAAACCTTTATCTGGGCAAGGAAGACCATGACAAGGCCAAGAATGGCAATGCTTCTTTAAAATGAGCTTTCTAGGGTTTGCTTACATCTGTCCACCACATAAAGCAGTGTTTAACGACCCAATTCTAAAAGGGGGGAGTGAGAGAAGCATGAGATAAGTTTAAAAATGCCTCTCTGTATTCTCCTTTTTTTCTTTCCCCTCATTTTCTTCCTTTCAAGAATGATCATCACTTCCTCAGCATTGGGCTTTTCCTGTTCAAATATAATTCAGATTTTAGCCTCTTCTGCCCCTTATTTGAACAGGATTTAAGTGTCTTTGGAGTGTTGCTCTTTAATGACATATTGGTGATAAGGAGATAATATCTGGCAAATGTAGGTGCTCGCAAAAAGGTCCTCCCTCCTTCCTCACAAAGGTTACCTAGTCTTCTCCTACTACCATTGAAGAAGAGAAGAGTTAATTTGGCTCAAAGAGGAGCTACTCCAGCAGGTCCTCTGAGTGGATGATAGAAAGCTGCTCCTTCGTTAATAGCTAGGGTTTAAACATGTGCCTCACCCCCTGTCTCCTCCCCTGCAGAAGCCAGGAAAATACCTATTACAATGAATACAGAAGCACTTTATTAAGGTGCCACACCAGGTATGAATGTGTGTCCCAGATCACTGTCCTACATGAGAGAAGTGATCTGGGGAACTATAGTAGCCAATGACGATGGTAGAGAAAGGAGCAAAGAAACAAGAGGTGGCAACTTCCTAAGTCTCAATGCAGTTTGCGTTCTTTATAGAAAAACATGAGCACCATTTGCCAGATATTATCTCCTTATCACCAATATGTCATTAAAGGGCAACACTCCAAAGACACTTAAGTCCTGTTCAAGTAAGGGGCAGAAGAGGCTAAATTCTGAATTATATTTGAACAGGAAAAGCCCAATGCTGAGAAAGTGGTGATCATTCTTGAAAGGAAGAAAAGGAGGGGAAAGAAAAAAAGGAGACTATAGAGAGGAATGTATTGCTAGGGGCAATTCCTTGACCTTGAATTGTAACTATCAGAACAATGTGAGTGCACAGAGCAGATCGTAGATGGAGCTGCATGTTTTCAATGACCAACTTAAAATTTTCTCCCTGATGGTGAGACTTGAGGTGGAATTTAAGGTTTATGGTTGTGTTTTTAGAGTCCATTTGTCCTGGATCTGAATACTAAAATAGGGATTCTTTGATATGGGACCTCAAACAAGCCACTTTAATGCTCCAAGTTTCGGCTTCCTCCTCTTTAAAATCGGGGTAATATTAGTAATTATCTCAGAAGACTTCCCAAGGAGTAAACAAGCCAGTATATGTAGAGTATTTACCCAACTGCTTGGGTAATATTTATTACTATTACTGTTATTATGTCATCATCATCACCACTTAATACACAGAAACTGAAGTCATAAATGGACATCCTGGAAATTCTACTAGTATTCTGCATTTTCTGAGGTTGCTGTGAGCTTGGAGTTGGTCATTTAGAACTCAGGTCACCTCTTAGACTATGTAAAGGCCTTGAAACCTCCAGAATTGGCCTCCAGAAATAGAGACACCTCAATGGAGAAGCTGCCCTAAACAGAGGACACTCATTGAATCAAACAACCCTTAGGACTTTATTTTAATCTCCAACAGATTACTGACCAAGAGTCCCTGATTCCAAACAGCCTACCCAGTTGGTTTTTGGATTCTCGCTAGTGGAAGCAAAGACTCTATAAATAAATGAAGCAGCAAACCACACAGGGCAGGCAGCTGCAGGCTTTTAGGAGCATTAATTTTACTTAATATTAGAAATGTTAAATGCTGCAAATACATACAAGCATAACAAATAGAAAGGCACAAAGTGATCATTAGAGTTATAATGTGTATCTGAATATGCAATCAGAACAGGCACACTGCAAACAAAGCCCTATGTAAATGCTAAATACCTCACCATTTACTTCTACAATAATGTGTCATATTGCTAGACTTTAGTACTTTATGTTCTCTGCTGGTATGAAATCATTAATTTCATTTATACAATTAGGCAGAATACCCAGGGTCCAAATTAGGGACCAGGATAAAAAAAAAACACACAAAAAACTGGAATTAAAGACAAGTGATGGGTCATTTTTCTCTAAAGCTGTAATGATGCTTTACTAAATAATACATATTTCCCTGAACACTGTTTAAAACACCGCACAATCCACTCTGAAAAGAACTGATTATTGCCACATCCATTGTTTTGAGTTGAATAACCCACACATCGCCTTGACCTACATATCTCCAAGTCTCAGAATGAAGCTGGGTCCTCCAAAGGCCTCATCTAGAACATCCACATTTCCACCAGTCCTTATAAGATCCTTTGTTTTCTCAGTGTCACAGAAACAGGATAGGGAGGGAAAGCTTCCACTCTGAGGGGTTGCCCATTTTAAAACTGTGGCCTTTTCATCAGATTGGACAGTTGTATCTCAACGGTGAACACTGTGATTCTGAAGCCAGACAGACCTGGTATGAACCTCACCTTCATCCCAGTCTGAATGACCTTTGGGCAAGTGACTTCATATCTTTGAGTCTATTTAAAATAGGTGTAATATTATTACCCATTTTCTGGGTTATTGGCAAGACTATTTAGTTCAGTAACAAAACAACACATTCAGAATAAGAAGGAAAAAGTAGAACGTAAAGAAAGAAAAGAAAAAATCCAGATACATCTTTTAATAAAAGACCTGCAATGGAAGAGTCTGGAAGAATGCTGTCCAGATTTCGAGGTCTCCTTCTAGAAAGTAATTGAAAATGTCTCAAGAAAAATGTGAATTTTTCAAAGAGACAGAACCTCCTTCTAGCATCCTGAGCCCCCAAGGCTCCATGGGTAACAACAATTCACTTTTTTGTACTGAGGCTGGTATGTTGGTACTGGTGGCATTGGTGTTGTGTGCGTACGCGCGTGTGTGTGTGTGTGTGTGTGTGTGTGTGTGTGTGTGTGTGTGTGTAAAACATTAACCTCCAAGAGAAAGAAATGTAAGAACCTTGGCTGTTCTTTCTAGCAGAGAAAGACTTCAGAAAAAGCCTTTGTTCCTTTTGTGCAATCATAAGGCATAGTTATAGGGGAAGTTACTAAAAAAGTAGCCTAATGCAACTTTAATGACTTTTATGAACCACTATGACCACACAAGTACTCTGAACCATTAGGGAAAGCCTTTCATTCCAACCTGAGTCTTCTGGGATCACTCCTTAGCATCATTAGATAGGTACTTTGAGAGGCAACTCGTCACTCCATTGTGGTGAAACCAGAGAACCCATTTAGTCCCCAGGGAGGTGCTTGGACCAAATAAAATTACGCTTCAGTGAGAGTAGAGAAACACTAAGCCATATACACATGTCCTGTTTTGCCTAGGAGAGTCCCAGTGCATTCCTTTTGTCCAAGCATAATTATTAAAACTCCCTTACTTAACTTACAAGTAATAAATTATGGGTATTCTACCATTAAGTCATTGGCTGTTTTGACAACCTCCCTCCCCCAATTAAATAGCAGGTAAAAAGAGCAAGCCATGTGTTTAAAATGGGGATACCACTATAATCTTCTTCATAGGATTATTATGAATATTAAAATATTTAATGAAACTACTTATATAAAGATGATTCAGACAGAATCTCCTGATATATCATAAGAACATACACTCTCTCTCTCTACACACACACACACACACACACACACACACACACACACAATTAAATTGTAGGTTTTCAAGATTAGAGGAAGTCATGAAAAGTACTAGATACGGTACTTCCTGGGATGGACAGTGTTGAATAGATAGGGAAACTTTAAGATGATGTGGTGCCAAACTTGGAGAGATATGGGCTTCCTGATCCTCAGAGGGCCTACTGTTCAGTGGGGCTAGTGACTCTGTAGGAGTCTGTGGTGAGAGTGCCCTTGCCCATCTCAAGCTTTACACCACCTTGGAACAAAAAGTTCTAAGCGATCCGGAAACATCCATCTCTCCAAAAGGCAGGAAGATTGGCTT
Organism: Eptesicus fuscus; assembly: GCF_027574615.1. Taxonomy (NCBI): domain Eukaryota; kingdom Metazoa; phylum Chordata; class Mammalia; order Chiroptera; family Vespertilionidae; genus Eptesicus; species Eptesicus fuscus. Next base: position 48,049,685 of record NC_072489.1, read on the forward strand.
CCCCAGGAGCTCACTATCTGTTTGCCAGCCTCCTCCAGGGGAATATAATTCTCAGTATTTACAGAAGACTTATAGTCCTGGGACTTGATTTGCTCCATGAATATGCATCAAAGGGTTCCTAGGGCAGGAGTTCTGCTGTGTGAAGGGTGTTGGTGTTGTACATGTGGCTGTAAATCATGTCTTTTTGTATTAAGTTCTCAGTTCAGCTGACTCAGACCTCAAAGATGAAGAGGAGAGGGAACCTTTCATTCCCTTCTCTTTCTATATTTTCACATTGCACAAGGCTTCTCCAATCCTTGAAATATTTTCACTGCAGCATGGAGCCACGAGGAAAGATGATGTGACTTTCCCAACCCTCACCATTAAATGATGGTGAGGAAAATGGTAGTTACGGGTTTTTACTGATAATGAAATTATCATTCAGACTCAAATGAAAATAAAAAATCATAATGTATGCTACTTTCAAAATACATATTGAAAACAAGATGTGAAATAACTACAATGAACTGAAAATACAAGGTATGTTACTACAATATGAAATAAAATGAACAAGATTTAGAAAAAGCATTAATTGATTAAATGCAAGTTACTTTTATAATTTAAGCATGTTTACATTGATAGTTGCCCCCTCTTCTGTCTCTCTCTCTCTCTGTTTCTGTATCTATATTGCCCCTCCCCCTCTGACACACACATACACACTCATACAAAGTACAATACAGTACAATGTCTGTATTCTTTGGCAACTTTATCTACATTTGCCAAGTGTTTTGCAATGTGGGGCTCTGCAATGATGGAATACAAATAATCGAGGATGCTAATTTTTAAAAAAGATCTTGAGGCTTTAACTGAAACCAATCTTGGATAGAAGAAGAATAGCAGAAATTATAAAACAATTCTTCAAGTGACTTTTATGCAGATGGACCACAGAGCAACTTTGAAAGACATTGAAAAACAGTAACGATTCTTCCACGATTTATTTGGAAACAGCAAGATTAAAGCATGTCTAGGAAGGATAGGCAAACAGACATCGGTCAGGTGTTGCTGGTGTTTCTGGCAAAGCTTGCCCTTCTGGAAGAGCTATGAGACCTGCCACATCAGGGACCCAGGGTATTGCTCTTGTCAGAATACTCAGCAAAGTTGTGGATTCTCTTTATTCACCCTGGCTAGGCTTCACTGAACACGGGATGTGGGTAGGTGAGGGGAAAAGGAATGTTGTCTCACTGTATTTTAGTGGCCAGGCATTTTAAGCAATTCGGGGAGCTATTTTGTGTTTGTGTCTTCAGAACTAGGGGTTTCCCAGGACGTGAAAACGTATGACTAGAGTATCTCTGAATAGATGGGCAGAATAAGGGCCTGTCAAAGGTGTCCAGGTCCGAGTCCCTTGAACTTGTGAATGGCAGAAAGAAATTAAGGTTGCAAATACAATAAAGGCTGCCAATCAGGTAAACTTGAGGTGGGGAGACAATTTTGGATTATCCAGGTGGACTCAATGTAATCACAAGGTGTAATTTTTCATTGTCATGTAACTTTAACCCTTTGCACTCACTTGCTTTTTTCTTGATTCCTTTATTCTAATGCTCACCGTGTCGAGTCACACTTGACATCCAAGTGCAAAAGGTTAAAATGATTAAACCTGATAAAAGCCTAAGATCCTTTACATTCACATATAAGGTATAAGATATGAAGACTCTTGAACCATTCAAGTCCCCGATTCTCACTGCAACATTTTCATAATCTCCTAGAGGGTTGGTTTCATAAAAGCCTTCTCTGACAAGGATTCTATTAAACTTCATGTTTCCACACACTATTTATACTTACAAATACTTGTGTAATATTTGTCTTTCATTAGACTGTAAATTCAATGACAGCAGAAAACTACACTTGCTTTATCCACTCCTGAATCCTAGTCCCTAGCATAGTACTTGGTATTCAAAAGGTGCTCAATTGATATTAGACAAATGCAAATAAAATTAGATAATACATAATATGAATAGAAAAGGAAGAAATGCAAATAAAACTGAACTTTTATTGGCCTTGGCTTGAGGCTCAAATTAATGGAGAGTCCAAATAGTTGCTTACAAGAATGTCAGGAAATCTGCATTATAACCTTAATTAATAAATTTCCCTGACCCTCAATTTTCTTACTGTAAATATTAGAGCATTGATGATTACTGAAATCCCTTATAGAATTAATCTGATAGACCCAAGGATGATATGCTCTCCTCAAGATATTACCATTTTATACATCACAATTCTGATACATAATCATTGATATAGAGTTACAGGGCATGCTTATGAATCCTGACACTTAAGACTGTTTACTTACCTTTCTCCTTCTGTTCCTTTCCTTCCATATTTCCATCTATTCATATAGTTATTAAATGCTTCCTCTGTATGTACTTGCCATATAGAAGTTCAGAAATGTCTTATATACCATCCTTGACTGAGGCATCCACGTTCTGGCTAAAGTCTCTATCTTTGATGAGATTCAGATACTAGTCATGTGTTTGTTTCATTAAGTGGCTTAAAACGTTATATTCTGACCTTGATGCATTATGTAAATGAGAGCTTAATTCACCTTGTAGTATTATTTTTGGGAATTAGAACTTTGATCTCAATGTGGTAACCCAACACACATCGAAGAGGGTCTTGCCTCCCATAATTCTTTCTTTTAGTCTTTTGCCTTTGAAGAAAGGTTCATGTGCTTACGTTGACAGATTTCTTTGCCTTCAACTAAAGATAAAGTTTCTATAGCACATTGACTTAGTTGATGATGTAAAACAGTATCCAACCAAATATTCTCTCCCCACCACCCCCATTTTAGACCTGTAGGTATCATAGATTATCCATTGTTTAACAGTCATTAACACAACAATGATAAAATAGAAAGACCCAAGGCAGAGACCTGACAAAAGCAAGAAAAGAGATGATGGTTGAAACTGATTTGTAATGTAATAGTATTCTGGCATACTGTTTTTTTACCTTAAGGGGAAGTTGGTGACTTGAATAGAGTTTTCTTTCTAAACCTTTTTCTTTCTGCTTCAAAACCCTGACTTTTTTTTTTTTTTTTTTTGCCCTGACTCTCCTATATTTGCTTATCAAAAACATATTTCTAAATTTCAAAGCCAGAGTTCACTTCGGTAATGTTTGATTAATTGTATGGGTACTCACATTTTACTAAAATACTAGAGGCCCAGTGCATAAAAATTCATGCACTGGAGTGGGGGGGGGGTCCCCTCAGCCCAGCCTGCCCCCACTCACAGTCCAGGAGCCCTCAAGGGCAGGAGGTGACCTGGCGATCAGGGGAAGGCGATGCCCCATCACACCTCTGCTTGTTGCCACTGCAGGCAGTGCAAACCTTGGCCGGCCCTGGTTACCTCAGCCTCAGGTGGCCCTGGGCAGTTGGGCAGCCACCATCCGAGGCTTGCATGTGCATCGGGCCAGCCCTGGGCGGCTGAGGGGCTGAGGGGACTGGGGACTCTGGAGGGAGGCGTGCCGGCAGGGCTAAGGGGACTGGGTGCTGCCATCTTGTGGCTGTGGGCACCGCCATCTTTGAGGGTGTGACAGTCAATTAGCATATTCCCTCCTTATTGGCTGTGGGTGCCACCATCTTTGAGGGCAGGGCAGTCAATTAGCATATTACCTCCTTATTGGCTGTGGGCGCCACCATCTTTCAGGGCAGGGCAGTCAATTAGCATATTACCCCCTTATTGGCTGTGGGGGCTGCCATCTTTGTGATGGTGTGAGGGTCAATTAGCATATTCCCACTTTATTAGATAGGATATTTTTATTGATTTTAGATAGGGAGAGACAGAGAGAAAAAGAGAGAGAGAGAGAGACATCGATGAGAGAGAAACATAGATCTGCCCTACAGTGGGCATGTGCCCTGAGCAGGAATGGAACCAGTCACTTCTTGGTGCATGGATTGACCCTCCACACTGACCCACACCAGCCTGGCTGGGCACTCACATTTGATTGGACTCTGCTGAAGGCCCTCCATGACAGGATAAAATATAGCCCAGTAATGCCTGCCCCCTCTCTATTCCACAAAAAAGCACTCACTCAAGTAGGAGAAAGTACATCTTTTATTTCAGTTGCCTCAAAAGTAGCCTAATAATAACAATATCTTAATTATACAGTCCAATAAGTAAGACATTTCTGTCAATATACATCTGGATTCAAACACAACCACCTCCAGACATTAGTGGTGCAATTTTAGGCAAATTATTACCTTTTCTAAGGCTCAGTTTTTCCTCCCATTAACAAAATTGGTTATAGTACCTCCCAGGATCATTGTGAGAGCTAAATAATGTGCTTATAAAGAAATTTATAGAGATCTTGGCACATACCGTGTACACAGTAAATGACTGTGGTGGATATGTGCATTCTTGTTGTACCTGCTATTGCTAAGTAAACAAGGAAATGCCTTAGGTCTTTGGCTAGAGACAGTAACCAGACCAACAACTGAAAACTCTGCAGTTTGAGATATGGTCAGAGCTGCTAATGATCTTGGTCACCACCACTACCGCCTTTCCTTTTCAGTCTGGCTTCTAACCAGAATTGTTATATTGCCAGTGTGCCTTCTTCACACAGCCAGGGGAGTCCTACACTTGCTTTCTAACTCCCCTCCTTCCTTATCTGTTATTAGTCAGTGCTCTTCTACCCCTTTCTTAGAAGTTCATGGTTCATTCAAAACAGCCTCTCTACACCAACTTTCCATATTTTCTAGAGCTGCTGCCAGTAGGAGACTAAAAGACTAACATTATAGACAATATAATCATGGCCCCATACAAAAACATTTTTGGAGTTTCAGAATTAGATATATCAATCTGTCACCCAATGAATATAAACCTGATACTGTTTGTCCCAAGGCATTTTTCTAGAAATGACATTAGGTCATTCTCAGCATTCAAAGCTGGGTCAAAGACCCCAGAACTAGGACTTAGTCATTTAGCAGCATTGAGAGGTTAGTTAATACAGCCCCTTCTCTCCACTGGCGGCAGTTTCTGAACTAATCCAATAATACTTCTGTAAGAATATATCTCAGAAGCTTAGGGTGAGCAATCATTACCTTTGAAAATCTCTTCTAGAAACAACTTACTCTAGACATCAATTACATACATCACCAGGTTTAACAATGACCAATTTCTCTGCTTCTGTGACTTGATTCTGATCTCAATTTCCTCATTATTTATCCACATAGAAATCACTATACATAGAAATTTACACTTTTGTGAATGGGGATATACCTGACTTCATTGTCAGATCACTTTTAAATCATATACATTCCCTCTCACATTTTTGTATTCTATGAATGTAAATCACCTCTTTCCTCTTTCCCTTCCCCCTCCTCCATCTATCTATCTATCTATCTATCTATCTATCTATCTATCTATCTATCTATCTACCTACCTATCTATCATCTCCCTCCCTCAGTCATTTGTGTATTGTAACCTCCAGCATGGTAAATGTGAAATGTGACATTCTCCCTCATAAGCTGAGGGAGAGATGGGACCTCAAGCTACATTATACTAAAAGAACCCTAGGTGTCATTTGTCACTTAAAGGCTTAGCTATTAGAAGTCCTGCTTTCTCAGGAAGGCCATCCTGGTGATATCAAAGGAACAGAGATGAATATGGATGTCCAGGTGTTAAATTAAAATGTCAACCCTGACCTTTGGAGGTCAGGGCCTTCAAAGGCAGCATGATCAATGGTCTCTCAGCCCTCATATGTAAAATACACATTTTTATAAATTGAAGCCTCAGACAGAAGGGTGGAAGGTGTGGAGGTGGTTGCAGGGCAGGATGTCAAAGGCACTGTCTTCCAGAATAGCATCGCATAATTATGCCAGCTTAAAATACTGATGAGAGTATGGTTTTGGTTGTTTACTTATAAGCTTTTTAGCAAATTAAATTTACATGACAGATTTTATGGTAATGCATTAGTGGCTAGAAATCTTCCAGAAAGTTTCAGAAGAAAGCTAGGCAAACATACAAGGTAGCCCATACAAGAGTCTTTTTGTCCCACCTGATGACATTATATCTTACCAGTCCCCAGAGTAAGTTCAAGGGGACAAAACAGGTGGAGACTTTCACCTCAGGCACCTTCATTTATGAAAACTTCCCTAAAAAATAACAGAAACTTCAAGGTCTTTTGATTGGTAATTCCCTATTTCATGGGGTACAAAATCAAGGAGAAAAATAATCCAAAGCCACCAGTTGCTGGTTATTTTAATTCTAGGACCTGCTGGGTTCTAGGAGGGATCCCCACATCTGCTTCCACCCACCACACACATTAGATATACACATCCGAGGGTGGATGATCCTGGGGTGAGGAGAGGGGTTGACTTCCTACCGCAGAAATAATGACTGTTTCTTAGATGCTTCAAGGATAAGCCAAAACTACTATCAAGTCTTATTTGTTTAGTTGGTGAAACATAAGCACCCAGGTGATCCTTCTACCCATCTAAGTTTGAAAACCACCGCCCTAAGCTATTTTTCCAACATTTTCTGTACTTGTTAATTTTATTAGGTCAGCAGTGCCCAGTTCTGATTGAGGAGTTGAGATTCCCAATGAGAAAGCCCTGGTTTCTGAATATGCTCAACTACGTTTAGTCCTTTTCCCTCCCTCCCTCTGCCAGCTGGGCAGCTCCTGGCATTGACAGTGCATAGGGGTGTGGTGCCTACTGTGCTAACATGATGACATCCTGAAATCTGAATATGAAAATGTTCCATTGCCCTTTCCCCGGGAGGGATCATAAAGCTGCTACTGCCAAGGATAAGGAAGCTCAGCAGGAGGCGGTGGTTCCCCATCTTGGCTGCGCATGGACACCATTATTGAAACTTAAAAAACAAATGCCTAAGCCAGTTCTCACCACAAGACAATCAAGTCAGAATCTCTAGGGCCGAGGACATAGCATTTCCTTTTTTAGAAGGACCAATTCAAGCATTGTAACTTCTGTTCTCCCACACACTTTGTGTAGACTGTTATTTTTGTATTGATCACATTTCTGTAATTATGTATAAGTGAGTGTCATTAATCCACCTCCCCAGGAGGCCCTGCAGTGGGGACTGAATCATCAATATAGACATTAGGCACCTAGAACATAAGCATACTTAATAGTAAATTAAATTATGTAGAAAAGCCAGTATTGCTTTAAAATAATCTGTGGAATATCGAAGTTTACTTTATACCTCCTGGAAGGAAATCTCTGAACACATTTTGCAAGTCTGTCTCTCCATTTCTGAAGCTAAAGAATTACCCTAGCACATTTTAGCTACAACTCAGAAGTAGTCTTTTGACTAAGCACTAATAACATTTCTAAGTCATAAACAAACCAAGATTTATCACTTGTCCTGAGGTGGGCACTGCCATTACTCTTAATTACTCCTGAACTCTTGCACATGATTCACTGTTTCCCCAGAGAAGAGAAAGGAGCAGAGATCTACTTTAAGAAAGAATGATTCTTCCTGAGGTTACATCTTGTGTACTCAAAATATCTCCCCTGGATGTTTGTTGTTGTTGTTTTTGTTTTTATGTGTATGCTTTTCCTTTTATATTTGCAGCATTTTATGGGAAAGGTAATGGCATATCGTGCTAGGCATTACATTTAAAAAACAAATAAACCTTTGGGATTTTGTTAGGGAGCCATTGCACCCTTCAAATTGCAAATCTAACAGGAATTGCCCCACGTTTAGCTTTGGTCTTTAGTTGCAGAGGGGTGAGGCCAATGGGGAATGAGAAGCAGGGTCTCTCTCCACCAGGATACCTGTTGATGCACAGGAAGTCATCCAACTAACTGATCTATACCAGCCAGGACAACCTTTCTCTTATTTTGATAAATACCAAAAATATATGGCATTGGGCTTTCCTTTTGGTGTGCCACCAACCCCACAGGCATATCAGAAGTTCTATCCAGCTTCTCAGCCACTGAGTTAGGAACTGGAATTCAGCAGCCCCAACTCCTTGGCTAATATCATTGGATTTTCTCTCCTATATCTTGGCTCTATTACTTCTCACTGCCTTGTATGCTCTCAGTACATTCAAATAGTTTCTATCTATCTATCTATCTATCTATCTATCTATCTATCTATCTATCTATCTATCTTCTATCTATCTATCTATCTATCTATCTATCTATCTATCTATCCTTCTATCTATCTAGCATCTATGATTTCCTTCCGATATTTTAGCTGTTACTAGAGGACACATTGGTCAATAATAATAAATTAAGACATTATTAGGACAGGAAACCATAATTCTAATCTTACTAGATATGGTAATGTGCCCATTTAACTACTATATTTTCAGTCTCTTTTAAATTTTTTTTGAACAATTACATGTACATAGAAGTTGCTTCATACAACTTCCAGGAAAGTTTCTGAAAAGAATTGAGCTAGCCCCTTTGGTATTACTCCTTTAAGCTCTCTAGCACACAGGCATGGTTTCCATAGCGTCAAAAATCATTTTGTAATATAAGACACATGCAGGTGCATGATATTTAATATGAATGGCAGAAAAGAAAAACATTTAAAAAGTAAAAGTTGTATCTAAATGCAATTTCACAGAACTGTTAACACTTGACTAAATATTTTATTCTTAACCTGAGATAAACAGACTTTTGTACATCAGTCTAGAAACTGATAACAGAACTCAGGACATAATTTTTCCACCCAAGGGTATAGCCAAGTATAAGCCAACTTCTCAACATTAACTTATTAGCTGATTAGAAGGATGCTTGTACAGAATCGGATGGGTTACATTACATAATTACATTTCATCTCCTGTATTACTAGCTGTTTCTCCTACTAATATTTCTAGCCATGCCTTTGCTGTCTTCCTTTCATCCTTTTTCTGTAGTAATAGGTTTGCTTGGGTCCTATAAATATTCTTTCTACTAATGATATGAGTTGTGTGACAGCTAACAGCTCACGTTATTTACAGCCCTTGCTTTTTAGAGTAAAACAGGAAACCATCGAGCATGATTTACTCAGCCGCAGCACACAGGTACTCTAGTCCTACTGAGGAAGAATAATTGTTATGATTATTTAATGATATATACAATGTCTGTTATTAGCTATTTAGTGATATATGAATACTTGAGATCGGCTGCTTCTAGTGCCCGTGAAACCAACTCATTTTTCAATCAAACCTAATTGCCAATGCTGGTAGATGGAGAGAGATTTCACTCTTCTCAGATTTATTGGATAGCACCATTCTTGCCAGATCTCACATTAACATGTAATCTATATTAATGTCGAGGTGTTATATTTATACCTGTGAGATGAAGCCTAACCGCTAACATGCCCATCTATGGGAGCAAGAAAATAGCGGGAAAGGAGATGTGTTGAAAAAAGTAATTTGCATGTGATTTTGGAATCACATTTGGAGGAAACAGTAACCTGAGGAGTGCTACTTCAAGGTTCTCTGTTCTTAAAGGAGCAGCACCCACATATAAGGTATAACACATAACTTACATGATCGCCTGCATGCAATCATGCAGGGTCAAATGAGTCAGTGAAAAAAATGGAATGAGGTAGTTGGGCAGTGTCTGTCATTCCTCCACATTTACTGGGATTTAGATGCATACTGTGTGGTGTGTGAGAACAGGGGACCCTTCCCAAGCTCCAACTCCCCCTCCCACCCTGTGGGAATATGATGAAGGCCATCTGTAAGCTGACTGTAAGGCCTCGGGAGCCTGGCCAGCTCCTCTGTCTAAGGAAGCCAGAGGCAAACTGCTTCTAGATATGATCCTGACTTGCAAACAACTGCAGAGAAACAGCCAGAGTTCTGATCTCACACAGCTTGCCCGCCAGCACGTCTCCTTCCCACATGTCCTATTTGCTCTGTTTTCTGGACCCTGAATTGAGAAAGCCTGTGTTGCAGAAAACTTCACTGGCCGGCCACCACCAATGTGTACCTGCCTCCTAATAAACCTTATCTTCACATCCAGCCCCCCAAGTTATTTCACTGGAATGGGCAGCCAACATGCTGAGGTTTTCTCAGACGGACCTCGGCTCTTTGCATAACACGTACCTAATGTAGTCAAAGAAGAACTGACTCCTTTAACTCCCTACATCCTTCATTTTGTAGTTAGGGCAATTACATTCTGTATTGAATGGTAGGTAACATTAAGAGTCAGAATTAGCCTTAGGCACCGGGATGCCTGAGAACTCCATCCCTCTGTTAGATGTGGGTTTGAAATGGTCTGTCTCCTATAAAAAATTCCCTGGGAAGATGTGTGCTACTTTGGGGAGAAAATCTACAGAAATTCACCAGCCTTTCAGCTGCTGTTTTCCTCCCCAACATCTCAGCTATTGCAATTTAGAGCTTTTTTTAAAAAAAAAATTATTACTGCTATCTTTTCCGTGGTATCTACCAATGCTGTGTAGTAAGACAAATTATTTAACCTTTCTTTGACTTAATTACCTTCCTTTGACTTAATTTCCTTTCTTTAGAGTTTAGAATATGAGATAATATTTATTTTAAAGTATTATTGTGAAGATTACACATAAGTTATATGACATTTTCTTGAATCAGAACCTGAGTGAGATAAAGTAAAATTCCCATGTTAATAATTCCTTCCTTATCACTATCATGCTGATTATGGCTGATTACCATAATCGTCATCATCAGCAGCAGCATTATCTGTCTATTGATGGATTGATCAATTGATCAGCATCCTCATCACTGACCCTGATCCTTGAAGTCTGAGTGTTATATAATTGATTTACAAAATTGGAGAACTTGTTGCCTGGGGAAAGCATCCTTGACAGGTTTCTTATGGGCGAGGTGGTGAACAGTTATTATTTCTGCATGTATTGAGCAAGAAACTAACCCTGCTATTCTGTGCACAAATGGTTTGACCCAGAAATAGTCATAAATTGATGGTTAAAGGATACCATGCCAATGAAAATCCAGAGAGAGAGAGAGAGAGAAAGAGAGAGAGAGAGAGAGAGAGAGAGAGAGAGAGAGAAGAAGAGGAGGAGGAGGAGGAGAAGGAGGAGAAGGAGGAGGAGGAGGAGGAGGAGGAGGAGGAGGAGGAGGAGGAGGAAGAAGAAGAAGAAGAAGAAGAAGAAGAAGAAGAAGAAGAAGAAGAAGAAGAAGAAGAGAGAAGAGAGAGAAGAGAGAGAAAGAGAACCTGTGTGATAGAAGCCCAGCTTCAGCAGCCCCCTACCACATTTCCTTTTTTCTCTGAAAAGTCTTCATTCTTATCCTGCCCTTTTTCTGACTTATCTATTGGTTTAATTCTACAACCTTGAATTCTGATGCAAGGAAGACAAAAAATACAACAATATCTCCTGGCTCCCATAAGATGCCCTGCATTTATAGGCTTCTTATTAGCCCCACCTATGTAGTCCAGTAGTCAAATCTTGTTTCTTAGAACAAGGCTGCCTCAATTAGTCAGTTTGCTGTCCCCTCCTTTGACCTGTTTTGGCCTGCATTAGTGAAGATAAAATGCAGCTCCAGTCTACATCGTACATTTTTAACATCAGGCTCCCAAATTCAATTCAGATGTCATCAGTCAGACCTCATTGGTTCAGCAGAGGAAATAAAGACTTTGATTTTTTTTTTTATTCAGAAGCCTAAGAAAGATGAAATTCTTTGAAGAGTAGAATCCTGTGAACCAACCTATTTTGAACTTCTGAAAAACCATATTTCAGATGAAGAGTGAAGCTTAGTTCATGTAAATTATCTCTTCATGTAGAGAGAACCATCCATTCATCTCCATGACCACTTACTTTAAGGTACAAATTTTACATGAATTAGAAATTTATTTAAAAAAAATATTTCTTGGAGACACCTCAATTGGACCTGAATTGGGTTTTACATGAAATGTCATTTCTATTTCTTGGTTTATGTAATCTCCTTACTTGGCAGATACAGTCTCAGGAAGCTGTTACACTTCCTCCACATGCCTTGGAACTTAAAGAGAGAAAGCACTAGAATTTGAAGCCAAGCTTGGGCACCCACACAAGCTAAGATGGCACCCAACCTTTAAATATGGCAGAAGAGCAAAAGATTAACATATCAAAGTCAAACATATTCAACAGAATGTGTGTTACTGATGGTTGTATGAATAGGACAAAGTAAAAAAATATCATTTACTGATGGTCAGCTGTCCCCTAGATGAATTTCAAGTCTATGACTTGAAATGTCACAACTTAGCTTTTAGTTTCTTCACTATCTAGTAGAAAATATGAAAAAAAGAAAGAGAAATATATAGGTAGGACTAGGGGATTATATTGTTGCTTCTGTTTAGAAGCCTATGTACAGAGTATAACAAGAACTTTAGTACAAGACATATACAAAAATGTCAAGTGAATCAAGAGATAAGAAGTGTTATTTAAACAAGGAATGTGCTTACAGTACTGTGATTAGGGTTATGGAATGATTCAAGTCTCTATTTAAAGAAATAGTAGAGTCTGGGTGAGGAGGTAAGACTAAACTGTGTGAAAACAATCAGGATTCACAATTGGTGCAACAGGCTGAAATAGTCAGAAAATGTTGCCCAAAACATCATCCTAACCAGATCAGTAGACCATATAAAAATTTTGGGGGGAATGTGGATTCAAATATAAAGAAGCTATTTATCTGACAAGCAGGTGCAGTGATGTCTATCTCAATCTGCAACTTAACCTGCAGCCATCAATATGCTTAGTTCTGTGTCAAAATGGTTCTCTAGAAAGAAGGATGCATGCATCAATTGCTACGTGCTTGTGATACCATGTGCTTGCTATGTTTGTTGTCCAGCTTATTTGTGCTGGAATCTTCACAACTCTATTGTATGTAATAGGAATTATTCCTGAATAGTCTTCCTCTACACCCTTACTTTTGCCAGTCACCTCACCTGGAATGCATTCTCCTTTTTTCCATCACTCCAACTTTTTCTCATCTTGGAGGGCACATTCATGTTCTTCAGTGGAACTTTCTCCAATAATAGCAGTCTTTGTTTTTTATTTGTTTGAGTTTTATTCTTTCACCCCAAAATAGATTTTAAAAAATTTCTGTTTATCAGAGTATTTAGTTCTATCAATGATCACAAAGGAGGCCTGGGTTGCTTTTATGGGGGAGGGGTGAGTTTGCACTATGGGACAAAGTTTGGCCAGTGGGATGATAGAATGGGCATTGGTGTAATAGGCTTCTTTCTAGGCTTGTAATATATAAAATCTATATTTTTAAACCACTTTTTTATTATTATAGTAGCAACTTATTTGCACTGAATGATACACTACTTCCTCTATTTATTCATTATGAATTAACACCTGTACAACACTTAGAACTGTTCTTGGCACATAGTAAATGCTTAATAATGCTAGCTATCATTAATGGTTACTTCTGATGCAATTCTTTCAACTAAAATGTAATGGGAACTCACTAGGCACTAAGCATGTTCTGAACACTGTAAAAAATTCAGTTAATGACCATTGTCTTTGTTCTTGAGCAATTCACTCTCTAATACACATAAAATAGTAGTGACAGCAATAAAATATGTAATGCTATTGTTGCTTAGCTAAAGTGTGCCACTGTTATACTTCTTTCTTTTTTTTTTTTTTTTTTTAATTTCTTTATTGATTAAGGTGTCACATATTTGTCCTCATCCCCCCATTCCCATCCCACCCCTCTCCCCACGCATGCCCCAATCCCCTGTTGAACTTAACCGTTGGATAGGTTTATATGCATGCATACAGGTCCTTTGGTTGAACTCTCCCCCTCCCCCCACGCTCCCCCTACCCTCCCTTATCCTCCCTCTGAGGCCCGATAGTCCGATCGATGCCTCCTTGCTTCTGGTTCTGTTCTTGTTCCTCAGTCTATGTTGTTCATCATTTCCCCTAGATGAGCGAGATCATATGTCACTAGATATATACTAATAAGAACTGAATGTGAGACGAGCAATAATAGTTATGCTGACAGGCAAATGAATCAATCTGTAGCGAGCTTCCCCCTGGACCAACAGTTCTTTTGAGACCCAATTTCAATGTCCAATAGTTCCTTATGTGTACATGTCAGCACTGACCCCTCAGCTCTGGATGGTGGACAAATGGTGGTAATGGAGGTCCGACTCCCTCTGGTTTGGTCTCGGCCGAGGGGCACGGCGTCACCCAGACTAAGGGGCACGTGGCCTCACCCCTACCCAAGGGGCGCGTGGTCTCACCCGGGCCTGGGACCCAGCCTCACCCGGATGGATCCAGGGGCGCACGGCCTCACCCGGACCCAGGATCTGGCTTCACCCGTACCCAGGGACGCTTGGCCTCTCCCAGACCCAGGGGCACGTGGCCTCACCCGGGCCTAGGTGCATGAGGCCTCATCCGGATCCAGGGACACATGGTCGCACCCGGACCCAGGGACGCTTGGCCTCTCCCAGACCCAGGGCCACTTGGGCTCACCCGGGCCTAGGTGTACGAGGCCTCACCCGGATCCAGGGACACATGGTCTCACCCGGATCCAGGGACGCTTGGCCTCTCCCAGACCCAGGGCCACTTGGGCTCACCCGGGCCTAGGTGCACGAGGCCTCATCCGGATCCAGGGACACATGGTCGCACCCGGACCCAGGGACGCTTGGCCTCTCCCAGACCCAGGGCCACTTGGGCTCACCCGGGCCTAGGTGCACGCGGCCTCACCCGGATCCAGGGACACATGGTCTCACCCGGACCCAGGGACGCTTAGCCTCTCCCAGACCCAGGGCCACTTGGGCTCACCCGGGCCTAGGTGCACGAGGCCTCATCCGGATCCAGGGACACATGGTCGCACCCGGACCCAGGGACGCTTGGCCTCTCCCAGACCCAGGGCCACTTGGGCTCACCCGGGCCTAGGTGCACGAGGCCTCACCCGGATCCAGGGACACATGGTCTCACCCGGATCCAGGGACGCTTGGCCTCTCCCAGACCCAGGGCCACTTGGGCTCACCCGGGTCTAGGTGCACGAGGCCTCACCCGGATCCAGGGACACACGGTCTCACCCGGACCCAGGGACGCCTGGCCTCCCCCAGACCCAGGGGCACGTGGCCTCACCCGGGCCTAGGCGCACGAGGCCTCACCCGGATCCAGGGACACACGGTCTCACCCGGACCCAGGGACGCCTGGCCTCCCCCAGACCCAGGGGCACGCGGCCCCACCCGGGCCTAGGTGCACGAGGCCCCACCCGGATCCAGGGACACATGGTCTCGCCCGGACCTAGGGGTGCGTGGCCTCTCTCAGACCCAGGGGCACGTGGCCTCACCTGGACCTAGGTGCACGAAGCCACCCGGACCCAGGGGCTCACGGCCTCACCCGTACTTGGGACCCAGCCTTACCCGGATCCAGGGGCCCACGGCCTCACCCGGACCCAGGGTTCAGATTCGCCCGGACCCAGGGGTACATGGCCTCACCTGAACCCGGAATCCAGCTTTACCTGGACCCAGGGGCGCGTGGCCTCACCCAAACCCAGGGGCGTGAGGCCTCACCTAGACCCAGAGGCGTGTGACCACATCTGAGCCCAGAGGCTCGCAGGCTCGCCTGGACTCGGGTCTCAGTGGGGTTTCGTCTTCTTGATCCCAATTCCTGTTGGTCAATTCCCTCTCAGCAATTCCTTCGGTCATTTTCTCAGAGCTCCAGGGCGGCTGCCGCAGAACTCATTGGGCGGCGGGCTCGGCAAGGCTCCGGTGTGCCCGGTGCCCGGCGGTGGGCTGGTCCGGTGTCGCTGCGTCGGCCCTTGGGTCTGCAACAGTGGCCAGTCGCTGAGCGTGCGCACCTGGCCACTTCAGGGCATTGAGATTCTTGAAGGACTCAGAGGTCAGCAAGCACGGAGTCTCCCACCCCATGTCTCCCAGGGGCTCGTCTGTCCGTGCTCGGCAGCGAGTGGAGCCGTCCCCTCAGCCGGAGACCGCCGGGGAAACTGCGCCGAGCACGTTCCTGGCCACCATTGTGTCGCCTGAACCATAGTTCTTAAAGTGTGGACTTTGGGTCACCGGCATCAGCATCATCCTGCGTACCCCTCTCTTTTATTCTAGTTGTAGAGCATCTGCTCAGCCAGCCCCCCGGTCTTTCTGGCTGGTGTCTGCTCTGCTCTCCCGTCGTAGTCTCAATATTGTTGTGGTAGGCAACGATCAGGCTGCCGCCCTATGTCTCCATCTTGGTCCTCCTTTGTACAGTTAAGTCTTGATTGTTGTTGGTGTCACTGGGAGGAATTGTCCTCCAGGCCAATTGGCCGTGAGGACCCTCTTTGTCCATATAGGAAGAGTTGCTGTGCAGGAGACATGTTTGTGGGCCGGGTCTTGATGCAGCAATGCCTTGGCGCTCACTGAGTCTGCCTCTAGAATGCCTCCCTTATGCAAGTGATTGAAATCTGGTGTCATCTCCCACCAACCACTAGATGCCCTCGTTTCTGGGTCTCCAATGCAGTGTGGGTCAGCCACTACCTGAGGCACTCAGCAGGAAAAAGCTTCTGCTCAGCTTGGCTGGGGCGGAGCTACAGGGTGGAGCCTACAACCTTGGCTTCCTGTCAGCCCCGCCCTATGAGGCTCCTGTGTCTGTGTCCCTCTGTATTCCTTGCAAACACCTCTGAGAGAAACGCGCCCTGGAGTTTCGCCCACTGCCAAACAGTCCAGTCCCTCCCCTAATGAATCTGGACTCCCAGATTCTCGCCTGGAACTGGGTTTCAGTGCAGTTGGAACTGGGTCTCAGCGCAGTCTGGCGTCCCTGTCTCCTTCCCAGCAGGGCCACCCAGTGGCACAGGCAAAAGTCCGTCCTCTGCGCACCTTCCAGTGCGCGCGTCTGGAGCCGCCGCTTCTCTGTGCCTCCGCCACCACAGCCCAAATTCATTCCCCCAGCGTGCGCCTGGCTTCCCAGGGTTTCGCCCGGAACTGGGGTTCAGTGCAGTCGGAACTGGGGTTCAGCACGGTCCTGAGCTTATGTCTCCTTCCCGCTAGGGCAGTTCAGTGGCGCAGGCAACAGTCCGTCCTTTGCGCCCCTTCCCGTGCGCGCCTCTGGAGCTCTGCCTTCCCCCGCTCCTCTGTGCCTGCGCCCCACAGCCCAGATTCATTCCCCCAGCCTGCGCCTGGCTTCCCAGGGTTTCGCCCGGAACTGGCGCTCAGTGCAGTCGGAGCCGGCGCTTAGCGCACTCCGGAGCCTTTATCTCCTTCCTGCCAGTGAACGCAGGCCAGGCCGTCAGCCGCCCCTTCCTCTCCGGCTCCATCCTCCCCGCAGGCGCGCGTGCTCGTGTCTCCGCCAGTTTCTCCATACCTCAGGCTTTTACGGCTCCCCCGATTGTCCCCGTGGCCTTCTCCTTCCCCCCAGCTGTGGGCATTTCAGTCCGCCAGCTCTCCTGTGGTTCTGGACGATGTCCGTTCTGACCTCTAGTTGTGCCTTTGAAATTGTTGTGCCCGGCTGCAGGTTAGGTGTTTCACCTATGCCGCCATCTTGGTTTCTCTGTCTATACTTCTTTCTTTATATTAACATTTTGGTTGCTGAAAATAACTTTATACTATATCTGCTCCAGAATTGGAGAAACTGAAGCACAGGGAAATGAAACACAATGCCAGTGCTGCAAATATTACAATTGGAAGGACCAGCATTTACATATAGGGAGTCTAACTTCAGTGCCTATGCTTTCATCTCCCATGCCATGTTGCCCATGAGGATTATGTGAATGGATGGAGCTGTGTAAAGAATGAGATGAAGGCACTTCATTGAGCAGGTGACACTAGAACAAATTTCTATAGAGGAGTAGAAGTTTACTGGGTCTATTATAGTGTTAAGGATGTTGTTTTTAATTAGTAAATTCTTTCCTGTGGATGTATTGATTGATTGACTGATTGATGAAGCTAAATTTAGGAAGCATTGGGCTAGGTAACCTAAAAAGCTCTAAATTAGTGATGGCTATTGGTAGTAAGAAGGAGAAATTCAGATTAAACTGTACTTAGAAAAAATGAAGGGAGCATTTATGAAGTCAGATGCAAGACTCCAAAGATATAATCCAGGACAATTCTTGTCCGCTTTCATTCTTATGAAGGTACTAGCATTCCCATTGCAGGAAAAATCCTGCAATAGGGTTTCCTGCTGCACTCTACCCTGCCCTACCTCCACTCCTCCCTTGTCCCACGGCCCGCCTTCTCCGCCAGCCCGCCCTGCTCTCCTTCCTTCTCCCCCAGCCCTGCCTCCACTCCTCCCTTCTCCTCCCCCCCCGCCCCCCAACTTGCTTGCTTCTCCACAGCTTTGCTCCCTTCAGCATCTCTTGGCTTCTTTCTAAGCTGTCTTGATATGCAAATTAGCCGCCATCTTTGTTGGGGTAATTTGCATACCCATACTGATTTGGTTGGTGGGCGTGGCTTGGGCGTAGCGAAGGTGCGGTTAATTTGCATATTTGTCTATTATTAGGTAGGATTTTATTTTTTTCATATTGAGTAAAAAAATATATGTATATAGCAGTTACTCAAGGATCATATTTTTTGGGACTATTAACCTCTACAGAAAGAGCATTAAAATGAAGACATTTTCACCATCTCAATTCTCCCTGGTAGGTACACAGAAAGACATTTCCTAGCCTCATTTTCACATTCTTGGAGCCAGGTAACTGAGCTCTAGCCAATGAGGTGTAGGAAGAAATGGTTTAATATCATTTAGGCCTGGCTCTTAGAAATATTGTCTCTGTCTTCTAGCCCTCTTTCCCTGGTAGCAGTGACCTGCAAGACCACATTTCATGTGGTGAAGTCACAAGCAAGAGTGTGGCCCAACCCAAATCAGAAATTTTTGACCCATAAATATATTGTTATTTTGTTAAGCTACTGATATGCCAGGATCAATCTGTTGCTGCATATCCTAGCCTGTCCTGATCAATCTGTTGCTGCATATCCTAGCCTGTCCTGATGAATATAACTACCCAATTATTTCAAGTCTCAGAGATTAATCTGGATGGACTGACTTGTTTTGCCTGCCAATCTCTGAATTAAGTAATATGGCAAAGGTTTAGAATAATCTGAATGGCCAGACCCAATTTGAAACTACCCAAAAGTAAACCATATAAAATATCAGAGGAGTCCAAATGCAAGGAACAGAGGTGGCAAGTGAATTAAATGCCCACTGTATAGTCTGCAGCCTTTACTTACCTCCTGTTGGGTAACTGGTACTAAACATAGTTGCCAATTTCCTAGAACATTGATAATCAGATCTATATTCACCTATATCTGAAAGGACAGTCTTTTTCAGAATAAATCTGTTATCTATTTCCATAACATAAATCCATTCAACATTTTAGCTCAATAACCTGAGCTAAATTTTGTGCCTGAAAATTTGTTTTCTCACCCACATCTTATTTCATGCTGCTCAATTCAGTCATCTTATTCAAATACAGAAAGGCTTTATGCATATTTCTTATTTTTTACTAACACTGTCTTCTTACTTGGTTTTTATTAAATATTAATACATTTGTCTTAAGGAAAAATTAAATTTCTTTCCTTGCAAATCCCATGAAAGTAGAAAGTTAAATTGAAAGGATCATGGTTGGTGTTGTGTTTGAGGGAATCTCATCTACATTAATCCTATTCTGGGGCCAATTTTTATTACAGAATATATATGTGCACTTAGAAAGTAGGCAAGGAATATTAGAATTTAAAGTGCTCAGAGCAATCCAGTCTTTTTTTTTTTTTTTTTTTTTTTGCTCTGGGTTGTATAGTGCAATCAGAAGGATCTTTAAAGACATCTGATTTTTCTCACTTTAAATTTCAGACTTTTTAGGAAAACTTTACTTTCACAATTGGGCACAATCTTAAAGGGTAATTCCTGCCATAGTATATATTATTCCTCTTTTCTTAAGCTGCATTTTTCTTTGTGCTCTAACACTGTATTTGGCTTCCTTCTACAAATCGGTACTGTACCGAATGCTGTGAGTATTTTAGAGCAGTCCGAGGCAGGGGCAACAAGATGTGCCCATCTAAATGCTCAGATCCGTAATTTAAGTTAATTTGTAGAGATTCAGAGGACAAAATAATCTCAATTGAGAAGAATGCTATTGATAAACCTCAGGAAAGAAGAGAGATTTAAAATGTCATAAAGAATGGGTTTGTGTATGGGTAACAATTAAAAATAAAAAGGTACTCTTATTTGAGACACTCATGTATAAGTGGAAAAACCACGTGGCTGGATTGCTTTGGAAAGATGTGAGCATTCAATGAAGGATTAGATTAAATTATTATTCTTGTTACCATCATCATCATCATCACTATAAGATGATCCATTAGAAAATTAGTGTCACTATTTTCTTATCAAGGTTCTCTGTGACTTGTTATTAACTAACATGTATCAAATAGTAATAATTTATCAAATGTAGAAGTAAGTCTTTACATGGACTATCATGTTTAGTGTTCATAACAAACCTGTGATATATCCTATGTATGCTATGCTATGTATGCATGCATTCATGTATTCATTCAGAACATTTTTAGACCAATAAAACCAGTTAGAAAATAATTGCAGTAAACACCCCATATGCATTAAATGCTCCATTTCTTTCCCTACATATGCTTCATATACTAAAACCATTTGAATATAGGATACATCCATGCATCACTTCCAAACATGCATCTCAAAAATAAGAATACTAAGGAATTCAACTCTCAACATCAAGGATATTGCCCTTCAAAAGAGTCTACCACCATCCGTAAAATGATCAACATGAATTCAACTATATCCTGTAATATTCCATCCATTTTCCAACTCCAGTTAACTAAAAAAGCATACTTATGGTTTCTTGTAAAAAATTCACACATTTCATTTGGCTGTGATATTCTCTTAGTCTTCGCAATCTAGAGTAGACAGTCCACCGTTCTGTGTTTATCAAAATATTGAATACTTCGATGACTCCAGGTCAGTTGTCCTAAAAAGTATTCCACATTCTTGATTTGTTGACAATTTCATGATGAGGACTTGGATCACATATGGTGCATGTCTGGGAAACGCTCAAATGCTGCTTCTGAAAATAAACTTTCTATTATTCCCTCATTGGTTCAAATACTGTTCTCTCTTCTCTCCCTCTTCTGTTATTATTCTTTCTTTTCTTTATCTTGTACTCCAGAAACATGCATAGTTAATAGTTGTAGTATGCTTTTCAAAAGCTGGAAATGTCCATTCTTCTGACATATAGGAAAAACACAATTATTTTTGGAATAATGAAAGGATGAACCCTGGGTACACTGACCACGTTCATAAGCTATTAAATTGTGCTTTATTACCTATTGTTATAAACACATACTTTTATTAAGTAAATATTCTGGGGCTAATTCTGAATGTAGGTTTCTTTGCTGCCTTTTTTGTATTCCTCAAAATATTTCCGACAATCATGTTCATATTATACATGATCTTTTTTAAAGTATCAATAAACTTAAAATTATTAGGTGCTTCTTTCAGATGAGCTTATTAGTTGGAGAATGAGTTCATGTTAAAGAGGTGAATAGTGGTAAGTAGGGTCAAGTGATTTCGCGATAGAAAGAGCATCAGATTCATCAGCTTTCTTTCCACAATTCTGTTTAACTGTGCTGATACTTGACAGGGTTTCAACCATACAGTTATGCTCACTGGACCATTAGCAAGGTGTGCATCTGTCAGACTCAGCCAAAGCCTCAGCAGGCAGCTTGTATGCCTCTTGACATCCATATCGAGGTCAATGTGCAGTAGGCAGCTCCTGGGTGATTTGATTGACTACCTGTTTGGACCCTTGGGAATTGTAAATTTTATATATAGGCATACCTCGAAGATATCAGAGGTTTAGTTCCAGACCTAAAACGAAGTGAGGGTACAATCAAGTGAATTGTAGTCTTTGGGCTGGTGGAAGGTCTTGCCTTCAATTTGTAAAATATGCAACATCTGTGAAGAGTAATAACGTGAAGCGCAATAAAATGAGGTATGCCTGTATTTCCTCTCCCCTTGGGAAAGTTGGCATTATTTGTGTTCACCTCTCTCTGCATAATAAAGGCTCTCTATCTAAATACACCTTAAAACTGTCTTCATTTGCAAAATGTTCAAATCCTGTTCCTCTTAAAATGAGTTGTGCTCTGTTGACTCTCGAAGCCTTAATTTCAAAACTGACACACAAAACAGACAATCTGAGGAGCTTAATTCTATATAAAGAAACTGAGGTTGTATTTAAAAAGCTTCCCACAATTACAATTTTATAATTCTCAACCCAGATGATGTCACAAAAATTTTGTATTATATACTTAGAGATGAAATAATACCAACTCTACATAAACTATCTCAGAAAAAAAGAAGAGGAAGCATTTCCAACTCATTTTATGGGGCCAGAATAATTGAATAATTCTGATACCAAAACAAGGCAAGAACATTACAAAAGAACACAATTATAACACCAATATTTATCATGCATTTAAATGCAGAATACTTAACAAAATAGTATCAAATAAAATGAACATTAAAGAGGAAAAGTTTACACAGAAATGCAAAGCTGAGTTAATATTTATAAGTAGACAAATACACAGCTCAGTAGATTTAGAAAAAGCACTTGAGACTATCAGTACACATTCATGACAAAAATAAAGATCTCAGCAAATGTGGAATAAAAAGAAACTTCCTCAATTTTATAAAGCACCTACAGCCAACATAATTTAATGGTAAAATATTGAATATGTTTCCCCACGTTTGGGGACACAGTGAAGATATTCACTGTCATCATGTCTTTTAAACATTTTACAAAGGTTTTATTTATAGCAAGATAAATATAAAGCATACAGATAAGGAAAAAATAAACAACCTGAAATGTATTTTTAAGATAAACCTTAATAACTGTATCAAAATATTTTCACAACATAGTGTATTAAGGAAAATCACAAGACACAAAGTCATTCATCAATATAAATTTATCTCTGTAGACTAGTAAAAAAATTATAATAGTATATTAAAATATTATATAGACAACATAAATTACTTAGGGATAATTATAATAAAAGTTGTACAGAAATTATACATTGGAGAAATAGAAAATATTGCTGAAAGAAACTAAAGTAGATAGGAATAAATAGAGAGATAACCCATGTTAATGCAATGGAAGACTCCATATTGTTAAGGTGTCAATTCTCTCCTATTTGATTTCAAGATTTAACTCAATCTCATTCAAAATTACAGCAGGATTTTTTTTAATAGAAATTGATGAGTTTATTTTAAAGTCTATATGGATATGACAAGGCCCTACAATTCCCAAATTAACCTTTAAAAGAAGCATATAGTTGGAGGATTTACACTATCTAATTTCAAGATTCTTGTATTGCTTCAGGAGTCAAAATAATTTGTTAGTAACGTAGGAATAGAAAAATATATCAATGGAACACTGGGAATTAATCCACTGTTATTTTATTTTAAAAATATACCAAGCCACTGTTAGTTCTCAATGTGGCCCCGTGTACACAGAGGGCAAGGAGAGACTGATGAAGGAGGCAGACCATTCCAGATCGGTAGCTGGCAGGTGCAATAAACAAGGGAACTTCTATATGAGGCTTGCCTTTGGTGGCCTCAAGATAAGTAGATCATGTCACTAGTCCAGCAGAATCTTAAAAAAATTATCTATAGGCTTTAACTGGGTTTAGTCACGTATGCAAAACCTTACTTTCTGAAGGCTACATCTTTGGAACAGTTCCCACTGTGGGAACAGAAGGTAGAACATACATTCCAAAGACAAAGACGGGGGTAAGAAAGCATCTGATATCTTGGGTCCAGCTCAGAGGTCAATCAGTGGACACATACTTCTCAATGACTTCCTCCAACAAAACTCAAAGATAAAAGTAAATTTTAAACATGTGGTCCAAGAATAATTCAATTTTCATATGGATGAAAAGTAAACTTCAACCACTACCTCACATTATATACAAAAATTAATATGTGATGCATCAAAGACATAAATATAAATGCTAACATTTTCAATCTTCCATAAAATAACATATGAAGCTAACTTTCAGATAAGATATAACACTGAGATATGTTTATTTCACAGGACACTGGCAAAATTGTCATAGATTTAAATAAAATAAGTTGGACTTCATTGAAATTAAAATGTTAGCTTTTTAAAAGACACCATTAAAAGTGAATAGGCAAGGTATTAAAAAGTAAAATATGCATCTGTCAAAAGACTGTCATCCAGAACATATATCAAGTACTCCTACACATCCATAAAGAAGAAACATGCAATAAAAATGGGCAAAAGATGAGACAATTCAAAGAAGAATATTATATATTTCTAAATAAAATTGCAAAGAAGTGTGTGAAAAAGTACTCAACAGCAGTAGTCATCAGTGGAAACAATGTGATTCCATTGCACACCCACCACAGTGACTAAACTTAAATGCCTAATGCTAAATATTCAGGAAGATGCAGAGTTTATCTAACTCTTAGCTTGAATTATAGAGTAGATGCAATTGCCATAAAAATGAGCCAAATGAAGAAATGCTTATGGAGTTGGGATCGACAAGGAAGCCATGGAATGAGACAGAAAAGTAGTCAGAGAAATAGAAAGACAGAAACGGTAGCATAGAACACAATTCAAGAAGACAAAGTTCAAAGAGGTCAGTCAAGATACACTCTGCTAACAGTCTCAGAAGTTCCTCTTTAGGCACACAGTGTGACCTTTAAGCAATAAATTATCACAGTGGGGCTAAAAGCTAGAGTGAATATAATTAAGAGATTAAAGTTAAAAGGAGGAAGAGAGGAAAATAGTTTAGAAAACTCTCCCAAGAAGCATAGAGTGCAGGAAAGAAGAAAATTGAAAGTATAGCTTGAGAATATATCTAGAGAAAATCTCTCATAGAATAGAAAGATCTAATTTGTTTATAGGTTTGGGGAAATCACTAAAAAACATGGTGTTATGAAATGTAAGAGAGAATATTGACAGATGCTGGAACAAGGCTTCAGGTAAGTCAGAAATAGAAAGGATTAGGAGCACTCATGAAAAAATTTAGCAGGTAGTTGAAGACACATTAGCAACATTTTGAGTCACCAAAATAGAAAACTTTATATGTTTTAAACTTGATCCCAGAAGAAAAGGAAGGGGGTTATTTTGCAAGAATCAATTTCTCAAAAGTGAAACTGATGATGGCAAAACAGTGTCAATCATTGTAACAGCAATTATAAAGAATCAGGAAGTTAAGAAGGGATGAATAAAAAGATAGCAGAGCAGTAAGGAGAGACCAATTGATATGAACTCATAAGTAGATATAAAAGGTTTTTAATTTCATATAGTGATATAGTTTAGGTGTGCTTGTAATTATTTCGCTCCTTGGGAATATTCTAAGTGTATAAAAGCCTAAGCGACTATTATGACCAATTGCTATGATGTGCACTGACCACCAGGGGGCAGACGCTCAATGCAGGAGCTGCCCCTGGTGGTTAGTGCGCTCCCACAGCCAATCTCCTGCAGGCTGCTAACCTCCCATAGTCCCTCCTCCTGGCCAGCCTGCCAACCTCTGATGGTCCCTCCCCCCCACCAGCCAACCAACCTCCCGCGGTCCCTCCCCCCAGCTGGCTAGGGACCCCACCCGTGCACGAATATGTGCACGGGGCCTCTAGTATATCTATATTTATATCCATACCCATATCTATATATTTCTCTATTATCTGTCTATCTAATCTTATCTATCTATATGCATGTTTTCTAGTTCAGCCTAGTAATATCTATTTTTCTGTCTATATTAAACTAGCAAACTGATGATGTGTTTTTAATAAACATGAGTGGGGATATCAAGGAGTTGAGAGTTTAGGAGACATGAGGAAACAAATCAATATGAACTCCAATGTGACAACCTGCTCCAACATCCTTGAATGACTACTCACTTATAGCCAAGAGTGCTGGAGGCAGCTTATAGGAGCCTATGAGAGCAAAACATACACATCTCTTTCCAACTCCACATTCAGTGATGTGATTTTGGTAGCTTGTTATCTTTCAGGGTGGGGTTTCTCACATCTTGGAGATTGGTAAACACCACCCATTGTTTTTTTCTCTAAGAGCTCGTTTCCAAGATTCCGCTGCTTCTACCTTTCTGAGCCCCATTCCACGCTGTCTCTGCTGCACTGCAGTCACAGATGTCTATGTTGTTCTTCACTTATTATGCTGTCAGATGCAAGGATTATAAATTTCTTTTTATTGCAACCCCAGTTTTCATCACAGAGCCTGGCATATCCTTTCCTTTCAGAAGGAAGCAAGGAGATGGGGGAGGAAGAATGTAGAGGAGGGAGACAGAAAAGAAAGAAAGTTGCAAATGGGTGAGGCTGAGTTTGAGATTGTGACAGAAAGATCTAAGTAAGTTGCTCCTGTGGTGGAAGTGTGAGTTCACTTCATCAAACTAACATGTTTGCTAGATTCTCAAAACCAATGATAGCTGGGAATGTGTGTGTATGTTGGGCGGAGTGGGGGGGGGGGACAGGGGGGTTGGTGAAGATTATGATGGTCATTGAGGCAGTACGTGTTCTTCAACTTGATAAATAATAACAGGACGGGAAAGACCATTTTAATCAAGTGGGATATGAATTATCACTGTGAGGATGAAAGGAGTTAATATTATCTCCCAAATAGCAGGCATCCTAGCTTTGCAGTTAGATGGAAGTACATGTCTGATCATTTTGCAAATGGAGACAAATTGTTCTTGGCGAACCACTATTTTTTCTCACATGAAGCAAAGCCATAAACAGCTTGGCTACAACTCTTCTTGAGAGACAAGAGCAGAATCCCTTATCTAGACAAACATAAAACAAGTAGGTAGAATTCCATCACTTCTCTCAGGTAGATAAAATGGTGCTTGGATTTAAATAACCAGGAGCTGGTGGGAGGCAGGCTTAAGGGCTCAATAAGGCAGGTTCTGTGGTCAGATCTCGCTCTGCCCCTTATATCCTTGAAATTGTACATGGTAATTATTTGTACTTTTATCATGTGACTGAAATTAAAACCACTTTGTTTATTAGGTTGTTTAGAGAATCAAATAAATGAATAAGTAGATAATTTAGCCTGTCTATACAAAGTATTCAAAAATATGATATACTGCCAGGTATATATTAAGTACTCAATTAAATGTTCATGATACTGATGATGGTGAAAATACTGTTATGAATGTGGTTGACTAAACAGGGGGCTAGACATCTAGATCTTTCCATCTATGTTTTCTGCCCAGAGGTGCTTGTGGAAAGACATGTACACTTTAAGGAGGGAAGGCAATGTACACATCATAGTTACATCAATGAGCGCTCATTCACTCCTCTGTTCTGCCTTTCGGTGATTGCTTAAAATGCATCCTAGAATTTTATTCCTTCTAAATATCTTAAGAGTTCAATCTGAGTTTATTAGGAAAATTGCCCAAATACCTCTGCATCTGCTCTCAAATGTCACTTTCAAGAAGCAAAAATATTTTCCATGGAATGCTTACATCCCTTAGTTTCATCCCCATTTCTTGTCTAAAATATGCTTGTCTTACTAAGTGTAAAAGAAAAGTCCCACTGCATTTATTACACACGCCATAATAATCAAAATAATGATTCCTTATGCTGCCAGGAGTGGATGCAATCCTGAGTCACAAATCTGCACACTCCTTGCAACCAGTCCTGTGATGGCAGACCTTTCACCTCACCTTTATTCTTTACTATGACCGCTGCATTATCTTCAAAACACAGCAACGCACCATCTTTCCTCCAGTATGACTTGCACTGTCCAATTACCACCGCTGCATGTCCCTTCTTTCTGAGCTGGGGTGACCATCACCATGTCGCCCACACCGCAGCAGGAAGTCTGTTTAGTCATCCCTTCGAAGGACTGAATCATTATCCCTTTGAATGATTTCTGGTCACTCTGGGAAAATTGTTATTTTCTGTAATAAGAGCCCAAGTCAACCTAGTTCTTACTGACTTCATACTCAAAAGTTATAAATAACTATGCTTCAGAGAAGTTTTGTAGCCTTTATTCTGATTCATTCCGAAAGTATGGAAGATTTGCCTGAAATCAAAGATTATTTATGCTTTAACAGACTTACAGTAATAATAATAAAGCATTGTTCATCAACTCTGATCTCCGGTCATCTAGAAAGTCCTTTCCCCTCCCCAGCCACACATAGCTGGGGTCCCCAAGGAGATGGATAACATACTGAGAAATAAGACAATATCCTGCTGGCTCCCACTGCTACTGCCCCACAGAATTGCTGAGTGCCTGTAGGACCTGATGAGCAATCCCTGGCCCACCAGGTGCTGCTGTTTCCCCTGAGAATACCCAAGTCTCCCCCTGCTCCAGCCCTAGGGTGTAATATCCTGAGAAGAGAAATATTTCCGCTCTCCTCTATGGTCTCACTAAGTGAGAGTGGCTCCTAAAAAAATGCTGCTTATGCCCCCAAAATATTTCAGAGGCATAAGTACAATAATTTCTCCAGTTTTGTTTTTGTCATTGTTGTTATTCGTTTGAAAACCTTTGTTTCACATGCGATTTAAATTTTTAAAAAATATGCTTTATTGATTTTTTACAGAGAGGAAGGGAGAGAGAGAGTTAGAAACATCCATCAGCTGCCTCCTGCACACTCCCTACTGGGTAGCCCCCAACCAAGGTACATGCCCTTGACCGGATTCGAACCTGGGACCCTTGAGTCCGCAGGCTGACGCTTTATCCACTGAGCCAAACCGGTTAGGGCTCACATGCCATTTAGAGATGAACTGTGCAGGGCGTGGTCCAGGAACACAACTGAGTGATGTACCCTGTGGGGTACATGGAATGACCCCTCCTCTCCCACAGGACAGGTTTCCTCCAGGAATGTCTGGAGCCTTCATAGAAGCAGATATTGAAATCCCTGCCAGAGATTCCAAGGTGCATCTGATTCTCACTCAGGTGGAATTCTCACTCGCTTGCCCCTCCAATTGCTCCCCCTTCCCACCTTCCAGCCCCATTATAGAATTACCAAGCCCTGTGTTTTCCTTACTGTTGTTTCCTAAAGTAGACCCTATTGTTACTTTTTAAAATCTAAGGCTAGTTAACTTGGTTACTAGTCGGAGGCACCAGTGAAGCAAATGTCTTCAGTTCATTTTCAGCCTAGTCTGATGGTGACCCATAGATTAGGCCACACTCCATATTCAGATGCCTTTTGTGGAATAAACAGTGTCCTTCAGACCAGTCCAGGGGTACCTGATTTTTCATTGGAACCACTTTTATCTTCATGTGACAACCCCCTCTGTGGTACTGAGTAGTTTTTCGTTTATTGAGGAGGACAAATTGTTATCCATGAGATTTTAAGTGAGACCTGCAAGTAGAATGAGGGCTGGGTTTGTTGGTACAGAGTCTGGCTATTCTCATTCCCAGGAATTCACTGGGAATAAGAAGAGCCATGGGAAAATTCACAGAGTGTAAGCAATAAAGGTAAACCTTAACCTATTAATAGACATTGGTTAGTGGGAGAGGTCATTCCAAGTGAAAAAATAACAGTGACATTACAAATAATTTTTATTAATTCAGAGTCTATCAGGGGGTTCTAAACATCAGTGATGAATTTCATATAATAGAAAGAGCAGCTTTAAATGGAAATCCAATGAGAATTAAGACAATGGTTCCCAGGAAAATAATGCTGAAACTACCCACCATTTATAAACAAGAAAGCTCTAAAAAAGAAGGCCATCTCTCCCTATGTCATTTGGCAGTAGGTGATCTCCCCCCCCACATTCCCCATCTTTTCATCCCTATTTAATACAAAATTTTCTTATCAAAGTGTTACTTTTCCACATAAAGCGCATTATTTTGCTAAGGATGACACTAAAGCTTTGCTAATTTTAAATCAAAATAGCTTTACTTTAACAAGAAACTCAGGCTTATGATCTCTTTAAAAATGTTTTATGCCTTTATGTGCTTTCCTCTATAACCCTGATGCTTCGGCAAAACTAAGGAAAAACACAGTTTATTTTAATAAAATTTTGATTTAGCAGTCCAATAAGCTCACTAATAACTTGCAAGAATAAGTCATGGTTGGACTGAAACCAACAGTATAATCAGCCTGGTGTACCCCTGGCTTCTTTCTCAGGGAATAGTCAGTTCATAAGGCTTGAGAGTATTGAACATTTCAACAACTAGAAGACATTTTCTATGAAGGAACAGATTTTTAAAAAAACTTTATCTTTACTTTTAGAATTTTTTGTAAACAATATAAATAAGGCTTTCTTATAAATAACTGTGGTATTATATCATCCTGAGCTTAATAGAACTGTGGTGCAATTTTTCTCTCTTGTTACTCATTCAA
Organism: Eptesicus fuscus; assembly: GCF_027574615.1. Classification (NCBI taxonomy): domain Eukaryota; kingdom Metazoa; phylum Chordata; class Mammalia; order Chiroptera; family Vespertilionidae; genus Eptesicus; species Eptesicus fuscus. The sequence goes on from NC_072489.1 coordinate 48,079,905, forward strand.
TTTGTGCACTCACTGTTTTATCACATAGATGAAAATGGCATACAGCGTGGGGAATTAAATAGCCTCCCAGTATACAGTCACATCTATCTATCTATTTATCTGTAATTCCATTAATGCTCATTTCTTTTATTTTAAGATGGCACTGTGGGTGACAGAAATAGATAAAAAATCATTGAAATTTGTTTAGAATTTGTTTCTATTAAGAATCAAAGTGGAAGGGAAGAGAGAAAACAGAGGTTGATGCCTCCAGAAATTGGTAAAATAAAATAAAAAATCTGCACAATTAAGAATAATCCTGCATGCACTTAAAAATTATGTTGTGTGATTTAACTTCCCCTCTGGGTAGAGGATAACATGCACTTAAAGGTTCCTAATTTATTCACCTTGCGTTGTTCAAATTGCTTCCATTTATTGAGAGCCTATTACGTCAGGCACTGTACTAGATATGGTACATCGCCTCCCAGTCACCTTAGGTGGAGGTGCTCTGATCATCTTCATTGCACTGATGGGGAAGTTGAAGTTTAAGAGCAATCAATTGCATATTTTAAACAGCTTATAATGGGCAGATCAAGGATCTAAGAAAAGAGGGGGATCTTAAAACCCCACCCCTTACCAACTAATCACATTCATAAAGAGGCTAAATGACTGCATACTCCACATTTCTCTTCATCCAGCTTGTCTCTCTTTATTGTGAAATTTTAATTTTCATAAGCTTTAAGCTTCCTAAAATTAGATGCCACATCTTTAGAGGAAAGGAACCTCAGTGGATATGGAACCCTCCTTATAATCTGGTCAATGGAGCTGCTGGGTAAGTGGCAGAATTCGTCATTCACAAATACAGACATACTGAAGGATCCTAGCTAGGCACTCAAGATGCCCAGTATTGGTCTCACCAGCGAGGCCCCTTAGGAACTCCTTACCAGAATGTCCTACAGGTGAGACCCCGCAGGAAGAAACTCATTCTACAGAGAAGCATGTTTGATTCTGGATTCTATTCCAGGCAAGCACACAAAGACCAGAATGCATGCATTTTTAGAACCCAGCACTTCGTATAGTGCCTGACAAAGAGTGAACAGTCCCTAAAACAATAATTTCAACATTTGACAATATATAAACATTAATCACACTTTTCTAAGTTCTTCATGCTCACTGTTTACTATTCATTGAATTCTGCTAAGGTAGCTACTAGTCTTACATTTGAAGTTTAAAAAATGAGGCACAGAAAAAACATTCATGTGCTTATATTCACAATACTAGTTAGGCACTGAGATGTCTTCAGTGATTTGTCTGACTCCAAATTTCTTAAACACTAAACTGGTTTGTTTTTCGCCTGTAATCCCAAGACCTAGCTCAACTCCTGGCACATAATAAGGTTCCATATTATTTTTTTGGAGTTTGGCCAAATAATTATATAATGAGTATCAGAGAAAGCAATGGCAGCCAGGCATATACCATCAGGAACCCAGCTGCTACTGATTTGGGGAGTTTGGACTCCATCTTCATGGCTGTTTGAGAGGTGGTGATGGCAGAACTGGAGTCCTTTCCTTTTCCTGTGCCACAATAACAACAGCTTTTCTCCTCTTACCCCGCCCCTTTCATTAGCTACTTAGGAGGATTGAAATCCAGGTAGGATGTCTTGGTCTTGGTGTGCCTCAGCAGGCAAGCCCTGGAATGATGTGCTCAAGGCAAAAGGTTGTAACAACAGCAAAAGGAGACGTTCCCCTTCCACCCTGTGTGTCCTAGAACTAGATCGACACACTCTATTAGTAGTTAATGGGGCATTTCATGTTCTCCAATTTCTCTGTACTAATTACCTGCCTCCGGGTTATCATAGACAATTAGAAAGAACCACAGAAGCAGCAGAACTCTCTCCTCTCATCATCTTGTGCAGTATCAGGGAAATTTAATTCTACCTCTAGGAAGAGAGTGTAAGGTGTATACAACAGTCTTAGAGAATCTGAAAGTCTTTGCTTTTTTCCCCTTAATTTACTCTTATCACTCTGTCTGTCAGACATATGCATTGCCAGATCACCAGTTCAAAGAAGTCCAACCAAGATGCTTAATTCTGACTGCCATGAATTTCAGGTGTCATAAAATATTTGTGAAATAAGATATGACACAGAATCAGATCTTTGCAACATCACCTTTACCCATCATGCACAGTGGGTCTGTCCCCCAAAGAACCTTGGTTTCAAAATTGTTAGAATAAAAAGCAACCTCCCTTTTGTGTGCAATGGAAAAATCTTCCTTTTTTGCTACCAACCAACATGTGGCAATTTCGTCCATAAACATCATTTATTATACTTACCAACACTACTATAGACTCTGGTCCTCCTGGCAGCCAGAAAACATGAGGGAAAAAGTACAACATACTTAACTTGGAAATGCATTATTTCCTCAGCTACAAAGTAATTGGTCCTTTGATGCTTATCCAGAAATCCACAATTGTTTCAGAGTGGATATTCCCATGAGTTCTCATGTTTAATTCCTACATAACCCTTTAAACACTCCGGGGTATTCTCTTTTCTTGGAACATCTTTTGTCTCAGCCTACGTGTAACCCATTTTATCTGCCATTTCCCTAAACTTAGTTAGAAAGGAGCTGGTTTAGAGTTCATACTATGTTTTAGACTCTCAAAGAAATTCAAAATACTAAAACATCCTAGAAACTGCCTTCCAGGATACTACTACCTGGTTATACAATGAGGCTCATGAACATTAAACAGAAGGGCAATGATAAAACCACTGTCGACAATTGAAAGCAAGATACTGCAATTAAAATATAGCAGTGTGCTCTTAATTACTCCTTTGTGCAGACTTTGTGATTTTCTTCTACCCCTTGCTAGCTGGCTCATTCAAAATTCACAGAAAACATCAAGGAGAGAAGTTAAATTTAATTTTGTATCAAAAACACAGTCACAAAATTTTGTGACTTTTATCAATAATGAGAGCTTCACTGCTTCTCTTATTTTATTTGTTCAGCAGGTGATCATTAAAATTAAGCCTTGATCAAATAAAACTCAAAGCAATTCATCTTGGGATACATCTCACATAGAGAAGAAATGAATAGTTGTAAGGCTCAAGCTTTGGGGATTAAAAATGTAGTATTAACAGGAAGACTATAATAATTAAGTAGAAGCTAACCCTTGGGTATCAATAGCCACTCACAGGCACACTAGCAAAGATAATGAAGGAATTATAACTACCATGAATATTCCATATTAGGCTTTAATTACCAGGACAGGAGACTGAGTCTTGATGATTTTTTAATGAAAGATAGGATGATTTCCAAATTTAGCATTTTTTATTTAAAAGCTCACTAACCCACCCAAAATATAAAAGTATGTGAGATATATATGTTAATTAGCTTGGCTATTATAATTATTTTACTATGTGGAAGTATATCAAAACACCATCTTGTGCACCTTAACATATAGTTTTCATTTAAAATTTTAATAAATAACAAAAAAATGGGAAATATTTTTAAGAATAAATAAAAGCTCATTATTCCATTATAGCAACACTACTCCAAACTGTGGCAAGACCTGAAAAAAATGCAAAGCAGGGTGAAGGTATTTAAGTTACATTTTCAAGAGTAGACCTCTTCCAGATTTACTTTTATGATTTTTTTGTTTCCCAAGGAGAAGAAGCATAGGTTACTGTCAAGGGAAGGAAATGTTTAGCAAGAGTTGATGATCTAGTCAGTATATTTGGAAAAAGCACTGCCCGAGATCTCTGCTTCTAAGCTTTTGCTCTTTCTAAAGCTTCCTCTGAAATTTGCAGGCAACACTAGATTTTTAAATTACATTAGTGTGGACTTTCATTCTTCAGGGTGAATACATTAAAGGTGGCCACTATTAAAGTTTCTTTTCATATATATTGAAAAGGAAATAAATTGCCACCCTATTAGGCCTGTTTTAATGTTCTCTAAGCATATTATTTGCACATTTGATTCTAAGCCATCAATAGGCAATTTCTGGATTGATTTTTCCCCCCACTATGAATAAGACAGTTTGGTGTATTTTTAATTATGGTGACATGAACCCTCTATGTTAAATACCCAAGAGAAGCATAAATTCATGTGCTAAGGGAAATGTGGGAATAACTGCTCTTTTCTTATTAATAATTTCTATTTCTATAAGAGAGATAGATTGAGGATCTTATCTGGAGGTTATACTTTTAAATAGTCAGGCAAAAAGCAGTTATAAAATAGCTTTTGAAGTTTGGATGCAATTGGAGTTCATTTGCAGCCAATTTCCATCATAATAGGATCTTAGATGTGAGCACAGGAGAAAAAGGGCTGATTCAGCCCTTGACACAATGTGGAATTATTCTGGATGGTAATGTCTGTAGGTTTTGTCCAGACTGGTCAGATACCAGATCTCAAGGCCTTATTATTTTTAAGTTAAAAACCTGTTTCCCAATCATAGTAATGAATAGTCTACCAAACCTCTTCTCTCTCATTAAAAAAGTGAAAAGAACACAGTAGTTTAGGAAACTAAGCATGAAGGGAAATTGACACAGAGGTCCTAGCTACAGTAAAGCAATACCTGAAGTGGCACAGATGGTCTTGTTCTCCCAACTTAGTGCTGTGTGGTGGAGTCTGAGACAACTGAGTGCTATTTAAAAATGGAATTGAGACGAAAAGAGGCAACCTGAGGAATCTGCAAGTAGCTTTTATTATCTGTGTGAAGGGTCCTGAAGATATGTGGGAATAATATTAATGAATTATGGTGATACTTACCTGTTTGTGAGGCTGACCTATAGAAAAGACCCCTTCTCTTAGAGCAGAAAGTGGAATTGCTATTGAGTTCTCTACCATTCCTTCTGCACATCATGAAGACAGGACTTAGTCACTGTCATAAATTAATCATAATTATCTTACATTAGAAAATAAGAACCTAGAAAGTACTATGGGAGAATATCAAGGCTGAATAGTGTTCTCAGGCAGGAATTTTAAATGCCAGACATGGCCAAGGTACCTTCTGTGAATATTTTCGTACCTCATTTGGTACTTGCTGATGCTACTTCCAGAAAAGAATAACTTAGCTCAATTGCTTCCATAAACTTCAACTGATTTTAAAGTCCCACTTTTTCACTGCTCCAAGGAGCAGCACTGGATAAGCTGAGAGCTCTCTGGCTCCACTTTGCTGTAAGGGACACAAGAAGAAGGGAGGCACAAAGGGATGGGCAAGACCTGAGCACAGGCATCAGGAATGGTTGACCTCTCACAAGCATGATAGAGGACTTCCACCACGAGCAGCCATCACCAGTTACAATAGCTGCATTTTGAAATTCTGAGTTTAAGATCTTTTGAATACATTCTTTAAGGTGCTTGAATTGTGCTAGAATTCAGTGGAGTGTGAAAATAGAAATATAAAAATGTTTTATGGCACATGTGATGAACTCCTAAACACTTATAATGGCCTCTAAAATGATTCAGGGTGATTATTAAGTCAAGAGAGCCTCTGGTATGGCTAGAAAGTTGGCGGCGGCTGGCCATCATTGTGATTTCATGATTGAATATTAATTCGACATTGTTTGTCTTCAAACTTTGGAACACAGGTAGAATACTGGAGACACATCGCTATTACTAGAAAACAAGCCCTTTAACAGCCAAGACTCTGCCATCTTCCCTAATCTCCCCTACACTAAACACAGTAATTAATACAAAGTCAGAGTTCTTTGTTAGGTATATTCACGAATGAATGAAAGATTAAATGTTAAATGTTTATCACATGTGCGTACTTCCCTACAATGAGGCTTATCCATAGAAACTACATCGAGTAATTGTGTCCATTTGTAACACTGTGTTCCTTCTATTCTGCTAACAGCTATTTGGGCAAAAATCACCAATTCATTAATATTTATTAATTTCAGGCTAAAAATATACATCTGAAAGAACAAAAGAGGTGAAATTCTTTAAATCAGAGGGGAGAAAAGTGGATAATTCAATAAATGTGATTTGTTATCTATAAATACATCTTGGGGTTGAAGTCAGTCCTAAAAGCAAAGTCAGTTTCACAAAATAACTGTGTATAAGGGCCTTTATCATAATACCCAGACATTAAAAATTATAATTAAAAGATACAAAGATGAATAAAACTGAGTTCTTAGATATTAGCTCAAGGCAAAAGACTGGGAATAGTTTAATAGAATCTGTGTATAGACATTTATTTATTTGTTTGTTTATTTATTTATTTATTTATTTTTAATTTTAAGGTGAGGCCTGCAGTACCAGAAGGCATACCCATGTCACAGTAGAGGATCATTCATCTGCCACCTATAACGGGTATGTCTCTAGGCCTGTTTTGTTTCGCGTGTTTTCTTTTATTGTTTGTTTGTTTTTTTCCTTTTACTAGGAAGAAAATGCACATTTGGGACAGAGCATAATTGTTCCAGACAATGAAGAGATAGCCAATCCTGAGGCTAGCTCCTTCTCCCACATGTTTCCCCTCACAGCACTCAATCTCTTTGCATAAAATAAGTTACACTAATATGTGAAGAAATGTAATATCACAAATTGATAATCCATATATTTCAGTTCTGTTCTGCCTAGAGATATGTGAATGATAGCTAGATGGTTAATGCTAAATAAGTTGATGGTCACCCAGTCACAAATTTTAATAGACTTACAGCCTTCACAAAACAACTGAGGGTAATTTGTGTTGTGTAGTTCTAATTTGAAGTATACTAAGTAAAAATAAAGGTACCCCTCCTCAACTCAGGCCTGCTTCATTGTCTACTCCTTCTCTCCTATTTTGAATTAAATCTTAATATTTTCTGCCTTTACTCCCAAGACAATCAATAAAAGAATGGTGATAAACATAAAACACATTTATTAGTAAATCTGTTATTATTGCACTTGTTGAAGAAATCAGCCTAGAAGCATAGGGTAGTAGAAGCTATTGTTTCATTACCGAGAGTGACAGATGGAGTTTTTCAGAAGAGTACTTTGTGTGTGTGTTGAGGGTGGAGGTGGTAGCAGGTATAATGGGAAATAGCTATTAGAAGATGAAAGCTTGCAGGTGATTCTACCAAGTGATGAGGGGTTTTGGTTATTTTTAAAGCATGGCCCATTAAAATGAATCATTCTGATGATGAAGTAGCAGCAGCATCTTTTTAACAAAATGCATTAATTAGTGCTAAGAAAATGTACCAAATGGTAATTAGTATTTGTGATTTATTTTCAGGATCTTAAAAATGTTATTTTCCTCATTCCTGAGAACATAATCAGGAGTGAGAGTTGCAACAGCCAAAGGGTTTGGACATCATCCCTATAGGATACCAGCCCATAGGCCTTCAGTGGAATCATAGGATCTTCAGGTAACCAGATGACAGTGCTGCCTCCCAAAACAGTAAGATGCTTAGTCTACAACAAATATCTATTATATGACCCCTATGTGCTAGCAACTTTTCCAATAGAACAAAAAATCCACACTCATGGAGCTGAAATTGTCATAGGAAAGAAAGATAAAAAACACATAATTCGTATTTCCCTCACCACCGGAAAGTAGAGCGTTCCTATGAAAACTTGTATAAACCAACATGATATAATGCACTCTCATATTCATCGAAGCATTATTCATGGTAGCCAAGAGATGGAGACAACATGCATGTCCATCTGAATGGATACATAAACAAAATAGAATATTATTCAGTCATAAGCAAAAGAAAATTCTGCCATTTTTGACAACATGGATGAACTGTGAAGGAATTAAGCTAAGTAAAATAAGTCAGACATTGTAAATCTATTTGTACAAGCTCTGGGTTCTATTAAAATCCTCTGGAAAATGTTAATAGTTTTGTCTTCAAAGGTAATCAAGTTAGGTTCAGACTGGGCAGCATTCTACAAATCTCACTTCAGTTCTCAAAGCCCTTGATCTGCTGATATGTAGTGATTGTGTACATGTGAATTTCAGTATTAAGACCAAGAATGTGCAGATCTGTTCATAGAATTAGATATCCTCTTCTATAGCTCGCTCTCCTCCACAGTTTCCCCTCACCTTCTGGTTCACGTCATCTTCTTTCAGGGCCAAACTGATGACTTGATCACTAGTGTTAGCCATGCTACTCTGCTCCACTATTGAGGAATATCTTTGTGTTGAAGCCATAGTGGGGGCAAAGAATAAATTCAATTTAATATGCTGATTACTTCTCCACACCAATCTGCCTACTTTTATTTGCTTTACTTTGTTTTCAGGTAGTCACTTTGAGTTATAATTGGCTGGAGGCCTAGGCTTTAAGGGGATTGCACTAAAATGCTAGAACTTGAACTACTAGAGTATATCTACACTAATAAAAGAGAAAGATGCAAATTGACTGTACCTTCACAACGCCACCAGCCAATCAGGAGTGGGTATGCAAATTAACCCAACAAAGATGGTGGGTTAATTTGCATATGCAGACGCTGAGAGGCTGGGGGCAGGGCAGGATGCTTGCATCATTGCCATGGTGATGACGCAGGCATTCCTCACCTCCCCAGCAGCTCCGGGCCTCTGGGCAGTGTGGGAAGGCAGAAAGGCGGCTCCTGGCCAGAGGGAAGGCGGTGCTGGCAGCCAGGGTAAGGAAGGCCCATTCTTGCATGAATCTTCGTGCATCGGGCCTCTAGTGTTGATAATAAAAGTAAAGGGATTATATTAAATATCAGATAGTAATTTTTAAATATATTTTTATTGATTTCAGAGAGAGGAAAGGAGAGCAAGAGAGAGAGAGAAACATCAATAATGAGAGAGAATTATTGATCAGCTGCCTCCTGCATGCCCCCTACTGGGGATTGAGCCTACAATTCAGGCATATGCCCTGACCGGGAATTGAACAGTGGCATCCTGGTTCATGGGTCAAAGTTCAACCGCTGAGCAACACCGGCATGCTCAGTTAGTAATTTTTAAAGAGAAAGGATTCAAGAGTGAGTTCATGGATTTTGGTCTCACAATTGAGCTTATACTATTGCCATTAGCTTAAAAGTGGAATATCTCAGAAGGGCTAGGTTTGGGATAGAAATACCAACAAGTTCAGATTGAACAAGCTGAGCCACCTAGTCTATTACACATCTAATTAAAAATTTACATAAGAAACTTATTGCAGCGGGTATATCAAAACTGGTGATACTTTTGTGAATCATCCACATATAGATGATATAAAAAGGCATGGGACTGGATGAGATCACCAAGGGAGTGGGTGTAAATAGGAAAGAGAAGAGACCAAAAGAGTCCCAAAGGACAAACCTGACTCACTTAAGAAGCAATATAATAAAATGTGGAAATGTGCTCCAAGCAATATGTAAAGAGGAATCATGAGGTGGAATAACTAATGCAGCTTGGAGTGTCAGGGAAGTTACATACAGATAGACACCTCTTCAAATGAGTCTAAGGGTGCGCATAAAAGTTAACCAAGGAAAGGAAGGAAGGCAAGGTATTCCCAGGTGATAAGACTCTAATGAGCAGAGAAAGATTCAATAGCATGGCTGTAGTTCAGTGGTTTGAGAGGAAGAGCAGGGCAGGGAGGGTCAACGGTGTGCTGGGGAGGAGAGAATAGAATAAACCACCGCAGACTTAGTCATTATGATAAGCAAACACCTTGTATCAGGAGAGTGTGCGGTTTTGAACTGTTTCTGAAGGTGCAATATTTTATTTGAGTAACTCGAGAGAGAATTTAAATTCACAAAACAAATCCCAGGGGAGTTTCTCTGTTGAAAATGGTGCATTAGGGAAAGAGAGGGGCCACCATTCATATTACACTCCCTCTAGGTAGCAGCCCCCGAGACACCTTCAGAAAATCTTTAGAATTCAAACTTTGGAATATAGTCATGCACACACTGCTTGAGAACAGGAAAATATTCTGAGAAATGTGTTGCTAGGTGATTTCATCATCATAGAGGCACTTACACACCTAGGAAACACAGTCTAGCCTATCGCTTCTAGGCCACAAGCCTGTACAGGACCTCATGGCACAAAACAACATGAGAATAAACCAAGCACAAGGGAAATGATACAATCAAGAGATCTGGTATAAATAAGATATATGAGGTTGCTGCCAGCCTAATATGGCATATTATTTTATAGAAAACACTTTTTTAAATAAGTAGAAAGAGTACACAGTAAAACAATGGTAAAATGCATAGTAAATACCTAAACTAGGAGCAGTCAATTTTTTATCATTATTAAGTATTACATACTGTAATTAATTGTCTGTGTTTCTGTATGATTGGCAGCACAGTAGGCTTCTTTGCACCACATCACCACAAACATGTAAGTAATGTGTTGTGCTATATGTTGCAACAGTTAGAGTGTCACTAGGTGATAAGAATTTCTCAGGCCCGTTATCTACTTACTAGAGGCCTAGTGCATGAAATTCATGCACAGCGGGGGTGGGGGGTTGGGGGGGAGGTGTCCCTCAGCCCAGCCTGCACCCTCTCCAATATGGGACCCCTCAAGGGATGTCCGACTGCCCATTGGGATCGGGCCTAAATGGGCAGTTGGACATCCCTCTCACAATCCAGGACTGCTGGCTCCCAACTGCTCGCCTGCTTGCCTGCCTGATTGCCCCTAACCCAGTGACGGGTAACATTTTGAGCTTGGTGTGTCAAACTTTGGGAAAAACTGAGCATAACTCGGGTAGTGTGTCACTTTGAGGAAAAAACATTATTTCGCAAATGTTTCACCCTCGGCATGCGGCTGCCTCAGCGGCCGCGTGTCATCAGAAATGGCTACACGTGTCAGTGCTGACACACGTGTCATAGGTTCGCCATCACTGCCCTAACCGCTTCTGCCTGCCAGCCTGATCACCCCTGATCACCCACTCCCCTGCCAGTCTAATCAATGCCTAAATGCTCCCCTGCCAGCCTGATTGCCCCTAACTGTCCTCCCCTGCCAGCCTGGTCACCCCTAACTGCCCTCCCCTGCAGGCTTGATCGCCCCCAACTGCCCTCACTTGCAGGCCTGGCCCCTCCCAACTGCCCTCCCCTGCTGGCCATCTTGTGGTGGCCATCTTGTGTCCACATAGGGGCAGCCATCTTTGACCACATAGGGGCAGCCATCTTGTGTGTTTGGGTGATGGTCAATTTGCATATTACTCTTTTATTAGATAAGATAGAGGCCTGGTGCACAGGTGGGGGCTGGCTGGTTTGCTCTGAAGGGTGTCCCGGATCAGGGTTGGGGTTCCCTTGGGGCATGGGGTGGTCTGGACGAGGGGCCTGTGATGGTTTGCAGGCAGGTCATGCCCCCTGGCGACCCAAGCAGAGGCCCTGGTATCTGGGATTTATTTTTCTTCTATAATTGAAACTTTGTAGCCTTCAGCGGAGGCCAGGGCAGTCCAGGGGCCGGGAGGCAGGAAGCTTGGCTTCCTCCATTGCTGGGGAAACCCAAGCCGCCTGCTCGCTCTGTTGCCATAGCCATTTTTGTTGGGATTTATTTATCTTCTATAATTGAAACTTTGTAGCCTTGAGCGGAGGCCTGGGCCAGCCAGGGTGTGCGGGAAGCTTGGCTTCCTCCATTGCCAGGGAAACCCAAGCCTCCTGCTCGCTCCATGGCCACAGCTATCTTGGTTGGGTTAATTTGCATACTCACTCCTGATTGGCTGGTGGGCATGGCTTGTAGGCATAGTGGAGGTACAGTCAATTTGAATGTTTCTCTTTTATTAGTGTAGCTGGGAGCACCATTGTACATATGGTCTATCCTGACTGAGAATTCATGAAGCAGCACATGACTACAGGGAGCTAGTGAGGTGTTTTCAATGACATGGCTGAGTTTTCTTTTTAAATACTGTATTATCACTTATTTGGGATGGAGTTAAAGAAAATACCATTGGCACATGCAGGGAAAGAAGAGAAGGTGACATAACATTCCAGGAAAGAAATGTCAAAGACCCAGGAGGATCAGCTCCTTACAGAAAATCCCCCAACATCATCGAGGTAAGGAGGTGTGGTAAGCTGAGTTAACTTTCTTAGAAAGCAGAATCTAGTACATAATGATGTGAGTGCTTCAATTTGAGTTAGTTTTTTAAGAACTCTAGTGTATAACACAGAGGCAAGGGGAGTTTTTCTGTTGACTCAAGATGTATTTGGAGTGGACAGAAAACTTCTCACAATTTCCCCACTAACAGTATCAGCCCCCATGGCCTTTTCCGGGACTCTCTGGAACATAGCATTTACATACAATGAAGTTTACTGGCAAACAGAGTACAGTTTTTATGAGTTTAAGGAACACATTAGTTAATATAATTGCTGTCACAACTAAGATATGGAACATTCAATTACTACCCTGAGGCACTTTGTAGTTCACCTCTCCACCAACCACAGCCCTTGGCAACCACTGATAGGATAAGTCCCTACTGTGTTGTCTCTCCCAGAATGTTATGTAAATGGACTCATACAGTATTCAGCATTTTAATACTGTATTTCATTTTAACATAGAGCATTTGAGGTTTTTCCATGTAGCTGCAGGTAACAGTACTTTGTCCCTTTTTATTACTGACACTCTCATTGTGTGGGTGTACTACAGCTTGTTAACCCTTCCCTAGTTATGGGGCATTTGGTTGTTTTAAGATTTTGGTGATTATACATAAAGCTCATGTAACCATTTGAATATAGATTTTTGTGTGAATATAAATTTTTATTTCACATGAGTAAATGTCTAGAGTGGAATGGGTAAGGTTATGTTGAACTTTATTCAAAAAATCAAACTGTTTCTGTATTGTTCAGAGGAGCTTTCACATAACAAGAGAAAAGATGTGTTGTGATGAGAGAGGTTATAGAGCTCTCAAAACTTAAGATAGTTATTTTTCCCTTTAAAAGTAATGCTGACCTTTGGCCCAGAATATGGTCTTTCTTGGTGAATGTTCCATGTGCATTTAAAAAAAATTAGTACTTTGTTATTATGGAAGGGTTTTATAAATGTTACTCAGTTCACAATCATTGATGGTAATATTCAGGGTCTATGTTTTCTTGCCAATTTTCTATTTGGTTGTTCTATTATGACTGAATAGCAGTATTGAAGAGCGTTGAGGTTTCCTGCTAGAATTTTGTATCTGCCTCTTTGTCTTTAAGTTTTATCTATTTTTGCTTCATGCACTTGGAAGTTCTCTTTTTAAGTGCATACCCATTTAGGATTTTCTGTCATTGTGTTTAACTCAACATTTTATTATTATTATTATTATACTAGAGACCCGGTACACAAAATTTGTGCATGGGAGGTTCCCTCAGCACAGGAGTGGAGGGTTCCCTCAGCCCAGACTGCACCCTCTTGCAATCCAGGACCCCTCAGTGGATGTCCTTAGCAGGATAGGGCCTAAACTGGCAGTCAGACATCCCTCTCGCAATCCTGGACCGCTGGATCCTACCCGCTCGCCTGATTGCCTGACTGATTACCCCTAACCACTTGCATGCCTGCCTGATCACCCCTAACCACTTACCTGCCTGCCTGATCACCCCTAACCACTCTGCCTGCCTGATCACCCCTAACCACTCTGCCTGCCTGCCTGATCATCCCTAAACACCTCTGCCTCAGCCCCTGCTGCTGCGGCTTTGTGCAGAAGGACGTCCGGAATGATGTCCAGAAGGTCGTTCAGCTGTCTGGTCCAATTAGCATATTGTGCTTTTATTATTCTAGATGGTACCCCTTCTCTAATCTCTAGTAATATGCTTGCTTCTTAATTGAATTTTGTCTGCTATTGGTGTGGACACATTAGCTTTGATTAGTGTTTGATTTGGGTTTACATTGCATATCTATTTTCATCCTTTTACTTTTAATGTATCTATTCTTTATGTGCATTATGTTTGTTATAATTAACATATAGTTAGACCTTGCCTTTAAAAATTAATAGACTTTTAAGAGAAGTTTTGCGTTTACAGAAAAACTGAGCAGATATTACACAGAGTTCTTGTAACCCCCCCCCCTCATCCCTCCCTCATCTCTTCTATTATTAACATTTTACATTAAATGTGGTCAATGTGCTAGGATTGATGAGACACTATTGATATAGTACTATTAACAAATGTCCCATAGTTTACATTAGGTTTCACTATTTATCTTATAAATTCTATGGGATTTGACAAAGATATTATGACATGTATCCACCACAATATATCTACCTTTGTTGAATTTTTGCACATACACACACATACACACACACACACACAGATACAATGCACTAATATTATTAAATTTTGTTGGATTACAATTATGTATCTTTAATATTTGATAACTTATTTCATCATTTTGAAATACTGACTTTCTATTTTAAACAATAATGAGTTTTGGATAATTTTACTTCATGTAGTGAAAGGTTGACATATTCCTGAAAATTATACTTAAATTACATTTTCATATATACTAATATGTATAATTTAGTGGCTCTGATGAAATCTGTGGCATGCCCTTTGGGAAATAAATAATCTCTGTGAAACATACTTAGCTCATAAATTACTTTTTTAATGTATAATTTTAAAAGAATTAAACCCAACCTATAAGACATTTTATCAAAAGGACAATTACTCTTATGCCATAGAATTATTCAGTGGTTAAGGGGTTGCATTGGGGGTTTATTTAAAATGCCTTAAATAGAAAGTTATTTCTAATCATATTTTAGTAAAAGTCTCTTTTACTGCAACATACAAATATACTTTGTTGCCGAGTGAGTGCAAAGTTAAAATAGATTATAGTTATCATGTAGGAGTTTTACTCTAACCTGCAATCATCAGAACACATCATGAGTGACATGCTTTGTTCTATCAGATGAAAGCCATTGACAGGGTAAGTATCATGTAATCCTGGGTCTATATGCAGGCTGACAGGAATCTGGAGGCCATCTCCTCTCAGGAATAATTAACGGAGCAGAAAGTCAAAGTAAAGATTCGATACAGACAGGATAACACTTTCCAAATCTCTGCAGATTTTTGTAGGAGGAAAAAGGGTGAAGGCATTGTAATAGCCAAGGGAACTGTGCTAGGATTGAGTTATCAGAGTGTTCAAATAGAATCTCACTACCTACCTACCCAGGGTCTTATCTCCTCCATAATTTCAAAGCTTCCTAACTAACTACTTCCCAGCTCTAAGAGTCTGGGTATTGAAAGAATGCTTCATATTAGTTAAATATAAAATAATTTAACGAATCAGGAAAAACAGTGTTGTTAGTTTGTAAAAAATAAAGACAAGAGTTTGTAGACTTTTTTAAAAAAAAAAAGTATGACTTAAACTGGACCATGGCTATAGGGTAAAATTTGAATAGAAGGATAACAAGGCATTACAGAGCAGGGTATTTTGTGAACAGAATGTGTCCTTTAGGGCTCTTAGTTATATGAAGCAGAAAGCAACTCTGGCAACATAAGCAAAAAAAGAATTGATTGGATGGATACGGAGTAATTCATTAAATCAAGAGGGAACAGGACAGGGGCCTGATACACAAATACAGACTTAAATGCAGCCTCAGCGTTTAGTGTGATCACCTTTGACCACTTCCCTGAAGTATCTTCTCAAATTTAAAATTCCTCAAAAAATACAAGTTAAGAAACATGCTTCTAAATACTGCATGGGTCAAAGAGAATAGCACAATAAAAATTAGAAAGAATCCTGAACAAAATAAAATAAAATAAAAATATGATATCAAAATCTGTTGGATACAGTTAAAGGTGTGTTTAGAGGGACATGTATAGAGGTATATAAAGTTGAAAATTAATTCTTAAAGAATTCATGTTCAGAAACTATAAGGAGAACAGGAAATTAAACTCAGGGGATAGAGATATTAAATGGTAATAGAGGGAAGAAATATATTGAAATAGAAAGCAAACATGAAATAAATAAAATCATCAAAGCCAAAATTTGTTCTTATTTTTTTAATTAAATTATTGTTATTAAACCCTGGTTAGAATGGTTTTAAAAGAGGAAGAAACACAGATTATTAATATCAGGAATAGAAAATATAATATACCTCAAATCTACCTACATTAAAATCCTATCTAATAAAGCAGTAACATGCAAATTAACCATCACTCCGCTACACCACCAGCCACGCCCACCAGCCAATCAAGAGTGATATGCAAATTAACCCAGCCAAGATGGCAGTTAACTTGCATATCCAGGCGAAGAGCCAACACTGAAGACAGTGGAGAAGGAAGCCAAGCACTGTAGAAGGGAGCAAAGTTGCAGAGAAGTAAGCAAGCCAGGTGGTGGAGAAAAGAGGGAAGCAGGCAGGGCGGGGGAGAAGGGAGGGAGCGAGGCAGCGGAGAAGGGAGGGAGCGAGGCAGCAGAGAAGGGAGGGAGCGAGGCAGCGGAGACGGGTGGGTGGGAGCGAGGCAGTGGAGACGGGTGGGAGGGAGCGAGGCAGAGTAGATGGGAGGGAGCGAGGCAGCGGAGACGGGTGGGAGCTTCGCTCAGGCTGCAGGAAACCCTATTCTTGCAGGAGTATTCCTGCAATGGGTGGCTAGTATAAAATAAAATAGTATTATTAACAATCCTATTCTGAGAATTTTTGATGATTTTAGTAAGCTATATAAATTGAAAAAGTTAAAAAGAAAAAAGTGACCATTCAAATAGTTGCAGAAAAACATTTATTAAGAGTTAATGCTCTTTATGATAAAAATTTTCAACAAATTAGGAATAGGAAAGAACTTTTACTTTCTCATTGAGATTAGGAACATGTCAGGCATTATTTACTCTCACTAGTTCTATTGAACATTTTCCTAGGTATTCTAGCCACTATAATATGACACATGGGTAACACTAAAGATTATAATTTAAAAACTCTTATGAATGTGCAAATTAAAAAATCCAAAAGCTTTGTCTGCCATAAAGTAATTATCCACAGATCAATCATATTTTATATAGTAGCAATAAATAATAGAAATTAAATATAAAAAAACATTAAAGATGCTACCATCAAAATATATGCAAGCCTTCCTACTGAAAACTACTAAGTATTTAGGGTAAATAAGGAATATATAAATAAAAAGAGTAATATAACATGTTTATATTTTGTGCAGGAGTCAAGTATTTTGTTAAGTCAATTCCTCTTTATCTGTAGAGTAAAAAAAAAAAAAGTTCTAATTAAAGCCCCAGTACTTTATTTTTATTAAGAGGCTGAATCTAGATTTTGTATAAAAATTCAAAAGGTCTAGAATAGCCAAGACATTTCTAAATAAAAAATCAATACTGTGGGTTTTAAACTACCAAATAATAATATAAATTATAAAGTTACAGTAATGAAGACAGAGTAAATGTTGAAGTAAAAATAGAAACGTAGCTCAATTGAATATAATTTTAAAAAGTCCATTAGCATAACCAATATATGAGATCACTTGATTTGTGATAGAGTTGCCATTGTAATGTAAATAGGAAATACATAATCTATTTAATAAGTGATGCTGGGTTACACAGTATGTACAAAATTTAATTTCAGGTTGATCACAGAAAGAAATATGAGAGGTAAAACAGTAAGTCTTCTATAAGTAAACATAAAAAAATTACCTTTATGACTTTGGGGGTAGGTAAGGATTTCATATGCAGAACACAAAATCTTAGTAAAAAAAGAAAAAGATAAAGTGAACTTTATTAAAATTGAGAACTTCTGTCCCTCAAAAGATGACATTAAAAAGTGAAACACACCCAGTGATTGAGCATCAATCTATAAACCAGGAGGTCATGGTTTGATTCCAAGTCAGGGTTGAGGGCTGGATCCCCAGTGTGGGGCTTGCAGGAGGTAGCCAATCAGTGATTCTCTCTAATCATTGATGTTCCTGACTCTCTCTCTCTTTCCCTTCCTCTCTGAAATCAATAAAAATATATTTTGAAAAAAAGTGAAATACAACTGTGATAGGAAGAGATAGTCGCAATGACTTTCAGGAATACACTTATTTTTAGGGTATATAAAGAGATCCTAGAAATTATTATGGAAAAAATTGACAATGTAATAGAGAAAATACTAGAACAGATACTTTACAAGAGAAGATATCCAAATGACAAAAAAATTTATAAAATAACCCAGGATAAGTAATCTTCAGGGAAATAACAAAATAATATAATGAGTTACCACTAATTCTAACTCCTGTTCAGAAGACTAACAATACCACATATTGGCAGGGATATGGAGAAATTTTAGTTCTCATTTAAAGGTGGTAAAATATATTTTAACATCTTTGAAATCTCTTTGGCAGTGTCTATTAAAGGTAATTTTCTATACATGATAGTCTACACCTCGGTAATTAACTCCTAATTATATACTAATAGAAACAAATGCATTTTCTCATAAAAAAAATATGTACCAGAATGCTCAGAAATCGTTATTTAAAATTAGCAATGCTGAATGTTCATCAATTGCAGGCAGGATAGATAATGTGTGGTACATTTCTACTATCAGACTCTATACAGCAATGAAAAAAATTGCATATAACATGGATTAATTTCAGACATATTGATACAAAATATTACATTAAAGAGTACATATTTTATTATCACACTCATAGAAACTTCAAAAATATACAAACCTATCCTATAATAATAAAAGTCAAAATTCTGGTTACCTTAAGGGTAATGACTTGGAGAGGCATGAAGCAGAGTTCTATGCTCATAGGAAATATGTTTTATCTTTTTCTTTGGGTGACCCCATGGGTTAATATGAGTGTAAAAATTCATCAGTCTGGACACTTCATATTTGTATACTCTATCACATATGAATAGTACATCAATAAAAACATTTTAATTAAATTTATTGGGTGACATCATTTAATAAAATTATATATATGTTTCAAGTGTACAATTTTAGGATACATCATCTGTATATTGCATTGTGTGCCCACCACTCAGTCAGATCGTCTTCCCTCACCACATATTGATCGCCTTTACCCTTTTCTCCCTCCCCACCCCCTTTCCCTCTGTTAACCACCATACAGTTGTCTGTATTTATGAGTCTTTGTTTGTTTGTTTTTCTTATTTGTTGCTTTCAGTTTTATATGCCACATGTGAATGAAATCATATGGTTCTTAACTTTTTCTGTATGACTTATTTCGCTTAACATGAAATTACATGGAGTGAAGCTATGATTGGTTAAGGACATTGTCATACTCACCCCTTAGCATGGGTAGATTGGAACACCTTGTCTAAGAGTTTCACAAAAATCACAGTAAGAAGAAGGAGTTTCCCAAGAAAATTAAAAGGATTATTACCAAGGACAGAGGAGGGATGTTATGCTGGCAAATCAACAGATGGCTGTCAAATATGGTAATGGCAGGACAATAATAATAATAGACACTAATGTTTATGTAAGCCTTAATTTTTATATATTTTTATTGATTCCAGAGAGGAATAGAGAGGGAGAGAGAGATGGAAACATCAATGATGAGAGAGAATCAACGATTGGCTGCCTCCTGCATGCTCCCCACTGGGGACCGAGTCAGAAACCTGGGCATGTGCCCCCACTGGGTATCAAACCATGACCTCCTCATTCATAGGTTGACCCTCAACCACTGAGTAACACCAGCTGGGCAAGCCTTTATTTTTTATTGCATTTAACCCTAACAACAATTTTGTAAGCAAGTACTGTCATCATTTTTTACATTTAATGTTAATAAGGCACGGAGAGCACTTAGAGAGGCAGATTTAAGATCTGAAGGCAAATTACCTGTCTCAAGAGTCTATATTATGAACCTCTATGTTATGTTGCCTTTCAAATATGCTTTAGATGTTCAAGGATATTGAAGTAAACCAGGCAGAATAGAGAAAAGGGAAGCAGGAAAAATAAAAGACCTTTACTAAACTATTTCTTCATTCCATTTCATTCTACTTATGGGGGAAAAAGTTCACAAAACTTCATTTTATGAATAAGAAGCCAATTTATGCTGCAATTTCACTAATGCCTGGGAGCTTATAAAAACTCACCAACCCCAAATCATTTCATTTTTAATGATTTATCACGTATAATTGGAAATTGAGAGCCTTTGTCCTTTCTAAAGCTCAATATCTTCTCTTTGAAAATTAGGAGCTTCAGTGTTTATGATACCAAAAGATTCATTATGCCATTCATTCAAAGATTAGAACTTCTACTTGGAAGTGGATAACAGAAAATGCCATGTGGGTCTCTCATCATAACATTGAATAAGGTTACATAATTGGAAAGTTATTTAAGCATAGCAGGAGTTATTGGGTGATGCTCTAGTCAGATACCACAGTTATTGTCTTGCTTGCAAACCCAGGTCATTTCAAAGTGGAAAGGATAACAGTCTCAAAAGGGTGAAAGAAAAAAGTCTTGTGAATGAAATCATGCTTTGATTACCTATACCCTCAGGAAGTTGTAGCAACATCAGAATTTAATCCAACGAAATAAACTACTGCAGGACAGAGGAAGGTAATGTTAAATAAGAGGCTTTATTGGATTGGCCTCTGAAACAGATAAATGTGCAAATGCAAAGCTGATAAAAAGAAATAAGTTTGATATAACCCATTAAATGGATCAATATCAATCTGCTAACTCTAATCTTTTTATGGCAGTTTTCATTATAAATCATGACCCGCATTTTTTAATAACCCACTATCAAAAGTCTAGCTTTGAGTGAAATTAAGGGTTATCTTTACATATTATTAATGCGCTTGCCCCTGAATATTAACTCAAAACAAATTTGTCATTTCCCTCAAAGCCTGCTCACCTTCATGGCCTTTCATGATCCTTACATTTGTCTCCTTCTATTCAGCTAAAAATATTCTGATGTTTTTAAAAATGGGCAAACATAACAGAAATTCATGGGCTTTGGTAAATCTTTACAATTCAGATGAACTCTTATGTATTCCTTCATTACAAAAAATGTTTCTCAAAGTCACTTCCATGTGGGTGTTAATATTTTTATTCATATACATCCAAAGGCAATTATATTTTCAAAGGTAATTCTAACCTCAAATATAATTTTCTCATGTGATATCTTTTTTCCAAAATCAAGAGAAATGGCAAATCTTATTTAGTAAGGAGAGAGAATCTTTTATATGCAGGAGAATTATTCCACAGGTGTGACAGATGCCAGGATAACCAACTATCTTACATTTTGACCTGTTGTTCTGAGGTCAACATTGTTTCCCATCCCTAACCTTTAAACACTAGTAAAGTTCCCAAGATGGCATGGCCTACTTAGCATAAGCCTCAGAAAAAGACACTGTATTTACCTGTAATCTTGGGAAAGCAGGAGAAGGGAAGAAGTGAAATCCTATAATAAAACAAGTTGTCAACATATGTCAATGAAAATAAAACTACCTGGAACCAAAGAAAGTAATAAAATTGTGGAACACAGGTAAATTGAAGCCAGATATAAGAAAGACAGAGCAGTGACATATGGAGTAACTAGATACTGAAATGGTTTTCCAAGGGGGTGTCATAAAGCCTCCAAGTTAGTTAACAGATACTAATTTCAGAGGAAAGAAGTTGGGGACTTTCTTTAACATCATTCAACATATTAGAAGCCTTAGTAGAAATTGAAGAAGGAGAGAGAGAGGAGCGATGAGAGAGAGAGAGAGAGAGAGAGAGAGAGAGAGAGAGAGAGAGAGAGAGAGGAAGAGAGAGAGAGAGAGAACAAAAATGTTCAGCTGTATATATGCATTTAGCACATAATTAAAATCTTCTATATACTGGACATGGTGCTAAATTATGAAATCCAAAATGGAAAAATCACATACATGTCCTCAAGGAGTTAAAGACCAGATCTGATCTTTACATTAGAAGAGAAAAGGCCCACCTCTGGACAGATACAATCCTAAGGAATGGACAGGACACTGTTCTGTGAGAATTTGATGGACAGTGATCTAAAGACAGAAACTGAACCAGAGACTCCTTGGGATCTTCCTGATTTCAATATCAATGTTAAGAGTGAGAGTGATTGCAAAAGAGTTCAACATTGGATGTTTTACCAATCAAATCTTTTAGAGAGTTGATACTTCTCAAATTTAGTATTCTGCATATGGCATTTGAAGATGGTCATATTTAAATAATCCAGTCCTAACATCTCTATCTTGTTCTTCCTGTTTTGATTCACATTTCCAACCTAAATGGGTGTTTTATTTTGGTAGCAGACAAATTTGAGTCACTATATGTATAATATAGATATATTTATTTTAAATTGCATGCAGAATGACATATATTAGTAGAGTAGAGCAGAAAAGAAATATATGCTAGAATAATACAAATCTGAAATTTAATGTAAGTTCTGCTCTTTATTCAGTATTGACCAACTTGTTTACTTATCTGCATATTTATTTTCATTATTCATCTGTACTTATGTTTTTCTACCTTTTCCCTTCATAGTCCTTAGTTTATTAATTACAGTTATTTTAAATTTTTAATCTCTCTTTTCAAAATCTCTGTCATAATTATGTCTGGTTCTGATGCTTTTTTTGTCTCTTCAAGTGATGTTGTCTAGCAGTATGTCTTGTAATTTTTGAATGAAAGCTGGACTTAATGTACTGTGTAAAAGTAATTGAAACATGCCTTCAGAGCGAAGTCTTATGTTTGTATGGATGTGGGTTAGGCTGTGTTTACTGTTTGCTATAGCTGTAGGTTTCAGCTCAAGTTTCCTCTGTTATCCTTGTCTTTGTCTTGTCTATTATCTTTGTGTTTCTCTAGAGACTTAATGTCTGAGATATGCAGTTCATTCCATTGCAATCCCCTTACGTAGGAGCCCTGCTGATAAGGTGGTAAGATGTGGAAAGATGAAAATTATTCGATGGCCCTATAATTAGATCTTAGTCATTTTGTGAGCCTGTACCCCTGGGTTGTAGGCTTCACAAATGCTTCTCAGACACCCCGCCTTCCCCCCACTACACACACACTCACACACACACTTAAATGAGATGGAAGGGCTTGAGGGGCTAGAGTTGGGTATTTCCCTTCTCACAGGTCAGTTAGTCGCTGGTAAAACTGAAGGTGGTCAGACTCTAGTGAAATACTTCCCCTTAAGGGCATGCTTTTGTTAAAGCAAACAGAATGCATTGGGTATATTTCAGAATGGCTATCGCCCCCCCCCCCCTTCCCCATGCCTAAAGCAGAAGGTGATATTTTTCTTTTGATTTTTCAATCTGTGAACCTAGACTCCTAGAGGTTAATCTAAGGAAAGTATGAAATCCACTTAAAACGAAAAGTTTTGACTCGCAAAATTGTTCATTCGGAGCCTCCAATACTTCATCAATTCAAGTCTATGTTTTTGTACACCCTTCTTGGCTAAAGTGATGGGCTCTGTATCTGCCTGTCTCCCCAACTTGGGGAGGCCGTTGTTTGCTTTGTGACCTCAATTTTCTGAAGGATCTAAAAAGAGTTGTTGATTTTTAGTTTGTTCAGCTTTTTGTCTTGTATCTGCAGGAATGATACTTCCACACTCATATGTCAGACTGGAAACCAGAAATACCCCTTAACTCCTCAACACCTTTAGATATTCTCAGTCTTCTCTTTCCCTTCTGTCTTTATCTTCCTTTTCCCAAGCTATGGCTTCTTCCTCTGGAGTCATCCCTGACTCATTATTTTGTTGGTCTTCAGACACTTTCCTCCCACCTATTGTGATGCATGGAGGCAAGTCTGTGTTCTAATGAAAGGATGAGGGACAGCCCTATTTCTACCCAAGGTGAGGTGAAGAAGCTTCTGGTTTCTGAATTCAGCATAGACTGAAGTCAGGAAACAAAGCCTTCAGAAAATGTTGTTGATTGCTGCTGTGCTTAGAGTAAAGATCACAGGGGTAGACTGGCATGAAGCAGAACAAAGGACAGGTCAACAGGGGGCCTGAATAGAAGCATAAAAATAGACCTACTAGAGAGCTGGGGAAATAGAGAAACACTGTTCTGTTTTCTGCACACAAACAAAAATGTTTGCATAATATAAAGTTAAAGCACTTCCTGAGTACAGTGCCCAGCTCAGCTGAGCTGTTAAATGAAGCATCAAGTGAGCAAGAATGCAGAGGTACTTCCCAGGCCAGTGTGGGTCAGTGGTTGAGCATCAACCCATGCATCGCAAGTTCCATTCCCAGTCAGGGCACATGCCCTGGTTGTGGGCTTAATCCTCAGCAGGGGGCTTGCAGGAGGCAACCAATGGATGTTGATGTTTCTCTCCCTCTCCCTTCCTCTCTCTCTCTCTCAAATCAATAAAAACATGTGTGTTTTTTAAATGTGGAAAAAAAATGTAGAGGTACTGTCCTAGTATAGAGTGTAAACACACAGTCCTTTCAAAAATGATAGGAGTACTTTGGAATTATACACAACAGGGAAATAATTAACTTTGCCAGGTTATCTGGACTCGGGCAATCTCAGAAATATAATAGAAAGAGAACAGGATGATAAAGGGCCTCAGCACCAGTCTGAAGACGTGCCCTCTGTGATACCAGTTTTTGTTAGGTATCAGGCACTCTTTGGCACCTGCAGAACTTCTACTACTTAATCATCATAAACTTACCAGAGAAGAATTATTATCTTCATTATAAAGATGAAGAAATTGAGCTTCAAAGTACTAAGTAACAAGGTCATGGTTACCCTGCTATTTATTTCTATAGCCAGCATTCATACCCAGATCTGCATGATCTCAAAGCCCGTGCTTTTAAACCACTCTATTCCCCTCTACGGAAAGCCACTTTTTGTTATCACTGATCCATTCTTATTAGGAACTGAATTCTCTAGCTGTGAACTTGCTCTTAGGGTGACATCGAGAGTGCTAGTGCTCTGGTGGAAAGCAGAGGCTTAGTATGTTATTAGTATTTTTTTTAAATATATTTTATTGATTTTTTACAGAGAGGAAGGGAGAGGGATAGAGAGCTAGAAACATCGATGAGAGAGAAACATCAACCAGCTGCCTCCTGCACACCCCCCACCGGGGATGTGCCCGCAACCAATGTACATGCCCTTGACCGGAATCGAACCCGGGACCCCTCAGTCCACAGACCGACGCTCTATCTACCGAGCCAAACTGGTTTCGGCTGTTATTAGTATTTTTAATCCACGTTGTTCTTTATGGACACATGGCCCTTAACCATGGCCTATTAAAAACATATCACATTTTCCTGGGTCATGGGGATCCATTTAAATACCTGATTGAGCTTTATTTTTATTTTATTACTAGAGGACCGGTGCACGAATTTGTGCATGGATGGAGTCCGGCCAGCCTGCCCCCGATCAGGGTGGGGGGACCGATCAGGGGCGTGGCTGGCCAGGGAGAGGGACTGAGGGCGGTTGACCAGCTGGCCCCGACCCCTGGTTGAACTCCCAGTTGAACTCCTGATCTAACTCCGTGGTCAAGGGGACAATTTGCATATTAGCCTTTTATTACATAGGATTGGCTATCACCTCCACCTGTATGCACTTGGATAGCATTCAGGCAAATACCATATTAAGCTTAAAAGTATATGATAATATCTCTCTGCGCAGATGAATCTAATTATAGTGAACAGGAATGGAGACATTTTTTTTTCTTATGACTCAGTCCTCTTTATTAGCTAAATCTCTTCCTGGAATGTCTTGGAGCACCATGCTTTATTTAGTCGCTTTAGATTCATGGAGGAGTGCAGAAAAGGTTGGTCATGGGTAAGGTAATTGCATAACTGCATAATTTATTTCCAAATAAGGATACTTTTGAGAGAAAAAAAGGGATCCAAATCAGTAAGGATGTTGGGACAAGTGACATAATTAGGGATTGTTCTGGGTGAAGTAGGGCTTTTGGTGATTCTTTATATTTGTAGATTTACCCTGATATTAGGGTTCTTCAGAGAAACAGAATCAATAGGACATACAGATGATAGTAAGATAGATAGATAGATAGATAGATAGATAGATAGATAGATAGATAGATAGATGATAGATAGATAGATAGATAGATAGATAGATAGATAGATAGATGATAGATAAACAGATAGATAAAAAAGATATATTATAGAAATTGTTTTATTGATTATGGAGGCCAAGAAATCCCTCAATCATCCCTCTGCAAGCCAGAGAACCAGGAAAGCTGGTGATATAAATCAGTTTGAGTCCAAAGCCCTAAGAATGGGGGGGCAATGGTGTAAGTTCCATGTTGTGTATAAAAGCCAGAAAACTAAGAGGACTGATGTCCTAGGGCAGAAGACAGGTGCCTCAGGTCTAGCTGAGAGCATGCATTTACCCTCCCTCTACCTTTTTCTTCTAGTCAGGTCCTCAGGGTATTGGATGATGCCCACCAGGATTGGTCCAGGGGATTATTACTCAGTCTGACTCAAATGCTAATCTCTTCCTGAGACAACCTTATTTGACACTCCCAGAAATAATGTTTCACCAGTTACTCCAGCATATTCTTAGCAGTCAACTTGTTAAATAAAATTAACCATCAAAACCCCCAAGGAAGTGTTAAGGAATTTGAACAATTTCAAGTTCTTGGGCAAGGCTGGGACTCATCTTGCCTCAGCTATTTATGTGTAATTTCATGGAGACAATGGTTCACTGAAAAAAGCCAGTGTGTTCAAAATGAGAGCTAACTTGACACTGGTTCTATTTGAGTAAGGAAATAAATACATTCACCACAGATGTTCCATGTATGACTGTGTTTCACAGTAGACAGACTATCTGTATCATTATCTTCTCTTCTTCTACATTATTCTGCAATAATAGGGTTTAACAAGATTTATTAAACAGTCAGCAATACTCTTCCTTCCGTCTTCACCCATATAAGTGAACATTATTCACATTTCTTTCCAAATTAGGCATTTTTGTATTATTAAAGAGCAAACCACAGGTTCAAATGGCATCACTTAGGCTAGGAGCCCATGATACCAAATCCAGATTTAAGTACTGATTTAATTGTAGTTTCAACTGTAACAGAGTGTAACGTTCAGTCTCTCTGACTCCATCTTGCTCAAGCTTGCTTCATCCCCATGGCCTTCAAGCTAATAGCTTCTGCATATAGACAGGCTAATTATTAGAGGAATTCTGCTTAAGGCTTGAATTTTACAAAAAACAGCCCGCCCCTTTCCCTTTCTCTCAGACATTAAAGAAGCCTGAACTCTGTACTTTGGTTAGTGGGGTTTGAGGAACCACGAGGTGTCCCATCTTCTCAGTTGGTGTCTTCTCATCAATTAATGTTTCCTTACTCCAAATGCTGACGTTTTGAGTTTGGGCCTTTTGAAGCCTCAGGGACACACACTTTGGACCCTTTCCACAACCTCTCCTAGAAACATAATCTTAATAAACCAGAATGGAATTTGCTGGTCAAGCTCCAATAAAGTAATCTGTCACATGAGCCCTCTCCATCCTCTATAGAAAGCAGAGAAAATCTGCATGATTAAGAAGCTCCATGCCTCTTCCCACATGCCTTGATCTGGCATGAGTTAGATCCTTTTATAGTAAACTGGCCGTGCAGTAAGTACAGTGTTTTTCTGAGTTCTGTGAGCTGTGCTAACAAATTCATAGAATTTAAGAAGGGGGTCATGGGAACCTCTGGTTTTTAGTTGGTTGGTCAGAAACACAGGTAGCAACCTGGGCTGCAATTGGCATCTGAAATGTATGAGTGTGTACATGTGTGTGTGTGTATGGGGGGGCCGGTCTTGTATGACGGACACTTCACCTGTGGACTCTGACACTATATCAAACCTGATACTATCTGCAGGTAGATAGTATCAAAATTGAGTTGAATTACAGGACACTCAGCTAGTGTCCGGAGATTTGTTTGGGGTGTGGGGGAAACCTCTTCCCTCACACACTTTGAAATTGGGATCTTAACCCAAAATAGTTACTAAAAGACATAACTCTAGGTTATACTAGGTTATACTAAAAGACATAACTCTAGGTAATATTTTAGTGTTACCATTTTTTCTCTATATATAGTCCTGGAAATACTAGATTTTCTGGCATTGTGCATATTAATAGCAATAATTATGTTAAGTGGGTAACACTAAAATCCTATAAACCAGTATTTCTAAAAATCATGTGAGCTTTTTGGGATAAAATGGTCTTCTTTTAACCATACTTTCTGTATTCTCAGAAATCACCAGGAGGCCTAGTACAGAGTGGAATATATGTATGTGTGTATGTATGCGTGTATTCTGGGTATGGGTGAAGGATGTGGCAATAGAAGCATAACCAAATTTAGCGTGGCTTGAGTTATTTGAAGGGACATATTTTTGCAGAAATATCACACGGGAAGGTATTTCCAGTCTAGTCCATATACCTCCCTAAATTCTTTTCAAGTGGCTGAAAAAATTATTTGTGAAATGTCTAAATGATGGCATACTACACATAAAGACTCAACCACACAGACCTACCATTTCTTCTGGGCCCCTAGTGGGGGTCAATTAATTTTGTGATGTGTACTGAACAGCTATCAGTAGTAACTTCTAAGCACCACAGTTAGTCTCCTTAGGTGGTTTCTTGGCTCTATCATCTATGGCCCATCTGTGAGAATGGCAGATAGCCCACAAGCAAGGTGGCAGGTAATCTGCAGTCTGGCACAGGTAGGGGAAGAAAGGTTAGATGAGTGGAGATGATAGAACTCTGCTGGAAACCTTCAGGTCATGTCATAGCACATAGCAGCTTGGCCTCCTTGTCAAGCTCTCAGCCATAGTAAAAAAAAAATAAATAAATAAAGCAAAAGAAAAGCCAAACACAGAGCAAAACAAGAGTTATGAAGGATAGTATAACTAGGGTTGGAGTTAGTGGCAGAAACAGAATTGGCATAAAATATTTTGGTGCTCACTTATAGAGTCCTTAGAGTATAACCTTTCATTCTACAGATAAACCGAGACTCAGAGAGTGGAATGAATTCATCCATTTCTCATTTGATAACATAAATCCAGGTGACCAAAGCATGTAAAAATAATTATTTTTCCTCTTTATTTAGACAATGTGCTCCATCCAGGCAAAAATTTTTTTACCTGCTTTTCTCAGTTCAATATAGCTGTGACTTTGAGTAAGGAAACCTCTCCAAGTTCCAATGCAAACTGAAATGAGATCATGCATGCAGAATGTCTTCTGCAGCCTGGCACATGGGAAGCATTCAGTAAAAATCCAACCCGAGCAATGAACATCCTCCTCCTGTATTGCCTCACTGACGTAGATTGCATTATGTCAATAGTTGTTATATGACTCTAACAAAACCTTTAAAAATGAGTCAGAACTATATGATGGATTACAAATCTGATCTTCAGAAATGAGTGATGTGTCCACATTCCCACAATTTCATGAGGCAGAGGAGTTCATCTGTAAATAAATATGTATTTCTTCAGTAAATGAATATGAACGTCCTCAGAGCCTTCCCTCCTACATTTCGTTGGAATATTAATCCTGAAGCAGGATTCTGGGCTCCACATGAAAAAAAAAAGTCTCCTTATGTTATTATATAACTATATTTTAATAACTCAGTGTGATTAAATGAGAGTATAAAAAGCAAATTATACAGATTGATTCTGAGTTCTGACTAGGATATCCCATGGGCCAAGAAAGGCAAATAGCCAAGTGTCTAACTGCAGAATAATCACTAGTTAAAATTTAGATGACTAATTTTTGTAAGTACAGTCAAAAACCAGATGAAAGGAAGGCTGAATGTTTGTCTGCAGACAAATATAAAAAGAATAGAAAGTGGTGGATGGGGGGAGCTTTAAAAAAAGATCCATTGCAAACAGGAAATGTTTTTCTGAAAGCCATATTTGGAAGGAAATACATTGCGGGAGAGAGTAGAGAGGCATGGAGTACTATAAGAAGCAAATATGCAGTGTTGAAAGTTAATGAATAAAATCTCAAATTGTTACATTGACACATGCAACCTCTGTCTCCAGTGTTTTGCTCACTTTGAAATCACCATTCTAAGGTATGGACTCAGAGTCCCTCTGCTGTCCAATAGCACATAACCCATGGTTATGTCTGCTCCCGCTGGGCCTACCAAATAGGCCTGGTTGCTGTCGTTTCTCAACTTGCCTCTAGAGTTTTCACAGGGGTCTTCTGGTCTACCTATTGTCAACCCTGTGCCTCTGTTGAGGAAGAAGGGCTGTGATTTTCTAGTTCACCATCTTGTTGATATCTGGTCACTATAATGCATTTTCTGGGAACTGCATTTTGGTTATTTTATTTCTTTCAGTCATTGATTTACTCAGCTAATTGCAGTTGGTTTAGGCTAACAGTAATTTTATTTTATGTATTCTGAGAACTTGAGTACTTACTTACTGAAAGTGGAGAATGATGACCTAGGTGTATGTTGGGTGTCAGAAAGAGATTAATCTGCCATTAATTTTACTCTGTGTGTGTGAAAGGTAACTTTACATTTAATTCATGCTTTCATTCCAAGACTCACAAAGCAGATATCACACGATAGTTTTAGTCAGACTTTCAGGAACTAACTTCCACCTGAAATATTAACTATATCTGTTCTTGGGCAGGTATTTAAAATGCTCTTAGCCTCAATTCCTCATGTAACATACAAGGATGATGATTATAGTATCTGCCATGTAAGGTTTCTAGGAAGATTAAATGTGATGCGTTGCCGCATTCATTTACGGCTAGGGTTCAGGATCTGAAGAAGGGGCCACACACAATGAAAACACTGGACAAGAAATATGAATTTAGAAGGCATGGACAGCCAGGTAGAAATTTCTCTCTAGTGGAGAAGCTCACTGAAAACTGGGTCCTGTCTGCTTTTATTCACTTGAATACACATTTGCCCTTTAGAAATGCATACAGGCATATCAAAGGTCAAGTTTGGTAAACAATAAAAGGATTATCAGGTTAGGGAATTGCCTTCAGCCATTGAGCCCTCAGCAGGGCAATAGTATGCTGATTTTCAGCCCTGCTGAATATCAAAGTCCATTGGCCTTCCAATGGCTCTTTTTGCATAATATGCTAATTACTATTGGTTTTAGCCTCCAGCAATGCATGTGAAGTCATTATCATATTACCTGGTACAGAATAGGCATTTAGTAACTTCTAAAACCATCTCCTTCCTGGTAACTTGGGAGCTACAGGTAATGTTGCTGAGGACTGTAAAGGTCTTAATTTAATGCATAAAAGAAAAGTTCATGATGAGACTATTATAGAATGATGACATGAATATGTGTAAATTCTGTTTTCATGGGTAGCTGAGGCCAAGATAGCATCAGGGTTATGATCTTATTTATTCCAGTGACATCTTTTCTCAACAATATATTGTGAACATTTTTAAAGTTACAGAAAACCTAAAATTTTATAGTGAATACTTATATAACCACTAAATAATTTCTGCTTTTAATGTTCAATGTATGACTTTTATCACAGATCTCTCTATTTATCCATTAACTTATCCAGTCATAGATACATTTTATTTTTTGATGTACATATTGATATAATCATATAGTTTTGTTTTGTTTTTTAATTTCTCTTAGTAGAGTGAATTATACTGATTGATTTTTATATTTCTGGAATAAACCCTACCTGATAATAATAAATTATTTTTTACGTTGCTGGATTTGTTTTTCTAATATTGTGTAAAGTATTTTTACAACTATATTCATATAGTTTTTTTTACTGTTATTTTCTTTACTATAACAACGTTCATCAGGGTTTGTAAATAGTTTATCCTGCCCAATAAAACAAATTTGGACGTGCTCCCTTATCTATTTTCCAAAAGTTTTTTGTAACATGGGTATTATTCCTTCCTTAAAAATTTGATTGAATGCACCTTTATATGTTTTTTTTCTAATAAAATGTTCACTCTTATTCATTTTGTTTTTCCCTCTCTGTAATATATCATCTGATTGCTTTAAAGATTTTCTTTTTCTCTTTGATTTTCATCAGTTTGACTATAGCATGTTTATATTAATTATTGTTTATTTATACTTTTTGATCCTTTTGACTCCAAGAATTTGGATATGCAGTTTAATGCTTTTCACCAAATTTGAACATTTTGTTTATTGTCCTCAAATAATTTCAATGACCTGTTCTTCCTTTCCAAACTTATTAGGAACCAAGTTATCCAGACTGCTTAATATTATTGAATAATTGTCTAAGTCTATTTTTTAAAGTACTATTCTCTTTGTTCTACAGATTGCATAATTTCTGTTGATTATCATATTAGTAGACCATTTCCATTACAGTCTTAAATATGTTGTTCAGTCCATCCAGTGATTATTTTCCCTAAGAGAAATGTGCCTTTTATTTCCAAAATAGAAATATAGGATTCCGTTTTCCTGGCATTTCCTATTAGTTCATTCATTATTATCACATTTTGTCTAAGTTTTTGAACCTAATTTCAGTAGTTGCTTTAGAGACCCTGTATTCTAATTCCAACATGAGGTTTATCTTGGGTTCATTTTCTAATTGGTTGCTATTTTTTCTTTAAGTAAGGGCCATATATTCTGGCTTCTTTCTATATGTAGTGTTTTTTTACATATCACACATTATATGTTATGTTACAGGGAATCTGAAACATGTCTTCTATTACAGGGTTTTTAATTTTGTTTTATCAAGTACTGTAATTAATAGTGGACCTGTTGCTTAGCTGGTGTGTTCAGTGGTTACTGCACTGACCTTGACACTTAAGGGTCTCAGGTTGAATTCCAGTCAAGGGTGCACATCTCTCCCCGCACTTCATTGGGGCGAGTGCAGGAGGCAACCAGTCAATGTGTCTCTCTCAAATGGATGTTTCTCTCTTTCCCACTCCCTCCTTCCCCTCC
This sequence comes from Eptesicus fuscus, assembly GCF_027574615.1. NCBI lineage: Eukaryota > Metazoa > Chordata > Mammalia > Chiroptera > Vespertilionidae > Eptesicus > Eptesicus fuscus. The sequence continues at coordinate 48,112,503 of NC_072489.1, forward strand.
CCCTCTCTCTGAAAAGCAATGGAAAAAGTATCCTCATGTGAGGATTAACAAAAACAAAAAAACAACAAAAATACAAAAATGGTGAATCTGTTGTCATTGTTAGACTTTTTTTTAAAATCTTGGTATTGTGGTTTTATTTATTATTTTTTTGTTCTTCGTCCTAAATCTCTCCCCTCCCTACACCTTTATTCTGAGCATGTTCTCTACTCCTCATTTGGCCTTTCCAGGGTCTCAACTAAATGCCTACAGTGCTTAGTGAGGTCTCTTCACTTTGGTTCAGTGTCTTCCAACATTTCTCCAATCTCTGGGAACTTTCTCAAGTCTGAATTGCACAGAAACAGCTGTCTACTAGGCAGCATGCTGTCTTGGCCTGCACACCTGCAGCCCCTCTACAAGCCAAGGACTTTCAGGGATTCATGTCTTTTGTCCCTCATTCTTCACAGCTTTCTCTTCTCTATTAATGTGTCCAGCTGCTCAGTAGTCTGAACTCCAAATCTGTTTCTTTTATCCAGTAAAACACTAGTCTGCTCTTAAGCATGCCTGGCAGTCATCTCCTATGGAAGCTCACTCAGTGAAATGGTGTGACAATGCCATCCTTCGCCCTTTACCTCCCTTGACTTGGCTCTCTCCGGTTCACCAATTTCAGGCCCACTGTTCTCCACAAATAAAGCCCAGCCCTACCCTTCTCTTCAATATCAAAATTGGTGAGGGGAGGAAAATATTTAAACAACCCAGCTTTTCCTTTGCTATAGTCATCTAATAAATGAACCTTAAGGTGAAGTTAACTTCCCTGTGGAGCTGATCATGGATGTGGTCCCAGTGGCAAACTTTGAACTTCTACTCTCCTCAGAGTCACTCATCCCTGCTCTTTGACCCTGACATAAATGACCTCTGATTCCTCACACCATTCAAAGTGTTCCAGGCCAATCTCTGTGATTTTTGTATTCTACTCAGAGATTCATGCTCTCAAGCTCTTCCCCATCTCTGCATTCTAATGAAGTGCCATTATCTTGTCTTGAGGTTTTTCATTCATCTTTTCAGAAATGAGACCCAGACACTCTTAGGTATCTACTAGTAAGCACAGCTTTATTCTTAGTCCTGAATCAAATGAAATGCCCCCCTTTCTAACCTGTTCATCCTTCAAATGAGAAATCTATGTTGTTTGGCTCCACAAGCTGCTTATTTTTTTAAAAAGAAGAAAAAAAAGTCAGTGTGGCCTAGAAGTAAATGAGTAATATCCTCAGTATCCACATAAAACTGACATGAGTCTATAACTGCAACTTTAGTAGCTTTAAATACATTCAACAAAACTAAAAATGGTTTGAAATTTTCTTTTTCCCCCGACAACAAATCAATTAAAGTAGGTCTTATGCCTCCACATACCAGGTTCTGTTTCTTTGCTTGGAGTGCATAAGAAAAGCACACCACAGTCTCTACCCTTGAGATAATAAATCAGTGTGGGACTCAAGACCAATACGCCCCCCAGGTAATGGTGCTCACTATGGAAATCTATGGCATTGATGTAGTTCAAATTACAAGTTTTACAGTTTTATAGTTTTACATGACACAGGGCCCTTTCTGTGGTAATTTACTGAAAGCAAGTGGAATGAGACAATTTGTGCACACAGTAGATACTCAGTACCTATAAATATCTGCATCCCTATAGACATAAAATATCTGTAAAAATGTAGTAGGTATGCCTACTACAAATATATAATCAACTTGCTACAAATTCACAAAATGGGCCTCACTCTTTCATCAAAATTTGATATTAAAATAAAAGAGACAGTGAATAATATTAGACAAAAATGTTCATGCTGCTCATCATATATTTTTATATAGTTTATCTAAGCATCATCATTTCTATAGTGAAGATGGGACAGTATGTTATTTATCAACAGCCACAACAAAAAAGTGAGGCTCAGTGTGGTCAAGTGACTTATTGAAGGTCACACAGCTAGTTAAATATTCTATCCAGGCCTCTTCTGATTACACCATACTAATTTGGCTCCTCCAACATGACTGAGATGTCAAGACACTTCAGAAGTTTAAGTGTTTGATCAATAATTCAAGGAGCTACTAATTGAATTGTGGCAACACTTATGGATGCATTAAAAGGTATCAGTTCTCTAAGAAGCATGATCAAAGGTCATGTGACATAGGCAGCTCAATCCACCTCGTCATAATCATTCTCCTAAATACATTATTCAGATGTGGAATTACATGCCCATTAGCTTTAGGTAAAATGCTGGTAAGCACATTTATTTTTGAGTTACTCACTAAGCTTATTAATATGTATTTTCTCAAATATTAAACTAATCTAATTCCACTAGGAACAGGTGAAGGCATTGGGAGAGTCCTTTTGAGAATAGGGAAAGAGCGCATTCGGTTCACAGGTTTCAGCAAACTTAGACTATTCGGCCTGCGCTTCCAGCCTGTCCTTCCAGAATAAACATCAGGGAGGTGAGGACACAGATACTTTCACAGTAGTGTGAGGAGTGCCTGATGGTGCTATCAATGAACAGCAGATGTTTGCTGGTGAGCTGGACTCCGTGACTTTAATTTAAAGAGTAAAATAATCCTTGTCTACACGAATAAAAGAGAAAGATGCAAAGTGACCATACCTTTTTGATGCCCACCAGCCAATCAGAAGCGGGTATGCAAATTAACCCAACAAAGATGGCAGGTTAATTTGCATACACAGGCGCTGAGCGGCCGGGGGTGGGATGCAGGCGTTCCGCAGGGCCCCACTTGTTCCGGGCCTCTGGGCAGCGTGAGAAGGTGGAAAGGCAGCTCTGGGCCAGAATGAAAGCAGAAGGGCAGCTCTGGGCCAGAGTGAAGGCGGTGCTGGCAGCCAGGGGAAGGAAAGCCCATTCTTGCACGAATCTTTGTGCATTGGGCCTCTAGTTATAAAATAAAGCCCTGTGTTATCATTCGTTTTGGTGAAATTCTTGTACACTGCCTGGTTGTGTCTGAGAGTCTGCTCCATCTGGAGGGTGTGGAAGAAGGACTCAAATGTGTACCTCCTTGTGCTCTTTGGATAATTCTACCTTTTCTAGAAAACTTCAGGAGGAAAAGCCAGCAATCTTCTAAGGCTCAAGAAAGTCTTTGAACTTAGTTATGTGATAATTGGTGAGTGGGAGAAAGTGAGAACTAAAAGTTTGTAAATGATTATGATGTCTTTTCTTTCTATTGAAAATAAATAAAATTATAAAAATAAAAACAAGCCCTGGCCGGCGTGGCTCAGTTGGTTGGGCATCCACCTGTACACTGAAGGGTTGCTGGTTCAATTCCCAGTCAGGGCACATGCCTGGGGTTGCGGCTCAATCCCAGGTATGCAGCCTGCAGGAGGCAGCTGATAGATGTTTCTCTCATTGATGTTTCTCTCCATCTTCCTTCCTCCCTCTTCAAAAATCAATTTAAAAAAAAACTAAAAAATAAATAAACATCAATAATAGAACCCTGATCACCATGGACCCTGAGATTAAAAAAATAATCAAATCCAGCAGGTGTTAAAAAACATCAAAGTTGGAATAATGAATAAGTTGTTTTAACTGTAGCTTTTGGTTTGGAACTGGTAAAAGATAATACTCTCCCAGAAGGAAAGGCACTCATTTCACACCTCCTTGTGCAACTGGCGATAATTCTGATGAAGGTTGCAAGAACTAACCGTGACATACTTTGCTAATTTCATAGCTGCTCTTGGATCTGAGGAATAGAGGCTCAGGGGCCCCTTTTAGAGCTCACTGGGTTGTTGTTGATTTTCTAATTTATTTATTCATAAGTTATACCTTTCTACTTACAAGAGGTATTTGCCATGGTTTAAAGCAACCATGCTTCTATTTCCATCAGGGCTGTGCGTTATGACTGTCCCTGCCCTGGGGAGGAGTCAGGGCTGGTTCTGTGGTGTTTCAGCAAAGAACAGCTTGGCTATGATTATGGTGAGGGAAGAAAACCATTTATTTTGAGAATTGCATTTATGTGCATCCAATCCCAAATTCCCGCTGCAATAAGTTCACACTGGGCCAGTGGTGCTCACACTTACCTGATTGCCAGGGTTACCTTGTTTTAAAGCAGCTTCCTGGGCCCCAGCTCCTCCGCACCTTTTTCTCTGAGTCTGGACTCAGATCTGGGAATATTAGTATTTAACAAGCACCAAGGCCAATCTGCTGGGCTGGACACCATGTTTTGAGAAATTGTGTAGTAATTAAAATTGGCTGCTTGATTTGTTAATGTTCTGTGCACGACTTGCTGGTCAACTCCTGTTCCTTTCCCCCATTGATCCTAACTCCTATTCCCACCAAATTTTGGAGAGTTTAAGGTAGTCACTGGGGGAAAAAGTTTACCTATAAAACATCTGTTCCCACTTCTTTCAGCAATTAAATGATAGTTGTAAAAGTAACACAGACTTAGAAAAAGAAATATTATGATTACCCCAATGATATGAGAAGATACATATTACAATTGATTACAAATTCACACTTGAGAACACAACTATTTGGAGAGGTCAATAAACTGAACCAGGGTCAGGAGAAGTGGGAGGTGTAGGAAGGACACAACATATGTGGGTCTTGTTATAATGGTTGTTTTTTAAGGGGTGAATCATCACTAGGAAACTGTGTTAAATCACATGATCTTTGGAAAAAAATAACATAATAGAAAAGCAAAAAGTTGCCAAAGTCACAATTAAGAAAGCCATGAGATGTAAAGCATGAAAGAATCAAGGTGAAAACATAAGGATCTGGTTTCTTTTGTACCCACAGTCAGGCTGTGTGGGAGATGTACATGTGTGTGTGTATATTTGTATATGCATGGCATGTATGTATGGGTGTATATGTGCGTGGTATATCTGTGTCTGATGTGTGTCTGTATGTTGTGTGTGTATGTATGTGCATATGTGTGTGTGGTATGAATATATGTGTGGTGTGTGCATATATGTGTGGTCTTTTTGTGTTTGTGCGGTATGAGTATGTGGTATGTGTGTGTGTGTGGTTGTGTGTATATGTGTATGTTGTGTCTGTATGTGGTGTGTGCATGCGTGCTGTGTGTGTATGTGTGTATTTGTGTGCAATGTGTCTGATGTGTGTAATAGACTACCAGCAAAGGAGATTAGAGTCTTCTCCATGCAGAGAACAATCTGAGTCTGTGCTGATCAAGAAATGTTATCAAATATATGGCCCCCAGGTTAGACCTGCTGTTTGTAAACCCTCATTAGAAAGCAGGAAGGATTATTAAGAGTTTCTCAAGTTACACATATTAACTCCATGTCATTCTAATTTCTAGTCTTTAGTCACTTTCTGCCACATCCTTTTGCTGTTTCTGAAAATCAATCAGCAATTTAATATTGTAGAGTCCACCAAAGAAGTCACAGCCTGTCACCCAAGTTGCAAGTAAAAGTCATTAGTGTGTGGAGCACTAAAAACCAAGGTGAAGAGTGAGCATATGGTTTTATTTCTACCCACAGTCAGGCAACGTGAGAGAGAGGACCCGGCCTAAGGGTGTGTGTGTGTGTGTGTGTGTGTGTGTGTGTGTGTGTGTGTGTGTGTGAGAGAGAGAGATAAACCTCCAGGAAAGAAGATTGATGTCTTCTCCAGTGAGAGAACAAGTTGATTGAGGTTGCTCAAAAGCTAATATAAAACATATATCTTGAACAATGAAACCTCCCCTCTGTAAACCCCCTTTCAAGAGGAGGAAACTTCTTTTGAGTTTCTCAGGAATGTGTCTTAGTTCCATGTGGTTTTAACTTCCAACCTTCAGTCATTTTCCAACACATCCTTTCTCTGCTATCTCAAATTCAATTTACAATGTAATGCCATGGAGTGATGGGGTCTTCCATGTCCTCAGTCAGGTGGAAAACACAGAGCATTCCTTATCCATAAAACACTAGTGACATTAAGCCATCAGATTGAAAGAAAATCACATTTCATAAATTCTAACTTTAATCTATATGTAAATTCAGTCAACATTCTTAAAAGAGTAATAATTCATGAGTATGGATGTTTACCCTGCTTGGCAGTAGTTTTTTTTATTGCTTTAAGTAATGACTAAAATACAAACAACATTCTTTCATTTTATAAAAACACGTGCTTGGTTGTCTGAAGAGATATCTAAGACCCATCTCCTACTTTCAGAAAAACAAGACCAGTGCGATGTTTCCTTAGTTAACAAAGAAGAGTAGTAATACTAAGTAGAAAGCTACCAATTTTCAGTAATTCATACTAAAATTTTATTAAGAAAAAAGTAAATGTAAAAAGTTTCCTTTAAATGCACTCTTTTCCCCTAAATCAACAACAACAACAACAAACAGTAACAACTGAAACATTAAGTTTGTTCAGACATAGAGTGATATTCCAAGAACCAAACAAGAGCTCTTTTTATTCTTTGTGTCATAGAGGCTAGCTCCTTGATTGAAATGGGGTGATACTAGTTATCAAGAAGCTTTTGATAAATGTTACCTTGTGGAGTAATCTCAGTTTTAAGACCAGTCTTTAGGATAACACCAATTGCTATTAGAAGAACTTCGCAACATTTGCCTAATGTAATATAACAGAAGGTTGTTGTTTTTTTTTCTCATTTGTGTAATCTCTTTTCTTATTCATATAACCACACACCAACCTGCTGTCATCAATTCAATGTCCTTGATCCTTTCATCTTAGGGCTGTAGCATCACCCAGAGCTTGTTGTTCTCTGCACTGGTGAGCCAAAGCAGAAAAAGCAAATGAAAAGGACATGGCGGCTTCTTAGAAGCCTTGGCCGATGAGTGACAAACATTACTTCCATTTACATTCCTTTGGTCAGTACTAGTCATGTATTCATTTCGTACTGGGCATGCAGTGTGCTCACTGACTGGCCAATCACTTCCCATCAAAATAATGTCTACTATGAAAAGGGAGCTCCACATGTTGGTGGACATCCAGCCATGACATGATAAGAATCACAAGATTTTTACTAATATAATCCCTTTCCAGCATGGCTATAGATTAGCATCACCAGGACTTGGTGAGTTCATTTAAAAATACAGATTCACAGACTTCTGAATAAAGAAACTGTGACTTAATAAATGTAGTAGCGTACAGGATCACCTAGAGCAGAGCCACTGAATTCTATTTAATCCTTTATCTCTGGTCAGAAACACAACCAAATCAACACTGAAATACTCACTTTATTCTGTAATTGGACACATCAAAGTTCTGAGTTTGGGGTCCATGAATCTGTAATTTTAACAAATTATCAGAAAATAATAATGGCTAGCCTAGCCCCCTAGACTTCTAAGTGTCACTAAGTGTTCTAAAGGCTTTATATAAACAAGTTATTGGGTTATTCAATTATTTTCTTACTAAAGGCCTGGTGCATGAAAATTCATATACTGGAGTGGGGGGTCCCTCAGCCCAGCCTGCCCCCTCTCACAGTCTGGGAGCCCTCAGGGGCAGGAAGCGACCCAGCGATCAGGGGAAGGAGATGCCTCCATCACACCTCTGCTGCTGCCACTGCCGGCAGTGCAAGCCTCGGCTGGCCCTGGTTACCTGAGCCTCAGGCGGCCCTGGGCAGCTGGACAGCTGCCATCCAAGGCTTGCCTGTGCCTCAGGCCCACCCTGGGCATCTGGGCAGCTGACATCTGTGCCTTGCCTGTGCCTTGGGCTGGCCATGGGTGGCTGAGGGGCCACCATCCAAGGCTTGCCTGCACCTCAGGCCAGCCCTGGGCAGCTGGGGGGCTGAGGAGACTAGGGGACTCTGGAGGCAGGCATGCAGAGTGGCTAGACTTGCCTGGGGGTGAGCCTGGCCGTGCCACGCGCCTGCTGCCCCGGCAGGGCTGAGGGGACTGGGCGCCACCATCTTGTGGCTGTGGGTGCTGTCATTTTTGAGGGTGTGGGAGCCACCATCTTTGTGAGGGTGTGACAGTCAATTAGTATATTCCCTCTTTATTTGATAGGATTTAATCTTCAAGAAACCCAGTGAAGTAAGTAATATTATCTTCATTTTAGAGAGGAAAAAAATGAGGTACAAAAGCTAAGTAAGTTGTTCAAGTTTATTCTAGAAATTGAGCTTGTTCAAACCAAAGTAAGTAGACTCTAGAGCTTTTATCTTCCTCACTACACTGTAAGTAGGTGGTTCTGTTGTATATTAAGGCCTGAAAACCATTGAGTTAGTGAGCTGGACAAGCAAGGGCTTCTGTCATAAGTAGTCTAAAAACACTTTGAGAAACACTGAAACAAAATTGTTAAATGCTACTTACTTTTGTTTTTAACCTTATACCCCCTGAACTCCATATCTGTACATTAAAATAGCTTTTCTACATGTCTTCTTTCAAATTTTCATGTAGATCAAATTTAGAAAATTCTCTGCTAATTTCTTTCTCCAGTGCTCTATGCCACCTACCACACAGTTGAGCAGGTCTGAAAACCTTATCGTCATCCCACATTTCTCTTTCCCTAGTCATTGACCTTCCTGCAATCAACGAGTGATGCCATTAAAACTCTTACCAAATCTGTTCTCCCCTATGCAGTCCATGCTATCATCATCATCATCATCATCAATCTTCCCAGGACTTTTACTAATCACTTTGCATCTTTTCTCCCATTCCTCCCCACAAAGCCATTCTTCACACTGTGGCAACAATGATCTTTTCAAAATATGATGGCCGAAACTTTAGATCCTTAACATTTCCTGGAAAACCCTACATATGCCATCCTTCCTTCTCATAGGCCTCAGCTCAGACCTCTTTCCCAACTCTTACACCCCAAGCTTGTCAACCTTCCTTTATTTTCTGTATCTTTACATGTCCCTCTGGCTTTACATTTTCTCATGTCCTCTGGCCTATAATCCTCCCATTAGAGGAACATAAATTACTGAATAACTCCAGGCCTCAGTTGTCTCATTTATAAAATGGGAATACAATAACTTTAGATCAGATTTGGTAACTATGAAATACGAGTATTATACATTCTATACATTTTATTTTCTGTAAATATGTTCAACTTCTAATAATCTTCATGGTAAAACATATTAAATGATATATTCTTTTCTACCATCTCACTGGTTGTAATTTCATGGGATTTCAAGGTTAGACATATATTTCGAAGAATCTGCTTATCTCATTTCAGAAGTTCATTAAAATTATCACAAATCTGGCTGTGACGTTCTCTCCCTGAAATTTTTAATTACTGCCTGGTTAACAGTGTCCTTTAGAATTCTGAATCTTCTTCACATGTAGGTGTTGGATAGCTATAATTTTGAAAATTAAGACTTTGTTCGACAACGCACTTAATGAGTTAGTAAAAACAATTAATGAAATTTACATACTTTCATGGAGTCTGACAGGAAAAAAAATATTCCAAATAAATGAGCAAGTAAAGGAGCATTAATTAACATCTAATTTGTAATAGCAGAGTGCAGTGCTCAATAATTTGAAAATTAATTGAACTTTTATGTTGATGTATAAGATAAAAGCATACCCAAGTTCTTACCCTAATAAAAACTCTCAAGAATGCTAATTTGTTGAGGTAGAAAATGTATATTACATAAGGATTATCAGTAGTGTAATAGAATAAGAAAGATGTTTTAGAATCTTACATGTGTGAAATATCAAAATGAAGAGAGAGAGAGAAAGACAGAGAGAGAGAGAGAGAGAGAGAGAGAGAGAGAGAGAAGAATTGTGCGCAAATGTTGGCAAATGAACAATAGGGAATTCTGGTTTAGTGGAATACATGACATTTGTATTACTGTAGCTTCTTTATGCAAGTGAAATTATTTAAAATAAATTAATTCTGAAGAATATGGATGCAGACTATACTTTCAACCTTTCCATAAGTATAAAGTAATTCATATAATTTTAAAAAATTGCATCTTGCCCCTAGAGCATCTTCATTTCTGTCCCATTTCTCTCTGCAGCACTCCATATTGTTTAACATACTAAATAATACTTTAATATATTAGTCTTTATATTTCCCCACTAGAGTGCATGATTGGGAGACTAGGGATATTTTTCCCCCATTTTGTGGGCAGCCATGCCCCCAGCCCATTGAACAAAACTTCAAATAACAGGCATGCAAAAACATTTTAAAAGAATGAATGGATAAGTGAAGGACATGGTGATAATAAGAAAGTAAGCATAATATGTTTACACTATGCACACATAGGAGGCAATCAGCACAGTGCCTTAAGTGCTTGATAAATATGAGTTGTTTTTTTTTTTTAATATTTTATTGATTTTTCACAGAGAGGAAGGGAGAGGGATAGAGAGCTAGAAACATTGATGAGAGAGAAACATCGACCAGCTGCCTCCTGCACACCCCCTACCGGGATGTGCCCGCAACCAATGTACACGCTCTTGACTGGAATCGAACCTGGGACCTTTCAGTCTGCAGACCGACGCTCTATCCACTGAGCCAAACCGGTTTTGGCAATATGAGTTGTTTTTACCAAGTGGTTCTGTATGGCAAGAGCTCCTGCTGTGGTAAGGCACTAGGCTGCGGCAGGGACAAGGGCCACATCAGAGAGGGACTCATGGGTCTTGATAAGAAACTTATACTTTATTCCATAGCCAGTGGGGAGTGGTTTAGGCAGATTTGTCTCCATGAATTTCCCTGTTAGGCGTTGAATTGTTTCCCCTAAAATTCATGCATTGAATTCTTAACATGAAGAGGGCCATCTACAGGCTAAGGAGAGAAATTTGGATGGAACAGGTTGTTACAGACCTCAGATGGAACCAGCTCTTCCAACAGCTTGATTTCAGATTCTAGCCTCCAGAACTGTAAAACAATACATTTCTGTTTGTTAAGCCACCCAGTTAGTTGTATTTTTTTAGGGCAGCTCTAGGGAACCAATACTATTCTTCCCACTGGTAAATGGGAGGAGTGAGTGAATAAAGCAGGGCACGGCACTTAATCCTTCTGAGCTCTAGTTTCCTCATCTATAAAATAAAAATAGTACCTGCTAAATGACCCTCATAATTCTACATGAAAGAGAAAAATATCAATGTATAAGAGAAGTGATAAAAATATAGGGATATGAAGAATAAGGCACATAAAGCACAATAAGTAAATACTTAGGAAATCTTTTATTTATTAGATTTTCTTAGAATATTAATCACAATTAAGCCTCTCTGATCCAGAGGCAAACCTTGGCAATAGCAAATCACCCACCCGTTTCCTATGGAGAAGTTCCCTCCTGTGTATTTCTTCTCCTTGATAATGGACGCATCGCTGAAATATGATGTGGACAAAGAATCATATCTCTATGTCAAAATGGCATTTTTCTCCCACAGAACCAGTGAGATGTGAAAAAGTCTACCCTGGAAAGTAACTGGCAGTGAATGTGGGGCTAACTAGTTACCTGCTCTTAGGTGCTCACAAGTGTTTGAAGGAATTGGTGGATGAAGGAAGTTGCCTTAGAGAGACAGGATTCTTGAGAACATCCTGCTGGCTCTTGACATCTGAGACCCATGGAACTTTGCTGTTTCGTATAAGTCAATGAACATGGTACTTACAACCTGACACACACAAACAAAGCAGCACTTCAATCTCCATTTTAAAATTAAACTAATGCATAACTGCCCTTTCCCAATCTATTAGCAACTTGTAATTAATTCCTTAGTGGAAGTTTAATAGCTGAATATGCCATCTTTTAAGGAAAATAAATTGTTAACAGTTCACCTTTAGGTTGAGTATTGTTAGCCTTTCATGTAAATTGTGACCTTGCAAGGCTGAGTACTTAAAAAACTCTTGAATAGAAGTGTTTTCTGTGTGTCAGTCTGGTATAGAATGAAACATGGTCACATCTCACAGCAGCGAGGGAAGATCTGAACTGTGAAAGGATCTCAAAATTAAAAGTGAGCACTTTTAACCTTTTGCACTCGGATGTTGAGTGTGACTCAACACGGTTAGCATCGGTAGCAGGAATCGAGAAAAAGCAAGTGAGTGCAAAGGGTTAATGTCCAGGACTAGGTCTTATTTTGGTATTTCCCCAAAAGGGCACATGCCCAGGTTGTGGGCTCGATCCCCAATAGGGGGTGTGCAGAAGGCAACCAATCAATGATTCTCTCTCATCACTGATGTTCTCTCTCTCTCTCTCTCTCTCTCTCTCTCTCTCTCTCTCTCTCTCTCCCTTCCTCTTCCTTCTTCATAATGGGTATTTCATTATTTTTCTTCTTCTAATTGCCATTCCATTAACTCCTATTCTCAGGAAGGAATGTGAAACTCATCCATAGAAAGGTGTGCTTGACTGATGAGCCAACTTAATGACCATCCTAGAATCTTAAATTAATTAAATTATTAATTGAACTAACCTAGACACTTTTGGTTGTCACAACCCACAAATGGGGAGTTGTGGTGGCAGTTTATTGCAACTACTGAGGAGAGAGGCCATTAAACATTCTTCAATTCACAGGGCAATTCCCCACACACACAGCAAATAGGATTTGTGGCTGACAATTCATATTGCTGGTGGTATTGTTGTTATTATCTTTGATGATCTTCCCTCTGTTTCATTTTATTATTATTTTTGTAATGTCTTTGCATTCATTTTTTTAAATATCTTTATTGTTGAAATTATTACATAGATTCTCCTTTTCCCCCCATTAACCTCTTCCAGCTTGCTTCCATCTCCCCCACCCCAGGACCTCACAACCCCATTGTCTGTGTCCATGGGTTATGCATATAAGTTCATTAGTTGATCTCTTCCCACCCACCAATTAGTTGGTTTATGTGTTCCTTCGATCATTTATTCTCTTTTTCATTTATTCGACCAGCATCTGGTAGGATCTTGCCATGCCCTAAGTGTTACAACAGACAGTATCCCAGAATGCCTTTCTTTGCCAGAAATCCTTTGAGAAGCTAAAGCTCTAAATGTGGGCAGCAGACAGAACCAGCCAATGTGAAGAATGAATGAAATAACCTGTGTCTACCCCTTATCTACTCCCAGACAGAAAATCAAATCATTCTGATCCACACTGGCTTCCCTTCAGCTTTATCTTTCTGTCTTGTTGCCTTTGTTGTTTCTTCTGGAGCTTAGCTTAGGACAGTTGTTTCTTCTGGAGCTTAGCTTGTGACATAGTTATTGCAAAAAAACTCCACCATGCTCGTCGAGTTAAAAACCCTATTCAACCTGATTTACACAAAAAAAAGCTAAAGGAAGAAACAAGAAACCTAATGAAAGGAGAAAATGACACTATGAATCAGGATAATGAGGCTGTGATGATGAAGAGTATTAATTCCACGGTGGCCACTTCCCCAAACACTTCTTCCTGTTTTTCTAATAAAAAATACTAGGTAGGTACTTGAATTTTATTGTGGTATAGCCAACCAACATGAACAGTGATATAGAACAATACACATTCTCATAGGATGGTTCAGCTTCAAGTTGTTGGGGCTGCTGCTACTATGCTTGGTGCTACAGTCTCTGGTGGGTGGTCAGTGAGGGAAGCCCTGATTAACATGAGTTCATTCTAGAGTCCAGACTGAGAGTGCAGGAGTCACCCAGGGACAACCCTTTTTAGGACAATGCCAGGGTACAAGAAGGTAAGTGGAAATACACCAGGCCTTTCAAGGTCTAGACTCAGACATGGAGCCCTGTCACCTATTCCCATGCTGCATTGGTCAAAGTAGGTCACAAGGCCAAGCACAAGGGCAAGCAGAGAGCACATGTACTCCATATTTTTAAGAGAAAAAGCTGGAATCATGCACTGAAAAAAAAAAGAAAGAAAAGAAAGCAAAAGAATCAATGAAGCATATGGAATAGGGGCCAATAAAATAATCTTGCATATAACCTATGGACTGTACTGACCTGGGAAATAGTTTTAGAGCCAGATGATTTAACCCAATATGTCAGCTCTGGCCACTACCAATTTGTTTCATTTGCTCATCAGGAAATGGCAGGTTAGTTGAAAGTTTTTAAAAGCAAAGTGCTTCACCAGATTGCCCTAACCCCCCAAAATGGCCAAAGAATAATTCCTTGTCTTGTTATTATTGTAGCTAAATATTTTTGCTGAAAGTATTACCTATAAAGTGGAAATAATCATCATAATGTCTAACTCACAGGCTATATACAGGGACTAAATAAGACCTAATATAAGCAATTCTTATCATAGGGCTTGGCATATAAGTGCTCAATAAATATTAGCCAATAAAAACAATGAATATGCAGACTTACTCAACACATATTTTATAACCACTTAATATGTGTAAGATATAGTGAGATTGGGCCCAAGATAATAACATACACCAATATTAGAAGATGATATTAAGAATCTCTTACTAAGTCATCAGGTTTATTTTAAATATATTTTGTTCACTTCAGAGAGAAAGGGAGAAGGAGAGAGAGAGAAATATCAATAATGAGAGAGAATCATTGATTGGCTGCCTCTACACAGCCCACACTGGGGATCAAGCCCACAACCCGGGCATATGCCCTGACTAGGAATCAAACAGTGATGTCCTCTTTCATAGGTTGATGCTCATCCACTGAGCCATGTTGGCTGAGCTCTAGTCATCAGTTCTTAATGGCATTCTCACTATCCCAATATATACCCTCTTCCTACCCCCCTCTTATTTACTTGTAATAAAAATAACACAGACTAACAGGAAGAATATGCTGACCTAACTAAAGGGATCTGCAGCAGCAAGATAGATAGCACTGAATTAGGTGAGTAAGGTAAAATATCTTAGAGAAGGTGGCAAAGTGCTCTAGGCAGAAAAAAGCAGAGCAGACAAAAGGCACATTAACCTGAAAGAATATCATATATTCAGGGCAGGTAGACCAGTTGATCCAGAGAACAGGCGACAAGACTGACCCATCTCTCCCACTGATGTTTTAATCACTCACTGACTCTCATACAATACTGGTGTCAGCTCAGATTTCATCTCCCCAACATGACCTTGCTTGATCACCCTGCCTATAACGTCCCCAGTAAAACCTACCAGATTTTATACCATAGATTTCATAGCACATATACTTTCTGAAATTATCTTGTATGTCAGTGTATTGTGGTGTGTCTCTACTCTGGTCAATATGCTACCTGAGAACAAGGTCCTATTCTCTCTCATTTCTATGTGTTAATAACAAAGTTCACAGTAAACACCAGTAGACATAAGAGGTGAATAGGTGAGAAAGGGTAGACAGTAAAACTGGAGTCAAAAAATCAGAGGCTTTACAACACCCAGAAGTGGGATCCATTAAAGAAATAGTCAACAAGCTGGATTTCATTATAATGAAAAATGTCTGTTCTGCAAAAGAAATTGTAAAGGAAATGAGAACACAAGCCATTTTCTCCTTTTTAGGAGAAAATATTGGCAAAATATATCTGATAAAGGACTGGTATCCAAGATATTTAAAAAATTCTTAAAACTCAACAGTAAAAAATAAACAAACAAAAATTGGCAAAATATCTTAACAGATAACTCACCAAAGACAATATTCTGGCAGATTCCCAACCAATCATGTTATTCACGCCTTTGTTTCTTATGATTTTATATTTGGTAAAAAATTATAATGCTATGTATTTACCTGAATTTTTATTTTTAAAAGGTTTTAGAGATTTATCTAAGTGGATATGTATTGTATTAATACAAATATTTTCACTAAATTGTAGCTTTTTATTTTGTGACTATATCACAATTTATATACCACTTTTTTCTGTTGAGGGTCATTTAAGAAGCCTTTATTTTTTCCCAACCACCTACAATAATACAATGGACAGTGAAGTATACATCCTTTTGTGCATGTGTAAAAATTTCTTCAAGGTACATATATACATAGCACTAAAAAGCATGTAAATGATGCTATTTATTTAGTATTATCAATTGCCCCCCCCACCAAAGAATGTACCAACTTCCACTCCCATACTGCATGAAATTTTGAAATTTGCCACATCCATGCCCAGCTCTTTGGGGTTGTTTGACTTTAGATTTATGTAAGCACCATGGGTATGAAATAATGTCTTATTATTGTTTGAGTTTGTCTTTCTCTGATAACATGTCAGATTGAGCATGTTCTCATGTACTTATTAGCCATTTGTCTTTTATCTTCCATGAAAGACATTTTCATACAATGTTTTTTCATTGGGTTGTTTATCTTTTTATAGAAACTCCCTATAAATTCAAAATACTTATCTTCTGTCAGTTTTATGCATTGCAAATATCTTCTCAAAACCTGTTCCTTGTCTTTTTACCTTGTTTATGATGCCATTGGATGAACAGCTGTTTCTCATTTGAATAGATTCAAATGTATTCATTTTTTTCTTTGTGGTTTGCCTTTTTTATGTCATTTAAAAAGGAAAATCTTTGCAAACCTCAGATTGTAAATATAATGTTTTACATTTCATTTTAAGTGTTTAAAAGTTTTACTTAGCACAGTTGGTCTTTGGTCCACCAATATTTAATTTTGAAGTATCTCTTGTTCCCCTTCTTCTGGACTCTCCATCCTCACTATATGGTGATTCTGTTTTAAGACAGCTTATAGAGCCATCTCTGAGCTCACAAGCCTTTGCTTACTTCTTTCTCCCTGGACTGCAAAAACATCTGTCTCTGACTTTGTAGTTATTTTTACCTGAATGCTGGAAATGTAAATAAATAGCTGCAGGTGACCTCAATAAGTGACATGGGTCAGAATGAACATAATTAATGGGGAATGTTGGAGGCTGTGATGGACAAAGAGCACATATCCTATCTAACAGGAGAACCTGCTGCAAAGATCTGGTCAGTTATTGCCATGGGAATCATGGGCCCACAGTTGTCAGGTATTCTGATTTAAAAAAAGAAATAAAGAAAGAAACAGAAACCAGCAATTTAGCCCTGGTCAGTTTGGCTCAATGGATAGAGCTTCAACCCAGGGACTGAAGGGTCCTGGATTCAATTTTGGTCAAGGACACATACCTTGATTGTAGGCATGATCTCCAGCCCTGGTTGAGATGTTGTGGGAGGCAACCAATCCATGTGTCTCTCTCACATAGGTATTTTTCTCTCTCTGTCTCCCCCCCACTCTTTCACTCTCTCTAAAAAATAATGGAAAAATATCCTCAGGTGATGAGAGAGAGAGAGAGAGAGAGAGAGAGAGAGAGAGAGAGAGAGAGAGAGAGAGAGAGAAGGAAGGAAGGAAGGAAGGAAGGAAGGAAGGAAGGAAGGAAGGAAGGAGAAAGAAAAAGAAAGAAAGAAAGAAAGAAAGAGAGAGAGAGAGAGAGAGAGAGAGAGAGAGAGAGAGAGAGAAAAGGAAGGAAGGAAGGAAGGAAGGAAGGAAGGAAGGAAGGAAGGAAGGAAGGAAGGAAGAAAGAAAGAAAGAAAGAAAGAAAGAAAGAAAGAAAGAAAGAAGAAAGGAAAGAAAGAAAGAAAGAAAAGGAAAGAAGTCAGGAAGTTAACTTTTCATATTATATAAAATCTAATTTTTAAAGTTTTCTACAATTTGAAATTAGTAATATGAGGTTCTGTGATATGTAATCTAGTGCATTGTTTCTCAATCTTTCTGTCATTATCACCTCCCTAAGGTGACAGATATTTTTTATTCCCATTCAATAATGCATGGAATTAAGTACTTAAGAATATGATTTTATCAGATAAGAAAATTTTACAATATGATCAAGATGGTTTTCCATTTATTGAACATTTTCATTCTCAAATTTTAAGAAAGTGGCAAACACACAAAACATCTTCCTGATGTCAAGATCACTCTTCTTTTCTTGTGGCTGAAATACAATCCTATTTGACATGTTCCTGGACCAAATGCTAGGGAGAGTAGTTTCATAGTCCTCAGAGAAGCAACACAGAACTAGATAGGACCCAGTGTCTTCAAGGGGAGTCCAGTTTCCTTATAAAGATGTTCAAGGCACAGCCATTACATTTTAGATCAGTTTTTTTATTCATTAAGCTTCAGTCTCTTCACCAAGTCCAGTTCAAAGATA
The DNA here is from genome assembly GCF_027574615.1 of Eptesicus fuscus. NCBI lineage: Eukaryota > Metazoa > Chordata > Mammalia > Chiroptera > Vespertilionidae > Eptesicus > Eptesicus fuscus. The sequence continues at coordinate 48,130,387 of NC_072489.1, forward strand.
GTCCATGCAAGGGTCCTAAGGCCCATTTCTCTGGTAAAATCAGCCCTGGAACAGGAATTAGAATATTAGAGTCAGGTTTTGGATTTGCATCTGGGAGCTTGGAGTAAATTACTTAACCACTTTGATCTTCAGGTTTTTCATATGCAACATAAAACAAGCCACAAAATCACCCCCAAGCTTAGTGTTTGCTGAGGCTATGCCATGCAGCTGACTCTAAGTCCATCAGACATGAATTTGACTTCCAAACATTTAACTTGGTGGCGGGGGGATCCCAGAAATGTTACAAAGCCTCTCTTGGTAGTCATTTCAGCAAATGTAAAATGTTTATTATAATAGTTCTATTCACTTGGTTGTTTTGAAGATCAAATAAGAACACACTGAATAGCTGTTGATATGATTAACTGAGTGAATAGGTACAAGATAACTTATTGTACTAGGAAAGACCACAGTGCTATTACTTCTTAATTACTACTACAGGATTTATTTTTTCTGCTGTCTGGATCTCTGTCAGCATCCAAACCATAGTGAAACAGTCTTTGCTTGCTCCTCACATTTTCAGGTTTTCATAAAGCCTCATTTTCAGTACAATCTCCTTTGCAGAAAATGTGTAAATTATTGTCATTGGAGGCTCTAATTCCAATTCTGCCTTCCACATGACCACCTGGGCAAGGGACCAGAAGGCCTGCAAGTGGGTTTGGGAGATCGCATCCACCAAGAGGCAGCAAAATACAGCACAATGACTCTCTGACAACCTGTACACACACATGCACCAATAAAAAAGACCCAGAAACTATGAAAGAAGAAGTCCTGAGTGTGTATATCTCCTCTTATGTCTTTTTTTTCTGGTGGTATACTTGAATCTCAGTGACTCTTTCTCTTAAAGTTTCAACAGTTTTATTGAAATATAATTTACCATGAATGAGTTTCATTCTGTGATTGTTCTTGATCACTTTCTTACTATCTCTGATGGTCTTGCAGTAGTATGGGGCTAGGTTGACAGGCATCCCCTTCTGAAGGCATCCGATCATGTGTGCATTTGTGTTTGTATCTCTGTGTACCAATACCTAAGTCTATGGGAACCTGTGTCTGTGGCTCTCTTTCCTATGAGGTTTCTGTGTCTGTGTGTGTCCGAGTGTGTAGAAGTCTATGAGCCTGATTTGGAAGGTTCTAGGGATGAATCGGTGTACCTGAAATTGTGTCTGTATCTGCTGTATCTGTCTGGTGCAGGTTTCTAAACATGTTAGTGTTTGTCTTTCTGTGCCTGGTCTATGTTGTGTGCTGTGTGGGTCCATATCCATTCTGAGCACTTGTATGGGAATCTAATCTAATAATAGACAAATATGCAAATTGACCATACCTCCGACACACCCAGAAGCCACACCCACAAGCCACGCCCACCATCCAATCAGAGCGAGTATGCAAATTAACCCAAACCAAGATGGCTACAGCCACAGAGAGCAAGGTTCCCTAGGTAACAGAGGAAGCCAAGCTTTCTGCCAGCCGTTGCAGGCCTAAGCCTCCACTCAAGCTACAAAGTTTCAATTATAGAAGGTAAACAAATTCAAACAAATGGCGGCAGAATGGAGCTTGAGAGAGCAGGCCAGGGTTGCCGCTGGCAACAGGGGTAGCAAAGCTTTCCGAACACCTTGGCCGGGCCCACCCGCTTAAGGCAACAAAGTTTCAATTATAATCCCAACACAATGGCTGCGGCCTCGGAGGGAGCCCCAGGCTTGGCTCTGCTCCAGGCTACAAAGTTTCAATTGTAGAAGGAAAATAAATTCCAGATACCAGGGCCTCAGCTTGGTTTGCCAGGGGGCGTGGCCGGCCTGCAAACCACCACAGGCCCCTCGCTCAGGCCGCCCCACGCCCCAAGGGAACCCCACCCTGATCAGGGACACCCTTCAGGGCAAACCAGCTGGCCCCCAACCCTGTACCAGGCCTCTATCCTATCTAATAAAAGAGAACTATGCAGATTGATCATCACTGCAATACACAATATAGCTGCCCCCATGTGGTCAAAGATCCTGCCCCCATGTGGATACAAGATGGCCACCACAAGATGGCCAACAGGAGAGGGCAGTTGGGAGGCACCCGGCCTGCAAGGGAGGACAGTTGGGAGGCACCCTGCCTGCAAGGGAGGGCAGTTGAGAGGGATCAGGCTTGCAAGGGAGGGCAGTTGAGAGGGATCAGGCCTGCAAGGAAGGGCAGTTGGAGGTGATCAACCCTGCAGGAGAGGGCAGTTAGGGGTGACCAGGCCAGCAGAGGAGGGAAGTTGGGGGCAAACAGGCTGGCATGGGAGTGATTAGGGGGTGATCAGGCTGGCAGGCAGAAGCAGTTAGGGGCAATCATGAAGGCAGGCAGGCAAGCAGTTGGGAGCCAGCAGTCCTGGATTATGAGAGGGATGTCCGACTGCCCGTTTAGGCCCGATCCCAGGGATCGGGCCTAAACGGGCAGTCGGACATCTTTTGAGGGGTCCTAGATTGGAGAGGGTACAGGCTGGGCTGAGGGACAACCCCCCTCCGTGCACGAATTTCGTGCACCGGGCCTCTAGTTTTTGTAATAAAAGACAAGGTTGAGCAATGTTCTAAATTGTTCCAACAGGAATGATGGAAAACACAGGCCAATGATTTTAAATTCTGATTTTTGATACATTGAGGCCCATATCCTACACCTGGAGTTGATTTTGAAAGGGTGCTGAATGAACAGTGATTGGCCTTAGGTAGCCATAGTCATGAGAACTTATAAAGTTCCCCAGGAAATTCTAAAGTGCAACCAAAGTGTAGAGTCTGTACTGGTAAAGTGGCCAAGTCTCTGCCATTCTTCTGAAAACCTGCCACCTGTTTCTTTAAATGTGACATTAATTATATTATAGTGGAAAGGGAAGTTAATCTGAATGCTTTATTGGATGTGAAAAGAATTTTTCTGTGGAGCAGGGAAGTGTCCCAAGAGGTGGGAGCCTGTGAGATAACAGCCCTAAATTAACCTAAGAAAACAGCTGAGGAGGAATCCCCCTCCCAGCCCAGCCCTTCTTCCATTCCAACAGACACGTGCCTCCTTTCCTGAGTAGATCTGTCTAATTAGGCAAATGTGGCACTGCCTTCATTTCCATATAAATTCTTCAGACCCACTGTGGATATATGACAAGCCCAAAGATAATTTATTAGTGTAATAAACAAGCATTTCCCTTTTAAAAAACTGCATGATTTGCAACATCCCTTCTATACTAGAATCTGAAAGGAGAAAATGCAGAGTAGTACAGAGTAGAGATATAAAGAGGGAGAATCTAAGAAGAAGGAAGGAAAAAAAAATAAAATATCAGATACTTAAACCCTGAGAGAGGGACATCTATGGACTGTACAATAATTATGTGAAAACTATAATAAAAAAAAGCCCGTCCTTCAGATTACAGACTCCAGGTGCAGTAACGATGGGAGGGGTCTTTGCAGTGAGAGAATAAGTGCTGACTCTTTCCAAAGCTATCCTCTTTACCCCACCCCCAACTATGTCCATGGAGAGCTGTTTCAGGTCCTGAGAATCTGGATTCTGACACTCATAGTAGCAATGAATTCAGGTGGGTAGGCAACTTTCATTCCTTGAGGCCAGACAAAAGTTAGGTTCCCTAATATCCTCACTATCCACTATTGCACCTAGAAGTTTACCTGACTCACAGTAAGTGCTCAATAAATATTTGTAGAGTACATAAATAATAGACCTGGTAGATCTGAATAAGTTAACTAGAGGTCTCTCTTGTCAACTGAATGAAAACCAAATAATTAGAAAACTCTTTTAGGTCCCTAAACTATTTTTATCAGAAAACTATAGTTTTCAAAAAGCATCCCTAAAACCCCCCAAACCAAATGGGATAGAAGTAGAAGATGGGAATATAAGTCAGTGCTTATTAGCATAATTTAACGATCATGCGTATAGAAGGGAAAATAAAATGAGGAAAAGATCTCAGCACCGCAATACATGCAACAGTTCAATCACATTTTAAACAGTACTTTATGGCTTCTAACTCAGTTAAAAGGGTTTGGATGGGTAAAAATAATAGCTAAAAATTATTGAATCTCCATTTTGTACTAGCACCATGATATACATGTAAGGCCTCATTTCATGTTCTCCTTTACTTTAATGGGTTGGTTTAGGATACCGTAATTTTACAGGTAAGAAAAATGAAGACTCATGACTAGTAGGAGGAAAGCTAGAATTCTAAAGCACATGAATTGACTATAGAACCCATGTGATTAACCACTAAACTATTTTATATGACTTTTCTTGACCACAGAAGTACCAGGTACCAACCATCCTCACATCCACCAAGGTCTTGAATGCCAGAACAATTGCTGAATATGGAGAAAAACTTGGATTGTAACTACTTAAAATGTATATGATTCGTGTTCCTTAAATATTATAATACACATAGATACATCACAAGGTATAGACTATCTCCATAAGTTTGGGAATATCTTACTATGGCAGGTATGAGACTACTTTTCTTGGCAATTTTTAAGAAGAAAAAAGATAGATTGTCCCACAGAATTTTATAGGTATACGTGGGTTCTATTTCTATTTCGGTCATATCATAGTTGAGGTACCTGGAACCCATACACATGGAGAAAATTTTCTCATAACAAAACTAGTCAGTGATAAAACTAAGCTAAGGATTCAATTCTTCCAATTTGCTAGCTACAGATCTTCGGATGATATTAAAGATTTAATCTTCTTTTTGAAATATTTCAGAATTTGGAAACAGGTGTGTTGACCTCACTGATCACTGACTAGACAAAAACAGCCCCATTATGTTTTTATCCATTGATGCAAAATGAATTCTTAATAAAAATATTAAATTTTTTTATCAAATGGGAACCAACAAGGACCCTTTCCTCTTCTCCAGCACTTGGCATTTATATCATGGGGGAAGTAGAGACAAGCATTTATGTAATGTTATTCCTGAGGATAAATCCTTTGGGATCACCCTCATTATTTTTTCTGCCTCTGACTTAGAAGGACAGACTCCTGCAGTTTGGGGAGAGTCTATCCTTCTAAGTTTACCCTTATACTCTAACAACATCAAATCTCTGCATCATAGTCCAGAAGAAAACTCAAAATAAAAAAAGAAATGAAATGTTTTCCTTCTAGTTGTGATTTCCTGTAACAACTACAATTTTAGGATTTGCATGCAACATTATGCACTCTTAAATCAAGTCATCATTAGAAATTAGTACAGCAATTTGTTAAATTGATCCTACTTTCAATTAGACCCACCTTTTATCTGACCAGCATGGTTATCTCTCACACAACAGCTTCTCCCCCCGCCACCCCCCCACCTTAATGCCACTGGCAGCTACTTCCCTTTAAAAGAGAATGAGCTTCAACTTATAGATGAGAAACCTCCCTTACAAAGAAAAAAATCTTATGATAATTAAGATGAGAGACAGCCAGTTCTAGGTTAAAACTTGGCAGTTTTAGAAGGCACTAATCTGGAAGTGGCCATTAGATAAATGATATCAACATCTCGTGCCTGAGGGGCAAAGATTGAAAAATGAGTAGAGTGGAAGAGAGATAACATCAAAGAGGGGGGGAATTCCTCAAAAATTATTATTCGAAGTTAGCACTTTGGGATAAGCTCATTTCTATGTAATCCTTTATCCCCAACTACACTGTCAAGATTCAGAGACTTGAAGGTCTTTTATTCCAAATGTTACTCTTTAATTATCTTGAACACTTTCCTACCAAGTAGTTGCTCAGCCCATGTTTAAATAGTTCATGGGATGTTAAATGTATGGCTTTGCTTGCCAATTTAGCCCTTCTTTAAATGTTCTCAGGATGCTTCTTCATAAGCAAAAATCTAAGTGGGATTCTCAACCATTTAAACAAACATGAGACATTGTCGTTTTCACTAGTAATCATGGATTTGCAAATTAAAACAGCAAGATGTTATTTTATAACAAGTAAATTGGCAAAATAAATTTCTCAGTGATGACACGCCAGGCAGACACACAACTTTTCTTGATTGGATTGGAGAGCTGGGATTGCAAAGCAACTAACCAGTGGGGAAAACAAAACAAAACAAAACAAAACAAAATACACACACATATATAAATTGAATACTGGTAATAAGAATCTGGTTGGAAAATTGGTGGAGGAGTAGTGTGATGGGTGAGAAAGCTTAAAGCTCCTGGGAATGACTAAAATTAGAGGAGTCAGCACTCTCTGGGTTTTCAGTAGAAATTCCAACAGTGTGCTTGTACAAAGATTGTAGAGTCTTCTTAAGACTCTATCTCTTCTACTGAAAAAATGCCTTTATCTGAGTTAGAAGATGTAGTGTGTTGAATGGCACCTTATCCCCTCTCCAAGTACAAATATGTATCCAGGCCCTAATCCCTGAACCCTGTGAATATTACCTTACATGGAAAACTATGTAATTAAATTAAATATGTTGAGAGGTGGTGCATATCTTATATTATCTAGGTGGGCCCTGGATACAAATATTCTTATAAGATAGACACACAGAAGAGAATAACATACAGAGAATAGGTTGATGTGAAGACACAGGTAGAGATGTTGCTACAAGGCTAGAAATGCCAGGATAGCCACAGAAATTGGAAAGGGAAAGGAATGGATTCTTCTAGAGAGACCCTGGAGGGAACATAGTCCTGCTAGATTTATGAAATAAATATGAATGGATATTGACCAACATAGAGATATATAATTATTTATACTTATTTCTGTGTCATATTTAAATAAATCCACCCATGTTCCCCAAAAGGACTAAAATGACCAGAATTCTTTACCATGCCTGATAACCTTCTCCCTATAATTATTAACCCCAAACCCACTGGCTGTAAGGAAAAGTCTGTCTTAAGATCTAGTAGTATTTTACCATGAATTATGACTGAAAAAAAGATATGCTTCTGAGTTTTAAAGTTCAAAGTCTATATTAAAACACACATGTGCGTGTGCGCGCGCACACACACACACACACACACACGCTATTCTTGCTTTTCCTCTTTCTAGTAAGGTGTCACCCTCAACCTCACCTTGGATGTTCTAAGCTTAGTGGAGAGAACACACAGCTATGAAACATTGGTGCCTAGGAGACACCAGTGAGACACAGTCAGAGAAGGAAATCCTGCAGAGAATTTAATGCAATTTTTTTTAAAGTGGCCAACTTTCTTGCCCAATTCTATCTCCACACAAATCTGGTGGATACTTCTAATCTTATATTATCAAATGCAGCCTTGGAGTCTCAATATTTTCTTGGAACCCATATTCCAGGTCTTCTACATCCATATTTTCCAGAAAGCCTCCCTCCCTTCCGCCCCCTCCCCCCCCCCCCCCCCCAGTCCTCGCTTCCAGGAAGATAAGGGACTTACACAAGGACACCCTAACATTTAGTAGGGCCCAAAGTTGAACAACGTTCTCTCTGACTGTTGGACTGGTGGTCAGACTCTACCTACTGACACGTAGTCCCCACTTGTCAGCACAGGTTCACCTAAATGTTGCTGATGCAAAGGCAGGAATAATGGGAAGATTTGAAAAATAAAAATAGCCTGGGCACCACAGAGTAACGTCTCTATAGATGGTCAGCTAGTTGTTTTATTGGCAGCTTCAAACCAACATTCTGGATATGTCCCAAGCAAGCGATTAGGTTAATGATAGATTCAAGACCCAATCGGATTTATGAGGTGGCTTATATATTGACTTGGCTGTGACAAGTTTGTGTGAAACACAAAAAAAAGCACCACGAGAAGAGCTTTATTTATTTCTGGCAAGTGTTAGCTTTTAAACAAGTGCCAGCTATTTTTGTGAAGTCACAAGATGCTAGAATATCCTTCTTAAGAAAAATTCCAATTCCTTTCCTGCTTAGAGGGACTTACTTACTCCCTTGAATCCAGGGTCAAAACACTTCTTAAATCATAATCTACACAAATTATTTTCATCTGTGTGTAGATTCTAAGGTTGTTTGCTATTATATTTTTCAGATTAAAAAAAAACAACTAAATTGAGGATTTCCACAGTTTGCTTGTCAATATCACTTGGAATTTGATAATGTCACTACCATCGGATTTAGCTGTCTGTGGGAAAATGATTTAGCAGAAAATTCACATAATACTATTTACATAATCCCCATCAATCCTCCAGCACCACCTCCACTAATCCTTACCATAACCATCAATGCATCTATTAATTAACCTTTAGAATAATTAGGGTCCCAAGATATCTTTAAAAATGTATGGATCAAACCAATTTCCCCAGTGTAAACTGTAGCACAGTATTCCAATTGTACTGTTTTCTTCCTGCTTTTTTCCAAAGACCCCTTGCTCTTTATACTCCAATTCACAGATTCTCTTCCACTGTCTGGGAGGAACCCCTTCCTTCTCTAGGCTCCCATCATCCTTTGTGTATTCCTGCTCTATGGCACTTATAATCTGCTTTGCTTTAGAGATACTTAACTCTAACAGACTCTAAATTCCATGAACACAGACTGGAATGTATTCATCTCTGTGGCCTGCACCGTGTTTAAAAAGAGTCTAGTTATGTGGAAATATAAATAATCCAATATATTCTTACAAAATGAGAATATGTTCAAACTCAGTACTGTAATAGCCAGCATTAGGTGATCAAACAAAACCTAAACAGTCTGAATCATTAAACAGATAGGAAAATAAAAGCAACACTCCTTTATTAAAACAATATATTTTTTTATTGATGTCAGGAAGGGGGAGGGAGAGAGAGAGATAGAAACATTAATGATGAGAGAGAGAGTCATTGATAGGCTGCCTCCTGCATACCCCCTCTAGGGACTCAGTCCTGCAACCCAGACATATGCCCTGACTGGCAATCAAACCATGACTTCATGGTTCATAGGTGGATGCTCAACCACTTGAGCCACACCAGCCAGGCAAAGCAAAATTGTTTTGACCTTGCCTTAAAGGAGGGAAGAGGTTACCAACCTTCATGCATGAACAAACTTAATGGAGATATTCTGCTGATAACATTTTAAAGGGGCACTGTATCTAAAAGTCATAAAAAATAAATTACTGTGGGTTGAAATTTTCTTAAGTTTAATTAAGATGTTTTTTTCATAAGTATTAAATCCACAATGCTTGGTTCGACTTGTAGAATCTAATTTAAGATGGCACCTGATGCAGCCTGAAATGTATTATATTTGCATCAATATTTCAAGGTATCCTATAAAAACTACTGTAACTTTCAGGCACTCTACCTCTGCCAGATAAAGATATCTGAACATCAGCCAGTGTACCTCAGACATCCACCATCACTCAACTCTAAGCAGGTGGGACTTAGAATGAAAACAGAAAGGCCTTCTCATTAGCTCTCCAAACCACCCAATTGCAGGTGCATTTCATATGCCTGTGCAAGTCACGTGTTTCAGAATAATCACACACTAAGGGTACTGGCAAATCCCCAACATCAGGTAGTTGTGTATTTATTAAAAACATTCACATAGCCAGCAGTAAGATGTCTGCTTTCTCTAACAAATCCATTTATTATTACCATATTTTGTCAAAGAGAAATAAATTATCTTGAGAAAAACATGAGCTTTATTATATTTTTTAATACACAAAGGCAGCATAAGAATTAGAGCCAATCCATGTACTATTTCAACTAAGATTCTGCTTTGGGCACTGTCATGTGCCTACTCTGTTTACAGCCTTAAAAATCTTTAAAAGCCTTTGCATAGAAATTGGCTTCAGCAAGTTGAAAATCCTTACAAATATGAAAACCTCAAAATTTGCAGTCTCATTGTTTGAAAACTGAGTAATACTCACAATTACCACACAGAAATACGTGGAATACATCTTATCAAAGCAACCTATTTTGGATATTATTTTTTGTAAGTGGGGAAGTTTTACTGTTTGAGCTTATTCAGGTTTATAGAAAATTTTACAAAATGAAAGAGTAAGAGAATGATCAATAATTATTTAGAATGAAGTCCCTGAATGGGAGTTTCCAGATCAGTTAGATACAGGTTTTGGGCAACAGTTTTGTTTTTAATTTTGTAAACAGCCATTAGGAGTCCTGCCTCTGTTATATCTGCTTCTACACTACATTATGATCATGTTTGGATAAATGGCTCATACTTAACAGTCAATGTTAATTCTCAAGCCCACCTCATTCTCAAAAGAATATATAGGGGTGCAAGATTCATGATGAGAATTATATTCAATCTGGTATGAAGGTACAAATGTGTACTAATCCTATCTAATAATGAGAGAATATGCTAATTGACCATCACATCCTCACAAACATGGTGGCACCCATAGCCAATAAGGAGGGAATATGCTAATTGACTGCCATGCCTTCAAAGATGGCAGTGCCCACAGCCACAAGATGGCAGCGCCCAGTCCCTTCAGCCCTGCTGGGGCGGCAGTTGCATGGCATGGCAGGGCCCGCCCCCAGGTGGGTCTGGCCCCTCCGTGTACCTGCCTCCAGAGTTCCCAGTCCTCTCAGCCCCCTAGCTACCCAGGGTAGGCCCGAGGTGCAGGCAAGCCTCAGATGGTGGCTGCCCAGCCGCCCAAGGCTCAGGTAACCAGGGCTGGCTGAGGCTTGTGCTGCCGGCAGTGGCAACAGCAGAGGTGTGATGGGTTCGTTGCCTTCCCCCGATCGCCGGGTCACCTCCCACCCCTGAGGGCTCCCAGACTGTGAGAGGGGGCAGGCCAGGCTGAGGGACCCCCCCTCCAGTGTATGAATTTTCATGCACCGGGCCTCTAGTATGCATATATTAAAAAAAGTGAGGTGTTGGCAGACTCCTTGCAAGGCCCCGAGAAAGCAGGGCTCTGCTCCCAGTTACTGTTGCTGATGTGCCTTCTTCCTCAGTCACAGCCACGTCTGCTGACCGTCTCCCAAGGTTACTAACATCTCTGCCAAAAACAAAAGGTTGGATGTCAAGAATTCTGCAGACACACCTGTCACTTCTTCAGTAAGTCCCAATCCCCATGAAGAGCTTCTCTACAAGACAGTTGAGGGAGAAGCCTGCTTGGAGCATCCTTGGGAAGGCAAACGTTTGAAAGAATGGAAGGGGACTTTAAATTGGGAACTTAATTGGAGAAAATACATGTACACTTCAAAACCTGAAGCCAGAGTCCTTCTAAACCATTAGCCCTTCTTTAGGCATTCAATTTACCAAAATTTTACTTTGAGCATAACCAGGACTTTCCCATTTCACTGAACAGGCATTCAAATCAACACTTTCTTCTGCCAGCACAAGTCCATGTAGGAAGAAAGAACACAGAGGAAAAATGTAGCTTACCTCTTCCTACAGACTGGATGCATTGCTTCTAAAAGTTGTGATGTGTGGTTCAGGCCTGAAGCACTTTAAAGGAACCACTAAAGGTACATAATTCAGATATACATAAGTAATTAAAAATGCCTGCAAGAATAACACTCACATATCTTGAAAATCCTTTTATTTATTTTTTTTAACTTAAGTAGTAATGTCTAACACTTAGCAATAATTGTCTAAGTTTGGTGCTGACCTACCAAGAAAGATATATGAGTTTGAGCTTAGGGAATATAAAAGAAGAAGAAAGGGGTGAGTACGGGTTTCCCTTTGATCAAAATGCTAATAGTTGTTTAAAGAACACTTTTGGATCATTTATTTCAATAGCTTTTCATTTCCTGTTTCAGTCTGTAATGCCTATGGGACTTAGGAAATAGTGCTATTCTAGACAAGTTTCATTTGGTAAACATTGATCCATTTGCTCTTATTCTGAGCGGGGCTGAAATAAACTGTTCTCCTTCTCTCCTTTTTTCCTCCATCATCTCAGATGGATATCCTGAGCTGACCTATGGCTGGTGGTTACAAAATCCCTTTAGCACAGTCACTGCCAATCCCTTGGGCATCTCACTTTTCTACTTCAGCAAACAACAGAAAACGAGGGCTTGTCTTGCTTCTTCTTGCATGGAAAACAAACAACAAACCAATTTTAGGAAAGAGGGAAATTGAACTCTTTTGAGGAAACTGTATAAGTATTGGTTATTGGTTATCAGTTTTCTGATACATGTCCCTTCAAATCTTGGGCCAGCCAGTTACCAGCTGTGACTTGAGCAATGACTTCATTTCACTAGGCCAGTTCCTACAGTTGTAAAATGAACTTAATAATAATAGTACTGTGTTCATGGCCTTGTTGTGAGGATTCAATAGATAATGCTTAATAGCCTGTGCTGGTTTGGGTCAATGGTTAGAGCATCGACCTGCTGACTGAAGGGTTGTGGGTTCAATTCCCAGTCAAGGGCATGAACCTTGGTTGCAGACATGATCAGCTCTGGTCAGGGCGCATGTGGGAGGCAACTAATTGATGTATCTTTCTCACCTTGAGGTTTCTCTCTCTCAGTCTCTCCCCCTCCCTTTCACTCTCTCTAAAAATCAATGGAAAAGCTATCCTCTGATGAGGATTAACAACAAGACAAAAAAGATAATGCTTAATAAACAGAAAGTCTACGCAATCTTGTATTACCTGAGTACCTATGCATTCAGCCAAGAAAATAAGAAATGTCATTGGAAAGTGTATGTGGGTACATGTATGTATATATATATATATATGCACACCTTTAGGCTAATGATATATTTTCTTGGCAATGCATAAAAAATAGTCCATAGTCCATATCCACTATATGTGTTGGGGGTGGTTATGAGTAAAGAGTACAGATAAAATAGAAATATGTTAATAATTGTTGAGGATGAGTTAAGGTACCTAGAAGTTCATTGTACTTTTCTCTTCTGGATATGTTTAAAATATTTCATAACTAAAACATTAAATCAAACAGAAAGAAACAAAAATTATTGGTCTTTTTGCCTCTCTAGGACAGTGGGAGAAGCAGGAAGTTCATTTGAGCTCCATTTATCTTCATTTATCTTCTGTTTCTTGTATTTTTGTGTAGAAATAGCCTATCCATATTCTTGCCTTTATTTCTGCCAACACATGTTGCTGGGTATGTGTTTTTTAAGCAGCTCTAAGAATATGCTTGGCAGTAATATTTTCCCTTAGACAAATGGGAGGCAAAGGGCAAGGGAAGGATCTAAAATCCCCAAGGGAAGAAAGGTCGCCTTAGTTATTAATGTGAAAGGTGCCATAGGTTCCCTGTGGATTAGACTTTATCTCTCCAGTCTTTTTGTTTTGTGTGTATGTGTATATGTCTGTATGTGTGTGTGCGCGCGCGTGTGTGTTTGTGTGTGTGTGTGTGTGTGTGTGAGAGAGAGAGAGAGAGAGAGAGAGAGAGAGAGAGAGAGAGAGAGAGATCCTTGAGGAAAAGGAAAAGGAGGCCAGGGAAACAGACTCACAGGGAAATTGATAAGCTTGATAAAATTAGGAGGGAACATATAGTAATAAAATGCATGCAAATTATCCTATATAATAAAAGCCTAATATGCTAAGTGTCTGGTCATCTGGTCGGCCATTCAACCAATCAAAGTGTAATATGTTAATGATATGCTAAGGCTGCTCAACTGCTCGCTAAGGCATGCACTGACCACGGGGGGGCAGATAGTTGACCGGTTGACCAGTGCTATTATGTGCACTGACCACCAGGGGGCAGACACTCCAACTGGTAGGTTAGCTTCCTGCTGGGGTCCGGCCTATTGGGAGTGAGCGAGACGGGCTGGACATGCCCTGGAGCCCTCCTGCATCCCCTCCCAGCTGGCCAACTTCCCGTGTCCCTCCCCAGCCCCGGTCATGCACTGGTGGGATCCCTCGGCCTGGCCTGCACCCTCTCACAATCTGGGACCCCTCTGGGGATGTCGGAGAGTCGGTATCAGCCCAATTCTGCAGGCCAGGCAGAGGGACCCCACTGGTGCATGAATTCATGCACCGGACTTCTTGTATTAAAATAATTACAAGGTCCCAACAAAGAAAAACAACAAATTTAAATTATTTACAAAATTAGACAAGATTGTTGGATGATGGTATACTCAGCCAGTGCTGACAGAAATGCACCCTCCTGCACTCCCTTCCAGACACTCCCATCTACCTCTTAATGATAACCGAATGCCCTACCAGCTATCAGCAGAGATAGCTTCATCTGTTTATAGGCGTTCTTTAAATGGAACCACACAATAGGAACTATTTTGTGTCTGACCTCTCTCACTTACTGTTAAGTTTGTGAGATTTATCTTTATTGCAGAAAGTTGTTCTGAAGGGTTCAATAATACATCTTTTAAATATAAAAAAAAGAGAAAATAAAGTATGTATTTCCTAAGCTAAATTTATTGAAAATAAAGGATTGTCCTTTCATTTGAGATTATGTGCTCCCATGATTTTGGTGATAAAAAGTATTATTTTATTATTTCTTTTTTGAAATCCATTGTTAACTGCTGGAAGGTGTTGTTTTTTTAATTGCTGTTATTATTATTATAATTTTATTGAATTTATTGGAGTGACATTGGTTCACAAAACCATATTGTTTTCAAATGTACAACTCAGTGAAACATCAAGTGCACACTGGTGGTAGGCAAAGAAGGGGGAATGAGGACAGAAAGAGACTTCGTTTGGGGCGATGGGCTCACAATGCAGAAAGTTTGGTATTTTTTTTGTTTTATTTTCATTTTAATGTGCTAAGTTATCAAATTCAACATCAAATTTATCATTTAAAAAATTGACTGGGCCTTAAAATTCTCAGGCTTTGGTTCCATGGGGCTAGAAGCCCCTTACCCTTACATTTCTTGGTTCTGTGTCTTTCAGGCCATCTGGAGGCTCTGGGCTTTGGTTATAGATGCCTATGATGGTCAATCCATCTAGACAATTCTAAGAGGGGCCCCTCAAAAACCACAATTCCCTATTATTCATGTTTCTTGAAAAATATAAAAGGAGGAAAATGATTTTATCATTCTTGTAATCTACAGGCATAAACAGCAAATAGTATCAATTTCCCTGAGTATCAGGTCAGATTGGGTCTTATCAGAAGCCCTTTAGAATGGCCAGAAAGCATGGACTAAGAGGGGATGTGTGATCCACATGTAGGAAAGGAGACTAGAACTGAGATATCAAGCATGAGATGTCTGTTCCACTAGTAGATTTCTGGAAGAGGGAAAATGTGCCCTGGTAGTCTTCAAGGAGAGCCTCATCACCAGAAGTAGACTTTAAAGAAGATGTAGAGGCACCTAGCAGGCGCTTAGCTAAGAAAAATGATCCATTGGAAAAGAAGATATAATCGGAATTGAAACAGCATGCATCATTGCAAAGAAAAACCACATACATGTACAGGTGAATGAGAGAGAGAGAATGAGAGAATGAGAGAATGAATGAGAAAGTATTCCAGCACATTTCATTTTCTAAGGGATAACTGCTGTCTGGTTAAAATAATGGGATCTGTGATGAAATTTACATCAAGATTTACTCAAGAGTGTAAGAGAGGAGCTTCCTGCTGGCAGAATTCATAATTCCCTTCCCCAAGGCAGCTCAATTACATATTCAGCCTCTTCCTCTTAAAGAAAGTCATTATGGGACAATTTGAGGCTCTGTTTTTCATTACTATCTGTGAAAAGATGCATCACCCAAATTATTGCAAATAAGTGGTTACTCTTCTACAACTTAAATAAGAGGCATTATAAATACAGCTTTTCAGAAACGTATACATTATACAAAGCAAGATAGACACATACACAAACTCGTATAATATATGTAGTCTCCATTTTTTTTCAATCGAAAAATTTTTGTTTCTGTCTGGTTAGCATGCAATACTTCTCAACCTCTGTTCTGTAACATCACCATCTCCGATTTGGGTGAATTCTCCAAAATGTGAGATCTTGGCAAAAGGTTAAGTCCAACTTCCTTCTATCACCTCCTCCTGATAAGAGCCAAGGAGGACACATTGATCCTCTTCCACCTTCGGGAAAAGCCCAGATGTGGGATGGTGACTAAGTCTTGGTCAATTATATCCTCTTTCTAAGAATTTTAACTCTTGATCAACTGATACTTTGACTCTTGAACAAAAATAAGGAAATGTTTGAAGCTCAGAGGTACATAGTATCTCTTTGGGAGAATCTTAATTGTGGTTCCTGCTGCCATATTCCCAGGGCTAATCATACCTTTCCAGTAAATGTTTCTCCCACCTTTTAAAAATATTTATTTATTAGGCATTATATTTTCATTTTTGACAAAGATAAGTAGAGTTTATTTCTCTTTGGCTTCCAAACAAGAACAGTTTCTGAGGCATGAACTGGTAACCACACTAACACATTTTCAAAGGTAAAGAACACATTATCTTTACTATGTCCTCCTTGTACCAATGCAGTAAGTCATGTGTGTGACAAGCCAGTTAGTTTTCACTTCCCCACATTGCCAAAAGGCAAAGAAAACTCTTAGATGACCTCACAGCCCAAAAGTTCAAAGCTATGGAGTTTCCTAATGAGAGGCAAAGAGAAGCATCTTAAAATCTCCTACAGTGGGTATGGTTTCAAATGATATAGCTTTGATATTAAAGTGCAAGAATGGAAATAAGTAGGCTGTGTTTCTGTTTCAGGATATACTATTCCTGATGCCCTTATTTTAATTTTTACAGCCACGGTGAGAATCCCCTTTTAATTAGTGAACATTGTTTTACATAGCAATGAGAGAACATTTCTTCTAATTAGCATGAGATCTGGCTCAGATACACTTGTTATTCCATATGCCATAGGGCAGAGGATGGAGTCCAAGAGAGAGGAGGGCCTGGGGACCTGTCTTTCCCTGTATCTCCAGGATATATTTCATCCACTGGTGTCCAAAGTCTTGACTGTGGGAATGTAGTACCCTCCCTGCCATTGGACACTTGACACAGAGAACTTAGCCGAGGTCACACAGACAGTATGTAGTAAATCTGGAATTTGGGTCAAGGTCTTTTTGACCACTAAATCCATGCTCTCTACACCCCATCTGGTCAGTATTTTTGCCCTTCCCAGGGAACCACAAGGGGTGATTGAGACATTCTTTTATGCCACATTTTAATCCCCAAATCATCCTTTTGAGATCTTGTATATTATAATTTTATTGTTACCTTCATTCTTCATGGGGCCATCTCACCTAGTTTGTTTCTCTTTGACTTAAATGCCAACTTATGGCCAGGTCCAAACAAGTGGTATCAAACAAACAGGCACCTGGTTATTTTTCACTTCTTGTATTTGAACAATTAAATAAAACTTTGCGCTGTAAGCTGCCTTGGAAATGGCAGTGGAGTTGCTGTCATACTTGAGTTACATTCTGTTTAATCTTCATATGAGATACAATTCAGGGGTCACATTTCCTGAGCATGGAAGAAACTTCATGATAACATAGACAATTGCCTAAGTCCTAAAGAGAAGGGGGTGCCAAACAAATAATAAATTGAAACTTTTCCTAAATGTCCAATAAGAAGCCTCTTTTGAAATCTAATCTTATGGAGTAAGTCAGAGATGTGAGCAAGTATCAATCAAAGTTATCCCCCAAAAGATCGCTAATTAATCAAAGTTCAGACTGCTATGGTGAAACGACACTTTAGGCTCCCCTAGCTTAGTTAGACATATAATATGAGAACCTGCAGAGCTCTGAGATTCCATACTGATATTCTGAATCAGTAGCCCTTGAATACAAAAAAGAAAAAAAAAAGCTATCTATTTGTCTACCTAGCTAATTTTTATTTTTGATGCTTATTTTTGAGTATGCTTATCCTATTTGTACAATCTAGTTTGCTGCTACTATGCTGGTATATTTGACAACTGTGGTCTTAGGTGATAAATACAGATAGGTTTCTTTCGTTTACAGTGCTAATTTAAGTAATATATCACCATCTCTGCTTTGGTGAATGGCCAAGGGTATGCTTTTGCTTATTCACTTACTGAAGTCATCCAAATTAAAGATGCATTTTAGAATTAATGAGGGTTTTAAAATACATCCATATAATAGAATATTTTGTAGCCATTAAAAAGACTGAGTTAACATTAGCGTCAAAAGATGAAGCACTTTGATATAAATCTAACAAAATACGTGTAAGAGCTATAAGAGTAAAACCACAAAAGTCTGAAGAAATAGATCACAGAAGAATTAATAAATTGATAGATATTCCATGTTTATTGATCGGAAAACTCCATAGTGTTAAGATGTCAGTTCTGCCCAATTTGATCCATAGATGCAATGCAATCCTAGTAAAATATCCCAGCAAGTTACTTTGTGGATATCCATAGATTCTTTCTGGAGTTTATATGGAGAGACAAGAGACCCAGAAAAACCAACCTACTATTGAAGGGAAGAACAAAGTTGGAGAATTGACACTACTTGATTTCAAAATTTACTATGAAGCTACTGTAATCAAGGTAGTGTAGTACTGGCAAAAGACTAGACATGCTAATCAATGGAAAAGAATACAAGGTCCAGAAATAGACCCACATAAATACAATCACTGAGCTTTGACATATATGTGTAAATATTACTTTATAAATGCATACATAATCATCCTATATGTATTGAAAGCACCAAAAGAAAACTGGAAGTATATATACTCACTAATGGTGGTTATCTATAGCTCGCAACTTAGCAATGGATCATTGGCATTTTAGATTTTATAATTTTTATTGCTTGATATTTATTACATAATGAATTCTTTGATTTTATAATCAGAAAAAAGTGGAATGATGAAAAAAAAGTTTCTTATAAGAAAAAGAAACAAGATTTACCATCAATTAAGCTAGATAGAGACATTAGAGTTCTGCCCTCAAGTTGGGTCAGGACAGGAAGGGGTTCGATCTGCCAAGCTTCTGCCACAGAGGCCCCACAATAGCAAATGCTCCTACATGCACAGCTGCCAGCCCTGAAACCAGCTTGTCTGGCAAGGGGGGAGATGGCACTGTGGGCAAGGACAGGGACTGAGAGGAAGCACAGCTTCTCTATTGAACTGATGAGACATTCAAGGCCACGAGACTCTCATGAGTGATGCACTATCACCTGGAAGGTAATCACATTGAAGTCCTCACAGTTTTACCATCACTGGGCGGAGTTATACGGCTTCCAAGGGGCTGCCCCATCCAATGTCCAGCTTTGAGTGTGATTGGTGTAATGATTTTATTCTTGTCTCATATTCAACAGTCACAAAAGAAAAAGGTAAGAATGAAAAGTTGACAATATAAAAAAAGTATTTTAATTATCTTGCCATTTTTAGAGGCTCCCTCCCTCCCCCAATATTGGGAAGTACAGGAAAAGGAATAGAGAATATTGTAATAACTAGATATATTGTCATGTGGATACTAGATTTATAGGGGTGATCATAAGTTTGTAAGTTATATAAATGTCTAAACACTATGCTGTAAACCTGATACTAATATACTATTGAATGTCAACTGTATTGGGAAAGAAGAAAGAGAATGAAAGAAAAAGTAGAAGAAGATTGATAGATGACAGATGGTTGATGATAGATAGATGATAGATAGATAGATAGATAGATAGATACATTTTAATGCATCAGTCCTCTTCACAGATGTGCCTGGTCTCCCTGCTGAGTACATCCCAATGCCCCTGTTCTTTAAGTTTCTTTCCAAGAACTCAGAGGAACAGACTCAGTAACCCTTGAGCAGAACTTCAATGAAAGGCTCCCATGTGTGAGGGGCACTGGTTCGCTGTGCTCACAAATAAAAGAAACTAAGCTCTGAGACTTTGCTCTGCCACCAGCCATGGGACTTGATTTCAAAATTTATTATGGGATAATCCCAAGCTGTTCTCCCTTTAAGAGAGGGTAGACAGGAAGCCCCCATCAGCCCTCTTCCCTCATGGATACTTTCAATTAATACCACACGAAAGGCAACAGGCCTTAGGATCATAGCAGAACTCTTGCCTTATGAGGAACAAAGGCTTCTGGGATGAAACACGTGGCTATTGAGTTTGAAAGAGACTTCTTGTTCCTGCCCGCCCCCCCTTGCTTGCTAGGCCTGCCCTTTGACTTCTGACAGCCATTTACTCTTTGTGAGACTTATGCCTGCCTACTTTGCTCTGCAACTGGAATTTGTGCTCCTCTGTCTCCTGTCTTCTTGTTTGGGCCAATTAGTGCTGACTGTGCCTGTGGCTGGTTGTGATGAATGGCTCTGCTCCTACTTAGAACATCTACCTGTCCCTTCAGGCCCTACTTTGGTATTCACACCCTTTACTGAAATGGTTTTCAAGATCTATAACTCTCTGGATTTGACTGACTCCCAGACCCTTGGAGTGGCCAGCTGCTTTTGTGAAGGGTTTCAGGGATCCAGCATGATTAGAACTGTCTTAAAGGAGCCATTTCTGCCTCTCTCCTCCTCCATAAAAGAACTGGACTCATGCTTAAGAAATCTGCTTCTCGTTTCTTTAATTTTCCAGAAAACATACCAAGTAGGCAAATGGCCCTGAGATCCTGCATTATTTGTAGGGACAACACTTCAGTGGAGGGATGCCCTCACTTTGCTGTGGCCCCTGCTTTGCTGGAGGTCAGGTATTTCCAACTCCCACCCACAAAATCCCACAGCCTCACAATATTTAGGAAACAGAGAACATGAATGCCTCTTGCAGGTGACCAGTAGAGAAAAGAGAAGCTATGGTTATTATCTAGCAGTCCACCACTTTCAGACCATGACTGTGAATTTTTTTAAATGTGTAGACAAGACTGATCATACCTGTCTCCCACTCCTACTTCCCATACCTTCTCCCTTGCCTGCTTTTTCATAAGGTATTTTTTTGTTTGTTTATTGTTTTTGTCTGTATGAGGACCAAAGTTGGAGGTTTAAAGATCTGGTTTTTCTTGTGACTGACTTCTTTCACGTGGTATAATGTTTTTAGGGTTCATCCATGTTGTGACACGTATCAGTATTTCATTCTCTTTTGTTGACAAGTAATATTCCATTGTATGGAGATACATTCTGTTCATTGGTTCCTCCGTGGATGGCCATTTGGGTTGTTTCTACATTTTCTTATTGTAGATCATTCTGTTATGAACATTTTTGTGCAACTTTAAGAAATCTGGTTTTTGATATTGTTAAGATTATACCATAAAAAAGGGAGTGTATAGAACTTTTTCTCTTCTTTACCGTAGCCCTCCACCATGAGAACCTGCCCCCCAGATATGGGCACCTTCCATCCTGGGACCAGGAAGTCATCTTGATAGGTGACTTTTCTTCCTTCTTAATAGGCACATGAGATATGTGATTATCAGTTTCTCATCCGCTCAAACAGAAACCTGCGCCGTCATGGAAGTATGAGCAAACATGAGTTGGAAGCATGCCATCACGCCAGGCCCAATAAAGTAATGCTTCTCTGGACTGGAGATGAAGCACAGATGGAGTGAGGTTGTGCTTGGGCTTAGCCTTTTGAATTGACTTTTGAGAATTCTACCGGGGCTAAACAACCAGAAGTTTCTGTTTGGTTTTATTTTGATTTGTTTTAAAAGTCAACCATATGCTACTGCCTCAACTCAGCCAGTCCCCAATGGCGATAACAGAATTTTTATCCATTCCACAAGGGTGGTATTGGCCCGTGATGGAAGAATGCAGCTGGTTCTTTATCTATGACAGTGTCTTTGGGGATGTTTCTTTCCCAAAAATGATTGGAAAAAACCCTTCCATCAGCCTTGCTGCTGGTTTATGAAGCTACTCCTTTCCAACTGTGTGATTTTCATAATCACCAAAGATGAAACAGTTGTTCAAGGAAAGACACTAAAACTCCTTGGAGATACTGATATGGGGACCAGGTAAAACAATTGTCTTTCAGGCTAAGTTGAAGGACTAGAAATCTCTTATTATACATGGGTCATGATCCATTTCTTAAATTTATCTGACACAATTCATTTGAGGAGTTTGTAAAAAATGTAGATTCCTGTTCCCCTAACTTGATGCTTGGTTTTGAAGGCTTCAGAGAGTGGGGATACTGCCTCCTTAACAATTGCCCCAGTCGTTGATCTGGTTATGTGGGAGTGGAGCTTTCATACTGTCAGAGCTAGGCACTGCCAAACAAGGGAACCAACCCTAAATTATGTTATTAAAAGACATTCATGGCAAATTTTAATTTGTAGCTATGGGCTCAAGGGCATTAAATGTTTTCTTCCTGACACTGAAGGAAGATGAGACATGAGGGGGTCAGAGAAGTGAACTGATTGCCCAAAGTCATAGAGCTAGAGAGAGGCAGAACCACTGATTGAAACCAATGCTGTGAGCACTGGTATATGCACGCAGACACCAGGATTCATGTACAAAGGCTTCAGGGAGTCAGACCCTTAAATAGTAAGCAGGAAGGAAAATGACAACTTCCCCTCAACCTTGGCCTTGGTGCCTGGAGCACCTCCCGGTTTTATCCAACACCTCAGTCTGAAGCCCCTGTCCAGTCCAAAGCCTTGTTGTCTGGGAGATGCTCTGAGCTCATCAGGGGGCTCAGGGAGGCTCCTCAGGTAGCAGCCCTCCTTTTTGTGGCTGAGGCTGCCTGTGGAAGCTGCTGAAACAAGAAGGGACAGGCCATGTGCCTCTGCTGGGATGAAGACAGACTTGAATCCTGAATGAGCACATGAGCCATAGGGAAGCAGGGACCTCCTGCCTAGGTGCCAGGAAAACTGCTGTGCTCACAGCTGTGTGGTCCTGAAGACATGCTTGAGCATTCCTGCCCAAGAAAAGCCAGGCACAGTGGAGGACTGGTGAGGGGGTGCGCTTTCTCATCGTTGGTTTCTAGCAGGTTAGCCCCAGACAATAGCTGTTGTTATTGTCCTTGCTGCTGCTCTGCCACGAAGAGAAATCAGGGGAAAGAAAAGAAGAGAGAAAATATTCAGGTAAAAATAAAACTGGGAGCATAAGGCAGGTTTACTTTTCCTTCAGAGAACTTCTATGGCATTAACCCTGAATGAACAGTGCACTCAGCATCCTAATGATGGGTGATTTCATTCAAATGAGGGCAAGGAAGAAATAAGAATCATTCCAGTGAGCATTTATTGAGCACCTATTATGAAGCAGGCACTCAGCTAGCTATGTCCCATGTGGTGATTCATGTCAGCCCCTTGAAGAACTTAGGAACTGGCTGTTATCTTTATGCTTACTTTATAAATAAGGAAATGTACACAGAGAAGTTTCAGGCACTTGCCCAAGGTTACTATTTAGTGAGTAGTAGAGCTGAGATTGAGATTCAAGCAGACTCACTCAGCACCGACATGACACTGGACTGCAGCATGATGCTTATAGCACCAACCAGGAAATTAAATGCTCAAGAAAGGTTATGTGACTTGCCCCAAACTTACTCAACTGATGAAGGAGAGATCAGAACTAAAAATCTAACGTGCTAGAGCGTGTGTGATGATCTTCCCCGAGCCTAAAAGAATATTCTGGACCAATATTCTCCTGGCTTACAGAAACTTCCTGAATAAGCTCTCTTTGAAAAGAGTGACACCTACTATTATTAAACCAATTGTTCACTGGATAGTGACTGTGTCAACCATTCTCATAGCTTATGGATTCCTCACAACATACTTGGGAATTGGTATATTTATCATTCTAAATTGCAACTTTTCTATTTGTATAGCTATCTATTCCCTTCAGTATCTACAACCTCAAGGACAAAGGCTACATCTTAGCATGTAGAACAATCATTTCAATCATTTAAAAATGATTTAATAGTTGTATTACAAAAGGTATACACATACATGGCATGTGCCCTGACCAGGAATTGAACCAGTGACCTCTTGGTTCATGAGTCCATGCTCAACCACTGACCCACACTGGCTGGGCAAGAGAAGCATTTGGAAAAGTGAAACGGGCCCAGCCAGCGTGGCTCAGTGGTTGAGCATTGACCTATGAACCAGGAGGTCATGGATTGATTCCTGGTTAGGGCAGATGCCCGGGGTGCGGGCAGGATCCCCAGTGTGGGGCATGCAGGAGGCAACTGATCAATATTTCTTTCTCGTCATTGATGTTTCTATCTCTCTCTGCCTTCCTCCTTTTAATATAGATATTACAAAAAGAAGAGTGAAAAGGCACATTACTGACTTCAGGTAGTATAAAAGGCATTCAACAGATCTCAGCAGAAATGGAGACATGATACCTTTTATGTCCATGTAAAAGTAGGCTTTCCTACAAGAGCATTCTCATCCTTTTATACCAATCTACATTTGAGAATAAGCTCTGCTCTTTCCTGGTAAACCCTTCACAGTAAAGTTGTACTTTGTTTCTTGCCAAGCTTTCACTATTGCCTCCTTCTGATCTGAGCAGGGCTGTGCTCTGGACAGACATGGCATTCCCAGGACTCTGGTTCCTCCTCACACTGGCCACAGCTCTTCCAGGTTATCATCTTTGGCCACTGCAGGGATGCTGATTTTGGCCAGTTTCCCCTCCAGAGACAGAGGTGTGCTGTTCACACTTTCTAGAGTGATAGCAGTAGTATTAAGACAGACACAAAGGCAGGTCACAAAATCTGCACATGAGTTTAGAGGCATACCAAAGTGGCAGTCTGGCTGAGGGCATCTCTGACCGTTCACTAAATAAAAGAGTCCCTTTAAAAAAAAAACTGTGAGAGAGAAATGTCAGGATAAAAAGAAGCAACAACATCCAGGATGACATTTAAATGTGCAAATAAGGGCAATTATCTCTTCAAGGGATGGCACAGATTGTTTTTTTTCAACAGATTTTTTCAGTTTCTCATCATGTAGGTGATATAATTACCCAAAATGAAGCCATAGGTGAGGGAATTTTCATCTACCCACATTTGCTCTTCTGTTTTTTGTTTTTTTTTGCCTACCATGTACTTATAATCATTTCAAAACTCCATTTTTAGCGTTCTCTCTACTGTTCATGGTCTAATTTACGCATCACCCTCGCCACTGTGAAAGCTGACATGAGTGGAGCCAGTTTAAAATGAAGGCAGAGCAGCCATTCCAGAGGAATTGCATTGCTAGTCTTGTTTCTCAAACTTTCGACTAGGCCAAACCTTGTAGACTGGCCTGACCCTCAGTTGTTTTACAATGCTTTATGAAGTCAGCAGGAAAGTGAACATCTTGTGATCTGTCTATACGAAGACAGAATAAGTAACCAACCATGCCTAGCCAAGAGTAGCTCAGTTTGTCAGCAACAAGAGGGATTTTTTTCTTCTTTTTGTGTAAGTATTCCTTTTTTTTCCCCACATAAAAACCTCTTGCTTTCATCCTGTAATCGAGACACAATTCAGGTTTCTGACCTAACTTGTGCTCCTAAATTGCAATTCTTTGATCCCAAATAAATGCTTTGCCTCTTGAACAGGGTTCTTGTGTTTATAGGTCGACACCAAAAGCCTTTATATCCATCCCGGCCTGAAGATTCCCATCTCACCTTTACTTCTCTAGCAGTTTTGCCATCCCGATGACATGCATCTTCTATTGCCTCAAATGAATGTTCATAACCTTTTGTTCCACTTCCCCACACACACTGTGGTATGTGCCTGGAACATACTAGGTGCTCAGCAAATACCTGTAATATTTAAAAGTAATACGATAATTTGTATAAGATTATTTGTATTGCCTCTGGCACACAAATAGTACTCCTTGAATGTTACCAATTATTAATATAATAATTAAAAACAGTTCATGTATTTTTGTGCCTAATTCTATGGTTTTGCACTCAATTCTATCCTATTCACATCCTTTTAAAAACAACATGTGAATCATTCCCTGAGTCAATATTTAATTATCTTTTCTAGAAAGTACCATCAAATTTCAAGAAGAGGTTCAATTTCTGTTTTCAGATTATGCATTTTGTAGCCAAAGACTGCATGTTTGCCAACACGAAGATGGCATAAAACAAACTGATAAGCCTTTATATCTTACTGCAGATGTGTTATCTCACTGCCAAGTCAACAGTATAGCTCACTGAGTCACCCTTGTTTCCCCAGGACCTTATACAAAAGTACCAGTTGCTCAGCACTCTCAAGTTGAAGGCACTAATACAAGTGGTCAGACCTGGATGGGGCTTCAGAGAAGCTACTGAATGTGTCCTCAGAAATCAAAGAGCAGCCCTGGTTGGTGTGGCTCAGTTGGTTGGGCATTGTCCCTTACACTGAAAAGTCACTGGTTCAATTCCCTGTCAGGTCACTTGCCCAGATTGCATGATCTCTAGTAGAAGGCATGCAGGAGGCAGCAGATTGATAATATGCTCTCACATTGATGTTTCTTTCTCTCTCCCTCCTTTCCCGTCCGCTCTCTCTGAAATTAATTTAAAAAAAAAATAGAAAGAAAGCAGAGAGTCCCAGCTTTCAAGGAAGCTAGTAAGGAGATCTGAGATTCAAAAGTAGGTGCATCTGCCTCCACATCTTATGTGGTTATTTTCTCCCTCTACAGCATCTTGTCTTCCTGCCATGTTGCACTGCATTCTTGATTAAGACCAGAGCCCTGATCAGAAAAATTTGTTAAAGAAAGCTAATTCTATTAAAACTTAAAAAGTCAGGTGAAAAATAATCTTACACAATGATCACCAAATTTGACTTTTACAGCCAATGTTGAAATATAATCAGATTGTGTTGTTAACTCAGAAATATATTAATCAAGACCAGATCTCAAAATTTGCAGATGACCTTTTGCTTAATGAATCACCAAGGTGCTGATTTCAGGACTCAGTAAGGATGAAGAGGAGAACATGAGAATAATGCAATCACTTTTGGAGCTAAGAAATGAAATATGACAGGCACATGTTAAAAACATTTATTTTTCACAAGGAGATGGGGCTTCCACAAACAGGATTTGCCACCTCCCACACTCCTCTGAAATCCATTCAAGATGAATAATTTTACAAACAGATCTTAAAAAGGCTCTGATTTCTAAGCTCCACATTCAAACCTACAAAGCAAGGGCAAATTTTGGAGTCACATCAAAGCAAGTTCAAATTGGGCTCTTCTCCTGACGCCCATTCCCTAACAGCTTGGCAGCCTGGGCAAGTAACTTATCCTTTCTGAGGCTCAGTTCCCTGTTTTGTGTAATAGGAGTGATAATTTGACCTTCACAAGGTTATTGTGAAAATTTTAAAGATGATAAATATAAGGCATTTAATAAAACTAGTTCAGATTCATTACCAAGATTGTGTTGACACATCTAAGGTCTAAAAATAGATGAAGGGGAAGAAATGCATGTCAAACAAGCAGACAGTCACCCAATTTTATAAATGCAACACTGATACTGCCATAATGACGTTAAGTAATATACTGCAGATGATGTCTGTGAGCCACATTGCCAGTGAGAAAGAGACTGGTTGTGAGAAATCAAACATTTAAATCATATTCAGCATACAAATATAAGGAAGAGATATAAATGCTTACCACCTACCTAATATGAATTTCATAGGGATCTATGAGCTAAGGATGGTTAGCACTTTGAAACTTAATGGAAGAAAGGACAACACACATACATACACATACAAACACACACACACACATAATACAAGACACTAAATATCATTATATAAAATTAGATCATATATCAAATGAGTGGTACAGAAGCAACATATTCTCACTCCTCGCATAATATCTGTACTCAGCACCCTTCATGCCAAAGGAACCCCTTATTTGGTCCAGATCTCGCAAAGATCCCTATCAAGAAAGGCTGTCCTGTATGATAAGGCTGCCTGAATTCAAGTAATGACTCCCAGATGTTTGAGATTCCTCTGAACACACACACACACACACACACACACACACACACACACACTCACACTCACACGACAGGGGGAGATCTAATCATGTACAAGGCAGAAGTTATATCTTCAAATGCTTCCCTGAGAGCACCACCAAAAGATACAGGAAAGAGAAAGGGAGGAGAGGGCAAGGAGGCAGTGAAAACATCCAGAATTCTTGAGAAGTTAGATGGCCAGCCCATAATTACCATAAATTCATACCTTTAATTCCGGTGTTATTATAATCATGAGTCTTTCTTAGCCATTATTTAACTAAAGATCTGACAGGCCCAAAGGCTGCATGATGCCTGTGCCCACTTCTTTCTGTGGGAGGAAATCTAAGTGGCAAATCATGAGTTTCTAATATTGTCTGAAGATCTGGGGTTGATGAACTGTTACCTTTAATGATCCGAAAGAAAGAAAAGTGTGGTGGATGGCAGTGACACATACGTGGATAGGACACTACGACAACAATGCCCTTTTATGTGTATCGAGATACTAATTCTGCCAGTTAATCCTGAAGGCCATTGATCCCGTGACAGATCAAGAAATTCAAATCAGATTATTATATCAACTTGCCAAAGGCACATGACAAATAAATAGTAGAACTCAAATCTTCACTCTGCTTTTCATTTCATCAAGTTGCCTCCATTTAGAAGTATCTTGTTTCTCCACACTGTAGTTTTTACAAAAATAATCACTTTAAGCTTTACCATCTCCATGATGCTCAGATAAATCTGGCTAGAAGAAATTGATTAGCTCTGTTTTTCAGGAAATGCACATATATACTGAAAAAGTACTTTGTGTATGCGTGCGTGTGTGTGTGTGTGTGTGTGTGTGTGTGTGTGTGTGTGTATGGTTGGCATTAAGAAATAGGAGACTTCAGATGAAGAAGTATACTAGTTAGCAAACTTTGAGTGCTCAACATTAAGTCACCCCCTCTATTGCTTACTAAAGTAAGCAGCCGTCCACATGCACACACATGTACATACACACTTATGCACACACACACATATACCTACACACACACATAACCTGGCGATACATTTTAGTCATTTCTTAAATAAAAGAGTATCTGGTTTGCCAAAGATGTATTTTTTGCTTTTATCATTTTGTCCGGTACCTTTCAAGGGATAATTTGCAGCTTGAATAACAATATGTATTTGTGATCCAAGTCCTTTGCTTCCAGTACCTACCTATTTTATGTGTTTGAAACTTCCCTTCAAAGCTGGAAATTTTGAGTTCTCAAAGAATTTAAAAGTTTTAAAAATTCACATATCTATGGGGTGAATGATTTTAGCCTTGCTATTTCAGTAATATTACATATGAACAACATACAAAGCAGGATGGGTAGGAGGCAGTGTGGATACTCTTAGGCCGGGGCTGGGAATACTGAATCCGGTTACCATGATTTGCATCAGTAATTCCCAATGAGCAGATATTTATTTTAAACTGTTCAAAACTTTTCTTGCAAAAGCTAACAGTGAACATAACCATAGTGCCATGTCTCTGGGAAGGTTCTGGGCGTTATATCACAAATGAAGCCACGGTGGGAGGTGCCGGGCTAGATGATCTGTACATATTTCAAAGCAGAAACTCTCAACTTCCTGAGTGAATACTACTTACATATTTATGTGTTTATTTTTGGCCCCTTCTTGGTCATAATATTCTCAATGCCTTTCCAGTAGCCTGGAAAATGTTCATACACTTTAAAAGTAGTTTTTAATAATTGCCACCAACGTTGTTGTTTTACTATTTCAGGCGGGAGGGTTTCCAGGTTCACTCTGAATGGACAGCCCAGACAGACTGAAGGGCTACAGATTTGTTCCCCAAAATCTAAAATCTCTCCTGGCATGGCCCAAATCACCAACTTTTGCTTCTACCCACCTCTCTGTGACCAGGAGAAGCCACGGCACCCCTCTCCCTGGTGTCAGCCTCCTGTGACCCATCAACTCCTGTCACCACAGCAGGGAGGGCTCAGCCTTTTTTGTAAACAGAGAGACCAAAGGGTTGTTGTCACTGGGATACTGATATTTCTAGGCCTGGATCGCACTGGAGAACAGTCAGTAATTCACAAACTGCAAAGGCCCAGGTCTAAACACACGCACATATTCTCTCTCTCTCTCTCTCTCTCTCTCTCTCTCTCTCTCTCTCTCACACACACACACAGGCCTTTAGAAGATGAGGTAGGCTCTCTCTCTCTAACTTGTGTCTCCTGAGTGCCCAGAGCAGGGACCACACTAAAGGGCAATGATTGCCCACTGCAGTGCTCATGCACTTTGCCCTATAAATATGTCATCTTCGTGTCATCTTAGGCTCACTAGAGGGTAAGCTTGGAGCAAGTAAAGGGGGAATCACTCCAGGAACGCCAGACTGCTCTCCAAGTTAACCCTCTCACCCCACATCCAGATTTTTAATAACAGCCTACTCTTTGCCTGGTCTTCAACCCCACCCACCTTTCTGACAGGCAGTGGGATTAACATGCTAATTCGGAAGTTCTTTTCAGGGGTGGGGCTTAGAGGAGAAGACTGAGGTCCCAGAAGGCTGGGGGCACAACTCAGCGGAGACAGAATTCCTGGGGAGCGGGGCCGAGGCTTCATGGTGCACACTTGCTCAATCAGAGGCCTCTGATGCCCTCCTCCCAGGGCCCCTCCAGCCCACTTCACTGTTAGCCACCCCCCACCCTCTCCACTTCTCCACTCATCCACTCACCACGCTGCTCTGGTCAGACCCCGGAGCCGTCTTTGTGGGCGGAGGTCCTTGTCACTCTCAGCTCCCATCCCGGAAGCCTCGGCTTTTTCTTACTCTTGATCTTTTTCTTACTCTTGATCTTTTCTTACTCTTGCTCGGAGTTCTAGGCTGCGGCTGCCCAAAGCCCCCAGGGCTCCCACTCCTGTCCGCGCTGCTCACCTCTGGCTGCGCTCAGTGCTGGCGGCGCTCCGGGAAGGGAAAGGAGTAGCAAGAGGTGGGGGCCCTGGGACGGGGGACCCAGCTGGAGCGACTGCAGCAGGCGTCCCGGGGTGTGTAGGGGGTGGTGGGGGGCAGAGGCAAGGAGCGCGCTCAGCCCAGCTGGGGAGGCGCCAGCGCCAACTTTTCTCCTATTTTCCCATCGGGAGTTGAGAGGAGCGGAGACCAGCAGAGAGGGGACCCGACAGGAGGTGGCGGCGCAGGACTTCATTGATGGCCGGTGGGGGACAGGCGCTCAGGACCCTGACTCCACCCAAGTTGGGCCGCGGAGGGGCGGGTGGAGGCAGCGCGGGGCAGGTGGCGGCCACTGTCGCGGAGGGAGGCGGTGCCACGTGGGCTGGCGCTGGAGTCTTGGGACCAGGATGCGGCTGGGGGCTGGGGGTTAGAGTTCCTCATCCTGCCCCCCTGTCCCTCCCCCCGCCCCCCCGCTGCATGGCTGGGGGCTCAGATCCAACTGCAGTCCGCGCGGACCCTCTTGTCTTGCTCTCTGCCTCTCGCTTTGTTCTACTTGTGTCCTCTCCGCAGCCCACATTTCCCCTGCTGCCAGGACTCTGGCCGGTGTCCTTGGGAGGAGAGGGGCTGAGGGATTCCTACTCTTTCCCTCTCAGTGTCTGTGAATTGACACCTCAGCACAGGCAATGTGTCCTGGCCTGGGAGAGACCCAGGAAGGGCAGTATAGGGGATGGTGTGGGTTGTGTTAGATATAGATAGATCAATATATAGGTATCTATAGATAGGTATACACAGATAAACCTATACATAGATTTACATATAGTCTAAATATCCATATATGTTGATATCTAGATATAGCTAAGACAGATATATCTATTCATCTATCATCTATCTATCTATCTATCTATCATCTATCTATCTATCTATCTATCTATCTATTTATCCATCATCTATCTATATCATCTTTCCAATGATGGTGATAGTATGTTTAGGTGTTTTCCCATCAGTCTCCATGCTTTGCTCGTTTTCCCTGACTTTCGAGGACACTCATTCTGTGTAAAACCAGTCTTCTGTATAATTCCATGGGAAAGAGCACTTTCTGATGTTCTAAATATTTTGTGGGCATACAATTTGGAGTTCCCCCCCCAAAATACAAAATCCTGGGGTGGGGACGGTGGGGTGTGGCTACCAAAATAAAAAGGAGTTCAAACTTTGGGCTTTGGACCATTTTGCTCTTTGTACACTATTGTAGCTCTAGGGCCTAACACAAAACCCAAGACCCCATAGGAAATCAGCAGTCTATTGGAGACATAGGTAGATCGCATCTATTACATAATCGTTTGTTGAATAAATTCACCGATTTACTTGGGTCCTCACCTTTCCAGCAGGAAGCATGCCTTCTGAAGTCTTGGGATGAACTTCCCTGCACTTAGCAGGCTTCTGCTCCTGTACAAGGTGCTCTGCCACTATTTTATGCTGGAAGAGCTCGGGGAATAATCACTCGTGGCTGCCTAAGCTTGAAAATGAATGGGTGGCAAGTGAGGAGCATTCTACAAAATGAGGGACAAGTATTCTTAAAAATTGTCAGCATCGGGTAGGACAAAGAAGCTAAGGAACTGTCACAGATGAAAAGCAAGTTAAGAGACAAAATACATCGTGTGATACCCGATTGGATGCTAGACCAGGAAAAGGACATTTGTGGATCAGTTGGCAAAATGTGAATAATGTCTACAGATCAGTTGACAGCATCTTATCACATTTAATTTCTAGTTTTGAAATTGTCCTATGGTTGTATATGGAGTTTATATTTATAGAAGCTGAATAAATGGTATATTAGCATTTAGCAAGTTTTTTTTTTTTTTATTCTGACACTACCGTATTTTCCAGAGTATAAGACGACTGGGCGTATAAGATTTTCCTGGGTTAAAAAGTCGTCTTATACACCGGAAAATACAGTATTTAGAAAAGAAAATGGTATGATAAAAATATAATGAAAGAATCCCATTAAAATGACCTTGAAAACCTCCTGAGCCTAGAATTATTTGATCTTACAACTACAGTATCTGTCAACACAGCTTTCCTGCTGCTACTGCTATAAAATGCAAATGGAGATTTTAGGGGTGAAAAAGAACTTTGAAAATTGCAAAGTGTTTCTTAAAATCTAAACCTTTTCAAGTAGATAGTTTACTTCTAGAAGAGTGAAATGTCTACAGATTCCTTTGCAGTCTTCACAAAGCTAATAACAGTCCTGTATGTACATGTAATTATTTAACATTAAATAAATGAGTGTCAGAAAAATAATAGCTATAACAATAAATTGTAAAAATTATAACTTCTGAATAGATAGTTTGTTTCCTTCATGCTAACTTCACTGAAAAAAATAATTTCTGGACTTGTGATTGGACCCCTTGAACGATAAAAGAGTAACTGTTACTCTTAATAATTACACCTTCTCTAATTTGCTAAAGAGGAGGTTCTCTTACACAAGTTCTTCCATAAGATGTGATTTTGAAGACTTTTTAGTTATTCTTTAGACAAAGAGAAGAGCAAGTGAAAGAAAAACAGCCATTTCAGCCATTAAATTGCAGTGCTTCCATAAACAAGAGAGTGTCCTAAATGGTTGATAATGATCCTTCATGGCTAGAATAAGAAAACAGCTGTATTGTCATTAGTTGAAGTATATTGCCTTGTGTGCCATCGCCCACATAATGTTTTAAAGAATCAAAATAAAAGTGTTTCCTTTCAGACCAACATATTTCAGACGTTTTAAAGCGTATCACACCATTAACCTATCGCTCATACATTAGAACCAAGCACAAATCCAAAGGGGTTATACTAGTATATTATAAAGACTTCCTACTCTTTTATTTTGTCTAGGAGAAAAATGTAATAAAATATAGATAAGAATTTCTCAGCTATTCTACAAATTTGTTTGGATATTCGAAAAGAGCAATCCAATGCAGAGTGGCCTCAAAGAATAGCACATAAATTAATTAATAATCAACATTCAACATATATTTTGATCACTTAGGTCTAAAGCTGTTTAGTGTTTAGCTGTTTAGGAATGATTTCGAGCAAAGGCAGTGTGACAAACATTTTCTATGAAAATAGAGATTTAATTAGTAATCTCTTTCTTTCCTAAAAGGAACCAAAATAGAAATGTATCCATGTTCCAAATTGACATTGCTTTACTTCAACTAATG